>NC_140068.1:134561568-135893443 GCF_964194135.1 Talpa europaea
GGGGGGGCGGGGAAAGGGTCTGGGATAACGCGGGGGCACTGAGGAAAAGCGCCCCAGAACCCGCGGTAGAGCCCAACCTCCTCCCGCAGAACTAGGAAATTAACTAATCCGTCCCGAGTCTCCCGGGTTCCCGATAATCTCGCGATTTCTCAGAGGGGTTACTCGCCCCTCATTATTAAACGTTTTGGACCCAAATCCCGCGACTTCCGAGAAGTATCGCGATGCTTCCGCTTCTATTTTTTTTTTTAATGTTCGTTATCCTTTTGAGAAAAAAGTGGAAAGTCAATTTCGGTAGGCACGTTATTTACGGCCTTCTGTTCACACAGCTGCATTCATTTGGGAAATTAAGAGGGACAAAAAAGTATGTGTCAGAAGTGGGATTCGAACCCACGCCTCCATTCGGAGACCAGAATCCCCAGCGCGGGGAAGCGAAGCTTGAGTCTGGCGCCTTAGACCACTCGGCCATCCTGACACCCTGAGGAAAGCGGCAGATCTTTTGCTGAAATAGACTGGCGGAGCGGCGCCTCTGTGACGTAGTTCCTGCGTCGGCGTCAGAGTCCCCGGATAACCGTCCCCAAAGGAAAACCCAACCTGTAGGTGGAAGAGTTTGCGGGCCAAGGAGAGACGTATTATACCCGCGCGCTCAGGTGGGCACCGCTCTCCCCGGCCCTCCAAGGCCTCTCCTCCCCTAAATCTCAGGTGTGCTTGGTGGCGCCCTAGCGTCTCTTGCTTTAAGATAGTGAGAAATTAAAAAACATATATATACAAAGGGCCCGATAGTGTGGCCTCACCTAACTTGACCTCCTCTTTTTAGGTTCCCTTGATCCCCCCCACACTGCCTTGTCCCCCCGGAGTGACGCGTCCCAGGTCCAGAGGAGCCCCCGGGGCCACCTTCCCGTCCCTCCCACCTGTTCCGGATTCTAAACCTCCACGGCGTCCAGAGGCAGGTCGGGGTGACAGTCGGGCTGACGGGTCCGCCTCTCCCCGGGTTCTCAGTTTGGAACCAAGAGCGCTGAGCTCTGGGCCCGGAAGGTCCGAGGTCACTTATTTTAATGAAGCCCTGAGACTAAACAATAAGAGATGATTCCTTAACGAGGCCGGGCGCCCAGAGGGGTCACGTCAACGGTACCGAAATTGCCTTTGTATGCCGGTGGCTGCCCAGGACGGCGCCTGGCGTGCGTACGTGTTCCCGGTGGGGGGCCGGGTCGACGATCTGGCCCGTGCAACTACCGTGTTTTGGGCTGTGGGGTTCAGATTGGGGGGGGGGGGGCGTTGTAAGCAAATTTTGTCCCTATAGGTTTTTTCTGGTTTTTTAACAAAGGTTTTCCTTTTTCCCCTTATCCACCCCCCTTATTTTTTTCTGTAGGGCAAAGTTTAGTAGTTTTTTTTCCAGGATGAAATTTAAGTTTCAGTAGGCCCTCGCCTAGATTTCCACTTTTTAATAGATACCCTATTTTTGAGAGTTAGAGAACAGGGAGTGAGAAGTACAGGGTTTCCTAATCTCCTTTCAAAATATGAGATTTGCTTATTTTCTTTCATATATTGGAAGGAAGTTGTTATAAAATTTGAGCAGGTTACTATACCCAGGTTGGAAGTGATTTCCAACCTGGGTATAGTAACCTGCTCAAATTTTATATTATTTTTTTCTAATTGCAGAGTACTGCAGCAACCCCATGTCAAACCAGTGGGTGAACATTGGATTATTTCTATTTTTTCATTTTCATATGCAATATTGTAAAGGACATCCTTAGACATTTTCAAACGTCTGTAATGGTTTCTTCAGTTTATTAAATGGAAATCCTAGATCAAAGATTTCCAGTTTTACAAGTTTTTTTTTTAGATTTATTTATTTATTTTATACAAGTGCCGGGGTACAGGCCAGATGCGCAGGACAGTGAGAGGATTCACCAGAGACAGAGGGGGGAACAGAACAGGCAGACTGGGGAAATACACTGCGGGAAGCACAGTGCTCAACCGCCTGTGCCACCAGGGAAGGCCCTTACAAGCTTTTAAATACATATTATCAACCTCTCTCTCTACCAAAAATTTTGAAGAAATTCTGTGACCAACACAGAAGACTATGATTAATTAGCAATAAAATTTTTTTAGATTTATTTTATTTACGCATACAAGAGCTGGGGTGTAGGCCAGAGATAGGGGGTGCAGGGAATTCACCAGACACAGAGTGTGAGAGAATTCACCAGACACAGAGTGGGGAGCAGAACAGGCAGATCTACTGAAATACACTGCTGAGGGGAGCAGTGTGGGAGACAGAAGAGGTCTGCTGCGCCATGTAGGTTAGCTCCTTGGCCAGGGGATGGAACTCGTGCTACTGTGGCTGTGGATAGCTTCATGGTACTGAGACTTAATCCCTTGCACCATCACAGAGGCCCAACAATAAAATATTTTAATAAGTAAAAAGTGTAAGGCATTGTTTTATGCTTTACTAGTGAAGCTCACCATTAATGTTTAAATTATTTTTCTTTCTCAGTAGATTGTTTATCAATTTTTAATTGAGGTGCTCATCTTTCCATATTCTTTTTTAAAACTCATTGTATGAAAGATAAACCCTTGTGACCATTTCCATTTACCCAGAGCCAGGCAGAAATTCCTATCTTTTATTTAAAAAGTCCCTTAATTATGCAATCAGTTCTTATCTCACAGGAAACACTTTGAGCTATGAAATTAAGAAAGGTCCCATGTCGATCCTTCAGAGAACAAACTGTGTCCCACTTTTAGTGTCCTTGTAATGTCCTACATTTACTTTTCTCCCTTTTCATTTTTTTGTCCCATTCTTTCTTTCTGTCAAGTTAAACTCCTGCTACCTTGACTTTATGTTTAAAATGGCTTGAAGCACTTTCTGGAATATAATATGTAAATATCTTTACTGTTTATTAACAATACTTATTGTGCAAGAGGACTCCCCAGAGGCAGGCCTCAATTGGATGAAAATATCTTCTACAAGAAAGATTTTTTTTTTAAGATTGATTTTTACTTCCTTATGCATATAAGAGCTGGGGTGTAGGCCAGAGGTGTGGAGGGTGAGAGGATTCACCAGAGAGCTGGGGAGCAAAACAGGCAGATTGACTGAAAACACTGCTGAGGGGAGCAGCAGGCAAGACAGAAGAGGTCTGCTGTGCCATGTGAGTCACCTCCCTGGCCGGGCATGGAACTCAGATGGAACTCAGTGGCTGGTGATAGCTTGATAGAGCTGAGACTTGAATCCCTGTGCCACCAAGGAGACCCCAAGTAGGATTTTGAAAGGCCTGAAGAAATATTAAAATCATAGGGGTAGGGGAAAATGGAGATGAAATTGTATTCAAAGTGAGACTGATATAAGCTGATAGTTGATGAAAGTGGGAGATGGTGTGGGGGTGGGTGTTTCACGGTGTGTTTTCTTCATGTGTGCTTAAAGGTTTCCATAGCAAAGAGTTCAATAACAGAGGGGAAAAGTTGCTCACAATCTCATCAAAAGCATTTTTCTATTTTGGTACAGTTCTTTCCAGCTCTTTGTAAATATGTAGGTTGAAAAGTGTGAAATCTCTCTACACTGAAATTTGTTTTTTCTCTTCCAATTCTTCTTGCGTTTGAAACCCTAAACAGTGCTTAACAATTATACTCCATACTATTATCCAGCTGTGTGTGCTCTGAATGAGGAATCTGGGAGAGATGAGTGTACCTCAAAAGGTTATTTTCAAATGCTCTGGCTAGATTTCAGACTTCAGATGCAAAAACCAACAAATAAGCCAGATTTGAAAAAATTACATTTTCTCTCTGATATGGAAAAAGGGAATCTAACTGGTACAATAACATCAATTGTTTGCACAATTTGAAACCCAAGCTACTTTACTAACACCTTGGCAAAGCCAATTCCTTCTACAATAATCTACACCACCGCTGTTGGATTTTCTCATTTTCCTTCAAAGAGACCTATCCCAGGAGAAATTCTTGGATTAAAGAAGGCTCTAGGGCCTACTGATTTAATTACTAATCAAGTCAAAACTTACTTCAAGTGCCTTCTTAGCGGGTACCAGCCTCTCAGTCCCAAGAAAAATGGTACCAAGAAATGTAGACCTGGGACTTCAGTTTCCTCTCAGACCACCACGCTCCATGCTAAGGTCTCCTGTGACAGTGTTTCATTCATCCACAAGTCATCTTTGTTGCTCTGTACTTTATGTGATTTTTTCCCCCTTTTAATTCACTTTATTAACTCTTCCAGGAATAGATGCCATATTCTCTTCAAGACTCAAATTCAAGACCTCCCAGGTGGCCTATAGGGGTAAGTATCAGAGCTATCATGCTATCGCCAGCCACTAAGGCCTTCCATCTGCAGGGAGGGAGCTAGTCCTCCTAGCACCGCAGACCTCTCCTGTCTTGCCTGCTGCTCCCCTCAGCAGTGTATTTCAGTAGATCACCTGTTCTCCCTACACTCCAGTTCTTGTATGCATAGATAAAAAGTAAATCTTTAAAAAAAAAAACAAAAAAAACCTCAAGTTCATTTAGGAGCCCAATCTTGATGAACTGCATATTGGTATGAAGGAATCAATTTTCATTTGTGAAGTGGCAGCTCACTATCATCAGTATGCCAAAAGCTCTTTGAGTTTTATTTTGCAGGGAGATGTAATTTCCATTTATGCTCTTTGTCAGGATCACAGATAACCAAAGGCATTAACAAATGGCTCTCATTTATCACATGATAGCCATTTGCTCTTAATTTTACACCTTTCAGTGGCAGGCAGTTACCACTATTCCCTCATTTTCTCAGCTGTACACTTTGGAGGGCACGTTTCCTTTTATTCTCTGAACCTGGCCCATCTGGACCTTGTCTACTCTTGGGAAGGGTGTTCTTCTCTCCCTGCCTGACCAGTGCAAACACTTCCCTTGGGGCAGGAAAGAACTAGAGAATGAGGAGTGGTCAAAGTTCTAGTGCAGGGGCCCTCCCTGGTGGTGCAAGGGATTAAGCACAGCACTGAGAAGCTAGCTGTAGCCTCTGCAGCATGAGTTCGATCCCAGCCATGTCTGCTGAAAGGGGCCCAAATCCTGATTCAATGAATTCAAATGTTGCTTACCTGTCTGCCGATGAGTAAATTTATAATCACAGATTCATTCAAGCTCATCCAAATGGCAGGTTTTAAAAAAAAACTACAAATTAAAAATAATCTATGGCTAGGCCTCCCCGGAGGCGCAGCAGTTGAGCACTGGGCTGCGAGGCTGCCCTTAGCCTCTGCAGCGCCAGTTTGATCCCCGGCCACCCGTGAGGGTCCCACATGGTGCGCAGACCTCTCCTGCTGCGCCCACTGCTCCCCTCAGCAGTGTATAAAAAAAAAAAAATAATAATCTAGGCCTCATAATAGCCAATGACCAATAAATTACACCTACCTCTTCCACTGCATCCTCCCACTCACCCCACAGGTTATCATGATCATCTTATCTGTATTATGAAAGGGATATTATAAGGTGGCTTCTCCCGAGACATCACTCACTCAACATTGCTGGTAAGATTCACTCCTGAGTACATTTCCTCTCTAACTGCAGTAGCTTTGTTAAAGCCAAGGTTGCTTGGCTTGTCACTGCTCCAGCTGCTCTGCTGCTGATAAAAATGCATTAAGATGCTGCTCTTAGAGCACTAGAGGGAGGAAGAGCCTGCTGGGAGGAAGTAGGTGCAGTGTGAGACCCTCTCAGCCCAGTACTTCCGCAGTGAGGTCCAGGAGGCCATTCCACAGGCACATTTCCTTCAGCAAGCAAGCTTCCGTATCCTTGGGTCCTTATTTCTCTCTGCTGTGAAGGACCAAACTAAGTGAAAATGAAATGTGATTTTGACTGGGCGCCTTCACCCAGCTTCCCAGTTGTTGATGCTTGAGTAAACGAACTATTAAAGGTATCCCAGCTCAATGGACCTGACTGCAAGACTCCCAGTCTCTGCTCTGCTTTCCCAAGCAGAAAAGCATAACCTATGTGTATCGTGAGCAGGATACATGTGGTCATCATCAGCACGTGGTCACGTGCCATGCAGGTTTCTAGCCATGCACCTGGCACAAGTCATGTACCCTCTATGTACTTGAGTTTTTTTCATCTGTGAAACAAGGGCAATAATTCTCATTCTATAGGGGTGTTATGAGCTTTAACAAATCACTGTGCATCAAACACTGGTATATGTCTGTTAGTAATATTTTACATGTATACTTAATATGCATGTTATATATTTACATCTAAGAATATTCAGCAAAGCTAATCTAGCTGCACTGAATCCCCTCTATTGGCCCAGTTGTATTCCCCTTGAATCTGGTGAATAAATGAATGAATTAGGACATGACATTACCAATTTATGATCTTCAGCCATTGAACCCCTATTAACAGGACTAAGTACAGACCCCCGGACCCTATATTCTGTGGACAGGATTCTGCAGAATGTCCAGAAGCAGAGAAAAATCCAAATCTCCAGGAAGGGAAATGTTCTCTCAGGCTGATATTTCCTCTTCAGCACATGGTGACCTTAGTACCCCAAAAGCTCAGGTTGGTGAGCCTGGGTTGGGAAGCAAGTTCTGGGCCCTCCAAACTATGCCAGCCATTGGTGCATTTCCCTACTGCCAATTATAAAAAGGACTTGAGAGAACACTCTTAGAGAATTACAGGATTAGCCAAGACAGAACTATAGGCTGTAGAAATTTAACGTGTTCTCAGCACCATTAGAAGTAGGGGCATGATACTGAGAAAGTTTTACTGCTTACTTGAAAGTAAAATGCTGGACAGAGCAGGGTCTGGATCCAACAGGGAAATGAACACGACTGACCCACCTCCAACTCCATGCCCCCATCTGTGACCCCAATAGCCGATCATAGCAAGAGCCAGAAAGCAACAGCCAGGTAAACAACATCCATACTCACTTTATTTTCAAACAGAGGGGCATGTACCCAAAGAGAAGTAGGACGGAAAACCATCATGGGGGCTTGCTCAACGTGACCTGCCTTAGTCTTCTGCGCCAGAATGCCTGGGGACCCACAGGCCACGGGATGGTGCCGCTGCTGGGTGGTGCACGTGTTAAGAAGGTCAGTTCCTCCATCCCCCCAAGGAGATGGAGAAAAGGAGGCAAAAAAGTCAATGAATCCCTGGAATGCTGCCCCAAAACCCTTCCAGGGATGGTGCATGACTGACCGTCAGTCCACAGATATGAGTGGGAGAGGATCAAGGAACAATGGACAGTGTTAGGAAGAAGTGATCTTGGGTGACCTGCATCCAGCACCTGGACACACCTTTCATGAGAGTGAAGTGAGCAGACAGAGCCCTCGGGAAAGATACAGAGGCAAAGAGCACATTGATTAGAACATTATCTCGTAACCAAGATGAGGTCACTTCCCGCCATTATTGTCAAATAACTGTAACTAATCAACACATACAGAGGCCTCTTTCATGGAATTAATAAAACTACAGCAGATTGGGAATCAGGATAGAGGTACTTTTCCCAGAAGGAAAATCTGGGATAGAGGGAGCCATGCTGACGGGACCTTGCAGCTCCTCTCTTGGTTCTGAAAAAGGAACCCTAGTCCAGAAATGTTGAGTATCCAGGATCATCATGGGGGTTAACCAGAGGAAGCCAGGCCGAGCCAATGCGTGAGCGTCTTGTGCGGCTCTCCAAATCCAAAGGTCGTCCATATTCTCTATCCTCTCCAGGAATGTATGACCAAAAAGTGGGAAACACTGGAGGTGGGCAGCTGTGGGTTGTTTTTTTTTTTTTTTTTATTTCTGGGCATCTTGATACTTTTCATTACATCTCACAATTTGCATGGGAAGGGAGAGGATGGTAGCGGACATGGACTTCCTGTCCCCACCGCAAGGGCGCGGACGGTGGCAGGGACATCCGGCTGTGACGGACAGGAAGCAGCGAGGCAACAGGATGCCTTCTGCCTGGGGTGGGATTATGGCCAATAGCCCCTTTGGCCCGAGTTCACCTCCTCAAGGGGAGGTCTCCATGGAATGACCATGATTCCCAACATGGCCGGAGAAACCATCAATCCCGCTCATGGGACAGATGATCAGCGGAGCCGCGCTCTTCCCGCCCGAGTAACTCAGACTGAAGTAGGGCCGGACAGGCCCACAGAAGGTGGCGTGAGAGAAGGTAAAGGTGTGACACCGCTCTGTCACGTTGTAGAAGGAGACCTCGCCCGCATCATAGTCCAAGAAAATCCCCACCCGCTGGAGAGGGGTCCGCAGGGGGAGGGCTGTCATTGGGGAGGTCAGCGCCCAGTATTCCTTCCCATACCACAGGGACACTGCCCAGAATCCATTCTGGGGGGCCGAAGTTACTCCACCTTTTCTGCACACCGAGTCTTCGCAGACGCCTATGGTCCACTTGGCCTTATCTCCCACCTCCACCTCCCAGTAGTGTCTCCCAGCGATGAAGCACGGAGAGCCCAGGACACAGGGGAATAGGTTGAAGCGCTCGGGATTGTCGGGCAGGTCCTGCTGGAGGTAACTGTAGCGAACTTGCCGCAGGTTGTCGGAGAGGATCAGGCTGGGGTAGGCCGTGTCTGGGTCCAGGGTCACGTCCACTGCAGAGACAGCAAGGAAGGAGTGTTAGCGGGGGCCAGGAGAGCTCACACTGGAAGACCCAGCTTTTCTCCTATTTCCCTGAGAATAGACCAAAGGCTTCCCTCTCCAGGCTGCACCCACCTTCCGATGAAGTGCACCCTAAAGTTAACATTCCAAAATTACTGTCTGGACTAGTTGGTGGTAACCCTTTTTAAAGCTGAGACAGCAGGGAGTCGTCTGAGTACTAAGATTTTACTCCATTTGCTTGCTTTCACAGATGCCTAGGTGCCCCGTTCTGGCTTCAACAATCTGTCCATGACACTCTCCCAGTCTCTCCTCATGTTACAGGTATACCCCCTATCCCCAGCCAGACACTGAGCTGCCAGGGAAGAGTAGTGTCTTATTGCTCTCTGTCCCTTATACGTTAGTCACCATGGGACCCAAGCAAGGCATTCAATTCATACTTGCTGGAAGAACTGAATATGCATCACAACAATTGGGCAGCAATGGGAGAACCACCTTATGTGATGCCCCTCTCTCCATGAAGACTCCACCTCACCTGACTGTGACTGTGGGAAGTGCACACTTCAGTTTTTGGTACCTCTGGGTCACAGATTTACCCAGTTTCTCTGAACCTTAGGTGAAGATGTTCATCAAGGAGAAGGGGGCATTTCAACTCCTGCCCCAAGAGACAGTGATGGAATGACACCATCTCCTAGATGCCCCCCAGCACACAAGAGTTGAACTCAACCACTCTCTTTAGAAGAAGACAGCTTTTGAAAAGGCAGGGCAGATACCAGTGGCCTAGAAGCATTCAACCCTTGGGATTTGATGCTTCCTCACTATAATCCTTCGCTTGATTTCCTAATTCAAAGGTCCATACTTTAACTCTGAAGCATTGTAGGAGCAGAGATGCTATAAACACACAGAAATCACCAATTTTTTTTTTTTGTGGTGGTGGTTTATCATTTTTATATGTAACCTGAAGGATCCAAATTTAGGTGATTTCCAAAATCATTCACCATAGGGTGAGGTTCGTAAGGATTTTTTACTCCTTCCCCTGGATGGTTTGATCACCTGTCACCTACCTGAGTATAATTGAGCCTCTCTCAATTCTGAAAGAACAAGGAAAAAAGAAGTTATGGAACTCATATGCATATTCCAGAAGATACCAAACTGAAGCAGCTGGGTCGGAATCATTACAGAGAGGCGGTCTCCACTGGGAACGCCTGTTGTCGGCCAGGCACCGATTCTTCATATGATGCATGAATCCACCATCGGGTCAAGAGTTTGAAGGGAAGAGGGCTGGGAGCGCTGGGTAGAAGCATAACCACAGGCTTGTCACTGGGCGCATATTGGGTGAAATCAGGATGGAGGGAGGACTCCACCCTTCAGGGGGCCAGCTGGCTCTACAGGGGGCAACAGATCCCAAGCCCATACCACGGACAGCTCTTTGCTCTTCTAAGCCACCTCTGTCCTAGGCCTGGGTGGCAGGGGAGACACCCAACTGGGACAAGTAAGACCATTCACTGAAAAGGCACTGTACAGCTGGCAAAGCATCTACACAGACAGGTTCTCAGCGAAACTTTTAAATGGCCTAGGAGCAAATGAGAACCAAATCAAGGATGGCCAAGGCGGAATAAAGCTCCTGGAATCATCCACTCAGGGGAGATGTGGGGTTTCTCCCTATTGGTTGTGCTTGTGGAGGCCTTGCACGTGTCCCCTAAATCTGTGTCCCTAACTGCCAAAAAAGCCTGTCTCTGGAAAGATCCAAAGCAAATAAGGATCTGGCTAGATAACCCCTAAATCATTGGAGATTATGGAGATCCGTAATTTGTAATAAGCAGAAAAAGGGATTCAGAATCTACCAGATAGCCTGGGAAGTGTACACTTAATATGGAGCCAACCTCTAACTGAATGTAGCACACAAGCAGGACATTATATCTTGAGAAGAGCTTTCCCTAAGTACCTACAATACTTTAACAAACATAAAATTCGGTTTATTCTGTGTCACATTCCAGTTTTTAGACCTTAGACATGGTAACTAATTAATACAACATTGTGAGGTTAGAACTGCACTTTGCCTCATTTATGGAAGAGGATGTTACAGAGCAGAATCCAAAGGAGCAGAGCTGGGCCCGGAACCCCCTGTGGAGCGCCTGGGTTGGGGGGCCTGCCAAGTTCCTCCTGACCTGGTTGGCACACAAGCCAACCAGAAGGGTCAGTCAGTTGTTAAATATTTGTTCAAATGAAACCTACTAGAATAGGCAGTTCCTGCCTATTCTCTTTCCCAAGGAGGAGGAGGAAAAATCAAAAATGATCAAACTCATTCTGGGTTAACAGCAAAGAGTTATTTTTCTCCTTCACTGTAGATGAGACGTGACTGGATGGAGTTAAGAGACTTCAAACTGAAACAAGAGGCTACTGAGAAAAGGAACAAAGCAGAAGCAAGCTATAAAATCCCAGGTAAGCCTGGCCAGTGGGGTCACCCCTTTTGTCTTTCCCCTTACTTTTTTTTTTTTTTAAGATTTGTTTTTATTTATTTATACAAGCACTGGGTACAGTCAGAAGCGCGGGAGGGTGAGAGAATTCACCAGAGCCAGAGTGGGGAGCAGAGCAGGCAGAAGGACCAAGGTACACTGCTGAGGGGAGCAGTGGGCGGCAGGAGAGGTCGGCGCGCCATGTGGGACCCTCCTCTGGTGGCCGGGGAGCAGCCGGGGAGCAGCCGGGGAGCAGCCGGGGATCGAACCAGCGCTGCAGAGGCCGTGGGCAGCCCCTCCCCCTACTTTTAATGAGATGTTCATCTTCCCAGAAATGTTCAACATCAAAAGCCCATTAAATAAAAAATTTTTTTTTACCTTGGATTTTCTCCATATCCGACTGCATTTTTTCTAAGAGGAGAGAAAAAGATATTCAATTTGTACCCCACTACCCAGCAGAACTCACCCTTGCAGGCAGCACAGATATCAGAGCACCAACCTGCACCCCTGTGGGCCTGCTCTCACATTACCTGTGAACTGCTTCAGGCTCTCAGTCAAGAACAGGCATTTTTGGGCAAAAATGTGGATTTTTTCTTGCAGATCTGGAGGTGTGATCCAAGGTTCAGGGATCCTAATCCTTTCAGCTCTAAGTTAAAAAAAAAAAAAGGGAGGTGGGGAGTGAATCACAAGTCACTAGATTCCATGACAGTCCTTGTGTCTGGGTGGGCAGCGACCCACTATCTTGCGGTTTTCAAACACGGTGAGAATGACAGCTTCGGACAGACAGGCACTCTGGACAATATCCACTTAGCCACCCTCTAAAGGGGTCCAAGGCACGACTGATTGCTAATTGCCTACCCAGTATCACTTCTCCCATCTTCCATATTTTACTGGGCTCATGGGTGAGGGATCTAGATGTCACACAGGACTGCCTTCTGGTCAGAGACAGTTAACAAACCCCTTTTGGCAGCTTGAGAATTCTGCCTATAGAGGAATGTGCTATGACTTATCTCCTCCCTGCTGGCTGGCATTCTAGCAGAGCAGTCTGGACTGCCAGCATGAGGGCCCTAACTGGTAGACAAGTGAATGGAAAGAAAGCTGAGTGGCTGATGGTCCCATCACACCAGCTCTGACTATGTATGCGTAAATTTCTTACCTGGTGACAATTTTTTTAATTATGTCTAAGTTTTAAACCAGTGAAATTTTGGGTTTCCCATTTCAAATAACCAAACCTAAACCTTAATGTCATAACGGGCTAGTGTCTCAGGGATCTACCTCCTTAGTCATCCCCAGAACTACCTACTCCTCCCCGACACTAGGCTGGCCCCAAAAAGTAACAGGTAAAGACAGTACTTTCTGAGGTCATCTGCCTGGAACTGTACAACCTCTAGTCTCTACCTCAAGAATCTCAATTCTGTCAACATGATTTTCTCCACATAGTCCTTTCAGTCAACCTGCCCCAGAAGGCCAGGAGGCCAGGAGACCAGTCCACCTCCTCAAAAGGATCCACTTCTTGAAGCTACATTTTCTTCTGGAGGGATTTTACCCACCAGGATTTTAATCAGCCTCAAAGCTCAGCTCCCTCAAAGTCAGTCTCCGCCCCTTACAGGCTCTCTTGCACCAGATGTGATGTTCCAAGGCCTCTTCCACTGCCCATGTTCTCCACCCTGCAAACATAGCTCGGCCTTTCTGTCTTGCCCACTCCAAGCTCACTCTGCTCATTCGTGCCCCAACCCCCAGGGAGTGCTTCCTCACTTTCCTCCTGATGGAACAGGAGAATTGGGGAGCAACAACCACAAAGGACCTTCGTACTTTGCCCAGATCCCTGTAAATCTCTACCCCTCATGGAATTGTCCTCATAAACCTGCATCACCCTCCCCGCTGACCCTCCACGCCACCCTCTCACCTCAACTTGTCAGTAGTGCCTCAGTGGTACTGAGAAGAACTTCCGTCTGCCTAGTTCTGTGTACATTAGTGACTCGACTCAAGGACAGGCAGATACGTGTGGTCTAGTACAGTGTCCACCTCAGGTCTGGGTTCTTTTCAGGATTTATTAAGGGCCAGGGAATTGATCTTCCTGTACTTGATTTAACACTGGAGAGAGAGAAAACTGTACCTGCTCAGTGTGTCCCCGATGTCCTACAAGAGAAAGGAAAAGGAAAACCATGAGAAGCCATTCATAACTGCAGTTCTCTGGCATAGATGTTTGCTGAAAACCCAACCACAGGCCGGCCTCCTGGCAGATATTGGGAGAAATGGAGCAGAATTCAAAGTCGAAGAACTAAAAAATCTGGAAGAGGAGACTGGGGTGCACGCTATTTGCTACACCAGCATTTCTGTGTCCTCCGCACCCACCATCGTGATCAAGGACCTCATGATTCCAGACTAACTTAAGCAATCCTCCACAGACAGTCATCTACCCACTCAGCTTGCTTTGACTTTTAACTGTGAAATAATTTCAAACACACAGAAAACCCACTAGAACAAAAAGCTCCTAAATACTGTTTTCCTAGACTTGCCAGATTATTATAAACGTTTATCTTTAGGACCATGTGAGACATCACTGTTTACATCATACCCCTTTACACTCCCTATTTCCAAAGAAAAAACAAAACTTTCTTATCTAACTATATACAATTATCAAACTCTGGAAACTGAACGTGGATACAACTCATTTATCAAACATGCACCTGTATTCTAATCTGACTAATGGTCTTAATAACCTTCTTTATAGCTACTGCCCTCCCTGCTCAGGTAATCCAGGGTCAGCCATTGCATTTATCTAGCGTGGCATGTGTGTCTAATCTGGAACAGTTCCTTAATGTTGATTTCTCTTTGTGACACTGCATTTGACGCAGTAACAGGCTGTTTTACAGGACATCCCCCATTTGTGTTTGTCAGACATTCACCAGGGTTAAAGTTCAGATTGTACCATCTTTAATTAGTGCATTTTGTATCTTTCTGAAGGTACATGGTATCACCTTGCCCCTTATAGGTGATAATGATTTTGATCACTGTATGGTACTATTTTTTCCTTTTGGAATTAAGTCATCTATGAATCTTTGAAATTATGTTAACAATGTAATTCCTAGCAAACCTCACCCCCCCCTTAGATTTGGTATCCACCATTAAATGTCAAAATCCTGTCTATATTATGTAGTTGGCTTTCTACTGGAAGGATTTTTCCTTATTATTATTAAAGACTATTACATTCTTGTTTTCTTTATTGGATTATAACCCACCACTGTTCTTATTTGGTGCTCAAATGTCTAAGACTTGGCAAGAGTCTCTGTCACTCTCCTATTCATTCCATTCCCATTCTCTCCTCCATATTATTCTCTGGTTTGTTCTTCCAGTGTTTCCTTTGTTAAAATAAGCAGACACATGTACTATCCAATTCTCTTCTTTCACATGCATAAGCTAGCATACTCTGTATTTTGCACTTTGATATTTTTCTCTCAACAATATACTGTTTCCTAGAACTGATTCTCAATCAGTTCACAGATATCTACCATCTTCCTTTTGGCAGCTGCATAGTATTCGCGCGTGCGTGCGTGCATGCGTGCGTTTAACAAACAATCGTCTAGGTTGGGCAGCTGTTTCCAATATTTTGTAATTACAGCTTGACAGCAAGTAACCTTGTCCATATGCCTTTTTATACACGTTTTCAAGGTATATCTTCAAGATAAATTTCTAGGAGGATTCTTGGTCAAATTCTACCTGTATATAGTTTTGTTAAATTCTGTCAACACAATCTGCATTGTCATCAGCATATGAGTGTGTCTCCCTCATCTTTAAGAAAAATTTGTTACTCTAAAGGGTAAGAAGGGGTATCTTAGTCTGGTTTTAATTTGCCTTATTAAGAGTAGAATTGAACATCTCTTCACATGTTCAAAGGTCTAATTATTATTTCTTTGGAACTTGCCATTCATATCTTTTGCTCATTTTCCTATAGAATTTTGATCTTTCATCCTTCTTCCCCTCAGTTTCTAGAGCCATCAATTCTGTATGCGATGTTTTAGTATCTACTAGAACCCAGTCCCCAACCCATAGCTCTTCTTTCTCAGTGCTTCCTTGCTTTTTTATGTATTTATTCTTTCTTAAATTTACTATGAAAAAAGTGACAATTTTGACGGACAATGCTGAGATATCTTACCCAAGAGCAAGGATGTCTTTTTATTAGCTTGAGTTTGTTTTGAGCCTATGAGGATTGTTTCATAATGTTCTCCATGCAGGTTTTAAAAGTTTATTCTTGGGCCTACCCTGGTGAGGCAGGCGGTTGATTGCCACACTGTGAAGCTGTCCGCAGCCTCTGCAGCACTGGTTCGATCCCGGCCGGCTGGCGAGAGTCCCACATGGTGCAACAGGCCTCTCCTGTCTCGCTCGCTGCTCCCCTCAGCAATGTATTTCGTCAGTCTGCCTGTTCTGTTCCCCGCTCTGTCTCTGGTGAATCCTCTCACCCTCCCGCGCATCTGGCCTGCACGCAGGTTCTTGTATAAATAAATAAATAAATCTTTTTTTTTTTAAAAAAAAGTTTATTGCCAAGTATTTTTTTTCACAAGTATTTTTTTTTTAAAGATTTATTTATTTGTTTATACAAGCACTGGTACAGTCAGAAGCATGGGAGGGTGAGAGAATTCTCCAGAGCCAGATCAGGGAGCAGAACAGGCAGACTGACGAAATACACTGCTGAGGGGAGCAGCGGGCACAGTAGGAGAGGTCTGAGCGCCATGTGGGACCCTTGCCGGCCAGCTGGGGGTCGAACCAGTGCTACAGAGGCTGCGGGCAGCTTTGCAGCCCAGCGCTCAACCGCTGTGCCACCGTAGAGGCCCTATTCCCAAGTATTTTATCTTGTTTTTTTTTTTTTTAATTGGAAATGGGGTTTTCTCTTTTGATATGTCTTCTAGTGGCTGTTCTCTGTGCCCACTGCTGATTTCTGTCTGTTAATTTTATTTCTTGCTGCCTTGCTGAATTCTGTAGTTAGTACTATCACTGGTTCTTTAATTTACAATTATCTATCATATCATCTCCAAGTAAGAGTTTCTTTTCTAATTCTTGCTTGTAATTTTTTCTCTGATCTAAGCAAATTAAATTTCCAGTTAAAACCTACACACAAAAACAAACAAAAACCCTCCAGTACGATGCTAATAAAAGTAGACTCCAGCCCCTATGAAAAATAGTACAGAGGTTCCTCAAAATATTAAAAACAGACCATATGACCCATCAAGTCCACTCCCAGGTATTGACCTAAAGAATGCAAAAATACCAGGTTAAAGGGACAGATACATGCCAGTGTTCATTACAGTACTATTTAGTATTGCCAAGTGTTATGAAAACCTCAATGCCCATCAAAAAAGCAGTGGATTAAGATGTGGTCTAGATACACTATGGAATACTACTCAGCCATAAAAAAGATAAACTTGACATTTTTGACAATATGTATGGAACTGGAGGGGGTTATGCTAAGTGAAATGTGTCACAAGGAAAAAGACAAATACTGGATGATTTCACTCATGTGGAATATAGAGAAACAAAATAATGGAACTGACAAAAACAGACCAAAAGAAACCTCTAGAAATATGACTGCAGCATTGAGGTTACTAGGGAGGAAGACTCTGAGTGCTTTGGTGGGTGTGGTGATAGACATCTGAGGAGGTATAAACCTATCTAAATCATACAGCGTTGTAAACCAGTGTGACCTCCATAAAAGCATATAAACATCCATACCAATAAACAACAGTGAGCATCATGCTTTGTTCCTGACCTCGGTGGGAACATGGCTTGAATTTCCCTGTTAAGGAAGTTTCAGCTTGTTTTTCCACCGACTTCAACCGTCACCACTCTGTTTGGGATCAAAATCCTCTCCCCTTTGAAGGTGACAACCTCTTTCTTCCTCCACCTTTCTTATCATATAGATTCAATGATGCACAGTCTACCTATTCAAAAATAATCTCACAAATACCTTCTACCTTAAAAAAAGTATTTTAAAGCCTCCAGTGCTGGCTTTAGCAGCACAGATGTATTTTCAAATTGGAACCAGGCAGAGACACTCTCACATGCACACACAATGGACACATTTGTTAAGTGGGTCATAGTTTTAAAGTCACATATAAAGTGTTTTATATTTTTAAAGTTCACAGCAGCACTACGCACAATAGCCAAAAGGTGAAAACAAACCCTCACCAGCTGATGAAAGTATAATCAAGTGATGTGTACAGGGCAATACTCTGTCCTATAAACAGAACTGAAATATACATCATAGAAGAAACTTGAACAAAGTATCCTAAGTAGAGAAGCCAGATGGAAGAGACTGATGACCCCACTTAGCTCACATCCAGAATAGGGGAGCCCACAGAGACACACAGATGAGTGGCTGCAGTGGGTAGAAGGAATGAAGGGGCTGTTTAACAGTACAGGGTTTTCTTTTGAGGTGACGCTCGGAGATGGATCACTGAGTTTAGAGCTGACACAAAGCCATCCTGTGAAATGGGTGAGAGCTGAACTCTGATACTAATCACATGAAAATGAAACATAAAACAAGTTCATCTCGCAGAGCCCCCATCCTGCATGGGCCCCACCAGCCGCCTGCCCTGTGACTACACCAGAGCAGACGAGAAAGTCATAAAACAGCCCACCGGCCAAGGATAACTGACGTTCACATAACAGTCTTCCTCTGTCTCACACTAGTCAGAGATGGCACAGCCTGAATTTGACAAGAGGAATAACTGACAACCACAAGCAGAATATCTGAAAAACATAAATTAGTTACTTTCTAAAAAATAATTAGCCTGCATGGAACCAAGGTCAATATCATGAAAGACAAATCTACGCCAAGGAATGGTTCCCCTTTCAACAGGTCATTATTAATTAACATTATTAGGACAGTTGGTTCAATTATGTCATGGGCAGTGGGTGAGATAAATGTATCCATGTTCAATTTCTTGCATTTAATAACTGTCCTTTAGTTATAAGAAAACATTCTTGATCTTAAGATACACACACCCAAGTCTAAAGTGGTAGAATACAAGCAGCGATCTCCTGAATGATCCTGAAGATAACTATGCTTATAATAACCTGGCAAGCCTGGGGAAAGAGTGTACAGGAGCTCTTTGTTCTAGCAGCTTTTCTGTGTATTGCAAGTCATTTCACAGTTGAAAATCAAGGACAACAAGCTGGCCAGGTAGGTAACTGCAACCATGGTCCAGGGAAAGATGCCTGAGTTAGTGAATCTGAAATCACGAGGTTCTTTCCCATGTTTTTCAAAGCCCCTATTTCCCAAGTTTTTCAAACCCCCCCCCCCCTTCAGAGCAACAAAATGATCCAGCTTTTCAACTTCAAAAGAGTATAAATATAAAGTCTTGGGTTTCTGCTACCAAACTTGACAACCTGCCTCTACCTCCTGCCCCTCATCTTCCTTCTCCCAGACCATGCATGTCTTGCCAACACATGGGTCAGACCCCACATGATGTAATGAGTAATTGAGGTGAAAGAGGCTCAGAGAGCGCATCAGACCACCTGTGCAGGACAGGCCCTTCGCCTTTCTGCAACTGACTTATCTGAGACGTGCACCCACGGCCTCCAGCATACATGCTTTCCCCGTGACGTGCCCCACAGAGCTCAGCGAGTCAAAGACAAAGCCGAGTGGCAAAGATGGGAGGCTTCCTGGCAGCTGCGCTGGGCTTACCTGCAGGAGCTCCCTGGTGGGCTGCTGCTGCTTCTCCTCCAGCTGGGCGATGAGGCTGCTGAGGTGGGAGATGTTGCAGGAGAACTGGGTGATGGCACCATTGATGCTGTTGTAGATGGCCAGGTCCAGCTCTTCCAGGCGCGCCAGGAGCCGATACTCATGCTCCTTCAAGGAGTGGTAGAGCTGCTCGAACTCCCAAACAATCTTCTCCCGCTCCATCTGTGTCAGGCTCTGAGGATGACAGGGAAGGGCAGTGAAGAGAGGAGAGACTCACTCTAGGCCCCTTTGCATTTCTCCCCAGCTCTGCACCCCCAGGCCCCATCACTGGGTTCCAGGACAAAACACGTGTGACTTGTTCACTGACTCGCTTTTCCCAGTCTACACTGAATGGATATATTCCGATAGAGAACTGAATTGCCCCAGTGATAACCAAGACACAGCCCTCTGCCCTCAAGGACAAGTGTGTTGTGGGAGTCAGGTGCACATGACACATGTCACCAGGGTGGACAAGCAAAGAGCATGGGCGCCCGTGGTGGGAGAGGTCAGTGGAGCCTTCCCTGGAACAAAGTCCATGCCTCCCGCAGGATGAACGGAAGTTCACTGCGTGGCCTCCAGGTAGAAGAAATGAGGTGGGCAAAGGGGGAGCAGGGAGAGAAGGCCATGGCGAAGCCCACGATGCTGAGGGAAGAGGCCAGAAAGGGAAGACAAGAGCAGAGCGCACTTGCCTGGCAGGCTGAGGCAAGGACTTTAATGCAACAGGGAGCCAGGAAAGATAAGCAGGAAAGTGACATGATCAGATGAGCCGGGTGGAGGATGGCCTGGAGAACTCAAGCAGTTTCTACAATCCATGCACGATAACCCTGACCAGTCCCCCGAGGCCCCTCACCTGTGGCCTTCAAGGCTGTTTGGCAACACCCTACCTCACTGGCTTTGCAAACGGGTTCCTCTTGGCACAAACTTGTTGGCCAAAGCTTGTCTGCCCTTCCTTCTCCAGCCCACCTCCCAATGTTAAAGTCTGACTCTAAACCAAAAGTCAGCAAAGTCTATTCGTTTAGTTCCTAGCAGTAAAGTTTTATGGGTCATCACCACACCCTTTCATTTGCTTATATCGTGGCTGTCTCTGAGCAAAATTGTGGCAGAGATAAGGCCCACTGAGTTAAGAATATTCACTATCTGATCCTTTACAAAGATGTTTGCTAACACCTGTTTTAAACCCGTTTAAACTCCTTCCCCACTAGCCACCCTTCCTATGCACTTCCCATGCAAGTTGGTGATGCACACACACCTTTGTTCATAAATACTTTTCATAAGCTCACAGTTGTCCTCAGTTGGAGAAGACTTAAGACATAACCCATGCAGTATGATCTTAGAAATTAAAAATTAAAGCTGAAAGACACCTTAAATATCAACGTGCTATCAGCACCTGGTAGGGACGCTGCTGCCTGAATGGGGGCTGTCTTTTGCATGTAGAACATACAGCACCCTGGCCACTATCCTCATCCACTCAAGTGCCAGTCAAGTGCCAACACAAGAAACAGCCACAAAAGACTGGGGAAAAGGAGAGCGCAGTATTAGTCACGAGAGAGAACTACAAGCCTAGTCCAGTCTACCCATTTCACAGATGAGGACACTGAGCCCAGAGAGACTGCATTACTCTCTCCATCTGTAATTGGCTCGTGTCAAAGCCAAGAGGTATGTTCAGATGCCCTTCTGTGACAATCCTCCCCGCCCAGGAGGACACTGGTGTCCATCGTGACTTCAGTACACCCACTTGAGAAGACCCTCCAGTGAGCAGGGGAGCTGAGGTTTGAACTGATTACGTGGGGAACAAGTGGTAGGACCTGAGGCCATCATGGGAACAAGTTTCCCATCCATAAGGTCTTTATTACAGCCCATCCAGCCCTGACAAAACCTTTCATAAGAAAATGCTTGTCAATACTAGTCTAAGAGTTTGCTCTTCAGTTGTAAATACCTCTAATGGGTGCAGACTTGTAGTGTTTATTATCAAAAAAAAAAAAAAATGCTCCTAGGTGGTAGATAAGTATATAAGTCTCAGTATCCATTGGCTTTTCCCACTGGGTTTCAAAACAAAACCTGCAAATACCCCAACCACCAATTGGCAGAACAGAATCAAAGCATTGTCAAGAAATGGACACTCCAGCTAAGTGATAGTGGGGCTCACGCAGCCCCCCTCAGCATCTGAAGATACTAAAGGAAGCTGTGCTCAAGAATTTCACTTCTCTCAGCTGTCACAGGCCAGCCTGACCTGCACAGAGCAGACAGGTCAAACCTCAACAGGTCAGATCTCCAGGGGTTCCAATCTGGGCTCTCCTGCCCTTTCCCCCCAAATATGGGAAGCCCTGGCTTCTGCAGCTGAGTTCCCAACTGCAACAAGGGAAGTTTCACCTGCACTCTCAGAAGTTCTGGGCAGCCTAGGTGGATGAAGTTAATATCAGGCTCCCCCAAAGCCCATCAACAGCAGCAGCAACATTGGCTGTGGCCCTTACCAGGAGTTCAGCTCTTGCCTGCTCCCCTTGTGCCCGACGCCTCTTCTTTAAGTCTTTCACTCTTTTCAGGTGGTCCAGCTGGTTCTGGATTTGCTCCTGAGAATGGCAAAAAGAGTCGGGCAGCTCAAGATCGGTGGCCCTTAGCATCCGCAGGGCTATTTTGCTTCTCATAGCCAACCCACCTTCTGACCACCAGCCCTCACCAAAGCACTTGAAAAGGAAGTCACTGCCCCTCTCCTTTGTTTGTGTATCTCCAAGGGTGACTGCTGCTTAAAGTTAAATCGGAGTTCTTCTTAGAGGCATACAGTAAAAAGGCCTTCACCTGGCTTATTTTTCTCAAGTGTGACATGGGGAACATCACCGTCCCAAACTACTGGTTACCGCCAACGTCATACATGTGAATGCACCATAACCGTTAAGGGATTAGTTATGCACGAATGTACTCACATTTCAACATGCACATAACTGTGTGTGTATTCCTGCAGCCCTCACAGAGCCAACACACAGGGGCGGGCACTCCGGGAACGCTGTGTTACAACCGTTTTACACTTAATACTTTGTGTCCGTGTTACTGTTTCTCAGCTGCTCTGTTGGTTCGACAGTTCCCCATGGGCTCCGCTCATCATTTTATTTTTTACTCTTCCAAGTGACAGCTTCGAGGCGTCTCGGCGTGGCTAAGCGACACGCTCCAGCGGGAAAGAGCTCGGTTCGGCTCGTGGAGCTTTTCTAGAACAGGACGCAGCACAAGGCCGTGCCGGGCCACGCT
The DNA here is from genome assembly GCF_964194135.1 of Talpa europaea. Classification (NCBI taxonomy): domain Eukaryota; kingdom Metazoa; phylum Chordata; class Mammalia; order Eulipotyphla; family Talpidae; genus Talpa; species Talpa europaea. Next base: position 134,583,532 of record NC_140068.1, read on the forward strand.
TAGCCTACGTGGTGGGCAGCAGCCGGGGGTGTCGGCCGCCGGCGACGTCGGGGGGTGTCTGGTCAGAGCGCATCTCGGAGCCCCGGGAGGATGAGCGTCTCGGAGCTGGTCGCGGCGCGCGCGGCCTCACGCACATCTCCGATGCGGTCAAGGAGGCGCTCCCAGGCCCGTCTTTACGGATCGTGCGCCCGCGGACCGGTCACCAGAGGAGAGTGAGAGTGGGGTGAGGAGACTTCGGACTTCCTCACCAGCCACAGGTTCTCCTCCCCACTGTGAGTGCCGCGGCTCGGGAGCGGACAGAGAGGAAATGACGGCTGAGCGCCACACGTCCGGCTCAGCCATTTTCTAGGCGGAAAAAAGGCAGCCCCTTTGGCTCTCGCCTGCCTTTGTCCGCGCGCGCCCCCCGCCCCCCCGCGCGGCCCTCACCTTGAAGCCCTCCACCGCCTCCTCGAGCGGCAGCACGCTGTGGCCGCGGTGCTCGCGCGAGCGGTCGCACACCACGCAGATGGGCATCTGGTCCTCCTCGCAGTACAGCTTCAGGGGCTCGCGGTGCTTCTCGCACACGCCCATCTCGCCCCCCGGGCCCGACGGCCGCTCGGTGCGCAGCTGCTTCACCAGCTGGGTCACGTTGGCCAGGTGCCGGTTGGGCCGCATGTGCCGCTGCGGGAAGGTCTCCCGGCACTGCGGGCACGACACGTTGGTCTCGGCCGCACCCCAGCAGCGCGCGAGGCAGGCGCAACAGATGTTGTGGCCGCAGTCGAGCATCATGGGCTCGGCGAAGTACTGCAGGCACACGGGGCAGGTGGTCTCCTGCTGCAGGCACTCGGCCACGCTCCCGGAGGCCATGGCGCGGGCCCGCGGGGGCGCACGAGCATGGGCCCCGGCGCCCGGCCCTGCGCGCAGCCCGACTCGACCGCGCGCCCGCCGCTCCGCCGCCTCGGGGCGGCGCGGGGCGGCGAGCCGGGCGGACGGAGGGCGGCGCCTCCCGGGCCCCGCTCTCAGGCGCGCCCGCGCGCGGGCCCCTCGCACAGGCCGGGCCGTTCCCGGCGCCGCAGCTCCCGGCCGAGCGATCGCGGGGACGCGGCGGCCCCACCCGGCCCGGCGGCTCCGCGAGGGGGCCGCGAAGGGGGCGCCGCGGGGCCGGCTCGCGGAGCCGGGCGCTCGGGGCGCGCGAGACAACGTGGCCGCGTCCGAGCGGATCCCGGCCGCCGCGGAGACCCCACCCCGGCGCGAGCGGAAGGGGCGGCCCGGGGGCGGGGCCTGGCGCGCGCCGCCCGCCGTCGCGGCCGCGGGACCCGGGCGTCTCCGGCGGGAGAGCGGCGCGTCCGACCACCGGCCGCGGGAGGCGCGGCGCGACCCTCGGCCGCGGGGACGGGCCCGAACGGGCGGACGTGCCCGCGGGGCGCGGTGGGGAGGCGCCGCCCCTCCCGGCACGCTCCTGCCCCCCGCCGAGCGGCGGCGGCCCGGGGCCTGCACCCCAGCTCTTTTGTTGGGTTTCCCGGCGGGGGCCGAGGCCTCCGCTCGGGCGAGAGAAAGCTGGCTTTGTGCTGGGAGGGGGAGCGCAGACCTCTGGCCGGGGAGGCCGGAGGGATGGGCGATCCGGCTCCGAGGCGCTGTATCGCGCCGTCCCGCTGACCGGCGATTCGTTTCGAAAAAGAAAGGCTCGGTTGTCAGACAGCCGCGCTACTGCGGGACGAGAACAGACGCGGACAGGCCCCGTCCTGCTCCTTCCTCTCGGAGCCCAACCTAGGGGCTCTCCCTTTCGCAGCCTCAGCTTCCCCTCTGGGGAAATGCGGGCGATCATGATCCCCCAGCAAATAGGAGGGTTTCATTACATCTTTTCCCTTTTTGAGCCATGGGACGTTCCTTCATTAAAATAATACAACGCCCCCGGCCTAACAGTCTTGTCTGGGGTCAGACCTGGGGAGATGGTCCTGAGGTGACTTAGAGATTGACAAATCGCTCCTGTTGCCCCTCATCCCAGCCTTGGCATTTCCTGGTTTTCCTTGCTGTTTTCTCAGTGCAGCCCTTGAATTTGAACCCTGCTTCAGGTCCCTGACTTTAGAGGTTCCCACTCTGGTATCCCCTCCCACGGAGCAACAAGGCTGAAAAACAAAATAAATGGGTTTGCCAACTCTAAGCTCATATCCCCTTCTGAACAGCAGTCTGAGTCTTTGAAATTCCAGTCCCAAACAGCCCTCAGTCCTCTTCCAGAAAAATGTACAGTTGTACTTGGGTTAGGCCGCAACATAGTCTTTTAACCTTTCCCCTTCCTCCTTTTCCCAGCCTGGAATGGACACACCACGGTAGGAGCCACGGCAGCTGCCCTGGGTCCTGAGGCTAGCTTGAAAACAGAAGTCAGCACGCAGATGGCTTAGCAAAAGGTAAAAGGCGGAAGAAATGTAGGTCCTTATTCATTGCAGAATACCTACATCCAAACTATACAGATGAGAGACACTAAAGACACAATCTTGCTTAAGGTGCTGATTTGAATTTTCTGCATATTAAGCAAAAACCAACCCAAATTGATCTAATTATATTAACAAAATGTTTTATTTGTAAATTCCCACCTACCCTCTCTACTCAACCCTATCTGCCCTAAGGCTGCCAGTGAACTGCTATTATTGACCAAATCCACAAGACAGTTTTCAAGCTTCACCTTAGTATTTCCAAGGCATTTGACACTGTTGGCTGGTTCCACCTTGGAAACTGGTTCCAGGCAGCAGATTGAATGGGTTCTAATGAAAACCTAAGATATTTCTGCTTCTTCTATCTCCTTTGATATGCCTTTACCAAGTGATGTTAAAGTTAACTGGGAAAATAATAATAAAGTATAGTCAAGAAAAACAAGACTACAATAATTAATACACAGACAAATCAATGGGATAGCATTGGAACTGAGAAGTAGGCCCAAATGTGAGTAAGAATTCAGTAAAAGACGAAGGAGCAATTGCAATTTGGTGCTGAAGCTTCAAAAAATGATCTTGGAACAATTAGCTAGCTTTGAGGGGAAGGGAGAGATTCCATCTTACTTCTTCCACCAGATCAGTAAAACATTTAAAGTAAACAATAAATCCATAAAAGCTCTAGAAAAAAGTAATATAAAAATCTTGTTGTCTGGAAGATCTTTCTAAATGTAGCCCCAAACCCAGAAGACACAAATGGATACATTTGACTTAATTAAAATTAAAATTTAAATCACTTATTTATAGAAACTACCTTGGCACAATCTAATGATAAAGAAATTGGAGAAGGTATTTTTTAAAAAGATTTATTTATTTATGCATACGAGAACTGGGGTACAGGCCAGAGGTATGGGGGGTGAGAAGATTCACCAGAGTGGGGAACAGAACAGGCAGATCAACTGAAATACACTGCTGAGGGTAGCAGCTGGGAGACAGGAGAGGTCTGCTGCACCAAGTGGGTAGCTCCTGGCTGGGGTTCAAACTCATGCTGCAGAGGTGCAGATAGCTTCATAGTGCTGTGTCTTAACCTCTTGCGCTACCAGGGAGGCCCTGGTGAAGTTATTTTTAGCAAATAAGACAAAGGTTGAATTTCCAAGAGAGAAAATATTTTCCCAAGTATAACTAAAATGCAAAGAGGGAAAATGAGGAAAATAAGGAAAGTATATGAACAGATGGTATAGGGCAGAACCAATGTTTAATAAACTTGTGGGGGAAAACCCTCAATTCACATTAAATAAAATATTGTGGTATTGTTTTAAATTTGTGAGATTAGAAAGCTGGACAGTACTCAGTATTGATGATGACATGGGGAAGCAGACAAGGTAATGGGGAGAACCACTGTTGACAGCATTTTGGCTGTAGCTAAAAAAAAAATTGAATGCACATGCCCTGAACCAGCTACTCCATTTTTCTCCCATCTGCAAAAAAAATTGACTGATTGCATAAGGATTGTCTTTACAGAATTGTTTGGTTTGTAAAATACTGGAACCTGCACAAACATGCTTTAGTAGGGGACAAGTTAATTAAAATAAGTTGCGGGTCACCAATAGGATACTATTCAGCTTCCAAAAAGAATGTGTTTGCGACATACAGTCATTCATGGCTTCATGATGTTTCAGTCAATGGTGATGGATGATACAATGGTGGTCCCAATAGGCTACCATCAGGCCTGGGATGTACCCTCTAAGTGTATGTGGTTACACACTGTGACATTCACACAACAATGAAATCACCTAACAATTCACTTCTCAGAACATAACCCCACAGTTACTGACGCTTGGCTGTATATACTAATATAGAATGTCTAAGACTCCATTTATCCAGTACTTGTTTATTGAGTGTCCATTCTGTGCCAGGCTCCCTTCCAGGTTCCAAGATAAAGGGAACAAAATAAAGTTTCCCAGGCTCATGGAGTTACTTTTTTTTTTTTTTTCTTAAAGATTTTTTAATGCATGCATGCAAGACTGGGGTATAGGCCAGAGGCACAGGGGGTGAGAGGATTCACCAGAGACAGATTGGGGAACAGAACAGGCAGATCGACAGAAATATACTGCTGAGGGAAACAGCGGGCTAGGCAGGGAGGTCTGCTGTGCCATGTGGGTTGCTCCCTGGCTGACTGAGGATCAAACTCGTGCTGCAGTATATGTGGATAGCTTCATAGGTTGCGTCTTAACCCCTCATGCCACCAGGGAGGCCCCTCCTGGAGTTACTTTTTATTTATTTATTTATTTATTTTTAAAGGTCCATCTATTTATGCATACAAGAACTGGGGTACAGGCCAGAGGTGTGGGGTTGTGAGAGGATTCACCAGAGACAGAGTGGGGAGCAGAACAGGCAGACTGACTGAAACACACTGCTGAGGGGAACAGTGGGAGAGGCAGGAGTGGTCTACTGCACCACATAGGTAGCTCCCTGGCTGGTGGGGAATCAAACTTGTGCTGCAGAGACTGCGGATAGTTTCATAGTGCGGTGCTCAACCCCTTGGGCCACTTTTTAGAGGTAAAGTTACATTTTGGAGGGAGTTACTTTTTAGAGGGGAAGATGGATGGGAAGCAAGCCAAGGAATGAATACAGAGTATGAAGGAAAAATGAATCAGGATATGGATAATGGAGAGTGATCATGGGTGGTAAGGGGAGGTCTCTCTGGTGAGGTAAACAAATCATTGCTGTAGTTTTGAGTCTCATATCTGCATTATCACTGGGCATTAATTCTAGGGAAATGATAACTTATGTTCACACAAAAATCTGCACAAAGCATTATTCGTGATAGCCAAGCCTGGAGTCAACCCAAGTGCCCTTCAGTGGTGAACGGTTAAACAAATTGGCACATTCGTATCATGCACTACTTCTCAGCAATAAAATGGAAGAAACTTGAAATGCACAACTTGGATCTCAAAGGAATTATGCTGAGTGAAAAAAGTCAATCTCAAAAGGTTACACTGTGTATTTCATCCACAACATCCTTGAAATGACAAATTATAAGGGTAAAGAACAAAGTACTGACTGTAACAGTGTAGGGGAGGGGAGGAAAGAAGGTGTCTGTGTTGGTGAAAGGTAGCCTGTGGTGGAATAATCAGAGTCTAGACAATGGTGTTGGTCACACATGGGACCTACCCAAAAGGTAAAACTGTACAGAACTAAACACACACACACACACACACACACACACACACACACTGATGCATATAAAAATGAGTAAAACTGAACAAGGCTGCTGAGCAATGTCAGTTTCTTATTTGTGATTTGTGTTGTCCTTAGGAAGATGTTAGCATTCAAGGAGATTGGGTAAAGGGTACACTAAATTTCTTCTTCTTCTTTTTTTTTTTTTTTTACAACGCTATGTAAATCTACAATAACCTCAAAATAAAAAGTTTAAAACAATTTTCTGCAGGTCACAACATCCTTGTCTTCTGCCAGCTAGTAAAGCCCTATTTTTTGTTCTTACTTGGAGGCTTACCTTGGACAGAGGAATGCGTGCGCTGCTTGGCTCAGGCTTGGTGTAATTACCCATCCTTAAACCAACTACTGTGGCTGGGAGACTGAGATATGGCTCTCAGGTCAATGCCTGTCAAGAGACATGCTTCAGTCAAAACTCCACAAACCCATGGATACTGTGGAGGGGACTGGACTGGGTGCTAGGAGAACCCACTCAAGATCTCCCACTTCCCCTTATCCTATCCAGACTCTCTTTGGTCTCTTGGATTAACTCCTGGGTATGATGAGGAAACCAAATAAGGGGCTTAAATATGACGGTTTTGATTTTTCTCATGTAAAAGAAAGCAGTTCAAGGCTACATGGGAAATTCATCATCCTCAATGGCACAGTCTGTGTTTTTCTGCTTCAACATCTACCTTCAAGGGCCTCCCTGATGGCATGAGGGGTTAGATCTGAGCAAAATGAAGCTATCAGCTGCCACTGTGGCATGAGTTTGATCCCTGGCCAAGGAGCTGACCCACATGGCACAGCAGACCTCTCCTGTCTCCCTGCTACTCTCCTCAGCAGTGTATTTCAGTGGATCTGCATGTTCTGCTCCCCACTCTGTCTCTGGTGAATCCTCTCAACACACACACACACACAAACACACACACCATCCCACCCCGCATCTCTGGCCTGCCTACACCCCAGCTCTTGATGCATAAATAAATAAATAAACTTAAAAAAAAAAAAACTACTTTCAAGGTCGTCATAATACTATGTGGCTGCTGGAGTTTCATAATCCAGACAGTATGTAGGAAGGATAAAGGTCACCTGCCACAAGTGAGTGAACTCCCCCTTTTTTAAATGAGACCATTTAACTCATTGTTTGAATTTAAGCACTGATGAGTTAGAAAGAGGATGCTTTTAACAATTATTCCAGGGCAGCAGGTAGAATCAGGAAATGCTCCAGACAAACTGGGACAAATCATCAGACTGGTTTGGAAGATCCTGCTCAGAAGACTCATCTACTCCACAACAACTTCTATGTAAGTATCATCAATCACTGCAAAAGAAGTTTGGGAAGTGCACTCTTCCTGAGTACACTGCAAAGTTGGATAAAAATATAGGTTTGTAAGCAAAAAAGGAAGAGAATGAGATGGCTATGAAGTAGTTTGTTATCAGTTTTGGTCACCAGCTCTGAATCAGCACTCTTTGTGACCTGAATTTCACAGAGTTTTAATGAAATGCCTCCTTTTGACTCTTGGCTTTCACTCTTCCTTCCAGAAGCACTCAAAATAATATGTGTACCATGGCCATGGCCAAAGCCTTCTTGGTCCTCATCTTTTCAACTCTTCATTTTCCAGCATTTTCCAGCAGTCAAGAGTCAAAAATCCTCCAAGAAGTAGACCAGAGAAATCTTTGTGTCCCAGGCAGAATCATCTCTTTAGGATAAACTGTCCTGGTGCTCTGAGGAACACAACAGGAATAACAGACACTCCTACACTAGGGAAATTTCCGTGCTCAGAGGTTACCTCCCAGGAGAAGGCCTAGGTCACATCTCTTCAGGTGAGGCCAAATTCCTCATTATACAAATGCCATGAACATAGATGAGAAAATATTCAGTAAAATATCAGAAATGTTTCAAGCTTAGTGTAAGTAAAACGTCTTCCATGATTCATCTTACTGTAGCCCAAAAGAGTGCTTTAGGGAATCTTGTAAAAGGTGATAAAGTAGGAGACACTGCAGCCCTCTTAGCTTCTTGCCTTTGCTGTCTCATTAATGTGGAGGTAGTAGATGATTGGGGGAGGGGCTGCAGAAACCAAGGCTGAGAGGATCCCTAGTGGAAGAGGAACAACCTCCAGGTCAGTGGGTTATGCTCATAGCCAACTCCATGGCAGAAGGTAGAGCTTGCTGGACTCTTGACTTCCTGAATGGGAACAGCTGGGAGCTGGGGGCAGAGCAGAGCAGCCATGGGGACTTTAAAAGAGAACACAGAAAGGCTGAGCTTTCTTCTTGGCTGACTTCCAGTTGCACCCGGTCACTGCTCAGCCAGTGCCATCTGTGGGTAGGACAGACCATGCCCAGCTGCATGCCAGACCATACATTTTCTTTGTCTTCTCTCCCTTTTACTTAATCCACATGTAAATCAACCCTTTTACATCTTTAAAAAATTTCTCTCTGTGTGTCTGCTTTGGATCTTCTCCTGTATTTTTTCTTTTTTTTTTTTTTTTTTTGGTCCTGTATTCTTAAGTCTTGGGTGAGGACTCACAAATCTAGTCATGCCAGTCTGTCTCTCCTTCCCGCCCGCGCCACCCCCACCGCCCCAAAATTTGCCCTGTAGCACTAGGTCCACAAGTAACAAATGTGATCACTTTGCAAAGAAATGGTAAAAAGATTCCTAGTAACCCAGAAGCATTTCTGCTTTGGAATAAAATTTTGGTGGATCTTTTGAATTTTGTACTATATGCAGGCCTTCATGATCCCAAACACATTTTTTTTTTTTAAAAACAGACACGAATGGGTTAAAGCTCTCCTTTCTGCATAGGGAAGTGTATGTTCCATTTTAAATTTCAAATGATAAAAATGATTTTGCCTGAGTAAATAAGATTTGTTTCAGAAATTTTGATTTTTGAGAAATATTGTTCCCTTTACAAATAAGCTCTGCAATTTCTTCTAACTGGAAAAGAAGCATGAGAGAAGATGGCATTTTGTAATCATGGTCTGTCCATTCCACCACAGCTTCTGGAAACTTCCATTGTAAAATAGTGCTCATTTTGTGATTTCTCAGATTTATTTCCTATTTGTATGTAGTTTTTAAATCTAGTTGTGACTATGTGAGAAAAATCTAGTTGAGTCTATGTGAGAAAAACTAGGAGTGAGAAGCGGTGTAGTTAAAAAGAAAACAATGGAAAAAACCACCCAAGTGTATTAATTTTAAAATGATGGCCCATGCTACAATGTTAAGATGTCATTAAAAAGAATGCATGCACTAAAGTGGCACGTCAACCAAGAACAATGACATGTCCCCAGCCTTAGAAGCCACTGTACTAACTTCTCCAATGCCATGGTGACCAGCTGCCTAATGAAGGGAAGGATGCTGATAACATCAGTGCCTGAGGAACACAGGGTGGTTTTTAATTAACAACACAGAAAAGAACAACTTCTATAGAAATAGATCAATAGTCTTGTCATCAACTGACCCTAGATTGCCTGCACACCCACCGTACACAAGCATGCAGAAACTGGGCCTCCCTGTTGGTGCAAGATGTTAAGTGTCAGCACTATGAAGCTATCACGGCAACTGCAGTATGAGTTCGATGCCCGGCCAGGGAGGTGACGCACACTGTGCAGCAGACCTCTCCTGTCACGCCCCCTGCTCCTCCCAGCAGTGTATTTCAGCCATTCCTCCTGTTCTGCTCCCCACTCTGTCTCTGGTGAATCCTCTCACCCCTCCCTTACACCTCTGGCCTACACCCCAGCTCTTGTATGCATAAATAAATAAATCTTCAAAAAAAAATGCTGAAACTCTCCCCACTTCTGTATGTCCCCACATTTCTTTCTTCCCTATAGAGACTTCCTCACTTGATTCTCTGAGACACAGCCTTGTTGTAAACTAGTATTACCTCCAAAGAAAGTTATAGTACATTATAGTCCAAAGAAAGTTATAATACATTATATAGGATGAATTAATTTGGGGGTATAAAAAAGTAAATGCTGGGCCTCCCTGGTGACACGGGGGTTAAAGACAGCGCTGTCAAGCTATCGCCAGCCACTGCAGCACCAGTTCAATCCCTAGCTGGCCTGGGAGCTACCCACATGGTGCAGCAGACCTCTCCTGACTCACCCGCTGCTCCCCTCAAGCAGTATATTTCAGTAGATATGCCTGTTCTACTCCCCACTCTCTCTGGGAAATCCTCTCACGCCCCCCCACCTCTGGCTTATACCCCAGTTCTTATATGCATAAATAAATAAATCTTTGAAAAAATAAAATAAAAAATAAAAATTCTACCCCAAATTAATTTGGGGATATAAAGAAAAAATACAATATACTAATGTATATACTGAAAAAATGTCTGAGGAGTATAAACCAAATTAATCAGGGTGTGAAGTGTTGGAAGACCTGGGAGGGAGGATAGATTATGACTTTAACTTTCTAGGTTATATATTTTTGCAATGTCTGTTTTTACTGCAAGCATGTATTAATTATTCAGCAGAAAATATACTAGAGAAAATTTGAAAGTTAGGAAAAGTTCAAGTAGGTAGGCAGTCGAGATGAGATTACAACGGGTTACAAACCAAGGGCTCACCCAGCATATTTTCTCCTCAAACATTTCTTTTTCACAATTTACAACTTTTATTTTTGTTGTGTGGTTAACACTCTTTTTTTTAAATTTTATTTTTATATTCCCCATACAATTGCAACCCCTTATTTTGACCCCAAGGCTAACATTCTTTTTTACCCACCTGGAGTCCTTTGTGACTGCCTAGAAGAGCAGCAAGTAGTAAACTTTGGGGAGGATTTGACTAATGCTGAGAGTGAATGTGTGAAAAGAAATTGGACAGGCCTTACAGATAAATTTCAGCAGATAAATCCACGGATCTGGGAGAGCAATGGTGATAAAATTGTGGAGCACAAACTCTGTGTGCTCATCTGAGGGTTACTGAGGCATTGTGAGCAGAGCAGTGTCCAGTGCTCAGGCCACAGTAATAAAATTATCAGCCAGGAGGACAGATGGCACGTAGTGGCCACAGGATCATCACCCTAGAAGCATTTATTTATTTAGGGGAAAAAAGTGAGCCGGGTGTCAGGATGGCCGAGTGGTCTAAGGCGCCAGACTCAAGCTCTGTCTTCCTCATGTAGAGGATTCTGGTCTCCGAATGGAGGCGTGGGTTCGAATCCCACTTCTGACACACTATTTTCTTTTAAAAAAATATTCACTTCTCTACCTTTTCCTTTCCCATTCTATCAAAAATGACGGCCCTTCAATGAGGTCTGTCCACCGCCTTTTCCTACTTTTTCCTGGTCGCTATTTCATCACGGATCACGTTCGGCACAGCACTTTGGCATCTTCATTAAAGGCGCGTTTCCTGCATGCACATTAACTTGGAGGGCCCTTGAAGAAAAATCATTCTGGTGACAACAGCGACATGGACAGAGACACTGATCACAGCCTGATGCTGAGCACAAGAACCGCTGACACCGTACTTGTGTGTCCTCTCGCACTGCCTGAGCTATCAAAATTCAAAGTATTAGAATCGAAAGTAGAGTGATCGGAAGGCAAAAATGAGCAGAAATAGGAAAGGTTCCACCGAGATTTGAACTCGGATCGCTGGATTCAGAGTCCAGAGTGCTAACCATTACACCATGGAACCCGCCTTGGCGCTGCTCGAACCTGCGGTCCATCTGACAGCTCTTCCCTTGTATCTCCCCCCCACACCCTTTAAATTAATACGCTTGAAATTAATGCAACCGAAAATGAAATATCACTTTAAACAGAATACTTCTCTTTTCCCTAATTGATCTATTAAAAAAAAAATCCCCGGGTCATTATTCTCCCCTTCCCCCCTCCGGGCGGAAAATCTCTGCACTTCTCAGCCGCAGGGCAATGGCAGAGTCGACACAGGTGGGAAGGGCTGTCACCGAGTTTCCACCGCGTCTTCTTTCCAGGTTTCCTTTCGCCCAAATCAGTGGCAGGGCCGGGTCCTCATCCGAGAATATTTTCGACTTAGTCAAAGGCAAATTGGATTCTAATCTCGTGACTCAGACGAGGAAAGATAACATATAACCTTTTTTTCTACCGCTTCACTCTAGGTTTTCATTCTAGGTTACCTGCATGCAGGTGCCCCTGAGACCCCTTCGGAGTTTCTTGGTTTGTTTTTATATTGGGCTTGAAAGTTAAAACTGTCTTCCCATTCCTAAATGCCTTCACTGCACCACGGGATCTCATTCCTCCTTGACACCCGAGGTCTGATACAAAGTAGCTTATTCAATGCTCGCTGTGTGCACAGGGAGGAACAGATGAGGGAGTGGAGGAGTGAGCCAATATCTAGTGGGACAGCCTCTTTTAGGTTTTCACTCCATAGGCTAAATGGGACAAGTGCAAAGAGATAACTGTTCTAGCTTTCTTGTTTGTTTACCTCTCCAGACCCCAGCTTCCAGCTTCACATATAGGTGTGCTCAGGTGTGGCAAGAGGGTGTCACAGTGCTGGGCAGAATCATTTTTGTTACAATGTGACATGATTATTTACCTAGTAACTATCAAAGCAACATATTAACAAAGAGATCATCTAAGTAGCCTGAAATACTCCAGCATGGAGAAATACTCAATTGCTAATGGCTTCCTTAGCCTTGGTGATATAATGGTGAGCATAGCTGCCTTCCAAACTCCTTCATCAGTGGATCTACATATTCGTTATTGGTCATCTATCCTTCATGTGTCTCTGGTAGTCTCCTGAGTCAGAATTGCTCAGGAACACCTGAATCCATTTCAGACATGCATCTTCTGTTGTGGTGCCAACTAAGCAAAGTGCCCACCACAACGTAGCTCATCAAAAAATATGAATTGAATTGAATATTATCTTTGGGAAGTGAGAAGTGGTGAAATTCAAAGACTTTTGGCCAGGTGAGTATAAAGTTCTTCTAAGTGTCTACTCCTCTCTCCATACACATAAACACTCCATACTCATGGACCAAGATAGCTCAAATCCAGCTAATAAGAGACCAGATCTTTCCTCCCTGGCACAGATGGCATACTTTTTATTCCAAGAGCCACAACCTTACTCCTTAAAGAAAAAGAAAAGTACCCACTGGCTTTAAAATGATACCAGAAACTCAGAAGCTCAGAATTCAACTATATGCTCTCTGGGAATAGGTAAGGGGGAAGGTGCATGGCTGACTTCATCCTGAGCACATTTACCCTCCAGGAGAGGATAGTAAGTAAATACCAGGAAAAATAGGACAGATGGCCATGGGTTGTTTTATTTATTGTTCAGTCTGGAGTTCAGAAAGCTGCACCTTTACCTTGGATTTGTCCAAGGCTGTTTCACAAATATTTCAAGGAGATGGCAAACAGGAAAAGCACCGAAGGGAATCACTGGGGGAGAGATGATTGGACCCTAGAGCCCCAAAACAATCTGTTCCCTGGTAATCTGAGCTGAGGGTTTGGAGTCACCAGGTAGCAGAGCTGAATCCAGAAGGAGCAATATCATCAGCAGTCCAGGACAAGTTCAGTTGGAGTGTCCTAGAGAAACAGGGCTCTAAGGGGCATAGTATAGTATATACTGACGTTGATACATGTCTGTATGTCTGAAACCACATAATGTTATGTCGCTTCAATTAAAAGAAAAGAAATGGGGTTTAAGGACATATGACCCTAAGTAAAACAGCAGATCTCAGGGTCTTCCTAGCTCTTTAGTTCTGTGTATGTTGCTCACTTCACAGATGAGGAAGATAGTCTTTCATGTAGACACTCATTGAAACTTAACACCAATATTTATTTATGCCAAATAAGACACAAATATTTATTTTAGCCAAATAAGGGATGGGCTCTCAATGAGAGAGTTTATTATTTGCTGCCACAGAAAGCACAATATAGCACTTAAACTCAGTGTATGGGGTGGGAGGCAAAACAGACAGTTACATTTTAAAGAAAACAACAACAGAATGTTCATGTACTTTCACTTTTAAGCTTATACAAATTTAACTCTTTTACCTATTATCTAAAAGATTCATGGGTTCCTGAATTTGCACTTATTAATCTTCACACACTTGCAATTTCACATGCTGCAGAAGATGAAAATTCTACGAGACAGGTCCCGAAAACTCAGATAATTGCGTGCAGAGTTCATTCCAGCTGAGGCCTGTCAGTGGAAGGTTTCAGAATCAGCCTGCCACCCCTCTTCTCCACCTCAAAACCCATCTGTTTAAGCAGCGAGGCATCTGCCAGGCCTTGCTCTTCCATCTTTGCGATCAAGTCTTGGTTCTGGCTGTTGTCCTCGGTGAGGTTTCGGAGAGCATACACTACCCACTGGCTCAGAAAGGGGTTGCTGTCTTCAGTGCCGCAGCTGTCCAGGATCAAGGGGATGCCGTCCAGTCCACTCACTTTGTCCTGGTTCTCTTTATTCTTGTAACACAGGTTTCCAATCAAACGAATGAGATGAGACTTAAACCCCTCAGCCATATTTGAGACATTTCTCTCTGCCTTCAGGCAGCCAGAGGTGCTGAAGATGTTTGTGGTGTTTTTGCCAGTGACATGAATCAGTCGTAAAAGATCAATCACTCTTTCCAGCAAGTCAGGGAAGACCTGCAGGTAGCTGAGCAGATCAGTGTTAGCTGACATTTCACACAGGACATCCAGAAGCCTAATTGTGGCCTGGGCCTCCTCTTCCTCCTCAGTATGCAGCTCCGAGGCCAGATTCAGGACAGTCTTGTACTGATCCACAAAAGCCCTTGCAATCAACTCAGCATGGCTCAGAAACACAGGGATGTCATCCTGGATCAGGGACTCGTCGCCCGCTATTTTGGCGACCATGATGTCCAACAACGTAACCCTTTCTTGATTGCTCATTTTGGCATACATAGCTTTTACCAAGTCCGGGCATTTCAGAAAATGGTCGGTAATAATCAAGAAGGGCCACTCTGATTCGGGCTGCCTTCGGTGGACGTCTACGACGTCAATTGCAACGTTGAGATTTTCTTCCAGGTCTTTCATTCTTTCAGAATTAAGGGATGTAAACAATATCATTGACGAGTAGGAGACGATTTTTTTGTCTGGATGATTTAAGCAAGACAAAAAGAGTTCTGGAAAAGCATGCATCCAAACAACCGACTGGGAATCTTCATTTCGTGAGGCCACATTGCCTAAAAACTGGAGGCCACAGCGAAAAGCTGTCAACAGGGATTCCTGTTCCACACGCAGCTCACGAAAAAGAAAAACCAAATCCACAGCAACGCCAATGGTATCCAGGTTCCTGATTGAATTCTGGTTCACGGGACACTCTATACACGCATTTCGCAGACACCTGAAGCACTCGGTTATCAGCTGCAGGCTGGAGGCCAGATGCTCCACTTGGGACGGATCTCTGCAGGCCAGCTCCACAGCATGGGAAGACCGCTTTAAGATGTCCAGGACTCGCTGGAAGATGGTCCTAGGCGCTGTTTCTCGGTTCCGCTGCTCCTTAAAGAGCGCGGTCAGCGCGCGGAGAGCCTCCAGGTCCTGGATGGGGACCTGCACCAGGACGCCCGACAGCCAGGTAGGAGGGGGCCTGGGCGCAGCCATCTTGCCGCCTGCAGCTCGCGCCGCGACGAGCCGAGGAGCTGCGCAAGGGGGAGCAGGAGGAGGAAGGGAGGGGCGAAGAGGGGCGAGGAGGGGCGGAGAAGGACGGGCGGGGGAGGAGGGCAGCGGAGGAGACGGAGGTGGAGCGGGAAGAGAGGCTGGAGGAGGTAGAGTTAGGGAAGCGGGAGGAGGAGGAGCGGCGGGAGGAGGAGCAGCGGCGGGAGGAGGAGGAGCGGCGGGAGGAGGAGGAGCGGCGGGAGGGGGAGCAGCGGCGGGAGGAGGAGCAGCGGCGGGAGGGGGAGGAGCGGCGGGAGGAGGAGCAGCGGCGGGAGGAGGAGGAGCGGCGGGAGGAGGAGCAGCGGCGGGAGGAGGAGCAGCGGCGGGAGGAGGAGCAGCGGCGGGAGGAGGAGCAGCGGCGGGAGGGGGAGGAGCGGCGGGAGGAGGAGCAGCGGCGGGAGGAGGAGCAGCGGCGGGAGGAGGAGCAGCGGCGGGAGGAGGAGCAGCGGCGGCAGGAGGCGCGTCTCCAGCCCACCACCACCCCGCGGGAGAGCGCGGCGCCGCGAACGCGCCCCTGATCGCGAGAGCGGGGAGGAGTGGATCGCCCTCAAATCTTTATTTAGTTTTCATGATGTGGGGAAGCAAGAGGAACATGATTCTGGGTCTGACAAAGTGCACGAAGTGTGAGGAAACACGGACAACCGAGCGCTTGAGCCCGCGCGGGGTGGAGAGGTCGGGGCGCCCCAGGCGCGCCCACGGCGAGGCCCAGCTAAGGGGCGCGGAGCGTCGGCAGAGGACGGGAAGGCCGGGCTGCACTTCGCAGCAGGTTGCCTTTTCCCGTTCCTGTATCTATGGCTGGGGGTTGAAAACGACTCATTCATGAAGTCGTGGATTCAGTGATTTGACTGAGTTAATGAAGTGAACGTTCCCTCGTTCTAATATCCCAGCAGGAGTGACATGACCGTCTCTCCTGCCCTGCGTGGGTGCGACGTGAGGGGCAATTGAGGGACCAGTCGGGGAGCCTGGGGTAGAGTCGCCACAGCTCAGATCAACGTAATTAGGGTCAAACTATGAACTGAGGAGACTGCGGGGTGAGAATTGCGGCTGAGCAGGGCTTGTCTCCAGGTGCCGGCCGATTCAGGGAAACTGACAGCCAGCCATTCGTCCATCATTTACTGAAAGATGAAACAAATAGCTGCTAAGAAAGTAGGACTCGAATAAAAAAAATTAAAAAGATACGAATGAATGAAATGACGTCTGTTCTGTGGTCATCCTCCTGGGCGGTGGAAACGCATTCTTGTTAACTGAAATAATGCAAGGCCCACCGTGTGCTGCACAGTTTGTGGGGTGGCAGCTATGGGTCTTTAGCCTCTGGGAAACACAGGTGGGAGGAGGAGAGAAAGTGGCCTAAGCGCGGGTCCTGGGAGAACTGTCCACAAAACCAATAACATCGGACGCCAAAAAACACTTGGCAGCGGTGGGATTCGAACCCACGCCCCCGAAGAGACTGGAGCCTTAATCCAGCGCCTTAGACCGCTCGGCCACGCTACCACCCGTGGGTTGACTGGCCTCCTGCACTTCCCCCAACTTGAACTTGGCTCCCGCCTCTGCCCAACTCACCCCTTCCTCGCCGCCCCCACCGCGGCCCCTCCGGGGGCGGACCCCGAACCCCGGACCCGCCGGCGGCCCAGCGCTCGTTTTCCTCCAGCTCCCGAGTCGACCCGGCACAGGAACGCCGCAGGCGGCCTTGGAGGAGGCTCCCTCCCCTCTATCACCCACACGGGGAAAGGGTCACGTACACCGAGAGCTCGGGGGCACGCGGTGCACCCCAAGTGGGCTTTCACTGCGGGGAGCAAGCCCCGGGACTTGAGGCGCGCAAGCCCGGCAGCTCGGCCTGAGTCGGCGCCCCTCGGGAGGAAACCAGGGAAGCACCCCGAGCGCCGCCGCGGTCCTGCCTCGCTCGGGCGCCTGGCCCCGGAGAGCGCCCCCCACGTTCCCCAGGGGGGCACCGTCCTGCGGGTTGACGCGGCGTGTGCTGCCCGCGGGGTGCAGGACTCACCTGCGCTCTTGTTCCCGAAGCCTGCCCGGCAGCCCTCCCGAGACGGTGCTGGGTGCCGGGTGCTCGCCCTTGATTTCTCCTGAGCGTCTCTGCTACCCCCAACTTTGGATGTTTTAGATACGAATTAGCTCACCATCGCGCCTTATTTGGAAATACTCTTGAGTCAGAGAATTTAGAGATGACTCTGTTACCCAGCGATCTTGGAAGGGGCTTTGTTCAAAGCTGGGAGCCAGTTGCCTCCTTAGCGCAGTAGGCAGCGCGTCAGTCTCATAATCTGAAGGTCCTGAGTTCGAACCTCAGAGGGGGCAGCGCAACGTTTTTTTTCTTCCCAACTCGGAAGAAACAAGATAATGAAGTTAAAAATCTTTGTCCTTTTTCTGTTTTCGTGTAAAAGCGTACGCCATTATTTCTCTTTTTTAACACGAGGAAATTGCCTTAATGTGACTGAACGGGTCATTTGCTGTTTAGCCCAACCATGTAATAATGTTCAGTTACAAATTAATGATCTTTCACTAAGAATAAAATACTCCAAAATTCTTCCAGCTTATCTTATACCAGTTGTAAATAAAACTAGGTTTCAAAAAAAAGCCATTAAAATATGCTTACTTAATCATTGTCTTTTTTTAATTTAAATTTTATTTTTATATTCCCCATACAATTACAATCCCCTTATTTTGACCCAAGCCCTCCTTTCCCCGCCCCCCAACCCCCATAGTGTCTATGGTTCATAGTTGTTTGTTGATTTTGATAATTTCTTTCTTATAGTTATTCATTTTCCTGGTCCCTTATTTAAGTTTTCTAGATTCCTGCTATGAGTGAGACCATCCGGTATTTTTCTTTTTCTTTCTGGCTTATTTTCCTGAGCATGATCCCTTCCAGCTCCATCCATGTTGCTGCAAATTGCATGTGTTTATCTTTTTTGAATGCTGAGTAATATTCCATGGTGTGTATGGACCACATCTTCTTGATCCAGTCATCTTTTAATCATTGTCTTTAATACAAAATAGGGTGAAGAATGATGTGCAGACCTCTCCTGCTGCCTGCTGCTCCCCTCAGCAGTGTACTTCGGTCCTTGTGCCTGTTCTGTTCCCTGCTCTGGCTCTGGTGAATTCTCTCACCCTCCTGCGCTTCTGACTATACCCGGTGCTAGTATAAATAAATAAATAAATAAACAAAAAATAAATAAATAAAAAATAGGGTGAAGAAACTTACTGGTTGAGATGGAGCAGTGCATAGAGTTATGCTGGAGATGTGGACAGTAAGTAATATGATGTGCAATACATTTTTCTTAATTACTGATTGGCATTATTTGTTACACAGCAATAGATAAAATCTATTTGGATTTCTAAATTTGTACAACACAATCACTTAAGAGAGTTTTATTTAAAATACTGATTCTGGGGGAAGGGGATGAGGGATTAGGGTCAAAATAAGGGGGTGGGGGTGGGAATTTTATGGGGAATATAACCAAGATGAAAATGCATACAGTGGGCAAAAATGAAAAATGATGTAAAAATATATAAAAAATAAAATAAAATAAAATACTGATTCTCCAGGTCTCATGATTGGGATATTCTAATTAGATGGTTCTGAGATGGAATCTGCAAATCTGGAGGCCTAACAGCCACCCTATGAGATCTGAATGTAATCAGTTGAACATTATTCTAGAATTCTGGACCCTTGAACACATTCCATGTTGACTTGCTGGGAAGATGACTTCTCCAGATTTTCTTTGCTTTTTGTCTGATTACTCAGGGGTGGCCCACAGGGCAGAGCTAGCTGCAGGGGTTTCAGAGCAGAGCAAATCTGCCAACTTCCCAGATATCTCTCTAAAGATCCAAAGTGCCTTTTCCTGTTATTTTATTTCTGCCTTTTTCAGGAAAGAAATTACTAGGGAAATGAAATACTAAGAGGAAGAAATGACCTTGACACCTCCTGTGCCCCTATGCTCTCAGGCCCAAATCTTTTGCCTCTTTCCAAATGTCCCCCATTCTCCTGCCACACAGTTACTATCCAGGTTTAAAATCCATATTGTGGCCTAATTTGTGTTTTCAAGTCCTCTCACCTGTTTTGTTTTGTTTTTTTGTGAAACCTGTATAATCTTTTTGAAACCTCCCCAATTATGTACTTCCTCCCTCATTCAACTCCCCAGTGACTTTATATTGCTGCAAGGGTGATGACTTGTTTGCACTCTGCACTCCTAGCCATTGCCTCCAAGCCTGTCAGTCTCTGGTGTGTCCCTGCCTTGTCCACCAACGACCCCCACCCCATCCATATACGTTCCCCCAATTATCTCAAGCACCTCAGACCTTCTTTGAGTACTGACAGTGACTCTTGGCTCTTCCTGAAACAGTGGAGCAGCAGTGCCTAATGGATTACTTCTAAGTCTGGTTCTGAGTTGAAACATCACTTTCTGGGAGAGGTCTTCTCTTATCACCTCCCTTCTGAATCCGACTCTCGGAGGTGTGGGCTGGGGAGCTAATAGTATTTTATCTTATTATAGTGTAGCTGTGTAGACCACCTTAAATCCAGTTTCAAATTGTGGCATAAATAGTCACTTATTAGAAATATCACACTTGGCTATCATTGTGTGTATCTCAACCTGTGAGGGAAGAAATTTCTGTTGTGGGATTCAAGAGAGGTAAGTGGAACAAAAAGTAAGTCATTTGTTTAAAGTGGCACAACCAAATCTTTTGTTTGGCAATAAAAAGAGTAATAGTGATGCTAGCTCTTAATTTTCCTTGCACGGTCATCATGTCCCAGACACTATTCCAGCATATTTGTGTTATCTCCTTTCTTTTGGAAACTCAGGTCATGAGACTATACTTTGTCTCTCTAAACCTCTTGTAACCTGTACCTTGCCTCTGGGAGCATTTATCACTGTCTAAATGTGTCTGATGTCAGTCCTCATTTAATGACCAACTGCCTACTAAAGGGTAAACTACCACTGCTGTAAACCAGGGGCAAAGCAGAGCTCCTTGCTCAAGATTTCTATAACCACTCGTTGAGAGTCTTTTGTGTCAGGTATTCTTATAGTCTGGGCAGACCCTGTAGCCCAGTTTTTGAAAATGAAGAAGACTGCTTAGATGATTGTCTCTGGTTATAATGTGTCTTTGAGAAGATATTGTTTAGGTTACATTAACTAAGGATGGGAGTTAATTTTCTTTAAAGCATGTGCTGGGGGCAGAAATAGACAAGCTATAGAGAAAGGGCAGGGATAGGGTTGGGAATAAGAAAGAGGAATTTGGAGAGAATTTAAAAAGAAAGTTAAGGAGTTTATCTGGGTACTTTTATTCACACTAGAGTACACAGAGAGGAGCCACCAACAGGGGCCTGGGTAGCTCAGTCGGTAGAGCATCAGACTTTTAATCTGAGGGTCCAGGGTTCAAGTCCCTGTTCAGGCGCTTCACCTGTAATTTTAGCCTCTAGCTCTTCACTTCTGAAAAACATACCTACATCATTTCATCAGGACAGGACACATTGTGTAGGTTGTAAAACCAACCAAAAAGAGTCAGACATTTTACCTCACCAATGTGTAAATAACACAAATATAAGAAAGATAGTGACCTGGATTCCATGGCCTCTTCCAGTGAAATGATTCCAAGTTTTTTGATGAGAATGAACATGTAAGGAACATCTTAGATACACAGTTTTGTGCCAGAACCATGTCCTTTACCATTTAATTTCATTTAACTACAAACATCAAGTCAGAGTGAAGATATTACATCATCTTTGCAAAAGACGTGGTTGGCCATCTGTTCTCTAAGAGTGAAACACAAATGATCTACTCAAGAGTTGCTAGGGGAGTCAGTGGCTGGGGAGGCAATTCTAGATATCTAAGTTCAGTAAAGGCAACAAGAGTGAAAATTACATAGAATTGAAAATTCTGACTGTAAGGAAATAGCATGATATTATCAGAACTCCATGTTCCATTTCTGCCAAAGGGCGACCATCTGAGCCACCTTGATTTTAAGTAAACTTGACGACTTGGCTTCTTGGTGGTGAATGCATCAGATCATCATTGTTTGATATCATAGTTGTTACTATTTTATTGCTCCATTACTCTGATGAAAGGTACAAAAGCAACATTCTAAAGCGATGTGGTATCTACCTGGTTGGTACATAGGAGAGACTATATGGCTACAATATGTTTATCTGACTTGGAATGTCTCTGATGTTTGGTTTTTGTGAGGCAGACCTGTGAGTCTGGAAAAGTCTGGGTGATAAAAATAGTTTCTGATTCTACAAAATAGAGGCACAGATGATCTCAATAATAATGTCTTCTGTAAGGAGCAACCATATTCTAAGCAGCTGTCTGAATCAGCAGCCACTCCACTCTTTGACCTCTCTCAAATGATTTCATGCATGGTTGTTCCAGGAGCCAGAGGCTGAAGGTTCAGAAGGCACAATTAAGATGTCCCCAACCATATGCCTCCCTAAGTCTGCATCAAAACCAACTTTTGAGAGAGTTATATTGAAATAGAAACAGCCCAAGGCCCACACTGTGTGCAGGGTGGTGCAGGGATTGGCCTGTGGTGCCTAGTGCAGACCTGACCTCCAGGATGAATTCAATTTCAAAACACTGAGTGCCAAGAGTAAGATAGAGATGGGGAATATGGAAGGAAAAGAATAAAAATGAATATGCTGATGGATTGATTTGTTTGACACATGTTTACTGCCTGTTAGATGCTGTTATAAGCTCTGGAAGTGCAAGAGTAGATAAAACCCACCCAGTGGTGACACACATAAAATTTGCAATCTGGTGGGGAGGTGGGAGTGGGGGAAGTAGGTGAGGGTTAACACAAATAAAAGGCAACTTCATATAATAATAAGTGCTGTGGGGCCTCCCTGGTGGCACGGGGAGGGGGTAGGGGTTAGGATGCAGTCTATGAAGCTATCTGCTACCTCTGCAGCCCAAGTTCGATACCCAGCCGGCCAGGGCACAACCCACATGGTGCAGGGGACCTCTCCTGAATCGCCTGCTGCTCCCCTCAGCAGTGTGCTTTGGTTGGTCTGCCTTCTCTGTTTCCCACTCTGTCTCTGGTGAGTCCTCTCACCCTCCCAATCCCCACCCCCCCACACACACCTCGGGCCTTTGCCCCAGCTCTTGTATGCATAAATAGATAGATCTTTAAAAAATAAAAAATAAAAGTACTACTAATAAAAACCTTTAAAAATTGTCTTTAAAAAATAATAATAAGTGCTGTGAAGAAATAAAAAACAGGGTCTCCCTGGTGGTGCAGCGGTTTGAGTGCAGCACTGTTCACAGCCTTTGCAGCACAGGTTAGAATCCTGGCCCGCCAGGGAGATATCCACATGGTGCAGCAGACCTCTACTGTCTCGCTCCTGTCTTGCCTATTGCTCCCCTCAGCAGTGCTTTTGGTCTATCTGCCTGTTCTGCTACCCACTCTTTCTCTGGTGAATCCTCTCACCCTCTTGTGCCTCTGGCCTGTACCCCAGTTCTTGTATAAATAAAAATAAAATCTTAAAAAAAAAAAAGAAATCACAAATCACTACCAACTAAGTGCCTTAAAACAACAGAAATTAGGGCCTCCCTGGTGGCACAAGGGGTTAAGTCTCAGCAGTATGAAGAGCTGTCTGAACATGAGTTCAATTCCAGGCCAGGGAGCTAACAGACATCTCCTGCCTTGCCCACTGCTCCCTCAGCACTGTATTTCAGTCAGTCTGCCTGTTCTGCTCCCTAACCTGTCTCTGGTGAATCCTCTCACCCCACCCCCACACCTCTGGCCTGCACCCCAGTTCTTGTATCCAAACACAAATAAAATAAACATTTAAAAAAAAGAAATTTTTTTTTCCTGTGCATACCTATGAAATACAGTTTAACTGATAAATTACAAACAGTAAGATTAAGAACAACAGCCAACAATAAAATAGAACAATCTTAACATTATACTGTAATAAAAAGTCTCCTCCTTCATCCTGTAGACAGTGGGGCCCCTAGTTTGAGCCTCACTCTGCCTTTGCCCTCCTTCCTTGTCAAAAAGGTATCACCGTGGTTCAGCATGGTGAACCTGGCCCACAGGTTTAAATTTTTGTGCAAACCCCAAAGACAAACATAAAAGCCATGCTTCAAATTAAAGTCCTGGAGAGCTAGGGGGAGCATGTTTTGTTGCTGGTATTTGTCTCATTGCTTGAAGTTAATATATTGTGACAGAATCAGTGTTACAAATGCAAAGTAGATATTTAGATCTAAACCTTTTCCTTCCTGACAGCCCTAGAAATAAATATTTGTAGATATTGTTATGTTCTCTTTATGTTCAAAATATGTCTTGTTGCACCTTCTATTTTTGGACCATGAGGGGAACACGGCTGACCCTCAGTAATGGAAACTAGGGAAATTGAAACCCCAGATAAGGGCCATTACTGTATGCAAGGAGCTTTGTAGTCCTGAGCATTACAGTTTTCAATTAACTCTTGTGATTAGTGCCAAAGTAGTACTAGTTTAATTTTTAACATTGTGGGTATTATGAACCTATTTTCTAAGACTTTTGATGGTAAAAATGAGAATGATTGCTGTGTGACTGCCAGCAAGATCCAGACAGCACTGAAAAGGTCTAAGTGCATGTGTTACTTTAATGATGGATGAAAGGTCAATGATCAAAACAACTGGATTAGGGAGGTCAATGATCAAAAAAGATAGTACCCCTTCAATCTATAGAAGTGATTTGGATTGTGCGTGGTGGAGAAGGGCAGGTAACAGTACCGAATCTCACAATTCCCTGGAGTGAGACAGGCTGGAACTTCTGACTCCTTTCAAGGTTTTCTTCTCTTGCAATATAACAACAAATGCATTCAATATCACTGGGCATAAGACTAGTGGAAAAAACAGTGACCTTATTGATTGATCTGTTTCCTGAAGATTGCAACTAGGGGGTATACCCAAGGGGGCAATCTCCATACTATGTATCTACTTTGCAGTGTAACATTGAATCTGTCAGACCACTTTGCTTTTTACAATGCATCAACAAGCAATGATCAAATACTGGCAACAAAACCTGTTTCTCCTGACTCTCCAGGGCTTTAATTTGAAACATGACTTTCAAATTTGTCTTTGGGATTTGCACAAAGATTTCATGAAACCTGCAGACATATAAAAATTTTGTGGCTATTTTTGTTCAAATATAAACCTGTCAGATGTGGTTCATCTGTCTGAATATTCACCAGACAGTGCAGTTGTAAAGTTGGGCAAATTCCATTTAGATTTGTAAACAAGAAATTATAAAGAAGATGAAAAGATCCTATTTTCTAAATGCCCCCCCCCTTATACAACAGTGTTACAAAAGATTATAGTTTGCTTACTCTTGATAATGAGACATTCCTGGTTTATTGAGGTGTATGGTTATTTTTTAGTTCCTTCAAAATGTGCAGAAGAGATTTTTTGCTTTATAGAAATGGAAATCAATCACCTCCTTAGGCTATGCCTACAAGAGGCTATCATTGCTGCTGGTCATAGGAAAAAACTGTTAAAACATTGGTGGGCTGTAAAATTTTGTATTCAAACTGCAGGATAAAAAGAATGTCCTTTAATTTGGAAATATTTCAAAAATGAGAATGGAGAAAAGGACCACAGTGAAACGGAATGGTATATGTTTTTTCTCCCACAGCATTATATGTTTTTGTTATATAGATTGTGACAAAATCTCATACATTAAAAAAAAAGACTCTTTTGTGGGGCACAAGGAAGAAATAAGATTGCTTCAGAATGAATAATTTTAAAGGTTACCAGAGAAGGACAGCCAGGTGACCAAGTTAAACAGCACTTTCTCCATTTCTTTCTGAAAAGTATAACTTATTTGATAGCTGTGCATTTCACAAGTTGAAATTGCTGCTGTGATTTTAACAAGATGAGGAGATGTGGAAAGGGAGGTTTGGAGGGTAAGGAGGAAATCAGAGATCTTTGTTAAGTTTTTGACATTGGGTGAAGATGTTAGCCATGTCATCAGATATCTCTTTTTCTTTTCTTTTTTTTTAAGATTTATTTATTTATTTATACAAGAACCGGGGTACAGTCCAGATGCGTGGGAGGGTGAGAGGAGTCACCAGAGACAGAGCGGGGAACAGAACAGGCAGACTGAGGAAATACACTGCTGAGGGGAGCAGCGGGCGCAGGGGGGAGAGGTCTGCCATGTCAGGTGGGACCCTCACCAGCCGGCCGGGATCCAACCAACACTGCAGAGGCTGCGGACAGCTTCACAGCGCTGCGCTCAACTGCCTGCGCCACAAGGGGAGGTGTAGATATTTCTTAATCCATACATGGGGTTGGAGGTTTAGGCTTGGGAACCACTGGGGTATTAACGGTATTTAAAATCATAGAATCAGGCTAGCAAACTTAGGGGAGAAGATGTATAGTGACAGTATATGAAGACTTAGGTCTGGGCCCTGGAGAACTCCAGACTTAGAGATTGGGAAGAGGAAGAAGGAAACAAGGAGATCCACTTAAGTAGAAAGAAAATCAAGAGTGGAGTCCTGGAAGCCAAGTGAAGAATGTGTATCCATGAAGAGGAACTGTTAACTGTATCAAATGCTATTGAGAGGCAGAACAGATTGAAGAAGGAACTAACCATTGGATTTAGCCAGACAGAGGTTCTTGAGGGACTTAAAGAAATCTCAGTACAGTGGGGATGATACATATTTGGTTTAGAGTGAGTGTAGAGAACCACACAGTTAGGGGTATTCAGATTCAGGTTGGGAGAAAGTTGCATAGTGGGGCAAAGGAGACGAAAGTCATGCAAGTTAATAATTCTGGTAATTATTATGGAATGTAAACTGTGTGAAGAGGAAGTAAAGATGTGAGGAGAAAAAAAGATACATTAAATAAGTTGCTGGTGGGCAAGAGAAATGAGCTAAAAAGAGAAGAAATGGTGGTCAGTATGGACTATGATTGAAATTTACATGTTTGGTTGGTTGAAATTTACATCTTGGCCTGTAGTTTAGGTTAAATGCAAGATCAAGGGCAATAGACTTTTCAAATTGCACATTGTGATGCCTTTGTAGGACATGAAATCAATTTAGTGTGTCATGACTAGAATTTTGATTTTAATGAAAACAGAATGCATGACAAGTGAGGGCTATTATCCAGACTGCATTTGTCACTGTAGATCCCACCAGAAAAAATGGTTGAAAAACAGAGTTGGAGAGAAAGAAAAATAGTTTAGAAATGAAAACTCTAGGATGGGGAAGGGGGAGTGGAGTAGGATGGGAAAAACATCTGAGAGAATCCACTCCTCTTTCATGCTTGAAACCATTTTCTAGGTAAGGTTTGGGGAGTATCTGTGGTATGTCCTCTGCAGGGAAAGACAGGAAGATACCATGAGTAGGATTTTCCCCCCTCACCAGTGTCATGATGCCCACAGAGAGAAAAGTGCTAGAAGGTGACTTCTTTTTTTTTTTTTTAAATATTTATTTATTTATGCACACAAGAGCTAGAGTACAGGCCAGAGATGCGGGAGTGGGGGCGGGGGGGGGGTGGTGTGGGAGAGAGGATTCACCAGAGACAGAATGGGTAACAGAATAGGAAAACTGAGTGTAATACACTGCTGAGGGGAGCTGTGGAAGAGACAGGAGAGGTCTGTTGCGCCAAGTGGGTTGCTCCCTGGCCGGCTGGGATTGAACTCATGCTGCAGAGGCTTCGGAATGCTTCATAGTACAGTGCTTAACCCCTTGCACCGCCAGAGAGGCCCTAGAAGATGACTTCTGATAGAATAATGCAGGCAAATTTAATCTTGCTTATCTCCTGTTGTTTCTCTACACGGGATGGGCATACTCCCTGCAAAAGACACTGTTGGAGATGGTGAGTTGGGGCTGAAGTCTGACCTGAGCTCGGAGAACCAGGTCATGGACTCTTGAGAGTGGAAGCATTTTCCCTTTTTTCTACTTCACCAGCCCTGAGGTTTGCTCTTCTGTAATCCATCCATCCCAGGGGGTTCTTAACACATAATTTGCACAAGGACGCTCTGTGCAGTGGCTGGACGAGATTGCTAAAATACGGTTCCCAGTTCTCTGTGTTCAGGACACTGCTTGATCTTCTCATTGCCTTTGAGGTAAAGTTCAAAGCCTTTAGATTGTCCAGCTAGAGTTCACAATGTGTCCTCATTATCTACTAATATGTAACAAATTCCAAGACACAGGACTGCCAATATTCTCCACCCACAAGGTACCTGTGATTCCTGTTAGCAGTCTTTGGCTTCAGGCCCTTGCAATTGGGTGAGGCAAATGGACATTTGCAGCCTCAGATACTCTTTGTTTTCCCTTGTTTTTGAAATAAAACCCATTATTGTTGTTCTCTGAACCTGAGTAGTCTTGCAATTGTGTGCACAGGTAAAGAACTCAGAAAGTGACTGGTAAACTATTGGGGCAGTGTCCTTGGCCAGTTTTAGTGCCCCTTGTTGCCTGTATCATAACCTGTGAATGTTGCTTTACATATTCAAGAGGATTTTGCAGAGGTGATTAAGCTTAAGGACTTGAGCTGGGGAGAGGGTCCTTATCACAAGAGTCCTTAAAAGTGGCAGGGGGAGCAGAAGAGTAGGCCCTAGAGATGTGATTTGAGAAGGACTTGACTCACCATTGATGGCTTTAAATAGCTAAAGGCTGCAGCAACCTTTGCAGGCTGGGACTAGCCATTAGGTTGCAGCTGCCAAGACAACAAAGCCTCAGCCCCCAGTGGCAAGGAACCAAACTCTGTCCATGTGAGCAGGAAATGTATTCTCCCCCAGAGCCTCCAGAAAGGAATGCAGTCTGCCAACATCTTGATTTCACCATGGTGAGACCACAGCAGACTTCTGACTGCAAACTCTAGGATAATACATCTATTTTGTTTAAAAAGCCAGGAGGTTGGTGGTGATGTTGGGATAGCCACAGAAAGTCATTTTATTATCTCTCTTGTTTCTGTGGGCTCATGGGGCTCCCTGAGCTTGTGAGATGTCTGTGTGAGCTCCAGCCCCCCAGGACTTAGTGTCTGGGACAGCTCACTCATGGGGCTGGCAGACAGGGCTGGCCTGCGATCTGCTAGTGGTTTGGTTAAAGCTTTTGCCCAGAATACCTAGGCCTGGCTGGTCTACATGATTTGAACTTCTCCAGGGTGATGGCTAACTTCTGAGAGGGGGTTTTCCAAGGTTGAGCAGCCAGGAAGACAAGTCAAAGCTGGAGGGTTTCTCCCATAACCCAGGCCTGGAACCAGCAAAGTGTCCCCTCAATAAAATTCCATAGGTTATCGAAAGTTTGTGCTAGACGGGAGCTAACACAGGCTGTGATCACCGACAGACATACTACTTTGGGTCAGTTTTGGAGAGTAGCCACACATACAGCCTCTTCTTTCTCTTACTCCCCTGGTCCATGTGCCTTGGTTCTCTGCTGAGGTCTATTGAACTAGGAACTAGCGATTTCTCACACACACCTTCTCTGCTGTGCACCTGCTGATGCTTCATGGAAGGAATCCTTCCCCTTCCTTCCTTATCTACCTAATTATAGCTCATCTATAAAACACATTTTAACTATCACCTCCCCAGTACACCATCCCAGGCTTAGGTTAGGTGCCAGTACTGAAGAATATATGGGTGCAACTTAAACCTCACCCACTTGTCTCTATTCTTCACCAGATTCTCCTGAGCAGAACCTCGTACTCTCAGATCTCCCAGCTGGATCTACTCAAGATGACACAAGGAAGGAAACGCGGGCTGACAGAAGGAGAGATGGGACAATTCCTGGCCTGTATTTATTAATTACCACAACACGGAAAAGCCCCTAACATGCCATTGTCCAAATGTCATAGTTTCAGCTACATGAAAAATGATGTATGCTTGGGGACAAGACAAGGGAAATCAATATAATCAGTTGTGGGGCTGGAACTGGGGGTACCTTATAGTTCTCTTACACTGTAATATTCCAATACCACAAAGCCGTGACTGTTAACATGAAAAAGTCTTGAACCTACTAGGTTCCAAAACATCGACAGCCTGACCTAGCTCGGAGGGGTCTGAGAAAAGCAGTCCCAGACCCACAGCACAGACCCTGCATTTTAGCAAGATCCACGTGATTTTGCATTTGCACGGGCGTTTTTGAAGTTCGCTCCACACGGCCTTTTCCCTTATTAAATATGAGGCCATTTGTTGAACAGACCTTCGGGGCAACGATTGCAAAGACAGCCTGGTCAGCGGTGCTTATTGGCACGTCTGCCGGCGCTTTCAACTCGATTCTTCAGCCTCCTGCGGCGATGGGCAGCGGCAGAGGACTGAGGGCCGAGAAACGCCACGAGGGTGGCGCCCCCAAGCGGCTGCGCCGCGCCCCGCAGCCTCCAGGGCCCGCCGCGCCGCAGGGCCCGGTGCGCGCGCCTGTAACCCCAGCTCCCGGGGAGGCTTCGGTCGGCGGGTCGTGGGTGCTCGGGGGCTCGGAACTCTGGCGCTGTGTAGGGTGGGCGTCCGCACCGGGCCTGGCACCACATGTGGCTCTCGGGGGAGCTCGTGGGTACCAGGTTGTCTAAGGAGGGGGACCCGGCCTAGACCGGACACGAGACCCGATCTCTCTTAATTTTCCTTTTTTAGGATTTTTCTGATTTAAAATGCTTATTCCCTACCTTTTTTTTTTTTTTTTTTTTTTGCACAGAGGCCCTCGTATCTCCGGTGTGGGGCAGTGTACAGATTACCCTATGCTTGACATTAGGTTGTTCAGGCATGGAAGGGTGGTGCAGTCAGCAATGCAAGAAATTCTTCCTAGTGACGTGTTGCCCTGGGGATTTCTCCACACTGCCCTGGGCCTTTCCCCGAGCCCTGTGACCTAATCACATTTGGTAAATACAACTGTTTAAGATTTGCATTGCAGGGACAGATTTGCAACAGGTGTGAATTTCAGGTTTCACTCAGGCACTTCACAAATGTTCTTACTGGGTTGGACAAAAAGCCTGAAGAGACATCTCACCAAAGTTATATCTATGGCATACGCGCACCTGGAAAGCTTTTCTACCTCATCAGCCACTTGGGAAATGCAAATTATAACCAAAAGGAGAGGTTACTACTCTTGACTCCCATGCTGCTCCCCTCAGCAGTGTATTTCGGTTGATCTGCCTGTTCTGCTCCTCACTCTTTCTGGTGAATCCTCTCCCTCCCTCTCTCCCTCCCTCCCTCCCTCCCTCCCCCCACCTCTGGCTTACACCCCAGGTCTTGTATGCATAAATAAATAAATCTTTAAAAAAAAGAGAGAGGTTACTACTCCTCTCAGACCAGCTAAAATAAAACAGGGATAGACTGCTGGTGGATGCAAAATGGTGCAGCCATCTGGAAAAACAGCTTGACAGTTTTTTAAAAATTTAAACTCGCAAGTCTCATATCTCTCAGCAACCACACTCCTAGACATTTATCTGGGAGAAGTGAAGAATGATGTTTATATAAAAGCCTGTATGAAATGTTTGTAGCA
Source organism: Talpa europaea (assembly GCF_964194135.1). Lineage (NCBI taxonomy): Eukaryota > Metazoa > Chordata > Mammalia > Eulipotyphla > Talpidae > Talpa > Talpa europaea. The sequence continues at coordinate 134,614,170 of NC_140068.1, forward strand.
GTCTTATTCACAGTAGTAAAAACCTGGAAAGCCCTGAGATGCCCTTCAATGGGAATATTCTAACTGTGGTTATTCATACCAAGGAGTCCTGATACACTCAACAATCTGGATGCATCTCCAGAGAATTACAGTGAATATATAATAAAAAATCCCAATATGTTACAAATGATATGGTTCCATTTATACAATACTCTTGAAATTACAAAATGAGAGAAATGGAAGGCAGATTTAGTGGTTGCTTCAGAGGGTGTGGCTGTAAAACAGCAGCATGAAGGGTTATAGTGTTGATGGGGAATGTTCTGTATCATGCCTTTATCAATATATCCTGGTGGTGATACTGTATTATAGCTTTGCTATTGGGACAGTTAGGTAAAGGGTATATAGGATCCCTGTATTATTTCTTGTAGTTGTGTGTGAATTTATAATTATCTAAAATTATTAAAAATTTTCTCAGAGTGGGCCTCCCTGGTGGCGCAAGGGGTTAAGACGCAACCTATGAAGTTTGCCACAGCCACTGCAACATGAGTTTGATCCCCAGCCAGGGAGCAACCCACATGGTACAACAGACCTCTCCTGACTCGCCGCTACTCCCCTCAGCAGTGTATTTCAGTCAGTCTGCCTGTTCTGTTCCCCACTCTGTCTCTGGTGAATACTGTCACCCCCCCACACCTCTGGCCTGTACCCCAGTTCTTGTATGCATATAAATAAAATAAATCTTAAAAAAATATTTTCTCAGAGGTCAAAACTCTGAGAAGTAGTTGTTTCCATTTTAAAAAAGTGTGTCTTCTAAAAATGGAGTTAACATTGGTTTAAAACACTGTTCACTACATAGGGGTCATAGGTTCACACCTCCTTAGTTGTGTTACCACACCTAGCTGAATACTAAAGCATCTATAATCCTCCACCATAGCCCACTAGGCCCTCTTCCATTTTATCCTCACATTTAATTCTACTGTAAGATTTCTAGGATTTGTTTTGGTTTATTTTTGTCTGTTCCTTTGTTTTTCTATATTCCACATATGAGTGAAACCATTATCCAGTATTTTTCTCTTTCTGATTTATTTCACATAGTATAATCCCTTCCAGTTCCATCCACATTGTTGCAAATGGCAAGATTTCATCTTTTTTATAGCTGAGTAATATTCCATTATGTATACATGTCATGTCTCTATCCACTCCTCCATTGTTGGGCAAGAAGTGGCTGTTCCTAAGGTGTTCTTAGGTGTGGGGGAGAGACTGATGTGAAGCAGACAGAGTGTACAGGGAAGAATAGGCCACAGGTCCCAAGTTCCAAAGGAAGATTGCTCTGTGAAGGAAGAGTTGGCAATAGTTTGCATCCTACACAAAATTAAGTTAAGCCCCCCCCCCCCTCCACATACACAAAGAGCCAAGCATTTGAAAGCTGGGAGATTGCTAGTATGGTCTCCTAGGACTGGAGGCCAGACCTCAACTGATGAGCAATTGCTGAGGCAAACAGGCGGGAGCAAATACTGTTGTAGCAACAAGTTTGGTAGGCGGTGGAAGGAGAGACTGGGGAAGAAGGTTGAGGGCAAGACAGGAGAGTATTCTATTTTTGTTGTCTACATATGCAGATTTAGGTGTTGTACATATGCAGATTTAGGAGGGGTAAGGGAGAGAGAGAGATCAAACACAATGGCAGAAAGGAATGGGGGAGAAGGCTCAAAAGCTCAGATGGAGTATTAATATGCTTTGGAAATGGGAGAAAACTTACCCTCTGAGTAAGAAGGCTGAGGCTGGGATGTGTAAAGGGTTTGCATATTAGGAGGTGAAAGAAAAGGAAACAAAGGGAATAAGATCTGGACTCTCCTCTCCTTCAAGGCTCAGTTTCTGTCTTTCCCAATCCCCCCCCCCCCCACCAACTCATTTCAGCCTGGATGACTTTCAGTTTCCCTATCTTGCCTCTCTTTCTCTTCAAAGCTGCATAGGGCTCCACTTAATAAATATCGGTAAATCATGAAGTCAAAAATAAAATGTAATTAATATCCCTCACGTTAAACTTCTCTTTTCCATATTGATCTTGAAGACCGATCCCCTGTGTGTATGAAGTTGACAGATAGGCTTGGGGGGGAATGGGGTCACGAAGTAGAAATATCTTTCAGGCCCCTTAGGTTATGGGAATAACTTTATGGGAATGAAGAAAGGGTAGATTTGGAGAAAAGGAACATAATCAAGAAAGAAGATATTAAATATAGTAAAGGAGAATGGACAGTTGTTTTCTCTCAGCACCTTTGGCTCTGCCTTTTATCTTTTAAGATAATGGAGTGAAGCCTGGGTTACTCCCACTGGAACAATCATTTTACTGCACAATCCTCTTATGTCTTCTATTACAAGTTTCAAAAAAAAGTTGGTTTTTTTTTTTGCAGCTCAAAGAGTATTTTGGTATACATCACAGGTAACTTTAAGATCCTAAACATTTACAGGTTCTAAAAAGGACATATCTCGCCTGCCGAAACCCGGGATTGAACCAGGGACCTTTAGATCTTCAGTCTAACGCTCTCCCAACTGAGCTATTTCGGCTCTGCCCATTCTGTCTCAAAACAAGCTAGAATGACTTTATCGTTTACGACTTTACTAATGAGTCAGCATTTATTTAATAAACACCATGGCAAAACAGATTTCTGTCTCCAAATAACTTACCAATAATGTATGAGGAGAAAGACAAGGTGGTACTGTCAGTGTCGGAAGGATTACCTTAGTGATTTACTTTAATCTACAATTTATATCACACGTCGGGAACAGACCCTCCACACGCTCCTGATTACATCTTCTGCAGCTGCCAACACTTGTCCGAATTTTAGTGGTTGGGGCAGAACAGGGGGGCTTGCATAATCGGGTATCATTTCGTGCTGGTTAGTTAGGCAAGGGAGAAGGGAGTGACGTTTGTATACACTGGGATTTCTCAAATACCAGTTTCAGAAAACTTCACTTACCCTGGTTTTGTGGTCAGAATAAGGAGGCAAGGTGAAGGTTTTGAGTCCTGGTTAGGGAAGAGTTAACTGCTCTCCCCCACCACATTTGCCCCCCAGGACAGAAGGCAAACTTGTTAATACTAAACATTAAATTACACATGTTAACTTTCAGTTTTCATATGAAGAATTTCCTGACGAGAAACCCTGTAACAGTTTTAGTATTCCAAGTGCACAATGACCAGCGATGTCATTTTCAAAGGTTTCATGACAAGACAATTGAGAAGACAAGTGAAAAGCAACAGGGAAGTCATTTCCAGAGATTTGTCTCAGATGGTTGTGTGTGAGTTTCTGAATCCTGCACAGTGGCTGGAATTTTGAAATGCAACTTCTTCACCCCTTCTCCCCTCTTCTGTCACCCTTGGGTTTTGTGGGTTCACAGCTTCTGGCTTAGAAATACCAACATGGTAACTTAATTGTGGGCTAAAGTGGTTTCTGGGCTACCTGCTCTCTTCAGGGCCTCCATCTGTCTTCCCCAAAGCAAGTATAATTTATCTGTTTTTTTTTCCCCCCTAAGAAAGGCAATATAGAAGGCCATGAGTATCACAGGAAAATTGCTGTCACAAAACCGAGACACAGGCCAACGGTGTCTACAGCATCTTTGAATGCACACCTGAGAAACTGACAGACACTTGAAAAAAAGCAGGCTTTGTTACCCTCCTGGTTTTTGACAAGGTTTGGTGCCTCTGTGCTACTGATAGGGGGAAATGATGTCCTGAGCAAACTCCATACAGGCTTTGTGGACTCCACCCCCACAACACTGGGAATTACAAATCCCATGATCACCAAAGGGAAGGTTTAGGACCTGAGGGCGGAGTTAAGCAACTAGGCTCTAGGTTTGGGTATTTAACTGGTCATGTGGCCTGGGGTGGCTGGCTTGGCCAGGAGGCATGCTAGGTTTTTGCCAGCTCAGCGCGTCCTTGGGATTCCTGGTCAGTGGAATGGGTAGGACACATTTATGAAATTATCTCCCTCTTTTTCTCCCCGAGTTATTCATTTCTCCATTTCCCCTTCCCTTGTAAATAAACCTTTTATCAACCTTTTGTGTATGTCTGCAGTTTAGCATTAATAGGTCCCCTTTAAGCGTGGGGGTGAGGCCCCACAGTCAGGCAACCCCATTTTATATTGGGGTTTGCCCTGTAACACTACTAGCTCCTTTTGAAAGTTTTGGACCTTGAATCTTTGTTAGTCTATAAATAGTCTTTGTTACTTGATGTGCCACAGATTGCTTAAAATTTCCTGCTTATTTCTTAGAATAGTTCAATGCACGCATGTCTGTCTACAAGCTTCCAAAGACCCTGGTGCCCCTGATTTTACTTTACCAACATACAAGTGTTGGGGAGGAAAGGATGTCCTGAACAACTCCACAAGTAGGTTTTATGGACTCTGCCCCCACCCCAGACCAAAGACACCAAGGACTACAAATCCAGTAATATCATCCCCACTGAGGGAAGTGATGCCTGCGTGTGTAGCTACTATAACAGCTGCTGCTGCCGCTTTACCACAAGTTCTTGTCTCATGAAGCTGTAGAAAGGAATTCACAGACTTTTCAGATAAGTAAGCAGAGAGAAGCAAATCTTGTCTTAGAAAGAAAAGTTTATTGAGGAGAAAAGGAACAGAAATAAAGTGGGACTACCAGGCCATGTAACCAGGCCAGGGAGGGGCAAGGAAGCCAAAATAGAGTCATGTCTCAGGGAATATGTACCTTCTTTCCCTCATTATCTATTTAGTGGTCTCTCCCTGATTGGTTAGTTTCCAGGTGGGCTCACTGCTATTGAGCAGGGGATCTTCACATTCCTTATCTAACAGGTTTTTCTCTCCCCATTTGTTGCATCTTCCCCCTTGTTTGATAGATTTATCTTTATGGTCCAGTCTTCCAGATGAGCACCCCTGCATTTTAAGGAAGAGAAAGTTAAACATCAGCTATTGAAGAAAAACAGGTTGGCGCCTACCGGTTTATTATTCCCAGTGGAATTCCTTATCTCTGAAGCCTTCCTTAACTCTTTGGAGGTCCCCTCCTGCAATGTCCCTAAAACTGCCTAATTACCCTAACTTGCTCTATGTGGGAACTGGGGTGGAGTTAAGCAGCCAGGCTTGGTATATAATCGGACATGTGGGCCTGGGTGGGGGGTGCTTGGTTTTTCCACGGCTTTCAGCGTGCTATTGGGGTTCCAGCTCAGTGGAACTGGTAGGATGCATTCACCAATTTCTCTCTCTCTTCCTTCCTGAGTTATCCATTTCTTCATCCCCCCTGTAGGGTAAGGTAAAAAGTATCGGGCTTTTCTGCCCTCCCACTATTAAGATAGATGGTGGATCCCTGTGGTCCCGAATGCATGCCTGATGGCGGGCACCTGGAGTAGGGTGTGGGCATAGGTAGATGGGATTCACCTGGACTAAGACTGGGCTTATAAAGGCAGCATCACGGAGATGGCAGCAGAAGAGAAGGAATGGAAGAGCAGAGAAGCAGAAGCAGAACCACAAGAGAGCAGAGCAGCAGAGACCACCAGAGAACATCGGAGAGTCCAGACAGAGTAAAGACTTCCTGGGGGTTGGGAGGCCTGACAGCCTCCCGGGCCCCCACTACCCTTGCCTACTGTGTACCTGGTAAATCCCAATAAAAGCCTTTAAAAGCCACTGAGGGCTCCAGGACTCCTCCTTTACCCGGTCTGCTGGATCAGAAAACCTGCTATGTGGCCATTTTGCCCCTACACCCACCCTTTTGGTAAATAAGCCTGTAGGGTAAGGAAAAAAGTATCAGGCTTTTCTGCCTTCCTGCCATTAGGATAAATGATGGAACCCTGCGGTCCTAAATGCATGCCTGATGGCGGGCACCTAGAGTAGGGTGTGGGCATATGTAGATGGGATTCACCTGGGCTAAGACTGGGCTTTTAAGGGCGGTGTCACAGGGACACCAGCAGAAGCTGAGAGAGCAGCAGAAGCCAAGAGAGAAGCAGAGAACTCGGAGAGCCCAGATAGAGTGAAGACTTGCTGGGGGCTGGGAGGCCTGTCAGCCTCCCGGCCCCCCAGCACCCCTGCCTGCCATGTACCTGGTAAATCTAAATAAAAGACCTGCAAAAGCCACTGAGTACTCTGATTCCTCCATTACCCGGTCTGCTGGATCATAGAAAACCTGCCCTGTGTCCTTCCTGACCTTATTACCCTTTTTGTGTGTACCTGTGGTTGAGTCTCATAAGTCCCTTTTAAGCATGGGTGGGTCAGGCAAACCCATTTCACACTGGGGTTGCCCTGTAACACAGGGATATGATATTTTATGATCATGTTAAATGAAGAGGTACTCTTGCTAATTAATTGCACATACTCTGCTTTCTCTTACCTCCCTCCTTCCCTCACATAAATTCACAATTTCCAAAACTGTGCCATATTTGAGGTTGTACAGAGACGAGTTTCCAGGCAAGTTTCTCCACGAGAGAGAGATGTTGTATCCAAAAGGTCAGGTTTATTATAAAAGGGAGAGGAGAAGAAAGGACACTTGCATAGACACAAGTGGGCAGAAAGTGTTGCCCTGAAAGGGCCAGGTTTGCTAAGAGAGGCCTGCAAAGTCACAGGTGGCAGCCTGGGGAGGAAGCTGCCTCAGTTGCTTTGCAAAGGTAGCATGCAGAGAAGCTGCTGCTCCTGCTCTGCAAAAGGAAAAGGTAGGTGAAGAGAAACACCTGCATTGTCACAGTGGGGCAGAAGAACTGCTGCCGCATGCGAGGGCAGAGACTGCATTGATATTGTCTTCTCTTTGGGAGGGTCTTGCTCCTTTGTGTAGTTTTAACTTTTGTTAACCTCATAACTGCTGGAGTGTGATGAGGTTGAGTTGTAAGCATCAGTAATTCTCTATAACGGCCCTCATCTGCATATCCCCACCTCTGGCCTGCTCTGATACTTGCTATAGCAGTTTATGCCTAAGGATTTTTCACTTCTTATAGCTGGTTCCACAGCTATGCTAATCACTTCTCCCCCCCACCTCCAGCAACCCTGGGTAGGGAGGGGCCTGACCCCTTGGGGACATCCCCATCATCCCAGAGCAGCTGGCTGATAAGCCCAACTGAGCCTGAAGGGTTAGTGCTAAGAAATCCCTCTAGGCCAGGGATAAAGCTCTCCATACTGCAGGAGCCAGGTTTCTGGTCTAGTGGTTCCTCCTTTCCAACCTTTCTACTCTTAACCTCCATCACTTCCAGCAACTCAGAGGGCATGGAAGACAAAAATCCCCTGTTAGACTGCTCACTGAGACTTGCTTTACCTGGGGCCTGGAGGGATTTCCTAGCGATAAGCCTCAGTTGGGCTTATCAGCCAGCAGCTCTGGGATGATGGGGTCGTCCTTGAGGGGTCAACCCCTCCTTACCCAGGGTTGCACTCGCCTGTTAGGCATCAGAAAAGGCAAGATTCCAGCCTATGACTCTGGGGCAGTGAGGACAAATAGGACTAGGGCTAGAACCTGGCCTCCTGCCTGTATCCTTAGGGTCACAGGGAAAGGCAGGCCCAGCTGCGGACGTTCTGGGCACCCAACCCCACTTCTAGAAGATTATTGGGGCCTCCTGGTGCCTTACGCACACGTCACAAGTAGTGGGATGCCCTCCGGGAGAGTAAATGCAGGTCCCCTCTACCCCTTCTTACTCCCACTCTCACAGAAAGGTGCTGGAAAGTTATTTTGGTCGCTATGACAAGTGAAAGGGACTCCAAGCCCGTTAAGACAGCGGCACTCGCCGCGGGCGCCAGAGCGCGCGGATAGGGAGCGCCCTCCCGCGGAGGAGGGGGACAGTCACACCCCACTCCCTTTCCTGGTCAGAGGATTGCTTGAGAAGGAAAAACTGCTCCACACCAGGGATCCCGGATTCCCCAAGGAGCAAGAGACCACTGATCAGGGGTACAGTACAGTTACTGGGGTGCAGGCTTGCTGATGGAGACGGGCGCTTTTTAGATTGGAAGACGTGAAAATGACTATCTGCCGCTGGAGACCCCTAACGGAGGGAAGCATGTGCCCTGAAAAAGTGGAGAGGTGGCAGGTGGGGTGGGGGTTACCTCCTAAGAAGGCGCACCGGGGGTGATCAGAAATCTGGACTATTTAGCGGGCATCACTGTGCATGGTCAGGCTGGTGCAGAGAAGGGCCCGTTTTCAGCACCGCCACCTGGTGGCAGCCCCAGGAATGGCAGCGGAGAACCCAGGCCGGGTCCTTCCCGCTGGGCGTGCAAACTCAGTGGCCTGGCTTTCTAATTTGAAATTTAGGAATCCTTCAGGGTCATTGGGGTCCCCAAATGGAAACACTGTACTCTCTGTTAATACTGCAACTAGGGATGATGATTAAGTTGGAAATTAATGACAATAAGGAAAGAAACGTGCCATGCTGGTCCTCCAAGTTCATGGAACATTTCTTATCAGTAAGAATAACAAGGACTCAAATTTTAAATGTTTTGCTTTGGTCATTACAAATACAAAAAAAAAAAAAGAATAACAAGGACTAAAACGGCTCTCTTACTATTTGAATGACTCATAGGAGGGTAACATGTGACGCACTGTTTTTATGTGACTACTGTAAATGTGCATTTTAAGTCCGATAAAAACACTTGATAGTTATGTGATTCTTTGACAGCGTTTCTTTTGCTGCTGCTACTGTATCCTAAAACAGAAACAGTCTAATTTGTCTTATTTTTAGACTTAATTTTTGAAAAGATTTATTTATTTATGCATACAAGAACTGGGGTGCAAGCCAGAGGTGCAGGAGGTGAGAGAACCCAACAGAGCGATTGGGGAGCAGAACAGGCAGATGTACTGAAGTAAACTGCTGAGGGGAGCAGCAGGGAGTCAGGAGAGGTCTGCTGCCCCATGTGGGTTGCCCCCTGGCCAGGGATGGAACTCAGTGCTGTACTGGCTGGCAGTAGATTGACAGAGCTTTCCTTAACCCCTGGCCACCAGGGAAGCCCTAGATCAATTTTTTAAATTATTTTTTCTCAAGTTTTTATTAATTTGTTAATTTCTACACAATTCTATAATTTTGGGATTACAACTTCACCCTTCATTCATATATATATATATATATATATATATATATATATGTGCTTCACACCCCCCCCCCCCCCCGCCTTTTTTTCCCCTTCTCTTCCATCCCCTCCGGTAATCAGTATTTTTTCTACAGAGACTAACAGTTATTTTTGTTGTGTTTTGTCAATTTGTTATCTTTTGTTATTTACTGTCCACTAATGAGGAAAACCATAGGTGACTGGTTTTTATTTTCTGCTCAATTCATTTAGCATAATCATCTCAGTGTAACAGGGTGGTTCCCAGGAAAAGGGGAGGTTCCAGGTTCCCTGCTTCACCCAAGGGAGGGTGGAGCTCAGCAGGGAGAATAAGCTGGGAAAGAGGGAGGAAGGATGGGGAGCAATGAAGAGACCTGGAGGAGGCACAGAGAGCAGAGACATGTGAAGAAGCTGCATTTGCTTCTTGGTCCTGGACTGGGTAAAACAGATGTGGGTGAGAGACCCGTGGGGAGGTTAACAATGGCAGCTTGTATTTGTTTTTTAAATAAATCTTTTTTTTTTTAACTTTTATTTTTATTTATACAAGAACTGGGCTACAGGCCAGAAATGCAGGGGCGGGGGGTAGGGGGGTGAGAGGATTCACCAGAGACAGAGCGGGGAACAGAACAGGCAGAAATACACTGCTGAGAGGAGCAGTGGGTGAGACAGGAGAGGTCTGCCCCGCCATGTGGGTAGCTCCCTGGCCACCTGGGAATTGAAAGTTTCTCAGCCCTACACTCAACCCACTGCACCACCAGGGAGGCCTGGCAGCTTGCATCTTGATTTTGATTTTGAATTTTTCCTCCTAGAATTTTCTGGTTGTTTTTGACCCTTTTCTATGGGTACCTGCCAGAAGGTGCTTTAAACTTGTGGCAGCTTTCTGGCCTTGCTCTGGGCCAATCCCGTTTGGGTGGATATTTATTTTTATTTTTTTGGGTGGACATTTACCCATGAGGGGATGGGTAACTTTGGGTGCTTGATTTGGAAACTATATTCTTCTCCTTTTCTGTATTGCACAGTAATTATTTTAAAGTTTCTTTCCATGAAAGAGCTTATATGTTTTGTCTTGATGTGGCTGATGGCGGAACCTATTTAGAGCAGGCAGGTTTGGGGGTTCTGGGTTCCCTCTCCCTGTCCTGTAACATCAAGATTGTGTTCCAAAAGGCACTATTTCATCTGTTTAAGTAGCTGAGTAACATTCCACTGAGTGTATATACCACAATTTCGTAATTCAGTTGTCTGTTGTGGACATTTTAGTTGGTCCCTTGATGGTGCTGTTGTGATTACTGCTACTATGAATTCAGGAGAGCATAAATCTTTTTTGTATAAATGCTTTTATATTCTTTGGGTAAATACCCAGCAGTGGTATTGCCTGGACCATATGTTATTCCCATTTTTAGTTATTTGAGGAATCTCCATACCATTTTCTATAGAGGCTGCACTAAATTCCCACTAACAGTGGATGAAGTTCCTTTTTCTCTACATCCTTGACAACATTTGTTGTTTTCAGTCTTTTTGACATAGGCCATTTTCACAGGGGTGAAGCGATACCTCATTGTAATTTTTAAAAATATTTATTTATTTATTTATGCATACAAGAACTGGGGTATAGGCCAGTTTTGATTTTGATTTTGACCTGTATTTCCCTTGTAATAAATGATGATGAGTATTTATCACATGCTTGTAGAACACTTGAATGTCCTCTTTGGAGAAGTGTCCATTTAGGTCCCCTCTCAGTCTACTTTTTTCATTTTGTGATAGTTTCTTTCCTGGTATAAAAACTTTTTAGTTTGAGGTGGTCCCAAGTGTTTATTTTTGCTTTGTTCCCTTGCTATTGGAATGGAGTCCCCAAACACATTTTTAATTTTTAAAAATTATTATTGAGGTAACATTGGTTTACAACACTGTATATGAGTTAAGGGACTAGGTTTACACCTCCTCAGATGTATCTCTCCCACCCTCAGAGCACCCATATCCCTTTACCACAGACCATAGTTTGATGCCCAGAAGTATAGCCCTTATCTTTTCTTTTTAAGATTTATTTTATTTTATTTTTTTACGCATACAAGAGGTGGGGTATAGGCCAGAGGTGTGGGGGGTGAGACAATTCACCAGGGACAGAGTAGGGAGCAGAACAGGTGGGCTGACTGTAATACACTGCTAAGGGGTGTAGTGGGGAGTCAGGAGCAGTCTGCTGTGCCATGTGGGTAGCTCCCTGGTTGGGAATTCAACTTGTGCTGCAGTGGCTGTGGATAGCTTCACAGTGCTGAGACTTAACCTCTGTGCCACCAGGAAGAACCCACATTCGTATTTCAATCAACAGGAAAGGGGAGGGCAGAAGGTGAGAGCCAGTGGTTTCATATTTGAGAAACGACCCACAAAAGGCACTCACTATTTCCCTGGAGTGTGTGGATGGAGGCCAGGCTAGGATATCTATGCCCTAGGCAAAAGATGTGGGTCAGCAGTGAGTCTCTACCGCAAAGGCTCCTTTGCACTATCAGATGTAAGGAAGGGAGCATTACTTCTCATAAGAGTGGTAAATCTGGGGAAAAATTCCAGTGTCCATTATATTCCTGCATTAGAATAAATGCCCAAGTGAAATCTTTCCAAAATACGTTTTACAAATTATTATTATACTTATCATATATCATAATTATGTATTTGTATATCTATGTCCCTGAGGGGTTCTAAAACTTTTCAGGCATAAAAATTATATTTTATATTTGGATTTAGATCTCAATTTATCTATCACCTTAACATTTCTCTCCACTTCCTACTTACAAAGTCCATACCTAGTACAATTCCTGGTACATGAAAACCAACCAAGAAATGCCCTTTGAGAAAATGAATTCTATCATCGTCATGGTCAAGGTTCATATTATTCTTCAGCTCTCTACACTCTGAGTTTTCCCACTGAGTTCATGATTTTGCTGACTATTTTGGACTACACAATATTTTCTTTACTGAATTCTTTACATCTTTGTTTCTTAAAGTGTAGATCAGAGGATTAAGGCTGGGTGTAATGATCGTGTAAAAGAGAGTAATGAACTTCCCCTCATCTTGGGATGTGCTATTCTGTGGTTTCATGTACATATAAATGAGTGTTCCATAAAACAGAGCCACCACTGTGAGGTGGGAGCCACATGTGTTGACGATCTTACTCCACCTCGATGTTGACTTGATCCTCGTCACAGCACGAGTGATAACTCCATAGGAGATAAGAATAAGTGATAGAGGCAAGAGAAGAAATATCACTCCAAGAGTCGTGACAACAATCTCAATTACTTTTGAATAAACACAAGCCATCTTGACCAGTGCTGGCATCTCACAGAAAAAATTATCCACCTCTCGGTTGCCACATCTTGGCAACTTCAAAGTCAAAGAGCAAAGAATTAAGGCACTTCCAAGACCACCTAACCAGGAAACCACCACCATCTTCTGGCAGAGCTGAGGGTGCATGATCACTGTGTAGTGAAGAGGCTGACACACGGCGGCATAGCGGTCATAGGCCATCACAGCCAAGAGGAGACATTCGGTGGCTCCCAAGTCAAGGGCAAAGAAGAACTGGAGCACACACCCTCCATATGTAATTGATTTCTTTGGACCCCAAAGATTTACTAACATCTGGGGGACGATGCTAGTTGTATAACAGAGATCCAAAAAAGACAAATTGGATAGGAAGAAATACATGGGCGTATGGAGTTGGGGATCCAGGTAAGACAGAAGAATGATGGTGGTGTTTCCTACCAGAGTCACTAGGTAGGAGATGAAGACCACCCCAGAGATGACCTGTTCTAACTGAGGTTGATCAGAAAACCCCAGAAGGATGAAGTCTTTTCCATAACTTTCATTGCTTGTTTCCATTCCTTCTCAGGAAAGACTAGAAAACAATAGCATAGGAATAAAAAATATTATCAATCTTCTGTAGATCTAAACTTTTAAAGTTTTTTTCTGGATATCCAAACCTCTCTGGTGTGCTTTCTCCCATTTGGAACCTCAATTTTAACATTTTCCCCTGTGTTTTGTGCCCAAAGCCTCTCCACGTTTAAGTGTGTTTAGAGAAGTTTCTAAAATAGTGGGTGAAAGGGCATCATATGCTATGTCGCCCATGGTTCCAGTTATTTTGATTAAATAATAAATACTTACATTCAATTATATAAATTTAAGGGTGGGTATATTTTGAGGAATTTTTCATTCTTGAAACTATGATATAACCTTCATTTGATTATGACAAATCTTCCCCCTGTCAAAGGAGTTGAGCTAGGAGAAAAATAAAGTATTTCATTTCATATGAAAATTCCACCTTATGTTCTTCTAATCATCTAATTCCAACATTATAACCATAAGTGTAATTATCTTGACCACAGGTTTCTTTTCCTATTTTTCTTCCTATTCAACATGCCAGACACTTTATTCACATAAGTTTTTATGCTCCCTACTACAGTGCCCTCATTGTATGCATATATTTTTGGTATCACAATAAATAACCGTTTTTTTTTTTTTAAAGTACTAGGGTGCAAATACTGGGGGGTAGGCCAGAGGTGTGGGGGGGGGGTAAGAGGATTCACCAGAGACAGAGTGGGGAGCAGAACAGGCAGATTGACTGAAATACACTGCTGAGGGGAGCAGCAGGTGAGACAGGAGAGGTCTGCTACACCATGTGGGTAGCTCCTGGCCTGGGATTGAACTTGTGCTGCATTGACTGGTGATAGATTAATAGCACTGATATTTTAACCCCTACACCACCAGAGTGGCCCAATAAATAATCTTTTATTATTGACCTTTATTTACATGACCAGAGGTCATGTTTCTTTGAACATCATCATTACCATTAACCATCTAATTGCCTTATTGATTAGTTGTAAATTAAAAATTGAACTAATTCCAGATGTAGTAGGTCACTGCACCCACATAGAAACCCTCTGTTGTTCTTACTCACGTGGCCATTCAGCAAAACTAGCAAGACAGGTGATTCTAAAGAGCAGCTTATTAAATAATCAGTGAGCTGTTTTTCCTGGTGGGGATTACTAATATAAGAGTCGATCCTCTGGTAGTTAATCTCCAGGCGCAAGGGGTTAAGATGCAACCTATGAAGCTAATCGCAGCCACTGCAGCACGAGTTCGATCCCTAGCCAGGGAGCTACCCACATGATGCAGCAGACCTGGCCTGACTCACCCACTGCTCCCCTCAGCAGTGTATTTCAGTCAATCTGCCTGTTCTGTTCCCCTCTGTCTCTGGTGAATCCTCTCACTCCTCTTACCTCTGGCTTGTACCCCTGTTCTCGTATGCATAAATAAATAAATCTTCAAAAGCTGTAAAGAAATAACATGAAAAAAATAAAGAATATGGATAAGGGGTAATGATGACATCCAGCTCACTACTTATGATCCTGTATCATATGTTCAAATGGATGAATGTTTAATAAATGATTAATTTATACATTTTTTTATCCATATGATTTCTGACTACGAACTTCACATGTAGATTACTTTATATTTGCTGCAGTCACAGTAAAATAAGTAAAGTTAAATGACCTACAGCATGTCACTGTTGTAAGACTTTTAGTTAGCACTTTATACTGTTATAGTCATGAAGAAGGAACTGTTATAAACAAGTAATCAAGACAGAGATGTCTTTACAAAATGAAATTTTCATTTAATTAATGAATGCCCAGTTTTTAAGTAGCAGGAGACCAGCTAAGTTAAACCTAGTGCTTAGTGCATAGGACTCAGATGCTTCAGATGAAAACCCAACTTCTCGTCTGGATGGACCATGTCCTTGGGTATTCAATCATTTAATCTGTTTGTGTACCATGTTCTTCATCTGTTAAGTGAAGATACCTCCATTTCTTCAAATGGAGGTGTGAGGGCTAATATTGTGAAAACACTTGAACTATACTTGGCTCAAATTTCTAAAAATTAAAATCTATATTCACTTATTCACTTATAATATTATTCTATCTATTCTTGCTATTCTTGAATGCTTCATATTTCACTCTGATGTTTTTACCATGATGGTCTAGAAATAATTTGAATGCTGATTTTTTTGGGCATAACTTTAAAATGAACATAGTTAGGTTCATAAAATGCCCACAAATACACTGAACATACTGAATTGATGCACCTCAGAGACAGGTCGGGACTTGACTTCCCAAACACTTTGATTATAAAGTGCACTTGACTTTTTTGGGGGACAACTTAAGGTTGAGATAGTGGGAATGAAGGCCATGGAAGTTTAAAGTGGAAATGGATCTTAGAAGCTGTGACTCCAGTGTCTGCCCTGCATAAAAGGTCCTTTCAGAGAATGTCCACACAGTTTCCTTTCTCATCATTTTAGTAACAGGGAAGTCAGTTGCACACAAGAAGTCTGTTCTATTTAATCTATGCCTCTCCCTTACCTGGTTCGATGAACTCAAATGTGCTTCATTGTAACAACAGGGATTGGCTCTTTTTCTTTACCTGGAGATAACACAATAATAAAGAGTTTCTTAAAAAAAGTTTGATTATAAAATAAAACATGCACACAGACTAAAAATAAAAATAAGACTGGGTGATTTAAGGAGTGTATTTTGTAATTAAGCCAAGGTCAAGAATTACAACATTGCCCTCCATCTCAGGAGCTTAACTTAGTGCCTCATCCTAACCCTTCCCTGTCCCCCAATATATCCACTCTCCTGAATTATGGTAACCACCTCCTTGTGTTTTAATAATTACCAAAAAGGATATCATTAGACAACGTTGTTTAATTTGGGTAATTAAAATGTTTATATGTCTTTGAGTCTCTTTGAGTATTAGGCTCTCTTATGAAATATATTGTTAGATTCAAGTTCCCGGAATAAGTACCTAGACAATTGTCAGCCATTCTTCACATTGTGAGATCTTTAATTATATTTTTAGTTTCTACCCAGGCACACTCATGGTTTATCAAAGGCCTGAGATTAGTGAGCTCAAAAGAAGACAAAGTTCCTCCTAAGCTCAGAATAAAGAAGTGTGGACATCTATGATCTATATACATTTAAAATAATGTAAGTTAGTAAATGAAAAACACTGATTCAATTTAAGCTTTGGGTCACATAAGGCCCCAGGAATCCATATTAGAAGTGCTGCTAAGTCAGGAATTACACTTAATGTAAGTTAATGCTGTAAATGCAACTATGAAAGTTTTCCCACTATGTTTGTTTGTTTTTATCTTTTTAAAAAAGATTTATTTATTTATGCATACAAGAACTGGGGTATAGGCCCAGAGGTGTGTGTGTGTGGGTGAGAGGATTCACCAGAGGCAGAGTGGGGTACAGAACAGGAAGACTGACTGAAATACACTGCTGAGGGGAGCAGTGGGGAGACAGGAGAAGTCTGCTGTGCCATGTGCGTAGTTCCCTGGCCGGGGATCAAACTTGAGCTGAAGTGGCTGTAGACAGCTTCATAGGTTGTGTCTTAACCCCTTGTGCCACCAGGGAGGCCCTACTTTTATCTTTTTGGTTAACATTTTCTGTATTATACACCTTGGTTCACACATTTTAGAAATTATTTTAAATTTCATATAAAAGTCAATTTTTTATTCAAAATGATGTAAGCATGAACTAAAGAAATATATAACTAAAGAGCTAAAGAATATAACTAAAGAAATATAAAACAAAACTGTTTTGTTTTATTTGAAATCAAATGAATTTCATTTTGTTTGAATGTCACTTTTATTTTTTTCATGATATGAATTTCAGTTTCTAAAAATGTGGCCTATGTTTACATTTCACCTTTCTTCAGTAAAACTTAGGACAATGAACCAACATTTCTGAAACGTAATTTGAAAGTTTACAATGATGTGGAGAGAAAACGAGAACAATGATATTACATACTTTTAAAAATATTGTAAAATATATGAAAAGATTTTAAATGAATCATGTATTAATTTTAAAGTAAGAGGAATATTGCTGTAGCCATACAAAGTCAAAGCAAGGAGAGTCAATATAAAAATAGTTAAGACCCCAGACTCTAAAGTCAGACCTCTGACACTGTCTTAGCAAAACTCAGCCTCTTCCTCCTTGTGTTAACTTGAACAAACAGATTAGGTTTTTTTTGGTGGGACCTTTTCTGGTGGCTGGGGGACGAACCAGCGCTGCAGAGGCTGCGGCAGCCTCGCAGCCGAGCGCTCAACCACTGCGCCACCAGGGGAGACCCAAACTGATTAGCTTTTTAAAGCCTCAGTTTCCTCATCTGTAAACAGTTGCTGTAATAACACCTGCTTTTTAGGGTAGATGTGAAGAGGATTAAATGATATGGAAAATATAAAATCATTCAGTATGACTCTTGGTACATCATGAATATTCAGACCTTTCAAAATCCACTAACTGCTCTTGTTGAAATTTAATATAATCCTCGTTCCTGAGAGGCCAGTAGTAACCAATTTTTTTCTATTTTACACTCCTTCCCCATTTTTCCGTTAATGTTAGACTGAGCAGATGCTGCCTGAGATCTGTTTCCTACTCTGAGTCTTTTTTTCTATGGAAGAAAATATAGCAGAGAATACTCACCGCAGCAAAAACATTCGATTGTTTTTATATTTCCTCCACATAGAACACACAGTGGTCATGCTCTCATGGACTCCAAACATATGCATTTCTCATTAATATGAATCTTCCATTTTTTTGGTAATTGAGAAAAGTTCTTACTTGGCAAGTGAGCAAGTCTTGGAATTATGAGGTTTGCCACCAAAATGTTCAATACTAACACCCCAATCACATTTGCTTTGGATGCAACTGCTGAAGTAGCGTTTAATCAGTCTCTATTGGGGGTGATGGGGCAAATGTAAATGTGCTAGTGCTGGAAGAGGTGATGGATTAGGTTACTTAAATGTATTTTTGATAGACTATTCACAGTCTTTCAGGGTATACTCAGACACATGTGGTGGTCATTTGCAAGTTGATTAAGCAAGGAGAGCACCATAATTGGTCTGTGTAGTTGGGAAGCATATGTGCAATTCCAGCAGGGAAGCATATGTATAACTCCAAGGGTTACCATGTTAATGTGGTGTAGACCTTGGGGACAGATGCTCACAGAGGTGATTAACAAATCTATGCCTATGACCAGAGGTTTCTCCAAACAGCAATTTTCAGAAAAATTCCCTTAAGACATTAAAGACTTTTTTTTTTTTTTTTGGATTTTTTTCCATGGAAACAATTCAGAGATGGTTTAATTTACAAATTATATCAAATATTTGGTGACTACAGTATAAACCCTATCTATACAAGATGAACACATTCAATTAAAATTTGCTTTCATCCAGAGATAAGATAGGAGAAAACCAGGCAATTACATAGATTTGTGTTCACAGGAAAGAAGATAGTTGATTTTTCCAAAAATGATGGAATAATTAATTCTAGGTTCATGGCCATATCATTGTTGTTCCATTAAAATGATTAAAAATGAACACCTTGGAGGTTACCCCTCAATGAAGAACTGATTCATTATGGGTTCGGCTGCCTGTTTGCTGTCACACTCTCCTTCCTGCTTGACCCTCGGGGACATGATGATCTTGAATTTTGTGTCCATCACACACTTTCTTAGGATATAACTTGTAACCTTTATTCATACATTTTTAAAAAAATATTTATTTATTTATGCATACAAGAGCGGGGGTGCAGGCCAGAGATGCGGGGGTGGGGGGGTCAGAGGATTCACCAGAGACAGAGTGGGAAGAGAACAGGCAGACTGACTGAAATACACTGCTGAGGGGATCAGCGGATGGCCGGGGATTGAACTCATGCTGCCGAGGCTGCAGATTGCTTCCTAGTGTGGCGCTTTAACCCCTTGTGCCACCAGGGAGGCCCCATAACATATATGTTTATGCCTAAACGTCACGCATTTTGAAGTTGTGCTTTTTCTAAGCTTCCACAAAGGGTATATTTCCTATGTTCCTTTGGAAGTTTGTTTTTTCACTTTATTTTTGTTATTAAGTAGATTTTGCAATATAGTATGTGTAGCTGTGGCTCATTTAATTCCACTGCTGCAGGATATTCTACTGCATGAATATTTTGCAACCATTTTGTCTTCTCTCATTCATGGTCATTTTTGCTGATTTTTTTTTTTTTGCTTATATAAAGGATAAGTTATGATAAACATTTTTTAAAGATTTATTTATGTATGCATATAAGAACTGGGGTATAGGCCAGAGGTGCGGGGGGGTGAGAGGATTCACCAGAGATAGAGTGGGGAAACAGGCAGATCTACTGAAATACATTGCTGAGGGGAGCAGCGGGCGAGACAGGTGAGGTCTGTTGCACTATGTGGATCAGCTCCCTGGCCGGGGATCGAACTCTTGCTGTAGTGGCTGCGGAGAGCTTCATAGTGCTGAGGCTTAACCCGTTGTGCCACCAGGGAGGCCCTGATTATGCTTTTTTGCTCTCCTCCTCTATCCCTTGCCCCCCCACCCCATCTCCCTTGCCCCCTTGCCCCATCTCCCTCGTAACATCTGATCTCGAATCCTCCAGGATTTTTGCTGATATCCCATAGTTTTGGAAGTGTTTTTCATTGTCAAATTGTGTTACATGAATATCTATTATTTGATTTTAATTGTTCTGACTTCCTTGCTGGACATAATTCTTTCAAGTTGCCTCCATTACTGACCCCTGATTCCCTCCTTTCTTATGGGTATATAATACTCCACTGTGTGTAGGGACCACATTGCTTTGATCCATTTGTCTGTTGAAAGAGATTTAGGCTGCTCCCATGTCCCAGCTATTGTAAATAATGATGCATTAAATATTGTAGAACATATGATTTTTTTGGTGGTTTTGTTTTCTGTTTTCCAAAGAAGCCACACCAATTTGCATCCCCACCAACAGTGAATGAGAGTTCCTTTTTCACCACACTCTCACCAACATTTATGTAAGCCTGTGTACATAACGTCACTGTCCACAATTACCATGCTATGTACATTAGGGCCATTGGAGGGTCACCAAGTATTGTACTAAGATTTTTGTCACTCTTCCAAGAGTTGATTTTGTTCCTTGAAGTTACATTTCTGATGTATAGCTTACACTGGGATAAATAAAGCAGGATAGTGAATGTGACACAAACATTAACATATTGGAGTAAAGTAGGTGGAAACTGATTAAAAAGTTGGTTATTTTTGGACTCTGAGCCAATTTTCTTTCAGTCTTTTTATTCTTATAATTTCTAAACACATGCACACACACATATACATCTAAGGGATATTGTAAAAACTCTATAATATAATCCAATGAAAGAAAACTAAGTTACCCTTTGCTTATTGTTTTTCTAGTCTCAGCCATTTTGTATATCTTAATGTACAATAATCTGAAGAGGTAGCTCCACTGTTTCACAATGGACATTTGCCATATTTTGTATAATCAAACACATTCAATAGATTTATTAAAAACATTTCTTTAATCATACTACAGAACAATTTAGACACAGCAAATTCACACAAAAATATGAGACTCTATGCTTTGAAAAGCTTACTAATGCCTTTTCCTCAAACACATGTGCAAATAAAATGAGATAAGGCCATAATACTGATTTGGGCAGGTTTTGGAGGGAATTTAAAGAGTGGGTTGATGAGATTGGTAAGCACTTTTTCAGAGGAAGTGAGATTATAACTGAGTGCAGACAACTGAGTAGAGGCTTTAAGTGATAAATCAAATGTGTGTCAAGATTTGGGAGGCGTGCTTCTCACAAAGCCAACTTGATAATCATTTCCTGTACTGCCCCTATACCATTTTTACCCCTATACCATTCTCCTTTTTTCAGTATCAGTCCAACACTGTAAAGTGTGTATTGTATTTATGCTTTTCTCTTACCTTTGATAGCCTCATCTTCACTCAGATTCTTCACTTTTAGTAGGATTACACAACTGACAACTGTCAAATTACCCAAAAAATGAATTAAAAAACCCAAAGCAGTTGTCATTACAAAATTGCAGAACCACAGGAATCAGGCAGTGGTGAGGAAGACCATAGCTCCTTACTACACCCCAGGTTCAGCAATCAAATAAGAATGAAGGCATAGAGTGCCTCTGAAAAGACCAATCAAGGCCACTGAGAAGTGAGGGACAGTTCACTTGCAGAGAGGATTTTCATTCTCTGAAACAGGTATTTGTAGAGAAATTGGGTAGTTTATTCTCCAGCAGAGACCTTCGATGTTGAATGTAGTTGAGAATAAAATAAAGTAAAAAAAAGGTGATGTCACTAAATTTTTGTTTTGTCAAACGAGAGCATCAAGTTCTTTCAATAAGTTACTGTTTTCCACCACTATTATTCAATAAGAGAAAAAAAGTAGAAAGCAAAGCTCAAGAAGGTAGTATTAAGGAAAGAACAACTTTGTTTATTGGCTGTTTTGGATTTCAATTTATTTCCCTCTCATTTTGTTCACCTCCTACTTATTTGCATATTCAGTATTTAGTGCAAGTCTTAATATATCTCAATACCCAAAAACTGTGATTTGAATAAATGAATTGTTTTATCTTCTCATGTTAATAATCAATGTTATTTCCTAGCTCTTTTACTCTGATGATTCCCATCTAACTCAGGACTTTTCTACCACTTTCCTATACACAGCATTCTCTTTACTGCATTCTTTACATCTTTGTTTCTTAAAGAGTAGATCAGAGGGTTGAGGCCGGGTATGATGATTGTGTAAATGAGAGCAATGAACTTCCCCTCATTTTGGGATGTGCTATTATTCTGTGGCATCAAGTACATAGAAATAGCTGTTCCATAAAACAGAGCTACCACTGTGAGGTGGGAACCACATGTGTTGAGGATCTTACGCCATCTTGATGCTGACTTGATCTGCATCACAGCATGAATGATAACTCCATATGAGGTGAAAATAAGTGATAGAGGTAATAGGAGAAATATGACTGAAAGAGCAGAGAAAACACTCTGGATTACTTTTGAATAGATACAAGCCATCTTGAACAAATCTGTTATCTCACAGAAAAAGTTATCTACATTTTGGTTCCCACATCTTGGCAACTGCAAAGTCAAGGAGCAAAGAATTAAGGCACTTCCAAGACCACCTAACCAGGAAACCACCACCATCTTCCGGCATAGCTGAGGGTGCATGATCACTGTGTAGTGAAGAGGTTGACACACGGCTGCATAACGGTCATAGGCCATCACAGCCAAGAGGAGACATTCTGTGGCTCCCAAGTCAAGGGCAAAGAAGGACTGCAGCATGCATCCTCCATATGTAATAGACTTTACTGGACTCCAAAGATTTATCAGCATCTGGGGGATGATGCTAGCTGTATAACAGAGATCCACAAAAGACAAATTGGATAAGAAGAAATACATGGGTGTATGGAGCTGGGGGTCTAGGTTAGAGACAAGAATAATGGTGGTGTTTCCTACCAGAGTCACTAGATAGAAGACAGAGACCACCACAGAGATGATGCCTTCTAACTGGGGCCAGTCAGAAAATCCCAGAAGGATGAAGTCTGTTGTGGAACTTTTGTTGCTTGTGTCCATTATTCCTTATGAAAAGCTAGGAGACAACCATGGTAACAAAAAATTCCATCAGTATCAAAGAGAGATAAAGACCTGTGAGGGCTGTCACAGGTATCCAAAACTCACTGATGGCATGCTTTCCCTGGGACCTCTCCTTTAACATTTTCCCTTTGACAGTGCTCAAAATTTCTCCATACTTAACCAAATCCAGATTTGTTCTAAAATTAATATATTAAATCCACTCATACTAAATTACAAGTCACTGAAAAATCTTTCTATGCTGTGCTATCCATTGTTCTATATATACATATATGGTTAAATAATAAAATTATACAGTTTTTGAAGTGGCATATATTTTGAGAACTTGAACCTGCTTAAAACTGATAATAGCATCACATATAAGATCATGATAAACTTTTCCCTTATCAAAGGTGTTGAGGTAAAACATGAAATGATGTAGTTTCTTGGGATAAAATCCACCATTTGGTCATAGAACCACTTTCCATATTCAATCCACATTCTGCATCCGTCCATTATAATCCTAATCCCTATGACCACCAACCTCCTCCTCCTCATATCTTTCCTCCTTGTCAACATTGCAGACCCTGTTATTTTGTATGAACTCTGGTCTTCATTGTTACATCGAGCTTTCACTTAAGCATGTGTTTTTGATGCCAGAAAATATAATAATTTCATTATTAACCTTTATTTACATGTTCGGAGGCCATATTTTCCTTCAAATATCTCATGATTTTAGTACACTGTCTAATAGCCTAATTGATTTTGTGCAGAGTTAAAAATTGAACTAAATCTAGAACTATTAAGTCACCACATACACATAACAATTACCTGTGCAGCTCCTACTTACCTGGCCATTCTGCAAAATTAGCAGGTAGGTAATTCCAAAGAGCAGCTTATTAAACAACCAGATTCTCTCGATGGAATTCACCAACTATATCAGTGGATCCTTTGGTTGCTTTGAAACTCCATAGGAACATGACTTCACTTCAACTTTAAAGACAGAAATACGGGATAAGGGGATATCCATCTCACCTTCATGGTTCTGTATCATATGATTAGTTAGATGGAATGTTTTATGTTTGAATTAATTTGCAAATTTTTAAAATAATGTCTCATTGAGGTAACATTGTGCTATACCATTTTATAAATCCAGGTGTGCATCGTGAAAAATCAACATCTGGGGCCTCCCTCATGGCGCAAGGGGTTAAGCACAGCTCTTTGTAGCAGTCTGCAGCCTCTGCAGCACGAGTTCGATCCCTGGCCGGCCAGGGAGAAACCCTCATGGCGAGGCAGACCTCTCCTGTCTGCTCGCTGCTCCCCTCAGCAGTGCGTTTCGGTCAATCTGCCTGTTCTGTTCCCCACTCTGTCTCTGGTGGATCCTCTCACCCCCTGCATCTCTGGCCTGTATCCCAGTTCTTGTATGCATAAATAAATCTTAAAAAAAATCAACATTTGTATATATACTATATTAACTTCACCACTAAGAGTTCTGCTCTGTTCTTCACCATCCATTTGCTTTTCTTTACCTGACTGGCCCATTCCCCTTTGCCGTTCCCAGCTAGAAAGCAGTGTGCCCTTGGGGAACAATTTAACCTGTTTGTAGACCTGGTTCTTTATATGTTATTTTAAGATAATACTCCCCGGTGGGAAAGATGTGAAGTTTAATATTTGTGAAAACATTTGGATCTGTGGTAGGTTCACATTTACTTCTTCTGCAGTGCTGTTTCGATTCTTGGCCGGCCAGGGAGAAACCCACATGGGCACGGCAGAGCTCTCCTGTCTAGCTTGCTGCTAGACAGTCAGCAAGGATTTCGGTATTCTGCGGAAATTTTGGCAGTATTTCGGTCAGTCTGCCTGTTTTGCTCCCCGCTCTGTCGCTGTTGAATCCTCTCACCCTCCCATGCCTCTGGCCTGTACCCCAGCTATTGTATAAATAAAATAAATCTTTAAAAAAAATTAAAACACCTCCCTAGCTATGATTTCCTTTCATTTCTGCTTCTCACTTTGAATGTTGAGCTCAGATGCCTCTTTGTAACACCCAGACACCAGCTCTTTTTATTCTGTAAATAACAGTGTAAGTCAATTTCAAATGACTTCATTGTTATAAGTTTTGTTAGAAGTTAAACCATGGACACAGAGTGCCTCCCTGGTGGTGCAGCGGTTGAGCATTGGGTTGCGAAGCTGTCCGCAGCCTCTGCAGCGCTGGTTCTATCCCTGGCCACTGGCAAGGGTCCCACATAGCGTGCAGACCTCTCCTGCTGCCCGCTGCTCCCCTCATCAGTGTACTTCGTCACTCTGCCTGCTCTGTTCTCCCCTCTGGCTCTGGTGAATTCTCTCACCCTCCCACGCTTCTGACTGTACCCAGTGCTTGCATAAATAAATAAATAAATAAATATTTAAAAAACAAACAAACAAAAAATATGGACACAGAAAAAAAGAAATAAATATGGATGATAAGGTGCATATAGAAACTAACACCCAGGTCAAGAATTACAACATTAGGGCCTCCCTGGTGGCTCAAAGGGTTAAGACACAAACTGTGAAGCTCACTGCAGCCACTGCAGCACAAGTTCAATGCCTGGCCAGGGAGCTACCCACACGGCACAGCAGATCTCTCCTGTCCTACCCGCTGCTCCCTTCAGCAGTGTATTTCAGTAGATCCGCCAGTTCTGTTTCCCACTCTGTCTCTGGTGAGTCCTCTCACCCCCCACAACACAACTCTGGCCTGTACCCCAGTTCTTGTATGTATAAATAAATAAATCTTCAAAAAAAAAAAAGAATTACAACATTGTCTACCACGTAGGAGCTTCTCTTAGTGCCTCACCCCAATTATAACCCTTCCCAGTCCCCCAAGTATCCACTCTCCTGATTTATAGAGATCACCTCCTTGTATTTTAAAAGCTAATTATCCAGAAGTGCATCTCTAGACAATATTGTTAGTTTGGCTCATGAACATGTTTATGTCTTTTCGTCTCTTATTTTTAGGATTTATTCTCAAATATACTGCTAGAACTTGGTTCTCAGACCCAGTGCCTAGACCATGGGCAGCTGCTCCTGACCCTGTGGAGTCTTGAAATTTAAAAGTGAATGTGATATTGAAAATGAGACGTAGAGCTTTTGCTAAAGAAAAAGATGTTCATAAAGATGTTCATTAAAGATGCTCATTAAATGTTACATTTAATTGCACTTAGTTTTTCATATTTAATGATATGGACACAATTTCCAATACCAGGATAATTTTACATGTTGCTATCTTCAGTGAAAAATAAGATAAATGGAGTCTCCCTGGTGGCGCAAGGGGTTAAGACACAATCTACGAAGATATCCGCAGCCACTGCAGCATGAGTTCGATCCCCTAGCGGGCCAGGGAGCAACCCATATGGCACAGCAGACCTCTCCTGACTCACCCACTGCTCCCCTCAGCAGTGTATTTCAGTTGATCTGCCTGTTCTGTTCCCCACTCTATCTCTGGTGAATCCTCTAACCCCCCATACCTCTGGCCTGTACCCCAGTTCTTATATGCATAAATAAATAAATAAATATTAAAAAGAAAAAGAAAAATAAGATGAATGGACCAATCATATTTAAGCATAACTTGAGTCTATGTAATGATAGGGAGAGAAACGTAGACACAGAATCTCACAGTTGTCTAACACTATGTATTTTTTATTAACTGCAAAGTTCTACATATTGCTGTGCTCCCACAAAGTCCAAGTATAAAGAAACAATATAGAAACAGGCAAGACCCCAGCCTCTAGAGTCAGACCAGCTGAGGTTATATTAGAGCAAAACCCAGCCACTCATTCCCTCACTGTGAACTTGAGCAAATGACTTAACTCCTTTCAGTATCAGTTCTCTGATCTGCAAATAATTATTCTAATATCACCTAAGGCTCTAAGGAAGATTAAATGTGTTATTAAATATAAACTATTATTAACATGACACTTGGCACAGAGAAAGCATCAGTAACTTCAAACACCACTCACTGCTGTTGTTGAAATTTAATGTGTTCCTCATTCCTGACAAAGAATTAATATATTGGTGTTTATAACTCATACAACTCTCCTATTTTTCCTTTCATGTTAGAATGGGGCTTATGCTATCTGAGATTTATGTCATGTAGGACATGTTTCTCCTTCATGTCTTTTTCTCAGGAGATGGCAGAAAATACTTACCAGAAGGCAAAAATATTACTGTGTATTGTATTCATCAGGGTAGTACTCACAGAGTCTTCCTTGATGTAGTCCAAACACACTCATTTTCCATTAGGATCACCCTTCCTTTCATGGATAAATCAGAAAAATTATTACTCATCTCAGTACTGAGTGTCTGAAATATTGAATTAGCCACCAGTTTTTTATATTAAAACTGCAATTACATTTACCTTTGAATGCAAATGCTGAACTAAGATTTAATAGAAGTCTCTAATGAGGCTGATGGAGCTAAATTAAAGGTGGGACTGGTGGGTGAGTTGATGAATTGGGTTTAATTAAAATGTATTCTTGCCAGGATATTTGTGGCATATGTGACCATCAGGCATATTTGTAGGGATATTTCTGCCTAATGAAACAGACAGTAGTATATGGTCTGTCTGTACTGCAGGAATCATTACCAGGTAGCAGGGAAGTATTTATGTACAAACCTAAAGGTTTCTGTGTTGATGGGATTTAGACCTTGGAGACTGGCACTGCACACAGGTGATTAAGAAATCTACGACTATTCAAGGATGCAAAATAATAATAATATGTCATTAATTTTTTAAAAAGGAGAAATCTATGACTATGATAGAGGTTTCTCCAAAAAAGTTTTATGAAAAATTCCCTTAACACATTAGGTTTCATGTTTTACTTTTATTTTTAGATTTCTTACATTAGAATTAACTTCAGAATAAATTGACTTATGTATTATATTAAATCTGCTATTGATGGTTGAAGATGTGAAAAATTATGTATAAAAAGTAACACATTTAGGGCCTCTGCAGTGGGTTGAGTGCAGTGCTGTGAGGCTATCGGCAGTCTCTGCAGTGCCAGTTCGATTACCGGATGGCCAGGGCGTGTCCCACATAGCGCAGCAGGCCTCTCCTGTTGCCCCCACTGCTCCGCTCAGCAGTGTATTTCATCAGTCTGCCTGTTCTTTTCCCGCTCTGTCTCTGGTGAATCCTTTCACCCTCCCGCACCTCTGGCCTGTACCCCAGTTCTTGTATAAAAATAAATCTTTAAAAAAGTAACACATTTAATTTTCATTTGATCTATTGAACAGGTACAATATCAATACTTTGGAAAAATACAAGCAAATACCTAGAAGTTGAGTCTACAAGAGGGAAAATATTTAACTTTAAATAATTATAGAGTAATCATAATTCTAGATTCAGGAGCCACATCATCAATATTTCATTTTCAATGAATTAAAAATAGCACCTTGAGGAAAAGGACACTTATTCCCTGTTGGTGGGAATGCAAACTGGTACAGCCTCTATGGAAAATGGTATGGCTATTCCTTGAACAACTAAAAAATGGAAATACTATATAATCCAGCAATTCCACTTATAGGTATCAATATTTATCTGAAGAACATGAAAACACTAATATGAAAAGACTTATACACCCATATACTCATAAGAGCATTATTCATAATATCCCAGGCATGCAATCAACCTAAATGCCCATCAACAGATAATTGAATAAAGAAATTCTGGTATATAGACTTAATGGAATACTCTTCAACTGTTAAAAATGATGAAATATTGCCTTTTGGGAAAATATGAATGGATCTTGAGGTGATTAAGCTTAGCAAAATAAGTCAGAAAATGAAAGACAATTATGGGATGGTTTCACTCATCTGTGTAGTATAATAACCAAGGAAAACAAACTAGAAAAACACAAAAATCCCCTGGACTCTGAAAAGTATGATGGTTATCAGATTGGGCAGGAGGGAAAATGGCAGAAGGGGGTAAAGGAAGTAACATGAGAGTGGGCATTGAAACTTTGGTGGGGTGGCAGGAGAAACAAGTGTATATGTTGAAGTATGAAGTTGAATTCTCCAAATTATGTAGTTTTGTAAATGAATGGCAAATAATACAATTTGATCAGAAAAAATAATACCATGAATACCCTGAGCTTACAATCAGTTCAAAAATTTACTTGGAAACTTACTAGTTAGAGCTTCCTATATCATTTTTTATTCTCTTTTCTTTCTGGTGTCCAGGAAATGATAATCTTGAATTTTGTGTTCAATACACACTGTCTAGGATATAATTTATATATTAGCATACACACCTACTTAGCATGCTTTTTAAAAAAGATTTTATTTATTTATTTAAAGATTTATTTATTTATGTATACAAGAGCTGGAGTAAAGGCCAGAGATGTGTGTGTGTGTGGAGAGGGTTAGTGAGAGGATTTACCAGAGACAGAGTGGGGAACAGAACAGGCAGATTGACTGAAGTACACTGCTGAGGGGAGCTGCGCGCAAGTCAGGAGAGGTCTGCTCTGCCATGTGGGTAGCTCCTTGGTGGGGATTGAACTCATGCTGCAGTGGCTGCAGAAAGTTTCATAGGTTGTGTCTTAACCCCTTGCACCACCAGGGAGCCCCAAGAACTATCAAATTTTATTAAAAAGCCTTAAAGAAGTACTCAGTAAATAAAGCTATAGCTCATGTGTAATGGCATACTGTACATTGATGACCACTTTAAGTACTTAACACTCTCATCACCTCATATACTTACCATTTTTTTTTTTTGTGGTGGTCTCTTAGCAACTTTTAAGTATCTAATGAGCATTGTTAACTCCTCTCAACTTGTGACCATGAACTTCAGACCTAGGGTGCTTTATATTTATATTGTGTTGTGGCCACTGTATTTCTACAAAATAAAGTAATACCTATAGTGTAACATAAGTATTTTAGTTAGAACTTTATAATGTTTAATTATAAAGAAGTTTATGATTAACAAGTAATGAGAGAGCTGTAGTATTTGTCAATTCAAAGAGTTTATTTATTTTAATTTCATTAGTGAGTATCCAGGATGTGACCTAACTTGAACATTGTGCTTAAGCTTGAAGATTGTGGACTCATGCTTTGAATCAAATCTCAAATTCACACTTAGAAGCAATATGTTGATGGGAAATTACTGAACATCTTTTTAGACAAGTTTCTTTATATATTAAGTGAAGATGGTAAAATATCCTTGTTGTCCAACCACTATGGAGAACTGTGTGGAGATTTCTTGACCTACTAAACATAGAGCTTCCATAGGATCCAGCAATTCCACTCCTAGGTATTTACCCAAATGACACAGAAACAGTAATTCCAAAGGGCACCTGCACACCTATGTTTATAGCAGCACTATTTACAATAGCTAAGCTATGGAAGCAACCCAAATGCCCAAAAATAGATGACTGGATCAAGAAGATGTGGTACATATACACAATGGAATATTACTCAGCATTCAAAAAAGATAAACACATACAGTTTGTAGCAACATGGATGGAATAGAAGGGATCATGCTCAGTGAAAATAAGTCAGAAAGAAAAAGAAAAATATCGGATGGTCTCACTCATGGCAGGAATTTAGAAAACCCAAATAAGAGAACAGTAAAAAGACTAATCAATACAAAGTAAAAATCAAAATCAACAAGCA
Organism: Talpa europaea; assembly: GCF_964194135.1. NCBI lineage: Eukaryota > Metazoa > Chordata > Mammalia > Eulipotyphla > Talpidae > Talpa > Talpa europaea. The sequence continues at coordinate 134,644,297 of NC_140068.1, forward strand.
ACTATAAACCAGAGACACACTACGGGGGTTGGGGGGATGGGAGGGGCGGGGAAAGGAAGGATTAGAGTCAAAATATAACCAAAATGAAAATGCATACATTATGCAAAGATGAAAAAAGATGTAAGAATTATATAAAATAAAATTTTTAAATAAAAAAGAGTTACTTTTTCTGAAGACATTTAGAACTGTAGTTTCATACTATTTTTAAATTAAAAATAGCATTATTAATTTATTACAGAGTTAAAAATTGAATCAAATCTAGACCCATTAGGTCCACATGTTTTGGTGGTGGGTCATACATCTGAAGAGTTATGAACCTGTGCCCCCAGATCATATACAGTGATGTAAACCATTGTTACCTCAATAAAAATAATGCAATTTTAAAAAAGAGAAAATTCCTCTGATGTCTTGGAGACCAGATATATGCATCGATAGGGAATGATGGCATGAATATGCCTGAATTATCATACAAAAGCACATTTAAGAATATATCTCATCATTTTTCATGCAAAATGATAGCAAATGTAACACTAAGAACACAACTATCTGTTATGAAAAAAAGCATCAAGAGTACAGACTCATATTTTTAATAAATTGCATAGTTAAAAATCTTTCTGTTCATATGATAACTCTCTCTACCCATCATTCCATTGATTTTCAAAAAAGATTTATTTATTTATGCATACAAGAGCTGGGGTGTAGGCCAGAGGTGTAAGGGAGGGGTGAGAGGATTCACTGGAGACAGAGTGGGGAGCAGAACAGGCAGATCTACTGAAATACACTGCTGAAATACACTGCAGGCGATACAGGAGAGGTCTGCTGTGCCATGTGGGTCACCTCCCTGGCTGGCTGGGGATCGAACTCATGCTGTAGTGGCTACGGATAGCTTGATAACGCTGTCTTTAACCCCTGTGCCACCAGGGAGACCCCCAGGATATTTGTAGTATTTTAATGTAGTCTTGTTAGACACACATGTAGGGAGATTTCTGCCTATTTAAGCATAAAGAGCAGTATAAGGTCTGTCTGTACTGCAGGTATTACTAAGCAGCGGGTAAGCATTTATGTACAATTCTAAAGGTTACTGTGTTGATTTGGTGTAGACCTTGGGGACAGATGCTCACAGAGGTGATTAAGAAATCTATGACTATTATCAGAGGCTTCTCCAGACAATAATTTTATGAAAAGCTCCCTGAAGACATTAGCTTTCATGGTTTCCTTTTATTTTTGGATTCTTACACAGAAATTAATTTTAGAGATGGATTTTTTTATGTTATATTAAAATTGCTAGCAAAGATTGAAAATATAGCATGAACCATGTCTATAAAAATGGACACATTTAATTGTAGATTGGTATATTCAGTGGGTATACATTGTAGAAATACAGGTAGTTACCTAGGTGTTGTATCCACATGAAGGAAAATACTTGATTTAGAAATGATTATGGAGTAACCATAATTTTAGGTACATGAACAATATCATCCTAGTTCTACTTTTAAGGAATTTAAAAATTACATGAATACCTTGGAGGATGCCATTCATTTTAGAACTGGAAATTTGCTAATAATGAAGTTACTTGACTGACCTTCAGGGAAATCATGATCTTGAATTTTGCATTCGATACCCTTGCTTTAAGATATTGTTCCTATAGCAACACACTTATACATATAGGGATGATTAAATAGTGTTTAATATAAAATTTAGTTTTTAAAAATGTACCTAAAGGGGCGTGTTTGAGATGTTTTCTTTTTTCACTTGACATTTTGTTCCTAATGTTATCCAATAAGTTTGTGTAGCCTGGTTTCTTTATTTCTAGTACTGTGTAATATTCTACTGAGTGAATATTTTACAATCATTATATATATTCTTTAATTGATGTGCATTTCATTTTTACTGTTCACAGCTTTTGACTCATCTGAAGGACTAAATTATGAAACACAATTTTGTAGATGTCTCTTGGAACATCTTTGTAAGAATGTCCTTAGGGTATATACAATGGAGAGGAATTGCATTATTTACAAGCCATTTCCTCTCAAAGTGGATCAATTTATTTTATCTTAAATAGGTATAGATAAGTCCATTGCTCTACATTTTCCCCAACACTGGGCCTGACAGACTTTTAAATTATTGCTAACTGTAAGATTCTATTTTTTTGACACTTTTTTTTAAGATTTATTTAATTATATAAGAATCGGGGTACAGGCCAGATGTGCAGGAGAGTGAGAGGACAGAGAAAGAGCAGGGAATAGAACAGGCAGACTGATGAAATACACTGCTGAGGGGAGCAGCGGGTGAGACAGGAGAGGTCTGCTTCGCCATGTGGGATTCTTGTGACCTTGATTTTTATTTCTCTTATAGTGAGATTGAGTAAGTCTTCAGATAGTTACTGCTATGTATAATTTCTTTTCTATGAAAAATATATTTATATATTCTGGCAATTTTTCTATCACATTTTTTTCTTATTAATTTATAGGGAGTCTTTATATCTGCTTTTAATTCTGTGGATTATGTGCCCTGCAAATATTTTCTCTGTTTCTTGTCAATATTTTCTGCTTCTTTCTTCATCTATACATGGAAGAATCTTTTTACTAAGATTCTTTAAGACATCCTCCCCTAGTCTAATGTCAGAAAGATATTAACCTTATAATTCTTCCTAAAAGTTTTATGTTTGTATCTCAATCCACCTGGAGATAATTTATGCATATAGTAGAAAATGAGGATTCAAATTAACTTTTTTGATATGGATAATAAAATTCCAGCTTAATTTATTGAAATATTTCTTCTTTTCCCAAGGAGACCATAATGCCTCTCAATATCTCAAAGTTATATGCATGTGTGTGTGCTGGAGGATGCTGGTGTTTTCAGACCTTGTGTTCTGCTCCACTGCTCAACTTGTCTTTTTAAATACCAATGTCATCTTGTGTCAATTATTCCATATTTATTATAAATCTCAATATTTGTTCATGCAAGGGGTTATAATATTCTTCAACAGTGTCTTGCTATTTTTTAAAAAAGATTTATTTACTTATGTATACAAGAACTGGGGTACAGGCCAGAGGTGTGAGGGGTGAGAGGATTCACCAGAGACAGAGTGGGGAACAGAACAGGTGGATCAACTGAAATACACTGCTGAGGGGAGCAGCAGGTGAGACAAGAGAGGTCTGATGTGCCATGTGGGTATCTCCCTGGCCAGGGATTGAACTCGTTCTGCAGTGGCTGCGGATAGCTTCATAGGTTGCATCTTAACCCCTTGCGCCACCAGGGAGGCCCTGTCTTGCTATTCTTAACCTTTGCTACCTTACATACATTTTATTTATTATTTATTTAAAAGATTTATTTATTTATGCATGCAAGAACTGGGGTACAGGCCAGAGGTGTGAGGGGTGAGAGAATTCACCAGAGACAGAGTGGGGGACAGAACAGGCAGATTGACTGAAATACACAGCTGAGAGTTTCAGTGGGCGAGTCAGCAGAGGTCTGCTGTGCCATGTGGGTAGCTCCTTGGCCAGAGAGTAAACTCGTGCTGCAGTGGCTATACAGATAGGTTCATAGGTTGCGTCTTAACTCCTTGTGCCACCAGGTCCCCTACATACATTTTATTTATCTATCTATCTATCTATCTATCTATCTATCTATCTATCTATCTATTTATTTATTTATTTATTTTAAAGGGAGCCCTCCTACACTGTCAGTGGGAACGTAGACTGGTCTAGCTCCTATGGAAAGCAGTATGTAGGTTTCTTTCTTTCTTTTTTTTTTTTTTTTAAGATTTATTTTATTTATTTATACAAGCACTGGGTACAGTCAGAAGAGCGGGAGGGCTAGAGAATTATTCACCAGAGCCAGAGCGGGGAGCAGAGCAGGCAGAAGGACCGAAGTGCACTGCTGAGGGGAGCAGTGGGCGGCAGGCGAGGTCTGCGCGCCATGTGGGACCCTCCTTCGGTGGCTGGGGAGCAGCCGGGGATTGAACCGGAGCAGCAGAGGCTGCGGGCAGCTTCACAACCCAGCGCTCAACTGCTGTGCCACCGGGGAGGCCCACCCTACATACATTTTAGAAGGAATTGTTGAGGTCCTTAAAACCAATATTTTAATTGAACTGGACTGAAACCATATATAAATAAAGAATAAACATTTATATGTTACATTAAATATCCCTACCATTGCACCTGGGCTATACCTTCATAATTGCCTTTTAGTAAAAATTAATAAATCTTCCTCAGCTTTATAGAAGTATCACTGACACATAACATTGTGTATGCTGAAGCCGTGCAATTTCATATATTTAAGAAGCATGTACTATAAATAGATGACCACAATAAGGTTAATTAACACATTATCCACTTCATATACTTCTCATCTTGTTCTTTTTTGGAGATGAGAACATTTAAGATGTAATATCTCAGCAGATTTGAAGTACACAATGCATTTTTTTAACTATAGTCCCAATGTTGTAAATTAAATCACTAATTTCTCACCTCACAGAAGTTTGAACCCTTGACCTACATCTTGTTTCTCCCATTCCATATGTAACCAGTGGCAGAAGCCTAAAGACTGTTTCAGCTGGTACCCCCCTGGAGGGGGGTTGCTGGTGAGGGTAGATAGCCCCAGGAAAATGTTAAAAAGTATCCTATTTTGAATAGGAGCAACAGATAAGAAATATAAGGGACTAACGAAGCAGTTGCAGATTATTCAGTGTTCTGGATTCAGTGCTTGAGGATTTAATGTTTCAGGTTCAGAGGGTGTTGTGGGCTTCAAATGTGGAGGCCTCCAGCAGCCAAGCAAAGAGAGGAAAAAATTTGGAGGCTTTGCAAGTAGCTGAGATACTGAATTTTTTTCTGGTTTTGCTGCTGTTACAGCCTGTCAGAGAAGGTGAAGACCCGGAGCTGGTCACCTTGCTGAGTTACATGAGTATGGCTGTTTGTTGGGTTGTTCAGCCACAGCAGCTGCTGTTTTGAGTGTCACTTGTCTGGTGCTGTGCTGGGGCATCTCGGCAGCTCCAGGAACTCTCCTGTTGTGTCTTCTGCTGTCTTAGTGAGTTGGGACCTGGCCTATAGTTTGGCTGTCATGTGTCCACAGTGGCAGGGAGATGCCATCTTAGACACGTGGCCTATTGTTAGGAGAGGAGCTCCACATCCTCAGCGGCAGGAAGATGCCATTTTAACTGCTTTTTGTCAAGTACTTAAAAACACTGGACAAGGCTTCAGGTGAGGTAAATAGCCATTTTTGGCCTAGTAACTCTGTTTTTCCTTGGTTTGTTAAATAAATTCCATAGTTGTTGTTCTTTGAGCCTGAGTAGTCTTGCAATTGTATGCATGGGTGAAGAACTCATACAGTGACCAGCAAACTATTTTAGCTGTGTCCTTGGCCAGTTTTAGTGCCCTTTGCTGCCCTGTATCACATAGACCTGAGCAACTACCATTATGCTTTCTTTTTCTATGCTTTTGGCTTTTTTAGATCATATGGTATTTGTCTTTCATGGTCTTATTTCCTTTAGAATATGACCTCAAGGTCCATAAATATTTTTACATATGGCAGGATTCCACCATTTTTAAGAGCTAAATAGTATTCCATTGTCTATCTATCTATCTATCTATCTATCTATCTATCTATCTATCTATCTATCTATCTAATCACCCATTGATCTGTCATCTATCTAATCACATTTTTTTATTCATTCATTCATTGAAGGGCATTTAGATTGTTTCTGCTTCTTCACTATTGTAATCAGCTCTGCAATAAATATAGGAGTGCATGTTTTTTTTAACTAGTGTTTTTGTAATTTTGGAGTAAATACACAGAAGTGGGATAACAGGATCATATGGAATTAGGAATTAATTACTGGATTAATTAGGAATTAATTAGGGATTAGGAAACAAAAATTCTTCCCTGGCATGTGATTTTTATTTATTTTTTTATTTAAAAATTTTATTTTTTTATTTTTTAATTTCTACTTTCATTTTTGGAGTTACATTTTTGTTCTTTCATATGTGCACATGTTCCACTCACCTTCCACCAAATCACCATGGCATGCGGTGATTTGATTAGTTATGCTAACAACATATTTCCAGACCAAACGTTAAATTCATATGGCAGTATAAACAAAGACACATGCACACACACACACACACACACACACACTAATATATTAATATGCTCAATATAAACTAAGGAATTTCAGGAACATTGTTAGTGGAAGATTTTTGAAATATTAAGCAAATTTAGCAGAGAGCCTTGAAATAATCAGTATAAAAGGTCTGAGTGATATTATAAACCTATAAAGGTTTATAATGAATGATAACCAAGAAGGCACAAATGGTGTAGGGAGACTCACAGGGTAACCTGGTTAATAAGGAAACATTTTGTTTTGTTTCCTGACTTCCAAACCTTCCCTGCTTCCAATTAATTGTATTGTAAATTTGGGCCTTACCCCCAGGGGAAGCTTTGGAAAAAAAATCAGGAGACTCAGTATAACCCTATTTCCTTCATCATCAATACAGTTACTGGCAACTTTTTTGACGTTGCTAGGTGATGAAATCATTGTCCTCTGGGTGTGAGTACAGCCCCTGCTGAAGGCCCTTCTGTGAAGTGCTGTCTCTTGTCAACACTACGCCCCTCCACACAGTATGACTCCTTGAAGAGCATTAGTTGCTGCTTTGGGATTTACCTTCCCAATGGCTGCAGTCAAAGAAAGCAAGTCACATTATTCTTTTTGTTTCCACAGAGGCTCCTTTTGCTTTGGGATAAGAGGTCCATCCCCTGATACCTGAAATACTCTAAAGAGATCCCATATTCTGCCAAAGGCAAGTCTTTCGGACAAGCCCAATCTTTCTCTTCTGCAGCAATGATAATAACTGTTAATTTTACGCCCAGCTTTCCATAGTTAAATTTGTTGCTAGCAAAGATGATAAAGGAGGGAAAATTGATGTTCCAGGTCATGTGGCAACCAGAGAGTCTCAGAAGGCTTCATACATGATGAGGGCATAGCCCAGCAGAGAACACAGGGAACAGGACAAATACACGAAGGTCAGTGCTGAAAGAAGTTGCTGAGCACTGAGTGGTAAGAACCAGATTTAGTATAAAAAGATGGATATGCCAGGAATTAGAAAGATGTTTGTTAGTAACAATGGGAGTGAGTCATTCATTTCCCTCATAACATTTGACTTACAGGAAGAGAGAAGATATTTCCTAGTTCATGAAAACTACTTTTGTTAGCGTCCTCATTTTTTCCATCATTTCCACTGAGAAGAAAGCCAAACCATAGGCTTTGAATTTTTCACTTCATGAATACTGTGTTTTTGTTTTTGTCTCTTATCTCCTATCTCTTTTTGCTTTTGGAAAATGCCCAAAGACAGGTCCTATAACAATTAAGAAATTATCACACTACTGTTGTTTTCTTTTAAATATTGTAGTGGGGTATTCAGGCAGCTTTTTAAAGGAAGAAAATTACATCTGCATCAGAAAAAGTATCTGCATAGTTTGAATTCAAGTATCTTGTAGCGTAGTACCTTTTACTCTAAGGAAATTTTGAAAAAAATCCCTTGGAATTTTTCCATCATTTCTAAAAGGTTAAGGGTCATTTACATTATCAATAATATGAAATGGTGTAGAAATATCTTTGTGCCTGCCTGAGTCAGTCTTAACCAAATATCATTATCTTACTTCTCCAATTGTAATCCAACCAATCAGACAACCCATATTTCTTTTTTAAGAGTCAAGATTACAACATATGTAAGCTAAAGTCCCTCAGAAGAGAGTAAGTGGATATGTTTTGGTTGAAATTGTTTTTTGACATATTCTATCAGAGAGTGTGAGAGGAGAACTGGTAAGGTCAAGCTTTTAGGAATTTTTAAATGGTGAGTAACTGTTTCTTACAGCAATAACTACAGAAGCGTAGACCTAGTCCATGGAAGATTAGTAATGCACAAGAGAAAAGCAAATGTAAATCAAATTGTTAGTAAACATTTGAGTTTATGATTTTACAAAAGAGCAATCAGAGCAATGAACTTACTATTAGATTTTATGTGCTCTTCATCTCTTAAAAATCAGTGAATTTTCCATTTAGAAGCTCCGTTCCCAAATGTAGAAAATCTAAGACATATGAAATGTTTATAAATTATGACTCAGAATTTAAATAGTGTCTTAGCTATTGTTGTAGAACATTACACATTTTTAAAAAAGATTTATTTATTTATTTATACAAGCACTGGGTACAGTCAGAAGCGCAGGAGGATGGGAGAATTCACCAGAGCCAGAGCAGGGAACAGAACAGATAGACTGATGAAATACATTGCTGAAGGGAGCAGCAGACGTGGTAGGAGAGGTCTGTGCGCCATGTGGGACCCTCACTGGTTCCTGGGGATCGAACCAGTGCTGCAGAGGTTGCGGGTAGCTTCGCAGCCCAGCACTCAACCTCTGTGCCACCAGGGGAGGCCCAGAATATTACACATTTTGCAGAAACTATCTTAAGCCCTATTGTCCATGTCTCTTAGCCTGGCGATATACACATTTTCAATTACAAGTGCTACAATCAGAGTTTATTTCCTCTTTCCTGCTCCAAACTTCCTCCCTTTCTCTCTTGTTCTGTCTTTAGAGTTCCTTCAAAAAACTCTGTAGTTTTTTGGATCCCCAAATTAGTTATATTTTGATATATTTAGTCAGGAGCATTTCATCACTGAATTCCCCAATCCATTACAACTCTCAATTAATCAGGTGTAAAATCTTCACCTTAGTTTATATTGGGCATATTAATATGTTAGTGTGTGTGTGCGTGTGTGTGTACATGTGTCTTTGTTTATACCTCCATATGAATTTAATGTTTTGGTCTGGAAATAGGTTGTTAGCATAACTAATCAAGGATATTTTGTTCTTTCTATAATTGTATTCAAGTGATGTTGGTATTTTCACTTGCTATAGATTCTTGAATCTTCATTTATCCAAGTACTAACAAGGTCACATAAAAGAACTCATTCCCTTGAGAAGTTAGAAGTTATTGACTGTATCTGTCACAGGACAAATATCTGAATGAAACATAAAAATAAAACTATAAAAAATTTTATTCTCACAATGGCAGATTTGGAAATGGTGAAGGTTTTTTTTTCCTAATCGGTTAGCAAGAGTTTGATATTGAGTGGGCAACTTTTGAATATATGTGTTTCTTTAGGTATAGGAAAAGATGAATGATGACCGAAAAAAATGCAAGCTGGGAAGGCTACTTTGTTCTACTGGGTTTTTCTAAATGGCCTCACCTGGAGGTAGTCCTCTTTGTCGTCATCTCCATGTTCTACGTGATGACCCTGATAGGCAACCTGTTCATCATCACCTTGTCATACCTGGACTCCCATCTCCACACTCCCATGTACTTCTTCCTCTCCAACCTCTCTCTTCTGGATCTCTGCTACACCACCAGCTCTATCCCTCAGTTGCTGGTCAATCTCTGGGGTCCAGAGAAGACCATCTCTTATGCTGGCTGCATGACTCAACTTTACTTTGTCCTTGCACTGGGGAGCTCCGAGTGTGTGCTGCTGGTCGTGATGTCCTATGACCGCTATGCGGCTGTGTGTCGGCCCTTGCACTACACTGTCCTCATGCACCCACGTTTCTGCCAGTGGTTGGCTGTGGCTTCCTGGGTTAGCGGCTTTGCTGCCTCAGCACTTCATTCGTCCTTTACCTTCTGGGTCCCTCTGTGTGGACACCATGAAGTGGATCATTTCTTCTGTGAAGTTCCAGCCCTGTTGCGACTGTCATGTGTTGATACCCGTGCGAATGAGCTGACTCTCATGGTCATGAGCTCCATTTTTGTGATTATACCCCTTATTCTTATCCTCAGCTCCTATGGTGCCATTGCCCGGGCTGTGCTGAGGATGCAGTCGACAAGCGGCCTTCAGAAGGTCTTTGGGACCTGTGGAGCACACCTGATGGTTGTGTCTCTCTTTTTCATTCCAGTTATGTGCATATATCTCCAGCCACCATCAGAAAAGTCTCAAGATCAAGGCAAGTTCATTGCCCTCTTTTATACTGTTGTCACACCCAGCCTCAACCCTCTCATCTACACCCTCAGAAACAAAGATGTTAGAGGGGCCATAAAGAGACTAATGGGCAGGGAGAGGGAGATGTGACAGGGAAGCCACCTGTCCTGCAATTTTTGTTGAAAGCGTCTCATCCATCTTAGGTAGTGGTTTATCTGCTTCCTTAGGATTTATTTTTGGTCTCCACACCACTAAACATAGAAGGAAAGTGCAGTATTCAATTTTTTTTTGTTTTTATTGATTGATTCTGGAATATTATCTAGAAATCACCTTTCTAATTTGTACCACTTTAATCTTTATAATTCCATATTTAGTGTCTGTAGAATTCAAGTATTAGGGTTTAAAATTAATATGCTAATTTTTGAACTGAGCATTAATATCAATTGTAAGACAAGGGCCATGTAGCAAAGATTCTCACTAATGGAATTTGTGTTATGGACAGGTATTAAATTTAGCTAAATGGTAAAAATGTGTGACTATTCTTTAATGGAAACAGTTTTTTTTTTTTAAAGATTTATTTATTCGTACAAGCACTGGGTACAGTCAGAAACGCAGGAGGGTGAGAGAGTTCACCAGAGCCAGAGCGGGGAACAGAACAGGCAGACTGACTAAATACACTGCTGAGGGGAGCAGCGGGTGAGACAGGAGAGGTCCGTGCACCATGTGGGACCCTCGCCGGTGACTGGGGATTGAACCGGCACTGCAGAGGCTGTGGGCAGCTTCGCAGCCCAGCGCTTAACCACTGCGCCACCAGGGAGGCCCTGGAAACAGTTTTTTCCCCAAGACACTAAATTACATGAATGTTTTATCCTGTGGGTCTATAAACTTGTCACATTGAACAACATAATGAAATACTTATTCAAAATGGTACGTTTATTCATCCATCTATTTATCTACTTATTTATTCATTCACTCCATTCACTAACTTCATTAACTAAATCTCTTATAGATTGTGTGATTCTTGGCAACATAGACAATAAAAACTTTTTTTTTTGCCTGAATAAAGGTTATTTTTAGTAGGGGAAAAACAATTTGAGATAAAAAATGAAGTATATATATTTTTAAAAAGAATTATTTATTTATGCATACAAGAACTGGGGTACAGGCCAGAGGTATGGGGTGGGGAGAGGATTCACCAGAGACAGAGTGTGTAACAGAACAGGCAGAACAACTGAAATATACTGCTGAGAGGAACAGCAGCGAGACAGGAGAGGTCTGTGGCACCATGTGGGCAACTCCCTGGCCTAGGATGGAACTCGTGCTGCAGAGGTTGCAGATAGTTTCATAGGTTGCATCTTAACCCCTTGCACCACCAGGGAGGCCCCCAAAATGAAATATCCTTATATGACTAATTTGCCACTGGATTTAATGCTAGTAAATTAAGGGAGCTTTTTAAAATCTAGAACAATAATATGTGTGGCCCAAAATCTTGAAAATAAAGGCCACATGGTATGGTAAGTACTGTAGAAAGATGACCCTGTTATATAAAATAAATCCAAACCAAACCAAACAGAACATGGTTTTAACTTACTTTGATTGGCTTCGTTACTGACACATTGAACTATTTTAAAATTTCTTTTGTTTTTTAAGATTTATTTATTTATCTATACAAGCACTGGGTATAGTCAGAAGCGTGGGAGGGTGAGAGAATTCACCAGAGCCAGAGTGGGGAACAGAACAGGCAGACTGATGAAGAAATACACTGCTGAGGGGAGCAGCGGGTGCGGCAGGAGAGGTCTGTCGCGCCATGTGGGACCCTCGCCAGTGGCCGGGGATCGAACCGGCACTGCAGAAGCTGAGGGCAGTTTGACAGCCCAGCACTCAACCGCTGCGCCACCAGGGGAGGCCCTATTTTAAAAATTCTTAAACATCATTATTCTTTGATGAGTAGTGTAGTTTTTAATGTTGATAAATAAAATTGGTCTATATCCTTTAATTTACCACTCTTGCCGGTAGATAATAAAATTAGAAATCATTTTTGTGGGAGACTTTTAAGAACTATAGCATAGGTAGACTACTGTTTATGGTCTACTTTTCCTAGATGGTTAGATGAGATTGATAGTGAGAATAACTTCTATGATTGTAACTTATGGACTGCCAACTAATAAGAATTCATAAACTGGGAATAATTAAGTAAAATACTATTAGAGAATCTAATAGCTAAAATAGAACTAGGCTTGGAAAATGATTCATCCAATGGATGTCCTAATGAATTACCTGAATAAATTATTAATAAAAATCACGTTCTTTTTGATTTAAAACTCAGTTTGATATAAATATTTGTGATTAATAAGGATATCAGACAAATAGATATATGCTATTTTTCCAATTAAAGAATATTTTCTTGTAGTCACTTGAGTAAAGTGATTTATTATACATATATGTTCACCATCACCACCTGAAACAAATCTGCTCTGCATATCCTATTTCAAAGTGGAAGCTACATTCCACTGAATCTATTTAACTTACAGGAAGGTATAATGGCCTAAGGAAGATTTATTTTAAAATTATATCTTAGAAATACTTAAATTCTGCAGTTATAATGCAGCTATTAGCTGTACCTTGAGAGGTAATTGCTCTTGATCCTATTGAATGTGTTATAAAACTAAGAAATAAAATCTCCAGGATTTCCCCTATTTTCATGAGTGTATTATCATAACCTGGTCTACACTGCTTGGATTCCCTCTCTCTGCAGGATTTGTTTTCTTTTCTCTTCATCTCCATCTTCTACCAGACCTGAGCACTTATATATGGTACAGTCCCCTAACCTTGAACTTTTCTCCCATCCAAAATTCACGTATATAACAGAATTTTTATTAAAATATTGGGGCTACCTGATAGGAACTTCACATATGACACACACTCCACACAATGTTAGCACACACTCCTGCCTTCATGGAAGGTTACCACTCGCATACCTCATTTGATACACCAGCCTTTCAGCCTGTGAATGTGGCACCTCCTGGGGCAGCAGCTCTGGGAGTGGTGTGGGATGAGGGAATGTTTACTCAATGTCCAAGGGTGTTGGAGCAATGAAAAGCCTGGAGGTCTACTCCTGGTAGTATTGTGCAGCCCCCATCCAAAGAGGATCTTGTATTAATTGGAATCAGGTACAGAGGTGGGGAAAGTATGTAGGGAGTATACATACATGGGGGGTGCAGTTGTTGGGAGTGTAAAGCTAGGGGGTAGTGACCAAGGACTATAGCCTGCGGGGTCCATCATTCCTGCTGGTCAAAGCATGTTATCTCTGACCTCTATTCTTACCTAGCTGTCTGCTAATTCTTACAAGTAAGGCATTTAGTGGATCTCGCTAATCTGGTCATAATATCTGCCTGATGATTTCAGCAGATACTGGTTTCCCAGTATGTTCCTCATACCAGGACTTTTGTCCTTGGTGAGAGGACTCTTGCCTGACTACCTAGCTGACTGGCAAGAACTCTGGGAACCAAGACAATAGCCACAAGAACAAGGAGGGCTGGGGATCCCACAGAAATGGTTCCATTTTTTTTCAGATCTATTGAAATATAATTGATATAGAATAAATTTACCCATTTAACATGTGTAGTTCAATGAGTTCTGACAAGTATATCATTGTGTAAATGTCACCACAATCAAGCTATAGACTTTCCCATCACTCCCAAAACAACCCTGTGCCCTTTTGCAGTCAAATCTCTCCCTCCACCCTAGCCTCAAGCAAACACTGTTCTCTGTCACCATAGTTTTGCTTTTTTAAAAAAATGATCTTATATAAATGTAATTATAAATGTATAATCTTTGACTTTGTTTTCCTTTCCTTTTTTTTTTTAAGATTTATTTATTTATGCATACAAGCTGGGGTACAGGCCAGAGGTACCGGGGGTGGGGGGAGAGGATTCACCAGAGACAGAGCAGGGAACAGAACAGGCAGACTGACCAAAGTACACTGCTGAGGGGAGCAGTGGGCGAGACAGGAGAGGTCTGCCTCACCATGTGGAAATCTTCCTGGCTGGCCGGGGATCAAACTCATGCCACAGTGGCTGCGGATTGCTTCATAGTACAGTATTTAACCCCCTTGCACCACCAGGGAGGCCTCTCTTTTCCTTTTCTTGGCATGATGTTTTGGACATGTATGCATATACCAGCAGTTCCCTTCTTTTAATTACTGGTTAGAAATATGTTGTGTGAATATATCACCATAGATGCATTGACCCAGTAATGGGCTTTGGGGAATATTTCCTTTATTGTTATGAATAATGCTGTTATGAAAATTAGTATACAAGTGTTTGTGTAAGCAGCTGTTTTTATATAACTTGGGTAAATACCTAGCAATGGGACTGAGAGTTGTCTGCTAAATTTCCATTTTCCTTTTTTTGAAATTGTGAAAATGTTCTTCAAGGGCTGACCACTTTCACTCCATACAGCTGTGTGTTGGATTTCCAAATTTGCCCCACATTTTCTGTAACACTCAGTGTTGTGAATCTTTATGCTTTTAGCCTTTCAAGTACGTTTCTAATGGTTTTAATTGGCGTTTCTTTGAAGAATGTTGATCTCGACTGTCTTTCCATGTATTTCATTTGTCTTATTTTATGATGTTTCTATTCAGATATTTTATTGATTTTGAATTGGATCATTCATTTAAATACTATTTATATATCCCCAGCTCAAACCCTTTGTCAGATAATTTTTCTTTCTCCCAGTTTATGGTGTGCCTTTTATTTTTTAATAGGCTTCCAAAGCGCCAGTATAACAGAGGCTTCTCCATAAAAGGGGGAGGTACAATGTTTCCCAGCCCTCTTTACATCAGCTATGTTGCACTAGCTACTGGGAACCAGGGTGTGGAGCTGAGCACCCAGGTGATACCTATAACATGGAAGGCAGGTGGGCTCTGAGAAACACTTGGAGAAAAAGTGTTTGCTTGCTTCCCAGCTTTGGACTTGCACTAGGGACTTAGGGGACTTGGAGGAGACATGTAGAGTTGAAACATGTAGAGATATTTGGAAGAGACACATAGGTGAGAGACACTTGGTGAGATTGACGATGGCAGCCATTATGTTGATTTGAACTTTCATTTGCTTTGCTTCTTTTGCCCCAAACTTGCCTGGCCTTTTCTGTCCCTTCTGTCTAATGATTTCCCACCAGAAGGCACCTTAGACTTGTGGCAGGATTTTGGCCTCAGAGGCCCTGCTTAGGGCCAACCCTGTTTGGCGGGGCATTTTTTTTTAAGAATTTTTATTTATTTATGATTACAAGAACTGGGGTATAGGCCAGAGGTGTGGGAGGTGAGAGTGGGGAACAGAACAGGCAGATAGACTGAAGTATACTGCTGAGGGGAGCAGCAGGAGAGTCAGGAGAGGTCTGCTGCACCATGTGGGTAGCTCCCTGGCCAGGGATTGAACTCGTGCTGCAGAGGCTGCGGACAGCTTCACAGCGCTGTGCTCAACCCCTTGCATCACCAGGGAGGCCCTGGCTGGGCATTTAGTCATGAAGGGATGGGTAACTTTGGGTTTTTAATTGGGAACTAATATTCTTTCATTTCCTTCCTCTCTGTGTCTCTGCACACTAATCCTATTAAAATTCATTTGTAATAAGAATCTGCTGTTATATGCACATATATGGCTGGGTGCCTTTAGAGCATGCAAATTTGGGGGCCCTGGTGTACTCCTCAGTCGTGAGCTAACATGAGCTTTTAACTTTCATGAAATTCAGTGCTATGTCTCAAAAAAAAGTCTGCTGGTATTTTGACTGGGATTACATTGAGCTCATAGACCAGTTTGAGGAGAACTGACAATATTGAGTCATTGGCCCCAGGAACAGGGGATATAACAAGAAAATTAAAAAATTTAAAACTATGAATATATAACAATTTAATAATATTAATATTTAATTTTATATTTCTGCTATTTAAGCAATATTTAATATATGTTAGAGTGAACTGATAATCACCAACCCCATGACTGTGGCTGTCTCTGGGGGGGGTGCAGGGTGAGATAGTAGCAGTTAAAGGGAGATGGAATTAATTATGGGCTAAAATGCTAGAAACGTGGGCCTCCCTGGTGGCACAAGGGTTGAAGTCTCAGTGCTATCAAGCTATTGCCAGCCACTGCAGCACAAGTTTGATCCTCGGCCAGGGAGCCAACCCACATGGTGCAGCATATCACTCTTGTCTCTCTTGCCTTCTGCTCCACTCAGCAGTGTATTTCAGTGGATCCACCTGCTCTGCTCCACACTCTGTCTCCGGTGAATTCTCTTACTGCCTGCACCCCAGCTTTTCTATGCAAAATAAATAAAATATTTGAAAAAATAAAATTTTAGAAATGTGACAAAGGTAATAGCTGATGATTTCTGAGTTATGAGAACATAGGTATTTTATTTTTAAATAATTTTAATATCTAAAATATCTAAAATAAAGTGTAACAAAACACCAAGGAGAGGAGTTGTTTCGTAAAATATCAATTCAAATAAAATTCACTAATAGAAAAAATTAATAACAATAAAAAACACAACAAAACAAAACAAACAGACAACTATAAATCAGAGACATTCTGCAGGGCAGGGGAAGGCAGAGGGATTAAAACAAGGGCGGGAGGAGCACAAGGGACTAGACTGATGGTGCATAGGTGAGCTGGTGGTGGGAATTCTATGGGGACTACACCTGAGAAAAGAAAACAAACATTGTGAAAAAAAAGAACAATGATAAAACTTGCTAATAGTAATCGTAGCTAATGGGGAACACATAACTATATAGTAAGCATTGTGGAAAATGTTTATAAATTTTTCTTATTGCATTCTCACAGCAATCAAGACTACTGATACTTAAAGATTCTTTTCTTTTCTTTTTTTTTTTAAAGTATTTTAAGAGGTACACATGAGAAAGAGAACATTTTTTTTTATTTTATTTTTATAGAGGCATGTTTTTTATTTATTTTGTTTGTTTTGTTTATACAAGCACTGGGTACAGTCAGAAGCGCGGGAGGGTGAGAGAATTCACCAGAGCCAGAGCGGGGAGCAGAGCAGGCAGAAGGACCGAAGTACACTGCTGAGGAGAGCAGCGGGCGGCAGGAGAGGTCTGCGTGCCATGTGGGACCCTCCTCCGGTGGCCGGGGAGCAGTCGGGGATCGAACAGGCGCCGCAGAGGCCGCGGGCAGCTTCGCAACCCAGCGCTCAACCGCTGCGCCACCGGGGAGGCCCCTTAAAGATTATTTTCTGGTTCATCTTTTACATACAAAGGAAATAATTGTCTTATTAAAATTGAACTTTTTTTTCAGACTAAATTTAACTTCACATTGATAGAAAACATGAAAAAGATTTACATATACCCACATTATAGAGCAACATTTCAACAGAATATTTCTTTTTTTTTAAAAAATAATAAATTTTATTTTTATATTCCCCATACAATTGCAACTCCCCCATTCTGATCCCAATCCCTCCCCTCCCTCCCCCCACCCCCCCAAAAGTGTCTCTGTTTCATAGTTTTTTGTTGATTCTGATTTTCACTTTCTTATAGTTATTCATTTTCCTGGTCCCTTATTTAAGTTTCTAGATTCCTGCTATGAGGACCATCCGGTATTTTTCTTTTTCTTTTTGGCTTATTTTGCTGAGCATGATCCCTTCCAGCGCCATCCATGTTGCTGCAAATTGCATGTGTTTATCTTTTTTGAATACTGAGTAATATTCCATGGTGTATATGTACCACATCTTCTTGATCCAGTCATCTATTTTTGGGCATTTGGGTTGTTTCCAAAGCTTAGCTATTGTAAACAGTGCTGCTATAAACATAGGGGTGCAGGTGCTCTTTGGAATTGATGTTTCTGTGTCCTTTGGGTAAATACCTAGGAGTGGAATTGCTGGATCATATGGAAGCTCTATGTTTAGCAGGCCCAGAAATCTCCACACAGCTCTCCATAATGGTTGGACCAGTTTGCACTCCCACCAACAGTGCAGGAGAGTTCCTTTTTCTCCACATCCTTGTCAACATTTGTTGTTGCTAGTTTTTTTAATATGTGCCATTCTCACTGGTGTAAGATGGTATCTCATGGTAGTTTTGATTTGCATTTCCCTGATTACAAGTGATGTTGAACATTTTTTCCTATGCCTGTTGGCCATTTGCATTTCCCCTTTGGAGAAGTTTCTTTTTAGCTCTTCTGCCCATTTTTTGACTGGATTATTTTCTTTGTTGTTGTTGAGTCTCATCAGCTCTTTGCAGATTTTTTGTGATCAGCCCTTTATCATTAGTGTTGTGTGCAAAAATGTTCTCCCAGTTGGTGGGGTTTCGCTTTATTTTTGTTATTGTCTCTTTTGCTGTGCGGAAGCTCTTTAATTTGATGTAGTCCCAACTGTTTATCTTTGCCTTCACTATCACTGCTTTGGGTGATGTGTCTGTAAAGATGTCTTTGATGTGCATGTCATGTAGTGTTTCACCTTTATTTCCTTCTATGTATTTTATGGTTTCAGGCCTTATGTCTAGTTCTTTAATCCATTTTGAGTTGGTTTTTGTGCATGGTGTTAGGTAGTGGTCAAGCTTCATTCTTTTTCATGTACCAACCCAGTTTTCCCAGCACCATTTATTGAACAAACTTTCTTTGCTCCAATGCATAGTCTTTTCTCCTTTGTCAAAGATTAGTTGATCATAAATCTGTGGGTTTATTTCTGGATTTTCTATTCAATTCCATTGGTCTGTGTGTCTGTTCTTGGTCCAATACCATGCAGTTTTGATGATTATGGCTTTGTAGTATAGTTTGAAGTCTGGGAGTGTGATGCCTCCATTCCCTTCTTTTTTTTTTCAGGAGAGCTTTGGCTATTCAGGGTTTTGGTGATTCCATATGAATTTCATCAATAATTGTTCTATTTCTTTGAAGAATGACATTGAAATTTTTATTGGAATAGCATTGAATCTGTAGATTGCTTTTGGTAGGATGGCCATTTTAATAATGTTTATTCTTCCAATCCATGAGCAGGGGATATCTTTCCATTTCTTTGTGTCTTCTTCTATTTCTTTTAACAGTGTTTTATAGTTTTCTTTGTATAGGTCCTTTTCCTCTTTTGTTAGATTTATTCCCAAGTATTTGATTTTTTTTGTTTAGATAATAAAAGGGATTTTTTTTTATTTCTTCTTCTTCAGATTTATTGTTTGTGTATAGGAAGGCTACTGACTTTTGTGTGTTGATTTTGTATCCTGCACTTTACTGAACTGATTGATGAGTTGAATTAGTTTTTCTGTGGAGTTTTTGGGGTTCTCTATGTATGTTATCATATCATCTGCAAATAGTGATAGTTTGACTTCTTCTTTTCCTATTTGGATTCCTTGGATGTCTTTCTCTTGTCTTATTGCTCTGGCTAGGACTTCCAGTATTATATTGAAAAGCAGTGGTGAGAGTGGACATCCTTGTCTTGTTCCAGATTTTAAAGGAAATGCTTTCAGCTTTTCACCATTGAGAATGATACCGGCTGTTGGCTTGTCATAGATGGCCTTTATGATGTTGAGGTATGTTCCTTGTATCCCAAGAATTTCAAGGGCTTTTATCATGAATGGATGTTGTACTTTGTCAAAAGCTTTCTCAGCATCAATTGATAGTATCATATGGTTTTTATATTTCTTTTTGTTGATGTGTTGGATAATGTTGATTGATTTTCGGATGTTGAACCATCCTTGTGTCCCTGGCATGAATCTACTTGGTCATGGTAAATTATCTTATGGATACACTGTTGGATTCTGATAGCTAAAACTTTATTGAGGATTTTTGCATCAGTGTTCATTAAGGAGATTGGCCTGTAGTTTTCTTTTTTTGTGTTGTCCTTGTTCAGTTTTGGTATTAGTGTAATGTTGGCTTCATAGAACGTGTTTGGTATTATCCCTTCCTTCTCAATTTTTTGGAAGAGTTTGTGAAGGATAGGCACTAATTCGTCTCTGAATGTTTGGTAGAATTCATTTGTAAATCCATCAGGTCCTGGGCTTTTGTTTTTGGGGAGGTTTTTGATTACCATTTCAATTTTGCTGCTTTTAATTGGTCGGTTTAAGTGTTCTATTTCTTCTTTATCTAGCTTTGGGTGATTGTAGAGTTGTAGGAATTTGTCCATCTCCTCTAGATTGTTGAACTTGTTTCTATATAACTGTTCATAGTAGTTACTGACTATTCTTTTGATTTCTGCTGTGTCCGTTGTGATTTTCCCTCTTTCATTTATGATCCTGTTTATTTGTGCTTTCTCCCATTTTTCCTTTGTGAGCCTGGCTAGGGGTTTGTCCAATTTATTTATTTTTTTTGAAGAACCAGCTCTTGGTTTCATTGATCTTTTGGATTGTTTTTTTTAGTTTCAATTTCATTTATTTCTGCTTTGGTTTTTATTATTTCTTTTCTTCTACTGGTTTTGGGTTTTTTGTTGTTCTTTTTCTAGATCTTTGAGCTTCGAGATTAGGTTGTTCTTTGAGTTCTTTCTTGTTTCTTGATGTGAGCCTCTATTGCTATATATTTTCCGTTTATTACTGCTTTTGCTGCATCCCATACATTTAGGAAATTGGCGTCCTCATTGTCATTCAATTCAAGGAATTTTTTAATTTCTTCTTTGAACTCCTCAGTAGTCCAGTGGTCTTCCAGTAGTGTGGGTTTCAATCTCCATGAGGTAGGAGAGTTCCTTGCCTTCTTTTTATGGTTTATTTCGGTTTGATGCCTTCATGGTCAGAAAAGATTGTTGGTATGATTTCAATCTTGGTGTATCTGTTGATGTTTGTCTTGGGTCCCAGTATGTGATCGATCCTGGAGAATGATCTGTGTGCGCTTGAGAAAAATGTGTACTCTGTTTTATTTTGGGTTAATGTTCTATAGATGTCTGTTAAGCCTAAGTGTTCTAGGTCCTTATTTAGAGCTTTAGTGTCTTTACTTATTTTTTGTCTCATTGATCTATCCATTGTTGATAGTGGTGTGTTGAAGTCTCCCACTACGTATGTGTTTTCTCTGATGTCTGTTTTCAGAGATGACAATAGTTGTCTGATATATTTTGGTGCTCCTTCGTTTGGTGAATATATGTTAATGAGTGCTATTTTTTCTTGAAGTATTGTCCCCTTGATCATAATGTAGTGACCGTTGGGGTCTCTTTTTATCTTTTGAGTTTGGAATCTGTTTTATCTGATATAAGTATAGCTGTTCCTGCTTTTATTTTTTGGTCGATTTGCTTGTAAGATTGTTTTCCATCCTTTAACTTTGAGTCTATTTTTATATTTTGTAGCTAAATGTGTTTCCTGGAGACAGCAAATGGTTGGGTTTTGTTTCTTAATCCAGGCTGCGACTCTGTGTCTTTTTATTGAAGAGGTTTTTTTTTGGCCTTCTTTCGTTGTTATTAGTCCCTCTGAGGTTCTGGCTTTAGGACTCCTTGTAGTATTTTTTGGAGTAGGGATTTAATTGCAATGAAATTCCAGAGTTTCTGTTTGTCTGGGAAGGTCCTTATTCTTTCTTCATAGAAGAAGGAGAGGTTTGTGGGGTAGAGTATTCTTGGTTGGCATCTGTTTTCTTGGAGTCTGTTGACTATGTCCCTCCACTCTCTCCTTGCCTGTAGTGTTTCTTTGGAGAAGTCTGATGTCAGCTGATTGGTTTTCCTTTGAATGTTATCTGTTTCTTCCCTCTTGTCAGCTTCATTATTTTTTCCTTGTCTTGGATTCTTGGGAGCTTTACTATTATGTGTCTTGCAGTTTTTTTCCTTTTGTCGTGCAAGTTTGGTGTTCTTCTTGCTTCTTGTATATCAGTTTCCAGCTCCTTCTTCACGTTTGGGAAGTTCTCTTCAATTATTTCCTTGAATATTTTCTCTGTTCCTACATCTCTCTCCTCTCCTTCTGGTATTCCTATAACTCTTATATTTCCTTTCCTCATGGAGTCAGATAGTTCCCGAAGTCTTTCTTCATTCTTTTTCCTTTGTACTTTGCTTTCCTTTTCTGTTTTGGTTCTTTTTATTTCTTTGTCTTCAAGAGTACTTATTCATTCTTCCATTTCATCTATTCTGCTTTCTTTGCTTTTCCCAGAGTTCTTTAGCTCATCCATTAATTCTTTGATCTCCTGTATTTCTTTTACTTCCCTCTCTAGGGACTCAATTTCTTTTTTTTTTTTAATAATAAATTTTATTTTTATATTCCCCATACAATTGCAACCCCCCCATTCTGACCCCAATCCCTCCCCTCCCGCCCCCTACCCCCCAGAAAGTGTCTCTGGTTCATAGTTTTTTGTTGATTTTGATTTTCACTTTCTTATAGTTATTCATTTTCCTGGTCCCTTATTTAAGTTTTCTCGATTCCTGCTATGAGTGAGACCATCCGGTATTTTTCTTTTTCTTTTTGGCTTATTTCACTGAGCATGGGCGATCTGCCCAGCTCAGCACTTGCTCCTCTGGGAGCCTTCTGCTGGTTTCAAGCCGTCTTTAATGAAGAAAGTTCGTTGTTCTATGGGGTGTTGGTGATTTTTTTTTCTGGTCACTAGGTGGTGCCAGAGATCTCTCCTAGAGTCCTTGGGGAGCTGTTTTTCTCACCCCGTGGGACCAGGAACAGTGTGGGAGTGGTGGGGAAAGCCTCAATGGCTTTGGGGTGCTATGTCTGCCCTGTGCCCCACCGTCATGGGGAACCCATGCCCCGAATTTCGTGCCCCGGGTCTCAGCTCCAAAGCCCTCAGGTCCAGGACGCGGGCTGCAGCCCAGCTCAGTGTCCGCAGAAATGGCGCCTTTTGCACCCCGCTCCTGTGTCCAGGCACCTGGTTTCCGACCACCTCAGTGAGGGCCTTCGTGTACCTTCCCACAAGCCTAGGTCGCAGGCGTTGGGACCTGGGCAGCTGTGATCCATGTTTGCTTTTCAAGCGTGTTGCTTTTCTGCACAAGCTTACTGGCTGGCCTGGGGCTGCTGTAGGTCTCTGGGAATCTTTGTTTTTCTCTAATGGTGCCTGGAGCAGTTCGCTCACCTCCGTGGTGAAACCTGCAGGGTTCTCCACAGCTCCAGTTCACGGGGTGTGGTGGCTGAAATAGTTCCTTTTCACTCACAGTCCTGCTTGATGCATAGTTTGTTCTTGTTGGTTGTTTTAGTTTTTTTTGTTTTTGTTTTTTTCCTCCTTTCTGTTGGTCGGAGAGTGCTGACTTTATGGGTGGGGGAGGGGAGCAGGGTTCTGAGCTTTCCTCCCTTCTAGTCCTCTTTTATGGCAACTTTCTTCTTCGGGTAGTTTGCTGGAGTCATCCGTTTATCTTCCGTGTCCCAGTTCTCACTGGAACCTGCTGCTTTTCCTCCCTATTAACTCTTTTTTAATTGGGAGATCTTACTTGCAGCGTTTCCTTGCCGCCATGTTGATCCGCCCCCTCCAATTATACAACTTTTCTGAAGGAATAAAGGGGAGTGTTCAAAGCCTGTGGTATAAAATATAACGGAAATTTGCAAGACTGAGGCCTGATCATTCCACTTGCAAAAGCCAACATCTCCCAAGGTGAGAGCCTTCATTATCCAGATCAAAGAAAAAAGAGAATTGAAAGGGAGATTTTTTTCAGATTAAACATGATGGTTTATGTACATCACTTGGTGAATCTCTCCATCACCCTTATTCATGATAACCAGCAAATATTAACGTGGTAGCAGAGGAAATGGGCAGAGAAGCCCTGAACCAAGTGCCTTACATCAACGTACTGAGGCACCTGGGCACCAGCACCTGATCATCACAGACGGACAGTGACTCCTGTGGTGCTGGCAAAAATGAGCAAATGTGGGAGCCTCCCCGGTGGCGCAGTGGATTGAACACCATGCTATGAAGCTGTCCACAGCCTCTGCAGTGCAGGTTTGATCTCGGCTGGCTGGCGAGAATCCCACATGGCGCAGCAGACCTCTCCTGTCTCACCCCCTGCTCCCCTCAGCAGTGTCTTTGGTCCGTCTGCCTGTTCTGCTCCCTGCTCTGTCTCTGGTGAATTCTCTCACCCTCCTGAACCTCTGACTGTACCCCAGTTCTTGTATAAATAAGTAAATCTTAAAAAAATGAGCAAATGTGAATCCAGACCTAAGCATGAGAAGACACCAGGATTATACAGCTTTCGATGCACAAATGTCCCCATGTGCTATCATCTCTAACAGGTGATCACCATGGCCTTGGGGGTCTTGGACAGATGAAGGGGAGACACAGAGACATTTGAAAGAGACACGTGCATTGGGGTCAGGGGGCTCCGCAAGGGGCTCAGGGAGCTGTGGTTCTGGATCCAAACTCAAGTTTATACCAGGATTCAGCAGGAAGCGGCCATTAGGACTCTGTCAACTTGCACTTGAAGTATTTGTTCCTTGAACCCATGAACACTGCCCAGAGCCCGGCTCCAGTGTCTTACCAGGTGGCCTCGTGTTAAACTAATTCTTTCCTCACCAGCTGGAGGCTTCATTTTTGACTTCTGTGCCTTTAGGTTCGGATCCAGGTCTGGCAACATTATAGATCTGCTAAGAGTCGGCTGATCAGAATACACAAGGGACTTGCCCAACTAATAAAGAAAAGAACAAACCAATTTTGAAAATGGGCAAAGGACTTATGTAGACTCCTCCCCAAGCACACACACATGGTCATAGCTCCTGGAAAGTCTTCCCGCATCACTAGTCACTATGGAAATACCAACTAAAACTGTAGTCACAATTCCCTTCACACAATACTTAAACAGCAAGCATTTTAAGTATGCCTGGAGAAATGTAATATGAGGCTTAAAATAGTTAAAATAGTTTGGCATTTCCCAAAAATGCTACAAATAGTAGTACCATAAGCTTCAACATTTCCACACCTATCTATGTACCCATAATAATTGAAAACAGGTATTCAGGCTATAATTTGTACAGCAATATTAATATTTATAGGAGCACAAGCCCTGGCCAGATCCTAGCCAAAGGCAGAAATGGGTGAATGGATACACAGAATGTGCTATGTGCTAGATCCATAAACTTGGGTATCATTCTGCCATTTAAGGAAGAAAGTGAATTGGTGCAGCTGCTGTGGAAAGCACTATGGCGATTCCCTTGAAAACTAAACATAAAACTAACATGGGATACCCTTCAGCAGTGTGTTTCAGTCAGCCTGCCTGTTCTGCTCCCCGCTCTGTCTCTGGTGAATCCTTTTTCCCCTCCCTCACATCTGGCCTGTACCCCAGTTTTTGTATGCATGAATAAATAAATCTTTAAAATAAAACAAAACAAAATAAACCTAATAAGGGACACAGCAATTCCACTTCAGGAACATACCCCAAGAACTGAAAGCAGCGACTCAGATATCTGCACACCTGTGTTCTCAGCAGCACCAATCACCATCCATTAGTATCTGTAAACACCAGTATCCAAATTGTAAAATCAAAATGTGGCAGAGAAACAATGTCATATTCATTTTTATACAAGGAAGGAAATGCTGATACTTGCTACAAATTGTAGGAAATAGAGTCATTATACAAAGTGCAATAAATTACCCAGACACAAAAGGACAAATGTAGAGAAGTTCCACTTAGGTGAGTACCCAGAGTATCCAGAGCAGTCATGTTCAAAACATAGCATGCGGTTGCCAGGGGATGAGGGGAGAGAGGATGGAGACTTAATGCGTATTGGGTAGAGGCTGGGGGGAATGAAAAGGCTCTGGAGAGTGAAGGTGCCCAGCTCACCTCCTCCACATATTCATAACCAAGTTATCCCTAAGCAAAGGCAGCAACCTGTGAGCCCACGGAGAGGCATGGGTCAAGAAGACGTCATCTGTCCACACAGTGGGACACTATTCAGCCACGTGGAAAGACAAAGTATTACCACTGAACACAACAATGGCAGGAATTTGAGGGTCTCTTGTAGTAAAGC
This sequence comes from Talpa europaea, assembly GCF_964194135.1. Classification (NCBI taxonomy): domain Eukaryota; kingdom Metazoa; phylum Chordata; class Mammalia; order Eulipotyphla; family Talpidae; genus Talpa; species Talpa europaea. The sequence continues at coordinate 134,670,106 of NC_140068.1, forward strand.
AAGTCAGAATGATAAGGACAAATGTTGGCTGTTTGCACAGCAGGTGAGAACACAAAGCAAGGCACTTATAAAAACTACTGGGGGCCTCCCCTGGTGGCGCAGCGGTTGAGCGCTGGGCTGCGAGGCTGCCCCAGCCTCTGCAGCACCAGTTCCTTCCCTGGCCACTGGCAAGGGTCCCACAAAAAAAACAAAAACAAAAAAAACAACTACTGGGCTTTAAGAAACAGTGAGTTTCTGAGGTTAAGTAGGGAGGGGGAGAAAGAAAGGGCCAAAGGGAAAAACGTCAGGTGCCAACAGGTATTCTGAAGAGAAGGTGGAAAATAGATTGAGGTTACAGAGGTGCTGTTATAGACAGAGTGATGTGGGAGGTCTCTCCGAGGAGAGATGATTTGACAATGACCTGAATGAAGTGACACAGTGGGTGCTTCAAGCAGAGAGAACCTCAAGTGCACACGTAAAATGTGTCTTATTTTTAGCGATGTCATTAGGGTCAGTGGGGCAAAAATAAAGAAAGAAATTAAAACAAATACTGCCCGTTACGGCTATAGTTATATTATAATCCACCATTAAAATGATAATTTCATTTTCCCCTGGTTTAATGCCATCAAAAAAGCCAGCTCTAGGTCTGAGGAAACAAACTGTTGAGCAGCTGTGCAGGGAAATGGGCAAAACAGGTGGCAAAATGAGGCATGAATACAAAAACCTACGTGACAGAGTCAGTCAGATAGAAAAGACCCCCAGACCGTAGGCAGGTGGGCACACTGACTCCTCTGTGAAAAATGAGGAACAGTCTCAAGAACAGCTTGAAAGGAGAAAAGTGATCAGAATGGAAGACGATGTTTTCACGCAGTTGAGGCAGTTGGGGCAAGTTGAGTGGGGCCTGTAATAATAACGTAGAAACATGATTTGTTCATGGGGGCAATGTGTTGGCTTCCTAGAATATTTTGATGAAACACACAATGGACAGTTTCATGTGAGGTCAAATATGTGGTAAAGTAATGATGCGAGGGGTCTGAGTATAGAGTTAAAGAGTATTTGCACTGTCATTCAAGGTTTCTGAGCATCCAAAGTAAGGGAAAGTAAAGTACTTTTGAAATGCATCTCCAGAAAAACAGAGAAGACATTGAAATTCTTGAAGGGGCACAAGCCATGGCCAGATCCAACCCAGCCAATGCTGTGGAGCTAAGTGTACATGCAGGAGTCCCCACATCACTAAGAGGCGTGTGCGGAGATCCTATTAGTAGACATTATGTCTGGGTGTTGGAGATGACACAGGGTGTGGCAGAAATAGTAGGACTTTACAAATTTCAATTTTCTACATCACGCCACCATAAAAAAAACTGTTAGAAAAGATGAATTCTGTAAAGCTACAGAATACAAACCAATATATAAAACTCAGTTGTGTTTCTTTACCCTAAAAATGACCCATCAGAAGAGTCAATAGGAAAATACCATTTACAATCGCATCAAAAAGAATGAAATACCTGGGAAAACATTTAATGAAGGAGAAGAAAAACCTATAAATGAAAAACTAGAAGATACTGGTGAAAGAAATAGAAAAACAAATGGAAAGCTATTCCATGCTCATGACTGGAATAATTATTCAAAGGTACAGACTTTCTAGAGCAAAGAACAGAGTCAGTGCAGTCCTAATCAAAATTCTGATAGCATTTTTCACAGAAACAGAAGCAACCATCCTGAAATGTGTGTAGGAACAAAAGAGGAAAAGAATAGAAAATTTGGAAAGGAGGCACAAGACCAGAAACCTGGCTCACACTTGCCTGGACACGTGGGTAGAAGGGATTAACATAATCGTAAAACCAGTTACAGGAGTGAAAATCCTCAGGGCCAAACTCTAGATGAGGAGGTGCAGACCCCAGCAGGTGTCAGGCTGCTGTTGAGAGTGTCCTGGGGTACAGACCCATTTCTACATAGTTATACAAAATCAACAAAACTCAAACCACTCCAGGAAGGAAGGAGCCCCTTCCAAGGAGAAGAAGACAGTCCATCAGTGTGATTTCTGCCCTGGCAAGGGGCTGCAGTACTTCTGCTCGCCTGTGACCTGTGACCTTGCCAGGGCTTCTCCTCAGGGACCTCCCTCACAAGGCTGCCCGTCTATGACCACGCAGGCTGCTCTCTTAGCAAGCCTGTCCCTTTCTGCCCACTTGTGTCTATGCAAGCGTCCTTTATTCTTCTCTCCCTTTTTCATGATAAATTTGCCCTTGTGGCTATAACTAACATCTCTGTCTTGTGGAGGAGGTTGTCTGAGAAACTCACTGAAGCAGCAGAAAGGGCAGCTCTGTGAAACTCTCCCCAGAGTAAACCCAAGGACGCCACTCTCCGAACCCAACACTGCTCCACAAAAGGACTGCAGGAGGACAGAGGACCAGGAAGAGCCAACACATGTAGAGGGTGAAGCTGGAGGCGTCTTGCGCCCCGCCCCCCCACACTTCAATCTGTTAACTGGACACACAGTCTCAACTAGAGTTAATTCCTTAGATAATGAAAGTGAGAATTTGAACCCAGGAAGCAGCCAGATTTTATTCTGTGAGAACATACCAAACAACAAGTTTGAATTCAGTTTCTCTGGATAGAAAGAGTCGTTGACATTACGAATATAATTGTCTTGGGGGAAGGGGCTTCCATTCCAACTGGTCCCAACCTAAACAGATGCTGAAGCTGGGGGATTAATAATCCCTTTCTTTCTGAAGGATGCCTGGCGAGATGCAAAGCCTGAGTGCCCCTTCTCACGTCCTGTCTACCTGCCTCCAGGGGCCACAGTGGGGTGAGAAGACAGTGGGGAGTGTAGGGGGGAGCTCTCAGACGGGGGAGTCTGGGGTGGCTTAGACACATGCCGGCTAGACCGGGCGGGAGAGGGATGTCAGCCCCAGAAAACTTTACATGCTCCCCAAACTCTTTGATAAACACCACCCAGGTCAGCGGAGCAGACAGAGCCCAGGAACCCCCAGGTGCCATCAATGCAGCAGAGGCGTCAGGAGCGGGGGCGCAGGAGGCCGCTCTTCAGTCCTGGAGGCTACACAGAGGGTCACCGACAGGTATGAACCGGACCCCTCAGTTTCTCTAGACCCAGAAGTGAGGCCCCCAAAGGCCCCCCAGTTCTCCACATCCAGCCCCTCCGCCCCGGGTCCTCCCACCGCCCCTCGCAGTCAGCCGCCCTCAGGGAGATGTTCTCACTTCCCCTCGCCTTCGGCTCACCTCCTCCCCTGCCGGCTCAAGGGGCCCCCGGATCAAAGCGCAGACGACGCCTCCTCCCCAGCCGGACGCGAGCAGGTCTCCGCGGCGCCGAGTCCTCCGGAATCCCGGGAAGCGAAGGCGCAGCCCAGACGCCGTGGCCGGGCAGCGCGCATGCGCGGTCGGGGGCGGTGCAGGTGCTCCAGGCAGGTAGGGGCGCGGGCTCGATGCGCCCCCCAAGCGCTCTCGGCGGCCACGCTGACCCCGCAGTCCCGCTGCAGCCTGACAGTTTGGAAATTCAGACTCCAATGGAGGCAAATACCACTCTTCTCCAAAAATAGTTCAACGAAATTTCCAGGAAGCCATTAAAAGTGTTAAACGTATCTATTTGGATTTAAAAACTTGCTCAGGACCATTTAGCGGTGATCGCAGATGGCTCAGCAAACCCTCCCCTTGCCCAGGATAATGGGTGTAGGATTCGCTCCTTCTCTGCGCTTTGCCAGCGCCCAGGTCCTGACCCTCCGCTGTCATCACTGTTCTCCGCGGTCCCGACATTACCCGTCCTCGCCACCAGGCGGCGCACTCTGTCGTTGTCTGGGCTTCCCGTCAGGGCGTTTCCACCGCCAGGGGACCTCCATCATGCCCCTGCCCTTCATTCAGGATGGGCTTCTGATCGCCACATCTCATTTATGTGTACACTGTAATTTATTTACCATTCCCTGGGGTTTGTGTTTCCAATTATTTGTTACTATAAAGAAAGTGTTGGTGAATATTTTTACACATAGAGATTTTATCTTTATTTCAAGGCATTTACTTAGATAATTTCCCAAAAATAGAACGACTGTATCAAGCAGTATAAGTATCCTAAATTCAGTCTCTGCAGAAGGATGGTACAAATTTAGCCCCTTTTCAGGAATGACTGAGAATACATATTTCACCTCATCTTTGTCAACATTTCACTCCAGCTTTCAATGTTTGATGCAAACCTTGCACTAGAATCAAGCACACAAAAGATTTTATTAACTATAAGAACTCATCAATTACTTTAACCCCTCAAAAATAAGCAGCTTTAGCTCAGTAGTACTAATCAATGAAAAAACTGAAATGCCCCTGAATTTTAGGAGGTAAAATAGAAAAGTAAAGGAATAAAACTGTAGCAGAATGATCAGACGCTTTCCATACACGAGTTCTCATGGGGTGGGGGAGCTCACTGGTGACGCTGCACTCCCAGGAGTGAGCTCCTGTGAGACGCCACCCCACAGCGGCGAGACCCGAGAGGACCCACGAGAGGCCTAGTGCTCAAGTGAGACTCCGCCCCCTGGAAGTGAGGTCACATGAGACTCCGCCCCTCACAGTGGTGAGGTCATGCGAGAAGCCACCCCTGATGGCGTTGAGCTCCCACCTTGAATTTATTACTTTTTGCGAAAGAAAACCACTCATTTGAACACCATGAATTAAAAGTCTTTCCCTTTCCCATTGATCTGAAGTATCACATTTGGTAAAACATGTAATTATTATATTAGAGCCATAGTCTGCTTTTAGTTGTTTTGTATTGATGTGATATTTTATCATTAAATTACTTTGTTTACTTAACTGGATATGTTCAAACTGCAGTTAACAACCCCTGCTTCATTATGTATGTTTTGTACTCTATGTTTTAACCATATTAAATTACTAGTAGCTTTTATAAAGCTTTGTTTTGTAACTCTTTGTTGCTTGAAATGTTTCATATATGTCCTTACTTTGCTAACTGCAAGTAATCATTTAAGTGCCCTAGTTTAGTAGAGAAATTTTGATTATTTTTCCTCTGGTATAGTACTATCTTTCAAACAATATATATTTTTTGAATGACTACCCAAGTTAAGAATGAATTAAATCAGATCAATATTAGAAATAGAATTTCTATTAAGATTTCTATAATAGAGTCCTCCTTGGTGGTGTCAGGGTTAAGTCTCAGTGCTATCATGCTGTATCACTGCTGTGGCCTGAGTTCAGTCCTGGACCAGGAGCTAATCCCCACATGGCACAGCAGACCTCTCCAGTCTGAAGTGGCTGCTCCCCTCAGCAGTGTATTTTAGTAGCTCTGACTGTTCTGCTCTGCACTCTGTCTCTGGTAAATCCTCTCACCCTGCCCTACCCCTCTCCCCCACACCTCTGGCCTGCGCTCCAGTTTTTCTATGCATAAATACATAAATAAATCTTAAAAATATTTTAAAAAGATTTATATAATAATTAGCTTTATAATTTAGAGGAGATCCTCTGTGCTTGTGGCAATACTTAGGACAAATAAGGAGTTGACAAAAGAAAAAAATGGAGAAATGTATCCATGGGGAACAAGGGGATGAATAAAAAATGCAGTTGAAAATGAAACTCAGCTGACTTTTCAAGTGTCTAGTATGACATGCACACCCTTAGACCACATGCTAAAGTAATTTCTGGAAGGTGTATGAAAAATTTTGTCAAAGGATGAGAGGTTAAAAGAGAATGAGGACGGGCCTCTTCTGGTGGCGCAGCGGTTGAGCAATGGGCTGCAAAGCTGCCCGCAGCCTCTGCTGCACTGGTTCGATTCCCCAGCCGCTGGCGAGGGTCCCACACATGGCGCAACAGACCTCTCCTGCCACACCCGCTGCTCCCCTCAGCAGTGTATTTCGTCAGTCTGCCTGTTTTCTTCCCTGCTCTGGTTCTCTTTTTTTTAAAAAAAAAAGAGAATGAGGACTTGGATGCCAATGGCAATATTTTATGCTTGGAGTCACTGGTTATTTAATCATAAAGTTGTGGCTACACAAGATGGTTGTAGGACAAATAGTATATAACTGAGAAGCTCTACCATCCCAAAGTCCCACCTGTTCTGAAACTGATAGGAACTTAACAAGACTTCTCACAAGAGTACGATGAACAGAGTACATTGAGGGAACTTCTGTAAAGCAAGGGAGTTTTTAATATAGAACAGATACTTCTGCTTTTAGTTTTGATTCCTTAATAGAGGAAGACTTTCCTAACCATTGGTAAAATTAAATGAAATCATAACAGCCTGGAAAATAGAAAAATCAGTTCAAACATTATTACCATCTTCAAGAATAAGGACTCAGAACATTCTTGTCACAATGGAGGACTTCTCACTTCTTACAAAAAAAGATTTGGGGCATCACCCTCTTGAAGCCCTCCTTCATGTCTTTATTTCTAAGGCTGTAGATGAGGGGATTCAACATGGGTGTGAAGATCGCATAGAAGAGGGAAACCATCTTTCCCCAGTCCTTAGAGGTAGAGGAAGGTGGTTGTAGGTACATATAGATGGCTGCCCCATAAAAGAGGGACACCACAACCATGTGGGAACCACATGTCCCAAAAGCTTTTCTTCGTCCTTCTGCTGACCTGATTCTCAATACTGCTTGCACTATGAAGCCATAGGAAATAATGATCAATGTCACTGGAATTAGCAGGATTAATACACTAAAGAAAAAGAGCTCAGACTCAATTGGCTTCGTGTCAGCACATGACAACTTGAGAAGGGCAGGAACCTCACAGAAAAAGTGGTCCACTTCCCGATGACCACAGCGGGGCATGTTAAGGGTCAAGGAAGATTGCAACACTGAGTTGCTAAAGCCAATGAACCATGAGATGGCTGTCATCCTTAAGCAGAACCAAGGATTCATAATGACTACATAGTGGAGGGGTCTGCAAATTGCCACATATCTATCAAAGGACATAACCACAAGGATGAGACACTCAGTAGCACCTAGGGCCAGGAAGATGATGAGTTGGGCTACACAGCCTCCATAACTGATGGTCTTCTTGTGGTGAGAAATATTTATCAATATATGAGGGACTGTGCTTGTGGTATAACAGAGATCCAGGATGGAGAGATTAATGAGAAAGAAATACATAGGTGTGTGAAGTTTGGGGTCCAGAATGCATACTGTCATGATGGAGACATTGCCAAAGATGGTGATCGTATATGATATTAATAAGAGTACAAAAAGAGGAATTTGTAGCCAGGGCCTGTCTGAAAAGCCAAGAAGTATGAACTCTTTGGGGGAGCTCTCATTTGCCCAATTCATCATGACTCGTTTGTTTTTCATTCCTAAAAAATATAAAATAGAAAAGTAGTCAATCAATAATTATTAAATATCCTTACTGGAACAGACCTGACTTTTAAATTGAGTAATACAACACCATATATAATTTGTAGTACCCTTGTGAAGCACAATACTGTGGTTGGAAAGCAGTTGTGTGTTCAGCAGTTGGGTTTAACTTACTTTATGAAGTAAATTATTATACTTAAATGACAAAGTATAGAAACTTATATACATAAAAGATGGACAATTGTAAGTCTCCTCTTCCTTTTCTTACCTCCTAATCTACCTTAATAAACATTTTAATGATAAATATTGCCTTCAATCCAAATATTTAAAATTCAGGCTGAAAATGCCTAGTAATAGAGAAGCTTTATGAATTTTATCTCATTTGGTCATGTGATTTTTATGAGTTGTCCCTTTCTTTTAGATGATGTGTGCACCTGCTTTTCCACAACGAGGTATCTAATATCACAAGTATTACATGCTTTGATTCAAGGTAATAAAATTATAGCTTATTTGAGATTTATAGATGACGATTCCCCTATCTTCAAACACGTTGATGATTATCATATAACTGATAATCTAATTAAAACTCAGTGCCTGAACTACACCCTTCCTAATTTTCATCAAAACCTGGACGTATAGACATGATCTACATTTTACTGCTGGTGTGACTCAATGGGAACAAATATTTTGTTACTGAGTGTAATGGTGAGACCATGACTCAAAGTTAGGGTTTAATGACCATTTTTTTCTTGGTACCATATCACCCTCCCAAAATGCAGATAGCCCAAAACTGACTGCATATAATACAACAGTGGTTATAGGTAAAAACAGAAACAATGTATTTCAATTATATTATCAGTTGTTAAGCTCTATGCCCCAAGTACACCTAAATCTCTTCAGTCTAGCGGTCTGTGTATTTAAAATCAAGATCATCAATATGACTTCCCCCATTTGAAATTACAATCTACTGTGTCTATATTTAAGAAAAAGGATAAGGGCCTCCCCGGTGGCGCAGCGGTTGAGCGCTGGGTTGCGATGCTGCCCGCAGCCTCTGCGGCGCTGGTTCGATCCCCGGCTGCTCCCCAGCCACCCGACAAGGATCCCACATGGCGAGCAGACCTCTCCTGCCACCCGCTGCTCCCCTCAGCAGTGTACTTCAGTCCTTCTGCCTGCTCTGCTCCCCACTCTGGCTCTGGTGAATTCTCTCACCCTCCCACGCTTCTGACTGTACCCAGTGCATGTATAAACAAAACAAACAAACAAACAAATAAATAAATAAAACATGCCTCTATATATATATAAAAAAAAAAAGGATAAAATAAGGGTTGTCATGCCTTACACTGGATGGACTATCATAGCTACAGGAAGACTAAGTTGACCGTGGAATGTCAGCATGGCAATGCATAGAAGTGGTTCTATGATTCATAACTCTGTCTAGTATATGTGTGGCTTTAATTTTGGCTTTTTAGCTACAGATTTACATTATTCCTTGGTAAATAACTAATTCACCTGTGTGTGTGGGTATAAAGAGTTTGATATTTGATTTCTTTGGGTGTCTGTAATTCAATTTTCCATGAAAAAAGATTAGATAGAATGATAAGAGATAAATGCAAGGTGGAAGAATGTGCAGTTTTTATGGCAAAATAATTAATATATTAAAGTATAAAGAATTATTAACTGATAATTATGAGGAAAGATCAAAATTCCAATAAAAAGTGAGCAATGGATGTAAATTATCTATTCATTTGATCATGTTATAAAAATCACCTCTGTAAGCAAGCTGTTAGGAACACTGCCTCTGGAACTCAAATTTATTTCTGAGCTGGGTGATGCTATTGGGCAAGTTGGTGAATATTGTGTCACATTAAACACAAAAATCTCTGTGTTGATAATAAGATTGTAAAGTTCAAATGAGTTTAGGACAGTACTTGAAACATAGTAAGTATTTAATGAATGTGGACTAGTTGTCACTAACATCATTAATATTAATCATGAGTAGTAGCCATTATAGTAATAAATTATTGTCTCAGCTTGGAAATTATATGAGAAAACAGACAAAGTATTTTTGGTGGTGTCAATGCTTATTATTATCTTATAAAATTATAGAAAGAAATTGTCAACTATACATATCACTGTTTCTTTGTTTCTAGCATAAAACTAAGAATATAGTTTTATAGAAAATGAATCAAGTCAATGGTCAGTGTGCTATCTGATGGGCATGAGGAATAAGAGGGCTCTCTGACCAGTTTTTTTCCTACATCTGTACTGAGCAGTTGCTTTTTTCCCATCTGTTTCCCAACATATTTTCCTTCTACATTTTGTATGGCCCTCGTGCCAGCTTATCTTCCAGTTCCTCTTTTACATCATCAGAAAATAAAATCACCCCTTGACAAGTGATATGTTCACTCTACTGTCTTAGCTCCTTTTCTACTTATATATCCTATAATAATCAAAAGAAACTTCAAATACCACTTTTTAATTTTTTTTTTGCTTAAACCAGTTCCATTGACCCTTTTTGAAAAGGGCATGATGATAACAAGTTTTTTTGAATCACTGAAACTACTTGATATTTATTTCAAGATTACCAGAAACAAACTGAACACTGATTATTTAATGTGATGCATCCCAGAGGCAGGGATATGGGTGAGATGATCTTGAGAGACCCTTCCCATTCTTGGTAATATGGTTCTTTGCCATTAATATCACTCACCTTTTTTTCTAGTGTCAAAGTGATGTCCATCCCTTTCTCTATGCCATGTTTTGATGGAAGTATGGTCCAAAGACAGGTTGATAAATGCAGTGACTTTTGATCATTCACCCCTTGTGACATTCTTATTCAACTACTTTTTGCCCACAAATTCAGAAAGAAATGAGCATATAATTTGGACTGCATCAAGCACATTTAATAAGAAAAAAGTCCTTATGACAAGGTGAGATTGTATTCCAGATATTATCTTTAGTTGCTGGGGTACTTTTGATGGACACTGGCTCATCATATCAGCTTACTAATGGATTTTACAAAGAGAAGCGATTTTATAGACATCAGCAACATTGACAGAGTTCTAGAGAGAAGGTGGATTTACTATTCATACAATGCTGTGTCCTCTATTTTAGCCCTAGGGATTCCAAAGTCCCTCAGGTTTAATTGGTCATTGTGTCCAGAGAGGAACTAAACGAACTCGATTCCCAACTGTATTTGTAGCAAAATACAGGCATGTAGGTGCTTTACAAATTTTAAAAGTAGGGTGAAGATAAATCGTGAAAAACAATAATGGAGTTGTTTAAACAGGAGGACACAAAGTTAAATGAACTTATATCCTCAAATCTTTTTTAAATGGTCTCAAAGTCAATGTGTGGGAAGATATTATTTTTATTGTCTTGCTGTTCATTAATTTTTGCAATGAATATGTTTTGGTGAAAGCTGCTAATAATATCAAACAAACTTACAACAAATAAGTTAACACATTGAAATTTAAGGCTGGCATGACTTCATTAGCACAGAAATAGTAATAATATGGGACTGGAACAAAGGTAGCTTTTGAGAATAAGTGGTTATGTAGTTTATAATTAAATGTGCACTCACGTAAGATTTTTTTTTTAAAGATTTATTTATTTATTTATTTATACAAGCACTGGATATAGTCAGAAGCACAGGAGGGTGAGAGAATTCACCAGAGCCAGAGCGGGGAACAGAACAGGCAAACTGATGAAATACACTGCTGAGGGGAGCAGCGGGCGTGACAGGAGAGGTCTGTCATGCCATGTGGGACCCTCACTGGTGGCCAGGGATCAAACCGGTGCTGCAGAGGCTGCGGGCAGCTTTGCAGGCCAGCGCTCAACCGCTGCGCCACCAGGGGAGGCCCTCACTTAAGATTTTTAATTAAAAAATGAAATTCATTGTGGTTAAGGCTAGATATAATCTCAAAGAAAAGAAATTTCTAGTATTGTATTTTTTTAATTGAACTAACATTGCATTAAAACATTATATAAATTCAGATTTTCATCATTATAAATCAATGTCTGTAAATCTACATTAAGTTCACCTCTAACAGTTCACATCTATCCTTCACCATATCATTGTTCCTTTCCTCCTAATTTGCCCACTTGCCCCTTCGTTTTTGGTAACCCCTAATTAGTCTTAGAGCACAAAAGTTTATTTTTCTTTTATTTAGCTCATCATCTCAGTGTTTGTCTTTCTCTGGCTTATTTCACTAACTGTCAGTCCCTCTAGGTTCTTCCATCTTGTTATAGATGGCAGGATTTAATCTTTTTAAGGTTTTATTATTTTTGATTGAGGTAATGTTGGTCCATGATACTATATATTATTTAGCTATAACAGTTCATTCGTCTTTCATTTTTTTAAATAGCTGAGCAGTATTCAATTGCGTATTTATTTCATGTCTTCTTTTTCTGTTCATCAGTCGATGGGCAGTTAGGATGTTTCCAATTCTTGGTTGCAGATATTGTGCAAGCATTTTATTTTATTTTTTTCAAAGATTTATTTATTTATGCATACAAGAACAGGAGTATAGGCCAGAGGTGTGGGAGTTGTGGGGGGAGAGGATTCACCAGAGACAGAATGGGGAGCAGAACAGGCAGATGTACTAAAATACACTGCTGCAGTCAAATGCTCTACCACTGAGCTATACCCCCTAAAATACACTGCTGAGGCGAGCAGCGGGTGAGACAGGAGAGGTCTGCTGCTCCGTGGCCATGTGGGTAGCTCCCTGGCCAGCCAGGGATTGACTCATGCTGCAGAGGCTGCGAATAGCTTCACAGTACTGTGCTTAATACCTTGTGCCACCAGGGAGGCCCTGTAGCATTTTAATGTATTGATTTTCACCCATTTTCTTCTGTGTATAATGCATTATTATAAATTTTAAAGTCATATATGTAGAGCTTAATTATTCTCTAAATTATAACATTTCCTTTTAAATTGACACATCACTGTGTAAGTTTTAAGAGTACAGCTTTACACCCCTTCAAATGCATGGTACCATCTACAGCCAAGGGAGTCAGCAATTAGGTTTGCACCCCAATGAAGCCAACTCCCTGAATGGTGGGAGGGAAGTACTGTGAGGGAAATTTGGGGCTTTGCATTCCAGGTCCCAGGAGGTTCCAGGAAATCTAAGTGACATGAATCAGGGTGTCTGACTTTCCCAGCAAGGAGTTTTCTCAACAATCAGCAGTTTTTCCAAATCTTTCAGAAATGCAGTTGGAACAAGTTAATGGTTAATCATAAGGAGGGAATAGGGGGTGCAATTCAGAGACAACAGTTAATCTAGGGAGGGGATGCGAGAGTGGTTAGAATTTATTTTCACTTATTCCTAATTTTTAGTCTAGGGGAGTTTTCTCTTGCAAACGGAGGAGATCCAGTTATAACATGGTTAAAGAAGACCATTCCTTTTATTGCTGAGTAATATAACATTCCTTAATATAACACAGTTCATTTATCCTATTGTTAAATATTCATGTTGCTTCCTGATTTTGATATTCTAAATAGTTGCATTGAGCTTCACATTAAAATTTTTATTTTTTAGAGCAGTAAAATTGAGAGGAAGGTACAGCGATTTCCCATATACGCCCTGCTCTCACATGTACAACGCTTCCACAGCTCACTCACAACTGAATGGTACATTTATCAAGGATGAACTTACATTGACACGTCATAATCACCCAAATCCCAAAGTTTAGGTCAAGGTTCACTCTTGGTGTTGTATATTCTATGGGTTTAGACAAATGTTTAGTTATTTGTATCCATCATTACACCATCCAGACTATTCTCACGGTCCCCAAAATGCCTTGTGCTCTGTCTGGTCATCTCTCCTGCACTCCACCCTGGCAACCACTGATCTTTTTATTGTCTCCAGTTTTTACTTTTTCTAGAACATCATACGGTTGGGGTCATATAATAAGTCGTGAATTTTTTTTTAACTTTTTTTTTTTTTTTGTGGACAACTATTTCACATCTCTTGGATAAATACCTAGGGGTGGAGAGGTGGAGATATTGGGTCATGGGATACATATAAGTTCAACTGTTTAAGAAACTGAAAAAAAAACCCCTCAATTTTCTGATGTGGTTGGGCCCTTCTTGTTTGTCCCAGCAGTGTAAGAGACACCTGATTGTTCACATCCAACATTTGATGCGAGATGTTTTGATTCCAGCCATGCTGGTTGGTGTGTATGGCATCTCACTATAGATTTGTTTTTCATTTACCCAGTGAATTGTGTTGGACAATTTTAAATGTCCTCACTGGTCATTTGTATGTTTTCTTTTGTGTGGTGTCTATTCATTTATCTGTTTAAAAATTGCATTATTTGGCTTTTTATTGAGTAGAGGGGATTCTTTGCTGGATACAAGTTGTCAGGCATCTATCTGTGTGGTAAATATTTTATCCCATTCTGTGGCTTGTCTTTATTATCCTGATGGTCATTTGTGATAAGAGAAGTTTTGAAATTTAAAATTTTAAATGAAGTTTAAAAATTTTCAGATTATGAAGACCAGTTTATCACTTTTAATGACTTTCACTTTCTCTGAGTTCTCAAGGCAATCATTTTTTTAAAGATTTATTTATTTATGCAAGAGCTTGGGTACAGGCCAGAGGTGCAGGAGGTTGAGAAGATTCACCAGAGGTAGAGCGGGGAACAGAACAGGCAGATTGATGGAGGTACACTGCTGAGGGGAGCAGCAGGCAAGACAGGAGAAGTCATTGTGCCATGTGGGTATCTCTCTGGCTGGCCAGCAATCAAACCCTACTTGCAAAGGCTGTGGACAGCTTCATAGCACTGCACTCAACCCGCTGTGCCACCAGGGAGGCCCTCTCAAGGAAATCTTTATCCAAAAGTAACAGAGGGATACTCCTATGTTGTTTTCTGTAACACAATTCTTTTGCATTTTGTGTTATGGTTTTCAGAGGCTGGGGGAGTTGATTACCAATCAATATGTCTAAAATTTGAGTTATGCAGGGCCTCTCTGGTGGCACAGGCTGTTGAGCACCGCGCTGTGAACCTGTCCGCAGCCTCTGCAGCATGGGTTAGATCCAGGCCGGCCAAGGAGAAACCAACATGATGCAGCAGACCTCTCCTGTCACACTGATCCCCTCAGCAGTGTATTTTGGTCAGTCTGCCTGTTCTGTTCCCCGCTCTGTCTCTGGTGAATCCTCTTACCCTCCCACACATCTGGCCTGTACTCTGGTTCCTGTATCAATAAATAAATCATTTAAAAAAAGAAAACAAGAAAATCTACTTTAAAAAAATTAAATTTTACACATGCAATATGAGTAAGTTCTAGAGATCTGGTGCATAGCATAGTGACTAAAGGTAGCAATGCTATATTGCGTACTTGAAAAGAAGGGTAGATACCTTGTTATATGTTCTTACTACCATAATTAAAAATTAGAAGACCTATGAGAAGATTTTCTCTATGCCAGCTCAGGCATAGGTATAGTGTAGATTGGGTATCACAACAACGATTCATTGGAAGGGTACCTTAGATCTGCTGCCTTCTTTTCGAATTTGTTTTTTCAGTAATGACAAAAAATATAACTTCATTTAAAGTGTATATCAGGGGCCTCCCTGGTGGCGCAGGTTGTTTGGAGCCACACTATGAAGCTGTCCACAGCCTCTGCAGCACGGGTTCGATCCCTGCAGGCCGCGAGAATCCCACATGACGCAGCAGATCTCTCCTGTCTCGCCCACTGCTCCTCTCAGCAGTGTATTTCTTCAGTCTGCCTGTTCTGTTCCCCGCTCTGTCTCTGGTAAATCCTCTCACCCTCCCGTGTATCTAGCCTGTACCCCGGCTCTTGTATAAAAATAAATAAATCTTTAAAAAAAATAAAGTGTCTTTCAAACATTTGAGATATAATATGCCTATCAGCAGAGTTCCAGTCTCAGGGAGCACTCAATCTGTCTGTTCTATCCATAATGATAACTTAAATGCTTTCTATCTATTAAAGAAGCTGAGAGAAGGAAGAGATAAGTATGTATTTATAGAATTTGATATATTAACTCTCTTTTTTACTAGGCTGGTTCTCTTTATTTGTTTCTGTTGACTCATACAGAGTCAATTCTTTATTCCTTATAATTTTGTCACCATCCATTCATTTGTTTTGCTATTGTCAAATTTATTACATTTCTGTATGATGTAGCTACAGATATATACTTTTACATGCATTATTTTATACACTTGCTTTTAAATCAGATCTGAGATATGCATTTATACCATCATTTATAATTAAATAATTGCACTGGTGTGTGTGTGTGTGTGTGTGTATATATATATATATTTTTTTTTTTCCTTTTTGGTAGAAGTTCAGTTTGATAATTTGTGAGATCAGATTTTATTAAATTGAAAAAAATTTGAATTACTTAAATTTTCTTTATTGTGGTAACATTGGCTTACCACACTGTATATGATTTAGGGAAATGGGTTCATACTTCCTCAGATGTATGTTACCACACTGTCCCTACCATCTATAGGTTACTGGGCCCTTTTACCCCCTTTGTCCTCACCTACCCTTCTTCCCCCTCTAATAGCCCCAATTCTGCAGTCATATTTCTACAGTATATTTTGGTTTAGTTTTGTCTGCTCCTTTGTTGTTGTTTTTCCCTTTTTAAAAAAAAGATTTATTTATTTATTTATTTATTTATTTATTTATTTATTTATTTATTTATGTATTTATACAAGCACTGGGTACTGAAACATGGGAGAGTGAGAGAATCCACCAGAGCCAGAGCGGGGAGCAGAACAGGCAGACTAATGAAGTAGACTGCTGAGGGGAGCAGCGGTTGGCAGGAGAGGTCTGCATGCCATGTGGGACCCTTGCCGGAGGCCGGGGATCGAACCGCCACTGCAGAGGCTGTGGGCACTGGGGAGGCCCTGTTTTTCCCTTTGTATTGCACACATTAGTGAAATCATCTGGTCTTTGTCTTTCTTCTAATTTCATTTAGCATAATCCCCTCCACTTCCATCTATGTTGTTGCAAATGGCAAAAGTTCATTTAAAAAATTTGAGTAGTATTCCACTGTGTGTGAGTATGTGTGTGTGTATATATATATATTTGTGATTATATATATCATATATATCTTAAATATATATGAATTAAGAATTAAGCAATGAATTAAGAAGATGTGGTATATATCACATATATATCACATCTTAATTCATTGCTTAATAATTATATATACCACATCTTCTTAATTATATATACTATATATACACACCATATATAATATATTTTATACACACACACACACACACACACACACCACATCTTAATTCATTGCTCAGTTGATGGGTATTTAGGTTGTTTCCATAAGTTAGTTATTGTAAATTGCTCTTTTTTTAAAAAAAGATTTATTTATTTATTTATACAAGCACTGGGTGCAGCAGGAGAGGTCTGTCGCACCATGTGGGACCCTCACCAGTGGCCGGGGATCAAACCAGCACTGCAGAGACTGCAGGCAGTTTCACAACCCAGCACTCAACCGCTGTGCCACTGGGGAGGCCTATTAAAGTGTTCTTGAATGAACATAAGACTGCATATATCTTTCAAATTAGTTCTTTTGTATTCTTTGGGTAAATACCTAGGAGTGGTATTTCTAGATCATATGATATATCTATTTTTAGGAGCCTCTATACTGTTTTCATAGGGGCTAGGTCAGTATATATTCCCACCAATATTATATGAGAACTACTTTTTCTCCACACCCATGCCAACATTTGTTGTTCCTGTGTTTTTTTTTTTTTTTTTTTGGATATGAGCCATTCTCACAGGTGTGAGGTAATATTTCATTGTGGTTTTGATTGGCTTTCACTACAATAGGTGATGAACATTTTTTCACATGCCTGATCCCTTATTTGGTTCCCCTATATTCCTCCTATAAGTGAAACCATCCAATATTTTTCTTTTTCCTTCTGACTTATTTAACTAAGCATAGTTCCTGCTAGTTCCATTCACATTGCTGTGAATGGCATGAATTTATCTTTTCTGATAGTTGAATAGTATTCCATTGTGTATATATACCACATCTTCTTGATCCAGTCATCTATTTTTGGGCATTTGGGTTGTTTCCAGATTTTACCTATTATCAATGGTGCTGCAATAAAACAGGGGTACAGGTGATCTTCGGAATCAATGTTTTTGTGTCCTTTGGGTATATCCCCAGGAGTGGAATTGCTGGGTCATATGGTAGCTCCATTTTTAGTAGACTGAGGAACCTCTAGAGAGCTTTCCATAGTGGTTGGACCAGTTTGCAGTCCAACCAACAATGTATGAGAGTGCCTTTTTTGCCACATCCTCACCAACATTTGTTGTTGCTAGTTTTTTTCTTCTTTTATTTATTTATTTATTTATTATTATTTTTAAAATTTTATATATTTTTTTACATAATTTTTCATTTTTGCACAATGTATGCATTTTTATCTTGGTTATAGTCCCCATGCAATTCCTAACCTGCCTTGCTTTGATCCCACTCCCACCCCTCCACTGCCCCACAGTGCATTTGTGGTTTATAGTTGCTTGTTGATTTTGATTTTTACTTATTATAATTAGTCTTTTTCCTGGTCCTTTATTTAGGTTTTTTAAATTCCTGTTATGAGTGAGACCATCCAGTATTTTTCTTTTTCTTTCTGGCTTATTTCACTGAGCATGATCCCTTCCAGCTCCATCCATGTTGCTTCAAATTGCATGAATTTATCTTTTTTGATTGATGAATAATATTTCATTGTGTATATGTTCCATATCTTCCTGATCCAGTCATTTACTTTTGGGCATTTGGATTGTTTCCATAGCTTAGCTATAGGAAATAGTGCTGCTATAAACATAGAGGTGCAGGTGCCCTTTTGAATTAATATTTCTGTGTCCTTTGGGTAAATGCCTAGGAGTGGAATTGCTGGATCATATGGAAGCACCATCGTTAGCAGTTTGAGGAATCTCCACACAGCTTTCCATAGTGGTTGGACCAGTTTGCACTTCCCACCAGCAGTGCAGGACATTTCCTTTTTCTCTACATCCTCGCCAACATCTGTTGTTGCTAGTTTTTTTAAATATGTGCCATTCTCACTGGTGCAAGATGGTATCTCATTGTAGTTTTGATTTGAATTTCCATGATTACAGTGATATTGAACATTTTTTCATGTGCCTGTGGGCCATTTGCATTCCTCTTTGGAGAAATGTCTTCTAAGCTCTTTCTGCCCATTTCTTGACTGGGTTGTTTACTTTGTTTTTGTTGAGTTGTGTGAGTTCTTTGTATATCTTTGTGATCAATCCCTTATCAGTTGTATGGGGTACAAAAACTTTTTCCCAATTAGTGGGATATCTCTTTGTTTTGGTTAATGTCTCTTTTGCTGTACAGAAGCTTTCAGTTTCATGTAATCCTAGGTGGATATAACAGCATATTTTGCAGACCCTGTAAAGACATTGTTGGTTTCTTTTGGGAGAATGTGCCTCAAGTTAGGTAAGTTACATGTTTTGAATTTTCACACTATACTCTTCATAGATTTAAAGGTAAATCTGTATTCTGAGAATAAATCACAAAAAATAGTTAACATGATTAACCTTGATTCTTTTACTTAGGTTTGACCATGAAACAAATTATGTAATAAATAACATGTGATTTTTTTATAATTGTCAAATCATTTATGAAATAAATTGAA
Source organism: Talpa europaea (assembly GCF_964194135.1). NCBI lineage: Eukaryota > Metazoa > Chordata > Mammalia > Eulipotyphla > Talpidae > Talpa > Talpa europaea. The sequence continues at coordinate 134,689,036 of NC_140068.1, forward strand.
AGCGTACTTTGGAAGGTATAGATTCTACCTTTGATTGAGCTACTTTATATCTCACTACTTCAAAAATTTCCAGTTTCCCAGATTTCTGATCTCATAAAATTAAAATTATTTTGTTATTTATTCACATATCCCAATGAATTTAGTGAGTTAAAATAGCTACGCTTTGAAGAACAGATTATCGGGGCCTCTCTTGGTGGTGTAGCGGTTGAGCTCTGGGTTGCGAAGCTTCTCGTAGCCTCTGCAGTGCCAGTTCAATCCCCGGCCACCTGCGAGGGTTCCACATGGCACGCAGACCTCTCCTGCCGCGTCCTTCTGCCTGTTCTGTTCCCGCTCTGGCTCTGGTGAATTCTCTTACCCTCCTGCGCTTCTGACTGTACCCAGTGCTTGTATAAATAAATAAATAAATCTTTAAAAAAATAGATTATCACCGCAGTCCCCTATGCTCCTTCCTCACTCCCTCTGCTCACTCCCCCACCCCGGAGTATGTCTCTAGTTTATAATTGTCTGTTTTTGCTTTGTTGTGTTTTGCACAGTTATTATTATTTTTTTACACTGATGTTATATTTGGTTCCCTATATTTCTGTTATAAGTGAAACCATGTGATATTTTTCTTTTTCCTTCTGGCTTATTTCACTGAGCATAATTCCTTCTAGCTCCATCCACGTTGCTGCGAATGACATGAATTTATCTTTTTTGATTGCTGAATAATATTCCACTGTGTCTATATACCATATCTTTTTGATCCAATCATCTATTTTTGGGCATTTTGGTTGTTTCAGGTTTTACCTATTGTAAATAGTGCTGCAATAAACATAGGTGTACAGGTGCTCTATTGAATCACGGGGAACTGTGGTGATGGTGCATGGGTGTCTTGGGGAAGGAAATTCTATGGGGACTCAATCTGAGGGGGTGCAGGGAAGCAAATACTGTTCAAAAAATTTAAAAAATGATAAATGTTAAAATAAAAAGCATTAAAAAAAGGACTGGGAAAAAATGAAAAATAAAAAAAAAATAGATTAAATAATTAAAAATTATTTAATTCTTATAAATACTCATTTCAGTTTTAGTAACTTGTGTTTGTTAAAAAAAAAACTAGAAGTCTTTCCACATTTATCTCATTTTCTTTATGGTTTAAGTTTCATTGTGTTGCTATAGGATCTACTACTAACTATTATTATTAAATCTACTTTCTCACTAATGGTTTGCTAATTAATTAAATTTATTTTTTTCTTTTGAGCGTGGGAAAATCAGAGGAAAAGAGCAACACTTTTATTTTCCCAAATATTTGGTAATTTTTCCAGGGAGCGTAAAATTTTTTGACTATATATCCTTAATAAAAGCATTCAAAGGTTTTGATCTCCTGTTTTTCACTACATTTTTCCTCAATTTATGGGTGAAAAGGCATAATTTGATCTTTATTTCAGAATAAATGGTTCACTTACCTATAGATTTTGTACTCTAAAAGTATATGAAAGGAAAATGGGAACACACATTGGGAATGTTGACTCAGATTATGCTTGTATCTACTGCTATTTACCTTTTGAGTGGTCCATTCCTCTTTCTGAGAAATTGATGAATGCACTGCCATTTCTATCCCTCTAGACATATGGGGAGAAAATCCTCAAAGATTCTGAATAAAGAGATTAATATTTGATGATTAAAGTCAAGGAAAAAGCAAGACTTCCTCATAAATAGTTATTTACAATAGGGAAGAGCATAACTCCTGGGATCTCATTATAAAGTTGAAGAGTTGCTGGTTTTCATGAACTCACTTTCTTCCTATCCCTAGGGATTCTTTCATTTTGAATTTGAATTTATCCCAATGGTATTTGAAGCTTTTACAAGTTTTAAGTGCATTTCATAATAGCTTACAGAGAAAAGTTACCTTTTAGAGTTTTCTGTCTTAGATGAGAGAGATAAAATAATTGAGTGTTGTTCAGCATCAAAATGAATCAGTCAAAATTCAATTCTAGGTCTTTCCTTTTCAGGTGCCAGGGTGTCAAAGAATAGCATTAAGATATTTATTACCAGATCACCAGAGACTGGCAACTGTTCAGAGCCACTATGTAATAAGCTCCTTCTCCAGTGTATGGTCAACTTTCTACCTCCATATATATGTTTTCTGACATTATATTCCAACAACATCTTAGTAGGCAACCCGAATGTCTTTGTTTTAAGATCTCTGTGATGAATCATTCAACAACACAGACTTCTATAGATCAAAATGCCCTAGTCATGTGGTTCATTCTAGTAACTATTTATATCTTGTTAAGATGGTTAAATACCCCTTCCTGGCAACTAATTTTCCAGATGTAGTTGTTACAGAGTCTCCAAAATGTGTGGGTCTGGAAACCCTCTCCCAGTAAGAATTCACTAGAGAATTCCAGCTGAACAGCCAGCTTTTTATTAGCGACTCATGCATGAGGGAACCATTGGCAAAAATGGAGAATTTTAGTCTGTCTCCAAAAGGGAAATCAAGAGGAAATTTTTTTTTTCTCAAGGAGGAGATTTTTGAAGGGGAAGTTCCACAGGGTGGGCAGAGGGGTGCAGCAGGACAGCTTGCTCAGGATTGAGCTATCCTGGGCATGCACAGATCAGCTCCATTCCAATTGGGCACTCAGTGCTCATAGTCTCCATTCAGAAAAATGTACAAGGAGTATTAGTATTGGAGGAGTATTAGTATTGTCAGTTCTTCCATTTGTTTATTTTTTTTTAGAGATAAGAAGTGATCTTTCCTTGTTAGGACATTTATAGTTACCCTTTATCAGATTAAGGAAGTTTCCTTTTATTGGTATATGCTAAATGTTTTTATGTGAAATGAATGAATGCTGCATTTTACCATTTCCCCCCCATATCTGTTGAAATAATCATATGATTTTCCCTTTATTTTTTAAATACAGGATATAACATCAGTTCTTTTGAGCATTAAAATGACTTTGAATTTCTAGAATAATATTATAGTTGGTCACAATCTGTTTTCCTTTTGATTAATATAATTCTTGTACTAAATGTCAGTAATTTGCTGACAATTTTGTATTATATTCATGAGAGAGACAGACCTGTAATTTCCCCCTTTTGAACCAAGTTGGAGGACTTGGGACACTGGATTTCAAGATTTATTATAAAGAGATGGTGGTTTAAACAATGTCAAAGTGTGCAAGAATTGACAAGGAGCATAATGAAGTACAACAAAGAATCTAGAAACAGACACACATGAATCTAGACACTAGGGTTTTTTGTTTTTTTTTTTGTGGGACCCTCACCGGTGGCTGGGGAACGAACTGGCACTGCAGAGGCTGTGGGCAGCCTCGCAGCCCAGTGCTCAACTGCTGCGCAACCAGGGGAGGGCCTTAGATACTAGATTTTTAACAAACTTCGCAGTGAAGAAAAGAAAGGAGAGGGCAATCTTTTAACCAAAGAAATAGTATTCTGTCAATTGGATATCCATATAAAATAAATATTGACACTTTTCTCTCAGAAATTATTTCCCTATTGATTATAGGTATTATAAATATGAATGACAATACAAAAATTATCCAGAAAGTCACAGTGAGGAATATGTTCATTACCTTGTGTTTGGCAAGGTTTAAAAAAAAATAATGGCAAAGTAACACTAGTTATAAAGGAAGTGATTGATAAATTGTGCTATTTTTGCTGAGTTGTATGAGTTCTTTGTAGATCTTCAATATAAGTTTCTTGTCTTATGTATGGTGTGCAAGTGTTTTTTCCCATTCGTTAGTGTTCGTATGATTTATCATTTTTTATCCTTTACTCTGAATCTGCATATGTAGATTTTATTTTATTTTTTAAAAAATTATTTAATTTTTTTGTTTTATTTGGATAATTTGGAGTCATTTACATTTATATAATTTGTATACTACTACATGTATAAATTATATCATTACTAGAATTTGCAGCTACTATTTTTCTGCATGTTTTGTATTGGTCTAATGTTATATTTATCTTTTATTCCACTGCATTTGTACCTTTATATTATCAAATATTGCTTTATTTAGGCCCTTTATTCACTTATTAGTTTGTTAGCAGTACATTATTATCTTTTAGTGGATATATTAGACATTACAAGGTTTATCTTTGACTTGTTATAGGCTACTTCAAATTAGTGCATTTACCAATTTTTTTTGAGAACTGATTTTGCATGATTTCTGATCTATACTGTTAAGTGAAAAAAAGTCTTTTTTCTTAATAATTTTTATTTTTTACATCATTGTTCATTTTTAAACAATATTTGCTTTCCCCCACCCTCTCAGGTGTAGTCCCCATAATTTTCTTCACCAATGCACCTGTGCACCATCACTTCAGTCCTCTGTGCTCCTCCCTCCCCCACTCTGATCCCTCTTCTGCCTCCTTCCCTGCAGTATGTCTCTACTTTATAATTGTCTGTTTTTGCTTTGTTGTGTTTTGTAGTGTTATTATTATTTTTATTTTTAATTTATTTTTATTTTTTAATTTTTTACATCATTGTTTATTTTTATTTATTTTTAAAATAATGAATATTCATTTTTATTTTATTTTTTATATATTTTTTATTTTTTATATCATTGCTCATTTTAAAACAATATTCGCTTCCCCCCATCCCCTCAGGTGCAGTCCCCACAGAGTTTCCTTCACCAATGCACCCGTGCACCATCACTTCAGTCCCCTGTGCTCCTCCTTCCCTCCCTCTAATCCCTCTTCCTCCTCCTCCCCTGCAGTATGTCTCTGATTTATAATTGTCTGTTTTTGCTTCGTTTGCTTTTTACTGTTATTTTTTTTTATACTGAGGTCTTATTTGGCTCACCTATATTCCTGCTATAAGTGAAACAATGCAATAGTTTTCTTTTTCCTTCTAGCTTATTTCACTGAGCATTATTCCTTCTATCTCCATCCATGTTGCTGCAAATGGCATGAGTTTCTCTTTTTTGATTGCGGAATAATATTCCATTGTGTTTATATACCACATCTTCTTGATCTGGTCATCTATTTTTGGGCATTTCGATTGTTTCCAGGTTTTACCTATTGTAAATAGTGCTGCAATAAACATAGGTGTACAGGTTTTCTTTGGAATCATTGTTTTTGTGTCCTTTGGGTAGATCCCTAGGGGTGGAATTGCTGGGTCATCTGGTAGCTCCATTTTTAGTAGACTGAGGAAACTCCAGACAGCTTTCCATAGTGGTTGGACCAGTTTGCACTCCCACCAGCAATGTAGGAGAGTTCTTTTTTCTCCACATCCTCGCCAACATTTGTTGTTGCTAGTTTTTTTGATATGTGCCATTCTTACTAGTATTAGATTGTATCTCAATGTGGTTTTGATTTGCATTTTCCTGATTATAAGGGATGTTGATCATTTTTTCATATGCCTGTTGGTCATTTGCATTTCCTCTTTGTAGAAATGTCTTTGACGTTCTTTTGCCCATTTCTGGATTGTTTACTTTGTTTTTGTTGAGTTGTGTGAGTTCTTTCTATATCTTTGTGATCACCTCTTATCAACTGAATGGAGTACAAAGATTTTTCCCCAGGTGGTGGGGTATCTCTTTGTTTTGGTTAATGTCTTTTTTGCTGTACAGAAGCTTTTCAGTTTGATGTAATCCCAGGTGTTTATCTCTTCCTTGACTTTCTTTCCTTTTGGTGATGTTTCTTTAAAGATGTTATTAAAAAAAGATAAAGATGTTATTACAATGTATGTCTTGTAGTGTTTTACCTATATTTTCTTCTATATATTTTATGGTTTCAAGTCTTATGCCCAGGTCTTTTATGCATTTTGAGTTTATTTCTGTGCATGGTGAGAGTTAGTGGTCTAGTTTCATTTTTTTGTATATGGTGGGCTGGTATTCCCAGCACCATTTACTGAACAAACTGTCCATGTTCCATAGCATGTTCTTTTCTCCTTTGTCAAAGATCAATTGCTCATGTAAGTGTGGTTTTGTTTCTAGGCTCTCTATTTGGTTCTATTGGTCTGTGTTTCTGTTTTTGTTCCAATACCAAACTGTTTTAATTATTATGGCCTTGTAGTATAGCTTGAAATTTGGAAGTGTGATACCTCCTTTCTCCTTTGTTTTTATCAGTAGGGCTTTGGCTATTCATGATTTTTTGTGGTTCCATATGAATTTCATCAGTATTTGTTCTACCTCTTTGAAGAATGCCATTAATATTTTTATTGGAATAGCATTAAATCTCTATATTGCTTTTGATAGGATGGCCATTTTAATAATGTTAACTCTTCCAATCCATGAGCAGGGGATGTCTTTCCATTTATTTGTGTCTTCTATTTCTTTTAACAGTGTTTTATAATTTTCTTTGTATAGGTCTTTCACCTCTTTTGTTAAGTTTATTCCCAAGTATTTGATTTTTTTGTTTCAATTATAAAAGAGATGGTTTTCTTGATTTCTTCCTCTTCAGACTGATTTTTTTTGTGTATAGGAGGGCTACTGATTTTTGTATGTTGATTTTGGATCCTGCTACTTTACTGAACTGGTTGATTATTTTGAGTAGTTTTTCTGTGGAGTTTTTAGGGTTCTCTATGTATATTATCTTATCGTCTGCAAATAGTGATAGTTTTACTTCTTCTTTCCCTTTTTGTATTCCTTGTATCTCTTTCTCTTGTCTTATTGCCCTGGATAGGATCTCCAGTATTATACTGAAGAGCAGTGGCAAGAGAGGACATCCGTGTCTTGTTCCTGATCTTAAAGGAAAGGCCTTCCCTTTTTGCCATTGAAAATAATATTGGCAGTGGGTTTGTCGTATATGGCTTTTATCATGTTAAGGTGTATGTTCCTTTTGTCCTGAGAATTTCAAGGGCCTTCATCATAAATGGATGTTGGACTTTGTCAAATGCTTTCTCAGCATCCGTTGATTTGATCATATGGTTTTTATTTTTCTTTTTGTTGATGTGTTGGATTACGCTGATTGATTTTCATTTGTTGAACCATCCTTGTGCCCCTGGGATGAATCCCACTTGATCGTAGTGTATTATCCCTTTGATTCATAAAATGAATCATAAGATATGTGGAGTCAAATCCTTCAAAACTGTTAGAAGAAAATGACAAATTTACAATTTAAATTTTTTTTACAGATTGTATTTACCAATCATATATAGTAAAATAAGAAATTAATAAAAAGATTATAAAAAATAGGTACTACTATCATTATGAGAAGCAGGCAGTCCATAAGTTTGCATCCTAAAAGCCACACTCATATAATTTATTATTGCAGAATAAATAAAATTTAAATTTACAAGGCATTTATAACTAAACTTCAACAGTAATGTATATAAAAATTTGTGGTATGCAATAATACTTACAGGGGAATTTATAGTTTTACATGCGTTATTGGAAAATAAAAATGCTTGGAAAACAGACTAAACATTTGAGTTAAGAAGTGAAGAAAAGAACAACAAAATAAAACCAAAGAAAATAGGAGGTAATAAAGATAAAGGGAGAAATGAATGAAATAGGAGATTCATAGAATAAATAACACAACTGATCAACTGAAAAAAACTGATTTTTTGTATTGACTAATAAAATAAAAACCTCAATATGTACAAAATCTACAGAAGTAAATATTAAAGTTAAAAAGTGACACAAAGGGTCCTCTCCAATTGTGCAGCAGGTTGAGCACAGCGCTATGAAGCTGTCTGCAGCTTCTGCAGCACAGGTTTAATTTCCCACCGGCCATGGAGATACCCACATGGTGCAGCAGACCTCTCTTGCCTCACCCGCTGCTCCCCTCAGCAGTGTCTTTGGTCTGTCTGACTATTCTGCTCCCCGATCTGTCTCTGGTGAATTCTCTCACCCTCCTGTGCCTCTGGCCTGTACCCCAGTTCTTGTATAAATAAATAAACCTTTAAAAATAAAATATTTCTTAAAAAGTGGCACACAATGTATTGGGGATTTTGAGTACCACAAGACATTATTTCATAAATAAATTATTTCTTTTCTTTTTTTTATTTTATATATATTTTATATCATTCTCCCTTTTCATACAAGGTATGCTTTCTCCTCTCAGATGTCGTTACTGTAAAGTTCCTACCACCAATGCATCTGTGCACCATCACCATAGTTCCTTGTGCTCTTTCCTCCCCTGTTTTGATCCCTTTTTCTCCCCCTCCCTATAGAATGTTTCTGATTTATAGTTGCCTGTTAAGTTTGTTTTTTAATTTATTATAATTATTACTTTTTTCCTAATACCTTATTTGGTTCCCCTAAATTCCTGCTAGAAATGAAAACATCCTATATTTGTCTCTTTTTTCACTGAGCATAAATAAATTAAATGAATAAATTAAAAATATAAATGCAATGGATAATTTTCTAAATAAAAACGTAAATGATCCAATCCATCCAAGAAAGAAAAGCCTGAATAAACCAATAATTTCAAAAAAATGAGCTCGGGATCATAAATATCCAACAATCTACCCTCAAATGCACAATGCTTAATCTGTTTTATGGCAGTTTGATAAATTTCAAATAGCCATTAATTATAGTCTTAATGTCTTCCAGAGTTTAGTAATAAATAGGAAGTTTCCAAATTCATTTTATGAGACTAATGAAACTGTTATAGGACAGGGAGAGGGGCAGCCCAAACCCTGCAAACCTGCCTATTCTAAATGGGTTCTGCCATCTGCCGCATCAACACAAAACATACGAGACTTTAATAGGAAGGAACTTTAATACAATTAGGAAACAATACAGGAAAGGCAAAGAATATAGTTTCTAAATCAAGCACCCAAAGTTACCCGTCCCCTCATGGGTAAAACTCTGTCCAAATGGGATTGGCCCAGAGCAAGGCCCCAAAGCCTGCCACAAGTCTAAAGCATCTTCCAGTGGGGACCAACAGAAAAGGGTCAGAAACAACCAGACAAGCCCAGAAGGAAAAGAGCAAAATCAACATCAAGTTAAAAGCTGCCATTGTCACCTCCCCACGGGTCTCACCCACATCCGTGTCACCCAGTCCACAACCAAAAGACAAGCACAGTTTCTTCACGTGTCTCTTGGCTCCATGTGCCTCCTCCAGGTCTACTTCTGGCTCTATCCTGCTTCCTTCCTCAGTCTCTGCAGCTTCTTCTCTTCCTGCTCAGCTCCACCCTCCCTTGGGTGGGGCAGGAAACCTGGAACCTCCCTCTTTCCTGGGACCACACTGTTACAAAACTTTGATGCATAAACATAACTTGTAGGATTTAAGAAAATGATATTAGAGGAGGCGGATCAACATGGTGGAGAGGAAATGCTGTGAGATCTCCCAATTAAAAAAAAAAGGTTAATAGGGAGGAAAAGCGGGAGGTCCCAGTGAGAACTGGGACACAGATGATAAACGGGCGATTCCAGCAAACTACCCGAAGAAAGTTGCCATAAAAGAGGACTAGAAGGGAGAAAAGCTTAGAACCCTGCTACCCTCCTCCACCCACAAAATTGGCACTCACTGACCAACAGAAAGGAGGAAAAAACAAAAAAAACTAAAACAACCAACAAGAACAAACTACGCATCAAGCAGGACTGTGAGTGGAAAGGAACTATTTCAGCCACCACACCCCGTGAACTGGAGCTGTGGGGAACCCTGCAGGATTCGCCACAGAGGTGAGCGCACAGCTCCAGGCGCCATTGGATAAAAACAAAGACTCCCAGAGTCCTACAAACAGCCCCAGGCCAGCCGGTAAGCTTGTGCAAAGAAACTGCCTGCATGAAAAGGATATGCGGATCGCGGCTGCCCAGGTCCCTGCACCTGTGACCTAGGCTTGTGGGGAGACACGCGGGGGCCCTCCCTGAGGTGAAAGTCCCTCACTGAGTAATCAGAAACCAGACAACTGGACACGGGAGCAGGGTGCAAAAGGTGCCATTTCTGCAGACACTGAACTGGGCTACAGCCTGCGTCCTGGACCTGAGGGCTTTGGAACTGAGACCCGGGGGACGAAATTTGGGGCATGGGATCCCCATGACGGTGGGGCACAAGGCAAACACAGCACCCCAAAGCCGTTGAGGCTTTCCCCACCACTCCCACTCTGTTCCCCTGTCCCACAGGGTGAAAAAAAAAACAAACAGCTCCCCAAGGACACTAGGAGAGATCTCTGGCGCCACCTAATGACCAGAAAAAAAATCACCAACACCCCATATAATAGGGACTTTTCTTCAGTAAAGACTGCTTGAAACTGGCAGTAGGCTCCCAGAGGAGTCAGAGGTGAGCTGGGAAGTTCGCCCAAGCCAGGCCCCTTCTGACCAGGAGTCCGAGCCCAGAGGGGGAGCAGGCACCCAAGACCTGGGCAGACAGGGCGCGCAGGGAAGTGTATACCCAAATAGCCTTTTAGAATAGGGAACTTTCTTCAATAAAGATTGCTTGAAACCGGCAGAAGGCTCCCGGAGGAGCCAGAGGTGAGCTGGGAAGTTTGCCCTCGCCAGACCCCTCTGGCCAGCAGTCCGAACCCAGAGGGGGAGTGGGCACCCACTGCCAGGGCCGACCGGGCTCATGGGAGAGTGTATCTGTATCCGAATCAGCATTTTAGAATAGGGACCTTTCTTCAGTAAAGAATGCCTGAAACCAGCAGGGCTCCTGGAGGACCCAGAGGTGAACTGGGAAGTTCGCCCAGGCCAGGCCCCTTCTGACCAGCAGTCTGAGCCCAGAGGGGGAGCGGGCACCCAAGGCCGGGGCAAATCCAGTGTGCTGGAGAGTGTGCCTGTCTCCAAATTGCCATTTTAGAATAGGGACCTTTCTTCAATAAAGACTGCTTGAAACCAGCAGAAGGCTCCTGGAGGAGCCAAGGTGAGCTGGGAAGTTTGCCCAGGCCAGGCCCCTTCTGGCCAGCAGTCTGAGCCCAGAGGGGGAGCGGGCACCCAAGGGCGGGGCAGCCTGGGTGCACAGGGGAGTGTGTACCCACATCGCCTTTTTATAACAGGGACCTTTCTTCAATAAAGACTGCTTGAAACCGGCAGAAGGCTCCTGGAGGAGCCAAGGTGAGCTGGGAAGTTCGCCCAGGCCAGGCCCCTTTAGGCCAGCAGTCTGAGCCAAGAAGGAGCGGGCACCCAGGGCCAGGGCAGACCAGGCGCATGGAAGAGTGTGCCTTTATCTGAATTGCCATTTTAGAATAGGGACCTTTCTTCAAAAAAGACTGCTTGAAACCGGCAGAAGGCTCCCAGAGGAGCCAGAGGTGAGCTGGGAAGTTTGCCCATGCCAGGCCCCTTCAGGCCAGCAATCCGAACCCAGAGGGGGAGCGGGCACCCACGGCCGGGGCAGACCAGGCACGTGGAAGAGTATGCCTGTCTTCAAAGCGCCATTTTAGAACAGGGACCTTTCTTCAAAAGACTGCTTGAATTTGACAGAAGGCTCCATGTGGAGCCAGAGGGAGAAGGTTCCCTGCACAGTCAGAGGTGAGCTGAAGGCCCCCACAAGCCCAGTCCCACCTGGCAGGAAGTTGGAGCCCAGAGGAGGATCCAGATATTTGGAACCCAGAGTGCAATCCAGCTGCCCCACCTCCAGGGAAGTCCGTGGGACTTCAAGATGCACATTTGTAACTAAACACAGAAGGAGGAGAGATTCTGTGACAGTGACCATTAACATACTCAAAGTACCACTGCCTCACTAGACTTCTGGCATAACAGTTTTTGACTCTTTTGGATTGCCAGTTTCTGAAATTCCCAAAAGAATTCACCAAAAAGATGCCAGCCAGTACCAGCGAGACAGTGTCCTAATGCATAAGGCAAATTAGAAGACAGGCAGCAGGGAAAAGAAAAACTACAAGCGAAGTAGCAACACCTCAGAAAAAAGATACTCCACAAAAAAAAAAAAAAAAAAACCCACCCACCAGCTTGCAATGACGGTGACTTGGAAGAACTTCTGAGTCTTCCAGAAAAAGAATTTAAAATTGCCCTGATGGAAAAACTGATAGAAGTCATTAAGGAAAACAATGGTCAGAAGAATGAAATTGAATCCCTAAGGAGGGAAGTAAAAGAAATGCAAGAGATCAGAGAATTAATGGAGGTGCTAAAGAACTCTGGGAAAAGCAATGAAAGCAGAATAGATGAAAAGGAAGAATGAATAAGTACTCTTGAAGACACAGAAATAAAAAGAACCAAAACAGAAAAGGAAAGCGAAGTACAAAGAAAAAAGAATGAAGAAAGACTTCGGGAACTATCTGACTCCATGAGGAAAGGAAATATAAGAGTTATAGGAATTCCAGAAGGAGAGGAGAGAGATGAATGAACAGAGAAAATATTCAAGTAGATAATTGAAGAGAACTTCCCAAATGTGAAGAAGGAGGTGAAAATAGACATACAAGAAGCAAGAAGAACACCAAACTTCCAGAACGAAAGGAAAAATACAGCAAGACACATAATAGTAAAGCTCCCAAGAATCCAGCACAAGGAAAAAGTAATGAAGCTGACAAGAGGGAAGAAACAGATAGCATTCAAAGGAAAACCAATCAGACTGACATCAGAATTCTCCGAAGAAACACTACGGGCAAGGAGATTGTGGAGGGACATAGTCAACAGACTCCAAGAAAACAGATGCCAACCAAGAATACTCTATCCCGCAAAGCTCTCCTTCCTCTATGAAGAAAGAATAAGGACGTTCCCAGACAAACAGAAACTTTGGAATTTCATTACGACTAAAACCCCACTCCAAAAAAATACTACAAGGAGTCCTAAAGCCAGAGGCTCAGAGGGACGAATAACAATGAAAGAAGGCCAAAAAAAAGTTATTAAAAGAAAAAATAAATAAAATCAAAGGAAAGACAAACACAATGGCAAATACAGATGCTAACATATCAATATTAACTCTAAATGTAAATGGACTAAACTCTTCAATAAAAAGACACAGAGTTGCAGGCTGGATTAAGAAACAAAACCTAACCTTTTGCTGACTCCAGGAAACACATTTAGCTACAAAAGGTAAAAATAGACTCAACGTTAAAAGATGGAAAACAATCCTACAAGCTAATGGACCAAAAAAGAAAGCAGGAACAGCTATACTTATATCAGATAAAACAGATTTCAAACTCAAAAGGTTAAAAAAGAGACCCCAACGGTTACTATGTTATGATCAAGGGGACAATACTTCAAGAAGAAATAACACTCATTAACATATATTCACCAGATGAAGGAGCACCAAAATATATCAGACAACTATTGTCATCTTTGGAAACAGACATGAGAGAAAACACATACGTAGTGGGAGACTTCAACACACCACTATCAACAATGGATAGATCAACAAGACAAAAAATAAGTAAAGACACTAAAGCTCTAAATAAGGACCTAGAGCGCTTGGGCTTAACAGACATCTATTGAACACTAAACCCCCAAAAAACGGAGTACACATTTTTCTCAAGCACACATGGATCATTCTCCAGAATCGACCACATACTGGGATACAAGACAAACATCAACAGATACACCAAGATTGAAATCATACCAACCATCTTTTCTGACCATGAAGGCATCAAACTAGAAATAAACCATAAAAAGAAGGCAAGGAACTCTCCTACCTCATGGATATTGAAAACCACACTACTGGAAGACAACTGGACTAATGAGGAGATCAAAGAAGAAATTAAAAATATTCTGTGAATTGAATGACAAGGAGGACACCAATTTCCTAAATGTATGGGTTGCAGCAAAAGCAGTAATAAGAGGAAAATATATAGCAATAGAGGCTCACATCAAGAAACAAGAAAGAACTCAAAGAAACAAACTAATCTCGAAGCTCAAAGACCTAGAAAAAGAACAACAAAAAACCCCCAAAACCAGCAGAAGAAAATAAATAATAAAAACCAAAGCAGAAATAAATGAAATTGAAACTAAAAAAACAATCCAAAAGATCAATGAAACCAAGAGCTGGTTCTTCAAAAAAATAAATTAATTAGACAAACCCTTAGCCAGGCTCACAAAGGAAAAAATGGAGAAAGCACAAATAAATAGGATCATAAATGAAAGAGGAGAAATCACAACGGACACAGCAGAAATCAAAAGAATAATAAGAAACTACTATGAACAGTTATATGGAAACAAAATCAACAAGCTAGAGGAGACGGACAAATTCCTACAACTCTACAATCACCCAAAGCTAGATAAAGAAGAAATAGAACACCTAAACAGACCAATTACAAGCAGCAAAATTGAAATGGTAATCGAAAACCTCCCCCAAAACAAAAGCCCGGGACCTGATGGATTTACAAATGAATTCTACCAAACATTCAGAAATGAATTAATGCCTATCCTTCACAAACTCTTCCAAAAAATTGAGAAGGAAGGGACAAAACCAAACATGTTCCATGAAGCCAACATTGCACTAATACCAAAACCGAACAAGGAAAACACAAAAAAGGAAAACTACAGGCTAATCTCCCTAATGAACACTGATGCAAAAATCCTCAATAAAATTTTAGCTATCAGAATCCAACAATGTATCCATAACATAATTCACCACGACCAAGTAGGATTCATTCCAGGGACACAAGGATGGTTCAACATCCGAAAATCAATCAACGTTATCCAACACATCAACAAAAAGAAATATAAAAACCATATGATAATATCAATAGATGCCGAGAAAGCTTTCGACAAAGTGCAACACCCATTCATGATAAAAGCCCTTGAAATTCCTGGGATACAAGGAACACACCTCAAAATCATTAAGGCCATCTATGACAAGCCAACAGCCAGAATCATTCTCAATGGCGAATAGCTGAAAGCATTTCCATTAAGATCTGGAGCAAGACAAGGATGTCCACTCTCACCACTGCTTTTCTATATAATACTGGAAGTCCTAGCCAGAGCAACAAGACAAGAGAAAGACATACAAGGAATCCAAATAGGAAAAGAAGAAGTCAAACTATCACTAGTTGCAGATGATATGATAATATACATAGAGAACCCCAAAAACTCCATAGAAAAATTAATTCAACTCATCAATCAGTTCTGTAAAGTGGCAGGATACAAAATCAACATGCAAAAATCAGTAGCCTTCCTATACACAATCAATAAATCTGAAGTAGAAGAAATAAAAAGAAAACATCCCTTTTATTATCGAATCCAAAAAATCAAATATTTGCGAATAAATCTAACAAAAGTGGTAAAGGACCTATACAAAGAAAACTATAAAACACTGTTAAAAGAAATCAAAGAAGACACAAAGAAATGGAAAGACATCCCCTGCTCATGGATTGGAAGAATAAACATTATTAAAATGGCCATCCTACCCAAAGCAATATGCAGATTCAATGTTATTCCAATAAAAATTTCAATGTCATTCTTCAAAGAAATAAACAATTATTGATGAAATTCATATGGATTCACCCAAAACCCCAAATAGCCAAAGCTCTCCTGAAAAAAAAGAAGGAATGGAGGCATCAGACTCCCAGACTTCAAACTATACTACAAAGCCATAATCATGAAAACTGCATGGTATTGGAACCAGAACAGACACACAGACCAATGGAATTGAATAGAAAATCCAGAAATAAACACACAGATTTATGGTCAACTAATCTTTGACAAAGGAGCAAAGACTATGCATTGGAGCAAAGATAATTTGTTCAATAAATGGTGCTGGGAAAACTGGGCTGCTACATGCAAAAGAATGAAGCTTGACTACGACCTCACACCATGCACAAAAACCAACTCAAAATGGATTAAAGAACTAGACATAAGACCTGAAACCATAAAATACATAGGAAATATAGGTGAAACACTCCATGATATGCACATCAAAGACATCTTTACAGACACTTCACCCAAAGCAGTGATAGTGAAGGCAATGATAAACAGCTGGGACTACATCAAATTAAAGAGCTTCTGCACAGCAAAAGAGACAATAACAAAAACAAAGAGAAACCCCACCAACTGGGAGAACATTTTTGCGTACAACACTAATGATAAAGGACCAATCACAAAAATCTACAAAGAGCTGATGAGACTCAACAACAACAAAGAAAATAATCCAGTCAAAAAATGGGCAGAAGAGCTAAAAAGAAACTTCTCTGAAGAGGAAATGCAAATGGCCAACAGGCATATGAAAAAATGTTCAACATCACTTGTAATCAGGGAAATGCAAATCAAAACTACCATGAGATACCATCTTACACCAGTGAGAATGGCACATATTAAAAAAATTAGCAACAACAAATGTAGGTGAGGTTGTGGAGAAAAAGGAACTCTCCTGCACCTTTGGTGCGAGTGCAAACTGGTGCAAACACTATGGAGAGCTGTGTGGAGATTTCTTGACTCACTAAACTGAGCTTCTATATGATCCAGCAATTCCACTGGTAGGTATTTACCCAAAGGACATAGAAACAGTAATTCCAAAGGGCACCTGCACCCCTATGTTTATAGCAGCACTATTTACAATAGCTAAGCTTTGGAAACAACCCAAAGCCCAAAAATACATGAATGAATCAAGAAGATGTGGTACTTATACACCATGGAATATTACTCAGAATTCAAAAACGATAAACACATGCAATTTGCAGCAGCATGGATGGAGCTGGAATGGATCATGCTCAGCGAAATAAGCCAGAAAGAAAAAGAAAAATAGTGGATGGTCTCACTCATAGCAGGAATCTAGAAAACTTAAATAAGGGGCCAGGAGAAAGAATAACTATAAGAAAAAAAATATCAAAGTCAACAAACAACTATGAACCAGAGACCTATGGGAGGTGCGGGGCAGGGAAAGGAGGGGTTGGGGTCAAAAGAAGGGGGTTGTAATTGTATGAGGATTATAAAAATAAAACTGAAATAAAAAAGGAAAATGATATTATAGGCCTATCTCATTTACAAATACAATTTTAGCTATCTCTTAAAAATAGTATTAAATATGAAAGTAATATTCTAAAAATAATACATCACAGAAAAATACAGTTTATTCCAGGAATACATGTATTATTTCAAGTTAGAATTTTTTTTAGCACAGTAACTACACAATAGGTTATAGAAGATAAGCAATGTAATCATCTCAGCAATGTAATCATCTCAGTTTTAAGTTCTATAAAATCATAATATTGATAAAATAGACTATGGATATTATCAGCATTTAAACTTGGAAAAGTTTGTAAAGGTTAAATTATGACTACATCACAAACAGTGAATTTTCTCCGACAATATTGATGGGAGTATATACCACTATAGTTGTTCTGTAGAAGAAATTTGCAACATCACTTAATCTTTGCAATTGTTAATGGGCATATCCTTTAACAGAGGGATTCCAGTTGTAGTTATTTCTACACAGAATCGCTTTCACATAAATACTAGGACATATACATGAGGGCATATACACAAGGATGTTTACTGCAGCAATTTTGAAATAATGAACTAAATAAATTATTTAAATGTAATTTAAATTCTTAACTAAATAAAATGTGATGCATACATTTGATGAAATAATTTAGATATTTATGTGACTGTATCTTAAAAACCCTAATGGGTATGATGCATATATTTTGATATAACTATATACATTTGAAAACACTAATATTTACATATTTTTCCTTTAAAGTATTTTAAAACTTTGGGCTTCCCTGGTGACATAGAAGGTAAGATGCAACCTATGGAGCTGTCTACAGCCACTGCGGCACGAGTTTGATCCCCAGCCAGGGAGCTACCCAGATGGCGCAGCAGACCTCTCTCTCCTGACTCACCCGCTGCTCTCCTCAGCAGTGTATTTCAGTCTGCCTGTTTGTTCCCCACTCTGTTTCTGGTGAATCCCCTCACCTCCCCACCTCTGGCCTGTACCCCAGTTGTTGCATGTATACATAAATAAATCTTTAAAAAATAAAATATTTTACAATTTTTTAGAAAAATGCAATCCTTTCTGCCTCTGGGCATGACTACTGAAAATGTAAAAAAAAATCTATGGAAAATTTAATTTTCCTTCTTGGAGTGGGCATTAAGATTGTTATTTTTACTAGTTATTTTGTCTGTTGTCTACTGGCATGTATAAAGATTTAGATTGAGGTAATCATATTTCTCATTAGATATTTGGTTGTCCTAATCCATTAATGAGAAAAGCATTTTAATATGGCCACAGTTTAATTACTAATAGCAACGAGAGAAATAATAAGTTTGCATGGATAGTACCTCAGTTATCTTATCAATTTCTTCTGACTAGATTATGTTTTTCTTTTCACTATGGATGCTCGTGGGTTTTTTTTGGAACCACTTTAGTTGAGACATTTGAGACCTGTCTGGGTAAACTGCCCCAGCATCCTGATTAAACAGGTGGGCAAAAACTGTGGACCTGCTTTTCTGTCTTTCATCCTGTTCAAATATTTTGGTCCACCAGACTGACAAAACTCACCATACTGGGCAAAAAGCACTAGAGCCTGACTAATGATTGTCAGACAGATTCCTGGAGCTGACAGCTCAGAACCCTCCAAGCCGAGTGGGATCTGAATCAACCTACGCATGCCTGGGTACAGACCAAGCCAGGACAAGCTATGGTGTATCGCCTCTGCTCCCTCTGTGGACCTGCCCTTTTAAAAATGTGGCTAGAGCAAAGATTTCCTTTTCTGGTATTAGTGCTCTCACACACAAGCCTTCAGTAAAACCTTGCCTGGTTCAGCAGAAACTCTCTGGTGAATTCTTTCTCCTAGTGGGTCCCAGGACTCGTACATTTTTGGGGGTTCTGCATTAGCATTATTCTCCTTACTCTATTGAGCCAGAGTTATTGATCTCTACTATCATGATTACTTAGTATTAACCTGTATTAAAATACTTTATTATTATTATTTTTTAACAAAACTACATTTTAAAATAATAATGTTGCCAATATGTATAGAGCCAAGCCCCTGCAGCTTTGTTCTGAGCTCTGCCTCCCCAGGGCAGAGAGTGGCTGCCGTCGGTTTCTTCTGTGCCAGTCTCGTTAGTCGCTGTGAGTCATGAGAGCAGTTATCTCCAGGATTTATGAAAATATGACACATATATTCATACACATACTTACAAATACTTATTAATTTATTCATAGAATCTTTACAAAGGAGCCAAAAAAAGAGAACATTTCAAGAAAGGAGCATACAAAGCATTTGGAGTGTGTCACATTTATTATTGAAAGGAAATTTTATACCTTTTTTTATTTAGGGTTTTTTTTTAAATTTAGGAGATTTAACTGTGATCTTGTAAACGAAAGGAGAAACGATAATGATGCCTAAAAGTCCCAATATTTGAGGGATTGCATGAATACATTTCACATTTTTCTCTATTGTGTGTCTCTTACCAACAACCTTTTTAAAGCCCATTTAACCTCTTTGTTTCTCAAAGTGTAAATCAAAGGATTAAGAAAGGGAGTCACCACAGTGTAGAAGAGGGTGAGGAATTTACCATGATTCTGTGTGTACTTGCTCTTGGGCTGGATGTAGACACAAATTATAGTCCCGAAGAACAAAATCACAACAATTAAATGGGACCCACAGGTCCCAAATGCTTTCCTTCTGCCTTCCACAGATTTTATCCTCAGCACGCTCCTGACAATGCAGCCGTAGGAGAACAAAATAAGTCCCAGAGGTATAATCACATAGAGGACAATAGCGGTGGAGAGCTCATTTTCCAGGAAGGTTGTGTTCACGCAGGCTATTTTAATCAGGGCAGGCTCCTCACACATAAAGTCATCCACCCGGTGGTGGCTGCAGAGAGGCAACTGGAAAACGAGAATGGTCTGGACAGTGGACTCCACGAACCCACTGATCCAGGCCACTGCGGCAAGTTGCTGGAGAAGCTTAGGGTGCATGATGACACTGTAGTGGAGGGGGCGGCAGATAGCATTGAAGCGGTCATAGGCCATCACCGTCAGGAGGACACACTCCGTGGAGCCCAGCCCCAGAGCCACGTAGAGTTGGACCACACAGCCCGTGAATGAGATAGTCTTCTCCGGGCCCTTGAGATTCCAAAGCATCTGGGGGACGATGCTGGTGGTGAAACAGAGGTCCAGGAAGGAGAGATTAGACAAGAAGAAATACATGGGTGTGTGGAGTTTGGGGTTCAAGTATGAGATCAGTATGATGGCTGTGTTCCCCATCAGTGTCAGAATGTATATGACAGAAATGACCACGAGGAGAACCATCTCCAGTTGGGGCTGGTCAGAAAAGCCCAGTAAGATAAAACCATCTGGGTTACTTAAATTTGTCCCTTTCATTGCTTCTTAATTATGAGACACTTTTCTTGGTCATCCCTATTTTATTCCTGTGGAAAGAAAATCAGACACCATAACCAATGGAAGCTTAGTAAATGGAGTAAAACTTGAGCATGAGGACACTGCAATTATTTGTACATAAAGCCACCGACAAAGATGAAATGAAACTATTCTAAAGGTAATAGGTGGACAAGTAGACTTGTTCTGTAGAAAAGACAGAAATAGACAAAGTCATGGAAACACCAAATGCCTTGAAAGGAAATAAACAAGGACTAGACATTGGAGTATATGCCAAAGCAGATTTGCGATATTTATCTGGAAATAAAATACATAAGCCATCAATGTGCTTACAATGAGAAAACAAAGAAATGGAAAATTAAATGATGGTTGCACACATAGGTATGTGATGGAGAAGAGATAAAGTAGGTAAATTGAAAGATAAGTGGAATGAGCGGGAGTCAGAGAGAGAAGGTATGTAGACTTGGAGACAGACAAAATAAAATTAGAATTTTCCAAATAGGAGCACAGATGATTATCTTTAATATTCATTGTTTTTATAAGAAGCAAGTAATAACTACAGAAAATGACTACTGAACTGATAATTGAGTTAAGAAAGACTCATGATCTCCTTATTAGATTCATTGGTTTATCATCTTTACAAATATCACTCTTTAGAAAAATGTAATTCAGTCCCCAGTAAGCAAGCTCTTTCCCTGGTGGCATTAACATCCATGTGTTTTTTAATATGTTGCTTAACAAGAGTATAGAAATTTAGTCAACAACTACAATTCAGTGGCCTTTCATAAATTAAACTGTATAAAATTAATCACTGTAGTTTAAGAGCATAATTTGTAAAGATTAAGGGATGTAGCACTTCTGAATGGCCATTTTTGCAGTCTCAAAATGATTGTAGCACTTTGATTACCCATGGGATTAAAGTAGAAATAACTTCCTGAAAAACAAACAAATAAGTGAGGAACTCTAATGAAAACTATTTGTCCTTAAATATTCTGACTAGGAAACACACACTCATGTGGAAAAGACTTAGGTCATTATTCCTGGTCTCAGGGAATTATTGCGCAATCCAGTTTAAAGATCATAGAGGACTTTTTTCTTTTGGAACCATGAGTAATAATCATTTTCATTTTGAAATTTGTCATGGTGTAACTGTTGGGTGGTTTGAGTAAAGGGTCATCTTTTCAGAATTATAAGAAGAGAGGGAAACTGTTACTGGTAGTCACAATATTTAGCATAGTCTCTATGGCTAAAATATCAATGAACAATAAAAACTGTGAATGGAGTGACATTGACTTTAGCTAAATTTCCTCTGCTATAAAGCAAAGAGAGCAAGGACTGTGTTGTTGAAAGAGTCTATGTCTTCTTTCCTGGAACAAAGGCAATTAGTGGTCTCAATTTGCCTGGTATATTCTACATTGTCACAATTTTATCCTTGGGGATTTATATTCTAAGAATAGCCAGTATTTTCCAGCAAGCTGCTCATCAAATGAGGCTGGAAATAACAACCCTAGAAACCTGACTATAGAATAGAGGCTACCGGAGGAGAGGGAGAGAGGGGAAAGCAAAGTGGGGGGATGCACAATGGACTGTGGTGGAGAACTTTCAGTACTTTGGTGGCAGATGTGGTGTGACACACACCTGAAGGGTGTGATCGTACACCTCAAAATCATATACAGTGTTGTAAACAATGTTGCCTCAAAAAAAAAAAAGATAAATAAGACCAACAAATTGAGGATGAGGGTTTATGTCTGCAAAGACAGGAAACTTAATACACTATGAGTAATGAGTATTGGGTTATAGATAAAAACTGCTTCTGTTCACCATGAAAGGGACCCAGTTTTGGATTTTCTCAACTTTTAAAATATATTTAAAAAATATTTTTTAAAACATATTTCCCTTTATTTCTTTTTCCATGACAGAAAGACCTACCTTCAAGGAAGAATGACAATCAGGTTGCAGAGGTGGTTGGTGGTTGTGATGAACTGTTTCATCACAATCACAGTTCCTGGACAGGCTGTGGAGAAACCACAGGTAACCCCTACACTCACTTCCCCTGGTGCATCTACATCCTGTAATATTTTGGTTTAAACTTTCTTTCTATGGATTCCATGTATAGCTTGTTTACTCAACAGCACAACTTTCTGGAGCTCTCCTTCCAAGACAATCACCCTTCACTATATTAGAGAGGAAGACAGGTCTCTGGAGAGAGAAGAGTCACAACGGCTTGTGCCTCTGCTTCTCCTGGGAGCTAATAGACTATTACCACCTTCTGAACACACATGCACACCATGTATGCATGTGTGCATACATTTGTTTTCTGTAAAGCTACCCATAATATATACTTCTATGCTATCATGATAGATAGCTGTTATCTGTTATGAATAACAGATATGGAGGACAATAAAAATTCCAAACATTGAAGAACATCCTTTGGTTCTACGTACAATAAGCTTTGCAAAGCCAGTGAAGGTCATTCACCTGCTCTCTATTATATATACTATTAAAAGTGCCAATGTTATTTTTGATAGTTTGTTAAAGATCTGTTAGTGAACCTCTTTTTTGTGTGCAGACAGACAAATGTCTGTATATACATGCATGAAGCTAATGCATAATTACAGAAGATCTAAGAACTGATCTAAAGACTTCTGAGAAATAGGAAATGATGGGGAGGAAGTAGACGCTGTTGTATAGTATAAGCAGAGAGAGGGCATTGCAGATTCATGAACTCTTTTAAAAATGGTTAAAAATAAAGCTTTTATATCATAAAACAATTATGCTCTACACACAGCAGGGCTATCACTTCTTGAAAAACAGGCTGAGTTTCTCTATAGTTTTCTCTAAAGTAGATACTATACATCCTGTTTTTGGGTGAAATGCTCCACTAGGGGTGAATTAATAGTTTCAAAGGATATAAGTATGTATGCAGAAATTTACATGCATCTAATCTGAACATGAAAATGTTGATTCATATTGGGATGTTCTGTTCCAAAATGTTTGTGAGGAGGTACATGATAGTAAACATTAGAAACAACTGATGTATAGACTCATATTTGTACTTCTATAACCTGCTCTTTCAATTATAGTGCCAAAGGGGATAAAATATTTGCTAGATATATTGGTCCTAGGTTTGTTTGACTTCATATCTAGTCAATGTCCCTTTCTACTCTGTTCTGTGTTATAGGAGGGCTGGTACATGAAGGATCCCATATCCACTGGCTTTCAAATGGGAGATCTGGCAAGGGAATAAAGTGAAGAGAAAAGGGAGTCAGTGTACTTCTCTCTTCCACTATGCCCTGGAGATTTTTCTAGCTGTAACAGAAGTTTATTTAATTTTTTTGATTCTAACTCCAGTGACATCTTATCCAAAGTAATAAACAGATGCAACCCCTATCTATGTTTCAGTGGCATTCTTCAAAGATGTAGAACAAACATTACTGAAACATAGGTTTGCATTTGTATGGGGCCTCAAAACACCCTAAATATCAAAGAAATACTGACAAAGAGAAGAAGAATGGGTATATCACACTCCCACACTTTAAATTGTAGTACAAAGCTATAATAATCACAGCTGTATGGTACTGGCATCCAATGGACACAGAGACAAATGGAAGGAATTAAGCATCCAGAAATAAACCCACACCTACATGGACAGTTAATGTACACAAAAGGAACCCAGAATATATATTACAGAATGAAATTCCTCTTTAATAAACGGTGTTGGGAAAACTGGATA
Source organism: Talpa europaea (assembly GCF_964194135.1). Lineage (NCBI taxonomy): Eukaryota > Metazoa > Chordata > Mammalia > Eulipotyphla > Talpidae > Talpa > Talpa europaea. Next base: position 134,712,887 of record NC_140068.1, read on the forward strand.
GCCATGTGAAAAATAATGAAACTACACTGCTATCTCACATGATACACAAAAATTAACTCGAAGTGGGTAAGCTTTGGATGTAAAACCTGAAACCACAAAATATGCAGAAGAAAACAGGCAAAATACTGCATGATATAAGCTTCAGGGATATCTTCATGGATTTGTCTCCAACAGGAAGAATCTAAACCTTTTTAAACCTTTCCAAATGTATTTTATGAGGCCCAAATAATCCTGATAACAAAAGCATCTGTTGTCATCTGGGTGACATCCATATTCCATAAAGATTTGTTTAAATCATGTGAAATTAAATAGAATTAATTAATAGTAGTAGAACTAATGAAAAATTTTCACAAATAGATCCAATCTCTGCATATATTTAGGAGTATCGCCAAAAAAATAATAATCTTTAAAATACAAATACAAGTGTCTGAAATAGATCAATATGTCATAAAGCTGACATCTAAAAAATTAATTTATTTTTCATTAATGTCCATTGTTTTACATTCTTATAACTATTTAGATAATATAGGATTTATCCTCTCAAGGGCTGACATTTTTAAATGTAAGGAATTAATACATTATTTAATGGATCATATAATGGTCCTTTAATTGGATCTCTATCTAACTCAACAATTTAATGAAAATATACATAAATGGGCTAAATATGTAAAGATTTCACTGTAAAACATAAGTTGAACTTATATAATGGGAGAAAAAAATAAATACTTGCATAAACTTGTGATTTGTAAGGTTTTTATAAGAAAACTAAAAGCCATGGTAGTACATATTATTTTTTATCTAGCAGATTATAAAACAAAAATAATCACTGAATTAGAATGGTTTTTGTATAGTGACATTATGAGAAATAAATGGATTTTCAACTCTTTTATTTATTTATTTTTATTTTTTATTTTTTTTTTTAAAGATTTATTTGCTTATTTATTTATACCAGCACTGGGTACAGTCAGAAGCGCGGGAGGGTGAGAGAATCCACCAGAGCCAGAGAGGGGAGCAGAGCAGGCAGAAAGACGGAAGCACACTGCTTAGGGGAGCAGCAGGCGGCAGGGGAGGTCTGCGCGCCATGTGGGACCCTCCTCCAGTGGCCGGGGAGCAGCCGGGGAGCAGCCAGCGCTGCAGAGACTGCGGTCAGCTTCGCAACCCAGCGCTCAACCGCTGCACCACCGGGGAGGCCCGATTTTCAACTCTTTTAAATATAATAACTATCTCCATGAATTATCCTTAGTATATGATAATATGAGAACATATTTAATTTTAAAGCATTTAATTATGAAAAATATTTATGCCTTTTATCCTGCCTTTTTTCTCTGTAAGCATACAAAAAAGGAGAAAGTTTGCCTGACGTTAGCACATTAGAATTTCTCCCCTGAAGTGAATATCACTGCCTAATACTGACACGATTAAGTGAAAGTAAATATTTTTTGAGCAATAACCCCAGGAGAAAATCAGGTTAGAAAAAAATGAGAGGTACATTGGATGCTATTTAATTATGAAAAATATTTCATCACAGCAGTTTTTAATTTATGGTAAATTTATAAATAAATTTAATAACAAATATATAGAACTTATTCAAATAATTTGGTGCATTATAATAAAACATTATTCAGTTACTAATATTATGGCTCATATTTATGTACAGTAAAAGATATTGTTAGTGAAAATAACTTGTTAATGAAAATAACTGGCTACAAAGGAGAAACAGTCATTTATCTGATTATGTGATCAATTTCTAATAGCAAAGATCATTACTTTTTTTCTCTTTCTTAATCTACAGCAAGAATACAAGAAGACATGCACTTGAGGGGCTTGTGTATAGGTGAGAGAATTTGTGTATGATATTGTCTGACTCAAGTTTTCAAGTTCATTTGAAAAATGCCTTAGTTCCGTCTCCCTTGACAAAGTCCTGTTCTGGACACTCTACAGTTCCATGTTAATTAGCAGCTTGGAGTTACAGATCCCCACAGTATGAGGCTTGGTATCCAATGTGCTTCTCGTTGTTTTCTAATCTGATTTTCTTCTGGGATTATTGCCCAAGAAATATTTACTTTCACCTAAGCAGTGATTGGGTATTGGGCAGTGATAATCACTTCAGGGGAGAAATTCTAATATGCTAAAGTCAGGTAAACTTTCTTTTTTTCTGTATGCTTACAGAGATAAAAGGAAGGATAAAAGACAGGAGGGGGGTGACCCAGACATGTAAGTAACCTGTCTGACTTTCTATTATCACCACATCTTTCTTTCTTATATGTTGCCTCCAATTACATTAGTCAGCCTTGACTGATTCAGCTACTTTAACAACTCATTCAGTCTTTCCTAGAGACTCCCTTTCAGAAGTCCTTTCTGAGGTTATTATCTCAATGCATCTATGTTAAATGTAATCAGTGTTCTTAACACAAGAATAATCAGAAAAGTGTTAGGGAGAAAGAAAGTGCTGGAACTTTTTTAGCTGGAGAAAAGTGATTATCCTCCAGACCTGTCTTCTTTTTCTAAATAGCACTTGATAGCTTTTGTTCATATTTCAGATTTGGGAAAACAGTTTTTGTAATCACACTTTGGGATTAGATAGAAGTGTATAAATATATATATGTGCACATATATAAGCATATAAATAGTAAACTGATTATTCTCAGTTCCTATTCACAGACTCCCTTCATATACACATTTGAGTGTGTATTTATACTTTAATCAGTGATGGCTCTTCTCAGATTCTGTTAAGAAATTCTTCAAGTCATAGGTTTTATTTATTTTTTATTATAATTTTTTTTTGAAGATTTATTTATTTATTTATACAAGCACTGGGTACAGTCAGAAGCACAGGAGGGTGAGAGAATTCACCAGAGCCAGAGTGGGGAATAGAACAGGCAGACTGACGAAGTACACTGCTGAGGGGAGCAGTGGGTGTGGCAGGAGAGGTCTGCACGCCTTGTGGGACCCTCGCCAGCGGCGGGGGATCGAACCAGTGCGCAGAGGCTGTGGGCAGTTTTGCAGCCCAGCGCTCAACCTCTGAGCCACCGGTGAGGCCCGTCATAGGTTTTAGACTTCAACTGTGAACTAGGCAAATTCCTGCACATCTTACCTCCAATTTATGAGGGAGAGAATTACTCTTTAACATAATCAGAGTAGGAGGTTACTACTTAAGTCTAGGCAGGAGAGGAAGGCCCTCCTTGATAGACCCCTTATAATCCTATTGTTTTTAAAAGTATTTTAAAATATTGCAATGGGAGTATAAGAGAGGAAAAATTACATGAATTTTATTTCTGTTATGAGTCAGACATAGTAAGTAGTATACTTATAAGCATTTACATGAATGTTATTCTCCTTTGTGAAATTTGAAGTTATTTCTAAAGTTGCTTCTAAATCTAATATTCCCTAAAATTATGTGATTTTGAATTTTGGTGCTAAATAAGTAAATGGTAATTTCTAAATTTCTGTAGGTTGGGAAACAAATTCATATTTAGCAAGATACTACTTTCTCAGAGAGTTCAAATTAAAAAGAAGATTTATTTATTTATTCATTTATTTAAAGATTTATTTATTTATGCATATAGAACTGGGGTGTAGGCCAGAGGTCCGGGGGTAGGGGGCAGTGGTGGTGGTAAGAGGACTCACCAGAGACAGAGCAGGGAGCAGAACAGGAGGATCCACTGAAACACACTACTGAGGGGAGCAGTGTGTGAAACAGGAGAGGTCTGCTGTGTCATGTGGGTTTCTCCCTGGCCAGCTGGGGATTGAACTCAGGCTGTGGTGGCTGACAGCTTGATAGTACTGTCTTTAACCCCTGCACCACCAGGGTGGCCCTAAAGATTTATTTATCTACGCATACAAGAACTGGGGCACAGGCCAGAGGTGCGGGGAGTCAGAGGATTCACCAGAGACAGAGTGGGGAATAGAACAGGCCGACTGACTGAAATACACTGTGAGGGGAGCAGAGGGGGAGACAGGAGAGGTCTACTGCACCATGTTGGTAGCTCCTGGGCTGGGGATCGAACTCATGCTACAGTGCTGCAGACAGCCCCATAGATTGTGTTCTAACACCTTGTGCCCCAGGGAGGCCCCAAGAGAGTTCAATTTTAAGAAGGATTTAATTTTTTTTTAAGTACATAAATTGGAATTACTTTTTATACCTGCACTAGATCTGAGTTGAAATAAATGAAATTATAATTTTTAAGTAATTACATGGAAACACATTGATCTGAAATAAATCAGTATTTTATGTTAAGCGGTATCAAGCATATGTATAATATGGGGATCTCTATCACACAATTTTTAGGTTTTGTGGGTAGAATTCATTACTAGAATTCATTCATTGCCTCTAAATTCACTATGAGGATTTCAGGCTCATCAAAGCACCATTACTAATATTTATGTCAGTTTTCAAACTTAAGTTCTCAATTCTTGTAAATTGCTAAGAGCACATCTTAAGCATTTTCAACATACACACACGCGCATGCACGCGCGTTGTTTATGTTAGCTATAGGAGGTGATGGATATGTTAATTTTCTTGGTCAGGGTAATCGTTCTAAAATGGATTTGATTATCAAACCATCACATTGTATACATTGTATACATTGCATACATTGTATGCAAATATGTCGATTATTCTCAATTATGTAAATACATGCAATTTACTTAATAAAATAAAAAAATTAAAAATTTATTCATCTGATTTGGCACAATTTTACTTTAAAAAATATAAACAGGGCCTCCCCAGCAGCTCAGCAGTTTGAGCGCAGCACTGCGAAGCTGTCTGCAGCCTCTGCAGCACAGTTTTGACTCCCGGCCAGCCAGGAAGATTCCTACATGGTGCGGCAAACCTCTCTTGTCATGTCCGCTGCTCCCCTCTGCAGTGTATTTCGGTCGGTCTGCCTGTTCTGCTCCCTGCTCTGTCTTTGGTGAATCCTCTAACCCTCCCACACCTCTGGCCTGTACCCCAGTTTTTGTATAAAAATAAATCAATCTTTAAAAAAATAAAAATATAAACAAACCTGAGTAAAAGGAAAAAATTGAGCTCTCATTATTCCTAAATGTAGGTGAGTCAACATGGTTCTGTCTTAGAGCAGAACATTTTGGTGTACCAGTAATGATATTATAAAACAAATAATAAGTGTATAGGAAAGATGATATATATCATAATTCTGACATCTTATCATTTAGAACAATAAGATAGGTGACAAAGACATATTTTGCTTTTCATGAGTTTACTAAATGCCACTACCTTGACTTTAGCCAAATGAGTGTGCACAGGTGAGTTTTTACCTTTCTATTATTTTTATATATACTTATTTTATTCATAATTTGTAATGTTTTAGACTTCCAAAATTAATTCTAATGATGGCTGACTTTAACAAGATTTATTTTAAACATAGTAAAACACCTGATCCATGTCATTCAATTTCAATACTCAATGTTAAAGGAAATGAAAAACAAACATGCACATAACTGCACACTTTTCATAAAGGTCTATTTCTTCTTGGTGGGTACTGCTTTTAATGGTTCAGTACGTTTAAGTAATGTACAGGTAACTGCATCACTCTAAAATTGGTAATAGATAGATCACCAGTTCAACTAGAAACCTGTTAACAGGAACTATCTAAACATTTAAAAAACAAAATCCTTTGGAGACCATGGGCACAGCAAAGTGTGTTTCTGACTTGCCAGTTTAGAATAGGGACTTTGCTTTACTAAAGACAGGTTGAAACTGGGAGAAGGCTCCCTGCTCAGCCAGAGGTGAGCTAGGAAGCCCCACCACCAGACCCCGTCTGGTCAGCAGTCTGAACCCAGAGGAGGAGCCGGCAGTCACTGTGGGGGCAGACCGCAGGCACAGGAAAGTGAACTTCCAACTCGCCATTTTAGCATAGGGACCTTTGCTTCAACCAAGGCTGCTTGAAACTGGGAGAGGGCTGCCCCCACGGCCAGAGGTGAGCTGAAGACCCCCACAAGCCAGGTCCTGCCTGGCAGGGAGTTGGAGCCCAGAGGGTGATCCAGCGATTTGGAGCCCAGAGTGTAATACAGCCACCCCACCTCCAGGGCAGTCTGTGGGACTTCAAGACACACCTTTGGAATTAAACAAACACAGAAGGAGGAGATAGTCTGTGACAGCAACCATTAACATACTCATAGTACTACTGCCTTACAGACTTCTGGCATAACAGTATTTGACTCGATTGGACCACCAGTTTCTGAAATCTCAGAAAGAGCACACCAAAAGATGCCGGCCAGTGACACAGTGTCCCAATGCATAGGACAAATTAGAAAACAAGCAGCAGTGAGAAGAAAAACTACATGCAACCTAGCAAGTCCTCAGGAAAACGACACAACACAAAAAGAAAACTACCCACCAGATTGCAACAACAGTGACTTGGAAGAACTTCTGAGCCTTCCAGAAAGAGAATTTAAAATTGCCTTGATTAAAAAACTGACCGAAATCACTAAGGAAAACAACGCTCAGAAGAATGAAATTGAGTTCCTAAAGAGGGAAGTGAAGGAAATGCAGGAGATGAAAGGATTAATGAAAGAGCTAAAGAACTCTGGGAAAAGCAGTGATAACAGAATAGATGAAATGGAAGAATGGAAAAGCACTCATGAAGATAATAGTTGTCTGATATATTTTGGTGCTCCTTCATTTGGTGAGTATATGTTAATTAGTGTTATTTCTTCTTGAAGTATTTTCCCCTTGATCATAATTTAGTGACAGTCTGGGTCTCTTTTTACCTTTTTGAGTTTGAAATCTGTTTTATCTGATGTTAGTATAGATGTTCCTGCCTTCTTTTTTGGTCCATTTTCTTGTAGGATTGTTTTTCATCCTTTTACTTTTGGTCTATTTTTATCTTTTGTAGTTAAGTGAGTTTCCTGGAGACAGCAAAAGATTGGGCTTTGTTTCTCAACCCAGCCTGCGACTCTGTGTCTTTCTTCATTCTTTTTCATTTGTGCTTCTCTTTCCCTTTCTGTTTTGGTTCTTTTTATTTCTGTTCCTATATCTCTCTCCTCTCCTTCTGGGATCCCTATAACTCTTATATTTCCTTTCCTCATGGAGTCAGATAGTTCCCGAAGTCTTTCTTCATTCTTTTTTACTCGTGCTTCTCTTTCCTTTTCTGTTTTTGTACTTTTTATTTCTGTGTCTTTGAGAGTGCTTATTCATTCTTCCATTTCATATAAATAAGGAGCTAGAGCTCATGGGATTAACAGACATCTATAGAACACTAACCTCCAAAAAATCTGAGTACACATTTTTCTCAAGCACACATGGATCATTCTCCAGGATCGATCACATACTGGGACAAAGGTAAAGGATAAAGAAAATTATAAAACACTGTTAAAAGAAATAGAAGACACAAAGAAATTAAAGACATCCCCTGCTCATGGATCGGAAGAATTAACATTATCAAAATGGCCATCCCACCAAAAGCAATATACAGAGTCAATGCTATTCCAATAACAATTTCAATGTCATTCTTCAAAGAAATAGAACAAATATTGATAAAATTCATATGGAGCCACCAAAAACCCCAAAAAGCCAAAACCCCCCTGAAAAAAAAGAAGGGAATGGAGGCATCACTCGCCCAGATTTCAAACTATACTACAAAGCCATAATAATCAAAACCACATGGTATTGGAACAAGAACAGACACACAGACCAATGGAACTGAATAGAAAACCCAGAAATAAACCCAGAGATTTATGGTCAACTAATCTTTGACAAAGGAGCAAGGAATATGCACTGGAGCAAAGAAAGTTTGTTCAACAAATTGTGCTGGGAAAACTAGGTTGCTACATGCAGAAGAATGAAACTTGACTACTACCTTACACCATGCACAAAAACCAACTCAAAATGGACCAAAGAACTAGACATAAGACCTCAAACCATAAAATATATAGAAGGAAATATAGGCGAAAAACTACATGACATGCACCTCAAAGACATCTTTACAAACACATCACCCAAAACAGTGATAGTGAAGGCAAAGATAAACAGCTGGGACTACATCAAATTAAAGAGCTTCTGTACAGCAAAAGAGACACTAACCAAAACAAAGAGAAACTCCACCGACTGGGAGAACATTTTTGCATACAACACTGATGATAAAGGACTGATCACAAAAATCTACGAAGAGCTGATGAAACTCAACAAAAACAAAGAAAATAATCCAGTCAAAAAATGGGCAGAAGAGCTAAAAAGAAATTTCTCCCATCTGACTGATTAGCTGCAATGCTAAAGTGAGTGCAATTGGAACCTCATGGCCAAGCAAGGTTTACTGAAGTTAAGATATTTATGTCCTTTCTGATAAATTGATCCTCCATATTCTGTCCCATCATTGACACTAGTGTGTATCCAGAAGTCCCAGTCTTGTAACCCACTGCAAAATTATTCCTGGCCAGCTTAGGTTGGGCACTGTCAAAGGTCATTTTGTGCCTAGCACGCCTGCCATTAGAACCAAAGACAGTGGAGCCATGGGCTGCAGGTTCAGCCAAGTCAAATCAACACCACAACCAAGCTGTATTATATCCCCTCCTGTAAGAAGACTTGATTTTACCACTTTTCTTTCCTGGGTTTTGGGGAAAAGTGGGTATAAAAGATTAGTTTCAAACCCTGACAAATCTTGCCTTTGATTGCAGTTTCTCTTGCCAGAGTGTTATCAGTGTTCCATTTTCATGAGAGAGTCAGACCATACCCACACCACTATATTTGGTCTCCAAGGTCCCAGTAGCACTGCCTGGGTCTGTATCAGATGAGCCAGGTGTTGAGAATCCCACACCACTGCACGACTGTTTTCCCATCCAGTTCCACCAACCCCAAGCCAAAGCCTTGGTTGAAAATATATCTGGCAGCTCATCTCAGGTCAGTGTATGATGGAGGAATACACTCTGGTGTACAGCTTTGTCTGTAGGTGTCCATGGTGAGGCTGTGGGAGGAGGTGTCTATGGTCTCTGGGTGGGGGTGCTAGAAGCTGAGCTCGCTGGGCTAGCTTGAGGTCAGGCTGCAGCTGCTCTGGCTGAAGGGTAAAGTCAATTTTTTTTTATCTACTATGCTATTACTACTGTTGGTCAAACAACCATCATCTCTAGCCTAGAATTACTTTACTTGCCTACCTGATTCCCCCAGAAGCTACTCTTGCTTTTCCCTTATCTATTCTTTTTTTAAAAATAAATTTTATTTTTATATTCCCCATACAATTGCAACCCCCTTATTTTGACCCAAATCCCTCCTCTCCCCGCCGCCTAACCCCCATAGAGTGTCCCTGGTTCATAGTTTTTTGTTGATTTTGATTTTCACTTTCTTATAATTATTCACTGTCCTGGTCCCTTATTTAAGTTTTCTAGATTCCTGCTATGAGTGAGACCATCCGGTATTTTTCTTTTTCTTTCTGGCTTATTTCGCTGAGCATGATCCCTTCCAGCGCCATCCATGCTGCTGCAAATTGCATGTGTTTATCTTTTTTGAATGCTGAGTAATATTCCATGGTATATATGTACCACATCTTCTTGATCCAGTCATCTATTTTTGGGCATTTGGGTTGTTTGCGAAGCTTAGCTATTGTAAATAGTGCTGCTATAAACATAGGGGTGCAGGTGCTCTTTGGAATTGATGTTTCTGTGTCCTTTGGGTAAATACCTAGGAGTGGAATTGCTGGATCATATGGAAGCTCTATGTTTAGTAGGTCCAGAAATCTCCACATAGCTCTCCATATTGGTTGGACCAGTTTGCACTCCCACCAACAGTGCAGAAGAGTTCCGTTTTCTCCACATCCTCGCCAACATTTGTTGTTGCTAGTTTTTTTAATATGTGCCATTCTCACTGGTGTAAGATGGTATCTCATGGTAGTTTTGATTTGAATTTCCCTGATGACAAGTGATGTTGAACATTTTTTCATATGCCTGTTGGCCATTTGCATTTCCTCTTCAGAGAAGTTTCTTTTAGCTCTTCCGCCCATTTTTTGACTGGATTATTTTCTTTGTTGTTGTTGAGTCTCATCAACTCTATGCAGATTTTTGTGATCAGTCCTTTATCATTAGTGTTGGGTGCAAAAATGTTCTCCCAGTTGGTGGGGTTTCTCTTTGTTTTTGTTATTGTCTCTTTTGCTGTGCAGAATCTCTTTAATTTGATGTAGTCCCAGCTGTTGATCTTTGCCTTCACTATCACTGCTTTGGGTGATGTGTCTGTAAAGATCTTTGATGTGAATATCACGTAGTGTTTCGCCTATTTTTTCTACTACGTATTTTATGGTTTGAGGTCTTATGTCTAGTTCTTTGATCCATTTTGAGTTGATTTTTGTGTATCGTGTGAGGTAGTGGTCAAGCTTCTTTCTTTTGCATGTAGCAACCCAGTTTTCCCAGCACCATATATTGAACAAACTGTCTTTGCTCCAATGCATAGTCTTTGCTCCTTTGTCAAAGATTAGTTGACCATATATCTGTGGGTTTATTTCTGGATTTTCTATTCAGTTCCATTGGTCTGTATGTCTGTTTTTGTTCCAATACTGTGCAGTTTTGATGATTATGGCTTTGTAGTGTAGTTTGAAGTCTGGGAGTCTGATGCCTCCATTCCTTTCTTTTTTTTTCAGGAGAGCTTTGGCTATTCAGGGTTTTTTTGTGGTTCCATATGAATTTCATCAATAATTGTTCTATTTCTTTGAAGAAAGACATTGAAATTTTTATTGGAATAGCACTGAATCTGTATATTGCTTTTGGTAGGATGGCCATTTTAATAATGTTTATTCTTCCAATCCATGAGCAGGGGATGTCTTTCCATTTCTTTGTGTCTTCTTCGATTTCTTTTAACAGTGTTTTATAGTTTTCTTTGTATAGGTCCTTTACCTCTTTTGTTAGATTTATTCCCAAATATTTGATTTTTTTGTTTAGATAATAAAAGGGATGGTTTTTTTTTATTTCTTTTTCTTCAGATTTATTGTTTGTGTATAGGAAGGCTACTGATTTTTGCATGTTGATTTTGTATCCTGCCACTTTACTGAACTGATTGATGAGTTGAATTAGTTTTTCTGTGGAATTTTTGGGGTTCTCTATGTATATTATCATATCATCTGTAAATAGTGATAGTTTGACTTCTTCTTTTCCTATTTAGATTCCTTGTATGTCTTTCTCTTGTCTTATTGCTCTGGCAAGGACTTCCAGTATTATGTTGAAAAGCAGTGGTGAGAGTGGACATCCTTGTCTTGTTACAGATCTTAATGGAATTGCTTTCAGCTTTTCACCATTGAGAATGAAACTGGCTGTTGGCTTGTCATACATGGCCTTTATGATGTTGAGGTATGTTCCTTGTATCCTAAGAATTTCAAGGACTTTTATCATGAATGGGTGTTGCACTTTGTCAAAAGCTTTCTCAGCATCTATTGATATTATCATATGGTTTTTATATTTCTTTTTGTGATGAGTTGGATAACGTTGATTGATTTTCGGTTGTTGAACCATCCTTGTGTCCCTGGAATGAATCCTACTTGATCGTGGTGAATTATCTTATGGATACATTGTTGGATTCTGGTAGCTAAAATTTTATTGAGGATTTTTCCATCAGTGTTCATTAAGGAGATTGGCCTGTAGTTTTCCTTTTTTGTGTTGTCCTTGTTTGGTTTTGGTATTAGTGCAATGTTGGCTTCATAGAAAGTGTTTGGTATTGTCCCTTCCTTCTCAATTTTTTGGAAGAGTTTGTGAAGGATAGGCACTAATTCGTCTCTGAAAGTTTGGTAGAATCCATTTGTAAATCCATCAGGTCCTGGGCTTTTGTTTTTGGGGAGGTTTTGATTACCATTTCAATTTCGCTGCTTTTAATTGTTTGGTTTAGGTGTTCTATTTCTTCTTTATCTAGTTTTGGGTGATTGTAGAGTTGTAGGAATTTGTCCATGTCCTCTAGCTTTTTGAACTTGTTTCCATATAACTGTTCATAGTAGTTACTGATTATTCTTTTGATTTCTGCTGTGTCTGTTGTGATTTCTCCTCTTTCATTTATGATCCTGTTTATTTGTGCTTTCTCTCTTTTTTCCTTTGTGAGCCTGGCTAGGGGTTTGTCTATTTTATTGATTTTTTTCAAAGAACCAGCTCTTGGTTTCATTGATCTTTTGGATTTTTTTTTTTTTAGTTTTGATTTCATTTATTTCTGCTTTGGTTTTTATTATTTCTTTTCTTCTACTTGTTTTGGGTTTTTTTTTGTTGTTCTTTTTCTAGATCTTTGAGCTTTGAGATTAGGTTTTTTCTTTGAGTTCTTTCTTGTTTCTTGATGTGAGCCTCTATTGCTATATATTTTCCTCTTATTACTGCTTTTGCTGCATCCCATACATTTAGGATATTGGTGTCTTCCTTGTCATTCAATTCACAGAATATTTTTAATTTCTTCTTTGATCTCCTCATTAGTCCAGTGGTCTTCCAGTCGTGTGGTTTTCAATCTCCATGAGGTAGGAGAGTTCCTTGCCTTCTTTTAATGGTTTATTTCTAGTTTGATGCCTTCATGGTCAGAAATGATGGTTGGTATGATTTCAATCTTGGTGTATCTGTTGATGTTTGTCTTGTGCCCCAGTATGTGATCGATCCTGGAGAATGATCTGTGTGTGCTTGAGAAAAATGTGTACTCCGTTTTTTTTGGGTTTAGTGTTCTATAGATGTCTGTTAAGCCCAAGCGCTCTAAGTCCTTATTTAGAGCTTTAGTGTCTTTACTTATTTTTTTGTATTGTTGATAGTGGCGTGTTGAAGTCTCCCACTACGTATTTGTTTTCTCTGATGTCTGTTTTCAGAGATGACAATAGTTGTCTGATATATTTTGGTGCTCCTTCGTTTGGTGAATATATGTTAACGAGTGTTATTTTTTCTTGAAGTATTGTCCCCTTGATCATAATGTAGTGACCGTTGGGGTCTCTTTTTATCTTTTTGAGTTTGGAATCTGTTTTATCTGATATAAGTATAGCTGTTCCTGCTTTCTTTTTGGTCCATTTGCTTTTAGGATTGTTTTCCATGCTTTAAGTTTGAGTCTATTTTTATCTTTTGTAGCTAAATGTGTTTCCTGGAGACAGCAAAAGGTTGGGTTTTGTTTCTTAATCAGCCTTCGACTCTGTGTCTTTTTATTGAAGAGTTTAGTCCATTTACATTTAGAGTTAATATTGATATGTGAGCCTCTGTATTTGCCATCGTCTTTGTCTTTCCATTGATTTTATTCATTTATTCTATTGATAACTTTTTTTTGGCCTTCTTTCATTGTTATTCGTCCCTCTTAGGTTCTGGCTTCAGGATTCCTTGCAGTATTTTTTGGAGTGGGGGTTTAGTCGTAATGAAATTTCAAAGTTTCTGTTTGTTTGGGAAGGTCCTTATTCTTTCTTCATAGAGGAAGGAGAGCTTTGCGGGATAGAGTATTCTTGGTTGGCATCTGTTTTCTTGGAGTCCGTTGACTCTGTCCCTCCACTCTTTTCCTGCCCATAGAGTTTCTTTGGAGAAGTCTGATGTCTGTCTGATTGGTTTTCCTTTGAATGTTATTTGTTTCTTCCCTCTTGTCAGCTTTATTACTTTGTCCTTGTCCTGGATTCTTGGGAGGTTTACTATTATGTGTCTTGCTGTTTTTTCCCTTTCGTTGTGGAAGTTTGGTGTTCTTCTTGCTTCGTGTATATCAATTTTCAGCTCCTTCTTCACATTTGGGAAGTTCACTTCAATTATCTACTTGAATATTTTCTCTGTTCGTTCATCTCTCTACTCTCCTTCTGGGATTCCTATAACTCTTATGTTTCCTTTCCTCATGGAGTCAGATAGTTCCTGAAGTCTTTCTTCATTCTTTTTCCTTTGTACTTCGCTTTTCTTTTCTGTTTTGGTTCTTTTTATTTCTGTGTCTTCAAGAGTACTTATTCGTTCTTCCGTTTCATGTTTTCTGCTTTCATTGCTTTTCCAAGAGTTCTTTAGTGCCTCCATTAATTCTTTCATCTCCTGCATTTCTTTTACTTCCCTCCCTAGGGACTCAGATTCATTCTTCTGATTGTTGATTATTTTTCCCTTATCCTTGTTTTTCTTTATGAGTTATATCACTTTTTTAATAATGGCAATTTTAAATTCTCTTTCTAGAAGGCTCAGAAGTTCTTCCAAGTTACTGTCATTGCAATCTGGGGAGTGGTTTTCTTTTTGTGGTGTGCTTTTTTCCTGAGGAGTTGCTTGGTTGCGTGTGGTTCTTCTACTCCCTACTGTCTGTTTTCTAATTTGCCATATGCATTGGGACACTCTGTTTCTGGGACTGGCCGGCATCTTGGGTGAACTTCTCCGCTCCCCTCTGGCTACTCTGGGAGCCATCTGTCGGTTTCAAGCAGTCTTTACTGAAGAAAGTTCCCTGTTCTGAAATGCCGATGCAGGGACACACTCCCCTGCGGGCCTGGTCTGCCCCGGCGGTGGATTCCCGCTCCCCCTCTGGGCTTGGACTTAGACCAGAAGGGGCCTGGCATGGGCGAACTTCCCAGCTCACCTCTGGCTCCTGAGGGAGACTTCTGCTGGTTTCAGGCAGTCTTTACTGAAGAAGTGTCCCTGTTCTAAAATGGCGATGCGGGACACACTCCCTGCACGTCCGGTCTGAGGCACACTCTTCTGCGGGCCCAGTCTGCCCCGGCCCTGGGTGTGTGCTCCCCCTCTGGGCTCAGACTGCTGGTTAGAAGGGGCCTGGCGTGGGCTAACTTCCCAGCTCACCACTGGCTACTCCGGGAGCCTTTTGCTGGTTTCAAGCAGTCTTTACTGAAGAATGGTCCCTGTTCTATTGAAGGGTGAAGTCTTTACCTTATTTTTTAAAACTTTTTTTTGATTAAATGCTTTTATCAAAAAAATTTTGTACTATCTACATTTGTGTACCTATGGGTTTTTAAGGGGATCTCTCACAAATATCCTTTTTCCATCAACTTTAAGAGATATAAAATTTGGTGGTAAAAACTATCAGCGGTTGAAAAATTCATAAAATTATTTAGCTTCTCCCTATATTGAAATTCTGTCTGACCCTACATCACCCTCTGAGCAGATAATTACTTTTGAGAAACTTTACCATAACCCACCTTGTCAGAGAGGAGAAAACATATAGTCTTCTTATTTTCCTGACCTACTGCCTCACTTTTATCCATTATTTTTGTATCATGATTTCTATTAGAATGGGCAATGAGCACTCATATTTTATTTCATACTGAACATTTATTTTTTTATTTAAATATTTTATTTTATATAATTCTTACATCTTTTTTCATCTTTGCACAATGTATGCATTTTCATTTTGGTTATATTCCCCATGCAATTGCACCTCCTCCCTTATTTCGATTCTAGTCCTTCCTTTCCCCCTGTAGTGTGTCTCTGGTTTATAGTTGCTTGTTGATTTTGATTTTTACTTTGTATTGATTAGTCTTTTTCCTGGTCTCTTATTTAGGTTTTCTTAATTCCTGCTATGAGTGAGACCATCCGGTATTTTTCTTTTTCTTTCTGACTTATTTCGCTGAGCATGATCCCTTCTAGCTCTATCCATGTTGCTGCAAACTGCATGTGTTTATCTTTTTTGATTGCTGAGTAATATTCCATCGTGTATATGCACAACATCTTCTTGATCCAGTCATCTATTTTTGGGAATTTGGGTTGCTTCTGTAGCTTAGCTATTGTAAACAGTGCTGCTATAAACATAGGTGTGCAGGTGCCCTTTGGAATTACTGTTTCTGTGTCATTTGGGTAAATACCTAGGAGTGGAATTGCTGCGTCATATGGAAGCTCTATGTTTAATACTTCAAGAAATCTACACACAGCTCTCCATAGTGGTTGGGCCAGTTTGCACTCCCACCAGCAGTGCAGGAGAGTTCCTTTTTCTCCACAAACTCGCCAAAATTTGTTGTTGCTAGTTTTTTTTAGTATGTGCTATTCTCACTGGTGTGAGATGGTCTCTCATTCTAGTTTTGATTTGCATTTCCCTGATTACAAGTGATGTTAAACATTTTTTCATATGCCTGTTGGCCATTTGCATTTCCTCTTCAGAGAAGTTTCTTTTTAGCTCTTCTGCCCATTTTTTGACTGGATTATTTTCTTTGTTGTTGTTGAGTCTCATCAGCTCTTTGCAGATTTTTATGATCAGTCCTTTATCATTAGTGTTGTGCGCAAAAATGTTCTCCCAGTCGGGGGGTTTCTCCTTGTTTTTGTTATTGTCTCTTTTGCTGTGCAGAAGCTTTTTAATTTGATGTAGTCCCAGCTGTTTATCTTTGCCTTCACTATCACTGCTTTGGGTGATGTGTCTGTAAAGATGTCTTTGATGTGCAAATCATGTAGCGTTTCGCCTATATTTCCTTCTATGTATTTTATGGTTTCAGGTTTTATGTCTAGTTCTTTAATCCATTTTGAGTTGATTTTTGTGCATGGTGTGAGGTAGTGGTCAAGCTTCATTCTTTTGCATGTAGCAACACACCTACTGAACATTTAAATCAATCTCAGCATCCCAACCTCTTTTCCTACTACTTCTACTAGCATAATTTTATAAGCCAAAATGGAAGCTTTTCTTTTCTTTAAGAAAATTATCTTGAAAGAAATTTACCTCTAACAATAGTTATCAAAAGACAGGGATGGCCATATGAAAATGTTTATTGAGATAAAAGTTTTAATACAAAAGGATGCATGTTTTAAGGGGAATGTCTTTAACTAGTGTCCACTTTTTCTTTTCTGTGAAACCTCACTAATGGAATAAAACCCATCTAAGAGCTTACTTCTGACATTATAAATAAATAGTAGTGATGGCAACACCCTCAAATGAATTCCTTGTGTCCATTTTTCTTTTTTACCTTAACAGACCAATGGAAGAAAACAATGAAACATTTGGGGAGAACTTCATTTTTCTTGGGTTCTCAGACCAGCCGCAGTTGGAGGTCATCCTTTTTGTGGTAGTTTTGATGTCCTATCTTCTGACCCTCATGGGCAACACCACCATCATCCTGGTCTCCTGCCTGGACTCCAAACTCCACACACCCATGTATTTCTTCCTCACAAATCTTTCCTTTCTTGACCTTTGCTTCACTACCAGCATCATCCCTCAATTATTGTGGAATTTGAAGGGACCAGCTAAGACCATCACCTGGATGGGCTGTGTGATCCAATTCTACGTATCCTTCTCACTGGGGTCCACTGAGTGTGTTCTGCTTACCATCATGGCATTTGACTGTTTCGTGGCTGTCTGCAGACCCCTCAATTACACAACAATCATGCATCCATCGTTTTTCAAGTCCTTAGCAGGAATAGCGTGGCTAAGTGGAGTTGGAAACATGCTCATCCAAGGGACCTTCACCCTCCAGCTTCCTTGATGTGGGCATTACATCTGCACCACTTCTTATGTGAAGTGCCTGCCATGATCAAGTTGGCCTGTGTTGACATCCATGAAAACAAAGTCCAGCTTTTTGTGGCCACGTTGGTTCTCCTCCTTTTTCCTGTGTCACCGATATTGGTTTCTGATGGATTCATTGTTGAAGCACTGATAAAAATTAAATCAGTCCAACGTTGGCGCAAGGCCCTAGGGACCTGCGGTTCCCACCTCATCGTGGTATCCCTCTTTTTTGGGACTAGCTCAGTCATATATATCCAACCAAAGAGTCCATATGGCCATGTCCAGGGAAAGTTCCTTACCCTCCTTTATATTGTGACAACTCCCACCCTCAACCCTCTTATACGTACTTTAAGGAACATGGATGTGAGAGGTGCCCCATGGCGATTGTTGACAAGAAAACAAAATTCCTAAGGAAAAAAGAAAAAGGAAGCAGTGACTTTCTGGGCTAGAAAGTTATTATTAAAGAGCCCAAATATTAAATACTCCAAACTATAGATTATACTATACAGGTTGCTTACCTCTCTGTCTATATTTATGTACAGTATGGCTGACATGGTCTGGAAAGTACAAGTTGAATCTTGGACTTTTAAATGCATGACACCTCGTGTGTGTGTGTGTGTGTGATAAATATTCAACACTCATGAAATGTCTTTTTTTTAATTTATACAATAGCTGGGGTACAGTCCAGAGGTGGGGGAGGATGAGAGGATTCACCAGAGACAGAGCGGAGAGCAGAACAGGCAGACAGACCATAGACACTGCTGAGGGGAGCAGCGGGCGAGGCAGGAGAGGTCTGCTGCGCCATGTGGTTTCTCCTTGCCAGCGGGGAATTGTATCAGTGCTGCAGAGCCTGCAGATAGCTTCACAGCACTGTGCTCAACCCACTGCGCCACCGGGGAGGCCCACTCATGAAATGTCTTTGAAGGGATGAAGTACATACTCAGACAGAGAGATTTTTGACCTACTGTGTAATCAGGTTTGGGATCTCTAGAATGTTAATACATCCAAAGCGGCAAGATTTCACTCAAAATTCAAATCAACAGAAGGCAAATAGCCACAATATGAATTTATTTAGGGATGGGTGTCCTGCATTACAATAATAAAAGCATACAATGAAATTAACAACAAAACAGGGGAAAGGTAATGAACCTAGGAAGTTTGTGAGATTGGTGCAGAGTGGGTGGGACAGCTTCAAGAACCTTCTGTGTGGGATGATGATGGGGAAGAGGAGGAGATGGTGGAGGGTGAGGTGGGGGGGACCCCACATCTCAGGGAAAGAGTCCCTAGTGGGTTTTGCCAAACTGTGGAAAAGGCTTCAGGGCTACAGGCATGGAGTTCATAAGCATCTCAAATTGCTTGACTTTGGTGCCTGGACTTATGGTACCTCTCTTTGGTATGTTATATTAATTTTGATTGTAGCAGGGACTTTCCATACCGCCAGGTCTGTATCTTTCCTTGCCTTTCTTGTTTTTTATCTTTGTTTTTTAGTGCCTTTATAACCAAGTGGTTGAGAACTTAAGTAACTATGATGATTGCCCTTACCTTTCATCAGCCAGGATCCTCACAACATCATAGCATCCACACAATACATTGCATTTTTGCATATGATTAGGGAATTATAATAGTGTTTAATATTGAAACAGGAAATTGAAAAGCATTTATCAGGGTGTGAAAATCACAGTAGTATTTCCTTTGTAAAAGTGCCCTGGTGTAATATTAATGAAAATGTGTTGTACACACATATGATTTCAGTTCTTTCAAGAAGCAAACACAAAAAATTTTGAAAATTTGTCTTTTTGTAGTAAAGACCAGATCTGTGAATCTACTCAAAATGTTATTAAGAAAAAAATATTTATTTTTAAAAAGAAAAACAGGGCCTCCCTGTTGGTGCAAGGGGCTAAGCACAGCACTGTGAAGCTATCTGCAGCCACTGCAGCATGAGTTCGATCTCTGGCCAGGGAGCTACCCACATGGCACAGTAGACCTCTCCTGTCTCCCCACTGCTCCCCTCAGCAGTGTATTTCAGTAGATCCACCTGTTTGGCTCCCCACTCTCTCTAGTGAATCCTCTCACTGACCCCCCGCCCCGCAACTATGGCTTACACCTCAGTTCTTGTATGCACAAGTAAATATATCTTAAAAAAAATAAAATCTTGGAAGAAGGATTATTCTAAGAGAAAAAGAGGTTCCTTTATCCTGAAGAAAGTACAAAGGATGACTAGGATGATAGATTATTTTATAGGTGGCAGGCGCAAGTCAATGAAGTCTCCTTTTGGGGCCACTGTTTTATCTTGGTAGTTAGAACCCAAGAGAACCTGCTTGGGACAATGTGGGATACAGGGTGGGGGTATTTAAGAATTTGTTGAATATGTGCCATGGAGATGGGAGAGACAAATACCAGGAGACATGTAGACAGACATCTGGGCAGAAGTGAGAATCCACTTAAAATTAAGAAAGATCAATGATTTGTTAATGGCATATTTCTACATACTTGATGTGTTATCTCCAGGAATACTTTCATGCCTATAGAATTGAGGATTTGGCCCTGTGGAGATGCTCCAGGCTGGCACTTTCCCAAGGGAAATGTAATAAAAAGACAGGGGAAAGAACATTTAGCTGTGATGAAAATAATTTAAACTAATGAGCCAACAGGATATGTGTATAATATGTATATTTAATACGTAGCATATTAGTGATGGGAATTGAATGTTGACAATGACAACATTGTCAACAGTGGCAAGTAATGAGGGCAGAGGTTAAACACCTCTGTGGTTTGCCTTAGATATAAACAGCAATTGAAGGTCAGAGGGGCAAAGATTTTCTTTCAGAATGATCCCCTGGGACAATTCTGTGGATACTACGGAGCCCAGTACTAATTGCCACTTAGGAGACCCACATCGTTGGGAACTTTTCAGATTCAGTGTCCTCTGTCCTCTCCAGTCTCTCCAGATGAGCTGATCCTCAGGGATCTTCACTACAGTAACAGCCCTACAAACAGTATGTGCACCTCAGCCACTGACTCCTCATTTCAAGGTAACAGTAACTGGAGTCCAATGGGTCCAAGTTCTTTTCTATGTTAAGATGACAATCTGTGTGCAAAGGAAGGTGGCGAAATTCCTCTCTCTTGCCTTTCTCACTGGTAGGCATGCCTTGGCTTCCCATCCACATCATGCCTATGATTCTTAATATTCAATGGTGAATTCAGACTCAGGTTTAATGTGATTACCTCTCAATCTGGTGGTCATATGATACACTATGTCATTCAATTCTACATCATGTGGAATACAAGCTTTCTGCAAGCTTAAATAAGAGAATAGATTTTCTTATAAATAAGGAATTAGTTCAAGAATGTGAATTGATTTTTCATGGCATTGCTGTTGAGATAATGTGCAAGTATGGGCGGTAGGCTATAGAAACACAAGGGAAATTCTTCTTGGACTGGGAAGATAAAGTAGAACCTGAAGCAGGACTAAAGAGATTGGCACATCTGGATTTTATCTTATTCATTTGATAGAAGATATGACTTCTTTCCCCCACTGATGAAGAAATGAGAATTGACCTTGAATGAGTGAATGGGAGGATGACGACTGTATGTATTTGTGTGCATGGATGTGTATGCTTGTAGTTGTAAGTGTATTTATTAGAATTAGGAGAAATATTTGTAAACTGGTTTCCTCCTTAATGGTCCTTTTATACTCTCATTTACTATTATGTTTGTCTTTCACTATTTTGAGAGAACATTCATTTTCTTGGTGCTGATATGTTGAATGTCCAGACCCCTGATCTCATTTTGTTTCCATGGACTTCTAAGTTTCTTTAAAAAAAAGTTAAAATATTAGGTATAATCATTTGATTAGATCATTTGATAACAATCATGAGAACAGCTTAATTTATTTTACCTTCTTGGTTAAGTTGCATAACAAGTAATAAAACAAATTCTATTCTGCAGTTGTCTACTAGGGAAACATATTGAGACCTGAGTGACTTTATTGACGAGGTGTAGAAAGTACGTATTTGTCCCAACATGAAATACAGTGACAGTCTTTTGTATTTGTATGTGTTTGAAATGTGTTTGTATGTGTGAATAAATTGACTATTTAACATATTTATTGCTTATAACTGGAGCTTCAGAAAAGCTAGTTGTCTCCTAGAAGAAGAAATTCTAGTAAGTGTGCTGTACCTTGAGACAGGTTCATTCATTTATTTACAACCCTTCTTTTCCTGATTCTCATTCCTCCATTCAGATTCAAACTTTATATTCATTATAGGGCCCTAAAACCTGTGTCCTTTCTATTTTACCACACGGAAGGAGGTAATGAGCTCATTTTCTGCATTCATGGCATGAACTTGCATCCTGATGTGCTGTGGACTAAACTATTTAACTAATCACTAAGGGAAATATTCTTTTGAGATTATGTGCATAGTCATTCAACATTTAGAAGTGAATGCTACTATTACTACTTTCTAGGGTAAATATTTCACAAAAATAACTTCTATCATCTCTAGAAGCTGTCATTTATGTTACATGAATTCTTGAAAAAAATGTCAGCTCAAGCTTATTTTTAGGGAACTGAAAAGTTATTTACAATTGTCATTAAATCTGTACTCTCATTACTTTGTTTCTTGTCATTTAAATTGAAATATTTGTCATAGCTATAAACTAAATTGAATGTATTTTTATTTGTCTGACTTTCTTTTTTCTTCTTTATTTTTTTCTGTGATATATTTTATCTTAATTTCTTCCTGATTATTGTGAGAAGAAGTTTCTTCTTTCCTGATTAGCCTTCCTATGCCTCTCTTTCCAGAGACCTGTCATTCACGTCATTGTCTGAAGCTTCAGCAGGATGATAGCCAGTGTGCCCCAATGTGGCTGCAATTTCACTCAACTCTTTCTTTTTCCCCCAAGATTTATTTATTTATGCATATAAGCACTGGGGTACAGGCCAGAGGTGTGGTGGGTGAGAGCATTCATGAGAGACAGAGTGGGGAATGTAACAGGTGGATCTACTGAAATACACTGATGAGGGGAGCAGTGGGTGAGACAGGACAGGATCAAACTCATGCTGCAGTAGCTGCTGACGCTTAACCCCTTGCACCAGGAGGGAGGCCCTTCTCTCAACTCTTTCAAATAGTTCTTTGAAAAGGCTGATATTGTCATCAGTGGCCAACCAGTCACTCCTTCTAAGCGCCTCTAATACTTTCTGTCTCTGAACAGGTAATGGGCATCACCAACAGCAGTGCCAAGGAGGACTTCATCCTGGTGGGCTTCTCTGACCAGCCCCACCTGGAAAAGATACTCTTCGTTGTAGTTTTGGTGTCCTATCTGTTGACCCTGGTGGGAAATACCTTCATTATTTTGGTCTCCTCCATTGACCCTAAACTCAAAACACCTATGTACTTCTTCCTAAGTCACCTCTCCCTAGTAGATATCTGCTTTACCACCAGTGTTGTCCCCCAGCTGCTGTGGAACCTCAGGGGACCAGCCAAGACCATCACACTCCTGGGCTGTGTGGTCCAGCTCTATGTTGCTCTGGCAATGGGCTCTGCTGAGTGTGTTCTGCTGGTGGTCATGGCATTTGACCGCTATGCTGCTGTGTGCAAACCTCTGCACTATGCCACCGTGATGAACCCCAGGGTGTGCAGGGTTCTGACAGGGATTGTGTGGCTGTGTGGAATAGGAAATTGTCTCATCCAATCTACTGTCACCCTCCAGCTGCCTCGCTGTGGACAACGGCGCATCTATAATTTCTTCTGTGAGGTTCCCTCAATGATTAAGCTTGCTTGTGTGGACATCCATGCCAATGAAGTCCAAGTGTTCATTGCTTCATTAGTTTTGCTCATCTTGCCCTTGTTATTGATACTGATGTCTTATGGATTAATAGTCAGGGCAGTTGTAAGGATCAAGTCAGCCCAGGCTTGGCACAAAGTTCTGGGGACATGTGGATCCCACTTGTCGGTAGTGTTTATCTTCTATGGCACTGCTCTAGTGATCTATGGCCAGCCCAACAGCTCTTTTGCCCATACTCATGGGAAATTTATCTCCCTGTTTTATACAGTAGTGACCCCAACCCTCAATCCCCTCATCTACACGCTGAGGAATAAAGATGTGAAGGGAGCGCTGGGGAGACTATTTCACAGAGACAAGGGTTCATAACAAGGAGGCAGAGCACATAGTGGCCAAGTTTTGTGACAAAATGAAACTGAAGGTCACCTTGGGTATTCCTCCACTGAGGAGCTTTATGGTTCAATGAGGAATGGATGCCATCTTCACAGTCTGCGTCATTGCCTGTTGCTTGACCTTTCTGTCCTCTCTGGTCTCTTTCCCAGGCTTCATCTGGACCCTGTCTCCAAACACTTTAAATTCTATTGTTCATATCATTGTGCTTCTTGCCTTCCTTCCTGTTCTGTATTTTTTTTAACCTCCCTGTTTTTAATCACTCCTTCCTTTTCTTATTATTGTCTCCTTTTTTGCTTTGTTTTCTTTCCATTTCTTACTTTATTCTTATTTTTCCTTCTTTATTTTCTTACTCCATTTTCCTTTAACTCTTCCTTTATTTCCTTAACCTTTTATTGATTTTTTTCCTGTACCTTTATATTATGTGTTTCTACCATTTATCCCCTTCCCAAACAATAATTAAAAATTTGTAAAATAACCCAAACAAACTATTAATCCCTAAATGTACCAGTTATCAAACATAAAGTTTTCATTTGCCTAGAGGGGTAGAGAGAAGTGATTTCACCATAGAATTGAGAACTGAATTCATCTCCACAACAACCATTTGGAGATTGTGCAAGTTTTATTAAACTTTCTGTTTTTGTGTATCCAGCTTTTCTTAGGAAAAGAAGGAATGGGTTTTATTATTATGTTGACTAAAAGATTGGATAGGTCTTACAATTAAAATAGCTGGCAGGAAGTAATCTGTAAATATTAATTAGCGTCTTTCCTTCTTTCTTATCCTCTGATCAGAGGAGTTCTCCCTAATCCATGTTTATTACTTTTATCTGTAAAAATACAAAATCTTACTCAGTAATTCCTTATCCATTACACTTAGATCTGAATGAAATTACAATCACCTGAAAATAGGGGAAAATAAGTCAATCACTTTTTTGGCCTTTATGATATGGAAACTCAAGTGATTTACTTTTTCACTAACTTAGAGAAAGCATGAGACACTTGCTTGAATGCTTATAATAGCATTGGAGTATCTAAATTTGTCTAAGTCATTTATCATTTGCAGAGCTGTAGATAATTACTTAGTATCTCTGACCCTTAGTTTCTCAGTTTCTGAAATAATGAGGACATCAAAAATTTGTTATGACTATTTTAGGTGTCAGAAGGCATAAGGACAGTAAATGTCTGTCATCATTAGCAAACTTTGTTGAACTTGGTAATAAGCATGGTGTCAGACTGCATGAATTTGATGGCAAGTATATTTATTGTTCTTGGAATACATTATGTGGGTACTCAATAGTCACTATTACTTCTCTCCTAGGCTCACCTGTGAAAATCAAATGAGTTCAGCTTTTGACATCTGAAGGAATATGTTGGTTGTTTGATTTAAATATATTTTGTCATAGACCAAGCAATTGTAATTATTCTACTGTGACCTAAAGATTTGACTCACTGATATAAAGATTGTGATTCAATTATAACATTTAGTCTTGCTTTGGAATCTGTAGTTTTACATTCCTACAGTTTGGAGAAAAAGTATTCCTCACACAAATTCTAAGGAAAGATATCCTTATCCAAACAGTATGTGGCATCCTCCCATTAGTCATAATGTTTACCTCCCAATCTACAATCTGGATTCATCTACTACAGCAATATCAGATGCATGCTGAGTGGTAAGTCCCCTTTTAGAGCTGGATCAACCTGATCCCTTACTCACCTGTACAATTATACAAATTTTTAAAATTCAGTTTTGATAACTACAACTCTTTCTATTATCCGCACAGTTACCTTTTCTCATTCTGATATGTTTTACTTAATTCCTTGTAATGAAACTCAGCCAATAATACATTTAGATGGATAAAATAGACCTGTGATCTCTGCCCTTCAGAATTTTCCTTAAGATGAAAACTTGTGCACAAAGAACATTGATTAGCATTTCAATGACTTTTCATTATATGCACAGTCAATAACTTATGCTCACTCTATGTTTATAACTTTGAAGGATTAGACAATGCTAGCACTTTCCAAAAATAATAGATAATATTCCTGTGAAATAAATTTCATGATTAATGACATAATTAACAAACCAATTTAAGTTCAGAATAGGTGAAAAATTAAACAAAAGGCCAAGTATATTGATTGTCTATGTGTTTGAGAATATCATATTAAAGACAGATCACTTGATGACTTAGCAGTTCTGTGAATGAGAAGATCAAACTACAAATGTATGTGGAGTAAAGAAAATTGTTGTCCAAGTAAGGATGTCTGGAATGTGTCAAGGCAGAGGGCATCACTGGCTTCCAATGACGTTTATCAGCAATAAAAAAATACATTATACTTTCATACTCTTTCATACTATACAACACTTTGTTAAATAAAATACTATTTTATTTAAAGCATGATTTTTCAAGTTCACATTTTCCCACTGTTTTAATGTTATTGCCATAAACCTAAGTGATTTATTTAAAAGAGCAAGGGAGTTTCCAGTGCATAGCAAATTGAACAAAGTGCTTATTTCCCTTCCTTTCTAAAGTCCATATAAATTATGCTAAATATAAGATCAAATTATTGACAGGGAAAATTGAACTGCAAAAGAACTGAGTAGAGAAGAGATCAAAAACTTTTGGAAGCTAAAAATGGAAGGGAGTGAATGACTTATGCAAGCAAAGAGGAAACATCTGTTTTCAGAAGATTGGGAGACAGAAGAAGGCAGTGAGAATAAAAATATTTGTTCTGTCCCATTTTGGAGCAGCAAATGAAGCTTAACAAAAGTAAGCCCTATGTTATGTCAGAAGGCAGGTTGTGAATGAGACTAAAGTCAGAAAAATTTGAAAATCTGCCTCAACAAAGAGCTGTGAGTGCCCAGTAGATTCCACTAGAAGATGATGGGTGGGTTGGTGGGGTGTGAGGTGTCGTAACACACATTTGAAGAGGGATGGATGTGTATCTCCAAAGCATGTATGGTGCTGTAAATCAATGTTACTGCAAATAAAAAGTTATATTTTGTTTTTCTCAAAAAATGTATGTCAAAATTTGATAGCCCCTGGCCCACACAAGCAGAAAGGCTTCTTTCTGATAACAAACTGGATAAAAGAGTATTCACCCTTAGAAGGCTAATACCTAGAGCCTTCTGACCAAGAAAGAGTGTAATTTGGTGGTGGGTCTTTCAGATGCTGAAAACTTTCAGGGCTTCCTTTCCTGCAATTACTCCCCATTCTATCCCACAGCAATGGCAGCCAGCCTTATAACTCTAGGCAGGAAAATGGAAGTGCTGTCTATGGAGAATGTAGACCTCTACAAACACAAAAGTGACTGTAACCTGAGGGTTCCCGGTAAGTGCCTTGATCTTCCTGTCGCCATCTTGTCAATAAGCTCTGCCAAGAGCACGACATTCCTGGTGAGCTTTTGGTGAATGTATTAAAAAGCAACCCCTGTATGAAATGGGTTGCATGACTGTGGGTCTTCACCCATGTGCTTAAAAGGGATTTATTAATGCTCAACTACAGGCACACACAAAAGGTTAATAAAAGGTTTATTTACAAAAGAAGCGGAAATGAAGAAATGAGTAACTCAGGGAGAAAAAGAGGGAGATAAATTCATGAATGCATCCTATCTGTTTTGCGGACCTGGAATCCCAATGACCTGCTGAGAGCTCATGAAAAGCCAAGCCCTGTGGGGCCAAGAGAGCAACCCCAGTCCACTTTTGTCTTTCTGGTATCTCTCTCTCTCTCTCTCTCTCTCTCTCTCTCTCTCTCTCCCCTTTCTCCTCACTTCCCACCCTCCCCCCACTCTCTCTCACTCTCCCTCACTCTATCTCATAGCCTACAGGTTTCTTACTCTGTCAGGTATCATTCTAAGATATGGAACCACATGTATCCCTTGAACCACTATCCTCATATTCTAGTTTCCTTTTTGTTTCAAGATTTCAAGAGTTATATAAGACAGAAATTACAGTGATTTAAACTAAATTTAAGTCTATAATTAAGTATAGGGTTAGGGCTAATATTCAGCTCATAGCACCTTGAGCTTCGCTTTCCAAATTCATATCCTGCTTCCTCACTTGAATAGCTATGTGGATCGTCCACAAACTGCTTCCATCTTTCTAGTATAGATTCTTTACGTAAAATAATGGGACAATATTAATAACATACTTTAATATATTATTTAAAAGAATTAATTATATACTTTATTTAAGTGTGTAGCAATATTCCTGACCTTTGTTAAGCTGTTATTCAAGATTAGCTTTTTATCACATGACTGTCATAGCTATTTATATATAAGTAACTATGATTCAAATGTTTCAATTAGAAAAGATTGTGACCAGTTTAATATTAACCACTTCTATCCAAGGAGCATTAGCCTAGAGTACCCAATCAGCAATGAAACATTAAGTATTAAAGCATAAAAGGAAGAATGCAAACCCTTTACTGACAGGTAATGGTGCGTGAATAGAAATCAAAAGAATCTATAAAGTTCTGGGCCTCCCTGGTGGCTCAGGGGTTAAAGACATCACTGTCAAGCTATCACCAGCCACTGTAGCACAAGTTTGATCCACAGCCAGCCAGGGAGCAACCCAAATAGACTTATCCTGCCTTGCCTGCTGCTCCCCTAAACAGTGTATTTCAGTAGATCTGCCTGTTCTGCTCCCCACTCTCTCTGGTGAATCCTCTCACACCCTGAACCTCTGGATTACACCCCAGTTCTTGTATGCATAAATAAATAAATTTTTTAAAAAGAATCTATAAAGTACAGCTGTTATAAGTAAATTAAGTGAGCCATTGAATAAGTTCAAGGAACAAAAATTGATTAGCTGTCTAAATACTGGCTAGCAACACAACGGTAGATTATTTTTTAAATGCAAGTGAGAATAACATGAAATATTTGGAAACAAATATTTTTGAAAAATGTACAGTAGAAGAAAATAGACTATGCACCTTGACATCAGCATTAGAAATATATATGAGGACTCAGATCCAATGGTGACTAAAGAAGAACAAAGATAAAGAAATGCAACAACATGACATTAAGACTTGTAACATACAAAGAAACTATATTTAGAAAAAAGTCTTTCCACTGGCTGAGAGAAGATATTTACACCTCATTTGCCAAAAAGGGTTAATATGCACAATGTGAATTACTCAAAACATTCAAATATAAAATATAAAATATTGACAACCCAGTTAATAAAAGGGAGAGGATATGAATAGTGACTTCTCCTAAGAAGACAAACAGTTGGCCAATACTCTCATTAAAAGTTGATCATCATCTGATATCAGTAAGGAAATGCAAGGAAAAACTCTAAAATGTTTTAAGGAGTAAATTTAAGGAGTAAATGTGGTGTCCTAGAGATGTAATGAGGTCCTATAACTCTTCAGGTAGAGGTTTCATGACAGCTACATAGAAGTTAAACACATATTTTTAATCTGGGATCGATCTTGGTCATAGTGAAATCTAAAATTTTCTCTAACACTTTATCTATGAGTTTATAATAATATCGAAATTATTAATAAGGGGGCCTCCCTGGTGGTGCAAGGAGTTAAAATGCAACCTATGAAGCTATCTGCAGCCACTGCAGCACCAGTTCCATCCCTGGCCAGGGAACAACCCACATAGCACAGCAGACCTTTCCTGTCTCACCTGCTGCGCCCCTCAGCAGCATACTTCAGTCAGTCTGCCTGCTGTGTTCCCCACTCTGTCTCTGATGAATCCTCTCACCCCCCACACCTCTGGCCTGTACCCCAGCTCTCATATGCATAAATAAATCTTTAAAAAATCATTAATATGAAGATAACAAAATCCAAGTTACCTTTGCTTTGTACAAAGAGATTGTGATTTCCAAAAAGATGAATCTCCTTTCAATTTAATAATTGAAAGGGGCATTACCCTTTTCATGTTTCCCTGAATGAGAGATGGCTACATATACGGCCTTTATTACATTGAAGTACATTCCCACTACACCCAATTGGTAGAATTTTTATCCTGAGAGGATATTGAACTTTACTAAATGTTTGGTCTAACTACTGAAATGATCATGATTTTTATCATTTTTGTTGTTTGCTCAACTTGCTTACTCAATATTGACCTGTGAAATTTTCTTTCCTTGATAATTTAGTCTTACTATTGCATACATTTCTAGGAAAAGATCTGTTTCCACAAGGTATTAAATTTGTTGTCATGTCAATGTTTATAGTGGTTTCTTGTAATCCTTTGTATTGGTGGCATCAGTTGTAATGTCTTGTCATCATTTCTGGTTTTGCTTAAGATCTATTTTTGTTAGTCTAGCAAAAGATTTTTCAACTTTGCTTATCTTTTCAAATAACCAGTTCTTCCTATTTCTGATAATTCTCTTTCTCTAGGCTATTTTATTTCTTTTATTTCTGTTCCTTATTTCATTCCTTCTTCTAAATTTGAACTTAGGTTGTTTTTCTTGGCTAGTCTCTGACCTATAAATTGGGAGGTTTGTTAAATAGGTATGAGTTTCTTCTAGAGCTAGTGTTATATGCCATAACTTTTAGTATGCTATGTGTACATTTTCATTTGTACCAAGACACTTTTTTATTTCTCTCTTGATTCCTTCTTTTACTTATTGATTGTAAGAACTGTGTTGTTTAGTTTCCACTGTTGTGAAGTTTTCTTTTTTATGTATTTCTAATACCATAATATGATGGTCAGAAAAGATATTATATATTGACATGGTTTCTATCATCTTCTATCTGTTAATACTTGTTTTTTTGACCTAATATATTATTATCCAGGAGAATGTTCCTTGTGCACTGGAGAAAAATGTGTTCTGCTTCTGTTGGTTGGAAAGTTTGTATATGTTTCTTTGGTCTACAATGTAGTTCAACTCAATATTTCATTACTGATTGTTGTTTGTGTAAACTATCCATTTTTAAATGTGTTATATAAACTACCTTTAATTATTGTGTTTCTGTCTTTCTAACTGCAGATATATGAAAATTTACTTTAAATTTGAATACTTTGATGGTTGGTGTGTGTGTGTGTATCCTCTTGATGAATTGATCTCTATCATTATTAAAAGTGCTTTTGGC
Organism: Talpa europaea; assembly: GCF_964194135.1. NCBI lineage: Eukaryota > Metazoa > Chordata > Mammalia > Eulipotyphla > Talpidae > Talpa > Talpa europaea. Next base: position 134,743,424 of record NC_140068.1, read on the forward strand.
TTCTCATGCATTTTTTATGTAATGTCCTTTTTACTTCATGCAAATATCACTACCTATGTTGTCCTTTGTTTACCATTTGCATAGAATATAATTTTCCATCTTTTTGGTTTCACGCTATGAGAGTCCCAATATCTAAAGTAAATGCTTTGCAGACAGCAAAAGTTGGGTATAGCTTTTAATAAAAATTTATTGAATATAAGTTTGAGTATGACTGTGTAAGTTTAAGGTGTACAATGTCTTGATTTGACACACAATTTGTAAAATGATAATCACTGTAGTATTTTCTGATACACCTATCATGTCACATAGTTCCTATGTAGTATTGTCATGAGATTTGTTTTTCTATTAGCAACTTTCAAGAATAGAGTAATATATTATTAACCATAATAAAATGCTGTTGATTGGATTCCCAAAGCTGGTAAGCTTATCATCAGAAGTCAATTACTTTTGAATTGGGTCTTATTTTTAATCCATTTAGTAGCAACAGATTTCTCAACAGAGTGTCAAAATAGAGCTATATTTTGATAAAACTTATTTACATTTTAAGTTATCATTTTATGTAAAGATTTCTAATCCCACCTTGAGAGTTGTTTTCTCAGTTTTTTCCTTGCTCAATTAAAACAGACTAACTAAAGAAGGAAAATAACATTTGTACATCTTACACATGAAAAGACACTAATGTCCCAGATCTCCAAAGAACTCATAACTCTCATCAAAAGGAAAACAAATTTCCCAATCAAAAATGGACAGAAGTAAATAACACATCTCAAAGAAATTATAGATGACCAAAAGAAACACCAAAAAATGATCAGCATCACTAATATTCAGGAAATGCAAATCTAATCATTGAATACCAACTCACTCTAATAAAAAAGATCCATTTAAAAAAATTAGACATCACAAATATTGATGAGGATAGGCAGAAAAACAAACCCTTACATACCAATGATGAGGATATAGATTGATCTAGTCCCTATGGAACCCTACAGATTCCTCAAATATTGAAGAAAATCTACTCAATGAGCCATCATTTCCACTCCTAGGTGTCTACCCAGAGATTACAAAACCACTAATTTGAAGGATATACATACTCTTATCTAACTACAGTACAATTTACATTAACCAAATTATGTAAACAACAAAGCTCTGTTTTAAAAAGAAGTTATCTGGGGGCCTCCCTGGTGACACAGGCAGTTGAGCACCGTACTGCGAAGCTGTCTGCAGCTTCTGCAGCGTGGGTTCGATCTCGGCCAGCCAGGGAGATTCCCACATGGAATGGCAGACCTCTCCTGTCACACCTGCTGCTCCTCTTAGCAGTATATTTTGTCAGTCTTCCTGTTCTGTTCCCTGCTCTGTCTCTGGTGAATACTCTCACCCTCCCATGCATCAGGCCTGTACCCCGGTTCTTGTACAAATAAATAAATCTTAAAAAAAGATGTTCTCTGTATACATAAGAGAATATACTCAACTATAAAAAAAATGAGCTCTTGCAATTTGAACAGCATAGATGGAACTTGAGGGGATTGTGCTAAGTGCAAAATCAGAAAGAGAAAGACAGATGATTAGATGATTAGATGATTCCACTAATGTGGACAATAGAGAACAAAACATAAAAGGAATCGACAAATCTAAACCAAAACCAAGCCCAGATATATCATTGGGGAATTGAAGCTACTAGAGATGGAGGGAGGATGGGGATGGGACTGACAGATTATTGTGTTATTTAAACATTCCTCCCATCTAAGTGACAATTATTTCAATGCAACTTAAGTCACAAAGAAATGGTATAATGAGATTTTTGCAGAGTGACCTCAGTCTATTGCTCATAGAGGACTTTGAGGCACACAGCGGGTGTTCAACCAATGCTGAGAGCTGGCTGTTTCCATCCACATGCAGCTGTGATGTAGTAGCCCAACCCCAGTGTAACAGGATAAACTGAGAAAAGAACCTCATGTTTACTGTTTTCCATCATGCTGATAGAAATGATCCCTGAAGGGATTACGCTAGCTTCTTTAAAATTATGGCAATTTTTCAATCTGGTTTCATGGGGTGTGATTTTAAGCTATTGCATTTGAAGCAGTAATTCTTACAGCATTGCTGTGTGAGTATTTTTTACTTGATAACCTATAATTGTGACAACTCTCTGATATGGCAAATAACTATATACTCATTTCTTCATGAGCTTTGAATATTTGATCTACTGTGTTATGTTTGGTTCACCAAAGCTGACAATTAAGTGTGTACCCTCCTTCCTCACCCCACCTAAATAGCAGTGACCTCATACAGGAGAAAGTGTCTCAGGAACACTTCCTGTGAATAAAATGATTTATTCATGTTCCTGTGAATAAATCCTGTGAATAAATCACTTTATTCACAGGAACATGTAGCTGAAACTGCAGTTTCAAGACAACTCAGTAACTTCAAGAAACACAAGCACTGATGTTTATGGCAGGACTGAAACTCCCAGTTCCCAAAAGATGAATCTTCAAATAGGGAAAATTTTAAAAACTTTCCCAGTATTCCTCAATGTATAGAGGATTTATCACATGAATACATACAATAGGAACCTATCCATACCTTGAAAGTTTTCCCTGAAAATAATAAATTCCTCTTCAGAAGCTGAGAGATTAGTCATTTTTTCTAAAGTGTGTTCCTGAGCTTCACTACTCATCTTGATTCTCTCATAAACTCAATTATTTGCACTTGTATCACAAAGTGTTCCAATATATTTTTATCTTTTCCCAAACAAGAATTAACAGATGGGCCTCAACAAAATAGGTCAGCTTTTCTCCTCTGGAAAACCTTTCTGAGTGCTGCCTTCATGGGTTTATTTCCCAGGCTATAGATCATTGGGTTGAGTGTTGGGGTCACAACAGTCTACATAATAGTGAGCAAACTGTCCAGTGTACTTGGAGAGTCAGAAGGGGCTTGAGAAACTCAAAGCTACTGGTTGAAATAAACAAAATCATGACAGCATAGTGGGGAAGGCAAGTGGAAAAGGCCTTAACTCTACCCTCAACAGATGGCATCCTCAGCACAGTAGAGAACATCTGTGCATAGGACACTCCAATGGGGATAATGCAAGGAAAGGACATAAGAACCAAAAAGACATTAACCCCAACCTCGCTGAAACACTCATTAGAACAATAGAGTTTCAGGAGGTGGGGGATGTCACAGAAGAACTGGTGAATGACATGGGAACCACAGAAACACATGGAGAAAGTGGCAGCTGCGTGCATGGTTGCAGAAATGATCCCAGTGATCCAGACGCCTAGGACTCCATAGACATAGGTGCAGACATCCATGATGATTTCATAGCGGGTGGAAGGCAGATGGCCACATAGCCATCATAAGACATCACTGAGAGCATGAATAGTTCAGCACAAGCACAGATAATGAAAACAAAACACTGAACTATGCATTCCCTGAGGGAAATGTAGTCACTGTGCATGAAAGAGTTGTAAATGGACCTTGGTACAGTAATGGAAATGTAGGGCACATCCAGGAAGGAGAGCTGTTTCAGGAAGAAATACATGGGTGAGTGGAGACTATTGTTGATGGAAGTTGCGATGATAATGAGGAGATTAACAGTTACTGCCACTGTATATAAGAATCGATATAAGAATCAATATATAAACCCACTCATAGTGAAATTAGCCATATATCTTTTTAATTTCTCAGTGATGTTGGCTAGAAGAAAAAAATGGATTCATTGACACAATTACTGTGACTTAACCTACTATACTCCCTGGACTTAATCAAGTTTGGCAAAAAGCTAGTTGAAATCATCACTTCATCTCAAACATGAAGTGGTTCTGAATATCAATAACAATGTCTAGCAATTTTAAAATACTTTGACTCAGTTGTGGAAACATATCTCTAAATTTTAGTATTTCTAAATTTTAGTATTGACCATTTCAATCAAAGTAAATGAACAATGAATGTATATAATAAATTAATAACTCTAAAAAATATAATTGCTAATGGAGCTTTGGAACACCGATGTTGGATTACACTAAAATGTTTTATACAGTTCATGCAGAATTTTCCCTGAGGATTAATTAGAAGAAATCTGGAGGGGCCTCCCTGGTGGTGCAGGTGGTTGAGTGCAGTGCTGTGAAGCTGTTCGCAGTGACTGCACTGCCAGTTCAATCCCCACCAGCTGCGGAGCAAACCACATGATGCTGCAAACCTCTCTGGCAAACATCCCCAGCTTCCCTCAGCAGTGTATTTCGGTCATTCTACCTGTTGTGTTCTCCAATCTGTCTCTGATGAATCCTCCCACTCTCCCACACATCTGACCTGTGCCCTGGTTCTTGTATTAATACAAAATAAATCTTTAAAAAAAAGACGACGAAATCCGAAGGTTGAACAACTGATTGTGACAAGAAGCATGGATCATAATGCCCTTTCAATCAAATATTTATATATTACTTGTGATACATTGTAAAGATGGAGTATGTGGTTATTTGGCTCCCATTAAAATATTTTATCCAGCTCAATATTTTAATGTCTCTAGCCCACTTTGACAAGTTATCTATGATCTCTGATGTGGAAAGCACCTCATATCTCTATAAGTCACTATGATAAAAGTCAATGAATAACATGAACACAAGGAATATCAGAGAGTGCCATCCCATCACACATTCACACTGAATTATTACGGAGATGGTTACATAAAGAAAGGCATTGTGATTTTAAAACAGGGACCTTTCTTCAATAAAGACTGATTAAAACCAGCAGAAGGCTCCCGGTGGAGCCAGAGGTGAGCTGGGAAGTTCACCCACCCCAGGACCCTTCTGGCCAGCAGTCCAAGCCCAGAGGGGGAGGGGGCACCCATGACCGGCCAGCACAGACCTGGCATGCAGCAAAGTGTGTCTCCGCCCGCCATTTTAGAACAGGGACCTTTCTTCAATAAAGACTGCTTGAAACTGGCAGAGGGCTCCCCGAGGAGCCAGAGGAAGAAGGTTCCCTGCACAGTCAAAGGTGAGCTGAAGGCCCCCACAAGCCTGGTCCTGCCTGGCAGGAAGTGGGAGCCCAGAGGGGGATCCAGCTATTTGTAACCCACAGTACAATCCAGCTGCCCCACCTCCAGGGAAGTCTGTGGGACTTCAAGGCACACCTTTGGAATTAAACACAGAAGGAGGAGAATTTCTGCAACATTGACCATTAACATACTCAAAGAACCACTGCCTCACTAGACTTCTGCCATAACAGTATTTGACTTGTTTGGATTGCCAGTTTCTGAAACCCCCGAAAGAGCACACCATAAAGAAGCCAGCCAGTACAGGCGACACAGTGTCCCAACGCATAGAAGACAGGCAAATTAGAAGAGAGGCAGCGGGGAAAAGAAAAACTACATGCAATGTAGCAACTCCTCGGGAAAAAAGACACACTTCAAAAAGAAAACCACCTACCAGCTTGCAACAAAGTGACTTGGAAGAACGTCTGAGCATTCCAGAAAAAGAATTTAAAATTGCCATGATGAAAAAACTGATGGAAGTCATTAAGGAAAACAATGCTCAGAAGAATGAAATCGAGTCCCTAAAAAGGGAAATGAAGGGAATGCAGGAGATAAAAAGATTAACAGAAGACCTAAAGAACACTGGGAAAAGCAGTGCTAACAGAATAGAGGAAATGGAAGAATGAATAAGCACTCTAAAAGACACAGAAATAAAAAGAACCAAAATGGATAAAGAAAGAGAAGTACGAAGGAAAAAGTCTGAAGAAAGAACTATCTGACACCATGAGGAAAGGAATTTTAAAAGTTATAGGATTCCAAGGAGAGGAGAGAGACCTAGGAATTCAAGGAAATAATTGAACTTCCCAAACGTGAAGAAGGAGCTGAAAATAGACATACAAGAAGCAAGAAGAACACGAAACTTCCTTGATGAAAGGAAAAATACAGCAAGACTCATAATAGCAAAGCTCCCAAGAATCCAAGACAAGGAAAAAATACTGAGGCTGACAAGAGGGAAGAAAGAGATAACATACAAAGGAAAACCAATCAGACTGACATCAGACTTCTCTGAAGAAACACTATGGGCAAGGAGAGTGGAGGGACATAGTCAACAGACTCCAAGATAACAAATGCAACCAAGAAACTCTATCCTGCAAAGCTTTTCTTCCTCTATGAAGAAAGAATAAGGACCATCCCAGACAAACAGAAACTCTGGAATTTCATTACAACTAAACACCAACTCCAAAAAAAACTACAAGGAGTCCGTAAGCCAGAACCTCAGAGAGACAAATAACACAGAAAGAAGGCCAAAAAAGTCATTAAAAGAATAAATGAATAAAATCAAAGGACAGACAAACACAATGGCAAATACAGATGCTTACATATCAATATTAACTCTAAATATCAATGGACTAAATTCTTCAATAAAAAGACACAGAGTCGCAGGCTGGATTAAGAAACAAATCCCAACCTTTTGCTGTCTCCAGGAAACACATTTAACTACAAAAGATAAAAATAGACTCAAAGTTAGAGGATGGAAAACAATCCTACAAGTAAATGGACCAAAAAAAGAAAGCAGGAACAGCTATACTTATACCTGATAAAACAGATTTCAAACTCAAAAAGTTAAAAAAAGACCCCAACGGTCACTGCATTATGATCAAGGGGACAATGTTTCAAGAAGAAATAACAATCATTAACATATACTCACCAAATGAAAGATCACCAAAATATATCAGACAACAATTATCATCTCTGAAAACAGACATCAGAGAAAACACATATGTAGTAGGAGACTTCAACACACCACTATCAACAATGGATAGAAAAATGAGACAAAAAATAAGTAAAGACACAAAAGCTGTAAATAAGGATCTAGAGTGCTTGTGCTTAACAGACATTTACAAAACACTCAATCCAAAAAAATCTGAGTACACATTTTTCTCAAGCACACACGGATCATTCTCCAGGATCAATCACATACTGGGACACAAGAAACATCAACAGATACACCAAGATTGAAATCATACCAAGCATCTTTTCTGACCATGAAGGCATCAAACTAGAAATAAACCATAAAAAGAAGGCAAGGAACTCTCCTACCTCATGGAGATTGAAACCCACACTATTGGAAGACCACTGGACTAATGAGGAGATCAAAGAGGAAATTAAAAAATTCTTTGAATTGAATGACAAGGAGGACACCAATATCCTAAATGTATGGGACGCAGCAAAAGCAGTAATAAGAGGAAAATATATAGCAATAGAAGCTCACATCAAAAAACAAGAAAGAACTCAAAGAAACAACCTAATCTCGAAGCTCAAAGATCTAGAAAAAGAACAACAAAAAAAAACCCAAAACCAGTAGAAGAAAAGAAATAATAAAAACCAAAGCAGAAATAAATGAAATCAAAACTAAAAAAACAATCCAAAAGATCAATGAAACCAAGAGCTGGTTCTTTGAAAAAATCAATAAAATAGACAAACCCTTAGCCAGGCTCACAAAGGAAAAAAGGGAGAAAGCACAAATACACAGGATCATAAATGAAAGAGGAGAAATCACAACGGACACAGCAGAAATCAAAAGAATAATCAGTAACTACTATGAACAGTTGTATGGAAACAAGTTCAACAATCTAGAGGAGATGGACAAATTCCTACAACTCTACAATCACGCAAAGCTAGATAAAGAAGAAATAGAAAACGTAAACCAACAAATTAAAAGCAGCGAAATTGAAATGGTAATCAAAAACCTCCCCCAAAACAAAAGCCCAGGACCTGATGGATTTACAAACGAATTCTACCGAACATTCAGAGATGAAATGGTGCCTATCCTTCACAAACTCTTCCAAAAAATTGAGAAGGAAGAGACAATACCAAACACGTTCTATGAAGCCAACATTACACTAATACCAAAACCGAATAAGGACAACACAAAAAAGGAAAACTACAGGCCAATCTCCCTAATGAACACTGACGCAAAAATCCTCAACAAAATTTTAGCTATCAGACTCCAACAGTGTATCCATAAGATAATTCACCACGACCAAGTAGGATTCATTCCAGGGACACAAGGATGGTTTAACATCTGAAAATCAATCAACGTTATCCAACACATCAACAAAAAGAAATATAAAAACCATATGATAATATCAATAGATGCTGAGAAAGCTTTCAACAAAATGCAACACCCATTCATGATAAAAGCCCTTGAAATTCTTGGGATACAAGGAACATACCTCAACATCATAAAGGCCATCTATGAGAAGCCAACAGCCAGTATCATTCTCAATGGTGAAAAGCTGAAAGCAATTCCATCAAGATCTGGAACAAGACAAGGATGTCCACTCTCACCACTGCTTTTCAATATAATACTGGAAGTCCTAGCCAGAGCAATAAGACAAGAGAAAGACATCCAAGGAATCCAAATAGGAAAAGAAGAAGTCAAACTATCACTATTTGCAGATGATATGATAATATACATAGAGAACCCCAAAAACTCCACAGAAAAACTAATTCAACTCATCAATCAGTTCGGTAAAGTGGCAGGATACAAAATCAACACACAAAAGTCAGTAGCCTTCCTATACACAAACAATAAATCTGAAGAAGAAGAAATAAAAAAAAACATCCCTTTTATTATCGAAACAAAAAAAAATCAAATATTTGGGAATAAATCTAACAAAAGAGGTAAAGGACCTATACAAAGAAAACTATAAAACACTGTTAAAATAAATAGAAGAAGACACAAAGAAATGGAAAGACATCCCCTGCTCATGGATTGGAAGAATAAACATTATTAAAATGGCCATCCTACCGAAAGCAATATATAGATTCAATGCTATTCCAATCAAAATTTCAATGTCATTCTTCAAAGAAATAGAACAATTATTGATGAAATTCATATGGAATCACAAAAAACCCCAAATTGCCAAAGCTCTCCTGAAAAAGAAAGAAGGGAATGGAGGCATCACACTCCCAGGCTTCAAAGTATACTACAAAGCCATAATCATCAAAACTGCATGGTATTGGAACAAGAACAGACACACAGACCAATGGAATCGAATAGAAAATCCAGAAATAAACCCACAGATTTATGGTCAACTAATCTTTGACAAAGGAGCAAAGACTATGCATTGGAGCAAAGAAAGTTTGTTCAATAAATGGTGCTGGGAAAACTGGGTCGCTACATGCAAAAGAATGAAGCTTGACCACTACCTCACACCATACACAAAAATCAACTCAAATGGATTAAAGAACTAGACATAAGACCTGAAACCATAAAATATATAGAAGGAAATATAGGCGAAACACTACGTGATTTGCACATCAAAGACATCTTTACAGACACATCACCCAAAGCAGTGATAGTGAAGGCAAAGATAAAGAGCTGGGACTACATCAAATAAAGAGCTTCTGCACAGCAAAAGAGACAATAACAAAAACAAAGAGAAACCCTATTCCAATAAAAATCTCAATGACATTCTTCAAAAAATAGAACAAATACTGATGAAATTCATATGGAACCAATACAATTCAATAGAACAAATACTGATGAAATTCATATGCAACCACTAAAAAAACCATGAATAACCAAAGCCCTGCTGATGAAAACAAAGGAGAAAGGAGTTATCACATTTCCATACTTCAAGCTATACTACAAACCCATAGTAATTAAAATAGTTTGGTATTGGAAAAAAACAGACACACAGACCAATGGAAACGAATAGAGAGCCTAGAAATAAAGCCACACTTATATGAACAACTAATCTTTGAAAAAAGAGCAAAGAATATGCAATGGAATATGGACAGTTTGTTCAATAAATGGTGCTCGGAAAACTGGACCTCCACATGCAAGGAAATGAAACTAGACCACTACCTCTCACTGTGCACAATAATAAACTCAAAATGGATAAAAGAACTGGACATAAGACCTGAAACCATAGAATATATGGAAGAAAATATAGGTAAAACACTACAGGACATATATCTCAGAAACATTTTTAGAGACTTATCACTCAAAGCAAAAAAAAAAAAAAAAAAAAAAAAGCAAAAGAAAAAATCATTGCACCCCAGTCAACTGATAAGAGAATGATCACAAAGATTTACGAAGAACTCACATGACTCAATAAAAACAAAATAAACAATACAGTCAAGAAATGGGCAGCAGAACTCAAAAGACATTTCTCCAAGGAGGAAAAGCAAATGACCCACAGGCATGTGAAAAAATGCTCAACATCCCTTATAATCAGGGAAATGCAAATTAAAACCACATTGAGATACCACCTTACACCAGTAAGAATGGCACATATCAAAAAAACAAGCAACAACAAATGTTGGCGAGGATGTGGTGAAAAAGGAAATTTCCTACATTGCAGATGGGAGTGCAAACTGGTCCAGTCACTATGGAAAGCTATCTGGAGTTTCCTCAGTCTACTAAAAATGGAGCTACCAGATGACCTAGCAATTCCACTCCTAGGGATCTACCCAAAGGACACAAAAACATTGATTCCAAAGAACACCTCTACCCCTATGTCTATTGCAGCACTATTTACAATAGGTAAAACCTGGAAACAACCCAAATGCCCAAAAATAGATGACCAGATCAAGAAGATGTGGTATATATACACAATGGAATACTATTCAGCAATCAAAAAGAGAAATTCATGCCATTCGCAGCAACGTGGATGGAACTAGAAGGAATTATGCTCAGTGAAATAAGCCAGAAGGAAAAAGAAAAATATCGGATGGTTTCACTTATAGCAGGAATATAGGGGAACCAAATAAGACATCAGTGCAAAAAAAATAGTAACAGTACAAAATACAACAAAGCAAAAATGGGCAATTATAAATCAGAGACATACTGCAGTAGAGGAGGTGGTAGAGGGATCAGAGGGAGGGAGGGAGAAGCAGAGGACTGTGGTGATGGGGCACGGGTTCCTTGGGGAAGGAAATTCTACAGGGACTTAAACTGAGGGAGTGGGGGGAAATTATTGTTTAAAAATAAAATAAAATTAAATTAAAAAGTGGATTAAATAGATTAAAATCTTGTAGGTAAGGTCTATAACGTGGGAGAAATACATAGACCATTTAATCATTAATATCTGTAGTGGCAGGATGGGCACAGAGCAGGTTTCTAGGATCCCAGCAGACAGGCGGGTAAAGGAGGAATCTTGGAGCCCTCGGTGGTTTTCTCAGGCTTTTATTGAGTTTTATATGTAGTGTGGCAAACAGGTAAATGGCAGGTGAGGGTGCGGGGGCGGGCAGGAGGCTGGTAGGCCTCCAAGCCCCCCGCAAGTCTTCACTTTGGGCTTGTCTGGCTTCTTTTTTCTTTCTCCCCTTCACTCTCCTGCTTCTGCTTCTCTTGTTAACTATCTTAATACTCCTCCCTGGCCCACAGAAGTAAACAACTCAGCTTACAACAATGTAACAACTGCAGGTGCCCCAACAGGCAGGGTCATCCTAATGGTAGGAAGGCAGAAAAGCCTGAAAACCATTTCCCCTACAACCTCAGTAGTGTTAACTTGAAACCATTAAACCATGAAGAAAAGAGAGACAATGTTTTTTTTTTTAATTTAAATTTTTATTTTTATATTCCCCATACAATTACAACCACCATATTTTTACCCCAAGCCCTCCTTTCCCCGCCCCCCACCCCCCAAAGAGTGTCTCTTGTTCATAGTTATTTGTTGATTTTGATATTTTCTTTCTTATAGTTATTCTTTTTCCTGGTCCCTTATTTAAGTTTTCTAGATTCCTGCTATGAGTGAGACCATCCGGTACTTTTCTTTTTCTTTCTGGCTTATTTCGCTGAGCATGATCCCCTCCAGCGCCATCCATGTTGCTGCAAATTGCATGTGTTTATCTTTTTTGAATGCTGAGTAATATTCCATGGTGTATATGTACCACATCTTCTTGATCCAGTCATCTATTTTTGGGCATTTGGGTTGTTTACAAATCTTAGCTATTGTAAATAGTGCTGCTATAAACATAGGGGTGCAGGTGCTCTTTGGAATTGATGTTTCTGTGTCCTCAGGATACAAAATCAACACGCAAAAATCAGTAGCCTTCCTATACACCAACAATAAATCTGAAGAAGAAGAAATATAAAAAAATCCCTTTTACTATCAAAACAAAAAAAAATCAAATACTTGGGAATAAATCTAACAAAAGAGGTAAAGGGCCTATACAAAGAAAACTATAAAACACTGTAAAAGAAATAGAAGAAGACACAAAGAAATGGAAAGACAACCCCTGCTCATTTTAACATTATTAAAATGGCCATCCTACCAAAAGCAATATACAGATTCAATGCTATTCCAATAAAAATTTGAATGTCATTCTTCAAAGAAATAAACAATTGTTGATGAAATTCATATGGAACAACAAAAAACCCCAAATAGCCAAAGCTCTCCTGAAAAAAAAAAACAGAAGGGAATGGAGGCGTCACACTCCCAGACTGCATGTAAGCGCTCAATAAAAGCCTGAGAAAGCCATGGAGGGCTCCAGGACTCTTCATTTACCTGGTCTGCTTGGATCCCAGGAAACCTGCTCAGTGCCTGTCCTGCCCCCACACCAACTTAGGCAAAAGCTGGTGCTGAGATTGGGAAGCCCAAGTTAAGCAGCCTAAGTATGCTAAAGAAGGCCAGTGAGTCTCTTAAAATCACCTGTGGGTGATGCCCTGCTCATTGTTGAGTAAGGGTGAGGAGCTGAGGAGTCCGTCCTTGGGGGACGGGTAGGGAACGTGGCTTGTGGTGGAGCCCAAGCCGAAGAGAGAGGCCACATGTGGAGCTTGTATCCACGGATCCCCGACCCATATGCATGTGTGCTGGGTTGGCCTGAGTACAGGGGTCTGCATGTTGCATTGGTGACTATGAAAGTCGAGTGTTGGAGTGACCAGAGACAGACAACCCTGAGGGATGGGCGATTACCCCCAAAGAGTACAGAATTGCCAATCCAAGAGTGAGTGCATCCTGGGGGTGGATGCGGTGTATGGCTTGTGGCTGAGCCCACAATTGGAGAAGGCCAGGAAGCCTGACGGCTCCTGGCGTGTGATGGCAGATGCCTGAGTGTTTCCCCTCTTGCATGAGCAGTGCCTTAGGCAGCAGAAGTGGTAGATCATCTGCTGGTGCCAATAATTGTCTTTTGCCACTAGGTTGGTGCCCTGCCTGGAATTATTTGCGTTCTGTTGCATTGTTTCATTATTGAGTTGTATTTTCTTTTGTGGGCCTTGGCTGCAGGGCTTATGAAGGGAAAATTGTATGTAACTTAATATGTAGACTCTATGGCAGAAAACCCTGAGGGAGTGAATTGTAGGGTAAATTGTTTTCAGGCTTTTCTGCCCTCTGACCATTAGGATTGCCTGCCTGATGTGGGGACTTACATTTTGTTACATTGTTATAAGTTATGTTTACTTCTGTGGGTCATGACTGCAGTATTGATATATTCCACAAGAGAAGGAGGGGCAGGAGAGCAACAGGGGAGAGAGAAAGGGAGAAAGACTGCCAGAGAAGCCCAGAGTGAAGACTTGCCAGGGGCTTGGAGGCCTGGCAGCCTCCTGCCCCCCCTGGTACCCCTGCCTGCTGTATACCTGATTTCTGCACTGCATGCAAAAGCTCAATAAAAGCCTGAGAAAACCACCGAGGGTTCCAGGACTCTCCTTTACCCAGGTCTGCTCGGATCATTGAAAACCTGCTCAGTGCCCTTCCTGGCACTACACAATGAAACAATACAACAGAACACAAATAAGTCCAGGCAGGCTACCAACCTAGTGGCAAAAGACAAGATTATTGGCACCAGCAGATGATCTACCACTTCTGCTGCCAAAGGCACTGTTCATGGGAGGTGGGGGTGGAGTCCACAAAACCTGTATGGAGTTTGCTTAGGACATCCTTTTACCCCTAACAAAGGCACTGGAGTAAGAAAAGCCTCTAACGTGGAGACAAAATAAACAGAGGGGGAGAAAGCAGAGGGAAGGGACACAGTAAGAATTAGAATAAGAACCAGAAAAATCCTTTTAATGAGCCCATTTAGCACAGGGTGATGTGTCAAAGCAAACCAAATATAATGGCATCTAATTGGAATCACCCAAAAAGGATGGTGATCTTACAAATAAAAAATTTCAGAATGGTAAAAATGAATTGAGGAGAGATACAATTCAATCTTGATTTTTTTTAGAGAATTGAGAAAAAGACAAGGAAGCTGTAAAGGCAGGAACAGGACACAGTGCAGGTTTTCTGATCCCATGCAGACAGGGTAAAGGAGGAGTCAGAGTCCTTAGTGGGTTTTTGCAGGTCTTTTATTGGGGTTCACCAGGCATATGGCAGGCAGGGGTGCTGGCTGCGGGGCTGGCAGGCCTCCCAGCCCCCAGCAAGTCTTTACTCTATCTGGGCTCTCTGGCGTTCGTTCTGCTGCTTCTCGACTTCTCTTTCGGCTTCTGCTGCTGCTACTGGCATCCCCGTGACGCCGCCCTTAAAAGCACAGTCTTAGCTCAACTGAATCCCATCTACCTATGCCCACACCCTACTCCAGGTGCCCGCCATCAGGCATGCATTCAGGACCACAAGGATCCATCATCTATCCTGATGGCGGAAGGGCAGAAAAGCCTGATATTTTCTTTACCCTACAGAAGCAGTTCCAGAAAAATCAGAGAAAGAATGCAGCAGGATGTCAATCCAGGGAAAATACAGGAAGAGAGAAGAAGTCAACATTGGGGGGAGCGGGTGCATTGTCTGTAAAAGAGAATAAGACAACGGGAAAATAAATTCAAAGCAGTCTTTTTTTTTTTGCTAACACGAGTGCGGACAAATCTAACAATGTTAGTGATGACATATACTTTGCCCTCCTGCTATCACCACCAGCAAAAAACCACAGCAGAATACCTGTTGCTTCTATGTTCTACACAATTGCTGCAATTTCTATTTAGTTTTCAAAATATAAGTTGTGGCATAATGAAATATCTTTACTTACCTTTCATAAGGAAAGCATTCAATCAAGAAGTTTATATTTTTTGTCACTAATAAAGGTATTTTGAGATGATTGCAATTTTCTTTTATTGAGACAATGTTGGTTTACAACACTGTGTATGACAGAGGGTACAGGTTCATACCCCTTCAAATGTGTGTTACCACACCACACCCACCACCTCAGCACCCTTCATCCTGCACCCTGGTCCTAGTGCCCCCTCCCTTCTTTTCTCTCTACCCTCGGGTAGCCTCAATTTATGGTGAGATTTCTAGGGTTTGTTTTTGATTTACTTGTCTTTTTATTTATGACCATATTAGTGAAACTGTCTGGTATTTGTCCTTCTCCTTCTTACTTATTTCACTTATCATGTCCCTTTACCTTTGAGTTGATTCAGAGACATTCTGGTTTTACATTTGGCTTTTAACCCAAATGAGAGAGAACTATTCTGTCACTTTCCCCTCATGCCTGTGTTAGTTTAGCTTTATGCAAGTGGGGTTCACCATTTCTCTGAGTCTTTGTAATACTGGGAATGGTGGGGAATTTGTGTGATGTAATGTGCATGCTTTTCTCCTGCTGATCTGTCCTATGTCAAATTTAATTTCAGGCCAGCTACAAAGACCCTATGAAGGTAAAGGTGAGTTGTGCCTCTTCGTATGAAGGCTGGTTGTGAAGATACTTCCTGGGAGATGAGCATCTAGACCATTCAGATGAGATCATGAGATCACTAGAAGCACATCTCCTCTCAAGAAACAGCAGCTGACAGAATACCTGACCTCTTTCACTCACTTGAGGTGACCATTACATTTTGTGGGCTATTTGTATGGAAAACACAAGAAAAAATTACACCTACACTCACACACAAAATAATTTTCAACCAAAGAACAACAATAACAGCAACAACAAAACCAAAACTATGTGAGAAAAGAAATTTAATCACAATACACCATATGGTTTAGGTATGAAATCTATATTTATCATTGTTATAATGCCATCTGTGAGTTATTTCAAATCAATATATAATGAAACAGACTTTGGGGGATAGGTATGTGTGTGTGTGTGTGTTAGGAAGAAGGAAATACTCTGAAAATAATGCTAAATTCTTATCTTTAGATCAGGCAGCTGTGGATGGGGAAACAGTAAAAGATAAAATGACAAAATTTCTGCTGATATCCCTTTCCCCAGGAAATCCTGTCCTTCAAACCTCAAAATGTATCCACAATTTTATCACTTCTTTTGTTAATACCCTGCCTGCTCTGAGTCTTCTTCACCTCTCACCCAGATAAACATTTCAGTGTCTATTTCATCAAATCATTTCCACCCATCCTGGGTATTCTAAGCACAACAACACAAGGTACATGATGTCACTTCTCATTTCTCTGCTTAACACCTGAATATTTTCTTTAGGCAGTGCCAAAGCCTTTCTTCCCCTGACCTCCTGTGCTACATCTTCCCTTGACTCAATTTGTTCAACCCTCCTGACCACTCATGGCTTTTCAAAGACACAGGATAGAGCTGCTCTTGGGCCTCTGCTATTCTGTCTGGAAGGTTTTATGCCAGACACCTGCTTAGCCTACTACTGCTCCCCCTTCAGGCCTACAGCAGAAGCAGGGTACCAGGTGCTGTTTCTTTTAATCTATGTGGAACTACAGTTGACTCTTGAACAACATAAGCTTGATATGCAGAGGTTCACTCCTGTGGGGATTATCTTGTAAACAGATGGACTTACAATATCAAAGAATACAATGTTGGACTGTGAATGCATAGTGTATTTTTTATGATAGTCTAAAATTTCCTTAACTTATTATAATAATACAGTGTATCATATGCAATATACCAAATAAGTGCTAATTACTGTTATGAGTAATACTTCAGGTCTACTATTAGTAGTTAAGTGCTTGGGGAATAAAATGTTATACAGAGATTTTCAGCTGTGTGGGGGTTTGGTGTCTCTAAGCCTCACATCATTGAAGGGTTTGTTGCACTTGACTTAAATTTATTTACATATATGATGTTGCAAAATGAATTTTAAAATTGAAGTTGAAAAATAAAGACATCGATAATAAGGAAAAACTGATTAAGTTAAATAAGTGTTGGTTCATTTAATGTCAGGCATTTTTCTGTTTGTTTAATAGAAATTTATTCCGTTAGTTGAACAACCTCTACACCCAATGAAATATGTGGTTTAAAGTATTTTTTTCTTGAGTAGTGGCAAATGTAGGTTTGCAGGGGTACAATGAATGTAGGTTTGCAGGGGTACAATGTGTCCCCTAACTGTTTTCTGGAAATAATTTAATAGTTTAACTGAACTTTAAAGACCCTCAAAGGAAACAGAAAGACTGGTTCAAGGATATCAGTAACTGGATTTGAATCATCTATTCCTAAGTCAGCAAATCCAGTTTGATAATGATTGTGGAAATTTCGCCCTGTTTTTCTTTCACACTGATATCAACCTTGAAAATGAAGCCTGGCGATGGAGAGC
This sequence comes from Talpa europaea, assembly GCF_964194135.1. NCBI lineage: Eukaryota > Metazoa > Chordata > Mammalia > Eulipotyphla > Talpidae > Talpa > Talpa europaea. The sequence continues at coordinate 134,760,829 of NC_140068.1, forward strand.
TTGAAAGAACAATAGATTCATCAGAAGATGATCTTTGTGATAAGATAAGCACATTGATGGTCTGGGAAGCTTGTGGAGTGGTAAGATTTTTGAGGGTTCTTTGAGGAGGAGATAAAAATGACCACAGATGACTCTTAAGACTAATTTGGAAACCACGAACTTGTTGGAGACCTAGTCTGCACCTTCGGGAGTGGGTAGTGTGGGTTAACCCAAGGTGACTTGTGAGACTGGCGTGAATGACGATTTACTTTTAAATCAAGCCTTGTGTAATTTCTCCCAGATCACAAAGGTCACAGAGCAACTTTAATTTTCATCCTCTCACTTGAAAGTTATCTGATAGCCACCAGCTCCCCAAACTTAAAATAGACCAGTAACTTATATTCCTTCAGGTTATTAATTCCCTTACCTTACCTAGAGTTCTGCTTCCTTCACTGTTAATACATGCCAGCGCCAATTCTGTTACTGATTTTCACCAAAATCTACCTGTTGCACAGATTTAAGAGTCTAGAAAGAAACCCACATTTATATGGGCAATGAGTCTATGACAAAGGAACAAGATTATACAATGGTGAAAAGAAAGTTTGTTCAACAAATGGTACTGGGATAGTTAGCTAGCCACATGCAGAAAAAAGAAATGAGACCCATGCTCTGACATCATACACAAAATTTAACTGAAAATGGATAAAAGCCTGGGATGTAACTGAAATGGATAAAAGCCTGGGATGTAAGACTGGAAACTATAGGGCCTCCCAATACAGGGGGCAGGAGTTAAAGTCTAAGGGCTATCAAGCTATCACAAACTCCTGCAGCCTGAGTTTGATCCCGAGTCAGGGAGCCAACCCACATGGTGCAGCAGACTTCTTCTGTCTTGTCTGCTGCTCTCCTTAGCAGTGTATTTTGGTTATATCCACGGCTCTGCTCCCCACTCTGTCTTTGGTGAATCCTTTCACCTCCCGAACCTCTGGGATACACCCCAGTTCTTATATGCAAATATAAATAAAAATAAATCTTGAAAAATTATCACTCTAATAATTAAAAAAAAGAATGGAAACTATATAATACATAGAGAAAACTTAGGTAAGACATGCCACAACATTGGATTTAGGGATTTCTTTGGGAACTTGACTCCAATGGCAGGGAAATCAAAGGCAAACATAAACATCGGGACTATGTCAAGCTAGAAAGCTCCTGACTAGTGAAATAAATTATTAAAACATAAAGACCCTCTACTCAGTGGGAGAAAATAATTGCACATCATACATCTGACAAGGGGTTATTATCTAAGATATAACAAAGAATGCCTACATCTTAACAAAAAGAAAACAAACCCAGTTAAAAAAATTGGCAGAGAACTAAGTAGGCATTTCTCCAAAGAAGATAGACTGGTGACCAGCATATATATGAAATATGTGTAACTTCATTTATCATCAGGAAAATGCAAATGATACCTATAATGAGATACCACCTTATTACATTGCAAAATGGCCTATATTAAACAAAGAAACAAATAGGCAACCAACAAAGTCCAAAAACAACAAAAATTGGCAAGCATATGGAGAAAGTAGCTGTTGGATGGGAGATAGACTGGTCCAGCCCCTACAGAATTTATTATGGAGGTGCCTCAAATTCTAATAAATAGATCTACCATTGACTCCAGCAATCCACTCATATGTATCTACCCAAGAACACAAAACCACTAGTTTGAAGGGAGATATGCAGTCCTGTTTTTACTGCACTTTATTTACTGTAGCCAAGTAATGGAAACAATCTAAATGTCCATCAAGGCTCAAAATCTTGCAAGAAAGACTATTTTAAGAAAATAAGAGGTTTGGCGCCTCCCTGATGGTGCAGCAGGTGGAGCACAGCACTGTGAAACTGACGCTATCCACAGCCTCTGCAGTGCGGGTACCATCCCAGCCAGCCAGGGAGATACCCACATGATGGGGCCGACCATCCTGTCTCACCCACTGCTCCCCTCAGCAGTGTTTTTGGTAGTCTGCCTGTTCTGCTCCCTGGTCTGTCTCTGGTGAATTCTCTTACCCCCCTGCGCCTCTGGCCTGTACCCCAGTTCTTGTATAAATATATAAATCTTAAAAAATATTTAAAAAAAAAGAAAAAAAGGTTCATTATTACATTGATTCTAGAGTAGTAGAAAGGATGGATAGGATTTAGTTTATTTTACAGGTGGCAGGAGAAGGTCAAAGAAGTCTCCTTTAGGTGCTACTTTTATCTTGGTGGTTAGAATACAAGCAGACCTGTTTGGAAAAATGCGGGATACAGGGTGGGGATTATGAATTTGTTGACTACGTAGTATGGAGATGGGAGAGACAAACAGAAAACTTAGACAGACTTACAGGCAGAACCAGAATCCACTTGAAATTAAGAAAGATCAAGTATTTTTTAATGACATATTTTAGTTTAATTTCTTGTCTATGTCCAGTGGCATGTGTTTGTTTATGCTATTGAGGATGAAGCCTCTGCTGAAATGTTCTAGATCTGCAGTTTTGCAAGGTAGACATGATGAAAGGACACAGTGACAGAAATTTGAATTTGATGAAAAAATTTTGAAGTTACAGACATAATACATATGCATCTGTATGTATAATATCTGGTGTATAATAGATGTTACAGAAATGAGACAGCGAGTCAATGGTGGGAGGTTATGAGGACAGAAGTTAAATATCTGTGTGATTTGCTATAGATTGAAACATCATTGCAAGGTCAGCGTGGCAGAAATTTTTCTTTCAGAATGATCTCCTGGGACGATTCTGAGGATACTAGTAATTGCCAGTTGGGAGAACCATGTCCCCAGGATCCTTTCAGATTCAGTGTCCTCTGTCCTCTCCAGTCTCTCCAGACTAGCTGATCTTCAGGGACCAACACTCAAATAACAGCCCTACAAGCAGTACATGGACCTCAGCCACTTACTCCTCATTTCAAGGTAATAAGTGGAACCCTATGGCTCCAAGTTCTTTTCTATGTTAAGATGAGACGATGTGTGCAAAAGAAGGTAGCAAACTTCCTCTCTCTTGTCTTTCTCATTTGTATGCATGCCTTGGTTTCCCATCTGTGTCAGCCTATGATTCTTAACTTTTAATGGTAAATTCAGACTCAGGTTTAATGTGATTACCTCTGAGTGAGGTGGTCATATGATATACTATGTCATTCAATTCTACATCATGTGGAATACAAACCTTCTGCAAGCTTAAATAAGATAATAGATATTCTTATATATAAGGAACTAGTTCAAGAATGTGAATTGATTTCTCATGGCATTTCTGTTGAGATAGTGTGCAAGTATTGGGGGGGACAATAGAAACACAGGGGAAATTCTCCTTTGACTGGGAAGATAAAGCAGGACTAAAGAGATCAGCACATCTGGATTTTATTTTATTCATTTGATAGAAAATATGACTTTTTTTCCATTGACGAAGTGAATGATAATTGACCTTAAATGAGAGAATGGGAGGATGACGACTGTGTGTTTGTGTGCGTGGATATGTATGCTTATAATTGCGAGTGCATTTATTAGAATTATGAGAAATATGTGTAAACTGGTTTGCTCCTTAATGGTCCTTTTATACGCTCACCTACTATTATGTTTGTCTTTCACTATTCTAAGAGAGCATTCAGTGTCTTTGTGCTATGTTGAATGTCCAGAACCCTGATCTCATTTTGTTTCCATGGGCTTCTAAATGTCATTAAAAAAAGTTAAAATATTAGGTATAATTATTTGATTAGATCATTTGATAACAATCATGAGAACAGCTTAATTTATTTTACCTTCTTGGTTAATTTGCATAACATGTAATAAAACAAATTCTATTCTGTCATTGCCTACTAGGGAAACATTTTGAGACCTGAGTGATTTTACTGACAATGTGTTGAAATTGTGTATTTGTCTCAAACATGAAATACAGTGATAGTCTTGGGAATGTGCTTTGTATGAGTGAATATATTGGATATTTTACATATTCATTGCTTTTATAACTGGAGTTTCAGAGAAGCTATTTCTTCACAAGAAGAAATTCTAGTATGACGTACCTTTAAATAGCCTTGTTTATTCACCTACAACCTTCCTTTCCCTGACTCTTATTCCTCCATTCAGATTCAACTTTTTCATCAATATAGGGGAGTTAAACCCTGTGTCCTTTCTGTAACACCACACAGAAGGATGTAGTGAGGTCATTTTCTGCATTCATTGCATGGACTTGCATCATGATGTGCTGTGGATGAATCTGTTTAATTCTTAAAGGAAATATTCTTTTGAGATTATGTGTGCATAATCCTTTAGTATTTAGAAGTGAATGCTACTATTACCACTTTCTAGGGTAAAATTTCACAGAAATGACCTCTGTCATCTCCAGAAGGTATCATATATAGAAGATGAATTTTTTTAAAAATTGCCCAACTCTAGCTAATTTTTATTATTTATTTATTTTAAAAGATTTATTTATTTATGTATGCAAGAGTTGGGGTACAGGTCAGAGATGTGGGGGTGAGAGGACCCACCAGAGACAGAGTGGGGAGCAGAACAGGCAGACTGACTGAAATACACTGCTGAGGGGAGCAGCGGGCGAGACAGGAGAGGTCTGCTGTGCCATGTGGGTTGCTCCCTGGCTGGCTGGGGATCAAACTCGTGCTGCAGAGGCTGTGGATTGCTTCATAGTATGGTGCTTAACCCCTTGAGCCACCAGGAAGACCCTCCAACTTATTTTTTATAGAACTGAAATGTTATTTACATTTATCATTAAATCTATACTCTCATTACTTTGTTTCTTGCCATTTAAATTGAAAGATTTGTCATGAGCTATGAGCTAACTGAATGCATTTTCATTCAACTGACTTTCTTTTTCCTTCTCTCTATTTTTTTCTGTGATAAATTTTATCTCAGTTTCTTCCTGGTTATCTGTAGAAAGAAGCTTCTCTATCCCGATTAGCCTTCCTCTGCCTCTCTGTCCTCTGCCTCTCTGTCCAGAGTCCCATTGTTCATGTTTTTCCAGGGCAGGGAGAGGGGCCCCCATAGCCTCCCAAACCTGCCCGCTCTAAATAGGTTCTGCCCTCTGCTGCGTCAAGACAAAACACACTCTAATGGGTAAGAACTTTAATGGAAAGGAATACAATTAGTTGCAACAAAGAAGGGAAGAATAAAGTTTCTAAATCAAGCACCCCAAGTTACCTGTCCCTGATGGGTAAATGCCTTGTCAAACAGGTTTGGCCCAAAGCAGGGTCACTGAGGCCAAAAATCTGTTACAATTTGAAGATACCTCCTGGTGGGGACCCATAGGAGAGGGGCAGAAATGACCAGACAAGTCCGGAAGGAAAAGAGCAAAATAAAAATCAAGGTAAAAGCTGCCATTGTTAACCTCCCTACGGGTCTCTCACCCACGTCTGTTTCAACCAGTGCAGCACCAAGAAGGAAGAGCATCTTCTTCACATGTCTAACCATGTTCCTCCACCAGGTCTCCATCTTGCTCTCCATCCTGCTTCTTCTTTCTTCAGTCCCCTCTCCAGCTTCTCCTCCTTTATCAGAGCCACCCTCCCTTGGGTGTAGCAGGGGACTTGGATTTTCCCCTTTTCCTGGGGATCCTCCCCCCCGCCACATTACAATGTCATCATCTGCAGCTCCTGCAGGACAGCAGCCAGTGTGCCCCAATGGTGGCTGCAATTTCTCTCAGAGTGAGTATTTCACAGGGTTATTTGAAATGGTTGGTATTGTGACCAGTGGCCAAAAGCACCCTCTTTCTAAGCTCCTCTAATACTTTCTGTCTCTGAACAGGTAATGGGTATCACCAATAGCAGTGCCAAGGGGGACTTCATCCTGGTGGGCTTCTCTGACCAGCCCCACTTGGAAAAGGTACTCTTCGTGGTGGTGTTGGTGTCCTACCTATTGGCTCTGGTTGGCAATGGAGTCATTATTCTGATCTCCTCTATCGACCCTAAACTCAAAACACCCATGTACTTTTTCCTCAGTCACCTCTCCTTAGTTGATCTCTGCTTTACCACCAGTGTTGTCCCCCAGCTGCTGTGGAACCTCAGGGGACCAGCCAAGACCATCACTGTCCTGGGCTGTGTGGTCCAGCTCTATGTAGCCCTAGCAATGGGCTCTGTTGAGTGTGTTTTGCTGGTGGTCATGGCTTTTGACCGCTATGCTGCTGTGTGCAAACCTCTGCACTATGCCACTGTGATGAACCCCAGGGTGTGCAAAGCTCTGACAGGGCTGGCGTGGCTGTGTGGAATAGGAAACTCTCTCATGCATTGTACTGTCACCCTCCAGTTGCCTCGCTGTGGACACCGGAGGATCTATAATTTTTTCTGTGAGGTTCCCTCAATGATTAAACTTGCTTGTGTGGACATTCATGACAACGAAGTCCAAGTGTTTGTTGCTTCATTAGTTTTGCTTTTCTTGCCATTAGCATTGATAGTGATGTCTTATGGATTTATAGTCAGGGCAGTTGTAAGGATCAAGGCTGCACAGGCCTGGCGCAAAATCCTGGGGACATGTGGATCCCACTTGACGGTAGTGTCTCTCTTCTATGGGACTGCCCTGGTGATCTATGTCAATCCCAGCAGCTCCTTTGCCCACACTCATGGGAAATTCATCTCCCTGTTTTATACAGTAGTGACTCCAACCCTCAATCCCCTCATCTACACGCTGAGGAATAAAGATGTGAAGGGAGCACTGAGGAGACTATTTTACAGAGACAAGGGCTCATAACAATGAGGCAGAGTTCAGAGTGCCAAGTTCTGTGACAAAATGAAACTGAAGGCCATCTTGGGTATTTCTCCACTGATAAACTTTATTGTCCTACTAGGGACAGATGTCATCTTCACAATCTGCATCCCTGCTAATTAGGTGACTTGAGAGCTATCTGTCCTTTCCAGTCTCTCTTGCCAGCTTCTTCTGGATCCTTTCTCCAAATTTTTTAAATATATATTTTTTAAAGATTTATTTATTATTATACAAGAGCTGGGGTATAGGCCAGAGGCACGGGAGAGTGAGAGGATTCACCAGAGACAGAGTGGGGAACAGAACAGGCAGACTGATGAAATACACTGCTGAGGGGAGCAGCAGGCATGGCAGGAGAGGTCTTCTGCTCCATGTGGGATTCTTGCCGGCTGGGATCGAACCCACACTGCAGAGGCTGTGGGCAGCTTCACAGTGCTGCACTCAACCTGCTGTGCCACCAGGGAGGCCCAAATCTTTTAAATTCTATTATTCATATCATCCTGCTTCTTGCCCTCATTCTTGTTCTGTCTGCTTATTCAGCCTTCCTATCTTCCTTTTCTTATATATTTTTCTCCTTTTTTGTGTGTCTTTTCTTTCCATTTCTTTCTTCCTTTCTTCTTATTTTTCTTTCCAGTTGTCCTTTATTTTTCTTAATCTGTTTTATTTAACTCTTCTTTTATTTCCCTCATGTTTTATTGATTCATTCTTGTCCCTTTGTATTACATGATTCTATTATTTATCCCTTTCCAACACAGTAACTAATATTATGTGAAAACAATTGTTCTCCCCTCAAATGTTCTACTTATCAAACACAAAGAGTTCATTCCCTATAGGGATGGATTGGGATATTTGACCAGAGAATTGAGAATTGAATTTTATCTCCAGAACATCTTTTTGGAGATTGTGTGAGTTTTATTATACTTTTTCTTTTTTTGTATTTATCTTTACATGGGTAATAAAAGGAATGAACTTTGTTATTATGTTGGATATTATGATAATATCATGTTTGGAGATTGTGCAAGTTTTGGCAAATATTTTTTGCATCCATCTTTACTTAGGGAAATAAAAGCAATGTCTTTATTATGTTAATTAAAAGATTGAATAGGTCATATAAGTAAAACAGCTGGCAGGAAGTAATCTGTAATATCAAGTAGCATCTTTCCTTTCTTCTAATATTTGGATCAGAGTAGCTACCCCTAATCAATGCTTATTGCTTTTAATTGTCCAAATTCTTACTTACTCAGTAGTTCTTTTTCCATTACACTTAGATCTGAATGAAATTACAATCACCAGAAAATAGGGGAAAATAAGTCAATCCTTTTTTTGGCCTTTATAATATGAAAAAATCAAATGATTTTATTTTTTCATTAACTTAGAGAAAGCATGACACACTTGCTTAACTGCTGATAATAGCATTGAAGTATCTAAATCTCATCTCCTTTGGTCATTTATCATTTGCATAGATGTGGTAGTTACTTAGCATCTCTGACCCTCAGTTTCTCAGTTTCTGAAATGATGAGGATATCAAGATTTGTTACAAGTATTTTAGGAGATAGAAGGCATATAATAAAGACAGCAAATGTCTGTCATCATTAACAAACTGTTGAATTTGGCTATAACCATGTGTTAGACTACATGAACTTGATGGCAAATATATTTATTGTTGTAGAAATACATTATGTGGGTAGTCAATAGTCACTATTACTACTTTCCTAAGCTCACTTGTGAAAATCAAATGAGGTTCTGCTTTTGACATTTAACAGAATATGCTAGTTGTTTGATTAAACATGCATTTTGTCACAGACAAATCAATTGTAATTATTCTATGGTGATCTAATGATTTGACTCAACTGATATAAATGATTGTGATTCAATTATAATACTTAGTCTTTCTTTGACTTCTCTAGTTTGACATTCCTAGAGTCTGTAAAGAAAGTGTTGCTCAAACTCTTAAGAAAGATAGCCTTATCCAGACACTGTGTAACATCTTCATATTTAGTCAGAACATTTACTTCCCAATCTACAATCTTGATTCATCTACTACAGGAACATCAGATGCATGCTGAGTGGCAAACCCGTTTTAGAGCTGGATCCACCTGATCCTTTACTCACCTATATAAGTATCCAAATTTTTTTACGTTTTTTTTTAAAGATTTATTTATTTATACAAGACCTGGGGTGCAGGCCAGATGTGAGGGAGGGTGAGAGGATTCACCAGAGACAGAGCGGGGAACAGAACAGGCAGATTGATGCAATACACTGCTGAGGGGAGCAGCAGGCGAGACAGGAGAGGTCTGCTGTGCCATGTGGGTGTCTCCCCAGCCGGCTGGGATTGAACCCGTGCTGCAGAGACTGCGGACAGCTTCACAGTGCAGCGCTCAACCGCCTGCACCACCAGGGAGGCCAAGAGTATGCAAATGTTAAAAATTTAGGTCTTATAACTACAACACATCTCTTTCTATTATCCTCAGTAATCCTTTTTCATTCTGACATCATTTTTACTTAATTCCTCACAATGAAACTCAGCCAGTAATATATTTCTATGGATAAAATAGACCTGTGATCTATGCCCATAGGAATTTCCCTTAAGGTGAAAACATGTGCACAAAGAACATACATCAGCATTTCAATGACTTCTTAAACACAATCAATAACTTATGCTTCATTCTATGTTTATCACTTTGAAAGTGATAGGCAATCCTAACATTTTTCAAAAATAATAGATAATATTCTTGTGAAATATATTTTTTAAAAATTTATTTATTTATATATATCATTGTTGGAAATAAATTTCATGATTAATGAAACCATTAACAAACCAACTTAATGTTAGAATATGTGGAAAATTAAACAAGAGGCCAAGTAAATTGAATGTTTATGTGTTTGAGAATTTCATAGTAAAGGTGGCTCTCTTGATGACCCAGTAGTACTATGAATGAGGGGGTTCAAGCACAAATATATGGGGAGTAAAGAAATTTGCTGTCCAAGAAAGGATGTCCTGAATGTGGCAAAGCAGAGGGCATCACTGGCTCCCAATGATATATATAGAAAATAATAAAAAAAGTACCTTATACTTTTTTTTATACTACACAACACTTTAGTAAATAAAATCTTACTTTATTTAAAAGTTGTTTTTTTCAAGGTCACATTTTCTTTTTTTCTTTTTTTTTAATAGAGGCATGTTTTATTTATTTATTTGTTTGTTTGTTTTGTTTATACAAGCACTGGGTACAGTCAGAAGCGCGGGAGGGTGAGAGAATTCACCAGAGCCAGAGTGGGGAGCAGAACAGGCAGAAGGACTGAAGTACACTGCTGAGGGGAGCAGCGGGCGGCAGGAGAGGTCTGCGCGCCATGTAGGACCCTCCTCCGGTGGCCGGGGAGCAGCTGGGGATCGAACTGGCACTGCAGAGGCTGCGGGCAGCTTCGCAACCCAGCTCTCAACCGCTGCGCCACCGGGGAGGCCCTCAAGGTCACATTTTCAACTGCTTTAATCACATCACCAGAAACCTAAGGGACTTACTTAAAAGAGTAAGAGAGTTTGCAAAGCATAGCAAATTGAACAAAATGCTTATTTCTCTTCCTTTCTAAAGTACATATGAATTATGTTAAATATGATATCCAATTATCAATAGGGACAAATAGAACTTCAAAAGAACTGAGAGTGGAGAAGAGATCAGAAAGTTTTGAGGCTAGCAAATGGAAGGGAGTAAGTGACTTACAGAAGCAAAGAGGAAACTCATCTGCTTTCAGAGGCTAGGGAGACAGGGAGAAAGCAGTGAGAATAAACACATTTGTACTGCCCAGGTTTGGAGCAGCAAATGAAGCTTAAGAAAAGTAAGCACTATGTTATGTCAGAAGGCAGGATGTGATTGAAATGAAAAGTCAGAACAATTTGAAAATCTGCCTCAACAAAGAGCGATGTGTGCACAGTGGACACTGGTAAAAGACTATGGATGGCTTGGTGGTGAGTGAGGTGTGGAAACACACATTTGAAGAGGGTGGGCCTGTATCCCTAAAGCATGTACAGTGTTGTAAACTAATGTTACTGCAAATAAAAAAGTATATTTTGTATTTCTAATAAAAAAAAAGGTGTCTCAAAGATTTATATCTCCCATCCCACACAACCAGATGGGGTCCTTCTGATAACAAAGTGGATAAAGGCACATTCACCCCTAGGAAGGTTAAATCCGACAGCCTTCTGACCGCTACACCAGGAAGAGTGAGATTCTGTGGCGGTGTCTTCCAGGTGCTGACAACTTTTAGGGCTTCCCTCCCTACAATTTCTCCCCATTCTGCCCCACCAAAATGGCAGCCAGCCTTATAGCCCTAAGCAGGAAAGTGGGAGTGCTGTCTATGGAGAATGTAGACCTCTACACACACATACAAAAGTGACTGTAACCTGAGGGTTCCCGGAAATGCCTTGATCTTCCTGTCGCCATCTTGTCAGTAAGCTCTACCCAGAGCACGCCATTCCCTGTGAGCTTTTGGTGAAGGCGCTGGAGTAAGGTATCCTCCAACTCGGAGGCAAAATAAAGAGAGGGCGACTAAGGGGAGAGAAGGGACACAGGTAAGAATCAGAATAAAAGAACAGCAGAAATCCTTATAATGAGCCAATTTAGCACATGTTCATGTGAAAGCAAACCAAATATAATGATATCTAATCAGAGTCACACAAAAAGGATGGTGATCGTACCAATAAAATATTTCAGAATGGTAAAAATGAATTGGAAATAGATACACATTTAAAGATAATTTAACATATTTTTAGGGAACTGAGAAAAAGACACGGAAGCAGTTCATGAAAATTCAGAGAAATAATGCAGGAGGATGGCATTCCAGGGAATATGCAGACATAGAGAAGGAGTCAAAATTGGGGGGAGTGGGTGCATTGTCTGTAAATGAGAATAAGACAATAGGAAAATCAATTCAAAATAGACTGCTTTTTGCCATCACAAGTGCTGACAAATCTAAGACAGTATTAGCAATGACATGTACTTTGCCTTCCCACTATCACCACCAACTAAAACCACAACTTGTTGTTTCTATATGCTACACAATTCCTGCAATTTTCATTAGTTTTCAAAATAGAAGTTGTCACTTAATGAAATATCTTTACTTACCTTTCACAAGGAAAGCATTCAATGAGGAAGTTCATTTATATTTTTAAAACTAATTAAGATTTTAGAAGTGAACACATTTTTTTATGAGACAATGTTGGTTTACAGCACTGTAGAAGACTGAAGGGTACAGGTTCACACCCCTTCGAATGTGTGTTACCACACCACACCACCACCTCGGCACTCTTCATCCTCCACCCCTGTCCTTTGTGTCCCTTCCCCTCTTTGCTCTCCACCCTCGGGTAGCCTCAATTTATGGTGAGATTTCTGGTGTTTGTTTTGATTCAGTTATGCCTTTTTATTTATGATACATTATTAGTGAAACTACCTGGTATTTGTCTTTCTCCTTCTTATTTTTTTAAAAAGAGTTATTTATTTATTTATTTGGTGATGGTTCATTTTTGTTTTTCTTTTCTTTATTTTATTTTCGTTTTTTTAAATAATAAATTTTATTTTTATATTCCCCCATACAATTGCAAACCCCCCATTCTGACCCCAATCCCTCCCCTCTCGCCCCCCACCCCCCAAAAAGTGTCTCTGATTCATAGTTTCTTGTTGATTTTGATTTTCACTTTCTTATAGTTATTCATTTTCCTGGTCCCTTATTTAAGTTTTCTAGATTCCTGCTATGAGTGAGACCATCCGGTATTTTTCTTTTTCTTTTTGGCTTATTTATACAAGCACCGGGTACAGTCAGAAGCACAGGAGGGGGAGAGAACTCACCAGAGCCAGAGCGGGGAGCAGAGCAGGCATAAGGACCGAAGTACACTGCTGAGGGGAGCAGCGGGCGGCAGGAGGCGTCTGCGCGCCATGTGGGACCCTCGCTGGTGACCGGGGATGGAACCGGCGCTGCGGAGGCTGGGGGCAGCTTTTCAGCCTAGGGCTCAACCGCTGTGCCACCAGGGGAAGCCGCTCCTTTTTACTTATTTCACTTATCATGTCCATTTACCTGTGAGTTGATTCAGAGAGCTTTTGGTTAACATAAATGAGAGAGAACTGTTTAGTCACATTTCCACTCATGCCTCTCTTTGTTCAGCTTAATGCAAGTACGTTTCACAATTTTTTTGAGTCTCTGTAATACTGCGGATCGTGGGGAATTTGTGTGATGTAATGTGCATGCTTTTCTCCTGGTGATCGGCCTTATGCCAAAATTTAACTCTTGGTCCAGCTACAAAGACACTATGAGGATAAAGGTGAGATTTACCTCTTCAACTCAAGGCTGGTTGTGGAGATACTTCCTTGGAGATGAGCATCTAGACCAAGCACATCACCCCTCAAGAAATAGGAGCTAGTTTTTTTTATTTAAATAGTTTATTTTATATAATTCTTACAATTTTTTCATCTTTGCACAGTGTATACATTTTCATTTTGGTTATATTCCCCATACAATTGCACCGCCCCCCTCATTTTGACTCTAGTCTTTCTTTCCCTAACCCTCCCTCCCCCCTCCCCTGCCCCCCACTCCTCCCCCACCCCCTCACCTCCCCCCCATCCACCTCCCCCCAGTGTGTCTCTGGTTTATAGTTGCTTGTTGATTTCAATTTTTACTTTGTATTGATTAGTATTTTTCCTGGTCTCTTACTTCGGTTTTCTAGATTCCTGCTATGAGTGAGACCATCTGGTATTTTTCTTTTTCTTTCTGGCTTATTTCGCTGAGCATGATCCCTTCCAGCTCCATCCATGTTGCTGCAAACTGCATGTGTTTATCTTTTTTGATTGCTGAGTAATATTCCATCATGTATATGTACCACATCTTCTTGATCCAGTCATCTATTTTTGGGCATTTTGGGTTGTTTCCAAACCTTAGCTATTGTAAATAGTGCTGCTATAAACATAGGGGTGCAGGTGCTCTTTGGAATTGATGTTTCTGTGTCCTTTGGGTAAATACCTAGGAGTGGAATTGCTGGATCATATGGAAGCTCTATGTTTAGTAGGTCCAGAAATCTCCACACAGCTCTCCATAGTGGTTGGACCAGTTTGCACTCCCACCAACAGTGCAGGAGAGTTCCTTTTTCTCCACACCCTCGCCAACAGTTGTTGTTGCTAGTTTTTTTAATATGTGCCATTCTCACTGGTGTAAGATGGTATCTCATGGTAGTTTTGATTTGCATTTCCCTGATTACAAGTGATGTTGAACATTTTTTCATATGCCTGTTGGCCATTTGCATTTCCTCTTCAGATAAGTTTCTTTTTAGCTCTTCTGCCCATTTTTTGACTGGATTATTTTCTTTGTTGTTGTTGAGTCTCATCAGCTTTTTGTAGATTTTTGTCATCAGTCCTTTATCAGCAGTGTTGCAAAAATTTTCTCCCAGTCGGTGGGATGTCTCTGTTTTGGTTATTGTCTCTTTTGCTGTACAGAAGCTCTTTAGTTTGATGTAGTCCCAGCTGTTTATCTTTGCCTTCACTATCACTGCTTTGGGTGATGTGTCTGTAAAGATGTCTTTGAGGTGCGTGTCATGTAGTGTTTCGCCTATATTTCCTTCTAAATATTTTACGGTTTCAGGTCTTATGTCTGGTTCTTTCATCCATTTTGAGTTGGTTTTTGTGCGTGATGTGAGGTAGCAGAATGGCATATATTAAAAAAAAAAACTAGCGACAACAAATGTTGGCGAGAATGTGGAGAGGAAGGAGCTCTCCTACACTGCTGGTGGGAGTGCAAAATGGTCCAACCACTATGGAAGGCTGTGTGGAGATTTCTTGACCTACTAAACATAGAGCTTCCATAGGATCCAGCAATTTCACTCCTAGGTATTTACCCAAATGACACACAAACAGTAATTCCAAAGGGCACCTGCATTCCTATGTTTATAGCAGCACTATTTACAATAGCTAAGCTTTGGAAACTACCCAAATGCCCAAAAATAGATGACTGGATCAAGAAGATGTGGTCCAGATATACAATGGAATATTAATTAGCAATCAAAAAATATAAATTCCTGCAATTTACAGCAACATGGATGGAGTTGGAAGGGATCATGCTCAGTGAAATAAGCCAGAAAGAAAAAGAAAAATACCAGATGGTCTCACTCATCACAGGAATTTAGAAAACTTAAATAAGGGACCAGGAAAAAGACGAATTGCAATAAAGTAAAAATCAAAATCAACAAGCAACTATAGACCAAAGACACACTACAGTGGGGTTGGGAGGGAGGAGAAGAGGGATTAGGGTCAGAAAAAAAGGGGTGGGAATTGTATGGGCAATATAACCAAAATGAAAATGCATACATGTGCAAAAATGAAAATTGATGTAAGAATTATATAACATAAATTATTAAAAAAATTAAAAAAAATTATCTACAGAAAAAAACAAGAGCAGACAGAATACCTGACCTGTTCACTACTTGAGATAAACCTTATAGTTTTGTGTCTTCTTTCAATGAAAACCACAGGAAATTACACCCACACAATATTTATTAACTCAAAGAACAAAAACTACAAAACCATAACTAATACTATGTGAGATAAAAAATTAAATCACATTATACCATATGGTTTATATATGAAAACTATATCATTGCTATAATGCAATCTGTGAGTTATTTCATATTAGTATATTATGATACTGAGACCTTGGGGGATTGGGGTGTGTGTGTGTGTGTGTGTGTGTGTAAGGAAGAAGGAACTACTATGCAAAACAAAGCTAAATTCTTATCTCCAGATCAGAAAGCTATGGATAAGGAGACAATACAAGATAAAATGACAAGGTAGCTGCTTATATCCAGTCTCTCAGGAAATCCTGTCCTCTCAAGCCTCAAAATATATCCAGAATTTTATCACTTCTTTTGTTAACACACTGCCTGCTCTGAGTCTTCCTCAAACTCTCACCCTGATTACCACTCCAGTGTCTATTTAATCAAATCATTCCACCCATTCAGGGAATTGTAAACACAACACAAGATACATCATGTCACTTCTCATTTCTCTACTGAAGACCTGAATATGTATTTAAGGCAGTTCCAAAGGCTAAGATCTCATGTTGACCCACAGTCTCCTGTGACTCTCCCCTCCCCTGATTTCATGTGCTACATCTCCCCTTGAGTCATTTTGTCCAACCCTCCTGACCACTGGTGGTTATTCAAACACACAAGATACCCCTGCTCTAGGGCCTCTGCTATTCTCTGTCTGGAAAGTTTTATGCCAGACACCTGCTTAGCTTAGTACTGCTCCCCCTTCAGGCCTGGAGAGGTAGCAGGGTTCCAGCTGCTCTGTTTCTTTCTTTCTTTCTTTCTTTTTAAAAAGATTTTTATTTTTATTTATTTATTTTATTTATTTATGCAAGCACTTGGTACAGTCAGAAGCGCGGGAGGGTGAGAGAATTCACCAGAGCCAGAGCAGGGAGCAGAACAGGCAGAAGGACCGAGGTACACTGCTGATGGGAGCAGCGGGCGGCAGGAGAGGTCTGCGCGCCATATGGGCCCCTCCTCTGGTGGCCGGGGAGCAGCTGGGGATCGAACCGGCACTGCAGACGCTGCGGGCAGCTTCGCAACCCAGCGCTCAACCGTTGCGCCACCAGGGAGGCCCCATGTTTCTTTTAATCTATGTGGAACTACGGTTGATTTTTGAACAACATAATCTTGAAATGCAAGGGTTAAAAACTAATGTGGGGATTATCTTGTGAACATGTGAGGTTACAGTATCAAAGAATATGATATTTCTGTGGGAATGTATATTGTATTTTTAATGATATTCTCATCTTTCTTTAACTTATGTTATTGTAATAATATAGTATATCATATGCCATATACCAAATAAGAGCTAATTGACTATGTTATCAGTAATACTTCAGGTCTACTATTAGTAGTTAATTGTTTGGGGAGTAAAATGTCATACAGAGATTTTCAACTCTGTGGGGTTCACATCATTGAAGGGTTTGTTGCACTTGACTTAAATTTATTTAACATATGATGTTGCAAAATGAATTTGAAAATCAAAGTTGAAAAATGAAGAAATCTATATAAAGGAAAAACTGATTAAGATAAATAAAGGTTGTTTTTTTAATGTTATTGTTTTTGTTTCATGGAAATTTATTCCTTTGGTTTAACAACATCTATACCTAGTCAAATATATGGTTTGAAGTACTATTTCTTGAGTAGTGACAAATGTAGGTTTGTTGTGGTTTAATGAGCCCTCTAACTGTTTTCCGGAAATCATTTAACTGAACTTTTAAGACCCCCAATAAAACAGAAAAACTGGTTTAAGGATATCAGCAACTGGATTTTGAATTATCTTTTCTTAAGTTAGCAAATCCAGATTGATGATGATTGGGGAAATTCCACCCTGTATTTCTTTCACAACGAAATCCGCCCTAAAAATAGAAGCCTAGCTATGGAGACCCTGAAAGAACAATACATGCAGCAGAAGATGGTGATCTGTGTGATGTCAAGGTGAACACACTGATGGTCTGGGATGCATGCAGAGTGGTAAGATTTTTGAGGGTACTTTGAGCAAGAATGATAAAAATGAACACAGATAATACTTAAGGCTAATTTGGAAATCATAAACTTGTATGGTGACCTACTACGCACCTTTTCGCAATAACCTATGGGAGTGGGTAGAGTGGATTGACCCAAGATGACTTGTGAGAATTGTGTGTTGATGATGTATTTTTTTTTTTAGTTTGGAAAATATTTTAAATTTTAATATTAAGAGAAAAATACTTTTAAATCTTAAATTTCATTTTTTAATTTAATTTTATTTTTATATTCCCCATACAATTACAACCCCCTTATTTTGACCCCAAGCCCTCCTTTCCCCATCCCCCAACCCCCATAGAGTGTCTCTTGTTCATAGTTGTTTGTTGGTTTTGATATTTTCTTTCTTATAGTTATTCTTTTTCCTGGTCCCTTATTTAAGTTTTCTAGATTCCTGCTATGAGTGAGACCATCTGGTATTTTTCTTTTTCTTTCTGGCTTATTTCGCTGAGCATGATCCCTTCCAGCTCCATCCATGTTGCTGTATTCTTTTTTTTTTTTTTTTTTAATAGAGGCATGCTTTATTTATTTGTTTGCTGGTTTGCTTGTTTGTTTTGTTTATACATGCACTGGGTACAGTCAGAAGCGCGGGAGGGTGAGAGAATTCACCAGAGCCAGAGCGGGGAGCAGAGCAGGCAGAAGGACCGAAGTACACTGCTGAGGGGAGCAGCGGGCGGCAGGAGAGGTCTGCGCGCCATGTGGGACCCTCCTCCGGTGGCCGGGGAGCAGCCGGGGATCGAACCGGCGCCGCAGAGGCCGCGGAGCAGCTTCGCAACCCAGCGCTCAACCGCTGCGCCACCGGGGAGGCCCCATGTTGCTGTATTCTTAAATTAATCCTTGTGTAATTTTTCCCAGTTCACAAAGGTCACCGAGCAACTTTAATTTTCCATCCTTCCACTTGAAAGTTATCTGATGGCTACCAGCTCCCCAAACATAGCATAGACCACAAACTTATAAATGCCTCAAACTTAACACCGCCTCAGTGGTGTATTTTAGTTAGACCCTCCTGTCTCAACTCTGTCTCTTCTAAGTCCTCTCATACCCTGCAGCTATGGCTTATACCCCAGTTCTTATATGCATAAATAAATAAAAATATATCTTAAAAATTTATCACTCTGATAATTAAAAAAAGACTGGAAACTATAAATAGAGAAGACTTAGGTAAGACGCTACAACATTGGCTTCAGGGATGTCTTTGGGGACTTAACTCCAATGGCAAGGAAATCAAAGGCAAACATAAACAATGGACTATGTCAAATCAGAAAGCTCCAGAACATGGAAACAAATTATCATTTAAATAAAAAGTGTAATTAATGGGGGAAAATAATTGCATTTCATACGTCTGACCAGTAAGTTCTAACAAAGAGGGCCTCCCCTTGTGGCACAGGTGGTTGAGCACCACGCTGTGAAGCTATCTGCAGAGCCTGCAGTGCCAGTTTGATCCCGGCCAGCCAGCAGGGGTCCCACATGGCGTGGTGGACCTCTCCTGTTGCGCCCACTGCTCCCCTCAGCAGTGTATTTCTTCAGTCTGCCTGTTCTTTTCCCAGCTCTGTCTCTGGTGAATTCTCTCACCCTTCCATGCATCTGGCCTGTACCCTGGTTCTTGTATAAATAAATAAACAAACAAACAAACAAACAAATAAATAAATAAATCTTAAAAAAAGTTTTAACAAAGAACTCCTTCATCTCAACAAAAAGAAAACAAACCCAATTAAAAAAATTGTCAGAGAACTAAATAGCACTTCTCCAAAGAAGATAGACTGATGACTGGCATACATTAAAAAAATGTGTAACTATATTTATCATCAGAAAAATGCAAATGATAACCATAATGAGATACCACTCACTCTAGAGGGAAAGGCCCATATTAAACAAAGAAACAAATGGGCAAACAACAAAATCCAGAAACAACAAACACTGACAAGTATGTGGAGAAAAGGAGTCCTCATTCACTGTTGTGTATAATACAGATTCATCCAGCCCCTAGGGAATATAGTAGGAAGTTCCTCAAAATCTTAAAACTAGTTTTACCATTGAATCCAGCAATCCACTACTATGTATCTACCCAAAGAACAGAAAATCACCAATTTGAAGGGATATTTGCAGTCCTATCTTCACTGCACTCTATTTACAGTAGCCAAGTTACAGAAACAACCTAAATGCCCATCAAGACTCAAAATCTTGGAAGAAGGATTTTTCTGACAAAAGATTTTCCTTATTATATTGGTTCAAGAATAGTATAAAGGATGGAGAGGATAATAGGTTCTTTTACAGGTGGCAGGAGAAAGTCAAAGAAGTCTCCTTTTGGGGCCACTGTTTTATCTTGTAAGTTAGAATACAAGAAAGAGAATCTGTTTGGAAAAATGTGGGATTTGAGGTGGGGATATTTAAGAATTTCTTATATGTGCTATGGAAGTGCAAGAGGCAAACAGAAAACATATAGGCAGACTTCTGGGAAGAACCAAGAATCCACTTAAAATTAAGAAAGATCAAGTATATTTTAATGCCATATTTCAATTAAATTTTTTGTCTATGTCCAGGGTCATGTGTTTGTCTATACTATTGAGGAGGAAGCCTCTGCTGAAATTTTCTAGTCTTGAAATTTTGCAAGTTAGACATGATGAAAGGACAAGTTGACAGAAATTTATATGTGATGAAAAGAATTTTAAGTTATTGGTCAACAGATACAGACATAATACATATGTATGTGTATTTATAATAACTGGTGTATTAATGTTACAAATTGAATGTTGATGATGACAGAAATGAGGCAGCAACTCAATGGTGGGAGATTGTGAGAACAGAAGTTAAATATCTCTGTGATTTGCTATAGATTGAAACAGCGTTGAAAGGTCAGGGGGCAGAAATTTTTCTTTCAGAATGATCTGGAACGATTCTGTGGATACTACAGATCTCGGTAATAACAGCCAATTGGGAGAACCATGTTCCTGGCATCTTTTCAGAATCAGTGTCCTCTGTCCTGTCCAGTCTCTCCAGATGAGCTGATCTTCAGAGATCTCCACTCCAATAACAGCCCTACAAGCAGTATGTGGACCTCAGACACTGACTCCCCATTTCAAGGTAATAATAATTGGAACCTTATGGCTTCAAGTTCTTTTCTATGTTAAGATGAGACAATCTGTGTGCAAAAGAAGGTGGCAAACTTCCTCTCTCTTGCCTGTCTTACTTGCATGTATGCCTTGGCTTCCCATCTGTGTCATGCCTATGACTTTTAACATTTAAGGGTAAATTCAGACTAAGGTTTAACGTGATTGCCTCTGAATGGGGCGGTCATAAGATACACTATGTCATTCAATTCTGCATCATGTGGAATACAAACCTTCTGCAAGCTTAAATAATACAATAAATTTTCTTTTTCTTTTTTTTAAAAAAAGATTTATTTATTTATTTATACAAGAACTGGGGAATAGGCCAGATGCACGGGAGGGTGAGAGGATTCACCAGAGACAGAGCAGGGAACAGAAGAGTCAGACTGATGAAATACACTGCTGAGGGGAGCAGAGGGCGAGACAGGAGAGGTCTGCTGCACCATGTGGGACCCTAGCTGGCCTGCAAAGATCAAACTGGAGCTGCAGAGGCTGCAGACAGCTTCACAGCGCTGCACTCAACCGCCTGTGCCACCAGGGGAGGCCCAAGACAATAGATTTTCTTATAAATAAGGAATTAGTTCAAGACTGAATTGATTTCTCTTGGCGTTTCTGTTGAGATAGTGTTCAAGTTGTGGGGAGGACAATAGAAACACAGAGAAAATTCTCCTTTGGGAAGGTAAAGAAGAATCTGAAGCAGGATTAGAGAGGTCAGAATATCTGGCTTTTATATTGTTCATTCGATGGAAATAAGACTTTTTGTCAAGTTGCTGAAGTGACTGAGAACTGACCTTGAAGGAGAGAATGGGCGGATGACAACTGTGTGTGTTTGTGTGCATGGATGTGTATGCATGTAATTGTGAGTGCGTTTATTAGAATTAGGAAACTACATGCAAAATGGTTTGTTCCTTAGTGGTCCTTTTGTACTCTCATCTACTATCACATTGCTCTTTCACTTTTTTGAGAGAACATTAAGTTTCTTGGTGCTGATATGTTGAATGTTCAGACCCCTCATTTCATTTTGTTTTCACGGACTTCTGCTATTTGTCATTTTTTTAAAAAGTGAAAATAGAGCCTCCCCTGGCGGTGGAGGCAGTTGAGCGCCACGCTGTGAAGCTGTCCGCAGCCTCTGCAGCGCCGGTTCTACCCCTGCCAGCCTGCGAGGGTCGCACATGGCACAACAGACCTCTCCTGTTGAGCCCGCTGCTCCCCTCAGCAGTGTATTTCATCAGTCTGCCTCTTCTGTTCCCCGCTCTGTCTCTGGTGAATCCTCTCACCCTTCCTCACATCTGGCCTGTACCCCAGTTCTTGTATAAATAAATAAATAAATCTTTAAAAAAAGTGAAAATATTTGGTATAATCATTTGATTGCGATTATGAGAACAGCTTAATTTATTTTACCTTCTGGGTCAATTTGTATAACAAGTAATAAAACAAATTCTATTCTGCGGTTATCTGCTCAGGAAACATGTTGAGACCTGAGTGATTTTACTGATGATGCGTAGAAATTACGTTTTCCCAAACATGAAATACAGTGATAGTCTGGGAATGTGTTTTGTACTAGTGAATTTATTAAATATTTAACATATTTATTGATTTTACCTGGTGTTTCAGAAAAGCTGTTTCTCTATTAGAAGAAGAAATTCTAGTAAGTATTATGTACCTTGAGACAGCCTAGTTCATTCACCTAAAACCCTCCTTTCCCTGATTCTCTTTCCTTCATTGAGAGTCAACCTTTATGTTCAGTATCAGGGAACTGAACCCTGTCATTTCTATAATACCACACAGAAGGATGTAATGAGCTCATTTCTGCATTCATTGCATGGACTTACATCACGATGTGTTGTGGACGAAGCTATTTAATCCCAAAAGGAACTATTCTTTTGAGATTATGTGTGCATAATCATTCAACATTTAGAAGTGAATGCTAAATTTATTACTTTCGAGGGGAAATACTTCACAAAAATCTCCTCTATCATCTCTAGAAGTGGTTCTTTATAGAACATGAATTTTTGAAAAAAAGTCCAACTCAAGCTTATTTTTATAGAACCAAAATGTTATTTATATTTATCCTTAAATCTGTACTCTCATTGTGTTGTTTCTTGCCATTTAAATCAAAATATTTGCCATGTGCTATGACCTAGTTGAATGCATTTCCATTCATCTGACTTTTTCCTTCTTCCTTCTTTATTTTTTACTGTTGACAAACTTTATCTCAGTTTCTTCCTGGTATCTGCAAGAATAAGCTTTTTTTTTTTTTTTTAATCGCAGTTTAGCCTTCCTGCACCTCTGTGTCCAGAGTCCTATTGTTCATGTTATTCCAAGGCAAGGAGAGGGACACCTGTAACCCCCAATCCTGCCTGCTCTAAACAGGTTCTGCCATCCACTGCATCACACTCTAGTGGGTGAGAACTTGAATGAAAATGAACTCTAATACAATTAGTGTGCAACAAAGAAAAGGGGAAGAATAAATCTCTCAAATCAAATGCCTGAAGTTGCCTATCCCTGAAGGGAAAATACCTAGTGAAAAGGGTTTGGCCCAAATCAGGGTCAGTGAGGCCCAAAAGCCTGCCACAAATCAAAGGTACCTCCTGGTGGGGACTCATAGGTTACAGGCAAAAACAGCCAGACAAGTCTGGAAGGAAAATAGCAAAATCAAAATCAGGTAAAAGCTGCAATTTTTATCCTCCCCACGGGTCTCTCACACACGTCTGTTTCAATGAGTTCATGAACAAGAAGCAAGTGCAGCTTCTTCACGTGTCTCTCTGCACCATGTTGCTACTCCAGGTCTCCTTCTGGCTTCATCCTGCTTCCTTCCTTCTCCATCTCCTCTCCAGCTTCTCATCCCTGCTCAGCTCCACCCTCCCTTGGGTGCATGTTACGATGTTGTCATCTGCAGCTCCTGCAGGACAGGGGCCAGTGTGCCCCAGTGGTGGCTGCAATTTCTCTCAGAGTGGGTGTTTCAAAGAGTTCTTTTATATAGCTGGTATTGTGACCAGTGGCCAAAAGCACTCACTTTCTAAGCTCTAATATGTTCTGTCTCTTAACAGGTAATGGGCATCACCAATAGCAGTGCCAAGGGGGACTTCATCCTGGTGGGCTTCTCTGACCAGCCCACCTGGAAAAGATACTCTTCATGTTGGTGTTGGTATCTTACTTGTTAACCCTAGTTGGAAATGCAGTCATTATTGTGATCTCCTCCATTGATCCAAAACTCAAAACACCCATGTGCTTCTTCCTCACTCACCTCTCCCTAGTTGATCTCTGCTTTACCACCAGTGTTGTCTCCCAGCTGCTGTGGAACCTAAGTGGACCAGCCAAGACCATCACAGTCCTGGGCTATGTGTCCCTGACAATGGGCTCTGCTGAGTGCATTCTGCTGGTGGTCATGGCTTTTGACTGCTATGGTGCTGTGTGCAAACCTCTGCACTATGCCACTGTGATGAACCCCAGGGTGTGCAAGGCTCTGACAGAGGTTGTGTAGTTGTGTGGAATAAGAAACTCTGTCATCCATGTACTGTGGCCCTCCAGCTACCTCGCTGTGGACACCAGAAGATCTATAATTTCTTCTGTGAATTACCCTCAATGATTAAGCTTGCCTGTGTGGATGTCCATGCCTACTAAGTCCAAGTGTTCATTACTTCATTAGTCTTGCTCATCTTGCCTTTGTCATTGATAGTGATGTTTTATGGATTTATGGTCAGGGCAGTTGCAAGGATCAAGTCAGCCTAGCCTGGCACAATGTCCTGGAGACCTGTGGATCCCACTTGATGGAGGTGTCTATCTTCTATCTGACTGCTCTAGTGAGCTATGTCAAGACCAACAGCTCCTTTGCCCACACTCATGGAAAATTCATTGTTCTGTTTTATATAGTAGTTATCCCAACCTTTAATCCCCTCATTTACACACTGAGGAATAAAGATGTGAAGGCAGCACTGGGGAGACTATTTTACAGAGACAAGGGCTCATGACAACGAGGCAGAGCTCACAGTGTCAAGTTCTGTGACAAAATGAAACTGAAGGTCATCTTGAGTATTTCTCCACTGATGAACTTTATAATCCTACTAGGGACTGCCATCTTCCCAATCTGTACCGTTGCATGTTACCTGACTTGAGAGCTATCTCTCTTTTCCAGTCTCTTTCTCAGGCTTCATCTGTATCTTTTAAATTTTATTTTTATTTTTATTTTTATTTTTTAAAGATTTATTTATTTATACAAGCACTGGGTACAGTCAGAAGCATGGGAGGGTGAGAAAGAACTCACCAGAGCCAGAGCGGGGAGCAGAACAGGCAGAAGGACCGAAGTACACTGCTGCAGGGAGCAGCGGGTGGCCGGAGAGGTCTGCGCACCATGCGGGACCCTCCTCCGGTGGCCGGGGAGCAGCCGGGGATTGAACAGTCGCTGCAGAGGCTGCAGGCAGCTTCAAAACCCAGCGCTCAATCGCTGCGCCACCGGGGAGGCCCTCTTTTAAATTTTATTGCTCATATCACTCCACTTCTTGCCCTCCTTCCTCTATTTTTAATTTTTTCAACCTTCCTACCTTTAATCACTCCTTCCTTTTTCTTATTGTTTACTCTTTTTTGGGTTTGTTTTCTTTCCACTTCTTTTTTACTTTATTCTTATTTTCCTCCCATTCATCCTTCTTTAGTTTCTTACTCCATTTTCTTTTAACTTTTTTCTTCTTATTTTATTTTTTCCTGTATTATGCACTATGTATTATTTTTTTCGGTATTTCCTTTCATTATGTGCTTTTACAATTTATCCTTTTCCCAAACAATAACTAATGATTTTTTTTTTTAAAAAGACTATTAACCCCCAAATGTACCAGTTATCAAACACAAAGTTTTCATTTGCCTAGAGGGGTAGAGTGAAGGGATTTCACCAGAGAATTGAGAACTGAACTTATCTCTACAAGATCCTTTTGGAAATTTGCAAATTTTATTAAACTTTCTGTTTTTGTGTATCCAGCTTTACTTAGGAAAAGAAAGGAATGGGCTTTATTGTTATGTTGAATAAAAGATTGAATAGGTCATACAATTAAAATAGCTCAGAGGAAATAATCTGTAAATATCAACTAGCATCTTTCCTTCTTTCTAATCCTTTGATCAGAGGAGATCTCCCTAATCCATGCTTATTACTTTTAATTGTACAAATACAAAATCTCATTTTCTCAGTAATTCCTTCTCTATTACACTTAGATCTGAATGAAATTATAATCACCAGAAAATAGGGGCAAATAAGTCACTTTTTTGCCCTTTATAATATGGAAAAATCAAGTGATTTACATTTTCACCATCTTAGATAAAGCATGACACACTAGCTTGAAAGCTGATAATAGCATTGAGTATCTAAATCTTATTCATTTATCATTTGCACAGCTCTAGGTAATTACTTAGCATCTCTGACCATTAGTTTCTCAAATCATGGGGACTTCAAAGATATGTTATGAGTATTTTAGGAATCAGAAGGCATACTAAGGACAATAAATATCTGTCATCATTAACAAACTGTTGAACTTGGTAATAAGCATGGTGTCAGACTGTATGAACTTGATGGAAAATATATTTATTGTTTATTATATGGGTAGTCAATTGTCACTATTACTAAGTTCACCTGTGAAAATCAAATGAGCTCTGCTTTTGAAATCTGAAGGAATATGCTGGTTGTCTGATTTAAAGATGCATTTTGTCATAGACAAACCAATTGTAATTAGTCCACTGTGATCTAAGGATTTGACTCAAGTGATATAATGATTGTGATTCAATTATAATATTTAGTCTTACTTTGGTATCTGTAGGTTTACATTCCTAGAGTCTGGAGAAAAAAATATTCTTCACACAAATTCTAAGGAAAGATATCGCTATCCAAACAGTATGTGGAATCCTCCCACTTAGTTGTGACATTTACTTCCCAATCTAAAATCTGGATTCATCTAGTATAGGAATATAAGATGCATGCTGAATGGCAAGTACCCTTTTAGAGCTGGATCAACCTGATCCTTTATTCTCCTGTATAATTATCCAAATTTTAAAAATAGTTTTTTTTACTTGCCAGATTTATTGGGTACTACAATAAACTTATTACAGGTCTATTTTAACTTGCTTAGAAAATTTAATTAATTTAAACATATTGATGGAGATCACAAAAATTAAATAAAAATTGGCAAAGGTACAAAAAAATTTAATAAGATATGGTCTTTAAAAGAGAAAATGCTGTGTCTGTGAATTTCATTTTTTTAATTTTTTTTTTCTCACCACCATCCCTCATTCCTCGCCCCTCATAATCTCAGAAACCTCCTGTCATTTAACAATGTCTTTTAAGTATTATGCTTTGTTGACCTGTCTGCTGTGTGAATATCCAATATTTGTCTCTGGCATTCTGACTTGATTTACTATGCACAATTCCCTCAAAGTCCTTCCACTTTGATGAAATGGCAATATTTCATCTTTCTTTGTGTTTGAATAGTATTTCATTGTGGGAATACAACACATCTTCTTGATCCAATCCTCTGTCAGTGGGCACTTATGTTGTTTCCATGTTGTAACTATTGTTAATGATGCTGCAATAAACATTGTAGTGTACGTAATTTTTTGAGTTGATGGTTTCATGTTCTTTTAATAGATGCCCAAGAGTGGGATAGCTGAGTCTTCCAGTATTTCCATTTTTAGTTTTTTACGGTAAATCGAGATTGCTTTCCAAAATGATTTCATCAGTTTACCTTCTCACCAACGCTGTAATAAGGTCCTTTCCCCTCTGCATCCATCCTCTCCAGCACTTGTTGGGAGTCCTTTTAATGTGTGCCATTCTCATAGATGTGAATGTTATCTCATTGTGGTTTTGACCTGTACCTCCCTTATTAAAAGTAATGATATACATTTTTCCATGTATCTATTGGTCTTCTGGATGTTCTCTTTGGTTAAAAATTGAGTTTTTATAACTAGACATCTCTTTATGTTATCCTCACAGTTACTGTTTCTCATTCTAAAATCATTTTTACTTAATTCCTCAAAATAAAACTCAGCCAATAATATATATATGTGGATAAAATAGACCTGTGATCTATGCCCTTAAGAATTTCCCTTAAGATGATAACTTGTGCACAAAGAATATTGATCAGCATTTCAATGACTTCTTCATTACACACACAGTCTATAATATATGCTTTGCTTTACATTTATAACTTTGAAGGATTAGAAAATACTATCATTTTCCAAAAATAATAGATAATACTCCTGTGAAATAAATTTCATGATTTTTTCTTTTTTATTATTTTATATATTTTTTACATCATTTTTTATTTTTACACAATGTATGCATTTTTTCTTGGTTATATTCCCCATATAATTCCCAACCCCCTTATCTTGACTCTAATCCCTCCTGCCCTTCCCCCTTCCCCAGTGTGTCTCTGATTTATAGTTGCTTATTGATCATGATTAATGAAATAATTAAGAAACCAATTTAAGGTCAGAATAGGTGAAAAATTAAACAAAAGTCCAAGGATATTGATTGTCTATGTGTTTGAGAATTTCTTAATAAAGGTAGATCTCTTGATGACTCAGTAGTACTATGAAGAGGAGATCAAACAGCAAATATATGTGGAGTAAAGAAAATTGCTGTTCAGTAAGGATGTCCTGAATGTGGCAAGGCAGAGGGCATCACTGGCTTCCAATGATATGTATCAGCAATAAAAAAACAAGTACCTTATACTTTTATACTATATGACACTTTATTAAATAAAATGTTTTATTTAAAGCATGTTTTCTCAAGTTCACATTTTCTACAGCTTCAATCTTATTGCCATAAACCTAAGTGATTTATTTAAAAGAGTAAAAGAGTTCCCAGGCACAGCAAATTGAACAAAATTCTTATTTCCATTCCTTTCTAAAGTTCAAATAAATTATGTTAAAAATGAGATTAACTTATCAATAGGGATTATTGAACTGCAAAAGAACTGAGTAGAGAAGAGATTAAAAACTTTTGGAAGCTAATAATGGAAGGGAATAAATGACTTTTAGAGCAAAGATGAAACATCTGTTTTCAGAAGACTGAGAGATAGGAGAAGGCAGTGAAAATAAAAATATTTCTTTTGCCCCATTTTGGAGTAGCAAATGATGCTTAGGAAAAATATGCACTATGTTATGTCAGAAGGAAGGTTGTGAATGAGACTAAAGTCAGGACAAATTGCAAATCTGCCTCAACAAAGAGTGGTGAGTGCCCAGTGGATTCTGGTAGAATATTGGATGGTGTGGTGGTGTGTGAGGTGTGGTAACACACATTTGAAGAGGGATGGGCTGTATCCCTAAAGCATATACAGTGTTGTAAACCAATGTTACTGCAAATAAAAAGTTTCATTTTGTTTTTCTCAAAAAAAAAAGTGAATCAAAGTTTGATATCCCCCAGCCCACACAACCAGATGGCATGTTCTTCTGGTAACAAAGTGGGTAAAGGCACATTCACCCTTAGAAGGTTAAATCCGAGAGCCTTCTGACCGCTACACCAGGAGAGAGTGAGATTCAGTGGAGGTGTCTTTCAGGTGCTGACAACTTTCAGGACTTCCCTCCCTACAGTTTCTCCCCATTCTGCCCCAGAACAATAGCAGTCAGCCTTATAGCTCTAGGCAGGAAAAAGGGAGTGTGCTGTCTATGGAGAACGTAGACCTCTACACACACACACACAAAAGTGACTGTAACTTGAGGGTTCCCAGCAAATGCATCGTTCGTCCTGTCACCATCTTGTCAATAAGCTCCGCCCAGAGCACGGCATTCCTGGTGAGCTTTTGGTGAAGGCTCTAACGCAGTGACAAAATAGAGGGGCACTAAGGGGTGAGTGAAGGGTCACAGGTAAGAATCAGAATAAAAGAACAACAGAAATCCTTATAATGAGCCCATTTAGCACATGCTCATGTGAAAGCAAACCAAATATAATGACATCTAATTGGAGTCACACAAAAAGGATGGTGATCTTACCAATAAAAAAAATTCAGAATGGTGAAAATGGATTGAGGAAAGTTACACATTCAAAGATAATCTTGAATTTTTTTTTTAGGGAATTGAGAAAAAGACAAGGAAGCAGTTCAGGAAAAATAAGAGAAATAATGCAAGAGGATGACAATCCTCTTGAGTCAAAATTGGGGGGATTGGGTGCATCGTCTGTAAAAACCTTTAAAACAATAGGGATAAAAACTAAAAACAGACTGCTTTTTATTATCACAAATGCTGATAAATCTAGTCAATGTTAGAGATGACATATACTTTGACCTCCCACTATCACCACCAACAAAAACCACAGCAGAATACCTGTTGCTTCTATGTTCTACATAATTGCTGCAATTTCTATTTAGTTTTCAAAATATAAGTTGTGGCATAATGAAATATCTTTACTTACCTTTCATAAGGAAAGCATTCAATCAAGAAGTTTATATTTTTTGTCACTACAATAAAGGTATTTTGAGATGATTGCAATTTTTTTTTATTGAGACAATATTGGTTTACAACACTGTGTATGACTGAGGGGTACAGGTTCACACCCCTTCAAATGTGTGTTACCACACCACACCCACCACCTCAGCATCCTTCATCCCGCACCCTGGTCCTAGTGCCCCCTCCCCTCTTTTCTCTGTACCCTCAGGTAGCCTCGATTTATGGTGAGATTTCTAGGGTATGTTTTGATTTACTTGTGTCTTTTTATTTATGGCCATATTAGTGAAACTGTCTGGTATTTGTCTTTCTCCTTCTTACTTATTTCATTTATCATGTCCCTTTACCTTTAAGTTGATACAGAGACATTCTGGTTTTACATTTGGCTTTTAACCCAACTGAGAGAGAACTATTCTGTCACTTTTCCCCTCATGCCTGTGTTAGTTCAACTTTATGCAAGTGGGGTTCACCATTTCTCTGAGTCTTTGTAATACTGAGAATGGTGGAGAATTTGTGTGATGTAATGTGCATGCTTTTCTCTTGCTGATCTGTCCTATGTCAAATTTAATTTCAGGCCAGCTACAAAGACCCTATGAAGGTAAAGTTGAGTTGTGCCTCTTCATCTGAAGGCTGGTTGTGAAGATACTTCCTGGGAGATGAGCATCTAGACCAAGCACATCTCCCCTCAAGAAACAGGAGCTGACAGAATACCTGACTTGTTCACTACTTGAGATGAGCTAAATTTCGTGGGCTATTTCAGTGGAAAACACAGGAAAAATTACACCTATACACACACACACTCACACACACACGCTATTCATCAACTCAAAGAACAACAACAACAACAAAAACAAAAGAAAGCTATGTGAGATAAGAAATTTAGTCACAATACACCATATGGTTTAAGTATGAAAACTATCTTTATTGTTGTTATAATGCCATCTGTGTGTTATTTCAAATTAGTATATAATGAAACTGAGACTTTGGGGGATAGAGTGTGTGTGTGTGTGTGTGTGTGTGTGTGTGTGTGTGTGTAAGAAAGAAGGAAATACTTGCAAAACAAAGCTAAATTCTTATCTCCAGATCAGGAAGCTGCGGATGAGGAGACATTGTAAGATAAAATGATAAAATAGCTGCTTATATCCAGTCCCTCAGGAAATCTTTTCCTCTCAAGCCTCAAAATATATCAGAATTTTATCATTTCTTTTGTTAACACCCTGCCTGCTCTGAGTCTTTCTCATCTCTCACCCAGATTATCATTTCAATGTCTATTTAATCAAATCACTTAACCCATCCCGGTCATTCTAAACACAATACAAGATAGATCATGTCACTTCTCATTTCACTGCTTTAGACCTTTCCTTCCCATGACCTCATGTGCTACATGTCCCCTTGACTCACTTTGTTCAACCCTCCTGACCACCTGCGGTTATTCTAACACACAGAATATGCTTCCTCTATGGCCTCTGCTGTTCTCTGTCTGGAAGGTTTTATGCCAGACACCTGCTTAGCTTACTACTGCTCCCCCTTCAGGCCTGGAGAGGGAGCAGGGCTCCAGCTGCTCTGATGTTTTTTTAATCTATGTGGAACTATAGTTGACTCTTGAACAATATAAATGTGTGGGTTCACTCATGTGGGGGTTTTCTTGTAAATAGGTTACAGTATCAAAGAATACAATGTTGTACTGTGAATGCATATTGTACTTTTTATGATATTCTAGAATTTCCCTAACTTATTGTAATAATACAGTATATCATATACAATATACCAAAGAAGTGCTAATTTACTATGTCATCAGTAATACTTCAGTTGACTTTTAGTAGTGAAGTGTTTGGGGAGTAAAATGTATAGAGATTTTCAACTGTGTGGGGGTTTGGTGTCTCTAAGCCTCACATCATTGAAGGGTTTGTTGCCCTTGACTTCCATTTATTTACATATATGATGTTGCAAAATGAATTTTAAAATTGAAGTTGAAAAATAAAGACATCTATATTAAGGAAAAACTGATTAAGTTAAATAAATGTTGGTTCATTTAATGTCAGGCATTTTTTCTGTTGTCTCATAGAAATTTATTCCTTTAGTTGAACAAGTTATAAACCCAATCAAATACATGGTTTAAGGCTTTTTTCCTGAGTACTAATAAATTTAGGTTTGCAGGGGTGTAAAGAGTCCTCTAACTGTTTTCTGGAAATCATTTCACTGAACTTTAAAGATCCCCCAAAGAAACAGAAAAACTGGTTCAAGGATATTAGTAACTGGAGTTTGAATGATCAATTCCTAAATCAGGTAATCCAGATTGATACTGATTGGAGAAATTCCACCCTACATTTCCTTCACACTGAAATCTACCCAGAAAACAGAAACTTATCTACAGAAAACCTGAAAGAAACAATACATGCAGCATAAGATGGTGATTTGTGTGATGTCAAGGTGGGTACATTATAATGGTCTGGGAAGCTTGGGAAGTGGTAAGATTTTTCAGAGTTCTTTCAGTAGGAATGATAAAAGTGACCACAGATGACACTTAAGGCTAATTTGGAAACCACGATCTTGTATGGTGACCTACTGTGTACCTTTTCTCAATAACCTGTGGGAGTGGATAGTGTGGGTTGACCCAAGGTGACTTGTCAGACTGGTGTGAATGAGGAAGAAGCCTCTGCTGAAAAGTTGTAGACCTGCAGTTTTGCAATGTAGACATAATGAAAGGACAAGGTGACAGAAATTTAAGTGTGAAAAGAACTTGAAGTTATCAGTCAATAGATACAGACATAATACATATATATCTGTATGTATAATATATGGTGTATTAATGATACAAATTTAATGTTGATGATGACAGAAATGAGAGAGCAACTCAATGATGGGAGGTTTTGAGGACCGAAGTTAAATACTCCTGTGATTTGCTATAGATTTAAACAGCATTGCAAGGTCAGTGGGGCAGAAATTTTTCTTTCAGAATTATCTCCTGGGACAAATCTGTGGATACTGCAGAGCCTGGTACTAATTGCCAGTTGGGAGAACCATGTCTCCAGCATCTTTTCAGATTCAGTGCCCTCTGTCCTCCCCAGTATCTCCAGATGAGCTGATCTTCAGGGACGAACACTCAAATAACAGCCTCACAAGCATTACATGGATGTCAGCCACTGACTCCTCATTTTAAGGTAACAATAATTGGAACCCTATGGCTCCAAGTTTTTTTTAATGTTAAAATGATGATCTGTGTGCGAAAGAAGGTGGCAAATTTCCTCTCTCTTGCTTTTCTCATTTGTATGTATGCCTTGGCTTTCCTTATGTGTCATGCCTATGATTCTTTACTTTTATTAGT
The DNA here is from genome assembly GCF_964194135.1 of Talpa europaea. Classification (NCBI taxonomy): domain Eukaryota; kingdom Metazoa; phylum Chordata; class Mammalia; order Eulipotyphla; family Talpidae; genus Talpa; species Talpa europaea. Next base: position 134,793,996 of record NC_140068.1, read on the forward strand.
AAATTCAGACTAAGGTTTAAGCTGATTACCTCTGATTTACACTGGCATTTAATTCTGCATCATGTGAAATACAAACCTTCTGCAAGCTTAAATAAGATAATAGATATTCTAATAAATAAGGAACTAGTTCAAGAATATGAATTGATTTCTCATGGAATTTCTGTTGAGATAGTGTGCATGTATGGGGGGAGGTGTAGAAATACAGGGGAAATTCTCCTTTGACTGGTAAAGTAGAACCTGAAGCAAGACTAAAGAGATCAGCACATTTGGCTTTTTTTAAAAAAAGATTTATTTATTTATGCATACAAGAGCTGGGATATAGGCCAGAGGTGTGGGGTGTGTGTGTGAGGATTCACCAGAGACAGAGTGGGGAACAAAACAGGCACATTGACTAAAGTACATTGCTGAGGGGAGCAGCAGGCGAGTCAGGAGAGGTCTGCTGTGCCATGTGGGTTGCTCCCTGGCTGGCTGGGGATTAAACTTGTGCTGCAAAGGTGTGGATAACTTCATAGGTTGCATCTTAACCCCTTGTGCCACCAGGGAGGCCCCACATTTGGCTTTTATCTTATTCAGTTCATAGAAAATATGACTTTTTATTCAAGGTGGTACAGCAGAGAGTTGGCATTGAATGAAAAAATTGGAGGATGATGACTGTGTGTGTTTGTTTGCATGGATGTGTATGCATATAATTGTGAGTGCATTTATTAGAATTAGAAAAAAATATGTGTAAACTTGTTTCTCCTTAGTGGTCCTTTATACTCTCACCTACTATTATGACACTCTTTCTCTTTTTTTTTGAGAGAACATTCAGTGTCTTTGTGCTGATATGTTGAAAGTTCAGACCCCTGACCTCATTTTGTTTCCATGGACTTCTGCTAAGTATCATTTAAAAAAAGTTAAAATATTAGGTATAATCATTTGATTAGATCATTTGATTACAATCATGAGAACAGCTTAATTTATTTTACCTTCTTGGTTAATTTGCATAACAAGTAATAAAATAAATTCTATTCTGCAGTTACCTACTAGGGAAACATTTTGAGACCTGAGTGATTTTGCTGATGATATGTAGAAAGTGTGTATTTGTCCCTAACATGAAATACAGTGCTAGTTTTGGGAATGTGCTTTGTATGAGTGAATAAACTTAATATTTAACATATTCATGGCTGTTATAACTGGAGGTTCAGAAAAGCTACTTCTCTCCTAGAAGAAGAAATTCTAGTAAGTATGCTGTACCTTGAGACAGCCTTGTTCATTGACCTACAACCCTCCTTTCCCTGATTCTCGTTCCTCCATTCAGATTCAACATTTCCATTCAATATCAGGGACCTGAACCCTGTGTCCTTTCTTTATTACCACACAGAAGAACATAATGAGCTCATTTTCTGCATTCATTTCATGGGCTTGCATCATGATGTGCTGTGGATGAAATGATTTAACTAATCCCTAAAGGAAATATACTTTTGAGATTATGTGTGCATAATCCTTCAGCATTTAGAAGTGCATGCTACTGTTATCACTTTCCAGGGTAAAATTTCACAAAAATAACCTCTGTCATCTCTAGAAGCTGTCATTTATAGAATATGAATTTTTGAAAAAAATGTCCAACTCAAGCTTATTTATTTATATTTTATATTTTCTTTTTCTTTCTTTTAAAGATTTATTTTTTTATTTATACAATAGCTGGGGTACAAGTCAGGAGTGCAGGAGAGTGAGAGGATTCACCAGAGACAGAGTGGGGAGAACAGGCAGATGGACCCATAGCACTGCTGAGGGAAGCAGCGGGTGTGACAGGAGAGGTCTGCTGCACCATGTGGGTTTCTCCCTGGCTGGCCGGGAATCGAACCCGTGCTGTAGGGGCTGCTTAAAGCTTCACAGTGCTGCGCTAAATCCACTGCGCCACCGGGGAGGCCCACAAGCTTATTTTTATAGAACCGAAATGTTATTTATATTTGTCATTAAACTATACTCTCATTACTTTGTGTCTTGCTATTTAAATGAAAGATTTGTCATGAGCAATGAGCTAATTGAATGTGTTTTTGTTTATCTGACTTTTTCCTTTTTCCTTCTTTATTTTTTTGTGATAAATTTTTTCTCAGTATTTTACTGATTATCTGGGAGAAGAACTGTAATCTTTCCTGATTAGCTTTACTGTAACTCTCTGTCCACCGTCTAGTCATTCATGTTGTGGCAGGGCTCAGAGAGGGGCACCCCAAACCCCAAATCTGCCCACTCTAAATAGGTTCTGCCCTCTGCTGCATCAAGACAAAACACACTCTAGTGGGTAGAACTTTAATGGAAAGGAACCTGAATACAATTAGTTGCAACAAAAAGGGAAAGAATAAAGTTTCCAAATCAAGCCCCTGAAGTTACCTGTCCCTGATGGGCAAATGCTTATTCAAACAGGTTTGGCCAAAGCAGGGTCACTGAAGCCCAAAAGCCTGCCACAGGTTGAAGGTACCTTTTGGTGACGACCCATAGGAGAGGGGCAGAAACAGCCAGACAAGTCCGGAAGGAAAAGAGCAAAATCAAAATCAAGGTAAAAGCTGCCATTGTTAACCTCCCCATGGGTCTCTCACCCACGTGTGTTTCAACCAGTCCAGGACCAAGAAGAAACTGCAGCTTCTTCACAAGTCTCTGTGCTCCCTGTACCTCCTCCAGGTCTCCATCTCACTCTCCATCCTCCTTCCTTCCTTCTGCATTCTCCTCTCCAGCTTCTTCTCCTCCCTGCTCAGCTCCACACTCCCTTGGGAGGGTGTTACAATGTCATCACCTGCAGCTCCTGCAGGACAGCAGCCAGCGAGCCCCAATGGTGGCTGCAATTTCTCTCAGAGTGAGTGTTTCAGATTTCTTTGAAATGGTTGGTATTGTGACCAGTGGCCAAACAGCACCCTCTTTCTAAGCTCCTCTAATACTCTCTGTCTCTGAACAGGTAATGGGCATCACCAATAGCAGTGCCAAGGGGGACTTCATCCTGGTGGGCTTTTCCAACCAGCCACACCTGGAAAAGATACTCTTCGTGATGGTGTTGGTGTCCTACCTGTTGACCCTGTTAGGAAATACGGTCATTATTGTGATCTCCTCCATTGATCCTAAACTCAAAACACCCATGTACTTCTTCCTCACTCACCTCTCCCTAGTTGATCTCTGCTTTACCACCAGTGTTGTCCCCCAGCTGCTATGGAATCTCAGGGGACCAGCTAAGACAATCACACTCCTGGGCTGTGTGGTCCAGCTCTATGTGGCTCTGGCAATGGGCTCTGCTGAGTGTGTTCTGCTGGTGGTCATGGCTTTTGACCGCTATGCTGCTGTGTGCAAACCTCTGCACTATGCCACTGTGATGAACCCCAGGGTGTGCAAGGCTCTGACAGGGCTGGCGTGGCTATGTGGAATAGGAAACTCTCTCATCCATTGTACTATCACCCTCCGGCTGCCTCGCTGTGGACACCGGCGGATCTATAATTTCTTCTGTGAGGTTCCCTCAATGATTAAGCTTGCCTGTGTGGACGTCCATTCCAATGAGGTTCAAGTATTCACCACTTCTTTAGTCTTGCTCTTCTTGCCCTTGTCATTGATACTGATGTCTTATGGATTAATAGTCAGGGCAGTTGTAAGGATCAAGTCAGCCCAGGCCTGGCGCAAAGTCCTGGGGACATGCGGATCCCACTTGACGGTAGTGTCTCTCTTCTATGGGACTGCTCTCCTGATCTATGGTCAGCCCAACAGCTCCTTTGCCCGTACTCATGGGATATTTATCTCCCTGTTTTATACAGTAGTGACCCCAACCCTCAATCCCCTCATCTACACACTGAGGAATAAAGATGTGAAGGGAGCACTGAGGAGACTATTTTTCAGAGACAAAGGCTCATAACAATTAGGCAGAGCACACTTTGGTCATTTTGTGACAAAATGAAACTAAAGGTCATCTAGGATATTTCTCCACTGAAGAGCTTTACAGTCCTATTGGGGATGGATATCATCTTCACAATCTGCATCATTGCATGTTGCTTGCCCTTTGAACCTTCTGTCCTCCCCAGTCTCCTTCCCAGTCTTCATCTGGACACTGTCTCCAAACCCTTTAAATTCTATTGATCATTGTGCTTCTTGCCCTCCTTCCTTTCTGTCTTTTTATTCAGTCTTCCTATGAATGAAGAGATCAAACCACAAGTAGATATAAAGAAAATTGCTGTCCAGCTAAGGATGTTCTGAATGGGGCAAGGCAGAGGGCATCATTGGCTTCCAATGATGTATATCAGGAATGAAAAAACTAGCACCTTATAGTTTTATACTTTATTAAAATAAAATTATTTAAAGCCTGTTTTTTTCAAGTTCACATTTTTCTACTGTCTTAATATGATCACAAAAAACCTAAATGATTTCTTTTAAAAGAGTAAAAGGGTTTACAGAGCATAGCAAATTGAACAAAATTCTTACTTCCATTCCATTGTAAAGTTCATATAAATTATGTAAAATATGAGATCAAATTATCAATAGGGATAAATAAAATGCAAAAGAACTGAGTAGAGAAGATATCAAAAACTTTTGTCAGCTAGAAAATGGAAGGGAGCAAATGACTTAGAGTATCAGAGATGAAGCTCATCTGGTTTCAGAATGTTGGGAGACAGGAGAAGGCAGTGAGCATGAAAATATTTGCACTGCCCAGGATTTGAGTCGCAAATGAAACTTAAGAAAAGTAAGCACTATGCTATGTCAGAAGGCAGATTGTGAATGAGACAAAACTCAGAAAAATTTGAAAATTTTCCTCAACAAAGAGTGGTGGGTGCCCAGTGGACTCTGGTAGAAGACCATGGTGGCTTGGTGGTGAGTGAAGTGTGGAAACACACATTTGAAGAGGGATTGGCCTGTATCTCTACAGCATATACAGTGTTGTAAACTAATGTTATTGGAAATAAAGTTATATTTTTTTTTCTCAAAAAAAATTTGTCTCAAATCTGATATTCCCCCGTCCACACAAGCAGAATTGGTTCCTTCTGATAACAAAGTGGATAACGGTACATTCACCCTCGGGTAGGTTTAATTCAGTAGTTTTCTGTCGCTACACCAGGAGAGGGTGAGATTTGGTGGTGGTGTCTTTCAGGCACTGAAATCTTTCAGGACTTCCATTCCTAAATTTCTCCTTATTCTGCCCTGCAACAATGGCAGCCAGCCCTAAAACTCCAGGCAGGAAAATGGCTGGGCTGCTTATGGAGAACATAGACTTCTACACACACACAAAAGTGACTGCACCTGAGAGTTCCCAGCAAATGCCTTGATCATCCTGTTGCCATCTTGTCAATAAGCTCTGCCCGGAGCCAGCATTCCCTTTTCTCAATAACCTACGGAGTGGGTAGTATGGGTTGACCCAAGGTGACTTGTGAGACTGGAATCAATGATGATGTATTTTTAAATCAAGCCTCGTGTAATTTCTCCCAGTTCACAAAGGTCACAGCAACTTTAATTATCCATCCTCTCACTAGAAAGTTATCTGATGGCCACAAGCTCCCCAAACTTAGCATAGATCACCAACTTATGGTCCTTAAGATTATTAATTCCCTTACCTTTATCTAGTGCTCAGCTTCTTTCACTGTTAATATATGCCAGTGTCAATTCTGTTAATCACTGATTTTCACAAAATTCTACCTCTTGCAAGGCATTGAGAGTCTAGAAAGAAACCCACATTTATATGGGCAATGAGTGTATGACAAAGAAGCCAGATTATACAACAGAGAAAAGAAAATTTCTTCAACACATGCTGCTGGGACAGTTGGATAGCCACATGCAGAAAATAGAAATGAGACCATGTTCTGACATCATACACAAAATTTAAATAGAAATGGATGGATTAGAAATTTAAATTTAAATAGAAAATTCTTGGATGTAACTGGAAACTATAGGACCTCCCTAGTGGGACAGGGGTTAAAGTCTCACTACTATCAAACTATCACCAGCCATTCTGGCCTGAGTTTAATCCCTAGCCAGTGAGCTAACCCACATGGTGCAATAGACCTCTCCTGTCTCTCCTGCTGCCCCCCCTTAGCAGTGTATTTCAGTTATATCCACCTGCTCTGCTCTCAAATCTGTTTCTTGTGGGTTCTCACTCCCACACATCTGCCTACACCCAAGTTATGTATGCATAAATAAATAAAAATAAATCTTCTATGAAAATTATCTTCTGATAATTTAAGAAAAAGGCCTGGAAACTATAAAATACAGAGAAGACAACATTGGCTTCAGGGATGTCTGTGCGGACTTGACTCTAATGGCAAAGAAATCAAAGGCAAATATAAACAATGGGACTATGTCAAACTAGAAAGCTCCTGAACAGTTAAAGATGTTATCATTAAAAGAAAAAGACAGTCTACTTAATGGGGGAAAATATTTGCACATCATACATCTGACAAGGGGTTATTATCTAAGATCTACAAAGAACTACATCTCAACAAAAAGAAAACAAAACTCACTCAAAACAATTGGCAGAGAATTAAGCAGGCACTTCTCCAAAGAAGGTAGACTGATGACCAGTGTATATATGAAAAAATATGTAACTTCATTTATCATCCAGAAAATGCAAATAATAACCACCTCACTCAACTGTGAATGGCCCATATTAAAGAAAGAATCAAATAGGCAAAAAAAAATCCAGAAACAACAAACACTGGCAAGTCTGTGGAGAAAAGGAGCCCTTATTCACTGTTGGGTGTAATATAGACTGTTCCAACCCTAGGGAAAGTAGTGTGGGGGTGCCTCGAAATCTAAAAAATAGACCTACCATTGATTCCAGCAATCCACTCCTATGTATCTACCCAAAGAACAGAAAATCACTAATTTGAAGGGATATATGCAGTCCTATGTTCACTGCACTCTATTTACTGTAGCCAAGTTATGGAAACAACCTAAATGTCCATCAAGACTCAAAATCTTGGAAGGATTATTCTAAGACAAAAAGAGGTTCCTTATTATATTGGTCCAGGATAATATGAAGGATGATAGGTTATTTTACAGGTGGCAGAAGAAAGTCAAAGAAGTCTCCTATTCGGGGCCATGGTTTTATCTTAGTAGTTAGAATACAAGAAAGAGAAGCTGGCAAAATGTATGATACAGGGTGGGGGTATTTAAGAATTTCTTGAATATGTGCCATGGAAGTGCAAGAGACAAACAAAAAACATGTAGACAGACTTCTGGGCAGAACCAAGAATCCACTTAAAATTAAGAAAGATCAAGTATTTTTTAATGCCATATTTCAATTAAATTTCTTGTCTATGTTTAGTGGCATCTGTTTATCTATACTATTGAGGAGGAAACCTCTGCTGAAATATTCTAGACCTGCATTTTTGCAAGGTAGACATGATGAAAGGACAAGTTGACAGAAATTTATGTGTGATGGATTTGACGTTATTGCTCAACAGACACAGACCTTGTACATATATACTGTATGTATAATACACGGTGTATTAATGATGTTACTAATTGAATATTGACAATGACAGAAATGAGACAGCATGTCAGTGGTAGGGTTAGGGGGAAAAGGATATCCTAAAGCTAATTCCATTCAGGCTTTGTGGACTCCACCCCCACCCCAGGCCAAAGCCAAAGATACTGGGAACTCCAAATCCCATCCCCACCAAAGGGAAGATGGCTGGGACCTGAGGGTGGGGTTAAGCAGCCAGGTTGGTATAAAGCCAGACACATGGGCTTTGGAGGGGTTGCCCCATTTTGACTCTCTGCCAGCTCGCAGCGACTGGCCAGCTCTGAGAGTGCCTTTGAGTTTCCAGGTCGGCGGATCAGGTGGGATGCATTAAAGACTTTATTTGCCTATTTTCTCCCTGAGTTGCACATTTTCCTTATTTCTCTTTCCCTTGTAAATAAACCTTTTATTAACCTTTTGTGTATGCCTGTAGTGGAGTATTAATAAGTCCCTTTCAAGCGCGTGGATGAGGACCCACAGCCAGGCAACCCGTTCAATATCAGGGCTGCCCTATAACAGTGGGAAGTTCTGAGGACAGAAGTTAAATATCTCTGTTGATTTGCTATAGATTAAAACAGCATTGAAGGGCCTCCCCAGTGGCGCAGCGGTTGAGTGCTGGGTTGCAAAGCTGCCTGCAACCTCTGCAGTGCCGGTTCAATCCCTGGCTGCTCCCCGGCCACCGAAGGAGGGTCCCACATGGCGCGAAGACCTCTCCTGCCGCCTGCTACTCCCCTCAGCAGTGTACTTCGGTCCTTCTGCCTGCTCTGCTCCCCACTCTGGCTCTGTGAATCCTCTCACCTTCCCGCGCTTCTGACTGTACCCAGTGCTTGTATAAATAAATAAATAAATAAATATTAAAAAACAAAAAACAAAACAAAACAAAAAAACAGCATTGAAAGGTCAAGGTGGCAGAAATTACTTTCAGAATGATCTCCTGGGACAATTCTGGTGGATACTACAGAGCCCGGTACTAATTGCCAATTAGGAGAAAATGTCCCTAGGATCCTTTCAGATTCCGTGTCCTCTGTCCCCTCCAGTCTCTCCAGATGAGTAGATCTTCAGGGATCTCCACTCCAATAATAGCCCTACAACAGTACATGGACCTCAGCCACTGACTCCTCATTTCAAGGTAACAATAATTGGAATCTTATGACTCCAAGTTATTTTCTGTGTTACGATGAGATGATCTGTGTGCCAAAGAAGGTGGCAGACTTCCTCTTTCTTGCCTTTCTCACTTGTATGCATGTCTTAGCTTCCCATCTGTGTCATGCCTATGATTCTTTACCTTCAATGGTAAATTCAGACTCAGGTTTAAAGTGATTACCTCTGAATGGGGCAGTCATATGATGAACTATCATTCAATTCTACATCATGTGGAATACAAACTTTCTGCAAACTTAAATAAGATAATTGATGTTCTTATAAATAAGGATCTAGTGAAAGAATGTGAATTAATTTCAGATGGCATTTCTGTTGAGATAATGTGTAAGTATGGGGTTGGGAATAGAAACATAGGGGAAATTCTCCATTGATTGGAAAGGTAAAGTGGAACCTGAAGCAGGGCTAAAGAGATCAGCACATCTGGCTTTTATCTTATTCACTTAATAGAAATATGACTTTTTTTCAAGGTGGTGAAGAGACGGAATTGACCATGAAGGAGAGAATTGGAGGATGACCACCGTATTTATTTGTATGCACGGATATGTATGCATATAATTGTGAATGCATTTATTAGAATTAGGAAAACTACATGTAAAATGGTTGCTCCTAAGTGGTCCTTTTATACTCTCACCTAATATTATGATCCTCTTTTACTATTTTGAGAGAACATTCAGTGTCCTTGTGCTGATATGTTAAATGTCCAGACCCCAGATCTCATTTTGTTTCCTTGGACTTCTGCTAAGTATCATTTAAAAAAAGGTGAAAATATTTGGTATATTCATTTGATTACATCATTTTTTTACAATCATGAGAAAAGCTTATTTTATTTGATTTTCTTGGTCAATTTGCGTAACAAGTAATGAAACAAATTCTGTTCTGCAGTTGCCCACTAGGGAGACATTTTGAGATCAGAGTGATTTTACTGATGATTTATAAAAAGTGCCTGTTTGTCCCAACATGAAATACAGCGATTGTCCTCGGAATGTTCTTTGTATGAGTGAATTTGTTGACTATTTAACATATTTATTGATTTTATAAATTGTGTTTCTGAAAAGCTACTTCTCTACTAGAAGAAGAAATTCTAGTAAGTATGCTGTACCTTGAGACAGCCTCGTTCATTCACCTACAACCCTCCTTTCCCTGATTCTCATTCCTCCATTCAGATTCAAACTTTGCGTTCAGTATCAGGGAACTGAACCCTGTGTGTGTCATTTCTATAATATCACACAGAAGGATGTAATGAGCTCATTTCTGCATTCATTGCATCATGATGTGCTGTGGATGAAACTATTTAATCCCTAAAGGAAATATTCTTTTGAGATTATGTGTGCATAATTCAACATTTAGAAGTGAATGGTCAATGTACTACTTTCTAGGGTAAATATTTCAAAGAAATATCCTCTATCATCTTAGAAATTGTCATTTACAGAACACGTTTTTTTAAATGCCCAACTCAAGCTTAGTTTTAGAGAACTAAAATGTTATTTACAATTGTCATTAAATCTATACTCATTACTTTGTTTCTTGCCATTTAAATTGAAAGATTTGTCATGTGCTATGATCTAATTGAATGCATTTTCATTGATCTGACTTTCTTTTTCCTTCTCCTTTATTTTTTTCTGTGATAAATTTTATCTCAGTTTCTTCCTGATACCTGTGAGAAGCAGTTTCTTCTATCCTAATTAGCCTTCCTGTGCCTCTCTGTCTAGAGTCTTGTCGTTCATATTGTTATAGGGCAGGAGAGCAGTCCCCAAATCCCCCCAACCTGCCATCTGCTGCATCAATGCAAAACACTCTAGTGGGTAAGAACTTGAATGGAAAGGAACTTTAATACAATTTGTGTGCAAAAAAGTAAAGGGAAGAATAAAGCTCTCAAATCAAATACCCAAAGTTACTTATCATCTGATGGGTAAATGCCTAGTGAAAAAGGTTTTGCCCAAAGCAGGGTCAGTGAGGCCTGGAAGCCCATCACAAGTCAAAGGTACTCCTTGTAGGGACCCATAGGAGATGGGCAGAAATGGCCAGACAAATTTGGAAGGAAAAGAGCAAAGTCAAAGTCAAGATAAAAGCTGCCATTTTTACCTTCCCCACAGGTCTCTCACCTATATGTCTCAACCAGTCAAGGACCAAGAAGCAAGGGCTTTACGGTGTCTGTTCCACGTGCCTCCTCCAGGTCTTTTTCTCTCCATCCTACTTCCTTCCTTCTGCAGTCTCCTCTTTAGCTTCTTCTCCTCCCTGCTCAACACCACCGTTCCTTAGGTGGAGCAGAGAACCTTGAGCCTCCCCTTTTCCTGAGGATCACCCTGTTACAATTTCACCATCTAGAACTCCTGCAGGACAGCAGCCAGTGAGCCCTAATGGTGGCTGAAATTTCTCTCAGAGTGAGTGTTTCAAAGGGTTCTTTGAAATGGTTGGTATTGTGACCAGTGGCTAAACAACACCCTCTTTCTAAGCTCCTCTAATACTTTTTGTCTCTGAACAGGGTGATGGGCATCACCAATAGCAGTGCCAAGGAGGACTTCATCCTGGTGGGCTTTTCCGACCAGCCCCACCTGGAAAAAATACTCTTCATGGTGGTGTTGGTGTCCTACCTATTGGCTCTGGTTGGCAATGGGGTCATTATTCTGATCTCCTCCATCGACCCTAAACTCAAAACACCCATGTACTTCTTCCTCAGTCACCTCTCCTTAGCTGATCTCTGCTTTACCACCAGTGTTGTCCCCCAGCTGCTGTGGAACCTCAGGGGACCAGCCAAGACCATCACAGTCCTGGGTTGTGTGGTCCAGCTCTATGTGTTCCTGGGATCGGGCTCTGCTGAGTGTGTTCTGCTGGTGGTCATGGCTTTTGACCGCTATGCTGCTGTGTGCAAACCTCTGCACTATGCCACTGTGATGAACCCCAGGGTATGCAAGGCTCTGACAGGGCTGGCGTGGCTATGTGGAATAGGAAACTCTCTCATGCACTGCACTATCACCCTCCGGCTGCCTCGCTGTGGACACCGGCACATCTATAATTTCTTCTGTGAGGTTCCCTCAATGATTAAGCTTGCTTGTGTGGATGTTCATGACAATGAAGTCCAAGTGTTCGTTGCTTCATTAGTCTTGCTCTTCTTGCCCTTGTCATTGATAGTGATGTCTTATGGATTAATAGTCAGGGCAGTTGTAAGGATCAAGGTTGCACAGGCCTGGCGCAAAGTCCTGGGGACATGTGGATCCCACTTGACGGTAGTGTCTCTCTTCTATGGGACTGGTCTTATGATCTACGGCCAGCCCAACAGTTCCTTTGCCCACACTCACGGGAAATTTATCTCCCTGTTTTATACAGTAGTGACTCCAACCCTCAATCCTCTCATCTACACGCTGAGGAATAAAGATGTGAAGGGAGCACTAGGGAGACTTTTTTATAGAGACAAGGGCTCATAACAATGAGGCAGAGCACACAGTGGTCAAGTTTTGTGATCAAATGAAACTGAAAGTCATCTTGGATATTCCTCCACTGATGAACTTTATAGTCCTACTAGGGACAGATGTCATCTTCACAATCTGCATAATTGCATGTTATCTGACAGAGAGCTATTTGTCCTCTCCAATCTGTCTCTCAGGTTTCATCTGGATCCTGTCTCCAAATCCTTTAAATTCTATTGTTCATATCATTCTGCTTCTTCCCATCCTTCCTGTTCTGTCTTTTTATTTAGTCTTCCTATCTTTAATCACTCCTTCCATTATTCCTTTCTTGCTCTCTTATTATTTTTCCAACCAGTTGTCCTTTATTTTGTTACTTCATTTTACTGTAACTCTTCGTTTCCCTCACCCTTATTGATTCTTTCTTGTCCCTTTGTATTATGTGCTTCTAAGTTTTATCCCTTTCCAAAACAGTTACCAATAAATGTAAAAACAACTATTCCTCCACCAAATATTCCTGGTATCAAACACAGAGTTCAGTACCTAGAGGGGTAGAGTAGGGGTATTTGAACAGAGAATTGAGAATTGAATATTATCTCCACAAATTCCTTTTGGAGATAGTGCAAATTTTATTAAACTTTAAAAAAAAATCTCTTTACACAGGAAAAAAAAAACAATGAGTTTTTTTTATTATGTTGAATTTTATGTTTGGAGATTGTGCAAATTTAATTAAATACTTTTTGTATGCAGCTTTACTTAGAATAAAAGGAATGGGCGCAAGGGGTTAAGACGCAAAATATGCAGCTGTCTGCAGCCACTGCAGCACGAGATCAAACCCCAGTCAGGGAGCTGCCCACATGGCACAGCAGACCTCTCCTGACTCACTTGCTGCCCCCCTCAGCAGTGTATTTCAGTCAATCTGCTTGTTCTGCTCCCCACTCTGTCTCTGGTGAATCCTCTCACTCCCTACACCTCTTGCCTGTATCCCAGTTCTTGTATGCATAAATAAATAAATCTTTAAAAAAAAGGAATGGGCTTTATTATTATGTTAATGAAATTATTGAATAGATCACATAAGTAAAACAGTTGGCTGGAAATAATCTGTAAATATCAACTAGCATATTTCCTTGCTTCTAATATTCTGATCAAAGTAGTTCCACCTAATCCATGCTTATTACTTTTAATTGTCCAAATACAAATTCTTACTTACTCAGTAATTCCTTACCCATTACACTTAGATCTGAATGAAATTACAATTGCCTGAAAATAGGAGGAAATAAGTTAATTCTTTTTTTTGGCCATTATAATATAGAAAAATCAAGAGATTTGATTTTTTCATTAAGGGAAAGCATGACACACTGACTGCTGATAATAGCATTGAAGTATGTAAATCTTGTCTCCTTCATTCATTTATCATTTGCATAGCTGTAGGTAATTACTAAACATCTCTGACCCCCAGTTTCTCAGCTTTTACAATGATGAGGACATTAAAGATTCGTTATGACTATTTGGGGACACATAGGAATATAAGAAGGACAGTAAATGTCTGTTATCATTAACAAACTGTTGAACTTGGGAATAAGCATGGTGTTAGAGTACATGAACTTGACGGTAAATATATTTATTGTTCTAGGAATACATTATGTGGGTAGTCAGTAGTTACTATTACTATTCTCCCAAGTTCACCTGTGAAAATCAAATGAGGTACTGTTTTAGACATCTGACAGAATATGCTAGCTGTTTGATTAAACATCCATTTTGTCATAGACATCAATTGTTATTAGTCTACTGTGATCTAAGGATTGACTCAACGGTATGATTGTGATTCTATTGTAATATTTGATCTTGCTTTGACATCTCTAGTATAACATTCCTAGAGTACAGAAAAAAGGTTTCCTCACAAACTATAAAGAAAGTATCCTTATCCAAACCCTATGTAACATGCTCATGTTTATTCATAACATTGAGTTCTCAATCACAATCTGGAGTCATCTACTACAGCAATATGTATCCTGAGTAGCAAACCCCTTTTGGAGCTGGATCAACCTGATCCCTTACTTACCTGCAGAATTATCCAAATTTTTAAAATTGAGGTCTTATAAGTACATGACATATCTTCCTATTACCCTTGCAGTCACCTCTTTTCATTCTGACATCATTTAGACTCAGCCAATAATATATTTATATGGACAAAATAGACCTGTGATCTATGCCCTTAAGAATTTCCCTTAAGATGAAAACTTGTGCACAAAGGACATTGATCAACATTTCAAACACCTCTTCATTATACACACTATCAATATGTGCCTCACTCTACATTTGTAACTTTGAAGGATTAGAAAATCCTACCACATTCCAAAAATAATAGATAATATTCCTGTGAAATAAATTTCATGATTAATGAAACAATTAGCAAACCAATCTAAGGTCAGGATAGATGAAAAATTAAATAAGAGGCCAAGTGTATTGATTGTCTATGTGCTTGAGAATTTCATAGCAAAAGTCAATCTCTTGACCACTCAGTAGTTCTATGAATGAGGAGATCAAAACAACAATATATGTAGAGTAAAGAAAATTGCTGTCCAGGTAAGGATGTTTTGAATGTGGCAAGGCAGAGGGCATCACTGGCTTCATTTCATTAAATCATGTTTTTTTCAAGTTCACATTTTTCTACTGTCTTAGTCTCATCAGAGAAACCTAAGTGATTTCTTTTAAGAGTAAAAGGGTTTCCAGAGCATAGCAAATTGAACAAAATGCTTATTTCCATTCCTTTCTAAAGTCCATACAAATTATATTAAATGAACTTATCAATAGGGACAAAAAGATATGCAAAAGAACTGAGTAGAGAAGTGCCGTGGACCAGCACAGCTGTGGACGATGAGGCCATCTCAGGGTTGAGAGATCGCGCAGAGTGGTCAAGGATTAGGCGAATAAATGACACACAGACACACTTCAAGAGAGTGAAAATCTGAGTGTAATTTTCTTTGAGTCGGTGGCCAGTATATATATGTTCTCTAAAAGCATAGGAACGGCAAACATCAGTGAACGAAATCAGCTTGTTCATAGGTTTAGCTTATCATTGACAGGGCAGTGATCTATGTCCGAAGTTACATCTGGACCTAGTCACATTCCTAAGTAGTCAGGCTATTAATTTTTCTTTCGTTCTATGTAATTACTTTTTTGTTTTAATAACTACTCACTACCACTAAATCATTATTAATTAGCATGGGTGAATTTACTCTTTATAAAGTAATATCTTTTCATTAAGATTAAAGCTAACAAAGCCAAACACACAACAGAGAAATCATTAAACTAACAATTCCATTATTACACAGAGTTTAGTAATGTTTCATTTGAATTAGCCTAGTTATTAAATTACGTATGTTTTTTTAATTAACAACCAATGACCTTTTTAGACCGGGAAAAAGAAAAGATTTTAGAAAGACAGTTGTAGTAGAATAAAGTTTGTGGGCCTTGAGAAAGTGAGATAAGGTTCCGTGTGGTCAGCATTCCTTTTAACAATCTTTGTGGCGGCGTCTGGTAGTCATTATCTCTTAACAGGCATCCGGCCTATCTAAGCTTTAGGGAGTTTGCTGTTCTCCCCCTGTGCGCATGGTTCCTTGCCCACGCCAGACCTCAGGGACCATGTCAACAGCCATTAGCCCTAAAGGTCATGGCAGGGGGAGGTGCAGCAGGTCCCCCTTTGTTTTTAGAACGAAGTTGGTAAGCATACATGTCACGCCAGAGGTGATAGATGGACCTGTGAAGTGAGCGGACACAGAGGGGAACAAACAAACAAAGGAGCAGGACAAATAAGGAAAGAACAACGGAGGAGAGAAGAAGATGATACCAGTGAGTGGGAGTCAGAGATTGGAGAGTGGAAGCCAGAGAATGGGCAAAGGAAGAGACTGAAGTATCCAGATGAGATTTACTGACAGCAGAGATTTCAGACTGAAGAGACACAAGGTCATGAGAAAGGTCATTGTCATGCCAGATACCCATTAGGTGATGCTTAGTAAGATTCCAATGTAGAGAGGAATTATAACGTAAAGGCGTAATGCAAATGAAACGAAACTGAACATGGCATCGAGCAGACAGTTGTTGTTTGAGAAGTTGAATCTCATCGCCAATAGCAATAACAATTTCTTCCAGGGCATTTAACTTTCTTTCCAACTTATAGTCAATGTCCCGCTGTGTAGAGGGCGCCATGCACACGTTTTTGGTAAGGTCATTTACAAAAGAAGCTGTCTTAGCTTCCTGAATTAAAGCAACAGAGGAAGCAGCCAAGGAGGTAACCAGGGAAATCAGAGCAGCAATGCCTAGAATAAGGGTAACAATAAAACGTTTAGGACGAAGAAGAGCATGTACCTCATCCAAAACTTGCATGGCAGTATTATCATACCAAAGCATATCATGTAAATCAACAGGTAACATAACATAGAGGGGGTCTTTTGAGTAATATTACAACAGGATACAGGTGAGCGAGAGAGGGGGTAATACAATTAGTAACAACACAGCCAGAACAATGGACGGAGTAAGAAGTACCACGCAAACGAAGGCGTGTAGCTGAGGCGTTCCCCAGAAGTATAGCGAAGGGGTATCCAATGCAGGCACTCACTGGGATCTTAGCGGTGTTCTGTCCAGGTTGTTTGAAATGTACGGCATCGAAGGCAGCGAAGAGACGAGAGTTCAGGCTGAAAATAAGTCTTATTGTAATGATTAAAAACATACATGGGTGGCACCCATCCAACAGAAAACTTTCTATAGTGAAAGGCTGGATCAGCAAACGAGAAATCATACACAGTAAACTGAGACATAAGAGGGGATATAGGCATTGCTTGAGAAAAACCACAGTGCAGCCAAACTGGGTAAGAAATAAGGGCATCCCAATATTGGTCAACATCCCGGTATTTTTGAATACAGTTGGAAAAAGGGGGGGGTAAAGGGCCATGAGGAGAAGGTGCGGATTCCATTGTCCACTGTCAGTTGGTCCAAAGCCATGAACGTCAAACCCCAGACGACACGGTCTCTGCTTTCCGTGCGGTGGTTTTCAGGGTCGGGGTGCGAGGTGGTGCATGAGTGAGCATGGAAACATAATGTAGCATCATACAACCAGGAAAGCATACAGAGTCAGCATAGACACAGAGTGGAGGGTCATCGGACATGCCCTCATAATCAATAGGGGAAGAAACCATGTGTTCAGAGTGGAAATCAGCCAAGCCACCAAGAAGGTTGGTGTCATTTACATAAACTTTTATGACAGAGTTTTCTGTCCAGGGAACCGGGTGCAGAAAAGGTGGCTCGGGAACGTAAGCCCAAAATTGGGCCGATTGTACAGGTGTGGACTGAGTTGCCAAAATGTCAATAAGTGCCAGGAAAATTGACGAGGCAGTGCGTGGAGCATTATTTTGTTGGACCAGGTGTTCAGCCATCATCGCAAGGGCCTTTATGTGACCCCATGTCGGAAGGCGGCTGGGATTCTCTCTCGGAAGTTGAAGGCGACGCATCCTCCTTGTTAAGCGCGCCATCTGCCGTCGGTGACGGAGAACCTGAGCTCGCGCTCGAGACCGGCGGGGCAGTGGTGGATGAGTCTGTCCGGGATCCAGACAGGGGAGTCCGCATCCTGAGGAAAAATACAAGCATAACCTCTCCCTGAGGCAAGCAGTAAATCCGGGCCTTTCCAGGCTCCAGTGAGTAGGTCTTTCCATTTAACCTGAAGCAGGTGGGAGACGTCAGTGTATCCCCAATGGCGCACCATAGGGGTAATACCTTTGTCATCAGAGTTAAGATGATTAATTACAAACAAGGCATGTTGAAGAAGATGTTGAAGGGAATAAAAATGGGCCGCATTTTGAAGACGATCAATTTGGGTTTTTAATATTTGATGTGTTCTTTCTATAATACCTTGACCCTGAGGATTATATGGAATGCCAGTAACATGAGCAATACGCCATTGAGCACAAAATGATTGAAATGATTTGGAAGTATATGCAGGAGCGTTGTCAGTCTTTAATTTTAATGGCTTACCCAAAACTGCAAAATATGCAGTAAGGTGTTGAATGACACCTTAACTGCCTCACCAGTACGGGCAGTGGCGTGAACGGCATGTGAGAAAGTATCAACGATTACATGCACAAAGCAAAGTCTCCCAAAAAAGGGGACATGAGTTACATCCATCTGCCAGAGGACTTGAGGTTTCAAACCTCGAGGATTAACTCCTAGTTTAGGGGGATGATGAACTTCCGGGCAGGAAGGACATTCACGGACAATTTGTCTGACTTGTTCTCTAGTAAATTGAAAATGGTGATGCAGAGCATTAGCATTCTGGTGATGAAGGGCATGGCTCTCTTGAGCCTGAGTCACCGTCATGACCGCTAAAGACTTAGTAAGTAAGTCAGCCATGTGGTTTACCTAAGGACAGGGGTCCAGGCAGATTAGAATGGCCTCTAATGTGGCCAATAAAGAATTTGTGTGCTCTAGCTTGTAACAGGCATTGTAGGCGAGTAAGTAGAGAGGCAATATGAGATACTCCAGATATTAAAGCAGTTTCCAGAGCTGGGAACAAGGAGACGACATATTTGGAATCAGAATATAAGTTTAGAGGACATGAGTAATGCTCTAAAGCAAGTGTTACAGCAATAATTTCGGCTTGCTGAGCAGAAATCCCTTTAGAGAACTGTTGTATAGGAGGCTGATCAGGATGGTAAACTGCCGATATTCCAGACGAGGAACCATCAGTAAAAACAATGGTAGCTCTGGGCAGAGGCTGCGAGGAAACGATTTTTGGAAAAGTAAAAGCAGTTTCCATAGCAAATTTTAAAATAGGGTGCTGTGGCAGGTGGAACTTGACCTGACCAGGAAAATTGAGCAAGGCTATGCCCCAGTCATCGTCATTTTGAAGCAGAAATTCAAACTGTGTTCTAGTATATGGAATAACAATAACGGAGGGAAGCCTGGCAAACCCTTTCATTATTAGAAATGCACACATGGAGGCGTAAGATGTGACCATTTTTGTTTGGTGGTGTGCCAAATAAAGCCATTCAAGAATACCAGATTGCCACAGGCAGGCAGTAGGGGCAAATTCAGTTTTAAGGACAAGTAATTCCCAAGGTGACGTATAATCAATTTGGGAGACCCTAGCTTCAGAAAGTCTTTGTTCAACCAAATGCAGTGATGAGAGAGCCTCGGACGTCAATGACCGAGGGGATTTAGGGTTAGGATCTCCTTGTAAAATTTGGAAAAGAGGGTGTAAATCACCAGTAGTAGTTTTAAGATAAGGACGAATCCAATTAATATTTCCAAGTAACTTTTGAAAGTCATTTAATGTGGAAAGCTTATCAAGATGGATTTGAAGATTTTGAGTCATGATGAAGTCATCGTGAATAGTTTTTCCCAGATAGTTAAGTGGGCGATCACGCTGAATTCTGTCAGGAGCAATGACAAGACCACAACTGCACCCTGATGATGTCAAAAATTTGTTGACCAGGCCTTACAAGCTACCAGGGATAAGTTTCCTGATGCATTTATTATTCATTACATGGATGACATTCTTCTAAGCCACTCCTCTAAACATTGCAAAAGTGCCTCCACACCTTCAACAAATTTTTGACATAAAGTAGGGGGATTTTTCATGCCTTGAGGCAGCACTTTCCATTGGAAGCGTTGCCAGGGTTGGTTAAAATTGGCAGATGGAATACTAAAGGCGAATCGGGGAGAATCATCAGGGTGCAGTTTAATAGTAAAAAAGCAATCCTGTAGATCAATAATTATAATGTGATTTTGTTTTGGAACAGCTACAGGGGAGGGAAGGCCGGGTTGGAGGGCTCCCATGTCATGCATAGTGTCGTTAATTGAGCGGAGGTCTTGAAGAAGTCTCCATTTTCCTGATTTTTTATTAATTACAAAGACAGGAGTATTCCAGGGACTATTAGAGGGCTCTAAATGGCCTTTTTGTAACTGGTCAGTGACAATGTCATGTATAGCCTGGATTTTTTCAGATGTAAGGGGCCATTGAGGTATCCAGACAGGATCGTCATTTTTCCAAGCAATTTTATCAACAAATAAATTTTCCGCAATGGCCCCTAAGAAAAAACCTGCTCATCAATTAGATCAGAAGTAGCAAGGGTCAATTTCATGGATTCCATCACATCACGGCCCCATAATGAGAAGGGCAGAGAAGGAATGACATATGGCTGAAAAACGCCAGAAAGATCATTCATTTGCCATGTAGAATTTGAGAACTTTGAGCTACATTGTCGGCCATGCCTAAACCAATTAACGTAGATGAGGAATTAGTAACAGGCCATGATGAGGGCCAATCTTTGCCAGCTATGCATGACCTGTCAGTACCAGTGTCCAATAATCCCGTTAAGGGGTGTCCATTAACATATATTGTCTGTAAAGGTCTTTGTTTTGTAATGGACTGTGTCCAAGCTATGACCTCAGTGGAGCCGAAACCATCGTCCCCCCCCCCCCCGTTTGTCTTTTAAAATTTGGTTTGGAAGTTTAACATAATTTAAAATTAGAATTTGAGCTATTCTTTGATCTTTGTGAATTTGAATAGTTTCCTTTAACGGACGGATCATAACTTTGACTTGTCCTGTAAAATCCGCATCAACAATACCTGGCAACACCTCAAAATTCTTTTTGTAATTTGAACTGCGACCAATTATTAGTCCGACTGAGCCAACAGGCAGCGGTCCTTTTAAACAGGTTTCAACTAATTGTACACCGTCTGTAGAAGAAAATAAAACATCCTTGATGGCAGCTAGATCCAAACCAGCACTGCCCGGGGTGCCCCGGGGGAGGTTATGAACTGACACTTGGGGAACGGGTTTGGGATGAGGGGGTTGTTGATGAGACACTCCTTCTTTTACAGGGCTGAGGGCTTGCCCCTCTGGAAGTTTTTTGAGTCATCTGATTGATTAGGAGTAGGAGTTAATTTAGGACCATCCTTATGCCATTTAGAACGACATTCTTTGGCCCAGTGATTACCTTTTTTACAACGAGGGCATGGACTTGGCGCGGTATTAGCGCATTTAAAATTAGCAATAACCTCGGTTTTGCTCGGGCAATTTTTGGAGGTAAGACCTGGCTGGCAGCACCTGAAGCATGTATTTTGATTGTTACGCTGCCCATGAGGCATTGCCTGAACAAATGCGGCAAAAGGTTGACATTTCATGGCAGCAGCATATGCAATACCTTGAACGACCGCAGGGGAGGCATCTAGGCAGACTAATAAAATCCTGTATCGCACCAGTTTTTCTTATGGGTCTAATTAATTCTCTACATAGGGAATTAGCATTTTCCCATGCGAGTTGCTTGAACAACAAATCGCGTGCTCCTGAAGATGGGAGTACCTTGTCTAAGGCAGTTTCTAATCTAGCTATAAAGTCCTGGTACCTTTCATCCTGGTGTTGGTGTATATCAGTGAGATTAGTGGGTTTGTGCTCAGGTGAAGGTAAATTTTTCCATGCGGCAACTGCTAGTTTATTAATTTCAACTAGGACATCTTTTGGAAGGGCAGCCTGTCTGTGTACCTCAGGAAATTTGTCTGTTCCCATGAACATGGAAAAGGATATTTTCTCAGCCTTGACCATATCCTCATGTTCCCTGAGGAAGACATGTACTTGGTCTTCATATTCAATGTGAAATAGTACATACATTCCCGAAGGAAGAACAGCCTTGGCAAGATTATGCCAATCATAAGGGGTCATCCAAGTGGCCGATAACATGTCAATAATTTGATAAGTGTAAGGGGAGTTATGACCTGTTGTCTGAACAGCTGACTGTAATTCTTTTATTTTTTTAAATAATAAATTTCATTTTTATATTCCCCATAAATTGCAACCCCTCCATTCTGACCCCAATCCCTCCCCTCCCGCCCCCCACCCCCCAAAAAGTGTCTCTGGTTCATAGTTTTTTGTTGATTTTGATTTTCACTTTCTTATAGTTATTCATTTTCCTGGTCCCTTATTTAAGTTTTCTAGATTCCGGCTATGAATGAGACCATCCGGTATTTTTCTTTTTCTTTCTGGCTTATTTTGCTGAGCATGATCCCTTCCAGCGCCATCCATCTTGCTGCAAATTGCATGTGTTTATCTTTTTTGAATGCTGAGTAATATTCCATGGTGTATATGTACCACATCTTCTTGATCCAGTCATCTATTTTTGGGCATTTGGGCTGTTTCCAAAGCTTAGCTATTGTAAACAGTGCTGCTATAAACATAAGGGTGCAGGTGCTCTTTGGAATTGATATTTCTGTGTCCTTTGGGTAAATACCTAGGAGTGGAATTGCTGGATCGTATGGAAGCTCTATGATTAGTAGGTCAAGAAAAATCCACACAGCTCTCCATAGTGGTTGGACCAGTTTGCACTCCCACCAACAGTGCAGAAGAGTTCCTTTTTCTCCACATCCTCGCCAACATTTGTTGTTGCTAGTTTTTTAATATGTGCCAATCTCACTGGTGTAAGATGGTATCTCATGGAAGTTTTGATTTGCATTTCCCTGATGACAAGTGATGTTGAACATTTTTTCATATGCCTGTTGGCCATTTGCATTTCCTCTTCAGAGAAGTTTCTTTTTAGCTCTTCTGCCCATTTTTTGACTGGATTATTTTCTTTGTTGTTGTTGAGTCTCATTAGCTCTTTGCAGATTTTTGTGATCAGTCCTTTATCATTAGTGTTGTGTGCAAAAATGTTCTCCCAGTTGGTGGGGTTTCTCTTTGTTTTTGTTATTGTCTCTTTTGTTGTGCAGAAGCTCTTTAATTTGATGTAATCCCAGCTGTTGATCTTGCCTTCACTATCACTGCTTTGGGTGATGTGTCTGTAAAGATGTCTTTGACGTGAATATCACGTACTGATTCGCCTATATTTCCTTCTATGTATTTTATGGTTTCAGGTCTTATGTCTAGTTCTCTAATCCATTTTCAGTTGATTTTTGTGTATGGTGTGAGGGAGTGGTCAAGCTTCATTCTTTTGCAAGTAGTGACCTAGTTTTTCCAGCACCATTTATTGAACAAACTTTCTTTGCTCCAATGCATAGTCTTTGCTCCTTTGTCAAAGATTAGTTGATCATAAATCTGTGGGTTTATTTCTGGATTTTCTATTCGATTCCATTGGTCTGTATGTCTGTTATTGTTCCAATACCATGCAGTTTTGATGATTATGGCTTTGTAGTATAGTTTGAAGTCTGGGAGTGTGATGCCTCCATTTCCTTCTTTTTTTTTTTCAGTAGAGCTTTGGCTGTTCGGGGTTTTTTGTGATTCCATATGAATTTCATCAATATTTGTTCTATTTCTTTGAAGAATGACATTGAAATTTTGATTGGAATAGCACTGAATCTGTATATTGCTTTTGGTAGGATGGCCATTTTAATAATTTTTATTCTTCCAATCCATGTGCAGGGGATGTCTTTCCATTTCTTTGTGTCTTCTTCTATTTCTTTTAACAGTGTTTTATAGTTTTCTTTGTATAGGTCCTTTACCTCTTTTGTTAGATTTATTCCCAAATATTTGATTTTTTTTGTTTCGATAAAAAAAGGGATGTTTTTTTTGATTTCTTCTTCTTCAGATTTATTGTTTGTGTATAGAAAGGCTACTGACTTTTGCATGTTGATTTTGTATCCTGCCACTATACTGAACTGATTGATGAGTTGAATTAGTTTTTCTGTGGAGTTTTTGGGGTTCTCTATGTATATTATCATATCATCTGCAACTAGTGATAGTTTGACTTCTTCTTTTCCTATTTGGATTCCTTGGATGTCTTTCTCTTGTCTTATTGCCCTGGCTAGGACTTCCAGTATTATATTGAAAAGCAGTGGTGAGAGTGGACATCCTTGTCTTGTTCCAGATCTTAATGGAATTGCTTTCAGCTTTTCACCATTGAGAATGATACTGGCTGTTGGCTTGTCATAGATGGCCTTTATGATGTTGAGGTATGTTCCTTGTATCCCAAGAATTCCAAGGGCTTTTATAATGAATGCGTGTTGCACTTTGTCAAAAGCTTTCTCAGCATCTATTGATATTATCATATGGTTTTTATATTTCTTTTTGTTGATGTGTTGGATAACGTTGATTGATTTTCAGATGTTAAACCATCCTTGTGTCCCTGGAATGAATCCTACTTGGTCGTGGTTAATTATCTTATGGATACATTGTTGGATTCTGATAGCTAAAATTTTATTGAGGATTTTTGCATCAGTGTTCATTAGGGAGATTGGCCTGTAGTTTTCCTTTTTTGTGTTGTCCTTGTTTGGTGTTGGTATTAGTGTAATGTTGGCTTCATAGAATGTGTTTGGTATTGTCCCTTCCTTCTCAATTTTTTGGAACAGTTTGTGAAGGATAGGCACTAATTCGTCTCTGAGTGTTTGGTAGAATTCATTTGTAAATCCATCAGGTCCTGGGCTTTTGTTTTTGGGGAGGTTTTTGATTACCATTTCAATCTCGCTGCTTGTAATTGGTGTGTTTAGGTGTTCTATTTCTTCTTTATCTTGCTTTGGGTGATTGTAGAGTTGTAGGAATTTGTCCATCTCCTCTAGATTGTTAAACTTGTTTCCATATAACTGTTCATAGTAGTTACTGATTATTCTTTTGATTTCTGCTGTGTCCGTTGTGATTTCTCCTCTTTCATTGATGATCCTGTTTATTTGTGCTTTCTCCCTTTTTTCCTTTGTGAGCCTGGCTAGGGGTTTGTCTATTTTATTGATTTTTTCAAAGAACCAGCTCTTGGTTTCATTGATCTTTTGGATTGTTTTTTTAGTTTCAATTTCATTTATTTCTGCTTTGGTTTTTATTATTTCTTTTCTTCTACTGGTTTTGGGTTTTTTTTTTGTCGTTCTTTTTCTAGATCTTTGAGCTTCGAGATTAGGTTGTTTCTTTGAGTTCTTTCTTGTTTCTTGATGCGAGCTTCTATTGCTATGTATTTTCCTCTTGTTACTGCTTTTGCTGCATCCCATACATTTAGGATATTGGTGTCCTCCTTGTCGTTCAATTCAAAGAATTTTTTAATTTCTTCTTTGATCTCTTCATTAGTCCAGTGGTCTTCCAGTAGTGTGGTTTTTAATCTCCATGTGGTAGGAAAGTTCCTTGCCTTCTTTTTATGGTTTATTTCTAGTTTGATGCCTTTATGGTCAGAAAAGATGGTTGATATGATTTCAATCTTGGTGTATCTGTTGATGTTTGTCTTGTGCCCCAGTATGTGATCGATCCTGGAGAATGATCCGTGTGCGCTTGAGAACAATGTGTACTCCGTTTTTTTTGGGTTTAGTGTTCTATAGATGTCTGTTAAGCCCAATTGCTCTAGGTCCTTATTTAGAGCTTTGGTTTCTTTACTTATTTTTTGTCTTGTTGATCTATCCATTGCTGATAGTGGTGTGTTGAAGTCTCCCACTACGTATGTGTTTTCTCTGATATCTGTTTTCCGAGATGACAATAGTTGTCTGATATATTTTGGTGCTCCTTCGTTTGGTGAGTATATGTTAATGAGTGTTATTTCTTCTTGAAGAATAGTCCCCTTGATCATAATGTAGTGACTATTGGGGTCTCTATTTATTTTTTTGAGTTTGAAATCTATTTTATCTGATATAAGTATAGCTGTTCTGCTTTCTTTTTTGGTCCATTTGCTTGTAGGATTTTTTTCCATCCTTTAACTTTGAGTCTATTTTTATCTTTTGTAGCTAAATGTGTTTCCTGGAGACAGCAAAAGGTTGGGTTTTGTTTCTTAATCCAGGCTGCAACTCTGTGTCTTTTTATTGAAGAGTTTAGTCCATTTACATTTAGAGTTAATATTGATATGTTAGCATCTGTATTTGCCATTGATTTGTCTTACCTTTGATTTTATTTATTTATTCTTTTAATAACTATTTTTTTTGGCCTTCTTTCATTGTTATTCGTCCCTCTGAGGTTCTGGCTTTAGGATCCCTTGCAGTATTTTTTGGAGTGGGGGTTTAGTCGTAATGAATTTCCAGAGTTTCTGTTTGTCTGGGAAGGTCCTTATTCTTTCTTCATAGAGGAAGGAGAGCTTTGCAGGATAGAGTATTCCTGGTTGGCATCTGTTTTCTTGGAGTCTGTTGACTATGTCCCTCCACTCTCTGCTTGCCCGTAGTGTTTCTTCAGAGAAGTTTGATGTCAGCCTGATTGGTTTTCCTTTGAATGTTATCTGCTTTTTCCCTCTTGTCAGCTCCTTTATTTTTTCCTTGTCCTGGAGTCTTGTGAGCTTTACTATTATGTGTCTTGCTGTATTTTTCCTTTCGTTGTGGAAGTTTGGTGTTCTTCTTGCTTCTTGTATATCAATTTTCAGCTCCTTCTTCACATTTGGGAAGTTCTCTTCAATTATCTCTTTGAATATTTTGTCTGTTCTTACATCTCTCCCCTCTCCTTCTGGTATTCCTATAACTCTTATATTTCCTTTCCTCATGGATTCAGATAGTTCCCGAAGTCTTTCTTCGGTCTTTTTCCTTCGTACTTCTCTTTCCTTTTCTGTTTGGTTCTTTTTATTTCTGTGTTTTCAAGAGTACTTATTCGTTCTTCCATTTCATCTATTCTGCTTTCATTGCTTTTCCCAGAGTTCTTTAGTGCCTCCATTAATTTTTTTGATCTCCTGCGTTTCTTTTGCTTCCCTCTTTAGGGGCTCAATTTCATTCCTCTGAGTATTGTTTTGCCTCTTCAGGGACTCAATTTCCTTCTTCTGATCATTGTTTTCCTTTATGAGTTCTGTCATTTTTTTAATCACGGCAATTTTAAATTCTCTTTCTGGAAGGCTCAGAAATTCTTCCAAGTTACTGTCGTTGCAATCTGGGGGGTGGTTTTCTTTTTGTGTTGTGCTTTTTTCCTGAGGAGTTGTTAGGTTGTGTGTAGTTCTTCTACTCCCTACTGTCTGTTTTCTAATTTGTTGTATGCATTGGGACACTGTGTTTCTGGGACTGGCCGGCATCTTGGGTGTGCTTCTCCACTCCCCTCTGGCTCCCACAGGAGCCATCTGTCGTTTTCAAGTAGTCTTTACTGAAGGAAGTTCCCTGTTCTAAAATGCCGATGTGGGGACACACTCCCCTGTGTGCTTGGTCTGCCCCGGTGGTGGGTTCCCGCTCCCCCTCTGGGTTAGGACTGCAGGCCAGATGGGGCCTGGTGTTGGCGAGCTTCCCCGCTCACCTCTGGCTCCTGAGGGAGCCTTCTGCAGTCAGTCTTTACTGAAGAAATGTCCCTGTTCTAAAATGGCGATGCGGGGCACACTCCCTGCACATCTGGTCTCAGGCACACTCTTCTGCGCACCCGGTCTGCCCCGGCCGTGGGTGTCTGCTCCCCCTATGCGCTCAGACTGCTGGTCTGAAGGGGCCTGTGTTGGGTTAACTTCCCATCTGGCCACGGGCTTCTTCAGGAGCCTTCTAACGTTTTCAAGCAGTCTTTTCTAAAGAAAGGTGCCTCTTCTATGAGGTGTTAGTGACTTTTTTTCTGGTCGCTAGATGGCGCCAGAGTCTCTCCTATTGTTCTTGGGGAGCTGTTTTTTTCACCCCGTGGGACAGGGAGCAGAGTGGGAATGGTAGGGAAAACCTCAACGGCTTTGGGGTGCTGTGTCTGCCTTGTGCTCCACTGACGTGGAGGTCCCACACCCCGAATTTCGTGCTCCGGGTCTCAGTTCCAAAGCCCTCAGGTCCAGGACGCGGGGCTGTAGCCCAGTTCAGTGGCTGCAGGAATGGTGCCTTTTGCACCCCACTCCAGTGTCCGGGTGCCTGTTTTCTGATTACTCAGTGAGGGACTTTCACCTCAGTGAGGGCCCCTGCGCATCTCCCCGCAAGCCTAGGTCACAGGCGTGGGTACCTGGGCAGCCGCGATCCGCGTTTGCTTTTCAAGCGCGCCGCTTTTCCGTGCAAGCTTACCGGCCAGCCCGGGGCTGTGTGCAGGTCTCCGGGAGTCTCTGTTGTTCTCTAATGGTGCCTGGAGCCTTTTGCTCACCGAATCCTGCAGGGTTCTCCACAGCTCCAGTTCAGTGTGGTGGCTGAAATAGTTCCTTTCCACTCACAGTCCCGCTTGATGCATAGTTTGTTCTTGTTGGTCTTTTTAGTTTGTTTTTTTCCTCCTTTCTGTTGGTCAGAGAGTGCCAACTTTTTGGGTGGGGGAAGGTAGCAGGGTTCTGTGCTTTCCTCCCTTCTAGTCCTCTTTTATGGCAACTTTCTTCTTCGGGTAGTTTGCTGGAGTCGTCCGTTTATCTCCCGTGTCCCAGTTCTCACTGGGACCTGCCGCTTTTCCTCCCTATTAACTTTTTTTTTAATGGGAGATCTTACTCACAGCGTCTCCTCACCGCCATGTTGCTCTGCCCTCTCTCTGACTGCAATTCTTTAAGAGTTTTTATAGGGATTGCATCCCATGCAGGGCCCTTTTCATCAGAGCGAGTCAAGGCCAGAGGTGCGGCCACGGGAAAGGCAAATGAAAAATCTCCCATTTTACTGGCCTCTCTGGCTGATCCTAGAATGCCACCTAGTGGCCCTCGGAGGGTACTTTCATGAACAAGATTTTTATGTGATGCAGTTTTAGGTTTAGTAATGACTGGAAAAAGATTGGTGGCTGGGCGGGAGGGCTTTTCATTTTTGAAGGTTAATCTGTCTAACATTTCGGTGTACTCATGATCACTAAGCTCATCCTCCGATTGGGAAAGGGATTCTTCCAGTATGGGAGCGGAGGCTTGAGCAAGTAGTGGGGTTTTTTCTATGTCTTTGTACATAGTATGAACATCCTGAGCCTCATACTTGTGTTGGTTTTCCCATAATTCTGCCTCAGTAGCATCAACCAGCAGATTCCTAATCTGTACCCACAAGGACAGCACCTGAGTCGGGACTTGAGACGATCCATGAAGGGCATAGAATTCTTTTACTTCTTTTCCTACCTTTCTCCAGGTTTCTAGTGATAAACTGCCTTCTTCTGGAAACCACGGGCATGCCCGTAATATGAATTCATGAAGTTGGAGCAAAGCTTTTTTACTTACTTTAATACCGCATGCTTCAATCATATTTCTTAGTATAGATAGAAAAAGTTCTCTGTTTTTGGTCTGTAATTGACCCATGGCCTCGTGGTGCTTTGTTCACTCAACCAGAGTTTTCTTTCAACTGTGCTGTCCAGCCCGTGTCCCTCGTGGGAGCTTGCGGAGGCGTCTTAGCTAAGGTCTGTCTGTGTAAATCCCGGACCAGGCTACTCCGAAGAGCAGATGACCGTTATGCCGTATGACGTTCCTCCACGGGAATCGCGGGTGCAGCCCACTCAGACTCCATAGCCAAAAAGGCCGTGGAGCCGTAGTCTTGCACTCTCACACACACACAGCACCACGAGTAAACTTTTTACTCTTAGAAAGACTTCTCACTGTCTCAAACTGATCACCCTTTATCAGCGAGCTCCGGACGCTCCAGTGAGGATCCTATCCTTGACTGTTTTTTAAAGGACGTTATTTAAGGGACTCACTCACACTTACACACCAGTAGGGAGATAGCTTACCCAACGCGATCTCTTCACTACTCACCTCTCCATTTGGGTGGAAACTCAGTAAAATTTGAAGTCGGGCCCTACGTTGGGCGCCACCTGCTGCGGACCAGCACAGCAGTGGACGATGAGGCCATCTCAGGGTTGAGAGATTGCGCAGAGTGGTCAAGGATTAGGCAAATAAATGACACACAGACACACTTCAAGAGAGTGAAAATCTGAGTGTAATTTTCTTTGAGTCGGCGGCCAGTATATATATGTTCCCTAAAAGCATAGGAATGGTGAACATCAGTGAACGAAATCAGCTTGTTCATAGGTTTAGCTTATCACTGACAGGGCAGTGATCTATGTCCGAAGTTACATCTGGACCTAGTCACATTCCTAAGTAGTCAGGCTATTAATTTTTCTTTTGTTCTATGTAATTACTTTTTTTGTTTTAATAACTACTCACTACCACTAAATCATTATTAATTAGCATGGGTGAATTTACTCTTTAAAAAGTAATATCTTTTCATTAAGATTAAAGCTAACAAATCCAAGCACACAACAGAGAAATCATTAAACTAACAATTCCATTATTACACAGAGTTTAGTAATGTTTCATTTGAATTAGCCTAGTTATTAAATTACGTATGTTTTTAATTAGCAAACAATGACCTTTTTAGACCGGGAAAAAGAAAAGATTTTAGAAAGACAGTTGTAGTAGAATAAAGTTTGTGGGCCTTGAGAAAGCGAGATAAGGTTCAGTGTGGTCAGCATTCCTTTTAACAATCTTTGTGGGGGCTTCTGGTAGTCGTTATCTCTTAACAGGCATCTGGCTTATCTGTATCTTAGGGAGTTTGCTGTTCTCCCCTTGTATGCATGGTTCCTTGCCCACGCTGGACCTCAGGGACCATGGCAACAGCCATTAGCCCTAAGGTGACGGCAGGGGGAGGTGCAGAAGAGAAGAGATCGAAAATTTTCGGAACCTAGGAAATGGAAGGGAGTAAGTAAATATAGAAGCAAAGATGAAACCCATCTACTTTCAGATGATTGGGAGACAGGGAGAAAGCAGTGAGAATAAAAATATTTGTTCAGCCCAGTTCTGGAGCAGCAAATGAAGCTTAGGAAAAGTAAGCACTATGTTATGTCAGAAGGCAGGTTGTGAATGAGATGAAAGAACAATTTGAAAATATGCCTCATTCTGTACCTACTAAACATAGAGCTTCCATATGATCCAGCAATTCCACTCCTAGGTATTTACCCAAAGGACACAGAAACATCAATTCCAAAGAGCATCTGCACCCCTATGTTTATAGCAGCACTGTTTACAATAGCTAAGCTTTGGAAACAACCCAAATGCCCAAAAATAGATGACTGGATCAAGAAGATGTAGTACATATATACCATGGAATATTACTCAGCATTCAAAAAAGATAAACACATGCAATTTGCAGCAACATGGATGGTGCTGGAAGGGATCATGCTCAGCGAAATAAGCCGGAAAGAAAAAGAAAAATACCGGATGATCTCACTCATAGCAGGAATCTAGAAAACTTAAATAAGGGACCAGGAAAAAGAATAACTATAAGAAAGAAAATATCAAAATCAACAAACAACTATGAACCAGAGACACTATGGGGGGTGGGGGGTGGGGAAAGGAGGGCTTGGGGTCAAAATAGGGGGTTGTAATTGTAAGGGGAATGTAAAAATAAAATTTAAATAATTAAAAAAAAGAGCAGTGGGTGCCCAGTGGATTCTGGTAGAACACGATAGGTGGCATGATGGTGAGTGAGGTGTGGTAACATTATTTGAAGAGGGATGGACGTGTACCCCTAAAGCATACACAATGTTGTAAATCATTTAACTGCAAATAAAAAATAACAATTTGAATTTCTCAAAAAAAAAGGAGTCTCAAAGATTGACATTCCTTGGCCAAAAATAATAGATGGTGTCCTTCTGGTACAGCATGCATAACAGCGCATTCACCCTTAGGAAGGTTAAATCCAGGAGCCTTCTGACCGCTACACCAGGAGAAAGTGAGATTCGATGGCAGTGTCTTTCAGGTGCTGAAAACTTTCAGGGCTTTCCTCCCTACAATTTCTCGTCATTCTGCCCTGCAACAATGCTAGCCTCCTTAGAGCTCTGGCAGGAAAATGGGAGTGCTGTCTATGGAGAACATAGACCTCTACACACACACACACACATACACACACACACACACACAAACTTTCAGAATGGTAAAAATGAGTAGAGGAGAGATACACATTCAAAGATAATTTTGACTTTTTATGGAATTGATAAAAATACAAGAAGCAGTTCAGGAAAAATCAGAGAAATAATGCAGGAAGATGAAAATCTAGGGAAAATACAGGCAGAGAGGAGTCAAAATGGGGATGTAGGGGCAGGATATACACAGTGCAGTTTATCTGATCCAGCAGATGGGTAAAGGAGAGTGCTGGAGCCCTCGGTAGCTTTCTCAGGCTTTTATTGAGCTTTTACATGTAGTGCAGCAACAAGGTACATGGCAGGCAGGAGGCCTATTGGCCTCCTGGCCCCCAGCAAGTCTTCACTCTGGGCTTCTCTCTCTCTTTTCTGGCTTTCTTTCTCCCCTTCTCTCTCCTGCCTCTCTCCTGCTTCTGCTTCTCTTGGTGAGTATCTCAATACTCTTCCCATGGCCCACAGAAGTAAATAAGACAGCTTGCAACAATGTAACAAGTGCAGGTGCCCCATCAGGCAGGGCAATCCCAGTGGTGGAAGGGCAGAAAGTCTGAAAAACCATTTACCCTACAGCGGGGAGTGGTGCCTTGTCTATAAAAGAGAATAAGACAATAGGAAAATCAATTCAAAGCAGACTGCTTTTTTTTATCACAAATGCTGAGGAATCTAACAATGATAGTTGTAGGGTAAATGGGTTTTCAGGCTTTTCTGCCCTCCCACCATTAGGATTGCCCTACCTGATGGGGCACCTGCAGTTGGTATGTTGTTGCAAACTTGTTTTCCTCTGTGGACCATGGGAGGAGTATTGAGATAGTTATGAGAGAAGCAGAAGCAGGAGAGAGGCAGGAGAGAGAAGGAGAGAAAGGCCAGAGAAGCCCAGAGTGAAGACTTGCCAATAGGCCTCCAGGCCCCCAGCACCCCTGCCTGCTGTGTACCTGGTTGCTGAAATGCATGTAAAGCTTAATAAAAGCCTGAGAAAGCCACCAATTGCTCCAAGACTCTCTTTTACCCGGTCTGATTGGATTTTAGAAACCTGGATTGTGCCCATCTACCCCTACACTAGTGATGACATACTTTGCCTCCCACCATCGCCACCAACAGAAAACCACAACTGAATAACTGTAACTTCTCTGTGTTACACAATTGCTGCAATTTCTATTCAGTTTTCAAAAAATAAGTGTGGCATAATGAAATATCTTTATTTATATTTCACAAGGAAAGCATTCAGTCAGGAAGTTTATTTTTTTACACTAATTAAGATATTTTGGAATGACTGCAGTTTCTTTTAATTGAGACAATGTTGGTTTACAACACTGTGTAAGACTGAGGGGCAAAGGTTCACACACCTTCAAATGTGTGTTACCACACCACACCCACCACCTCAGCACGCTTCATCCTCCACCCTTGTCCTTCTTGCCCCTCCCCTCTTTATCTCTACCCATCACAACCAGCCTTGAGTTGAAGAGACAAGCTTCACCTATACCCTCATAGGGTCTTTGTAGCCGGTCTGAGAGTTAAATTTGGCATAAGACAGATGAGCTGGAGAAAAGCATGCACATTACATCACACAAATCCCACTATTCCCAGTATTAAAGAGACTCAAAGAAATGGTGAAAAGTACTTGCATTAAGCTAAACAAAGAGAGGCAAGAGGGGAAAAGTGTAGGGTAGCTTCAATTCAATGTGAGATTTCTAGGGTTTGTGTTGATAAGTTGTGTCTTTTATTTACGACACATATTAGTGAAATTGTCTGGTGTTTGTCTTTCTTATTTCACTTATCATGCTCTTTATCTGCAAGTTGATTCAGAGAGCTTCTGGTTATACAGCTGGCTTTTAACATAAATGAGAGTGAACTAGTTAGTCACTTTTCCCCTCATGTATCCATAAGATAATTCACCACGACCAAGTAGGATTCATTCCAGGGACACAAGGATGGTTTAACATCCGAAAATCAATCAACGTTATCCAACAGATAAACAAAAAGAAATATAAAAACCATATGATAATATCAACAGATGCTGAGAAAGCTTTTGACAAAGTGCAACACCCATTCATGATAAAAGCCCTTGAAATTCTTGGGATACAAGGAACATACCTCAACATCATAAAGGCCATCTATGACAAGCCAACAGCCACTATCATTCTCAATGGTGAAAAGCTGAAAGTAATTCCATTAAGATCTGGAACAAGACAAGGATGTCCACTCTCACCACTGCTTTTCAATATAATACTGGAAGTCCTAGCCAGAGCAATAAGACAAGAGAAAGACATCCAAGGAATCCAAATAGGAAAAGAAGAAGTCAAACTATCACTATTTACAGATGATATGATAATATACATAGAGAACCCCAAAAACTCCACAGAAAAACTAATTCAACTCATCAATCAATTCAGTAAAGTGGCAGGATACAAAATCAACACGCAAAAGTCAGTAGCCTTCCTATACACAAACAATAAATCTGAAGAAGAAGAAATAAAAAAAACACATCCCTTTTATTATCAAAACAAAAAAATCAAATACTTGGGAATAAATCTAACAAAAGAGGTAAAGGACCTATACAAAGAAAACTATAAAACACTGTTAAAAGAAATAGAAGAAGACACAAAGAAATGGAAAGACATCCCCTGCTCATGGATTGGAAGAATAAACATTATTAAATGGCCATCCTACCAAAAGCAATCTACAGATTCAATGCTATTCCAATCAAAATTTCAATGTCATTCTTCAAAGAAATAGAACAATTATTGATGAAATTCATATGGAATCACAAAAAACCCCGAATAGCCAAAGCTCTCCTGAAAAAAAAAATGAAGGGAATGGAGGTGTCACACTCCCAGACTTCAAACTATACTACAAAGCCATAATCATCAAAACTACATGGTATCGGAACAAGAACAGACATACAGACCAACGGAATCAAATAGAAAATCCAGAAATAAACCCACAGATAAATGGTCAACTAATCCTTGACAAAGGAGCAAAGACTATGCATTGGAGCAAAGAAAGTTTGTTCAATAAATGGTGCTGGGAAAACTGGATTGCTACATGCAAAAGAATGAAGCTTGACCACTACCTCACACCATACAAAAAATCAACTCAAATGGATTAAAGAACTAGACATAAGACCTGAAACCATAAAATACATAGAAGGAAATATAGGCAAAACACTACGTGATATGCACCTCAAAGACATCTTTACAGACACATCACCCAAAGCAGTGATAGTGAAGGCAAAGATCAACAGCTGGGACTACATCAAATTAAAGAGCTTCTGCACAGCAAAAGAGACAATAACAAAAACAAAGAGAAACCCCACCAACTGGGAGAACATTTTTGCACCCAACACTAATGATAAAGGACTGATCACAAAAATCTGCAAAAAGCTGATGAGACTCAATAACAACAAAGAAAATAATCCAGTGAAAAAAGTGGGCAGAAGAGCTAAAAAGAAACTTCTCTGAAGAGGAAATGCAAATGGCCAACAGGCATATGAAAAATGTTCAACATTACTTGTAATCAGGGAAATGCAAATCAAAACTACCATGAGATACCATCTTACACCAGTGAGAATGGCACATATTAAAAAAACTAGCAACAACAAATGTTGGCGAGGGTGTGGAGAAAAAGGAACTCTTCTGCACTGTTAGTGGGAGTGCAAACTGGTCCAACCACTATGGAGAGCTGTGTGGAGATTTCTGGACCTACTAAACATAGAGCTTCCATATGATCCAGCAATTCCACTCCTAGGTATTTACCCAAAGGACACAGAAACATCAATTCCAAAGAGCATCTGCACCCCTATGTTTATAGCAGCACTATTTACAATAGCTAAGCTTTGGAAACAACCCAAATGCCCAAAAATAGATGACTGGATCAAGAAGATGTGGTACATATATACCATGGAATATTACTCAGCATTCAAAAAAGATAAACACATGCAATTTGCAGCAACATGGATGGCGCTGGAAGGGATCATGCTCAGCGAAATTAGCCAGAAAGAAAAAGAAAAATACCGGATGGTTTCACTCATAGCAGGAATCTAGAAAACTTAAATAAGGGACCAGGAAAATGAATAACTATATGAAAGTGAAAATCAAAATCAACAAAAAACTATGAACCAGAGACACTTTTTGGGAGGTGGGGGGCAGGAGTGGAGGGATTGGGGTCAGAATGGGGGGGGGTTGCAATTGTATGGGGAATATAAAAATAAAATTTATTATTTAAAAAAATAAATTGAGGAAGGGGGCGGAGCAAATGGCGGCGAGGAGACGCTGCGAGTAAGATCTCCCATTAAAAAAAGTTAATAGGGAGGAAAAGCGGCAGGTCCCAGTGAGAACTGGGACACGGAAGATAAACGGGTGACTCCAGCAAACTACCCGAAGAAGAAAGTGGCCATAAAAGAGGACTAGAAGGGAGGGAAGCACAGAACCCTGCTCCCCTCCCCCGCCCACAGAGGCGGCACTCTCTGACCGGCAGAGAGGAGGAAAACAAAAAACCAAAACGGCCACCAAGAACAAAGGACGCAGCAAGCGGGACTGTGAGTGGAAAGGAACTATTGCAGCCACCACACCCCTTGAACGGGAGCTGAGGCGAACACTGCAGGATTCGCGGCAGCAGTGAGCGAACGGCTCCGGGCGCCATTAGAGAAGAACAAAGACCCCGGGAGACGCGCACACAGCCCGGGCTGCTGGTAAGCTTGCACAGATAGCGGCGTGCTCAGCGCGCTTGAAAAGCAAGTGCAGACCAGGATCACGGCTGCCCAGGTTCCCGCGCCTGCGACCTAAGCTTGGGAGACGACCTAGGCTTGCGGGGAGACGCGCGGAGGTCCTCACTGAGGTGAAGGTCCCTCCCTGAGTAAGCAGGAACCAGGCGCCCAGGCACGGGAGCGGTGCAAAAGGCGCCGTTCCCGCGCCACTGAACTGGGCTACAGCCCGCGTCCTGGAACTGAGGGCTTTGGAACTGAGACCCGGGGCACGAAATTAGGGGCGTGGGTTCCCCACGACGGTGGGGCACAAGGCAGCACAGCACCCCAAAGCCGTTGAGGTGTACCCTACCATCCCCGCTTTGCTCCCTGTCCCACGGGGTGGAAAATCTGCTCCCCAAGGGCTGTAGGAGAGATCTTTGGCGCCACCTAGCGACTTGTAGCCAGCACAGGCTCCTGAAGGAGCTAGTGGCCAGCTGGGGAGTTAGCCCACACCCGGCCCCTTCCGAACAAGTAGTCTGAGCCCACAGGGAGAGCGAGCACCCACAGCCAGGGCAGACCAGGCACGCAGAAGAGTGTGCCTGACACCGGACGCACAGGGAGTGTGTCCCACATCACCATTTTAGAACAGGGACATTTCTTCAGTAAAGACTACCTGCAGAAGGCTTCCTCAGGAGCCAGAGGTGAGCGGGGGAAGTTCGCCCACGCCAGACCCCCTCTGGCCTGCAGTCCAAGCCCAGAGGGGGAGCAGGAACCCACCGCCGGGGCAGACCAGGCGCACAGGGGAGTGTGTCCCCACATCGACATTTTAGGACAGGGACCTTTCTCCAATAAAGACTGCTTGAAACTGACAGATGACTCCTGGAGGAACCAGAGGGGAGAAGAGAAGCCCACCCAAGATGCCGACCAGTCCCAACAACACAGTGTCCCAACGCATACGGCAAGTTAGAAAACAGACAGTAGGGAGGAGAAGAACCACACGCAACCTAGCAACTCTCCAGAGAAAAAGCACACCACAAAAAGAAAACCAGCCCCCAGATTGCAACGACAGTAACTTGGAAGAACTTCTGAGCCTTCCAGAAAGAGAATTTAAAATTGCCGTGATTAAAAAACTGACAGAAGTCATAAAGGAAAACAATGATAAGGGAAAAATAATCAACGATCAGAAGAATGAAATTGAGTCCCTAAAGAGGGAAGTAAAAGAAATGCAGGAGATCAAAGAATTAGTGGAAGAACTAAAGAATTCTAGGAAAAGCAATGAAAGCAGAATTGATGAAATGGAAGAACGAATAAGTGCTCTTGAAGACACAGAAATAAAAAGAACCAAAACAGAAAAGGAAAGAGAAGTACGAAGGAAAAAGAATGAAGAAAGACTTCGGGAACTATCTGACTCCATGAGGAAAGGAAATATAAGAGTTATAGGAATACCAGATGGAGAGGAGAGAGAAGTAGGAACAGAGAAAATATTCAAAGAGATAATTGAAGAGAACTTCCCAAATGTGAAGAAGGAGCTGAAAATTGATATACAAGAAGCAAGAAGAACACCAAACTTCCACGACGAAAGAAAAAATACAGCAAGACACATAATAGTAAAGCTCCCAAGAATGCAGGACAAGGAAAAAATAATGAAGCTGGCAAGAGGGAAGAAACAGATAACATTCAAAGGAAAGCCAATCAGGCTGACATCAGACTTCTCCAAAGAAACACTACGGGCAAGGAGAGAGTGGAGGGACATAGTCAACAGACTCCAAGAAAACAGATGCCAACCAAGAATACTCTATCCCGCAAAGCTCTCCTTCCTCTTTGAAGAAAGAATATGGACCTTCCCAGACAAACAGAAACTCCGGAATTTCATTGCAACTAAACCCCCACTCCAAAAAATACTACAAGGAGTCCTAAAGCCAGAACCTCAGAGGGACGAAAAACAATGAAAGAAGGCCAAAAAAAAAAAGTTATTAAAAGAATAAATAAATAAAATCAAAGGAAAGACAAACACAATGGCAAATACAGATGTTAACATATCAATATTAACTCTAAATGTAAATGGACTAAACTCTTCAATAAAAAGACACAGAGTTGCAGCCTGGATTAAGAAACAAAACCCAACCTTTTGCTGTCTCCAGGAAACACATTTAGCTACAAAAGATAAAAATAGGCTCAAAGTTAAAGGATGGAAAACAATCCTACAAGCAAATGGACCAAAAAAGAAAGCAGGAACAGCTATACTTATGTCAGATAAAACAGATTTCAAACTCAAAAAGATAAAAAGAGACCCCAATGGTCACTACATTATGATCAAGGGGACAATATTCAAGAAGAAATAACACTCATTAACATATACTCACCAAACGAAGGAGCACCAAAATATATCAGACAACTGTTGTCCTCTCTGAAAACAGACATCAGAGAAAACACATACGTAGTGGGAGACTTCAACACACCACTATCAACAATGGATAGATCAACAAGACAAAAAATAAGTAAAGAAACCAAAGCTCTAAATAAGGACCTAGAGCAATTGGGCTTAACAGACATCTATAGAACACTAAACCCCCAAAAAACGGAGTACACATTGTTCTCAAGCGCACACGGATCATTCTCCAGGATCGATCACATACTGGGGCACAAGACAAACATCAACAGATACACCAAGATTGAAATCATATCAACCATCTTTTCTGACCATGAAGGCATCAAACTAGAAATAAACCATAAAAAGAAGGCAAGGAACTTTCCTACCTCATGGAGATTAAAAACCACACTACTGGAAGACCACTGGACTAATGAGGAGATCAAAGAAGAAATTAAAAATTTTTTGAATTGAACAACAAGGAGGACACCAATATCCTAAATGTATGGGATGCAGCAAAAGCAGTAATAAGAGGAAAATATATAGCAATAGAAGCTCACATCAAGAAACAAGAAAGAACTCAAAGAAACAACCTAATCTCGAAGCTCAAAGATCTAGAAAAAGAACAACAAAAAAACCCCAAAACTAGTAGAAGAAAAGAAATAATAAAAACCAAAGCAGAAATAAATGAAATTGAAACTAAAAAAACAATCCAAAAGATCAATGAAACCAAGAGCTGGTTCTTTGAAAAAAGCAATAAAATAGACAAACCCCTAGCCAGGCTCACAAAGGAAAAAAGGGAGAAAGCACAAATAAACAGGATCATCAATGAAAGAGGAGAAATCACAACGGACACAGCAGAAATCAAAAGAATAATCAGTAACTACTATGAACAGTTATATGGAAACAAGTTTAATAATCTAGAGGAGATGGACAAATTCCTACAACTCTACAATCACCCAAAGCTAGATAAAGAAGAAATAGAACACCTAAAGAGACCAATTACAATTAGCGAAATTGAAATGCTAATCAAAAACCTCCCCAAAAACAAAAGCCTAGGACCTGATGGATTTACAAACGAATTCTACCAAACATTCAGAGACGAATTAGTGCCTATCCTTCACAAACTCTTCCAAAAAATTGAGAAGGAAGGGACAATACCAAACACGTTCTATGAAGCCAACATTACACTAATACCAAAACCGAACAAGGACAACACAAAAAAGGAAAACTACAGGCCAATCTCCCTAATGAACACTGATGCAAAAATCCTCAATAAAATTTTAGCCATCAGAATCCAACAATGTATCCATAAGATAATTCACCACGACCAAGTAGAATTCATTCCAGGGACACAAGGATGGTTTAACATCCGAAAATCAATCAACGTTATCCAACACATCAACAAAAAGAAATATAAAAACCATATGATAATATCAATAGATGCTGAGAAAGCTTTCGACAAAGTGCAACACCCATTCATGATAAAAGCCCTTGAAATTCTTGGGATACAAGGAACATACCTCAACATCATAAAGGCCATCTATGACAAGCCAACAGCCAGTATCATTCTCAATGGTGAAAAGCTGAAAGCAATTCCTTTAAGATCTGGAACAAGACAAGGATGTCCACTCTCACCACTGCTTTTCAATATAATACTGGAAGTCCTAGCCAGGGCAATAAGACAAGAGAAAGACATCCAAAGAATCCAAATAGGAAAAGAAGAAGTCAAACTATCACTATTTGCAGACGATATGATATTATACATAGAGAACCCCAAAAACTCCACAGAAAAGCTAATTCAACTCATCAATCAGTTCAGTAAAGTGGCAGGATACAAAATCAACATGCAAAAGTCAGTAGCCTTCCTATACACAAACAATAAATCTGAAGAAGAAGAAATCAAATAAACCATCCCTTTTGTTATTGAAACAAAAAAAATCAAATATTTGGGAATAAATCTAACAAAAGAGGTAAAGGACCTATACAAAGAAAACTATAAAACTCTGTTAAAAGAAATAGAAGAAGACACAAAGAAATGGAGAGACATCCCCTGCTCGTGGATTGGAAGAATAAACATTATTAAAATGGCCATCCTTCCAAAAGCAATATACAGATTCAATGCTATTCCAATCAAAATTTCAATGTCATTCTTCAAAGAAATAGAACAATTATTGATGAAATTCACATGGAATCACAAAAAACCCCGAATAGCCAAAGCTCTCCTGAAAAAAAAAGAAGGGAATGGAGGCATTACACTCCCAGACTTCAAACTTTACTACAAAGCCATAATCATCAAAACTGCATGGTATTGGAACAAGAACAGACATACAGACCAATGGAATCGAATAGAAAATCCAGAAATAAACCCACAGATTTATGGTCAACTAATCTTTGACAAAGGAGCAAAGAATATGCATTGGAGCAAAGAAAGTTTGTTCAATAAATGGTGCTGGGAAAACTGGGTCGCTACATGCAAAAGAATGAAGCTTGACCACTACCTCACACCATACACAAAAATCAACTGAAAATGGATTAAAGAACTAGACATAAGACCTGAAACCATAAAATATATAGAAGGAAATATAGGCGAAACACTACGTGATCTGCACATCAAAGACATCTTTACAGACACATCACCCAAAGCAGTGATATTGAAGGCAAAGATCAACAGCTGGGACTACATCAAATTAAAGAGCTTCTGCACAGCAAAAGAGACAATAAGAAAAACAAAGAGAAACCCCACCCAACACTAATGATAAAGGACTGATCACAAAAATCTGCAAAGAGCTGATGAGACTCAACAACAACAAAGAAAATAATCCAGTCAAAAAATGGGCAGAAGAGCTAAAAAGAAACTTCTCTGAAGAGGAAATGCAAATGGCCAACAGGCATATGAAAAATGTTCAACATCACTTGCCATCAGGGAAATGCAAATCAAAACTACCATGAGATACCATCTTACACCAGTGAGAATGGCACATATTAAAAAAACTAGCAACAACAAATGCTGGCGAGGGTGTGGAGAAAAAGGAACTCTTCTGCACTGTTGGTGGGAGTGCAAACTGGTCCAACCACTGTGGAGAGCTGTGTGGAGATTTCTGGACCTACTAAACATAGAGCTTCCATATGATCCAGCAATTCCACTCCTAGGTATTTACCCAAAGGACACAGAAACATCAACTCCAAAGAACACCTGCACCCCTATGTTTATAGCAGCACTGTTTACAATAGCTAAGCTTTGGAAACAACCCAAATGCCCAAAAATAGATGACTGGATCAAGAAGATGTGGTACATATATACCATGGAATATTACTCAGCATTCAAAAAAGATAAACACATGCAATTTGCAGCAACATGGATGGCGCTGGAAGGGATCATGCTCAGCGAAATAAGCCAAAAAGAAAAAGAAAAATACCGGATGGTCTCACTCATAGCAGGAATCTAGAAAACTTAAAGAAGGGACCAGGAAAATGAATAACTGTAGAAAGTGAAAATCAAAATCAACAAAAAACTATGAACCAGAGACACTTTTAGGCGGGCGGGGGCGGGAGGGGAGGGATTGGGGTCAGAATGGGGGGGCTGCAATTGTATGGGGAATATAACAATAAAATTTATAAAAAAAAAAGAATTAAAAAAAATAAAATAAAATATCATTTGAATGTCAAAAAAAAATAAATTGAAGAGATTTTGAACGTACTGTAGGAAGATTCTTGCCAAAAAAAATAACAACATATATATTTCAATTTCATGTCTATGTTCATTGGCATCTGTTTGTCTATACTGTGAGGAAGATGCTTCTGCTAACATGTTCTAGACCATTTTAGCAGTACTTTATTTATGCATTTCAAGCAAGCAGTGGGAGTGCATAAGTGTGTGCTTTCAAGTGAAAAACTAGCAATTGTGGCATTTTTTCAAAGTTAACCTGGGTTCTCATGACTTCTTGCAAAGGTGGTAACTGTTATTGAAACCAGCTTGGGGTTCTTGGACTCCTTGCCGTGGTGATAACAATCATTCTTACATTGTTCTATAAATGCAGTTACCATGCAAAATGTCCCCATAACAATCATTTATTTTCCACCACCCAGTAATTGTTCTGCTCATATTAAAGTCAGCAAGCAACAAAACTTATATGACTAAAAGCAGACTTCCTTATAAATTCTAAGTTACTAATTGATCAACCTTTATAAAATTTCCTAAAACATAATTACCACTAAAATAAAAAACTTCTTACTCCTATAACTAATCTATCACATAATTCTATTTTAATAGAAAATAGTAAATCTTTAAAAATCAAAAACCCAAAGAATCCCAGCGCCACATAAGCTGCACTGATATTTCTCTGACCCCAAACTACAAAGAACAAGTGAAACTCTATTAATTACTTAAAACAATATTTTTACTTGTCACTCTTCTAGTTATTTTGTCAACTAACTACTAATTCTAACTTCAAATAAAAAAAAAGTTGTCCTTCTCCAAATGGCCTTTGCCTTAAAAGACCACAAATCTATATCAGAGACTTGGCCGGGAATTTTTACAGCCTTTAGTTCCCAGAAGTTTTTCAGGTGTGACATATCACTTTTTTCTGTAAGACCAAATGTTGAATCACTGCTTTCTGACAGAAAATTACTGAATGCCAAAAAATGTACTGATTGTATCACACAAGGCTATTGTCATCAAATTAGTTATTTAGTATTTCGTCATATAGCATTTGCAGTTTTACTTTTAAATGCGTAACAATTGCCACATACAGAAAGATTGGCCATAAACAAATAAGAAGAATTAAGCAGGAGTCAGCTATCGAGATTCCTGACTTTTCAGGAATCTGCCCCATGCCTGGACCTTTGGCAGATGGCATGAGCGTCATGACCCTCGCCACATATGTACCTGTATGTATAATATATTAAGTATTAATGGTATTACAAATTGAATGTTGACAATGATTGAAATGAGACAAAGAGTCAATGGTGGGAGGTTGTGAGGAAAGAAGTTAAATATCTTGATTTGCTATAGATTTAAACAGCATTGAAAAGTCAGAAGGGAAGAAATTTTTCTTTCAGAATGATCTCCTGGGATAAT
This sequence comes from Talpa europaea, assembly GCF_964194135.1. NCBI lineage: Eukaryota > Metazoa > Chordata > Mammalia > Eulipotyphla > Talpidae > Talpa > Talpa europaea. The sequence continues at coordinate 134,837,816 of NC_140068.1, forward strand.
TCTGTAGCTACTGCAGAGCCCGGTACTAATTGCCAATTAGGAGACCCAGGTCCCTGGGATCTTTTCAGATTCAGTGTCCTCTGTCCTCTCCAGTCTCTCCAGACAAACTGATCTTCAGGGATCTCCACTCCAATAACAGCTCTACAAGAAGTATGTGGACCTCAGCCACTGACTCCTCATTTCAAGATAACAATAATTGGAACCTGAGGGCTCCAAGTTTTTTTTCTATGTTAAGGTGAGATGATCTGTGTGCAAAGGAAGGTGACAAACTTCCTTTCTTGACTTTCTCGCTTGTATGGATGCCTTGGCTTCCCATCTGTGCCATGCTTAGTTGTTAAATTTAATTGTAAATTCAGACTCTGGTTTAAATTGTACCTCTGAATAGGAGCAGTTATATGATGTATTATGACATTCAGTTCTGCAAAATGTGAACTATAAACCTTGTACAAGCCTTCAGTGAACAGTGTCTTAAAAATATACTTGTGAATAAGGAACCATTTTTTGAATGTGAATTGATCTGTGCTGGCAATTTTTTTGTTGAGATATATGTTTGGGGCAGAAGGAAGAGGAGGAATCAAAATACAGGGAAAATCCCCCCTTGACTGGGAAAGGTTAAGTAGGCCCTAAGTCATGTTAAAGAGACTACATTAAGAATGACCTAGATCTGGCTTTATTCTTTGGTAAAAATTATGACTCCTTTTTGGGGTAGCTTAATGAACAGGAATGGGAAATTTATGAGAAAATGGAAGGATTTATGCCAGTATGTGTGCATTTGTGTTTGTGTGCATGGATATGAAATTGTGAGTACTTTCATTAAATTAGAAAAAAATATATAAACTGGTTTGCTCTGGTGTGGTCTGTTTGTATTCTCATTTCATTATTATTTTCCTTTTATGTTCCCATTTTTTGGTTGCATTCTCTGTTTATTATTTTTCTGTTCTGAGGGATGACTCAGTGACTTCATGCTGTGTTTGAAAATCAAGACCTGTCACTTCACCCTGCATTGACTTTATATTCTTTCCAGAAATTCTGTTGTTCTTTTTCCATGAGTTTAATTAATGTGAAGAATTGAATTAATTAATTCAATTAATATGAAGAATGGAGAAGTACTTAATCTATTTTATTTCCATGATTAATTTCCACAATTTCAAACCTTCAGTTATTTATTAGGGAAAAATTCTGACATCTGAGAGATTTGCTGATTTTGTTTAGAGCATGCCTATTTGTCCTAAGTGAAGTACAATGATAGTCTTGGGAATAAGCTTACATCAGTGAATAAATTTTAGACTATTGCATTTATAACCATTTAGTCTTTTGGTAAGTCTGTGAAAGGTCTTGTTCTCCTTAATCTCTTAGGAGGTAAAAATCTTGTGAGTTCGATGTGCCATGAAGCAACCTCTTTTCTCTCACCTAAAAATTCACCTTTTTCTGATTCTTATTCCCTCCACTTAGATTCAACCATCCTTCATTCAATGTAAGATAACTGAAAACTCCCTCCTTTCCAAAATAGAACATAAAGAATCCAAGTTTTTATCTGAATTCACTGCAATATGGAAAGTTAAATTAGAAAAAAATAACCTCCATATTTCCCATCTCAGTTATATTGAAGTATTGAAATGTTATTTCATTTATTATTGCAACATAATAAAAATTGATATCACTGAGTTATTCCCAGTCATTGAATGGAAATCTCATGATTCCATTCCATATATCATGAAATTTTTGTTAGCGACATGCTAATTAAATACATTCTTATTCTTCTTTCTTTTCCTTCCTTCCTTCCTTCCTTCCTTCCTTCCTTCCTTCCTTCCTTCCTTCCTTCCTTCCTTCCTTCCTTCCTTCCTTCCTTCCTTCCTTCCTTCCTTCCTTCCTTCCTTCTTTTTTCTTGATAAATTTTATTTTGGCTCGTGCCAAGTTATCTGTGAGAAGAAGATTATGCTTTTCCAATTAGCCTTCCTGTACCTCTCTGTCCAAAGTCCTGTCCTTCATGTCATTGTCTGAAGCTCCTGAAGGACAATGGCCAGTGTGCCTCAAAGGTGGCAGCAAATTCTCTCAAAGTCAGTGTTTCAAAGAATTCTTTGAAAAGGCTGATATTGTGGTCAGTGGCCAAACAGCATCCTCTTTCTAAGCTCCTCTAATACTTTCTGTCTCTGTACAGGTAATGGGCATCACCAATAGCAGTGCCAAAGGGGACTTCATCTTGGTGGGCTTCTCTGACCAGCCCCGTCTGGAAAAGATACTCTTTGTGGTGGTGTTGGTGTCCTACCTGCTGACACTGGTGGGAAATATCATCATTATTCTGGTCTCCTCCATTGACCCTAAGCTCAAAACACCCATGTACTTTTTTCTCTCTCAACTCTCTGTAGTTGATATCTGTGTAACCACCAGTGTTGTCCCCCAGCTGCTGTGGAACCTCAGGGGACCAGCCAAGACCATCACTGGCCTGGGCTGTGTGGTCCAGCTCTATATGTTCCTGGCATCAGGCTCTGCTGAATGTGTTCTGTTGGTGGTCATGGCTTATGACCGCTATGCTGCTGTGTGCAAACCTCTGCACTATGCCACTGTGATGAACCCTAGGGTGTGCAAAGCTCTGACAGGGGTTGCATGGCTGTGTGGAATAGGAAATTCTCTCGTCCAGTGCACTGTCACCCTCCAGCTGCCTCGCTGTGGACACCGGCAGATCTATAATTTCTTCTGTGAGGTTCCCTCAATGATTCAGCTTGCTTGTGTGGACATCCGTGCCAACGAAGTCCAAGAGTTCATTGCTTCAGTAGTCTTGCTCTTCTTGCCTTTAGCATTGATAGTGATGTCTTATGGATTAATAGTCAGGGCAGTTGTAAGGATTAAGTCAGCCCAGGCCTGGCGCAAAGTCCTGGGGACATGTGGATCTCACTTGACGGTAGTGTCTCTCTTCTATGGGACTGGCCTGGTGATCTATGGCCAGCCCAGCAGCTCCTTTGCCCACACTCATGGGAAATTCATTTCCCTGTTTTATACAGTAGTGACGCCAACTCTCAATCCTCTCATCTACACTCTGAGGAATAAAGATGTGAAGGGAGCAGTGGGGAGGTTATTTTACAGAGACAGGGGCTCCTAACAATGAGGCAGAGCACACAGTGGCCAAGTTTTGTGACCAAATGAAACTGAAGGTAATCATGGATATTCCTCCACAGATGAACTTCATAGTCTTTACCAGGGACAGATGTCTTCTTCACAATCTTCATCATTGCGTGTTACCTGACTGGAGAGTTCCTGGTCCTATTCAGTCTCTCTCTGAGGCTTCATCTATATCTTGTCTCCAAATCCTTAAAATTCTAAGGTTCATATCATTCTGCTTCTTCCCATCCTTCCTATTCTGTCTTTTTATTTAGTCTTCCTATCGTTAATCACTCCTTCTTTAAAAAAATAACTCCTTTTTCTTATTGTTTTCTCCCTTTTTGTTTTTTTTTCTTTCCATTCCTTTTTCTTACTTTATTTTTCCTTCCAGTTGTCCTTTATTTTTTTACTCCATTTTCCTTTAACTTGTCCTTTATTTCCATCACCTTTATTGATTCTGTCTTGTCCCTTTGTATTATGTGCTTCTATATTTTATCCTTTTCCAAAACAGTAACTAAGAATTGAAAAAACAACTATTCTCCCCCAAAATGTTCCAGTTATCAAACACAAACAGATCATTACCTTGAGGGGTAGAGTGGAGGTATTTGACCAGAGAATTGAAACCTGAATTTTATCTCCACAACCTCCTTATGGAAATTGTGGAAGTTTTATTAAACTTTTCTTTGTATGTCTTTACATAGGAAAAAAGAATGAATGAGCTTTGTTATTATGTTGAATATTTTGTTAAATTTTATGCTTGGAGGTTGTGCAAGTTTTAGTAAATATTTTTTGCATGCAGCTTAGGAGAATAAAAGGAATGAGCTTTATTATTATGTTAATGAAATTATTGAATAGGTCATATAAGTAAAACATCTGGCAGGAATTAATCTATAAATATCAACTAGCATCTTTCTTTGCTTCTAATCTTCTGATCAGAGTAGTTCCCCCTAATCCATGCTTATTAATTTTAATTGTCCAAATACAAATTCTTACTCAGTAATAACTTATCCATTACACTTAGATCTGAATGAATTTACAATCACCAGAAAGTAGGTGGAAAGAAGTTAATCCTTTTTTGGCCTTTATAATATGGAAAAATCAAGTGATTTGATTTTTTCACTAACTTAAGAGAAAGCATGACACAGTTGCTTGACTGCTGATGATAGCACTGAAGTATGTAAATCTGGTCTCCTTCAGTCATTTATCATTTACACAGCTGTAGGTAATTAGTAAACATCTCTTATCCCCAGTTTCTCAACTTATCAAATGATGAGTACATCAAAGATTTGTTCTGAGTATCTGGGGACACAGAAGGCATATAATAAGGACAGTAAAGGTCTGTCATAATTAACAGACTCTGTTGAACTTGGTGCTAATCATGGTGTTAGATTGCAATAACTTGATGGCAAATAGATTTATTTTTCTAGGAATATATTATGTGGGTAGTCAATAGTCACCTACTACTCTCCCAAGCTCACCTCTGAAAATCAAATGAGTTTCTGCTTTTGACATCTGACAGAATATGCTAGCTGTTTGATTAAATATGCATTTTGTCATAGTCAAATCAATTCAAATTAGTCTACGGTAATCTAATGATTTGACTCAATTGATATAATGATTGTGATCAATTGTAATACTTAGTCTTGCTTTGACATCTCTAGTTTAACATTCCTAGAGTCTGTAAAAAAAAGTATTCCTCACAAACTCTAAAAGATATCCTGGGCCTCCCCTGGTGGCTCAGCGGTTGAGCACTGGGCTGTGAAGCTGCCTCACAGCCTCTGCAGTGCCAGTTTGATCCCCAGCCACCGCCGAGGGTCCCACATGGCACGGCAGACCTCTCCTGCCGCGCCTGCTGCTCGCCTCAGCAGTGTATGTCGTCAGTCTGCCTGTTCTGTTCCCCGCTCTGGCTCTGGTTAATTCTCTCACACTCCAGTGCTTCTGACTGTACCCAGTGCTTGTATAAACAAACAAACAAACAAATAAATAAATAAATCTTTAAAAAAAAAGATATCCTTATCAAAACCCTATGTAACATCCTCATGTTTATTCATAACATTTAGTTTCCAATCTAAATCTGAATTAATCTACTACAGCAGTATCAGATGCATCCCGAGTGGCAAACCCCTTTTGGAGCTGAATCAACCTGATCCCTTACCTGTATAATTATTCAAATTTTTAAAATTGATATTTCTTTCTGTTACCATCAAAGTCACCCTTTTGCATTCTGACATTGTTTTTAATTAATTCCTCACAATGAAACTCAGACAATAATATATTTATAAGGACAAAATAGACCTGTGATCTATGCCTTTAAGAATTTCCCTTGAGTTAAAATAAGGGGGGGGTGCAATTGTATGGGGACTATGACCAAAATAAAAATGCATACATCGTGCAAAGATGAAAAAAGATGTAAGAATTATATAAAATAAAATAATTAAATTAAAAAAAAAAGAATTTCTCTTGAGGGCCTCCCCTGGTGGTACAGCGGTTGAGCGCTGGGCTGCAAGGCTGCCCGCAGCCTCTGCAGAGCCAGTTGGTTCCCTGGCCGCCGGCGAGGGTCCCACAAAAAAAAAAAAAAGAAAGAAAAAGAATTTCCCTTGATATGAAAACATGTGCACAAAGAACTTTGATCAGCATTTCAATCACCTCTTCATTATTACACACTATCAATACATGCTTTGCTTTATGTTTACAACTTTGAAGGATCAGAAAATCCAAAAATAATAGATAATATTCCTGTAAAATAAATTTCATGACTAATGAAACAATTAGCAAACCAATATAAGGTCAGAATAGGTGAAAAATTAAATAAGAGGCCAAGTATATTGATTGTCTATGTGTTGAGAATTTCATAGTAAAAGTGTATCTCTTGACCACTCAGTAGTTTTATGAATGAGGAGATCAAACAACAAATATATGTAAAGAAAATTGCTGTCCAGGTAAGGATGTTCTGAATGTGGCAAGGCAGAGGGCATCACTGGCTTCCAATGATATATGCAAGCATTTAAAAAAAAATAGTGCATTTGGGCCTCCCCATGATGCAGTGGGTTGAACGCAGCACTGTGAAGCTGTCCGCAGCCTCTGCAGCAGTGTGAATTTGATTCCCGGGCGGCAGGGAGATACCCACATGGTACAGCAGACCTCTTCTGTTTCGCCCACTGCTCCCTTCAGTAGTGTTTTCGGTCCTTCTGCCTGTTCTGCTCCCCACTCTGATGCTGGTGAATTCTCTCACCCTCCTGCGCTTCTGGCCTGTACCCCAGCTCTTGTATAAATAAAATAAATCTTTAAAAAATAAAAAATAGTGATTCCATATGAATTTCGTCAATAATTGTTCTATTTCTTTGAAGAATAACATTGAAATTTTTATTGGAATAGCATTGAATCTGTATATTGCTTTTGGTAGGATGGCCATTTTAATAATGTTTATTCTTCCAATCCATGAGCAGGGTATGTCTTTCCATTTCTTTGTATCTTCTTCTATTTCTTTTAACAGTGTTTTATAGTTTTCTTTGTAAAGGTCTTTTACCTCTTTTGTTAGATTTATTCCCAAGTATTTGATTTTTTTTTGTTTTGATAATAAAGGGGATTTTTTTTTCATTTCTTCTTCTTCAGATTTATTGTTTGTGTATAGGAAGGCTACTGACTTTTGCATGTTGATTTTGTATCCTGCCACTTTACTGAACTGGCTGATGAGTTTAATTAGTTTGAGAATGGCACATATTAAAAAAACTAGCAACAACAAATGTTGGCGAGGTTGTGGAGAAAAAGGAACTCTCCTGCACTGTTGGTGGGAGTGCAAACTGGTCCAACCACTATGGAGAGCTGTGTGGAGATTTCTCGACCTACTACACATAGAGCTTCCATATGATCCAGCAATTCCACTCCTAGATATTTACCCAAAGGACACAGAAACATCAACTCCAAGAGCAACTGCACCCCTATGTTTATAGCATCACTGTTTACAATAGCTAAGCTTTGGAATCAACCCAAATGACCAAAAATAGATGACTGGATCAAGAAGATGTGGTACATATACACCACGGAATATTACTCAGCATTCAAAAAAGATAAACACATGCAATTTGCAGCAAGATGGATGGCACTGGAGGGGATCATGCTCAGCAAAATAAGCCAGAAAGAAAAAGAAAAATATCGGATGGTCTCACTCATTGCAGGAATCTAGAAAACTTAAATAAGGGACCAGGAAAATGAATATCTATAAGAAAGTGAAAATCATAATCAACAAACAACTATGAACCAGAGACACTTTATGAGGGGAGGGGGGCGGGGGGAAGGGATTAGGGTCAAAATAAAGGGGTTGCAATTGTTTGGGGAATATAAAAATAAAATTAAAAAATAAATAAAAAAATAAAAAATAAAAAAAAATAGTGCATTATACTTTTATACTATATAAATATAACACTTTATTTAAAAAAATGTCATTACATTTCAAGCATGTTTTTTCAAGTACACATTTTCCTATTGTTTCAATCTCATACCAAAATCCTAAGTGATTTCTTTCAAAAGAGTAAAAGGGTTTCCAGAGCATAGCAAATTATACATAAAGCTTATTTCCCTTCCTTTCTAAAGGGACAAAAAGTAATGCAAAAGAACTGAGTAGAGAAGCAATTGAAAACTTTTGGAACCTAGGAAATGGAAAGGAGTAAATAATGTATAGAAGTAAAGATGAAACTCAATTACTTTCAGAGGACTGAGAGACACGGAAAAGGCAGTGAGAATAAAAAATATTTGTCCTGCCAGTTTTGGAGCAGCAAATGAAGCTTAAGAAAAGTAAGCACTATGTTATGTCAGAAGGCAGGTTGTGAATGAGACAAAAAGAACAATTTGAAAATCTGCCTCAACAAAGAGTGGTGGGTGCCCAGTGGATTCTGGTAGAAGCTCATGGTGGCTCGGTGGTGAGTGAGGTGTGGAAACACACATTTGAAGAGGGATGGGCCTGTATCCCTAAAACATGATGTTGTAAACCAATGTTACTGCAAATAAATAAGTATAATTTGTATTTCTCAAAAAAAATGTGTCCCAAAGATTGATATCCCTCAGCCCACACAACCAGATGAGGGTCCTTCTGATAACAAAGTGGATTAAGGAGCATTCACCTTTAGAAAGTTAACTCCAAAATATTCGCTACACCAGGAGAGAGTGAGATTCGGTGGTGGTGTCTTTCAGGTGCTGAAAACTTTCATGGCTTCCCTCCCTACAATTTCTCTCCATTCTGTCCTGCAACAATGGCAGGCAGCCTTACAGCTCTAGGCAGGAAAATGGGAATGCTGTTTACGGAGAACGCAGACCTCTACACACACAAAAGTGACTGTAACGTGAGGGTTCCCAGGAAATACCTTGATCTTCCCGTGGCCATCTCATCAGTAAGCTCCACCCAGAGCATGGCATTCCGGGTGAGCTTCTGGTGAAGGCACTGGAGTAAGGAAGCCTCTAACGGGGTGTTAAGGCGGACAGGACACAGTGCAGGTTTTCTGATCCCATGCAGACCGGGTAAAGGAGGAGTCAGAGTCCTTAGTGGGTTTTTGCAGGTCTTTTATTGGGGTTCACCAGGCATATGGCAGGCAGGGGTGCTGGCTGGGGGGCTGGGAGGCTGGCAGGCCAGCAAGTCTTCACTCTATCTGAGCTCTCTGGAGTTCGTTCTGCTGCTTCTCGGCTTCTCTTTCGGCTTCGCTTCTACTGCTGCTGCTGGTGTCCCCGTGACGCCGCCCCCAAAAGCACAGTCTTAACTCAGCTGAATCCCATCCACCTATGCCCACACACTATTCCAGGTGCCCACCATCAGGCATGCATTCAGGACAAGGATCCATCATCTATCCTGATGGCGGAAGGGCAGAAAAGCCTGATATTTTCTTTACCCTACACGGGGAGACAAAATAAACGGGGGGAGAAAGGGGTGGGAAGGGACACAGGTAAGAATCAGAATAAAAGAACAACAGAAATCCTCATGATGAGCCCATTTAGCACATGCTCATGTGAAAAATGATGTAAATATATATATATATATATATAAAATAAAATAAAATTTCAGAATGGTAAAAATGAATAGAATAGAGATACACATTCAAAGATAATCTTGACTTTTTTCAGGGAATTGAGAAAAAGACAAGAAGCAGTTCAGGAAAAATCAGAGAAATAATGCAGGAGGATGACAATCTAGGGAAAATGCAGGCAGAGAGGAGTCAAAATGGGGGGAGTGGGTGCATTGTCTGTAAAAGAAAATAAGACAATAGGAAAATCAATTCAAAGTAGACTGCTTTTTTCTGTCACAAGTGCTGACAAATCTATAATGTTAGCGATGACATGTACTTTGCCATTCCACTATCACCACCAATAGAAAACCAAACAGAATACCTGTTGCTTCTATATGCTAAGCAATTGCTGCAATATCTATTTAGTTTTCAAAATACAAGTTGTGGCATAAGAAATATCTTTACTTACCTTTTGTAAGGAAAGCATCCAATGAGGAAGTTTATTTAATTTTTTTATACTAATTAAGATATTTTGGAAGGATTGCAGGTTTTTTTTTTATTTGAAACAATGTTGGGTAACAACACTGAATAAGACTGAGGGGTACAGGTTAACACCCCTTCAAATGTGTGTACCACACCACACCCACCTCAGCACTTTTCATCCTCCACCCTGGTCCTTTGTGCCCCGTCCCCTCTTTATCTCATCCTAGGGGAGCCTCAATTTATGGTGAGATTTCTAGGGTTTGTTTTGATTTAGTTGTGTCTTTTTATTTATGACACACATTAGTGAAATTGTCTGGTATTTGTCTTTCTCCTTTCTTCTTATTTTACTCATCATGTCTCTATCTGCAAGTTGATTTAGAGAGCTTCTGGTTATACAGCTGGCTTTTAACATAAATGAGAGAGAAAAATTTAGTGACTTTTCCCCTCATGCCTCTCTTTGTTCAGTTTACTGCAAGTGGGTTTCACCATTTCTTTGAGTCTCTGTAATACTGGGGATGGTGGCAAATTTGTATTATGTAATGTATATGCTTTTCTCCTGCTCATCTGTCTTATGCCAAATTTAACTCTCAGGCAAGCTACAAAGACCCTATGAGGGTGAAGGTGAGATTTGCCTCTTCAACTCAAGGCTGCTTGTGAAGATACTTCCTGGGAGATGAGCATCTAGATCATCTAGATGGGATCATAGATCCCCGGAAGCACATCTCCCCTCTAGAAACAGGAGCTGACAAAATACCTGACCTGTTCATTCAGTGAGATGAGCCTTACAGTTTTGTGGGCAATTTCAATGAAAAACGGAGGAAAACTTACAACCCCCCAAATATTTACCATCTCAAAGAACAACAACAACAACAACAAAAACACAACCAAAACTCTGTGAGATAAGAAATTTAATCAAAATACACCATATGGTTTAGGTATGAAAACTATCTTCATCATTGTTACAATGCAATCTGTGAGTTATTTCATATTAGTATATAATGATCCTGAGACTTGGGGGGACAGGTGTGTGTGTGTGTGTGTGTGTGTGTAAGGAAGAAGGAAATATGTAGGGTAAAGAAAATGTCAGGCTTTTCTGCCCTTCCGCCATCAGGATAGATGATGGATCCTTGTCCTGAATGCATGCCTGATGGTGGGCACCTGGAATAGGGTGTGGGCATAGGTAGATGGGATTCACCTGGGCTAAGACTGTGCTTTTAAGGGCGGCGTCACGGTGATGCCAGCAGCAGCAGTAGAAGCCAAAGCAGTAGCAGTAGAAGCAGAAGCCGAAGCAGAAGCTGAAGAGAAGCCGAAAAGCAGCAGAACGAACGCCAGAGAGCCCAGATAGAGTGAAGACTTGCTGGGGGCTGGGAGGCCTGCCAGCCTCCCAGCCCCCCAGCCAGCACCCCTGCCTGCCATATGCCTGGTGAACCCCAATAAAAGACTTGCAAAAACCCACTAAGGACTCTGACTCCTCCTTTACCCGGTCTGCATGGGATCAGAAAACCTGCACTGTGCCTGTTCCTGCCTTTACAAAATAGTATGCAAACGAAAGCTAAATTCTTATCTCCAGATCAGGAAGATATGCATAAGGAGATAATAAAAAATAAAATGAAAATATAGCTGCTTATGTTCGGAACCACAGAAAATCCTGTCTTCTCAAGCCTCAAAATACATCCAGAATTTTATGTTATTTTGTTAACATATTGCCTGCTCTGAGTCCTCCTCACCTCTCACCCAGATTACCATTTCAATATCTATTTAATAAAATCAGTTTCACCCATCCAGGGAATTCTAAATGCAACAATGTAAGGTAGATGATGTCACTTCTCATTTCTCTGCTTAAGACCTGAATATTGTCTTTAGGCAGTGCCAAAGTGTTCCTTCCCCTGACCTGATGTGCTACATTTCCCCGTGACTCAATTTGTTCAACCCTCCTGACCACTCGTGGTTTTTCAAGCACGCAGGATAGACTTGCTCTCGGGCCTCTGCTATTCTCTGTCTGGAAGGTTTCATGCCAGTCACCTGCTTAGCCTGGCGAGGAAGCAGAGTACCAGGTGCTGGTGTTTCTTTTAATCTATGTGGAACTACAGTTGACCTTTGAACAACATAAGCTTGAAATGCATGGGTTCACTCATGTGGGGAATTTCTTGTATAATAGATCAGGTGACTATATCAAAGTACACAATGTTGGACTATGAATGTGTATTGTATTTTTTATGATATTCTAAAATTTCTTTAACTTATTATAATCATATAGTATATCATATAAAATATACAAAGGAAGTGCTGATTGAGTATCTCATCAGTAATACTTCTGGTGAACTTGCATGGTGACCTACTATGTACCTTTTCTCAATAACCTATGGGAGTGGGTAGTGTGGGTTGAACCAAGGTGACTTGTGAGACTGGCATGCTGATGATGTATTCTTAAATCAAGCCTCATGTAATTTCTCCCAGTTCACAAGGTCACAGAGCAACTTTAACTTTCCACACCTTTACTTGAAAGTTATCTGATGGCCACCAGCTCCCCAAACTTAGCATAGATCAGTAACTTATAGATCTTAAGGTTATTAATTCTCTTACCTTTACCTAGTGCTCAGCTTCCTTCACTAAGCAGTGTATATATACCCGTGTAAATTCTGTTACTCAGTGATTTCACAGAGTTCTACCTGTTTCATGGCATTTCGATTCTAGAAAGAAACCTACATTCATATGGGCAGTGAGTGCATGACAAAGGAACCAAGGTTATACAACGGAGAAAGGAAAGTTTCTTCAACAAATGGTGCTGGGAGAGATGGCTAGCCACATGCAAAAATAGATATGAGAGCCATGTTATGACATTATACACAAAATTTAAATAAAAATGGATAAAAGTCTTGGATTTAAGACTGGAAACTATAGGGCCTCCCTGTATAGGGTGCAGGGGTTAAAATCTCAGTGCTGGTAAGCATTCAACAGCCACTGTGGCCTGAGTTCGATCCCCAGCCAGGTTGCCAACCCACATGGTGCAGCAGACCTCTCCTGTCTAGCTTGCTGACCCCCTCAGCAGTGTATTTTGGTTTGATCCACCTGTTCTGCTCTCTACTCTGTCTCTGGTGAATCATCTCACCCTTCACGCCTCTGGCCTACACCCCAGTTCTTATATGCATAAATAAATAAAAACAAATCTTTTTTCCCCTGCCCATTGTGAAGACTTATTTTCTGTTTATTTTTCATATTATTATTTTTAATTTTTTACATCATTGTTCATTCTTAAACAATATTTTCTTCTCTCCACCTCTTCAGGTGTATTCCCCATAGTTTCCTTCACCAATGCACCCATGCACCCTCACCTCAGTCCCCTGTGCTCCTCCCTCACTTCCTCCTTCTGATCCCTCCCCCTCCTCCTCCCCTGCACTATGTATCTGATTTATAATTGTCTGTTTTTGATTTGTTGTGTTTTGTACTGTTATTCTTTTTTTTACACCGATGTCTTATTTGGTTCCCCTATATTCCTGCTACAAGTGAAACCATCCAATATTTTTCTTTTTCCTTCTGGCTTATTTCACTGAGCATAATTCCTTTTAGCTCCATCCATGTTGCTGGGAATGGCATGAGTTACTCTTTTTTGATTGCTGAAAATATTCCATTGTGTATATATGCCACATCTTTTTGATCCAGTCATCTATTTTTGGGCATTTGGGTTGTTTCCAGTTTTACCTATTGTAAATGGTGCTGCAGTAAATGCAGGGGTACCGGTGCTCTTTGGAATCAACATTTTTGTGTCCTTTGGGTAGATCCCTAGGTAGTGGAATTGCCGGGTCATATGGTAGCTCCATTTTTAGTAGACTGAGGAAACTCCGGACAGCTTTCCATAGTGGTTAGACCCATTTACCTCCCACCAGCAATGTAGGAGAGTTCCTTTTTTACCACATCCTCACCAACATATGTTGTTGCTTGTTTTTTTGATATGTGCCATTCTTACTGGTGTAAGGTGGTATCTCAATGTGGTTTTAATTTGCATTTCCCTGATTATAAGGGATGATGAACATTTTTTCATATGCCTGTTGGCCATTGGCATTTCCTCTTTGGAGAAATGTATTTTAAGTTCTTCTGCCCATTTCTTGACTGGATTGCTTTTTTTTTTTAAATAATAAATTTCATTTTTATATTCCCCATACAATTGCAACCCCCCCATTCTGACCCCAATCCCTCCCCTCCTGCCCCCTACCCCCCAAAAAGTGTCTCTGGTTCATAGTTTTTTGTTGATTTTGATTTTCACTTTCTTATAGTTATTCATTTTCCTGATCCCTTATTTAAGTTTTCTAGATTCCTGCTATGAGTGAGACCATCCGGTATTTTTCTTTTTCTTTTTGGCTTATTTCGCTGAGCATGATCCCTTCCAGCGCCATCCATGTTGCTGCAAATTGCATGTGTTTATCTTTTTTGAATGCTGAGTAATATTCCATGGTATATATATGTACCACATCTTCTTGATCCAGTCATCTGTTTTTGGGCATTTGGGTTGATTCCAAAGCTTAGCTATTGTAAATAGTGCTGCTATAAACACAGGGGTGCAGGTGTTGACTGGATTGTTTATTTTGTTTTTGTTGAGCCATGTGAGTTCTTTGTATATCTTTGTGATCAGTCACTTATCAGTTGATTGGGGAGGAAAGATTTTTTCCCACTCAGTGGGGTGTCTCTCTGCTTTGGTTAATGTCTCTTTAGCTGCGCAGGAGCTTTTCAGTTTGATATAATCCCAGGTGTATATCTTTTCCTTGAGTTTCTTTGCTTTGGGTGCAATGTATGTCTTGTAGTGTTTTACCTATATTTTTCTATATATTTTATGGTTTCAGGTCTTATGTCTAGTTCTTTAATCCATTTTGAGTTGATTTTTGTGTATGATGTGAAGTAGTGGTCAAGCTTCATTCTTTTGCAAGTAGCGACCCAGTTTTCCCAGCACCATTTATTGAACAAACTTTCTTTGCTCCAATGCATGGTCTTTGCTTCTTTGTCAATGATTAGTTGATCACAAATCTGTGGGTTTATTTCTGGATTTTCTATTTGATTCCATTGGCCTGTGTGTCTGTTCTTGTTCCAATACCATGCAGTTTTGATGATTATGGCTTTGTAGTATAGTTTGAAGTCTGGGAGTGTGATGCTTCCATTCCCCCCCCCCCTTTTTTTTCAGGAGAGCTTTGGCTATTCGGGGTTTTTTGTGATTCCATATGAATTTCATCCATAATTATTCTATTTCTTGAAGAATGACATTAAAATTTTTATTGGAATAGCATTGAATCTGTATATTGCTTTTGGTAGGATGGCCATTTTAATAATGTTTATTCTTCCAATCCGTGGGCAGGGGATGTCTTTCCATTTCTTTGTATCTTCTTCTATTTCTTTTAACAGTGTTTTATAGTTTTCTTTGTATAGCTCCTTTACTTCTTTTGTTAGATTTATTCCCAACTATTTGATTTTTTTGTTTTCATAATAAAAGGGATGGTTTTTTTGATTTCTTCTTCTTCAGATTTATTGTTTGTGTATAGGAAGTCTACTGACTTTTGCGTGTTGATTTTGTATCCTGCCACTTTAATGAATGATTGATGAGTTGAATTAGTTTTTCTGTGGAGTTTTTGGGGTTCTCTAGGTATATTATCATATCACCTGCAAATAGTGATAATTTGACTTCTTCTTTTCCTATTTGGATTCCTTGGATGTCTTTCTATTGTCTTATTGCTCTTGCTAGGACTTCCAGTATTATATTGAAAAGCAGTGGTGAGAGTGGACATCCTTGTCTTGTTCCAGATCTTAATGGAATTGCTTTCAGCTTTTCACCATTGAGAATGATACTGGCTGTTGGCTTGTCATAGATGGCCTTTATGATGTTGAGGTATGTTCCTTGTATCCCAAGAATTTCAAGGGCTTTTATCATGAATGGGTGTTGCACTTTGTTGAAGGCTTTCTCAGCATCTATTGATATTTTCATATGGTTTTTATATTTCTTTTTGTTGATGTGTTGGATGATGTTGATTGATTTTCATATGTTGAACCATCCTTGTGTCCCTGGCATGAATCCTACTTGTTCGTGGAGAATTATCTTATAGAGACATAGTTGCATTCTGGTAGCTAAAATTTTATTGAGGATTTTTGCATCAGTGTTCATTAGGGAGATTGGCCTGTAGTTTTCCTTTTTTGTGTTGTCCTTGTTCGGTTTTGGTATTAGTGTAATGTTGGCTTCATAGAACGTGTTTGGTATGGTCCTTTCTTTCTCAATTTCTTGGAAGAGTTTGTGAAGATAGGTACTAATTTGTCTCTGAATGTTTGGTAGAATTCATTTGTAAATCCATCAGGTCCTGGGCTTTTGTTTTTGGGGAGGTTTTTGATTACCATTTCAATTTCGCTGCTTTAAATTTGTTGGTTTAGGTGTTCTATTTCTTCTTTATCTAGCTTTGGGTGATTGTAGAGTTGTAGGAATTTGTCTTCCTCTCAATTGTTGAACTTGTTTCCATATAACTGTTCATAGTTGTTACTGATTATTCTTTTGATTTCTGCTGTGTCCGCTGTGATTTCTCCTCTTTCATTTATGATCCTGTGTATTTGTGCTTTCTCCCATTTTTCCTTTGTGAGCCTGGCTAGGGGTTTGTCTATTTTATTGATTTTTTCGAAGAACCAGCTCTTGGTTTCATTGATCTTTTGGATTGTTTTTTTAGTTTTAATTTCATTTATTTCTGCTTTGGTTTTTATTATTTATTTTCTTCTACTGGTTTTGGGTTTTTTTTTGTTGTTCTTTTTCTAGATCTTTGAGCTTCAAGATTAAGTTGTTTCTTTGAGTTCTTTCTTGTTTCTTGATGTGAGCCTCTATTGCTATATATTTTTCTCTTATTACTGCTTTTGCTGCATCCCATATATTTAGGAAATTGGTGTCCTCCTTGTCATTCAATTCAAAGAATTTTTTAATTTCTTCTTTGATTTCTTCATTATTCTAGTAGTCTAGTCTCTTCATTAGTCTAGTGTGGTTTTCAATCTCCATAAGGTAGGAGAATTCCTTGCCTTCTTTATATGGTTTATTTCTAGTTTGATACCTTCATGGTATCCATGGTTGGTATGATTTCGATCTTGATGTATCTGTTGATGTTTGTCTTGTGTCCCAGTATGTGATTGATCCTGGAGAATAATCCATGTGCACTTGAGAAAAATGTGTACTCCGTTTTGTTTGGGTTTAATGTTCTATAGATGTCTGTTAAGCCCAAGGCTCTAGGTCCTTGTTTAGAGCTTTAGTGTCTTTACTTATTTTTTGTCTTGTTGATCTATCCATTTTTGATAGTGGTGTGTTGAAGTCTCCTACTACATCTGTGTTTTCTCTGATGTCTGTTTTCAGAGATGACAATAGTTGTCTGATACATTTCGATGCTCCTTCATTTGGTGAATATATGTTAATGAGTGTTATTTCTTCTTGAATTATTGTCCCCTTGATAATAATGTAGTGACCGTTGCGGTCTCTTTTTATCTTTTTGAGTTTGAAATCTATTTTATCTGATATAATTATAGCTGTTCCTGCTTTTGTTTTTGGCCCAATTGCTTGTAGGATTGTTTTCCATCCTTTAACTTTGAGTCAATTTTTATCTTTTGTAGCTAAATGTGTTTCCTGGAGACAGTAAAAGGTTGGATTTTGTTTCTTAATCCAGCCTGCAACTCTGTGTCTTTTTATTGAAGAGTTTAGTCCATTTACATTTAGAGTTAATATTGATATGTTAGCATCTGTATTTGCCATTGTGTTTGTCTTTCCTTTGATTTTATTTATTTATTCTTTTAATAACTTTTTTATTTGGCCTTCTTTCATTGTTATTCGTCCATCTGAGGTTCTGGCTTTAGGACTCTTGTAGTATTTTTTGGAGTGGGGGTTTAGTCATAATGAAATTCCATAGTTTCTGTTTGTCTGGGATGGTCCTTATTCTTTCTTCATAGAGGATGGAGAGCTTTGCGGGATAGAGTATTCTTGGTTGGCATCTGTTTTCTTGGAGTCTGTTGACTATGTCCCTCCACTCTCTCCTTGCCTGTAGTGTTTCTTCGGAGAAGTCTGATGTCAGCCTGATTGGTTTTCCTTTGAATGTTATCTGTTTCTTCCCTCTTGTCAGCTTCATTATTTTTTCCTTGTCCTGGATTCTTGGTGCTTTACTATTATGTGTCTTGCTGTATTTTTCTTTTCGTCGTGGAAGTTTGGTGTTCTTGCTTCTTGTATATCAATTTTCAGCTCCTTCTTCACATTTGGGAAGTCATCTTTCAATTATCTGCTTGAATATTTTCTTTGTCCCTACATCTTTCTCCTCTCCTTCTGGTATTCCTGTAACTCTTATATTTCCTTTCTTCATGGAGTCAGATAGTTCCTGAAGTCTTTCTTTGTTCTTTTTCCTTCGTACTTCTCTTTCCTTTTCTGTTTTGGTTCTTTTTATTTCTGTGTCTTTAAAAGTACTTATTGGTTCTTCCATTTCATCTATTCTGCTTTCATTGCTTTTCCCAGAGTTCTTTAGTGCTTCCATTAATTCCTTGATCTCCTGCATTTCTTTTACTTCCTTCTTTAGGGACTCAATTTCTTTCTTCTGATTGTTGATTATTTTTCCCTTATTGTTTTCCTTTATGGCTTCTGTTTTTTTTAATCATGGCAATTTTAAATTCTCTTTCTGGAAGGCTCAGAAGTTCTTCCAAGTTACTGTCGTTGCATTCTGGGGGGTGGTTTTCTTTTTGTGGTGTGCTTTTTCCTGAGGAGTTGCTAGGTTGTGTGTTGTTCTTCTACTCCCTACTATCTGTTTTCTAATTTACCGTATGCATTGGGACACTTTATTGCTGGGACTAGCCGGCATCTTGGGTGAACTTCTCTGCTCCCCTCTGGCTCCTCTGGGAACTATCTATCGTTTTCAAGCAGTCTTTACTGAAGAAAGGTCCTTGTTCTAAAATGCCAATGCGGGGACACAATCCCCTGCGTGCCTGGTCTGCCTCGGCGGTGGGTTCCCGCTCCCTTCTGGGTTTGGACTGCAGGCCAGAAGGGGCCTGGTGTGAGCGAATTTCCCAGTTCACCTCTGGCTCCACGGGGAGTCTTCTGCTGTTTTCAGGCAGTCTTTACTGAAGAAATGTCCATGTTCTAAAATGGTGATTCGGGACGCACTCTATGCGTGCCCGGTCTGCACCGGTGGTTGGTTCCTGCTCCCCCTCTGGGCTTGGACTGCAGGCCAGAAGGGCCTGGCGTGGGTGAACTTCCCAGCTCACCTCTGGCTCCTGAGAGAGCCTTCTGCTGGTTTCAGGCAGTCTTTACTTAAGAAATGTCCCTGTCTAAAATGGTGATGTGGGACGCACTCCCTGCACACCCAGTCTCAGGCACACTCTTCTGCACGCCAGGTCTGCCCCTGTCATGGGTGCCCGCTCCCCCTCTGGGCTTGGACTGCTGGTCAGAAGGGGCCTGGTGTGGGTGAACTTCCCAGCTCACCACTGGCTCCTCTGGGAGCCTTCTGCAAGTTTCAAGCAGCCTTTACTGAAGAAAGGTCCCTTTTCTATGGGGTGTTGGTGATTTTTTTTTCTGGTCGCTAGGTGGCACCAGAGATCTCTCCTAGTGTCCTTGTGGAGCTGTTTTTTTCACCACTTGGGATGGGGAATAGAGTGGGAGTGGTGGGGAAAGCCTCAACGGGCTTTGGGGTGCTGTGTCTGCCTTGTGCCCCACCGTCGTGGGGAGCCCATGCCCTGAATCTTGTGCCCCGGGTCTCAGTTCCAAAGCCCTCAGGTCCAGGACACAGGCTGTAGCCCAGTTCAGTGTCCACAGAAATGGCGCCTTTTGCACCCCGCTCCCATGTCTGGGCACCTGGTTTCTGATTACTCAGTGAGGGACATTCACCTCTGTGAGGGCCCCCGTGTGCATCTCCCCGCAAGCCTAGGTCACAGGCGTGGGGAGCTGGGCAGCCGCGATCCGCGTTTTCTTTTCAAGCGCGTGGCTTTTCCGCACAATCTTACCAGCTGGCCCTTGGCTGTTTGTAGGTCTCTGGGAGTCTTTGTTTTCCTCTAATGGTGCCTGAAGCAGTTTGCTCACCTCCGCTGAGAATCCTGCAGGGTTCTCCACAGCTCCAGTTCACGGGGTGTGGTGGCTGAAATAGTTCCTTTCCACTCACAGTCCTGCTTGATGCGTAGTTTGTTCTTGTTGGTTGTTTTTCTGTTTTTTTTTTTTTCCTCCTTTCTGTTGGTCAGAGAGTGCCGACTTTGTGGGTGGGGGAGGGTAGCAGGGTTCTGAGCTGTCCTCCCTTCTAGTCCTCTTTTATGGCAACTTTCTTCTTCAGGTAGTTTGCTGGAGTCTTCCATTTATCTTCCATGTCCCAGTTCTCATTGAGACCTGCCGCTTTTCCTCCCTATTAACTTTTTTTTAATGGGAGATCTTACTCGCAGTGTTTCCTCACTGCCATGTTGATCCACCTTTTCATCTTATATGCATTTTCTCCCAATTTTTCTTTGTGAGCCTGGTTAGAGGTTTTTCTATTTAGTGTATTTTTTCAAAGAACCAACTTTTGGTTTCACTGATCTTTTGGATTTTTTTTTAAATTTCTATTTCGTTTATTTCTGCTCTGATTTTTATTATTTCCTTTCTTCTACTGGCTTTCAAGTTTTTTTTTTTTGTTGTTGTTCTTTTTCTAGCTCGTTGAGATATGAGATTAGGTTGTTTTTCGAATTCTTTCTTGTTTCTTCATGTGAGCATGTATTATATGTATTTTCCTCTTATTACTGCTTTTGCTACATCCCATACATTCTGGAAGGTGATGTTCTCCTTGTTGTTCAACTCAAAGTATTTTTTAATTTCTTCTTTGATCTCCTCATAAGTCCAGTGGTCTTCCAGTAGTGTGGATTTCAATCTAAAGTGGGAGGGTGTCTTGTTTTCTTTTCATGATTTATTTCTAGTTTGATAACTTTATGATCATAGAAGATAGTTGGAATGATTTTGATCTTCATGTATTTGTTGATGTTTGTCTTGTGGCCCCAGTATGTGATCAATTCTGGAGAATGATCCATGCGCACTTGAGATAAATGTGTACTTGGATTTTTTTTGGGTGCAGTGTCCTATAGAAGTCTGTTAAGTCCTTGAGTTCTATGTCTTTATTTAGGGTTCTAGTGTCTTTGTTTATTTTTTGTCTCATTGATCTGTCCATTGGTGAGAATGGAGTGTTGAAGTCTCCCACTTATATGTATGTTCTTTAATGTCTGTTTTCAGAGCTGATAAGTGTGTAATATATTTTGGTGCCCCTTCTTTTGGTGAGTATATGTTGATGAGTGGTATATTTTCCTGATGTATTGTCCCCTTGATCATAATGTAGTGTCTGTCTATGTCTCTTTTTATTTTTTTAGTTTGAAGTCTGTTTCATCTGATATAAGTATAGCTGTTCTTGCCTTCTTTTTTGGTCCATTTGCTTGTAAGATTGTTTTCCAGCCTTTTACTTTCAGTCTGTGTTTATCTTTTGTGGTTTACTGTGTTTCCTGCAGACAGCAGAAGGATGGATTTTTTTTTTTTTAATCCAGCATGCTACTCTGTGTCTTTTATTGATGAGTTTAATCCATTTACATTTAGAGTTAATATTTATATGTTGGCATCTGTGTTTGCCATTTTTTGGCCTTTTTGTGATTTTATTCTTTGATTTATTCTTTTCTTCTTGGTCATTTCTCTTTCGGTTTTGGCTTTAGGACTTGTAGAATTTTTTGGAGTGGGGGTTTAGTTGTAATGAATTTCTGGAGTTTCTGTTTGTCTGAGGAGGTTCAATTTTTTTCTTCATAGAGGAATGAGAGCTTTGCAGGGTAAAGTATTCTTGGTTGGCATGTGCTATCTTGAAGTTTGTTGAACGTGTTACTCCATTCTCTTCTTGCCTGTAGTGTTTCTTCAGAGAAATCTGAGTTTAACCTGATTGATTTTCCCTTGTAAGTTATCTGTTTCTTTTCTTTTTCCAATTTCATTATTTTTTCTTTGTCTTGGACTCTTGCAAGCTTTACTATTATGTGTCTTGCTGTAGTTTTCTTTTCACTGTGGTAATTGGGTGTTCTTGCTTCTTGCATGTCTATATTTGTCTCCTTTTTCATACTTGGGAAGTTTTCTTCAATTATCTTCTTGAATAATATCTGAGATCCTTTCTCTCTCTTCCTTCCTTCTGGAATGCCTATAACTCTTATATTTCCTCTCTTCATGGAGTCTGATAATTGTCTAAGAATATTCTCATTCTTCTTCCTTTGAACTTCTCTCTCTTTTTCTCTTTTGGTTCTTTCTATTTCTGTATCCTCAAGAGTATTGATCCATTCTTCCATTTCCTCAGTTCTGTTTTCAATGCTTTTCCAAGAGCTCTTTGTCTTTTCCAGTTATCTTTTAGTCTCCTCCTTTTCTTTTATTTCCTTTCTTCAGGTCTCATTTTCATTCTTCAGTTCATTGATTATTTGTCTCATCTCATTATACTTTTAATCATGATGATTATTAATTCTCTATCTGACAGACAAAGAAGTTCTTCATGTCATTGCTGAGCTCTGGTGGCTGATTTTCTTTTTTGTGATGTGTTCTCCTGCAGGCTTGCTTGGTTATTTGTATTTTTGCTTCTCCCTGCTGTTGGCGCTCTAATTTGTTCTATGCATTGGGACATTGTGCCACTGGGGTTGGCAGGCATTACTTTGGATTTCTCCTTCAGGGGTGTCAAAAACTATTTACCAGACTGAGACTAGCACTGGTAAGCCCAAACTCCACTTGGGTGTTGATGCTGTTGCTGTGTTGCTAGGCAGTGTCTTTTACAGCTCCCTCCCTCCGTATTTACTCAGTTCCAGCAGGAAATCAGTTAGTTGTTGATTTTGCTCTAGTCACTAGGTGGTGCTAAGGACCTGTACTTGCTGACTTGTGCTTTTTCTCCTATAGTTCTCTGAGAAAGAGAGGGGAAGAGGGGAGCACCTCCACACAGGGGCTATTGCTCACAGTGAGTGCTGTGTTGCCCCATGTTCATCCTGTGCTGTGCCCGCAGCTGTGTGGATCCTGTGACCTGAATTCTGTGCTCTAGTTCTCAAACTCAGGGTCTCAGATCCAAAACTGCTGTCATCCTGTGCAGTGCCCACTGTTATGGTGCATCCCATTCCCCCAATCTTGTGCCTAGATCTCAGTTCCAGAATGAGGTCTTGCTCTATGCTTTGTTTCCCTTCTTATCCCTGTTTGTGTGGCCCACCACCTCTCAGAGCCTGAGGTAGGTTTTGGAAACCCTGGCTTCCAAATATTAAGAAGTTGGTGATTTTGTTCTGATCACTAGGTGGCACCAGTGATCTTTCCTAGTATCCTTCCAGAGCTGGGCTTTTTCCCCTTGGGTCTTTGTGAATTGAGTGGGGGTGGTGTGGAATGGCTCAACATGGTGGGGTGCTGTGTCTGCCCTATGCCGTATGTCATGGGGATCCCACACCCCGAATTTCATGCTCCAGGTCTCAGTTCCAAAGCCCTCAGATCCTGGGTATGGGTGGTAACCCTGTTCAGTTTCCGCAGAAATGGTGCTTTTTGCATCTTCCTCCCGTGCCTGAGCACCTGGTTTTTGATTACTCAGTGAGGGCCATTCAGCTCAGTGATGGTTCCCATGCATCTCCCCATGAACCTAGGTCATGGGCGTGGGGACCTAGGCAGCCACTATCTGTGTATGCTTTTTAAGCATGCTTGGGCTTTTCTGTGCCAGCTTACTGGCTGGCATTGAGCTATTTTTAGCTCTCTCGTGGATTCCTTATCTCTAAAAATAAATCTTGAATAAAACATCACTCTGATAATTAAAAAAAAACCTGAAAACTATAAAATACGTAGAGAAGGCTTAGGTAAGACATGCTACAACATTGGCTTTAGGGATGTCTTTGGGCACTTGACTCCAATGGCAAAGACATCAAAAGCAAACATAAACAATGGGACTAGGTCAACCTAGAAAGCTCCTGAACAGTGAAATATACTATCATTAAAACAAAAAGCAGTCTACCTAATGGGGGAAATTATTTGCACATCATACATCTGATAAGGGGTTATTGCTTAAGATTTAGCAAAGAACTCCTACATCTCAACAAAATGAAAACAAAACCCAGTTAAAAAAATTGGCAGAGGCTCTTCTGGCCATTTTTTGACTGGATTATTTTCTTTGTTTTTGTTGAGTCTCATCAGCTCTTTGTAGATTTTTGTGATCAGTCCTTTATCATAAGTGTTGTGTGCAAAAATGTTCTCCCAGTGGGTGAGGTTTCTCTTTGTTTTGGTTATTTTCTCTTTTGCTGTGCAGAAGCTCTTTAATTTGATGTAGTCCCAGCTGTTGATGGTTGCCTTCACTATCACTGTTTTGGGTGATGCATCTGTAAAGATGTCTTTAAGGTGCATGTCATGTAGTGTTTTGAATATATTTCCTTCTATATATTTTATGGTTTCAGGTCTTATGTCTAGTTCTTTGATCCATTTTGAGTTGTTTTTTGTGCATGGTGTTAGGTAGTAGTCAAGCTTCATTCTTTTGCATGTAGTGACCCAGTTTTCCCAGCACCATTTGTTGAACAAACTTTCTTTGCTCCAATGCATATTCTTTGATTCTTTGTCAAAGATTAGTTGACCATAGATCTGTGGGTTTATTTCTGGGTTTTCTATTCGGTTCCATTCGTCCATGTGTCTTTTTTCTGGTTCCAACACCATGCAGTTTTGATTAGTATGGCTTTGTAGTATAGTTTGAAATCTGGGAGAGTGATGCCTCCATTCCCTTCTTTTTTTTTCAGGAGGATTTTGGCTGTTTGGGGTTTTTGGTGGCTCCATATGAATTTCATCAATATTTTTTTCTATTTCTTTGAAGAATGACATTGAAATTTTGCTGCACCTCCCCCTGCAGTGACCTTCAGGGCTAATGGCTGTTTGCCATGGTCCCTGAGGTCCGGCGTGGGCAAGGAACCATGCGCGCAGGGGGAGAACAGCAAACTCCCTAAGATGCAGAGAAGCCGAATACCTGCCAAGAGATAACAACTACCAGAAGCTGCCACAGACTTAAAAGGGATGCTGACCACACAGAACCTTATCTCGTTTCTCAAGGCCCACAAACTTTATTCTACTATAACTGTCTTTCTAAAATCTTTTCTTTTCTAGGTCTAAAAAGGTCATTGATTGCTGATTAAAAAACATATGTAATTTAATAACTAGGCTAATTCAAATGAAACATTACTAAATTTTGTGTAATAATAAAATGGTTAGTAATTTCTAGGTTATATGCTCAGCTTTGATAGCTTTGATGTTAATAAAAAAGGATTGCATTATAAAAGGTAAAATAAGTTAGTGGTAGTGAATAGTTATTAAAACAAAAAAGTAATTACATAGAACAAAAGAAAAATTATTAGCCTGACTACTTAGGAAGTGACTAGGTCCAGATGTAATTTTGGACGTAGATCACTGCCCTGTCAATGATAAGCTAAACCTATGAGCCAGCTGGTTTAGTTCACTGATAACCGATCCTATGCCTTTAGAAAAACATATATATGCTGACCACTGACTCAAATTAAATTGCACTCAGATTTACACTCTCTCTTGAAGTGTATCTGTTTGTCATTTCTTTCGCCGACTCCCTGACCACCCTGCACGCTTCTCTCAACCCTGAGACGGCCTCATCGTCTACTGCTGTGCTGGTCCGCAGCAAAATTTTAATTGGAATAGCATTGAATCTGTAAATTGCTTTTGGTAGGATGGCCATTTTGATAATGTTAATTCTTCTGATCCATGAGCAAGGGATATCTTTCCATTACTTTGTGTCTACTTCTATTTTTTTTTAACAGTGTTTTATAGTTTTTTTTGTATAGGTCCTTTACTTGCAGAAGAGCTAAAAAGAAACTTCTCTGAAGAGGAAATACAAATGGCCACCAGGCATATGAAAAAATGTTCAATGTCACTTGCAATCTGGGAAATGTAAATCAAAACTACAATCAGATACCTTCTCACACCAGTGAGAATGGCACATATTAAAAAAAAACTAGCAACAACAAATGTTGGCAAGAATGTGGAGAGAAAGGAACTCTCTGCACTGCTGGCAGGAGTGCAAACTGGTCCAACCACTATGGAAAACTGTGTGGAGAATCCTCAATCTACTAAAGATAGAGCTTCCATGTGATCCAGCAATTCCACTCCTAGGTATTCACCCAAAGGACACAGAAACATTGATTCCAAAGAGCCCCTGCACTCCTCTGTTTATAGCAGCACTATTTACAATAGCTAAACTTGGGAAACAACTCAAATGTCCAAAAATAGATGACTGGATCAAGAAGATGTGATACATATACACAATGGAATATTACTCAGCATTCAAAAAAGATAAGCACATGCAATTTGCAGCAACATGGATGGAGCTGGAATGGATCATGCTCAGCGAAATAAGCCAGAAAGAAAAAGAAAAATACCGGATGGTCTCACTCATAACAGGAATCTAGAAAACCTAAATATGGACCAGGAAAAAGAATAACTATAAGGAAGAAAAAAATCAAAATCAACAAACAACTATGAACCAGAGACACTCTTTGTGGGGGGGGGGGAGGGAAAGAGGGATTGGGGTCAAAATTGGGGTTGCAATTTTATGGGGAATATAAAAATTAAAAAAAAAGAAAATTATAAAAAAATTGGCAGAGGCACTTCTCCCAAGAAGATAGACTGATGACGAGCATATATATGAAAAAATGTGTAACTTCATTTATCATCAGGAAAATACAAATGATCATCATAGTCAGATACCACCTCAGTCAACTGGGAATGGCCCATATTAAACAAACAAATTGGCAAACAACAATATGCAGAAACAACAAACATTGACAAGTATGTGGAGAAATGTTGGGTAAAATATAGACTGGTCCATTCCCTATGGTAAATAGTATAAAGGCTCCTCAGATTCGAAAAAATAGATCTACCATTGAATCCAGCAATCCACTCCTATGTATCTACCTAAAGAACACAAAATCACTAATTTGAAGGGATATATGCAACCTAAATGTCCATCAAGACTCAAAATCTTGGAAGAAGGATTATTCTGAGGTAAATAGAGGTTCCTTAATATATTGGTCAAGGATAGTATGAAGGATGATAGGTTATTTTACAGGAGGCAGAAGAAAGTCAAAGAAGTCTCCTTTTTGGGGCCATGGTTTCATCTTGGTAGTTAGAATACAAGAAAGAGAATCTGTTTGGAAAATGTGGGATACAGAGTATTTAAGAATTTCTCGAATATGTGCCATGAAAGTGGAGAGACAAACAGAAAACATGAGACATATTTCTGGGAAGAACCAAGAATCCACTAAAAGTCAAGAAAAATCAAGTATTTTTAATGCCATATTTCAATTCAATTTCTTATCTATGTCCAGGGTCAGATGTTTGTCTATACTATTGAGGGGGAAGCCTCTGCTGAAATGTTCTAGTCCTGAAGTTTTGCAAGGTAGACTTGATGAAGGACAAGGTGACAGAAATTTGTTTGTGATGAAAAGTATTTGAAGTTATCAATCAACAGACACAGATAGTACATATGTACCTGTATGAATAATAAATGGTGTAACAATGATGTTACAAATTTAATATTGATGATGACAGAAATGAGACTGCAAGTCAATGGTGTGAGGGTGTGAGGAAAGAAGTTAAATATCTCTGTGATTTGCTATAGAGTTAAACAGCATTGCAAGGTCAGAGGGGAACATTTTTTCTTTCAGAATGATCTCCTGGGACAATTCTGTAGATACTACAGAGCTTGTTACTAATTGCCAATAAGAAGGCCAGGTCCCTGGGGTCTTTTCAGAAACAATGTTCTCTGTCCTCTCCAGTCTTTCCAGATGAGCTGATCTTCAGGGATCTCCACTCCAATAGTAGCCCTACAAGCAATACTGCCAATTAGAAGACCAGGTCCCTGGGGTCTTTTCAGAATTAATGTTCTCTGTCCTCTCCAGTCTTTCCAGATGAGCTGATCTTCAGGAATCTCCACTCCAATAACAGCCCTACAAGCAATACTGCCAATTAGAAGACCAGGTCCCTGTGGTCTTTTCAGAATTAATGTTCTCTCTCCTCTCCAGTCTTTCCAGATGAGCTGATCTTCAGGAATCTCCACTCCAATAACAGCCCTACAAGCAATATGTGCACCTCAGCCACTG
The DNA here is from genome assembly GCF_964194135.1 of Talpa europaea. Classification (NCBI taxonomy): domain Eukaryota; kingdom Metazoa; phylum Chordata; class Mammalia; order Eulipotyphla; family Talpidae; genus Talpa; species Talpa europaea. The sequence continues at coordinate 134,865,505 of NC_140068.1, forward strand.
ACTCCTCATTTCCAGGTAACAATAATTGGAACCCGATGGATCCAAGTTCTTTTCTATGTTAAAGTGAGATGATCTGTGTGCAAAAGAAGGTGACAAACTTCCTCACTTGTCTTTCTCATTTGTATGGATGCCTTGGCTTCGCATCTGTGCCATGCTTGTTTCTTAACTTATAATTATAAATTCAGACTCCAGTTAAAATTGTTGTACCTCTGAATAGGGACAGTCATATGATATATTACGACATTCAATTCTACAAAATGTGGACTATAACCTTCTACAAGCCTTCAGTGAGCATAGTCTTACAAATATACTTCTGAATAAGGAATCATTTTTTGAATGTGAATTGATCTCTCCTGGTAATTTTTTGTTGAGATATTTGTATTTGGGGCAGAAGGAAGAGGAGGAATAGAAATACGGGGAAAATCCCCCATAGCCTGGGAAAGGTTAAGTAGAACCTGAGGCACATTAAAGAGACTAGAATAAGAATGACCTCAATCTGGCTTTATTTATTTCTTTGGTAAGAATGATGACTTCTTTTTGGGGTAGCTTAATGAACAGGAACTGGAAATTTATGAGAAAATGGAAGGATTTATGCCTGTATGTGTGTATTTGTGCTTGTGTGAATGGATACAAAATTGTGAATACTTTCATTAAATTAGAAAAAATATATAAACGGGTTTGCTCCTGTGTGGTCTGTTTGTGTTCTCATTTCATTATTATTTTCCTTTTATGTTCTCATTTTACTGTTATATTCTCATTTTACTATTTGGCTGATTTGAGGGATGACAGTGACTTCATGCTGTGTTTTAAAATCTAGATCCATCACTTAACCCTGCATTGACTTTGAATTTTTCCAGAAATTCTGCTGTACTTTTTTCATGAGTTTAATTGATATGAAGAATTGATCATAGAGAACTACTTCATCTATTTTATTTCCACGATTAATTTCTACCATTTCAAACCTTCAGTTATTTCTCGGGAAAAAAAATCATGATATCTGAGTGATTGGCTGATAGTGTGTGCTATTTGTCCTAAAATGAAGTACAGTGAGACTCTTTGGGAATATGCATGCATCAACTTTTGCCTTTATAACTGTTTGGTCTTTTGAAAGGTCTTGTTCTCCTTAATATCTTAGGAGGTAAAAAAAAAAATCTTCTGTTTGATGTGCCATGAAGCAACTTCTTTCCTCCCACCTAAAAATTCACCTTTTTCTGATTCTTATTCCCTGCACTTACATTCAACCATCTCTTCATTCAATGTAAGATAACTGAAAACTCCCTTCTTTCCAAAATAGAACTCAAAAGAAAACATTTTTTTTCCTGAATTCACTGCAATATGGAAAATTAAATTGGAAAAAATAGCCTCCATATTTCTCAGTGTCACTGATGTAATAAAATTCCTTGAAATAAAATTTCCCACCTCAGTTATATTTGAAATATTGAAATTTTATTCCATATATTATTGCAACATAATAAAAATTGACATCACTGAGTTATTCCCAGTCGTTGGATGGAAACCTCATGGTTCCATTCCACATATAATGGAATTACAGTTCACTACAAACTAATTAAATTCATTCTTATTCTTCTGACTTTCTTTTTCTTTCTTCCTTCTTTGATAAATTCTATCTCAGATTGTACCAGGTTATCTATGAGAAGAATATTCTGCTTTTCCAATTAGCTTTCCTGTACCTCTCTCTCCAAAGTCCTGTTCTTCATGTCATTATCTGAATCTCTTGAAGGACAATGGGCAGTGTGCCCCAAAGGTGGCTGCAAATTCTCTCAAAGTCAGTGTTTCAAAGAGTTCTTTGAAAAGGCTGATATTGTGGTCAGTGGCCAAACAGCATCCTCTTTCTAAGCTCCTCTAATACTTTCTGTCTCTGTACAGGTAATGGGCATCACCAATAACAGTGCCAAGGGGGACTTCATCCTGGTGGGCTTCTCCGACCAGCCCTGTCTGGAAAAGATACTCTTTGTGGTGGTGTTGGTGTCCTACCTGTTGATACTGGTGGGAAATATCATCATTATTCTGGTCTCCTCCATTGACCTTAAGCTCAAAACACCCATGTACTTTTTTCTCTCTCAACTCTCTGTAGTAGATATCTGTGTAACCACCAATGTTGTCCCCCAGCTGCTGTGGAACCACAGGGGACCGTCCAAGACTATCACAGTCCTGAGCTGTGTGGTCCAGCTCTATGTGGCCCTGTCATCAGGCTCTGCTGAGTGTCTTCTGCTGGTGGTCATGGCTTTTGACCGCTATACTACTCTGTGCAAACCTCTGCACTATGCCACTGTGATGAATCCCAGCATATGCAAGGCCCTGACAGGGCATGGCTATGTGGAATAGGAAAGTTTCTCATCCAGAGCACTGTCACCCTCCAGCTGCCTCGCTGTGGACAACGGCACATCTATAATTTCTTCTGTGAGGTTCCATCAATGATTAAGCTTGCCTGTGTGGACAACCATGCGAATGAAGTCCAAGTGTCCATTGCTTCAGTAGTCTTGCTCTTCTTGCCATTATCATTGATAGTGATGCCTTAGCGATTAATAGTCAGGGAAGTTGCAAGGATCAGCCAAGGCTTGGTGCAAAGTCCTGGGGACATGTGGATCCCACTTGATGGTAGTATCTCTATTCTTTGGGACTGGACTTGTGATCTATAGCCAGCCCAACAGCTCCTTTGCCCACACTCATGGTAAATTCATCTCCCTGTTTTATACAGTAGTGACGCCAACACTCAATCCCCTACATCATCTACACTCAATCATCTACACTCTGAGGAATAAAGATGTGAAGGGAGCATTGGGGAGACTATTTCACATAGTCAGCAGCTCATAACAATGAGGCAGAGCACACAGTGGCCAAATTTTGTGACAAAAGGAAACTGAAGGTCATCATTGTTACCCTACTCAAGAATTTCACAGATGGAATAAAAAGGTATTATCTTGTCAATCTGCATCATTGCAAGTTACTGGACTTGTGAACTAGCTCTTTTTTCCAATCTCTTTCCCAGGCTTGAAGACCTTACTCCAAACCCTTTAAATATCTATTTTCATAATATTCTGCTTTTTATCCTTGGTCATTTTTGTCTTTTTCTTCATTCTTCCTTTTTTTTTTTTTGATCATCACTTCTGTCCTTTCATTGTTCTTCTCTTTTTTCTTTCCATCTCCTTTTTTCCTTTCTCCTTTCCTTCCTTTCCATTTTACTCTTTCTTTTCTTGCCTTGTGTAAGATGTGCTTAACAACCATTTGCTTCTAAATAATATCCCTTCTCATCAATATTGTAACAGTTCCTGTAATCAACTATTTCTAAAAAATTCCCATTTGTGATAATGTAAAAGTTTTATTTGTCTGGTAGGGGAAATGGAGGCACTGGAACAGAGTATTTGGTTTCTGTGACTTTTTTTGGGCTTATACATTTTTTATTGAAATCTTGGGAGTGAAGTGTGCATACAGGTAAAATGGGCCAAGATCTATTTTTATGCTGATTTAAGAATTTAAATGGCAATACAAATAAAGCACCTGATAAATCATCATCGGTAAATGTGAACTAACATCTTTTAAATTCTAATCTTTTGATTATATATATTATATACTGTATTTTGTTCTAATATATGCTATTTTCCATTGTTTCAAATTTTTAGTCAATAATTATTTATCCACTTAAATTTTATATCTGAGTAAAGTTATAGTCACCAGAAAAATAAAGGGAAATAAGTTGATTCTTCTTTTTTGTCTGTACAATATGGGATAAAACCATGCAATTTCCTTTTTTTACTCACTTAGAGAAAGAATGCCATACTTCTTTTTAATGGTGATACCAGATTTGAAAAATTTATCCTGTCTCCTTTACTTGCCATTTGCAAATTCCTTGGCAAAATAACTTAACACACATGATCTTCAGTTCTCCATTTGTAAAATGAGGACAAGCTCTAGGATTTGTTGTATTTTAGCAGATAATTTGAAGGTATCCAGTATGAACTCAGTAAATGTCAGTTATAATCATAATATAGATCTTAGTAATAATCTTGGAGTCAGGTTGGGTGAACTCAATGACATACATCTTTCCCAGATATAAACTATGTTGGGACTCACTGGTCACTGTTACTACTATATTTAATTCACCTGTGATAATCAAATGTGTTAGTTGTTAAAATTAAGCATGTTTTTTCCCCATAGGCAGTTCAATAGTAATTAGTCTACTGTGATTTAATGATTTCCACTCAACTGTGACTCACTTACATTTAGTTCATGCTTTTGATTTTTTACACTTAGGATTACAGTTTTCATACAGCCAAAAGATACAGATCAGAACCAGTATATGTAGGTAAAATGTGGAAGGGGTCCAAATGCAAAGTTTGTAGTTGTTTTCTCTCTCATGGAGTTCTAGATAGTGTTGGCTATGATGTTTGACAACTTTGAGTATTGCTAACCAGAGAGGTTCATCCAAGACTCAAAGTTTTAATTGGGGCTTCATTATGTAGGACTTTGAATCACTGGGAGTGTTGTTGCACTCAATTTCCAGCCACCTTATGGAAGATTAGGTTGATATCTCATGGTTCAAAGTCCTCACCCTGTATACAAGGCTAATCATTCCAATGTGGTCATTACCTATCTTGAATTGTCTCCTTAGCACAAACCATCTTGGTCTCCTGCTAGTTACTTCATTAGCATAAATAACCTGAGAGGTCTTCATGAACAAGGATAGTCAAATCTCTGGAAAGATCCCAAGGATGTAGAGTTTACTACCTACAAGCTGGGACAAAGATCAGGCCTCTCTTTGGGTAATGTCTATTCTTTACCGTAAAGATGTCTTATAATTAAATATATTTTAGGTTTTTAATATTTTTGGATTTACATTTTTCTGAATGGTGTGGTTTTGAATTTTATTTTCAACTTTGTTTTTACCTGTAGTTAGTAGTTAGTTGTTTCAAAACCACTTTATATGATTTCCCATTATATTTGATCATCTACTAATTTTTCCTATGCATATAGCTCTGCTTCTGCATTTCTACTGTGGTTCATTTTTTGAAAACCTGCTATGATACTGTAGTTTTCAAATTACTATAACTTCATATAGTATTTTAAATAGAAATTTAGAGTGATTAATTCCACTTAATCTTTTTCCAAAATATTTTGGTTATTCTTGTGTATTTTCCTTTTTTCCCTTTCTGCTGATTGTTTTGATCTTTATTCTTTTGTGAAGGTTACCATATTCATGTAAAAATTCAATAAAATTTGTGTGTTATTCTTCTATTAATATATCTGTCACTTTAACTTTCAGAGTCAGGGAGGGAGCCTAATAGGGTCGAAGAAAACATTTCTCTTCTCTACAGTCAATGACTCGAGTTCCTGTGCCTTTTTTTCCCAGATAAACTTCATAATCTCATCAGATACTACAAATAAATCTATGGAATTTCATTTGAGAATTTCTGACTTTATGAATTACTATGAATACTTATATGCCAGTGAGTTAAATAATCTCAGAGAGATGTGCAGGTTGTTAGGAATGTACAACCATCTAAACCTGAATCAACATCTTTTTTTTTTTTTTAAAGATTTATTTATTTATTTATACAAGAACCAGGGTACAGGCCAGATGCGCAGGAGGGTGAGAGGATTCACCAGAAACAGAGCGGGGAACAGAACAGGCAGACTGACAAAATACACTGCTGAGTGGAGCAGCAGGTGAGGCAGGAGAGGTTTTCCTTGCCATGTGGGACCCTTGCCAGTCAGGATCGAACCTGCACTTCAGAGGCTGCAGACAGCTTCATAGCGCAGCCCTCAACTGCCTGTAACACCAGAGGAGGCCCTGAATCAACATTTTAACCAAAATAGATATTTTGCTATTCCACTCATTACACTGTCACACATCCTCTGCCTGAGCAGTGTAAGATCTCATCATATATTCATGACACCATATTTAGATTTAAATATAGTTTAGAGTTCTATAGTTTAGAGTTCAAATAAAAATATAGTTTAGAGTTCTCCCTATTCTGAGTCAAATCTTCATACTAACTGCAAATTTATTATTTATTATGTGGAAGGGTAGCATTAGTTCCTTTAATTAAAAAAAAATGTTTCAGATATGTGAACTGATTAAAAAGATCTACAGTCAATATATTTTTGAAAGATGCTCACATTTTTCACTTAGCCTTTTAAAAAATTTGCACCTTTTGTTTCATGGGTTCAACAGTTTGCAAATCTACATCTTAATTTTTAAACTCTATTTTTTTCAAATAATAAATTTCTTGTAGTTGTCCCATATCATTAAAAACCTATAGTTATTTTTTGAAATAGTTTATTTATTTATACAAGAGCTGGGGTACAGATCAGAGGCACAGAAGGGTGAGAGAATTCACCACAGATTGAGTGGGGAGCAGAACAGGCAGACAGACCAAAGACACTGCTAAGGGGAGCAGAGGGCTTGGCAGGAGAGGTCAGCCACGCCATGTGGGTTTCTCCCTGGCTGGCTGGGAATCGAAATGGCACTGCAGAGGATGTAGACAGCTTCACAGTGCAGTGCTCAACCTGCTGCGCCACAGGGGAGGACCAAAAATCTATAGCTTTTTTTTTTAAAGATTTTTTTATTTTTATTTATTTATTTATTTATTTATTTTTTATTTTTTTGATTGTTTTTAATAGTCTGGACGCTGATTAAAATTGATATGAAAATGTTAGCTTCTTAAGTAAATTTAAAAGTTTCAGTTTTGTATTTTATGAAATCCCTTGCCTTTTTTTATTATTTTTTTCTTTTTTCTTTTTATATTCCCCATACAATTGCAACACCCCTTTCTGATCCCAATCCCTCCCCTCCTGACCCCCACCCCCCCAAAAGTGTCTCTGTTTCATAGTTTTTTGTTGATTCTGATTTTCACTTTCTTATAGTTATTCATATTCCTGGTCCCTTATTTAAGTTTTCTAGATTCCTGCTATGAGTGAGACCATCCGGTATTTTTCTTTTTCTTTTTGGCTTATTTCGCTGAGCATGATCCCTTCCAGCGCCATCCATGTTGCTGCAAATTGCATGTGCTTATCTTTTTTGAATGCTGAGTAATATTCCATGGTATATATGTGCCACATCTTCTTGATCCAGTCATCTATTTTTGGGCATTTGGGTTATTTCCAAAGCTTAGCTATTGTAAACAGTGCTGCTATAAACATAGGGGTGCAGGTGTTCTTTGGAATTGATGTTTCTGTGTCCTTTGGGTAGATACCTAGGAGTGCAATTGCTGGATCATATGGAAGCTCTATGTTTAGTAGGTCCAGAAATCTCCACACAGCTCTCCATAGTGGTTGGACCAGTTTGCACTCCCACCAACAGTGCAGGAGAGTTCCTTTTTCTCTACATCCTCGCCAACATTTGTTGTTGCTAGTTTTTTTAATATGTGCCATTCTCACTGGTGTAAAATGGTATCTCATGGTAGTTTTGATTTGCATTTCCCTGATGACAAGTGATGTTGAACATTTTTTCATATGCCTGTTGGCCATTTGCATTTCCTCTTTAGAGAAGTTTCTTTTTAGCTCTTCTAGCTCTTCTGTCCACTTTTTTTTTTTTTTTTTTTGTGGGACCCTCGCCTGTGGCCAGGGAAGGAACGGGCACTGCAGAGGCTGCGGGCAGCCTCTGCAGCCCAGCACTCAACCACTGCGCCACCAGGGGAGGCCCCATTTTTTTCTTTTTTAAGATTTATTTATTTATTTATACAAGCACTGGGTATAGTCAGAAGCCCGGGAGGGTGACAGAATTCACCAGAGAGAAAGCGGAGAGCAGAATAGGCAGACTGACAAAATACACTGCTGAGGGGAGCAGCAGCTGCGGGAGAAGTCTACGCACCATGTGGGACCCTCGCCAGGTGGCCGGAGATGAACTGGTGCTTCAGAGGCTGCTGGCATCTTCGCAACCCAGCGCTCAACCGCTGCGCCACCAGGGAGGCCCTCTTCTGTCCATTTTTTGACTGGATTATTTTCTTTGTTTTTGTTGAGTCTCATCAGCTCTGAAAACAACCCAAATGCCCCAAAATAGATGACTGGATCAAGCAGATGTGGTACATATACACAATGGAATAATTCTTAGCAATCAAAAAAGATAAAGTCATGCAGTTTGTAGCAACATGGATGGAGCTAGAAGGGATCATGCTCAGCAAAATAAGTCAGAAAGAAAAAGAAAAATACCGGATAGTCTCACTCATAGCAGGGATTTAGATAACCTAAATAAGGGACCAGGAAAAAGACTAATTAACACAAACTAAAAATCAAAATCAACAAGCAACTATCAACCAGAGACACACTATGGGGGCGGGGGGTTGGGGAGAGGAAGGATAAGCGTCAAAATAAGGGGCGGGGGGTGCAATTGTATGGGAAATATAACCAAAATGAAAATGCATATATTGTGCAAAAATGAAAAATTATGTAAGAATTGTATAAAATAAAATATTAAAAAAAAAAGAAAAAGATTTTTATTCTCAAAATTCAGGAACACAGATACATGTACTGAATGGATGACTTAAATTACACCTTTGTATGCTATTTTTAGTTCACAAATGTTGAATTATTTTGTTAAAATAATAAACTATCTTGTTTACATAGGAACCATTTGAATTCTTTTTTTTTTTTAAAGATTTTATTTATTCATGAACGGGGTACACAGGCCAGATGCGTGGGAGGGTGAGCGGATTCACTAGAGACAGAGCGGTGAACACAAGAGGCAGACTGATGAATTACACTGCTGAGGGAAGCAGCGAGCGAGGCAGGAGATGTCTGCTGAGGCGTGTGGGACCCTCGCTGGCCAGCCAGGATGGAACCGGCGGTGCAGAGGATGTGGACAGCTTCATAGCACCGCGCTCAACTGCCTGCACCACGAGAGAAGGCCCAAGAACCATTTGAATTCAATTTTGTACCATTAAAGGATTGGAAAAACTCTCATTTATGAAAAGATAGGGATGAATACTTGTTTTGTGATAATGGAATGAATGCATGCTAGTTAACTATTCTAATTTGGGATTATTCTTTAAACAATGAGTTTACTTTCATAATAATTATTATGTTTATATAGAAAGACCATAGACCACACACTAGAATTTTTCTAAAAGGCTGTTTTTTTACTTTCCCATTCAAAGTGAAATTAAATTGACATTAATGGCAAATGATTCGGGAGTAATTTGTTTCTTCATTAATAGAAATCAAATGGTATTTACACCATTCAGATGATAGGGATGTTTATTAGACATTGTAATATTATCTAGTTAAAATTAAATGAATAACTTGTTTACTCATTTAATGGAACCAAATGACATCTTTTTGTATTATTTTTGAATCTATCACATTATACCATTATTTTCAATAATTTGATCCAATAAACACAAATTATTTGAAATTCCAGTAACTATGTATGATCATTAATTGAACTCAACGGAAAAATCGTCTATGGGAGCAGTAAATATAATTGCAAGTTTCAGCCCCAGGGCATTTATCAAGAACAACAAATACCCAGGGCACCCACAAACTCTGTTTATGCTAAAAAAGGTTTCATAACTGAACCTCCAGAGGCCAAAGAAAGGATTGAAATGGACTAATTGTTTTCTCCACAGTTCAGATTTTTTGAATGTGGCTGATTTGTAGAGATTGAGACTTTGAACTAAGTGTCAGCCTCTCACTGACAGTTTCTCCTTCTATGGAGGGAATATGTTCTTGAATATGCTCTGGTGAGTTTCATAAAGACATAGATTATAGAGAATAGTGGAAAACCATAACTTACTTATTTGAGTGAGTGAGAGAACCGTCCATTATCATTCAACTTGTCAGACATGAAATAATATGGATGAGCTATATTTATTTTAGTGAAAACTAGGAATCTGGCAGAGAACACTGTAAACTCCTTACATGCTGGAATCATTTATGGAGTATAATTACCTCCTCCCTACCCTTGCTTTTCTTTCCAAAATGACATAGAAGAAATTCAGTGTGAATTTCCCTTCTATTCATATTATACATTGACTCATAATAATGACTTAATAGAGATGTGAGATGTTTTCCATATCAAAAATCACAGGTAAATTGTGGAAACATGGTAGGAAAATTTATCAATTGAGAATGGATCAAATATTTTAGTAAGAGCAAAATAACTACATTTTCTAGCTGCACAAATAAGTATCAAAACAAACATAGATTAAGATTGAAAGAGTGTAATGAGAGAAATGCTTCTTGTCTTAATCAGACATTCTTGCCCTCTTATTCATTCTAATTCATAGGGAAAACTCTGGGATAAAGAAAATTCTGGGATGGACTTGTGAATGGACTTTTTTTTTTGAAAATTATTACTTATTTTTGTTTTATTTCCTTGTACGCCTTAACTCTGCTTATTCCATTCTTATGCATTCACTTATCCTGAGAACCTTAAGTGTTTATAACATGTGTTACTTTTTTGTTGTCTAAATGATGGTCAAATCCACATCAGAAAAGATATGTCATACAGATAATTTTCAAGAACATCTAAAATATTATCATGAAAATAACTATTTAATTATATTTTTAGGATTTGTCAAAATTTTGCTGTTGTACTAATTTTATTTTTTAATATTTATTTTTTATTTTCTTATACCATTGTTTATTTTTGGACAATATTTTATATTCCTCCCTCATATGTAGTCTCCATACACATAGCACCTGTGATTCATACCATTTGAAATGGTTTCCATCTTGTTTTGCAGCAAACATCACTGGCAGATTAAGAAGGACTATGGATAATTTCACTATGAGTGGGTTTCTTCTGATGGGATTTTCTGCCAAACCTGAGGTAGAAATCTTACTTGCTTCTCTTTTCTTAGTCTTTTACACAGTGGCGGTAACTGGCAATATCCTCATTATCACCGCAACTTCCATGGACAGTAGCCTCCACTCACCCATGTATTTCTTCCTGAAACATCTCTCCTTCCTAGATCTGTGCTACATTTCTGTGACTGTACCAAGGTCCATTTACAATTCTTTCATGCACAGCGGCTACATTTCCTTCTGGGAATGCATAGTGCAGTGTTTTGCTTTCATTCTCTGTGGTTTTGCTGAGATATCCATGCTCACAGTGATGTCTTATGATCGCTATGTGGCCATCTGCCTTCCACTGCGCTACGAAATCATTATGGATACCAGCACTTGTGTCCTCGGAGTTCTAGGCGTCTGGATCAGTGCGGTCATTACTGGAACCATGCACACAGCTGCCACTTTCTCTACTCACTTCTGTGGTTCCCAGATTCACCAGTTCTTCTGTGACGTCCCTCAGGTCCTGAAACTCTCGTGTTCTAATGAGTATATCAGTGATATTGGAGTCACTGGCTTTGTGGGTCTTATGGCCTTTCTTTGTGTCACCTGTATTGGACTGTCCTACATCCAGATATTCTCCACTGTGCTGAGGATGCCATCTGCTGAGGGCAGAGCTAAAGCTTTTTCCACTTGCCTTCCTCACCTTGCTGTGGTCATATTATTCATTTCAACAGCCTCTTTTGAGTTTCTCAAGCCACCTTCTGACTCTCCAAGTGCACTGGATGTTTTGCTGACTGTTATGTACACAGTTGTGCCCCCAACACTCAATCCAATGATCTATAGCCTAAGAAATAAAGCTATAAAGGTTGCTCTAAGAAAGGTATTCCAAAGAAGAAAAACTAACCTCTTTTGTTGAATGCAGATTTTTTTTTTTGGTTGTTGAATACACTTTTGTTTGAATACAGTTTTGTGTATGGGGTGATACCCTGTTGTAATCAAATTCTTTTGCAGGTGGTTGGTTGGTTTTACCAACACCACTTATTGAAGATATTTTGCTATTTTCTTTCAAGGTTCTTGGCTCTTTGTCTTAAATTAGCTGGGGATATATGTGTACATATATTTATGGGCTCTTTATGCTGTTCCTTGGATTTGTGTGCCTGTTGTTATTGCAGTATCATGCTGTTTGAATCCAGAGAGATGGTACCTCCATTTTTGTTTTTCCCCCTTAGTATTGCTTTGGATTTTGTGGTTCCATACAAATTTCATTTGTTCAACTTCTGTGAAATATGTCATTAAATTTTTGATAAGAATTACATTGAATATGTACATGACTTTAGGTAAGATGGCCATGGAAACAATGTTAAAATGCTTGATTTCAGAAACCTAGGGGATCTATCTGTCCATTGGGATAGGCAACATAATGATACAGCATATCCAAGAACGGAAGACAGAGACAAAGGAAGAGAACATATTTATAAAATACAGAGAAAAACTCCATAAACCTGGAAGGAAGTAAATTTATTTGTTCATAAATCTAAAAGAACACCTGAGTATCTAAATGTAATGAGAAGTACATATTCATGAAATGGTCAGGAGTTTAGGACAAAGACACAATAATAAGATTAACTAGGCAAAAGAATTAGTGACCTCTATAAAGAAAATCCCATCAGGTTAACATTATATATTCTCCAAAGAATGAAATGCAGTAATTTCCAACCAAATGGAGGGAATTTGAAAAAAGTATACATAGTGCTACTAATCAGAATTATAAAAATAAATATTGGTTATTCATATAATTCAACATAAAACTCGTCAAAATTTCCTGGACATCAACAAATATCTTGAGGGTCTGAGATTAAAAAGAGAGTGGGGAGGGGAAAGGCCAAGGGACACAAAGATTGGTGGTGGGGGAAAAACGGAAAAGAAAAACAGTTTAGTGTACTAATCTTGGAACTGCTCTGTAATTTTGAGATTTCTTTTTCAAATAAACCAATAGTTGTATAGGACACAAGTTATAGTTGTATTTTGATTGCATTACTCAAGACATGCTTTTTTTAACTCATGGGTTTTGATTTTAGAAAATGTCAATATAGCTGGATAGTTCTTCTTTACTCCTTTAACTATATCAAGAAGCAGTTCTATAAAATTAAAGGTATATAATGTATTGCCAGTTTTAGAACACATGGAAAAGCAATATATTTGCTAGTAGGATGAGTGGAAACAGAATTTATGATGTTATGGAAATAATGGGCAATTGAATCAACAGGAAGAAAGGATAAATACCATAAATGACTAGTAAGGTGACTATAACAAAAGTTACACGTGTATGCCTGATCTCCTTTCTTCTCTTAGTTCATCAAAAGTTCCATAAATGATTCAGGAAGTTGCTAAGTCTGCTGCTTGGAATCAGTTACCTGGATTCTGCTGCTTGCTTAAGCGGAAATTTCTTGCAATGTACCATTTGCACTCAGTAGTAACTATGTCGACCTTGATCCCCTTCCCAAATAATAAAGAAAATCTATTATGCATGGGATGACAAGCTTTCATATACAAACTGTATTAAACCTGATCATTCCTGCGATTCTGGGCTCAGGCTTTTGGGAACGATCCCACTGAGCTCGCCCATGTGACAAATTAATCTCTCTCCACCATTCTGAGGGCAGTCTGATTTCTATGGGAAATTACTGCAACATGATTATTAATGTATAATGATATATTTCTGAAGTTTCAATACTGATTGAACACACACACAGAAGTATCACAAATCAAGCAGCGTAAATGTCTTTGTGTTAAGAAACAAATGTATATATATGGTAAATCTATCATCAATCTGTGATAATGTGACACAATTAGAAATATATACTTGGTTTTTGTCCTCTGTTCCTGTCACAGCATGCCTAACCCATGTAGTTCCCTGAGTTGTAGAGTGGGAAGAGCATCTTGTTCTTCAGAAGCCTTTTCAACATATCACAGTTTACATTGATAATGACTCATTTATGTTGATAAATTGACTCAATGTGGGCACTCAAGTATATTCAAGATGATGGTTGTTTGCCAGAGAACAGCCATGTGATTAGAACGTGAACCATTCAGTCCTATCTCTGACCTCTGAAGAGGAGAGAGAAATTGAAGGTTGAGTTAATTGCCAATAACCAATAGTTTAAGAAATCTTGTCTATGTAATGTGGCCACCAATGTACCTGAAACAGCAGGCATTCAGGGAGTTCTGGGTTGTGGAACCCAAGGAGGTGCTGGGGAGTTATTCTGACAAGGAAGGTGAGACAATTCTGCTCACCTCCCCAAATCTTGTCTTGCACTCCTTATATTTCTGATTTTTATTTTTTCTAATGAATCACTAAGAGTTAGAAATAGACCACTCTGAGTTCTGTGAGCTACTCTAGAATATTATTGTTGGGAAGAAGTGGAACCCCTAATAATAGCTTGTATATCAGTCATATAAGGACCTGGACATTCAGGTGGTGTCCGGTAGAGCCATTCTCATGGGAGGAAATGGTAACCTGGGGGCCTGGTTCTATGTCTGACTTAAGTGCTGTGGAAGTGTTGAGAAAACCCTGTATTCAGTGTCAGAAGTGAGACTAAAAAGAGAAAGGAATAAATCACTAAAGAAATAACCTCATAAACATGCAAATGGGAAATCTCCACTCCTATTTTTATTGCAGCACTATTTATAATAGCTAAGATATGTAAATAACCTAAATACCCTAAAACAGATGAATGGACAAGCAGTTGTGGAATATATACAAAATGGAATATAACTCAGCACTCAAAAAAGATAAACTCATGCCTTTTGTGGCAACATGGTTGGAGCTGGAAAGGATTATGTTCAGCAAAATAAGTCAGAAGAAAAGAGGAAAGTATCGGATGGTCTCACTGATAGGGGGGATATAGGGAAACCAAACAAAAGATCAGGAAAAAAATCAAAACTCACAGGCAAACCATAGATCTGATGCAATGCAGGAGAGCAGGACTAAAAGGGGTAAAAACAGTAGAGGGGGAAGAGCACGGGAGACTATGGTGATAGTTGTGGGAGAATTATGGGGACTACATCTGAGGGGAGAAATCAAATACTGTACAAAAATGGACAATGATGTCAGAACATAATAAACAAACAAACAAACAAGCTAACTAACCATAAACAAAAAAACACTACAAAAACCACCCCTCATATTTTTCAACTAGGATGCCCTGCTCTGAAACTCAACTCCTTTCCAGTTTATGAATATTTTTCATCACAGTACATTTTCACTTTATTTCATTTGGGAGCAAACTATTCAAAAAAGATGCATGTTTCTGCAAAAGAATGAAGCTTGACCACCACCTCACACCATACACAAAAATCAACTCAAAATGGATTAAAGAACTAGACATAAGACCTGAAACCATAAAATATATAGAAGGAAATATAGGCGAAACACTACGTGATTTGCACATCAAAGACATCTTTACAGACACATCACCCAAAGCAGTGATAGTGAAGGTAAAGATAAACAGCTGGGACTATATCAAATTAAAGAGCTTTTGCACAGCAAAAGAGACAATAACAAAAACAAAGAGAAACCCCACCAACTGGGAGAACATTTTTGCACCCAACACTAATGATAAAGGACTGATCACAAAAATCTGCAAAGAGCTGATGAGTCTCAACAACAACAAAGAAAATAATCCAGTCAAAAAATGGGCAGAAGAGCTTAAAAGAAACTTCTCTGAAGAGGAAATGCAAATGGCCAACAGGCATATGAAAAAATGTTCAACATCACTTGTCATCAGGGAAATGCAAATCAAAACTACCATGAGATACCATCTTACACCAGTGAGAATGGCACATATTAAAAAAACTAGCAACAACAAATGTTGGCGAGGGTGTGGAGAAAAAGGAACTCTTCTGCACTGTTGGTGGGAGTGCAAACTGGTCCAACCACTGTGGAAAGCTGTGTGGAGATTTCTGGACCTACTAAACATAGAGCTTCCATATGACCCAGCAATTCCTCTCCTAGGTATTTACCCAAAGGACACAGAAACATCAATTCCAAAGAACACCTGCACCCCTATGTTTATAGCAGCACTGTTTACAATAGCTAAGCTTTGGAAACAGCCCAAATGCCCAAAAATAGATGACTGGATCAAGAAGATGTGGTCCATATACACCATGGAATATTACTCAGCATTCAAAAAAGATAAACACATGCAATTTGCTGCAACATGGATGGCGCTGGAAGGGATCATGCTCAGCGAAATAAGCCAAAAAGAAAAAGAAAAATACCGGATGGTCTCACTCATAGCAGGAATCTAGAAAACTTAAATAAGGGACCAGGAAAATGAATAACTATAAGAAAGTGAAAATCAAAATCAACAAAAAACTATGAACCAGAGACACTTTTAGGGGGGCGGGGGCGGGAGGGGAGGGATTGGGGTCAGAATGGGGGGCTGCAATTGTATGGGGAATATAACAATAAAATTTATAAAAAAAAAAAACAAAATTCAGAAATCCATTAGGATGGATAAATCTGGCTTCTAAATTGGAAGCAATTACATAAGGACACCACCAGAGCTCAAAGACATGCAGAGAAAAAAAAAAAAAAAAGTGTTCACAAAAAGATGTGAGCAAAACTATCCCTAATAGCTTTAGTCATTCTAGCCCTAAACTGGCAAGAGCTCAGGGGTTGCTAATAAGAGAATGGACAAAGTGTGGTCTGTTCTCAGTGGAATACTACTTGGCAATAAAAAGATTGATAATTATAAAAAAAAAAAAAAGATGCATGTTTCACTTTTTGAAATTTACTTGGATCAGATACAAGTCAGTTGGACCTAAAAGGTAAAAGAGTGAATGGATACCTGGCCAAAAATATAATGGATTATTTGTCAGCTTCCCCATACAACATGAAATTTGATTATCACTTAGTAGCATAAGATTAAGGAGTAATTTGTTACTCATTAGTAGAAATCAAATGGTATTTACACCTTTCAGAAGATGGGGATAGTTATTAGACATTGTAATATTATCTAGTTAAAATTAAATGAATAACTTGTTTACTCATTTAATGGAAATGATGTCTTTTCAAATTATTTTTGAATCTATCACATTTTATCATTATTTTCAATAATTTGATCCAATAAACACAAATTAGTTGAAATTCCAGGTAACTGTGTATGAACATTAATTGAGCTCAACAGAAAAAACGTCTGTGGGAACAGTAAATATAATTGCAGGTTTTGGCCCCAGGGCATTTATCAAGAACACCAAATACCCAGGGCACCCACAAAGTCTGCTTATGCCAAAAGATTTAATAACTGAAACTCCAGAGGCCAAAGAAAGGATTGAAATGGACTAATTTTTTTCTCCACAGTTCAGATTTTTTGAATGTGACTGAGTTGTAGAGATCAAGATTTGAGCTAAGGGTCAACTGCTCACAATGACAGCTTTTCTTTCTATGGAGGGAATTTGAATATGCTTTGATGAATTTCAAAAAACATAGATTATACAGAATAATGGAAAACACATAAATTATTTATTTTGAGTGAGTGAGAGAACCATCCATTATCATTCAACTTGTAAGACACAAAATATGGATGAACTATGAATATTTTAGTGGAAATTAGGAATCAGAGAGAACACTGTAAACTCCTTACATGCTGGAATCATTTATGCAATGAAATTACCTCCTCCCTCTTATAATAGTGACTTAATAGAGATGTGAGATGTTTTCCATATCAAAATCATAGGTAAATTGTGGAAACATGGTAGGAAAATTTATAAATTGAGACTGGATCAAATATTTTAGTAAGAGCAAAATAACTACATTTTCTAGCTGCACAAAATAAGGATCAAAACAAACATAGATAAAGACTGAAAGATTTATAGGGACTACACCTGAAGGGGTGGGTAAACAGAAAGAGTAAATTAAGAGACATGCTTCTTGTCTTAACCGGACAATCTTGCCTTCTTATTCTTTCTAATTCATAGGGAAAATCTGAGTGAAAGAAAATTCTGGGATGGACTTGTGAATGGTCAATTTTTGGAAAGGCTGAGAAAAGTTTTACCACAAAAATAACTGGTAAAAATCATGTAATATATCTTAAGGCATTTAGAAAATAGTTTTGTTATCTTTTAAAGACATTATATCCATGTAAATATTAAACATTATTCAATAACATTAATATTCACCTAAAACTGTGATAAAGATGTGGATATTGAATTCCCCTTTATTGTAGCACAGCAAATAATTTGGAGACAACAAAATAGTAGAGTTAAAAATTCTAATGAACAGTAAGAGAAATAATTTCATTGAAGAACAAATGTCCATCGTTGTGTTCACAAATTGATGCTCATCAAAAAAGACAATTTATATTTAAAAACCAAAAACGAGACAGGTAAGTCCCTTCATTATTTCCTGCTTCTTTACTTGGTATCACAGACAGTTAACGCAATGGTATATTAATTAAGTGATATAGATACTTATAACATATAATGTGACAAAGTTGGTTTTGCATACTAACAGAGACACACAATTGCATTAAAAATGCATTAATTTATTTTGAGAGAGAAACAATATATAAGTTTTTCTTTTAAATATTTATTTATTTATGCATGCAAGATCTGGGATACAGGCCAGAGGTGTGGGAGGTGAAAGGATTTGCCAGAGACAGAGTGGGGAACAGAACAGGCAGATTGACAGAAATACACTGCTGACGAGAGCAGTGGGTGAGACAGAGGAGGTCACCTGCGCCATGTGGGTATCTCCCTGGCCGGGGATCGAACTAATTCGCAGAGGCCGCAGATAGCTTCATAGTGCTGTGCTTAACCCCTTGTGCCACAGGGGAGGCCCTATATTAAGTTTTAAAGGTGAAAACATAAATTGCATTTAACCCCATTATACGGCTACTATCTTAATTATTGACAGAAGTAGATTTAAAGTAATGGAAGGCCAACTGAAATACTTTTGGGTAAATCAAATACTATTTCCATGCATATGGATGGAGACATTTTTGTTGTTTTCCCAAATAGAAAATAAGCAGCATTCTCCTAGACATAGAAATTTCTGGAGTTTCAATAAATCTTACCTGCTTAAATGAGTAAATGTCAGGTGTCACCTTCAGAGTATCTCTTTAATATTGTTTAAATATGAAGTTACTTGGTTTAATTTAACAGTATTTTCACAGTCCAGGGCGACCAGTCCACACATACATGTGCACACATGCAAACACACACGCCACAGTAAGGCTGAAACAATTTTCAAATAAGTTTTACTTTTGTGTGCAAGGGACTCTATCATTGCCATGTCCTCCCTACCAATATCAGACTTAAACAATTTCCCAGTGAAGTTACACAGTTCATTACAGAAGTAGTAAGTACTACCCTCGGCTTTAAGTAAATTTTCAGGTGCAACATTGATGTTCTTGCTGAAAAACCAAAAAGAGGGATCAATTTCTTATGTGTCCACAGACAAACTATGAAATCAAACTAGTAATAAACACAATCATTCCCTCACCATGTAGAATTTATTACTGTTATTTGTTTTATTTCCTTATACTCCTTATCTCTGCTTATTCCATTCTTATGTATTCACATATCCTGAATACATTAAATGTTTATAACATCTGTTACTTTTATGTTGTCCAAATGGTGGTCATATCCACATCAGAAAAGATATTTCATACAGATAATTTTAAAGAATATCTAAAATATTATCATGGAAATAACTTTTTAATTACATGTTTAGGATTTGCCAACATTTTTGCTGCTGCACTAATTTTATTTTTTTGAGATTTATTTATTCATTTTCTTATATTATTGTTAATTTTGGGGCACTATTTTATTCCTCCCCTTATGTGTAGTCTCCATACACATAGCACCTGTGATTCATCCCCAAGTCCCTTGTGCTCTTCTCTCCCAGGTTTCCAACTCAACTTCACCTTCCCTTGCTATATGCCTCAAATCTGTGGATTGCTTGCAAGTTCTGTCTTCATCCCGAACTTCTGTTCAGTTTCTCTATATTTCACATAAAAATGATACCATTTGATATTTATCTCTTCCCTTCTGACTTATTTGATTAGCGTAGTCCCTTCCAGCTCCACTCATGTTGCCACAAACTGTATGAGTTTATCTTTTTGATCAGTAAGTAGTATTCCAGTTTGTATACACACCACATCTTCTTGATCCATTCATGTGTTTGGGGGCATTTAGGTTATTTCTATACCTTGGTTATTGTAAACAGTGCTTCAAAAAACATAGGAGTGCAGTTTTCCTATAGTTTTTGTATTCTTTGGATAGATTCTTAGGAGTGGAATTGCTGAATCATATAATAGATCTGTTTTTAGTTTTTTTTTTCTAAAGATTTATTTATTTATGCATACAAGAACTGGGGTCTAGGCCAGAGATGTGGGAGGGTGAGAGGATACACCAGAGACAGAGTGGGGAACAGAACAGGTAACTTGACTGAAAACACTGCTGAGGGGAGCAGCGGGTGAGCCAGGAAAGGTCTGCTGGGCCATGTGGGTACTTCTCTGGAGGGCCGGGAATTGAACTCTTGCTGCAGAGGCTGTGGATAGCTTCATAGTGCTGTGCTTAACCCCTTGTACCACCAGAGAAGCCCCATTTTTAGTGTTATTTTATTTTATATTTTTTAAAGATTTATTTATTTATACAAGCACTGGGTACAGTCAGAAGCGCAGGAGGGTGAGAGAATTCACCAGAGCTAGAGCGGGGAGCAGAGCAGGCAGAGGGACTGAGATACACTGCTGAGGGGTGCAGCAGGCAGCAGGGGAGGTCTGCGCGCCATGTAGGACTCTCCCCCGGAGGTCGGGGGGCAGCCGGGGATCGAACTGGCATTACAGAGGCTGCAGGCAGCTTCGCAACCCAGCGCTTAACAGCTATGCCACCAGGGAGGCCCCATTTTTGGTGTTTTAAGGAACCTACACATAGTTCTCCATAGTGCTGCACTAATTTCAAATGAGCATAGTTTCCTTAATGTTGCAGACTTTCAAATCCTTAGCTCAAAAATTTGCTCTTTCTCTGAAAGTAGGACAAATTTGATGTATGACATACATGTTTTAAGCTCATTTCTTCATTAATTTTTACAAAGGTCATATCACATCCATTAATTTTTAATTTTATCAATTTTATTACGGTACGTTTGATTTATAACATTATATAAGAATTAGTGGCCAGAGTCACCATCTCCAGGTGTGTGTTACCACTTTATGTGTTTCTTCATAAATAATAGCAATGAGTATTTTGGTTAAAATGGTTAGCTATTTTCGGGGGGTACAAAATTTGTATTTCAAATTTGTTTAGCCATAAAGGAGGGAATCTCCTCATCATCATGGCAACTTCAAATTTGTTTAGCATATTTCAGATCCATTCCCTTTGGAATTTATTTCAGATCAATATTTATTATGTTATGTAAATGATAATCATTATCTACATATTATATATTGTATAGGCACTACAGCATGGTATTTATACTTTGAATTTCTTTATTGAACTCACATTGTTAGGTAGAATAAAAACATGAGAATATTTTCCTCTAATGTATAAAATGAAATGATAAAATTGCAAAAATGAATCCATTGCAAATGGAGTGGTATATGAGCAGATAGAATGGCTAATGAAAAAGAATAGTAGCTAAGAAACATTTATAAACATGAGAGTATGAAGGTATAAAACTTTTTAATATAAATCAAAAGTCAATGCACCATACTACTAATTATAAGATCATAGATTAAAAAAATTAACTAAACATATAATATTTTCATTTCTCTTTCCTTTGATTGAAATAGTGAATAATCAAATTTATCCTTTTCCTTACCCATTCTTTCATGGCTGAGTGTATATAATTTAAATTTTCTGAACAACTTTCACATTTGAAGTATGATTTCTTCAAGTAACTTCATGTCCACTTTTGTTGACTCCAAGGTAGGTTAGGTGCTTAAGTGACATAAATTTCAAATGGTTACCATCTTGTTTTGCAGCGAACACATTGGTTAATTAAGAAGGACTATGGCTAATTTCACTGTGAATGGGTTTCTTCTGATGGGATTTTCTGCCAAACCTGAGGTAGAAATCTTACTTGCTTTTCTGTTCTTAGTCTTATACATGGTGGCAGTAACTGGGAATCTCCTCATCATCACGGCAACTTCCATGGACAACAATCTCCACTCACCCATGTATTTCTTCCTGAAACATCTCTCCTTTCTGGACCTGTGCTACATTTCTGCCACTGTGCCAAGGTCCATTTACAACTCTTTCATGCACAGTGGCTACATTTCCCTCGGGGAATGCGTGGTGCAGTGTTTTGCTTTCATTTTCTGTCTTGTTGCTGAGATGTCCATGCTCACAGTGATGTCTTATGATCGCTATGTGGCCATTTGCTTTCCACTGCACTATGAACTAATCATGGATGCCAGCAAATGTGTCCATGGAGTCCTAGGCGTCTGGATCAGTGGGGTTATTTCAGCAGCCATGCACACAGCTGCCACTTTTTCCATGCATTTCTGTGGTTACCAGATTCACCAGTTCTTCTGTGATGTCCCTCAGGTCCTGAAACTCTCGTGTTCTAATGAGTATATCAGTGATATTGGAGTCACTGACTTTGTGGCTCTTATGACCTTTCTTTGTGTCATCTTCATTGGACTGTCCTACATCCAGATATTCTCTACTGTGCTGAGGATGCCATCTGCTGAGGGCAGAGCTAAGGCCTTTTCCACTTGCCTTCCCCACTTTGCTGTCGTTATTTTATTCATTTCAACAGGATCCTTTGAGTTTCTCAGGCCACATTCTGACTCTCCAAGTGCACTGGACATTTTTCTCACTGTTATGTACACAGTTGTGCCCCCAACACTCAACCCAATGATATATAGCCTAAGAAATAAAGCCATAAATGTTGCTCTACGAAAGGTATTCCAAAGAAGAAAAGCTGGCCTCTTTTGTTGAATGCAGATTTTTTTTTTTTGTTGTTAAATACTCTTTTGTCTGAAACGGTTTTGTGTATGGGGTGATACCCTGGTATAATCAAAACTTTTTTGCAGGTGGTTGTTCAGTTTTAGCAACACCGTTTATTGAAGACATTTTGCTATTTTCTTTTAAGGTTCTTGGCTTTTTGTATTAAATTAGCTGGGGATATAAGTGTGCATATATTATGAGCTCTTTATGCTGTTCCTTGGATTCATGTGCCTGTTGTTACTGTAGCTTTACACTGTTTGATATCAAGGAGGTGGTACCTCCATATTTGCTTTTCCCCCTTAGTATTGCCATGGATTTTGTGGTTCCATACAAATTTCATTTGTTCAATTTCTGTGAAAAATGCCATTTTTTTGGTAGGAATTACATTGAATGTGTACATGACTTTAGGTAAGATGGCCATGTAAACAATGTTGTGGAGACCTCTCAGTCCATTGGAATAGGCAACATAGGATATAGCAAACCAAGAATGGAAAACAGAGAAAGGAAGAGAACATATTTATAATGTACAGAAGAGGGACTCCCCTGGTGTCGCAGGTGCTTGAGCGCCATGCTGTGAAGCTGTCCGCAGCCTCTGCAGTGCCGGTTCGATCCCCACCGGCGGGGAGGGGCCCACATGGCGTGGCAGACCTCTCCTGTCGTGCCCGCTGCTCCCCTCAACAGTGTATTTCGTCAGACTACCTGTTCTGTTCCCGGTTCTGTCTCTGGTGAATCCTCTCACCCTCCCCTGCACATAGCCTGTACCCGGTTCTTGTATAAATAAATAAATAAATCTTAAAAAAATAAAATATAGAGGAAAACTTCATAAACCTGGGAAGGAAGTAAATATATAAGTTAATAAAGCTAAAGGAACACCTGATTATCTAAATGTAATGAGAACTACACTAAGCATATATTCATGAAACTATCAAGAGTTCAGGATAAAGAAACAATAATAAGATTAACTAGGCAAAAGAGTTGGTGATTATAAAGAAAATCCCATCAGGTCAACATTACGTATTCTCTGAACAATACAATGCAATAATTTCCAACCAAATGGAGGGAATTTGAAAAAATTACATGCAGCAGTACCAATCAGAATTATAAAAACAATATTGAATATTCATGTAAGAGATAATTGGACAACATAAAACTCTTTAAAAATTCCTGGACATCAACAAATATCTTGAGGGGTCTGAGCTTAAAGAGAGAGTGGGGAAGGGAAAGGCCAGGGGACACAAACGTTGGTGGTTGGGGGAAAAAGGAAAAGAAAAAAGTTCAGTGTACTAACCTTGGACTGCTCTGTGTTTTTGAGATTTCTTTTTCAAATAAACAAATAGTTTTGTAAGACACAAGTTAAAATTGCGTTTTGATTGCATTCTTTAAGACATGCTTGTTTAACTGATAGGTTTTGATTTTAAAAATGTCAATACAACTGGATATTTCTTCCTTACTTCTTTAACTACCTTGATAGCAGTCCTATAAATCTAAAGGTATATAATGTGTTGTCAGTTTTAGAACAAATGGAAAAACAATATCTTTGCTAATGATAGCTCTAGGAGCATGAGTGGAAGCAGAGTTTATGAGGCTAGGGAAACAATGGGAAATTGAATCAATAGGAAGAAAGGAAAAGTAGCATAAACGACAAGTAAGGTGACAGTTGGGAGCCTGCTGACCTAAAGGGAGCTGGAGTTTTTAGAGAATACCTGTTTACTCTGCATATGGAGTTCCAGGACATTGGAAGTTCTGCAAACAGAACTTCTTCCTATAATTGACTCCTGTTCTCTGAGGATGTACTGGCTTCTGTGCATGTTCCCCACTAACCAGGAAAACTTGTTTTCAGCAGTAACTTATTAATCTGTATAAGCAAAACCACAATTGAGTGCTATTTTCTTGTTAATTTGTTCATATCTTTAATAAAAACTTCGGCTGGGAGAGTAAAAGGCAGAACTGCTCTTGATGGCACTTTCCGCAGCCTTACCCCATTGCAAATTCTTTCAGATTCTGACTCTTTGTTAATGGCAGAGAACTTCATTGGCAGTTCTACCACTGCAGATGATGATAACAAAAGCTATACATGTCTGCATGGTCTCCTTTCTTAGTTCATCAAAATTTTCATATATACTGTAGGAAGCTGCTAAGTCTGCTGCTTGGAGTCTGTTACTTGGATTATGCTGCATGCTGGAGAGGAAATTTCCTGTAGGGTGCTGTTTGCCCACAGTCATAGCTCTGGCGACATTGACTCCCATCCCCAAAATAAAGAAAGTCTATGATGGATGGGCTGACAAGCTTCCACATACAAACTGTATTAAACCTGACCATTCCTGGGATTGTGGGATGACACTTTTTGGAGCTATCCCACTGAGCCTGCCTGTGTGACAAATAAATCTCTGGCCTCTACCTCTCTGAGGGCAGCCTGATTTGTCTGGAAAATTGCTGTAACATAATTATGTAAAGTGATAATGTATAATAATATATTGCTGAAATTACAATATTGATTGAACACACACAGAGTTATATCACAAATCAGTTAGCATAAATGTGAAACTGTCTTTGTGGTAAGAAACATAAATGTGTATACGGTAACTCCATCATCAATCTGTGATAATGTTACATAATTAGATATATGTACTGGTTTTAGTCCTCTGTTCCTATTGCAGTTTTCCCAACCCATGTCATTCCCTGAGTGATAGAGTGGGAAGAGCATCTTGTTCTTCAGGAGTTCTTTTCAACACATCACAGTTTACATTGATAATATGACTCATTTATGTTGATGATTTGACTCAAGTAAATTTTGGATGGTCTTTGTTTGCTAGAGAACAACTGTATGATTAGAATGTGAGCCATTCAGTCCTAACTCTGAACTCTGAAGAGAAGGAAATTGAAGGTGAACTAATTGCCAATAACCAATAGTTTAAACAATCTTGTCTATGTAAAGTGGCCAAAATGAACCTTAAACAGCAGAGATTCGGAGAGTTCTTAGGTGTAGAACCCAAGGAGGTGCTGGGAAGATGGTCTGACAAGGAAGGCAAGGAAATTCTGCTCTCCTTCCTAATCTTGCTCTGCATCTTTATATTTCTTACTTGTGTTTTTTTCTAATAGAAGAGTTAGAAATAGACCATTCTGAGTTCTGTGAGCTACTCTAGAATATTATTGAAGGGAAGAAGTAGAATCCCTAAAAATAGCTTGTAGATCAGACATGTAAGGGCCTGGACATTAGGTGGTTTCCGGTAGAGCCATCCTCATGGGAGGAAATGGTAACCTGGGGACCTGGTTCTATGTCTGACTTAAGAGCTGTGAAGTGTTGAGAAAAACAGGTACCCTATATTCAGTGTCAAAGTGTGAATAAAAAGAGAAGGGAATAAATCATTAAAGAAATAACTTCATAAAAGTGCAAAAGGGAAACCTCCACTCCTATTTTCATTGCAGTGCTATTTATAATAACTAAGATATGTTAATAACCTAAATGCCCTAAAACAGATGAATGTATCCAGTAGGTGTGGAATATATACAAAATGGAATACTACTCAGCAATCAAAACAGATAAACTCATGCTATTTGTGACAACATGGTTGGAGCTGGAAGGGATTATGCTGAGCAAAATAAGTCAGAAGAAAAGAGGAAAATATTGGATGGTCTCACTTATGAGGGGATATAGGTAAACATAACAAAAAAACAGGGGAAATCAAAACTCACAGGCAAACCATAGACCTGTTGCATATGCAGGGGAAGGGGTATAAAATTGGTAGAAACAGGGGAGGGAAGAACACAGGGGACTATGGGAATGGTTGACAGGTGATGTGATGGTGGAGAATTATGGGGACTACATCTAAGGGGAAAAATCAAATATTGCACAAAAAAATGGACAATGAAATAAGAACATGATAAACAAACAAACAAACAAATAAATAAATAAACTAAGCACACACAAAAATACTATAAAAACCACCCCTCATATTTTTTTATCCAAGATTGCCCTGTTCTGGAACTAAATTCCTTTCTGGTTGATGAATATTTCTTATCACAGTACTTTTCACTTTATTTCATTTAAGAGCAAGTATGTGTTTTCAAAAAGATACATGTTTAATTTTTGAATACTCTCTTTTTTTTTTTATTTGTTTGTTTGTTTTGTTTATACATGCACTGGGAGTCAGAAGCGCGGGAGGGTGAGAGAATTCACCAGAGCCAGAGCGGGGAGCAGAACAGGCAGAAGGACCGAAGTACACTGCTGAGGGGAGCAGCGGGCAGCAGGAGAGGTCTGCGCGCCACGTGGGACCCTCCTCTGGTGGCCGGGGAGCAGCCGGGGATCGAACCGACGCCGCAGAGGCCGCGGGCAGCTTCGCAACCCAGCGCTCAACCGCTGTGCCACCGGGGAGGCCCATGTTTAATTTTTGAATGTTGCT
Organism: Talpa europaea; assembly: GCF_964194135.1. NCBI lineage: Eukaryota > Metazoa > Chordata > Mammalia > Eulipotyphla > Talpidae > Talpa > Talpa europaea. The sequence goes on from NC_140068.1 coordinate 134,892,612, forward strand.
TGGATCAGATATAACTCAGTTGGACTTAAAAGGTGAAAAAATTAATGTATAACTGGCCAAAAAATAATGTGTAATTTGTTACTTCCTCACTCAAGTGAAATTTAATTGTCAATTTGTGGCATAAGTTTAGGGAGTAATTTGTTGCTTCATTAATAGAAGCCGAATGGTATGCACACCTTTCAGAAGATGGGGATGTTTATTAGATTTTGTAATATTATGCATTTAAAATTAAATGAATGACTTCTTTACTCATTTAATGGAACTAAATGAAGTCTTTTTTGGGGGTATCTTTGAATCTATCACATTATACTATTATTTTCAATAATTTGATACAATAAACACAAATTAGTTGAAATTCCAGGTAACTATGTATGATCATTAAGTCAGCCCAACTGAAAAATACTCTTGGGGAAACGATACATATAATTGCAGGTTTTGGCCCCATGATATTAATCAAGAGCACCAAATACCCAGGGCACAAACAAACTCTGCTTATGCCAAAAAGATTTCATAACTGAACTTTCAGAGGCCAAAGAAAGGATTGAAATGGACTGATATTTCCTCCACAATTCAGATTTTTTGAATGTGACTGATTTGTAGAGATCACAATTTGAGCTGTCAACTGCTCACACTGACAGCATCTCTTTCTATGGAGTGAGTATGTTCTTGAATATGCTCTGGTGAGTTTCATAAAAACATAGATTATACACAATAGTGGAAAACCCATAAATTGTTTTTTTGAGTGAGACAGAGAATGAGCCACTAACATCGAACTTGTAAGACATGAAATAATATGAATGAGCCATATTATTTTAATGGAAATTAGGAATCTGGGAGAGAACAATGTAAACTCCTTACATGCTGAATCATTTATGGCATGTAATTACCTTCTCCCCACCCTTGCTTTTCTTTCTATAATGACATAGAAGAAATGCAGTGTGAAATTTCCTTCTGTTCATATTGTACATTGAATCCTATAATAATAACTTAATAGAGATGTGAGATGTTTTCCATATCAAAAATCACAGGTAAATTGTGGAAACATGCTAGGAAAATTTATCAATTGAGAATGGATCAAATATTTTAGTAAGGGAAAAAAAAACTACATTTTCTATCTGCACAAAATGAGGATTAAAAAAACATAGATAAAGATTGAAAGAGTATAATATGAATCATGCTTCTTGTCTTAATCTGACATTCTTGCCTTGTTATTTATTCTAATTCATAGGCAAAAATCTGAGTTAAAGAAAATTCTTGGATGGACTTGTGAATGGTCAATTATTTTTGAAAATTATTAGTTACTTATTCCTTTTACTCCTTATCTCTGCTTATTCCTTTCTTATGCATTCACATAACCTGAGAACCCTAAGTGTTTATAACATGCTAGTTTTTATTTGCATATGATATGATAATATGCATAGAGAACCCCAAAAACGCCACAGAAAAACTACTCAATATAATCAACCAGTTCAGTAAAGTAGCAGGATACAAAATCAACACACGAAAATCAGTAGTCTTCCTATACACAAACAATCTGATGAAGAAATCAAGAAAACCAACCCTTTTATAATTGACACCAAAAAAATCAAATACTTGGGAATAAACGTAACAAAAGAGGTGAAAGACCTATACAAAGAAAATTATAAAATGCTATTAAAAGAAACTGAAGAGGACACAAAGAAATGGAAAGAAATCCCCTGCTCATGGATTGGAAAGATTAACATTATTAAAATGTCCATCCTCTCAAAAGCAATCTACAGATTCTTTGCTATTCCACAAAAATCCCAATGACATCTTCAAAGAAATAGCACAAATTCTTATGAAATTCATATGGAACCACAAAAAAACATGAATAGCCAAAGCCCTATTGATGAAAACAAAGGAGAAAGGAAATATCACACTTCCAAACTTCAAGCTATACTACAAAGCCATAATAATTAAAACAGCTTGGCATTAGAACAAAAACAGACACATAGACGAATGGAATCAAATAGAGAGCCCAGAAATAAAGCCACACTTATATGAACAACTAATATTTGACAAAGGAGCAAAGAATATACAATGGAACATGGACAGTTTGTTCAATAAATGGTGCTGGGAAAACTGGACCTCAACATACAAAAAAATGAAACTAGACCACTACCTCTCACTGTGCACAAAAATCAATGTAAAATGGATAAAAGAACTGGACGTAAAGATCTGAAACCATAAAACATATCAAAGAAAATATAGGTAAAACACTACAAGACATACATCTCAGGAACATCTTTAAAGACTCATCACCCAAAGCAGTGACAGTGAAGGCAAAGATAAACACCTGGGATTACATCAAACTGAAAAGCTTCTACACAGCAAAAGAGACATTAATCAAAACACAGAGACACCCCACTTATTGGAAAAAAAAACTTTGCCTTCCATTCAACTGATAAGGGACTGATCACAAAGATACACAAAGAACTCACATGGCTCAACAAAAACAAAATAAACAATCAGGTCAAGAAATGGGCAGAAGAACTTAAAAGACATTTCTCCAAAGAGGAAATGCAAATGGCCAACAGGCATATGAAAAAACATTCAACATCCCTTATAATCAGGGAAATGCAAATTAAAACCACATTGAGATATCACCTGACACCAGTAAGAATGGCACATATCAAAAAAAAAAGCAAAAAACAAAAAACAAGCAACAACAAATGTTGGCGAGGATGTGGTGCAAAGGGAATGCTCCGACATTGCTGGTGGGAGCGCAAACTGGTCCAGCCACTGTGGAAGTCTGTCTGGAGGTTCCTCAGTCTACTAAAAATGGAGCTACCATATGACCTGGCAATTCCACTCATAAGGATCTACCCAAAGGACACAAAAACATTGATTCCAAAGAACACCTGTACATCTATATTTATTGTAGCACTATTTACAATAGGTAAAACCTGGAAAACAACTCAAATGCCCAAAAATAGATGACTGGATCAAGAAGATGTGGTATATATACACAATGGAATATTATTCAGCAATCAAAAAAGATAAACTCATGCCGTTCACAGATAAATGTGGATGGAGCTAGAAGGGATTATGCACAGTGAAATAAGCCAGAAGGAAAAAGAAAAATATTGGATGGTTTCACTTATAACAGGAATATAGGGGAACCAAATAAGACATCAGTGTAAAAAAAATAATAACAGCACAAAACACAACAAAGCAAAAACAGACGATTATAAATCAGAGACATCCTGCAGGGGAGGAGGAGGGACTGGATCAGAGGGAGGGAAGGAGGAGCACAGGGGACTGTGGTGATGGTGCATGGGTGCCTTGGGGAAGGAAATTCTATGGGGACTTAATCTGAGGGGGAGGGGGGACGCAAACATTGTTTAAAAATAATAAAAAAAGAAACATCTCAGATGATAGCAGGTTTTATGAAAGCAAGAATCTTCAGAATAAAAGGAGTTAATTACAAAGATGAGAATAATTTTAATATTAGTGAATTAATTTTAAATTAGTTTAAGATTGTTATGATAAATGTTCTATTTTAGATTGTTAGTAAAGATTCTTTAAAGTACAAGATGTTTAAAAAATGTTAGTTTTATGTTGTGTAAATAGAGGTTAGATCCACATCACAAAAGATATGTCATACAGATACAGATAATTTTCAAGAACATATAAATATATTATGAAGTAACTATTTAATTATAATTTTAGAATCTGTCAAAATTTTGCTGTTGCAGTAATTTTATTTTTTAATATTTATTTATTTTCTAATGAAATTGTTAATTTTTGGACAGTGTTTTATTCCTCCCTCATGTGTAGTCTCCATACACGTAGCACCTGTGATTCATTCCATTTCAAATGGTTCCCATTGTTTTGCAGCAAACATCACTGGCAGATTAAGAAAGACTATAGCTAATTTCACTGTGATTGGGTTTCTTCTGATGGGATTTCTGCCAAACCTGAGGTGTAAATCTTACTTGCTTCTCTGTTCATAGTCTTATTCGTGGTGGCGTTAACAGGCAATATCCTCATTATCACTGCAAATTCCATGGACAGTAGTCTCCATTCACCCATGTATTTCTTCCTGAAACATCTCTCCTTTCTGGATCTGTGCTACATTTTGGTGACTGCCAAGGTCCATTTTCAATTCTTTCATGCACAGTGGCTACATTTCCCTAGGGGAATGCATAGTGTAGTGCTTTGCTTTCACTCTCTGTGCTGCTTTTGAGCTGTCCATGCTCACAGTGATGTCTTATGATCACTACATGGCCATCTGCCTTCTACTGCACTATGAAATCATCTTGGATGTCAGCAAATGTGTCCACGGAGTCTTACGCATCTGGATCAGTGGGGTCATTTCTGGAGCCATACACACAGCTGCCACTTTCTCCATGCACTTCTGTGGTTACCAGATTCACCAATTCTTCTGTGATAGCCTCCAGGTCCTGAAACTCTCTTGTTCTAATGAATATATCAGTGAAATTGGAGTCACTGGCTTTGTGGGTCTTATGGACTTTCTTTGTGTCACCTTTATTGGTCTGTCCTATGCACAGTTATTCTCTACTGTGCTGAGGATGCCATGTGCTGAGGGCAGAGCTAAGGCCTTTTTTACTTGTCTTCCTCACCTTGCTCTTGTCATTCTCACCTCGCTCTTGTCATTTTATTCATTTCAACAGCCTCTTTTGAGTCTCTCAAGCCACCTTCTGTCTCTCCAAGTTCACTGGATTTTTTTTCACGATTATGTACACAATTGTTCCCCCAATCCTAAATCCAGTGATTTACAGCCTAAGAATTAAAGCCATAGTGTTGGGTGCAAAAATGTTCTCCCAGTTGGTGGGGTTTCTCTTTGTTTTTGTTATTGTCTCTTTTGCTGTGCAAAAGCTCTTTAATTTGATATAGTCCCAGCTGTTTATCTTTGCCTTCACTATCACAGCTTTGGGTGATGTGTCTGTAAAGATGTCTTTGATGTGCAAATCACGTAGTGTTTCGCCTATATTTCCTTCTATATATTTTATGGTTTCAGGTCTTATGTCTAGTTCTTTAATCCATTTTGAGTTGATTTTTGTGTATGGTGTGAGGTGGTGGTCAAGCTTCATTCTTTTGCATGTAGCGACCCAGTTTTCCCAGCACCATTTATTGAACAAACTTTCTTTGCTCCAATGCATAGTCTTTGCTCCTTTGTCAAAGATTAGTTGACCATAAACCTGTGGGTTTATTTCTGGATTTTCTATTCGATTCCATTGGTCTGTATGTCTGTTCTTGTTCCAATACCATGCGGTTTTGATGATTATGGCTTTGTAGTATAGTTTGAAGTCTGGGAGTCTGATGCCTCCATTCCCTTCTTTTTTTTTCAGGAGAGCTTTGGCTATTCGGGGTTTTTTGTGATTCCATATGAATTTCATCAATAATTGTTCTATTTCTTTGAAGAATGACATTGAAATTTTGATTGGAATAGCATTGATCACAAAAATCTGCAAAGAGCTGATGAGACTCAACAACAACAAAGAAAATAATCCAGTCAAAAAATGGGCAGAAGAGCTTAAAAGAAACTTCTCTGAAGAGGAAATGCAAATGGCCAACAGGCATATGAAAAAATGTTCAACATCACTTGTCATCAGGGAAATGCAAATCAAAACTACCATGAGATACCATCTTACACCAGTGAGAATGGCACATATTAAAAAAACTAGCAACAACAAATGTTGGCGAGGGTGTGGAGAAAAAGGAACTCTTCTGCACTGTTGGTGGGAGTGCAAACTGGTCCAACCACTGTGGAAAGCTGTGTGGAGATTTCTGGACCTACTAAACATAGAGCTTCCATATGACCCAGCAATTCCACTCCTAGGTATTTACCCAAAGGACACAGAAACATCAATTCCAAAGAACACCTGCACCCCTATGTTTATAGCAGCACTGTTTACAATAGCTAAGCTTTGGAAACAACCCAAATGCCCAAAAATAGATGACTGGATCAAGAAGATGTGGTACATATATACCATGGAATATTACTCAGCATTCAAAAAAGATAAACACATGCAATTTGCTGCAACATGGATGGCGCTGGAAGGGATCATGCTCAGCGAAATAAGCCAAAAAGAAAAAGAAAAATACCGGATGGTCTCACTCATAGCAGGAATCTAGAAAACTTAAATAAGGGACCAGGAAAATGAATAACTATAAGAAAGTGAAAATCAAAATCAACAAAAAAACTATGAACCAGAGACACTTTTAGGGGGGCGGGGACGGGAGGGGAGGGATTGGGGTCAGAATGGGGGGCTGCAATTGTATGGGGAATATAACAATAAAATTTATAAAAAAAAAAAAAATAAAACTAATTCAGTTAAAAATGGAAAAAAAAAAAAAAAAACTAACAAATAAAAAAAAACATTACTTGTGCTCTCACATATAAGAGAGAAAAGTTACGAGGTAACCTAAATCCCAGACTCCCAACTTTCAAGCCACTTAATTTATTGTAACAATCTCTTTGGAAACTGGGTGTTCCCTCAAGGCTGTGGCCATGTAAAAAAAAAAAAAAAAAAAAAAAAAAAAAAGAATTAAAGCCATAAAGGTAGCTTAAGAAACATATTCCAAGGAAAAATTTTTAGCTGACATCTTTTGTTGAATGCAGATTTTTTTTTGGTGTTGGAACACTCTTTTTTTTTTTTTTGAATACAGTTTTATGTATGGGGTGATTCCCTGACATAATGAAATTCTTTTGCAAGTGGTTGTTCAGTTTTACCAACACCATTTATTGAAGATATTTTGCTATTTTCTTTGAATGATCTAGGCTCCTTGTCTTAAATTAGCTGGGGATATATGTGCACATATATTTATCAGCTCTTTATGCTATTCCTTGGATTCATGTGCCTGCTGTTATTGCAGCATTTTACTGTTTGGTATCTCCATTTTGTTTTTCCCCCTTAGTATTGCTTTGGATTTGTGGTTCTGTACAAATTTCATTTGTTCAATTTCTGTGAAAACACCATTTAATTTTTGATAAGAATTGCATTGATTGTGTACCTGACTTTAGGTAAGATGGCCATGTAAATACTGTTAGAATGCTTGAATCCAGAAACCCTTGGGGACCTATCTGTCCATTGGGATAGGTAACATCAGGGTATAGCATATCCAGATATGTAAGCCAGAGAGAAAAGAAAAAAAAAACATATTTATAAAATATAGAGAAAGACCTCATAAACCTGGGAAAGGAAGTAAATATAACTGTTCATAAAGCTAAAGTAATACCTGATTATCTAAATGTAATGAGAACTACATTAAGTACATATTCGTGAAACTATCAAGAGTTCAGGACAAAGAAACAATAATAAGATTAACTAGGCAAAAAAGAAAATCCCATCAGTTAGCGTTACATATTCTCTAAAGAATGACATGCAGTAATTTCTATGCAAGTGGAGGGAATTTGAAAAAAATTATATACAATACTACTAATCAGAATTATAAAAACAAATATTGGATATTCATATAAGAGATAATACAACATGAAACTCTTTAAAAATTTCTGAACATCAACAAATACCTTGAGGGGTCTGAGGCTAAAAAGAGAGTGGGGAGATGAAAAGCCAGGGGACACAAGGGTGAGGGATGGTGGGGGGGGAAGGAAAAGAAAAAAGTTCAGTGTACTAACCTTGGAACTGTTCCATAATTTTGAGATTTCTTTTTAAAATAATCCAATAGTTCTGCAGGACACAAGTTATAATTGTATTTTGATTGCATTTCTCAAGAGATGCTTGTTTAACTCAGGTTTTGATGTTAGAAAATGTCTATATAACTGGATATTTCTTCTTTACTCTTTTAACTACATCAAGAAGCAGTTCTATAAAACTAAAGGTATATAATGTGTTGCCAGCTTTAGACCACATGGAAAAGCAATGTATTTGCTAGTGATAGCACTAGGAGGATGAGTGGAAGCAGAGTTTATGAGCCGAGGGAAATAATGGTAAATTGAATCAACAGGAACTAACTAAATGTACCATAAATGAGAAGTAAGGTGACTATATCAAAAGCTATATATGTTTGCATGGTCTCATTTATTCTTTTATTTCATCAAAATTTCCATAAATAAAGTAGGAAGTTCCTAAGTCTGCTGCTTGCAGTCTGTTACTTGGAGTCAGCTGCTGCTGGAGTGGAAAGTTCCTGGGATGTGCTGCTTGCCCACATTGGTAGCTCTGACGACCTTAACACCCTTCCCAAGCAGTAAAGAAAGTCTATGATGGATGGGGTGACAAATTTCCACATATAAACTGTATTAAACCTGACCATTCTTGGGATTCTGGGTTCAGATTTTTGAGAGCTATCCCATTAACCTGCCAGTGTGACAAATAAATGTCTCTGTCTCTCTACCTCTCTGAGGGCAGCCTGATTTCTCTGGGAAATTGCCGTAACATAATTACATAAATTGATATGTATAATAACATATTGCTGGAGTTTCAATTTAAAAAATTATTTATATGTTTTTTGCATCAGTGTTCATTTTTAAACAATATTTGCTTCTCTGCACCCCCTCCAGGTGTAGTCCCCATAGAGTTACCTTCATCAATGCACCTATGCATCATCACCCTAGGCCCCTGTGATCCTCCTTCCCTCCCTCTCATCATCTCCCTCCTCCGCCCCTGCACGATACCAGGTTGCTCAGGATGTGGTGCAAAAGGAACTCTCCTACATTGCTGGTAGGAATACAAACTGGTCCAACCATTATGGAAATCTGTCTGGAGGTTCCTCAGTCTACTAAAAATGAAGCTACCACATGACCAAGAAATTCCACTCCTAGAGATCGACCCAAAGGACACAAACACATTGATTCAAAAGAACACCTGTACCCCTATGTTTATTGCAGCACTATTTATAATAGGTAAAACCTAGAAACAACAAAAATGCCCAAAAGTAGATGAAGTTTCAATATTGATTGAACACACACACATACACAGATGCATCACAAATCCAGTTAACATAAATCTAAACTGTCTATGTTAGAAACATAAATGTGTATATGGTATATCCATCATCAATCTGATAATGTCACATGATTAGAAATATGTACTTGGTTTTTGTCCTCTGTTCCTGTCACAGCTCGCCAAACCCATGTCATTCCCTCTGTGATAGAGTGGGAAGAACATCTTGTTCTTCAGAAGTCCTTTCAACACATCACACTTTACATTGATAATATGTCTCATTTATGTTGATAATATGACTCATTGTGGCCACTTATGTAAATTCAGGATAGTGTTTGTTTGCCAGAGAACAACCATGTGATTAGAATGTGAACCATTCAATTCTACGTGACCTCTGAAGAAGAGAGGGAAATCGAAGGATGAGTTACTTGCCAATAACCAATAGTTTAAACAATCTTGTCTATGTAATGTGGCCACCAATGAAACTTAAACAGCAGAGATTCATAGAATTTCAGGTTGTGGAACCCAAGGAGGTTCTGGGAAGATGTGTGACAAGAAAGGCGAGGAAATTCTGCTCCCTTTCCCCAATCTTGTCCTACATTTCTTTATATTTCTTATTTGTATTTTTTCTAATAAATCACAAGGAGTTATAAACAGACCATTCTGAGTCTGTGAGCTACTCTTGAATATTATTGAAGGGAAGTCATGGAAGCCCCAATAGTATCTTGTAGATCATACATAAAGGACCTGGACATTCAGGTGGTGTCTCGTAAAGGCATTCTCATGGGAGGGAATGGTAACCTGGGGGCCTAATTCTGTGTCTGACTTAAAAGCTGCGGAAGTGTTGAGAAAAACAGGTACCCTGTATTCAGTATCAGACGTGTGACTAAAAAGAGAAAGGAATAAATCACTCAAAAAAAACCCCAAATCCTTGGGCCTCCCCTGGTGGCGCAGGGGTTGAGCGCGGCTGCCCGCAGACTCTGCGGTGCCGGTTTGATCCCTGACCACCGGCGAGGGTCCCACATGGTGCGCAGACCTCTCCTGCCATGCCCACTGCTCCCCTCAGCAGTGTGTTTCGTCAGTCTGCCTGTTCTGTTCCCTGCTCTGGCTCTGGTGAGTTCTCTCACCCTCCCGCGTTTCTGACTGTGCCCAGTGCTTGTATAAATAAATCTTTAAAAAAAAAAAAAACCTCATAAATGTGCAAAAGGGAAACCTCCACTCCTATTTTCATTGCAGTGCTATTTATAATAGCTAAGATATGTAAATAACCTAAATGTCCTAAAACAGACAAATGGATCAAGCAGCTGTGGCATATACACAAAATGGAATACTACTCAGCAATCAATAAAGATAAACTCATGCCATTTGTGGCAACATGGATAGAGCTGGAAAGGATTATACTGAGAAAAATAAGTCAGAAGAAAAAAGAAAAATATTGGATGGTCTCACTTATAAGGGGGGTATATGGAAACCTGAGAAGAGATCAGGAAAAATCAAAATTCACAGGAAAACCATAGATTTGATGCAATGCAGGGGTGGGGGTGTAAAGGGGGTAGAAAAAGGGGAGGAAAGAGCACAGGAGACTATGGTGATTGTTGACAGGTGATGTGATGGTGGGAGAATGATGAGGACTACAACTGAGGGGAGAAATCAAATATTGTAAAAAAAAGGATATTGATGTAAGAACATAATCAATCAATCAATCAATAAACAAACTAGGCATACACAAAAATACTATAAAAACCACCCCTCACATTCTGTTTCAGGATTGCCCTGCTCTGAAACTCAATTCCTTTCCAGTTGATGAATATTTTACATCACAGTACTTTTTCACTTTATTCATTTGAGAGCAAACTAATAAAAATATGTATGTTTCACTTTTTGAAAGTTGTTTGTTATACAACTAATGAGTATAACAGTGATATTGGAGTCAGATACAAATAAGTTGTATCTACAAAGTAAAAAGGTGAATATATAATTGGCCAAAAAATAATGGGTTATTTACTTCCCCACTCAAAGTGAAATTTGATTGTCATTTAGTGGCATAAGATTAGGGAGTAATTTGTTGCTTCATTAGTAGAAATAAAATGGTATTTACACCTTTCAGAAGATGGGGTTGTTTATTGTATTTTGTAATATTATGCATTTAAAATTAAATGAATGACTTGTTTACTCATTTAATGGAACTAAATGAAGTCTTTTTTTGGGTATTTTTGAACTATCACATTATACCATTATTTTCAATAATTTGATCCAATAAACACTAATTAGTTGAATCCAGATTACTATGTATGATCATTAAGTCAACTCAACAGAAAAAACCATCTTTGGGAACAGTAAATATAATTGCACAGTCTGGCTCCAGGGCATTTTTAAGAGCACCAAATACCCAGGGCACCCACAAACTTTGCTTATGCTAAAAATATTTCCTAACCGAATCTCCAGAGGCCAAAGAAAGGATTGAAATGGCCTGATTTTTTTCTCCACAGTTCAGATTTTTTGAATGTGACTGATTTGTAGAGATCAAGATTTTGGGCTGTCAACAGCTCATACTGACAGCTTCTCCTTCAATGGAAGAAATATGTTCTTGAATATGCTATGGTGAGTTTCATAAAACATAGATATACAGAATAGTGGAAAACCCATAAATTACTTATTTTAAGTGAGTGAGGGAACCAGTCACTATCATTCAACTTGTAAAACATGCAATAATATGGATGAGCTATGGTTATTTTAGTGGAAATTAGGAATCTGGGAGAGAACACTGTAAACTCTTACATGCTGGAATCATTTTATGGCATGTTATTACTTCCTCCCTAATGTTGCTTTTCTTTCTATAATGTTATAGAAGAAATTCAGTGTGAATTTTCCTTCTGTTCATATTATACATTGACTCTTATAATAATGACTTAACAGAGATGTGAGATGTTTTCCATATCAAAAATCACAGATAAATTGTTGAATCATGATAGGGAAATTTTAAATTGAAAATGAATCAAATATTTTAGTACTGGCAAAATAACTACACTTTTTAGCTGCACAAAATAAGGATCAAAACAAACATAGATAAAGATTGAAAGAGTATAATAAGAGACACACTTCTTGTCTTTTAAAAAAATATTTATTTATTTTTTAAAGATTTATTTATTTATTTATGCAAGCACTGGGGTACAGTCAGAAGTGGGGGAGGGTGAGAGAATTCACCAGAGCCAAAGCGGAGAGCAGAACAGGCAGACTGACAAAGTACACTGCTGAAGGAAGCATCGGGTGAGTCCGGGCAGGTCTGCTTGCCGTGTGGGTCACGCCAGTGGTGTGTGATCAAACTCATGCTGCCCTGTGGATAGCTTCATAGTGCTACATCTTAACCCCATGTGCCAACAGAGAGGTCTTATAGTTTTTTTTTAAATAATAAATTTTATTTTTATATTCTCCATACAATTGCAACCCCCTCATTCTGACCCCAATCCCTCCCCTCCCGCCCCCCACCTCCCAAAAAGTGTCTCTGGTTCATAGTTTTTTGTTGATTTTGATTTTCACTTTCTTATAGTTATTCATTTTCCTGGTCCCTTATTTAAGTTTTCTAGATTCCTGCTATGAGTGAGACCATCTGGCATTTTTCTTTTTCTTTCTGAGAGGTCTTATAGTTTTTGGATTTGTCAAAATTTTGCTGTTGCACTCATCTTAATTTTAATATTTATTTATTTTCTTATATTATTGTTAATTTTTGAACAGTGCTTTAGTCCCCCCTCATGTGTAGTCTCCATACACAGAGCACCTGTGATTCATTCCATTTCAAATGTTTCCCATCTTGATTTGCAGCAAACATCACTGGTAAATTAAGCAGGACTATGGCTAATTTCACTATGAGTGGGTTTCTTCTGATGGGATTTTCTGTCAAGCCTGAGCAGGAAATCACACTTGCTTCTCTGTTCTTAGTCTTATATGTGGTGGCGTTAACTGGCAATATCCTCATTATCACCGCAACTTCCATGGACAGTAGCCTCCACTCACCCATGTATTTCTTCCTGAAACATCTCTCCTTCCTGGATCTGTGCTACATTTCTGTGACTGTGCCAAGGTCCATTTACAACTCGTTCATGCATAGTGGCTATATTTCCCTCGGGGAATGCGTAGTGCAGAGTTTTGCTGTCATTCTCTGTATTTCTGCTGAAATGCCCATGCTCACAGTGATGTCTTATGACCGCTACGTGGCCATATGCCTTCCACTGCATTATGAAATCATCATGGATGACAGCAAATGTGTCCATGGAGTCCTAGGAGTCTGGATCAGTGGGGTTATTTCTGCATCCATGCACATGGCTGCCACTTTTTCCATGCACTTCTGTGGTTACCAGATTCACCAGTTCTTCTGTGACATCCCCCAGATCCTGAAACTCTCTTGCTCTAATGAGTATAACAGTGATATTGGAGTCACTGGCTTCGTGGCTCTTATGACCTTTCTTTGTGTCACCTGTATTGGACTGTCCTACATCCAGATATTCTCTAGTGTGCTGAGGATGCCATCTGCTGAGGGCAGAGCTCAGGCCTTTTCCACTTGCCTTCCTCATCTTGTCGTGATCATATTATTTGTTTCAACAGCTTCCTTTGAGTTTTTCAAGCCACCTTCTGACTCTCCAAGTGCATTGGACATTTTTCTCACTATTATGTACACAGTTGTGCCCCCAACACTCAATCCAATGATCTATAGCCTAAGAAATAAAGCCATAAAGGTTGCTCTACGAAAGGTATTCCAAAGAAGAAAAGCTGGCCTCTTTTGTTGAATGCAGATTTTATTTTTTGGTTATGCAACACTCTTGGGTTTGAATACAGTTTTGTGTATGGGGTGATACCCTGGTGTAATGAAATTCTTTTGCATGTGGTTGTTCAGTTTTACCAACACCACTTATGGAAGACAATTTGGTATTTTCTTTTAATGTCTTGGCTCTTTGTCTGGTGCTATAAGTGTGCACATATTTATGAGCTCTTTATGCTGCTCCTTGGATTCATGTGCCTGTTGTTATTGTAGCATCATATTATTTGCATTCAGGGAGGTGGTGCCTCCATTTTTACTCTTCCTTCTTAGTATTGCCTTGGATGCTGTGGTTCTGTACAAATTTTGTTTGTTCAATTTCTGTGAAAAATGCCTTAAATTTTTGATAGGAATTACATTGAATATGTGCATAACTTTAGGTAAGATGACCATGTAAACCATGTTAAAATGCTTGAATTCAGAAACCTTGGGGAGCTTTCTGTCTGTTGGGATAGGCAACATCAGGATATAGTGTATTCAAGAATGGAAGACAGAGAGAAAAGAAGGGAACACATTTATAAACTATAGAGGAAAATTTCATATACCTGGGAAGGGAAGTAAATATATCAGTTCATAAAGCTTAAGGAACACCTGATTAACTAAATGTAATGAGAACTACATTAAGTACATATTCATGAAAGTATCAAGAGTTCAGGACTAGGAAACAATAATAAGATTGACTAGGCAAAAGGGTTGGTGGCTTATAATGAAAATCCCATCAGGTTAACATAACATATTCTCAAAAGAATGAATTGCAGTAATTTCCAACAAAATGGAGGGATTTTGAAAAAAAATACACACAGTAATACCAATCAGAAATAAAAAACAGATATTGGATATTCATATAAGAGATAATTGCACAAAATAAAACTCTTTAAAAATTCCTGGACATCAACAAATACCTTGAGGGGTCTGAGGTTAAAGAGAGAGTGGGGAGGGGAAAGGCCAAGGGACACAAAAGTTGGTGGTGGGGAAAGATGGAAAGGAAAAAAGTTCTGTGCACTAACCTTGGAACTGCTCTGTAATTTTGAGATTTCTTTTTTCAAATAAACAAATAGTTGTGTAGGACACAAGTTATAATTGTGTTTTGATTGCATTCCTCAACACATGCTTGTTTTACTCAGGTTTTGACATTAGAAACCATTAATATAAGTGGATATTTCTTCTTTACTCCTTTAACTGCATCAAGAAGCAGTTCTATAAAAATAAAGGTATATAGGGCCTCCCCGGTGGCGCAGCGGTTGAGCGCTGGGTTGCGAAGCTGCCTGCGGCCTCTGCGGCGCCGGTTCGATCCCCGGCTGCTCCCCGGCCACCGGAGGAGGGTCCCACATGGCGTGCAGACCTCTCCTGCCGCCCGCTGCTCCCCTCAGCAGTGTACTTCGGTCCTTCTGCCTGCTCTGCTCCCCGCTCTGGCTCTGGTGAATTCTCTCACCCTCCCGCGCTTCTGACTGTACCCAGTGCGTGTATAAACAAAAACAAACAAACAAATAAATAAATAAATAAAATGCCTCTATAAAAAAAAAAAATTCTAAAAAAAAAAAAAAAAGGTATATAATGTGTTTCCAGCTTTAGAACACATGGAAAAGCAATATCTTTGCTAATGATAGCTCTCAGAGGATGAGTGGAAACGGAGTATATGAGGCTAGGGAAATAACGGGAAATTGAATCAACAGGAACAAAGTAAAATAACATAAATGACAAGTAAGATGACTATAACAAAAGCTATACATGCTGCATTCTCTCCTTTCATTTTTCAGTTCATCAAAAGATACATCATTATGTAAATTGACAATGTATAATAATATATTGCTGAAGTTTCAGTATTGATTGAACACACACAGATGTATCACAAATGAAGTTAGCGTAAATGTGAAATTGTCTTTGTGTTAAGAAACATAAATGTTTATATGGTAAACCCATCATCAGTCTTTGATAATGTCACATAATTAGAAATACATACTTGGTTTTTGTCCTCTGTTCCTGTCTCAGCTTGCTCAAATCCATGTCATTACCTGAGTGATAGAAGGTGAAAAGCATCTTGTTCTTCAGATGTCCTTTTCAACACATCACACTTTACACTGATAATATGACTCATTATGTTGATAATATCACTCAATGTGGGCACTTATGTAAATTCAAGATGGTGGTTGTATGCCAGAGGACAACCAAGTGATTAGAATGTGAATCATTCATTCCTACCTCTGACCTCTGAAGAGGAGAAGGAAATTGAAGGTGAGCTAATTGCCAATAACCAATAGTTTAAACAATCTTGTTTATGTAATGTGGCTACCAATGAACCTTAAACAGCATAGATTTGGAGAGTTCTGGGTTGTGGAACCCAAAGATGTATTGGGAAGATGTGTGAGAAGGAAGGCGAGGAATTTCTACTTTCCTTCCCCAATCTTGTCCTGCAGCTGTCTATATTTCTGATTTGGATTTTTTCTAACAAATCACTAAGAGTTAGAAATAGACCATTCTGAATTCTGTGAACTACTCTAGAATACTTTTGAAGGGAAGGAGTGGAACCCCCATAATAGTGCATAGATCAGTCATGTAACAATCTCGACATTCAGGTGGTGTCTGGTAGAGCCATTCTCATGGGAGGGAATGGTAATCTGGGGGCTTGGTTCTATGTCTGACTTAAATGCTGTGGAAGTGTTGCGAAAAACAGGTACCCTGTATTCAGTGTCAGAAATGTGACTAAAAAGAAAGAAAGAAATCACTAAGAAAATAATCAAAAAAGTACAAAAGTCGTCACATATTTAAAATGCTGCCTTAGAAAATATTCACTAAAATTCAAAAAAGTATGCAGTAATGGAGGAGTGGATGGTCAGCATGACATTTTGAAAACCAAAAGTAATTGGCAGAATAATATAATCATCTTGTTAATAGCAATATGAATGTATTAATGTGGCTAAAATTTATTATTAGAATTAATTTTTAAAATATTTATTTATTTATGCATACAAGAACCGGGGTACAGGCCAGATGTGGGGGGAGGGTGAGAGGAGTCACCAGAGACAGAGCCGGGAACAGAACAGACAGACTGACTGAAATACACTGCTGATGGGAGCAGCGGGTGAGACAGGAGAGGTCTGCCAATCATGTGGGATTCTTGTCAGCAGGCTGGGATTGACCCGGACCTGCAGAGGTTGCTGAAAGCTTCACAGTGCTGTGCTCAACTGCCTGTGCCAGAGGGGGAGGCCCTAGAATTAATTTTTAAGAAATCCATCTTCATACTGTTTGTGGGCGATGCACTATTTAGATTTTTACATGGTATGAAAACTGAATAGCCAAATGTGTTATAATGAAATAATGTACTTACTCACATGTGTTACAAAAATGATCACAAAATGGGTTAAAGATCAAATTGTAAGGGCTAAAACTGTAAAATAGTGGACAAGATAAGGGTAAATCTGTATGAATTTGAACTTGTTGATAGATTGTCAGTATGACACAAAATCATGAGTAAAAGACAGCAAATAAAATTGATTTTATCACACTAATAGACTACCTTGTCAAGAACCTCCCTGGTGGCACAAGGGGATAAGCACCACATTATGAAGCAATCTGAAGCCTCTGCAGCATGAGTTCGATCCCTGGCCGGCCAGGGAGCAACCCACATGGTGCAGCAGACCTCTCCTGACTCGCCAGCTGCTCCCTTCAGCAGTGTACTTTGATCAATCTGCCCGTTCTATTCTCCAGTCTGTCTCTGGTGAATCCTCTCACCCCCCACATCTCTGGCCTGTACCCCAGCTTTTGTATTCATAAATAAATAAATCTTCAAAAAAAGATTCTATGAAGTAACAGAACACATTGCACACTACAGGAGAAAACTGAAATGATGCTTATTACAAACAGAAAACATGAAAAGTATAAAACTCTCCTTTTTAGATAATGAGGATGTTTGTTAAACATAATATTATTAGTTAAAAATCAAATAAAAAATACCTGATGGTCTCACTCATAGCAGGAATTTAGAAAACTTAAATAAGGGACCAGGAAAAAGATTAATTATAATAAAGTAAAAATCAAAATAAATAAGCAACTATAAACCAGAGACACACTGGGGGGGATAGGATCAAAACAAGGTGGGTGGGAATTGTATGGGTACTATAGACAAGATGAAAATTGTGAAAATTGTGCAAATTGTGAAAATTGTGCAAAAATGAAAGAAATGATGTAAAATATATAAAATTAAAATAATAATAAAAGAATCAATGACTTGTTAATTCATTTAATAGAATAGAATAAAGTCATTTTTTGTTATTTTTATATCTAACACACATTATATTTTTCAATAATTTGATCCAATAAGCACAAAAGACAAACTATAACTATATATGCTTACTAAATTAACTCAGCATAAAAATACTCTGCAGAAACACTCAATATAATTACAAGTTTTGGTCCCAAGGTATTTACCATGAACACCAAATACCCACAGCACCTAAAAAATGAGAAGTGCCAAAGAGGTTTAATAGCCTAAAATCTAGTGGCCTAAGAAGGTTTGTGTGTTTTTTTTTTTAAGATTTATTTATTTATTTATTCATTCATTCATTCATTCATTCATTTATTTATTTATTTATTTATTTATTTATTTATTTATTTATTTATTTATACAAGCACTGGGTACAGTCAGAAGTGCAGGAGGGTGAGAGAATTCACCAGAGCCAGAGCGGGGAACAGAACAAGCAGACTGACGAAATACAGTGCTGAGGGGAGCAGTGGGCGCGGCAGGAGAGGTCTGTAGCAGAGGCTTAGTGCAGCTTCGCGGCCCAGCGCTCAACAGCTGCACCACCAGGGGAGGCCCCTAAGAAGGGTTTTTAATGGACTTATTTTTCCTCCATAGCTCAGATTTCTCTGAATGTGACTGATTTTAGAGACCAGGATTTTAGAGACCAGCTACTCACACTGCCAGCCTCTCCTTCTGTTGAGGAAAGAAGCTCTTGAACTGACTCTTGTGAGTTTTCTTAGATTCTAAAAAGATAGGTTATGCAGAATAATGGAAAGTACATAAGTTACTGATTTGAGTGGGTGAAAAAACCAGCCATTACCATTTGAATGGTAAAATATGAAATAACATGTATGAGCCTTGATTATTTTAATGGAAATTAGAAATCTGGAAGAGAATATTTTAAACTCCTCCCATTCCAGAATTATTTTATGGAGTGTAATTACCACCTCCCTAGCAATGTCATCACAGATGTAATTCAGTGTGAATGTGTGATGGGATGATACTTTCTGATAGTCCTTGTGTTCATACTATTCACTACCCTTACAATAATGACTTATAACGGATGAGAGTTGCTTTCCACATCAGAAATCACAGATAATAGCCATTCTCACAAGTGTAAGATGACCTGTCATGTAACTTTGATGTGTTTATTCCACATTAAGAGACTCTTGGGTTCTGTCTTGTTTGGAGAAGAACCTGTTCAGAACCTCTGGCCATTTTTTTATAGGATTTTATAATGCTGAATTGTACTACCTTAGTATATGCTTCAGATATTAACCCCTTGTCTGATATATGGTTTGTAAATATCCTTTCCCTTTCGTTAGGTTGCCTTTTTCTCCTAAAGATGGTTTCTTTCACTGAGCAGAACGAGAGTCATCTCTAAACCTATTGGCTCTGTTCGCCTATGTATTGTATGGTTTTAAGTTCTCACTAAGGTAGATGTCAGTGAGTTGATGGTCTGTTTCTTTTTTTATTTCTTCTTCTTTTTTTTAACATATCATTGCTCATTTTTGTGCAGTGTATACTTGTATGCTTTCTCCTTTCAGGTACTATCCATGTGAAATTTCCACCACCAGTTTACCTGTGAACCATCACCATACTCCTTTGTGCTCTTCTCTCCCCTGTTTTAATTCCTCTACCTCCCCTTCCCTTGCAGAATGTCTCCAATTTATAGTTGCCTGCTAATTTTTTTTATTATTATTTTTTTTCACCTGATCCCTTATTTGGTTTCCCTATATTCCTCCTATAAGTGAAACCATCCTATATTTTCTCATTCCTTCTGTCTTATTTCACTAAGCATAATCCTTTCTAACTCCATCCATGTTGCTGTGAATGGCATAAGTTTATCTTTTTCATTGCTGAATGTGGCGGCTCCTGAGAGCAATGTGACAATTGCCACAATCTCGCATTAATTGGGTGGCTGTGCTAGTGTGGCATAATAAGCCCCCTGCCCCTGTGCGCTGGACTGGACAGTCAATGACGGGTAAGATCAGGAAGTGAATTCTGACAACCTAAGACAGACGCAGTCCCCGAGGGGAATTTGGTTCCCACCTTTTCAGCCATGACGAATAACTGGAACAATTAGGCCTGGGCGTTGTTAAGGCACCACCAAAATATGTTGTTACTCATTGCCAGTAACAAGGATCATAGTAAAGGAATGCAGCCATGGAAACTGATTCTATTACTTAGTAAATAATATAGCCAAACAAAGGTATAAGAATAAATAATAGTATATGAAAAATATAATACTAAAATAATAATAACAATGTAATCATAATGCAAATGTGCTAGAGTGAACCTCCAGTATGGAGATTAGAGTAAGAAATGTTCTTGATTTGCACTTGATTTCTTGATAGATAATAAGCAAGATGTAATGATATATGACACAATATGCACTTATGCCTTGGTAAATGATTAACCAGACACTGTGCAAAACACAATGAAGTAATTACTGTAAAAATGTATAAAAAGAGAAGATTGCTTTCAATAAATTGCACTCAGATTTTCACTCTCCCTTGAGTGTGTCTGTGTGTCATTCTTTCTTGTCCCTCGCCCTAATTCCTTCGATCACCTTTTGCTCATTCACATTCAACCCTGAGATTGTCTCAATCTCCCGCCACTGCTGGGCTGGTCCGCGGCAGCTGGCGCCCAAACGTGGGGCCCGAGTCCCAAACTGTGGGAGCTCTGTGAAGCTGGACGATTTGGCCTTCTCTGCTTTGTGTGCCTGCGTGTATGTTAGTGTGAGTGCTTGTGTTTGCGCTCCAAGGCTCTTTTGAGCCGCGGAGCCTGTGTGGGCTCGTACCTGCAGTTCCGCGAAAGCCGTCACGGTTTAGTGGGGTCTCCCTTGGGAGTCCGAGACCGGGGCTTATACGGTCACCCCTATACCAAGGCTTTCTAATACTCCGCGAGGAGTACGGTCAGGCGAGCATCGCTGAGTGTTTTTAGTTTCGCTTTCTAAGCGATCCACTCTCTAGGTTTTTCCTTAAGAAGAAGACGTGTTCGCGAGGAATGAGCTCTAGGTAAGCTATCTCTTCACTTTTATATTTTCCTTTATTATCGAAGGATAGGGAGTCTCGTCGGGGCGCCGCGGGCCCGCTGGTAAAGGCTGACCAGTTAAAGAAGGCGAGTAATCCATAACTATGGGACACTCTTACTCTAGAAATAGAGGACTTTTCCTTTCAGTTTTAAGTCACATGTTGAAAAGCCGAGGGATGACAATAAGTAACAGATCCCTCAGTGAATTTTATGAGTTTATTTTAAGAATCTGCCCCTGGTTTCCTGAAGAGGGCAGTTTGTCTTTGACAAATTGGATACGTGTAGGAAAAGAAATTCAAAAATTTTATATTCAAAACGGCCCTACACAGGTGCCCGTTCAGGCTTTTCTTCTATGGGTACAAATTAGAAATTTATTAGTTGATACTACAGAAGCAGATCTATGGAAAGGAGAAATCTCAGAAAAAAGTAGTGATCAGGAAGCTGTTCCTTTTGCCAATAAATCTAAAACATATTCGGGTGCTGTGTTCCCTACTGCACCTATTGCAGAAGGAGAACTTGTAGATTGTCACCCTGGAGATCCTGAATATGCAGAAGTTATGGGTGATGAGGATAATAGTGACTTTGAAGAAGCATTTGCTGATCTTTGTAGGACAACAGAACCAAAACAAAACCCCGTGCCACAGAATACTCTTATGGCTCCAAATTATTTTAACAAGAAAAAACAATGTAAATGCTCTAAACCAAAGAGGCTGCACACCCCTCCTCCAGGAACAGTAAGTGACATAAGGATGGACATAAATTAAAACAAATAGAAAAGAATCAAAAACAAAACTCTCCTCTCAGAGGGGCAAGCCCTCAGCCCCGTAAACGAAAGAGGGTCTGACTCGGCGCCTAACAACATCACACCGACTGAAGCGCCTGACTCTACTGTAACCATACATGAATTACCTAGAGGCACTCCAGGAAGTGCCGGACTTGATCTTGCATCGGTTGCTGATGTTATTGTTTCAGCCATCGATGGAGTTACACCTATTGAAACCTGCTTAAAGGGACCACTACCCCAAGGAACAGTGGGGCTGATAATTGGCCGTAGTTCAAATTATAAAAAGAATTTTGAAGTACTTCCGGGCATTGTAGACTCTGATTTTACTGGAAAAATTAAAGTTATGATCAGACCTTTAAAGGAAACAATACAAATTCATAAAAATCAGCGTATTGCGCAAATTCTTGTGCTTTCTTATATTAAGTTACCAAACCCAATTTTGAAGGAAGAAAGAGGAGAACAAGGTTTTGGGTCCACAGATGTGATTGCTTGGACTCAAAATATTACAAAAGAAAGACCATTGAAAAAGTTAATTATTAATGGACACCCAATTATGGGATTGTTAGACACAGGAGCTGACCGGTCATGCATTGCAGGTAAAGATTGGCCTGCGGCTTGGCCTGTGTTAAATTCTTCCTCTACACTGATTGGATTGGGCATGGCCAATAATGTTGCTCAAAGCTCACAAATGTTGTCTTGGCAACTGGGGTCACAGAAAGGAAAGTTTCAGCCTTATGTGATTCCTGCCTTGCCGTTTTCCCTATGGGGACGTGATATTATGGAATCTTTACAAGTGTCTTTAGTTACCCCTGATGTAATAGATGAACAGGCTTTTTTATAGGGGCCATTGAAACTCAACAATATGCTGATAAAATTAATTGGAAAAATGAAAATCCTGTCTGGATCGATCAATGGCCCCTTACTTCAGAAAAGATCCAGGCTATTCAAACTATAGTTAAAGAGCAATTAGCTAAAGGTCATTTGGAACTGTCTACGAGTCCTTGGAATACTCCTGTTTTCTGTATAAAGAAAAAATCTGGCAAATGGCGATTATTGCAGGATCTGAGAGCGGTAAATGCCACAATGCAAGACATGGGGGCCCTACAACCAGGGTTGCCCTCTCCTGTAGCAGTTCCAAAAAACAGCTATGTTATTATTATTGACCTTCAAGACTGCTTTTTTACAATTAAATTACATCCAGATGATTGTAAAAAATTTGCCTTTAGTATTCCATCTAGTAATTTTCAGAAACCGTGGCAACGTTATCAATGGAAGGTTTTGCCACAAGGTATGAAAAATTCTCCTACTTTATGTCAAAAGTTTGTAGATCAAGCTTTACAAAAGACAAGGTTAAAATTTCCAGAGGCCTACATTGTTCATTATATGGATGATATTCTCCTAAGTCATCCTATGAAAGAAATTGCGGATCTAATATTGAAACATCTCATAGGACAATTGACTACATATGGCCTAGTAGTGGCCCCTGATAAAATTCAAAAAGATAGACCTTTAAATTATTTAGGAAAAGTCATATATAATAATTGCATTATGTCACAAAATTTACAGATTCGTGTTGATAAACTACAGACTTTGAATGATTTCCAAAAATTATTGGGAAATATTAATTGGATAAGACCTTACTTAAAAATTACTACTAGAAATTTACATCCACTTTTTGCAATTTTACAGGGAGATTCAAACCCTAAATCTCCTCGTAAATTAACTCAGGAAGCATTGCAGAGTATTAAATTGGTTAAACAAAAATTATCTGAAGCAAAAGTTATTCAAGTGAATTATTCAAAAACTTGGGACTTATTAATTATTCAGACTGTTTATACTCCAACAGCTTGCTTATGGCAAGACGGCATCCTGGAATGGCTGCACTTGTCACATGTACAAACACGTGTGGTCACTGCATATCCATTAATGTGTGCCTGGTTAATCATAAAAGGTATCCTGAGGTCTCGAGAATTATTTGGCAGAGATCCAAATAATATAATAATTCCATATAACAAAACACAATTTAAATTTTTATTGCAAAATAATAATGATTGGGGAGTTGCCATACAAAATTTTTCAGGACAAGTTAAATTTCATTTGCGTCAACATCCATTATTGAAATTTGCAGAAAAAACTAAACTTATTTTTCCAAAAATTATTAATTCTAAACCTGTACCCAATACAAAGGTCATTTTCACTGATGGCTCTTCATCTGGAGTCTTTGCAGTTTATAGTCTTAGAGATAAACCTTTGCAAAAAGTCTCTAAAAATGTCTCTGCTCAGCAGGCTGAAATAATTAGTCATTATGACACTTGAGCATTTTGCTCAGCCTTTAACTTTGTTTTCTGATTCTAAGTATGTGGTTAGGCCATTTATTCTTTTAAAATAAATAAATAAAATATTTCTAAATAATAATATTTAAAGTTCATTTACTATTGCTAAGGTAATAAAAAATGGTTAAATATAACTATATAATATAACTAAAGGTTTTTATAATGATATTCTAAACCCACTGCAACGAATGGGTGGGGGCTGCCCCTGATCTCAACAAGCAGCTGCCTGGACTTTTTCTCCAGTGTTGGGATCACTGGCAAGTCTCTACTGCCTTCCTGCTGTGGGGGACTAAACTGTTTTGGTTCATTCTAGGAAAAAGGTTTTATTTCCCTATGTTTTTTTTTTTTTTTAAATTTTAAAGTCTAAATTGTCTAAGTAAAAAAAATACTGAGTTATTTTAAATTTGCTAACAAGCTATACAAAATGCTTATTGGTTGAATAAAAGTTTTTAGATTTACTTATTGGACCTGTAAAAGGTTAAATTTCTTGTTAAAATTAATTAACCAAAAAAAAAAAAAATTAAATAATAATACAAACATATTTGAGCTAAATTCAAACCTCAAATTTTAATAAAAGCCTAAAAACAAACAAACTGTAAAAATTTCCCTCTTCTTCTGTTATCAAAATAACAGTATTCTTTTTTGTTTTAATATATACTTGCTCTCAGTATAATAAAACATTGACAACCTAAAGCCAAATAATCACTTCTTAAAAATATAAACTCAAAAAATATTCTCTTATCTAAAAAAGTTAATAAAACTGCCTGATTGTTGTGGTCTCGAGCCCAAGGTCTTTAATAATAATTAAAATTAAATACTTATTTTCTGCACAGTTTTTAGCTTTTAACTCATTAAAAAACCTCAGTGACGTCACAAAAATTAATAAAATAACTATCTCTTAAATTATATACATATGGCCAAAATTTTAAATATATATATCAAGAGATCTCTGTATCTGTTTGTCTGTCTTTGTGTTTTGTTTTGTGTTGTTTTATTTTGTTTTGTTTTTGACCTCTAGAGGACTAATTATAAATGGCGCCTATATAAATTCTCATAAAAACAAATCTTACAATCACTATCAAAAATTTTTTTTAATTTTTGGAAAACAAAAACTAGTTCAAATTTTATAATATAATTCAAGGCATATATGCCTTAAAATTATGTTAAATATTAATAATTTACTTTGTTTAAATGTGTTTATTAAAAAAAAAAAATATTGAGTCACCTCTATGTAAAAAATGTACAAAGTATCTATATGGTACTCTAATTTTTTTGTTCCTTTTTATTAATTTATCTAATACTTGTTTAATGATGCTAATTCACCCATCTGGTCCCTGCTAAATTAAACCAACACCTTGGTTCCTCCTCTGCACTGACTGAAACCTGAAAAGTCACAGATCACCTACTTCTTCACCACTTCCAATGGAACTCGTGCTTACTTGAACTTTTTCGTCTTTTTGCTGCTGTGAATACTATCAAACTTTTTAGCACCAGACAAAATATCTACGCCGTATGAAATTTCAATCTTCGTGCCTGCATTGAATACCCCTATACATTGCTTTTTGGATCTGCCAACACAATGAACATTTCCTGCCATGGGAATTCCTATTCTGTCACCTGTTCTAAATGTGTGTTGTCTAATTGCCTAACTCCTAATATTGTTCATAATTTTTCTACTATGGTTATGTTAAATAGACCTTCTTATGTTATATTACCTGTGGATTTACAAAATACCCCATGGTTTGACAATATTGCTTTACAAATTATTCAGGAAGTCAATGCTTTAATTCATTCTAAACATTTTGTTGCTACGCTTATTTTACATATTACTGCCCTGATTGCAATTGTTACTTCTCTTGCAGCATCATCTGTTGCCTTGGTACAGGAAACACATACAGCACATTTTGTTAATGATCTTACACAAAATGTAACTTTGGCACTTGCTTTGCAACATTCCATAGATAGAAAAATGGAACAAAAGCTTAATGCTCTTAGAAAAACTGTATTGGCACTGGGAGAGGAAGTACAGCAAATCAAAAAACTTCTCTCCACTCGTTGTCATGCACAATTTAAATTTATTTGTGTTACACCTAAACCTTATAATTCTTCTCTTGATTGGAATTTTGTTAAAAATCTGCTTGGTGTTTGGCGTGAAAGTGACTCTAGTCATGATATGTCATCTCTTCAGGCAGAAATCTCTGCGATGAGCCAGGCGCATTTGTCTGAACCAGCATTGTCTGATTTTGCTTCTACATTTTCTGATTCTCTGCGTTCTCTGGCTCCCTCAAATTGGCTGCATTTTTTAATTTCATTTGGAGTGATTACACTCATTGTTTTGGTTGGTTGCCTTTTAATGCCTGTGTTTTTAAAGCTACTTAACAAAAATCTGAAGATTCTTCGTCGTGATATGCATTTTGCAGCTTCAATTTAAAAAGAAAGGGGGAACTGTGGCGGCTCCTGAGAGCAATGTGACAATTGCCACAATCTCGCATTAATTGGGTGGCTGTGCTAGTGTGGCATAATAAGCCCCCTGCCCCTGTGCGCTGGACTGGACAGTCAATGACGGGTAAGATCAGGAAGTGAATTCTGACAACCTAAGACAGACGCAGTCCCCGAGGGGAATTTGGTTCCCACCTTTTCAGCCATGACGAATAACTGGAACAATTAGGCCTGGGCGTTGTTAAGGCACCACCAAAATATGTTGTTACTCATTGCCAGTAACAAGGATCATAGTAAAGGAATGCAGCCATGGAAACTGATTCTATTACTTAGTAAATAATATAGCCAAACAAAGGTATAAGAATAAATAATAGTATATGAAAAATATAATACTAAAATAATAATAACAATGTAATCATAATGCAAATGTGCTAGAGTGAACCTCCAGTATGGAGATTAGAGTAAGAAATGTTCTTGATTTGCACTTGATTTCTTGATAGATAATAAGCAAGATGTAATGATATATGACACAATATGCACTTATGCCTTGGTAAATGATTAACCAGACACTGTGCAAAACACAATGAAGTAATTACTGTAAAAATGTATAAAAAGAGAAGATTGCTTTCAATAAATTGCACTCAGATTTTCACTCTCCCTTGAGTGTGTCTGTGTGTCATTCTTTCTTGTCCCTCGCCCTAATTCCTTCGATCACCTTTTGCTCATTCACATTCAACCCTGAGATTGTCTCAATCTCCCGCCACTGCTGGGCTGGTCCGCGGCAGCTGAATAGTATTCCAATGTGTATATGTACCACATTCTCCTTGATCTAGTCATCTATTTTTGGGCATTTGGATTGTTTCCATATCTTACTTATTATATGTAGTACTGCAATAAACATAGGCGTGCAGGTATTCTTTTGAATTACTGTTTTTGTGTCCTTTGGGTAGGATCATGAGAGTGGAGTTGCTGGGTCATCTGTTATCTCCATTTTTAGTAGTTTGAGGAACCTTCGCAGAGCTTTCCATAGTGGTTGGATATGTCTGTGATTTCCCCCATGTTTTAGGGTTTTCCCTTCAGGTTTTTAATCTATTATGAGTATGTTTTGTAATAAGTCAAAATTTTAGGTAAGTAGGTGTCATCATTAAATAAAATAACGAAAAATTACTCTGTAGGAACAATAAATATAATTGCAAGTTCTGGTCCCAAGACATTTAGTTACTGAGAACACCAAATACCCACAGCAACATGACACCTTGCTTGTGCCAAAGAGATTTCACAGTCTAACCTCCAGAGTCCAAAGAAGGGTTGAAATGGACTTATTCTTTCTCCACTGTTCAGATTTTTCTGAATGTTACTGAATTCAGAGACAGAACTTTGAGCTAAATGTCAGCTGCTCGCACTGACAGCTTCTTTTTCTGTTGAGGGAAGATATTACTGAATATGCTCTGGTGCGTTTCCTTAGGTTCTGAAAAGGTATTGTAGATTACACAGAAAAATAGAAAGCCCATAAGTTACCTGTTTTGAATGGGTAAGAGAACCAGTCACTCTTATTTACTTCTAAAATAGGAAATACTATATATGAGTTATGCGTACTTTAATGGATATGATGAATCTGGGAAAGAAAATATAAGCTCAGGGAGCGGAGCAACATGGCGGCGAGGAGACGCTGCGAGTAAGATCTCCCATTAAAAAAAGTTAATAGGGAGGAAAAGCGGCAGGTCCCAGTGAG
Organism: Talpa europaea; assembly: GCF_964194135.1. Lineage (NCBI taxonomy): Eukaryota > Metazoa > Chordata > Mammalia > Eulipotyphla > Talpidae > Talpa > Talpa europaea. The sequence goes on from NC_140068.1 coordinate 134,920,874, forward strand.
AACTGGGACACGGAAGATAAACGGGTGACGCCAGCAAACTGCCCGAAGAAGAAAGTTGCCATAAAAGAGGACTAGAAGGGAGGGAAGTGCAGAACCCTGTTCCCCTCCCCCGCCCACAGAGTCGGCACTCTCCGACCGGCAGAGAGGAGGAAAACAACAAACTAAAACGACCAACAAGAACAAACTATGCAGCAAGCGGGACTGTGAGTGGAAAGGAACTATTTCAGCCACCAAACCCTGTGAACGGGAGCTGTGGAGAACCCTGCAGGATTCGCCGTGCGGCGGTGAGCGAACGGCTCCGGGCGCCATTAAAGAAGAACAAAGACCCCAGGAGACCCGCACACAGCCCCGGGCCGGCCAGTAAGCTTGCGCGGAAAAGCAGCGTGCTTGGTGCTTGAGTGCTTGAAAAGCAAACGCAGATCGGGATCGCTGCTGCCCAGGTCCCCGCGCCTGTGACCTAGGCTTGCGGGGAGACACACGGAGGCCCTCACTGAGTGAGCAGGTACCAGGCGCCCAGGCATGGGAGCGGGAGCAAAAGGCGCCATTCCCGTGCCACTGAACTGGGCTACAGCCCGCCTCCTGGAACTGAGGGCTTTGAACTGAGACCCTGGGCACGAAATTCGGGGCGTGGGTTCTCCACGACGGTGGGGCACAAGGCAGACACAGAACCCCAAAGCCATTGAGGATTACCCTACCATTCTTGCTCTGCTCCCTGTCCCACGGGGGGAGGGGGGGTGTCGAAAAACAGCCCCCCAAGGGCAATAGGAGAGATCTCTGGCGCCACCTAGCGACCAGAAAAAAAAGTCACTAACACCCCATAGAACAGGGAAACTTCTTAAGAAAAGACTTGAAAAGGGCAGAAGGCTTTTGGAGGACCCAGTGGCCAGCTGGGAAGTTAGCCCACACCAGGCCCCTTGCGACTAGCAGTCTGAGCCCACAGAGGGAACAGGCACCCACGTCCGGGGCAGACTGGGCGCGCAGAAGAGTGTGCCTGAGACCGGAGGCGCAGGGACTGTATCCCGCTTCGCCATTTTAGAACAGGGACATTTCTTCAGTAAAGACTGCCTAAAACCAGCAGAAAGCTCCCCCAGAAGCCAGAGATGGCTCCTGGAGGAGCCAGAGGGGAGCGGAGAAGTTCACCCAAGATGCCAGCCAGTCCGAGCAACACAGTGTCCCAATGCATACAACAAATTAGAAAACAGACAGTAGGGAGTAGAAGAACCACACGCAACCTAACAACTCCTCAGGAAAGAAGCACACCACAAAAAGAAAACCACTCCCCAGATTGCAACGACAGCAAATTGGAAGAACTTCTGAGCCTTCCAGAAAGAGAATTTAAAATTGCCATGATTAAAAAAGTGACAGAAGTCATAAAGGAAAACAATGATCAGAAGAAGGAAATTGAGTCCCTAAAGAGGGAACACAGTGGTCAGAAGAATGAAATTGAGTCCCTAAAGAGGGAAGTAAAAGAAATGCAGGAGATCAAAGAATTAATGGAGGAACTAAAGAATTCTGGGAAAAGCAATGAAAGCAGAATAGATGAAATGGAAGAACGAATAAGTACTCTTGAAGACACAGAAATAAAAAGAACCAAAACAGAAAAGGAAAGGAAAGTACGAAGGAAAAAGAACGAAGAAAGACTTCGGGAACTATCTGACTCCATGAGGAAAGGAAATATAAGAGTTATAGGAATACCAGAAGGAGAGGAGAGAGATGTAGGAACAGAGAAAATATTCCAGGAGATAATTGAAGAGAACTTCCCAAATGCGAAGAAGGAGCTGAAAATTGATATACAAGAAGCAAGAAGAACACCAAACTTCCACAACGAAAGGAAAAACACAGCAAGACACATAATAGTAAAGCTCCCAAGAATCCAGGACAAGGAAAAAATAATGAAGCTGACAAGAGGGAAGAAACAGATAACATTCAAAGGAAAACCAATCAGGCTGACATCAGACTTCTCTGAAGAAACACTACGGGCAAGGAGAGAGTGGAGGGACGTAGTCAACAGATTCCAAGAAAACAGATGCCAACCAAGAATACTCCCGCAAAGCTCTCCTTCCTCCTTGAAGAAAGAATGTGGACCTTCCCAGACAAAGAGAAACTCCGGAATTTCATTACGACTAAACCCCCACTCCAAAAAATACTACAAGGAATCCTAAAGCCAGAACCTCAGAGGGACGAATAACAATGAAAGAAGACCAAAAAAAAAAGTTATTAAAAGAATAAATAAATAAAATCAAAGGAAAGACAAACACAATGGCAAATACAGATGCTAACATATCAATATTAACTCTAAATGTAAATGGACTAAATTCTTCAATAAAAAGACACAGAGTTGCAGCCTGGATTAAGAAACAAAACCCAACCTTTTGCTGTCTCCAGGAAACACATTTAGCTACAAAAGATAAAAATAGGCTTAAAGTTAAAGGATGGAAAACAATCCTACAAGCAAATGGACCAAAAAAGAAAGCAGGAATAGCTATACTTATATCAGATAAAACAGACTTCAAACTCAAAAAAATAAAAAGAGACCCCAGTGGTCACTACATTATGATCAAGGGTACAATACTTCAAGAAGAAATAACACTCATTAACATATACTCACCAAACGAAGGAGCACCAAAATATATCAGACAACTGTTGTCCTCTCTGAAAATAGACATCAGAGAAAACACATACGTAGTGGGAGACTTCAACACACCACTATCAACAATGGATAGATCAACAAGACAAAAAATAAGTAAAGAAACTAAAGCTCTAAATAAGGACCTAGAGCATTTGGGCTTAACAGACATCTATAGAACACTAAACCCAAAAAAAACGGAGTACACATTTTTCTCAAGCGCACATGGATCATTCTCCAGGATCGATCACATACTGGGGCACAAGACAAACATCAACAGATACACCAAGATTGAAATCATACCAACCATTTTTTCTGACCATGAAGGCATCAAACTAGAAATAAACCATAAAAAGAAGGCAAGGAACTATTCTACCTCATGGAGATTAAAAACCAAACTACTGGAAGACCACTGGACTAACGAGGAGATCAAAGAAGAAATTAAAAAATTCTTTGAATTGAATGACAAGGAGGACACTAATATCCTAAATGTATGGGATGCAGCAAAAGCAGTAATAAGAGGAAAATATATAGCAATAGAAGCCCACATCAAAAAACAAGAAAGAACTCAAAGAAACAACCTAATCTCGAAGCTCAGAGATCTAGAAAAAGAACAACAAAAAACCCCCAAAACCAGTAGAAGAATGGAAATAATAAAAACCAAAGCAGAAATAAATGAAATTGAAACTAAAAAAACAATCTAAAAGATCAATGAAACCAAGAGCTGGTTCTTTGAAAAATCAATAAAATAGACAAACCCCTAGCCAGGCTCACAAAGGAAAAAAGGGAGAAAGCACAAATAAACAGGATCATCAATGAAAGAGGAGAAATCACAACGGACACAGCAGAAATCAAAAGAATAATCAGTAACTACTATGAACAGTTATATGGAAACAAGTTCAACAATCTAGTGGAGATGGACAAATTCCTACAATTCCACAATCACCCAAAGCTAGATAAAAAAAATAGAACACCTAAACAGACCAATTACAATTAGCGAAATTGAAATGGTAATCAAAAACCTTCCCAAAAACAAAAGCCCAGGACCTGATGGATTTACAAATGAATTCTACCAAAGATTCAGAGACGAATTCGTGCCTATCCTTCACAAACTCTTCCAAAAAATTGAGAAGGAAGGGACAATACCAAACACGTTCTATGAAGCCAACATTACACTAATACCAAAACCGAACAAGGACAACACAAAAAAGGAAAACTACTGGCCACTAATGAACACTGATGCAAAAATCCTCAATAAAATTTTAGCTACCAGAATCCAACAATGTATCCATAAGATAATTCACCACGACCAAGTAGGATTCATTCCAGGGACACAAGGATGGTTTAACATCCGAAAATCAATCAACGTTATCCAACACATCAACAAAAAGAAATATAAAAACCATATGATAATATCAATAGATGCTGAGAAAGCTTTCGACAAAGTCCAACACCCATTCATGATAAAAGCCCTTGAAATTCTTGGGATACAAGGAACATACCTCAACATCTTAAAGGCCATCTATGACAAGCCAACAGCCAGTATCATCCTCAATGGTGAAAAGCTGAAAGCAATTCCATTAAGATCTGGAACAAGACAAGGATGTCCACTCTCACCACTGCTTTTCAATATTATACTGGAAGTCCTAGCCAGAGCAATAAGACAAGAGAAAGACATCCAAGGAATCCAAATAGGAAAAGAAGAAGTCAAACTATCACTATTTGCAGATGATATGATAATATATATAGAGAACCCCAAAATCTCCACAGAAAAACTAATTCAACTCATCAATCAATTCAGTAAAATGGCAGGATACTAAATCAACACGCAAAAGTCAGTAGCCTTCCTATACACAAACAATAAATCTGAAGAAGAAGAAATCAAAAAAACCATCCCTTTTATTATCCAAACAAAAAAAATCAAATATTTGGGAATAAATCTAACAAAAGAGGTAAAGGACCTATACAAAGAAAACTATAAAACACTGGTAAAAGAAATAGAAGAAGACACAAAGAAATGGAAAGACATCCCCTGCTCATGGATTGGAAGAATAAACATTATTAAAATGGCCATCCTACCAAAAGCAATATACAGATACAATGCTATTCCAATCAAAATCTCAATGGCATTCTTCAAAGAAATAGAACAATTATTGATGAAATTCATATGGAATCACTAAAGACCCCGAATAGCCAAAGCTCTACTGAAAAAAAAAGAAGGAAATGGAGGCATCACACTCCCTGACTTCAAACTATACTACAAAGCCATAATCATCAAAACTGCATGGTATTGGCACAAGAACAGACACATGGACCAATGGTACTGAATAGAAAACCCAGAAATAAACCCACAGATTTATGGTCAACTAATCTTTGACAAAGGAGCAAAGACTATGCATTGGAGCAAAGAATGTTTGTTCAATAAATGGTGCTGGGAAAACTGGGTCGCTACATGCAAAAGAATGAAGCTTGACCAATACCTCACACCATACACAAAAACCAACTCAAAATGGATTAAAGAACTAGACATAATACCTTAAGCCGTAAAATACATAGAAGAAAATATAGGCAAAACACTACATGACATGCACCTCAAAGACATCTTTACAGACACATCAGCCAAAGCAGTGATAGTGAAGGCAAAGATAAACAGCTGGGACTACATCAAATTAAAGAGCTTCTGCACAGCAAAAGAGACAATAACAAAAACAAAGAGAAACCCCATCGACTAGGAAAAAGTTTTTGCACCCAACACTAATGATAAAGGACTGATCACAAAAATCTACAAAGAGCTGATGAGACTCAACAACAACAAAGAAAATAATCCAGTCAAAAAATGGGCAGAAGAGCTAAACAGAAACTTCTCTGAAGAAATGCAAATGGACAACAGGCATATGAAAAAATGATCAACATCACTTGTAATCAGGAAATGCAAATCAAAACTACAATGAGATACCATCTTACACCAGTGAGAATGGCACATATCAAAAAAACTTGCAACAACAAATGTTGGCAAGGTTGTGGTAAAAAAGGAACTCTCCTGCACTGCTGGTGGGAGTGCAAACTGGTCCAACCACTATGGAGAGCTGTGTGGAGATTTCTTGACCTACGAAACATAGAGCTTCCATATGATCCAGCAATTCCACTCCTAGGTGGAATTGACCCAAATGACACAGAAACAGTATTTCCAAAGGGCACCTGCACGCCTGTGTTTATAGAAGCACTCTTTACAGTAGCTAAGCTATGGAAGCAATCCAAATGCCCCAAAATAGGTGACTAGATCAAGAAGATGTGGTACATATACACAGTGCAATATTACTCAGCAATCAAAAAAGATATACACATGCAGTTTGAAGCAACATGGATGGAGCTAGAAGGGATCATGCTCAGCCAAATAAGTCAGAAAGAAAAAGAAAAATACCAGATGGTCTCACTCATAGCAGGAATTTAGAAAATCCAAATAAGAGACCAGAAAAAAGACTAATCATTACAAAGTAAAAATCAAAATCAACAAGCAACTATAAACCAGAAACACACTAAGGAGGGTCGTGGGGAGGGGTGGGAGGAGTGGGGAAAGGAAGGACTAGAGTCAAAATAATGGGGGGGGGTACAAGTATATGTGGAATATAACCAATATAATATAACCAATATATTCATACATTATGCAAAGATGAAAAAAGATGTAAGAATTATATAAAACAATATATTTAAATAAAAAAAGTTTTTTCTCCCAAATTAATAAAAATAAAACACCAGGTATGACAAATAAATAAAAAATTGGGCAATATGTGAAATAAATTCACAAGTTGAATATAGTATTGAAATTATTAATAAAATAGACAATTTAATAATTATAATAAATGATTACAGCTTTATTCTTTGCATTCATTCCATGATACATTATAGAATTATTTTTGCATAAAGCACAGGGAGAATTTGTGGCTCATTTTATTCAAAGAGCTATATATCTGACCCAGTATCACTGAGAAATAATTTTTTCTGATGAATTTCACCTGTGTTATGTCATGTGATGATATAGGTGTGGGATTCTGATCTGCTCAGCTGATGTATGGAATCCTGCTTATTAATATCAAAGTCTGTTAATAAAAAACTAATTTCACAGTACTTTAGTATATTAAAGACTAAGTTTTTCAACTCTGTTCTTCTAGTTTGTCTATGCTTCTCTAGATTCTTTCTATATCATTATAAGCTTTAGAATCAATTCACCCATTGCAAAACATACTTGCTGAAATGTGGATTGGAATTACATTAAATTTATAGATTAAGCAGGAGAACAAAAAGATCATGTCTCCCAGCATGATCGGGATACTTTTTGCATTTAATTATGTCTTTCAACATTCTTTCCTCCATCACATATGGTTTTTAGTGTAATGGCTTTGTACATTTTTTAAAAATAATATTGAAAATCATTTTTTAATGGAAACAAAATTGCATTATACCATTATGAATATTTCAGACATGCACCATTAAAAATGAACTGGTGTATATACTACATTAAGCTCAGCACTAAAGCTCCAATTCTGACCTCCATATAGTGACACATTTTACATGAGTCACTCACTCCTCTTCCCCCTTCCCTTCTAATAATCACTAGTTACTCCTAAAGTTTATTTTGTTTTATTTAGTTCATGTCTTTGTTTTCCTCTTATAACACATGCATGAAATCATATGGTAATTATCTTTCTCCTATTTATTTCACTAAGCATAATAACTTGAAATTCATAAGTTGTGAATAAGGCATGATTTCATCCATTTACACCTGTGGGATCCATCCTATGCATTGACCACATGTTCTTAAACCAATCGTCTGTCCCTGGGCACTAAGGCTGACTCCAGTTCTTAGCTATTGTTAATAACACTGCATTAAAAATGGTGGTGCACATCTCTTTGAATGTGCTTATGTATTTTTTTGTTAAATGGAATAACTGGATCTTATGGAATTAGTAATTTTAATTTTTGGAGGAACATAGTTTTCCTGGAAGTACAATTTACATTCCTCCAAGAATGGATAAGGATTCCATAATCTCTACATTCTCTCCCCCACCCCAACCCTTGTTACTTCTTTATTGGAGAATAGTCATTCTCACAGGTGTGAGGCAATTACTCACTGAGGTTTTGACTTGCATTTCCTAATTGATATGAGATGATGAAGAACTTTTCATGAGAGTGCTGGCAAGTGAAGACTTGCTGGGGACTAGGATTCCTGCCAGCCTCCCAGCCCCCCAGCACCCCTGCCTGCCGTGTACCTGGTAAACTCAACAAAAAGCCTGAAAAAACCACCGAGGGCCCCAGGACTCTCATTTATCTGTCTGTTTGGATCATAGAAAACCTGCCTTGTGGCCATCCTGCCACTACATGCTGAAAGTAGGATTGTCTTCCCCAAACTGAGAGTACTTGAACACTCATCATAATTTGCACTCTTTATTTTGTTACACTGTTAGAAGTGTAAACATCTCATCCTGGTCTGTTCTTAACCTTTGTGATTTGAGAACGGAGTGTTCTATCCTTTAGAATATATTTTCTATCTCTCAGGATGTTGCATAAAATCTTGCACACATACAAGTTTTTACAGATTTGTTTTATGAATACACATATCTATTAACATTCTTCAAAACATATGATACTACAAGTCAGATTAATTTATAGCACTAAGAATTTGATAAGGTAACTCTAGCTCAATTATTCAGCTTTCCAAAATATTTGCTTAATAAATATTAGTTATTAAGTAGAATAAAAATATAAACTTATTTTTAGAAGTTTCATCATGTGAATATACAGTTTAATCTTAGCAATCATCTTTAGTAATAAAAAACTAGTGAAAGTGTGGAGAATGTGACTTCTAAAACACAACGGGTTGGGTATACTGATCATTGAACTAATATTAAAATGGAATACAATGCATGGTATTAATATATCAGACCCCATAATTTTATTTTCTTCTAATGGAGGATTTACAGCATATTTAGAAAATAGAAAATATTTATTTTTCCAGAATTTTTATTTATTTTTTATTTTTATTATTTATTTATTCATTTTTAAAAATTTGTTTATTTATTTTATACAAGAGCTGGGGTACAGGTCAGAAGAGTGGGAGGCTGAGAGAATTCACCAGAGACAGAGCAGGGAGCAGAACAGGCAGACGGACCCAACGACACTGCTGAGGGGAGCAGCGGGCGAGGCAAGAGAGGTCCGCTATGCCATGTGGGTTTCTCCCTGGCCTGTGGGGAATCCAACCAGTGCTGAAGAGGTGGCGGACAGCTTCGTAGTGTGACGCTCAACGGCTGCGCCACCGGAAATTTTATTTATTTATTTATTTTTTAAAAATTTAAAAAAATTTTTATATTCCCCATACAATTGCACCCCCCTTATTTTGGCCCCAAGCTCTCCTTTCCCAGCCCCCGACCTCCCATAGAGTATCTGGTTTATAGTTGTTTGTTGATTTTGATATTTTCTTTCTTATAATTATTCTTTTTTCTGGTCCATTATTTAGGTTTTCTTGATTCCTGCTATGAGTGAGACCATCCGGTATTTTTTTCTTTCTGGTTCATTTCACTGAACATGATCCCTTCTAGCTCCATCCATGTTGCTGCAAATTGCATGAGTTTCTCTTTCTTGATTGCTGAGTAATAATATTCCATTGTGTATATGTACCACATCTTCTTGATCCAGTCATCTATTTTTGGGCATTTGGGTTGTTTCCAAAGCTTAGCTATTGTAAACAGTGCTGCTATAAACATAGGGGTGCAGGTGCTCTTTGGAATTGATGTTTCTGTGTCCTTTGGGTAAACACCTAGGAGTGGAATTGCTAGATCATAGGGAAGCTCTGTCTTTAGCAGGTTGAGGAATCTCCACACAGCTGTGCATAGTGGTTGGACCAGTTTGCACTCCCACCAGCAGTGTGGGAGAGTTCCTTTTTCTCCACATCCTAACCTAACTAGCAATTTGTTATTGCTAGTTTTTTCATATGTGCCAATCTCACTGGTGTAAATTCCCTTCTTTTTTTTTTTTTTCAAGAGGGTTTTGGCTATTTGGGTTTTTTGGTGGCTCCATATGAATTTCATCAATATTTTTTCTATTTCTTTTTTTTAAAAAGATTTATTTTATTTATTTATACAAGCACTGGGTACAGTCAGAAGCTCGGGAGTGTGAGAGAATTCACCAGAGCCAAAGCGGGGAACATAACAGGCAGACTGACGAAATACACTGCTGAGGGGAGCAGCGGGCGGCAGGAGAGGTCTGCGTGCCATGTGGGACCCCCGCCCTGCAGCTGGGGATTGAACTGTGCTGCAGAGGCTGCAGGCAGCTTTGTAGCCCAGTGCTGAACCATTGTGCCACCAGGGGAGGCCCTATTTTTTCTATTTCTTTGAAGAATGACATTGAAATTTTAATTGGAATAGCATTGAATCTGTAGATTGCTTTTGTTGGGATGGCCATTTTGATAATGTTAATTCTTCCAATCCATGAGCAGGGGATGTCTTTCCATTTCTTTGTGTCTACTTCTATTTCTATTTCTGTGTCTTCTTCTATTTCTTTTTCTTCTATTTCCTTTACTTCTTTTGTTAGGTTCATTCCCAAGTATTTGATTTTTTTTCTTTCAATAATAAAATGAATGGTTTTCTTGATTTCTTCTTCAGATTTATTGTTTGTGTATAGGAAGGCTACTGACTTTTGTGTGTTGATTTTATATCCTGCCACTTTACTAAACTGATTAATGAGTTGAATTAGTTTTTCTGTGGAGTTTTTTGGGCTCTCTATGTATATTATCATACCGGGGATTTTATTTTTTACTGAGACTATCTGACTAGTTTCACATAGCATAATTCCTTCATGTTCCATCCCTGTCTCTGTAAATGACAGGACTTCCATTTTGAATGACTGAGGAATATTCTATTGTGGGCATAACCACATCTTCTTGAGTCATCATTCTTTTATAGGCACTTAGGTTGTTTAAACTTCTTTGCTCTTGTAAAATAGTGCTATCATGAACATAAAGTAGCATATATTTTTTCAAATTAGTGGTTTCATGTTCTTTCTTGAATGAAGCAAGAGTGGAATTTTGGGATCATACACTAGATCTATTTGAATTTTTGAGAAACCTGCCTCTTGTTTTACATAGTAGTTACATCAGTGTATCAGAGCACAAGGATTCCCTTTTCTCCCTATTACACCTATGCTTTCTTTTCTCACAAGTTTGAGATGATATGTCATTGTGGCTTTGGTGTGCATTTATCATTGTAAGACAGATGAACATCTTTTTATGAAGCTTTTGGGTAACTATCTTTTCTGGTGAAGAAACTATTCAGATCCTCTGGCCATTATAAAGAAGATTGTCTTTTTGTTGAATTGTATGAGTTGAATATATTTTTTAGATATTAATCTCTTATCTGATATATAGTTTGTAAGTAGCTTTCCCATTAGTAGGTTGGTGTTTTTTTTCTAATGATGGTTCTTTCACAGTAAAGAAGCACTTTAGCTTGAAATTTTCCCATTTATTTATTTATTTTTATTTTTTCGATGTTGAAGTCCAATCCCTAGAGTCATATCTAAGGCTGGGTTAAAAAACTTATTGTCTCTGTTTTCTTCATGGTTTAATGGTTTCAAGTTATCACTAATGATGTCAATGATTTTATGGTCTATGTATTTCTGCCACCTTTTAGGTCTTTTCTTCAAGATTTTAATCCATTTTAATCCATTTTTATAATAAGCTGAAATTCCAGATAACAAGGTATAATCATCAAATCAATTCAACAGAAAAATACTCTGCAGGAACAGTGAATGTAATTACAAGTTTAGGTCCCAAGGTATTGACCAAGAACATCAAATACCCACAGCACCTAGACACTCTGCTTGTGCCAAAGAGATTTCATAATTTAACCTCCAGTGACCAAAGAAGGGCTGAAAGGGAATGATTTTTTTCTCCACAGTTCAGATTTTTCTCAGTGTGACTAACTTATATGATCAAGACTTTGAGCTAAATGTCAGGGGCTCACATGGACAGCATCTCCTGCTGTTGAGGGGAGATATTGCTGAATATGCTCTGGTGAGTTTCCTTAGGTTCTAAAAAGATAAATTACACAGAATAATGAACAGTCCATAAGTTACTGGTTTTGAGTGGGTGAAGGCAGTCACTGCTATTTAACTTGTAAAATATGAAGCACTTTGTATGAGCTCTGATTATTTAAATACAAATTATAAATCTGGGAGAAGCATTGTAAACTCCTTCCTTTCCAGAAACATTTAGTGGAGTGCAGTTCTCAACTCCCTAGCTATGCCTTTCTTTATGTAATCATCTTTGAAGGAATTCATCATGAATGTGTGATAGGATGATATATGATATTTCTTGATTTCATATTATTCAATGATTCCTAATAGTGACTTATAAGAGATTAGGTGCTTTCCACATAGAGATTACAGGCAAATTGTTCAAGTATGATAGAAACTTTAAAAACATTGAGAATGCATAATATATTTTAATGGGAGCAAAATAATGACTTCTTACATCTTTGCAAAATAAAGGACCCAAACTAAACCAAAATAAAGACTGAAAGATCATAGTAAGAGCTCATGATTCTTGTCATTCCCAGTCATTCAGCATTTTGACTTCCAATTCTCAGGGAAGAGTCTGAGATATGGAAAATTCAGAGAAATTCTGGAATGGACAAGTTAATGGTCAATTTTTTTAGAAATATGGAGTAAAGGGCTTACTAGAAAAACAACTGGTAAAAACCATTAAATATATCACAGTTAAGATTTATAAAGTGGAGTTTGTTCTTTGCTGAAAATATAATATCTACCTAAAGTTTAAACATTAATGTTTAAAAATATGAATATTCATTAAAAACTGATAGAAATGCTAGATATTTTTTAAAGGATTTATTTATTTTTATACAAGAGCTGGGGTATAGACCAGAGGCACAGGAGGTAAGAGGATTCACCAGAGACAGAGCGGAGAGCAGAACAGGCAGGCAACCAAAATACACTATTGAGGTGAGCAATGGGCACAGCAGGAGAGGTCTGCACACCATGTGGGAACCTCCCTGGCCAGCCAGGAATTGAACCTGCACTGCAGTCTGTAGACAGCTTCATAGAGGTGTGTTCAACCCACTGCGCCACTTGGGAGGCCCCAGAAATGCTAGATTTTGAATGCACCTTTTGATATAGGACAGTGAGTAAGCTGGAGAGAATGAAAAAGAAGAATGAAAGATGTAAAATTATTATTATTATTTTTTAAAAGATTTATTTATTTATACAGCACTGGGTACAGTCAGAAGCGCGGGAGGGTGAGAGAATTCACCAGAGCCAGAGCCGGGAGCAGAGCAGGCAGAAGGACCGAAGTACACTGCTGAGGGGAGCAGCGGGCGGCAGGAGAGGTCTGCGCGCTATGTGGGACCCTCCTCCCGTGGCCGGGGAGCAGCCAGGGATTGAACCAGCGCTGCAGAGGCTGTGGGCAACTTTGCAACCCAGTGCTCAACCGCTGCGCCACTGGGGAGGCCCGAAAGATATAAAATTCTAATCCATATTCAAAGTAGGAAATTCATTGAAGAACGAATGTGACTGTTTTTATCCTCTTATTTAAAATAATAATTCATAAAGAAAAGCAAAATTATCCTGAAGTAATACCTAGTGATAACAAAAGAGACACTTGATGTCTCTTTGTATTTTGCTGCATCTTATTACCACAGACAGTTATGGTGACAGTATATTAACCACTAGATAGATATTTATAATACAGAATGTGACAGTTCTTTTTATAAACTCAAAACACACAGACAATTGTTTTAACATATAAATTGTACATAAATATATAGTCACATACATGTAATGTTAAAATACAGTTTTTTTTCAAGAGGCAGAAAAGATATACAGGGTCACCCTGGTGGCCTAGGGTTTAAATCTCAGCACTATCACCTCGATGGCATGAGTTCAATCCCTGACCAGGGAGTTGACCCATGTATGGAACAACAGAACTCTCCTGTCTAGCCCATTGTTCCCCTCAGGAATGTATTTCAGTGAATCCACCTCTTCTGCTCCCACCTCTGTCTCTGGTGAATCCTCTCTCCCCCAATACCTCTGGCCTACACCCCAGTTCTTCTATGCAAAAATAAATAATAATTAAAAAACAAAAATATATATAGTTTTCAGGATGAAAACAACAATTGCATTTAAATTCACTCTATGACTGCAGTATAAATTATAAACAATAGTAGATTTAAATTAATGGAAATACCAAACAAAATTTTTCTGGGTAAATCATGCAGTATTTTCATGCATATGGAAAACACTATTTTTTGCTGGATTCCAAGAAGAAAAATAGCAACCTTCTCCAGATACCTAGAAATAGAAGTTCTTGGGTGCTCCAGAAACATCACCTGTTTAGTTTCAGTTGCAACAGATGATGCCTGATGAGCAAATGTGCCATTATTGACTCTACAATTGTTAGGTGTCATCTTTCAAGTCTCTCTTCTATATTGTCTAAATATAATTTTACTTGGTTTAATTTAATATATTTTAGCACTGCAGTGTAACCCATCCACACATACACATGCATACATGCAAAGACATGCACACACACATACACACAGTAAGACTGAATCACTTTTAAAATAAGTTTTACTTGATGAGTGCGAGGAATTCCATAATCAGTGCCAAGTCTTTTCTATCCATCACAGATTTAAACAATTTCACAATGAAATTACTTAGTGCACTACAGAATCTAGAAGCATCCATTACCCTCAGCTTCAAGTAATTATTATAGGTACATCAATGGATTTCAGACAGAAATACTAAAAGGAGAATCAATTTTGTATGAGTCTTGGCCAACAAATATATAAACCTGTAGTAAACACAATCATTCCCTCACCATTTAGAAATATTATGGTGGTTAGGAGTTTTATTTCCTTATACTCTTTATTCTCTGTTTATTCCATTCCTGTGTATTTACATATCTTCAGAACATAAACATTAAATATCTTACTTTTCTGTCACCCAAATAGTGATCAGATCCATTTTTAAAAAACACTTCATACAGATCATTCTGAAGATGAACAAAAATATTATCTTGAATATACTCAATTATATTTTTAGGATTTTTCAATATTTTTTGAAGTAGCACTAACTATAAAAGAACATAGTTTTCTGAAAACAAATAATTCAAATGACTTAATTAAACTGTCATCTAGATTTACAGTTACGTGATTTACTGCCTGTTTCAAAGCTTTCTGCAAAATAATTTGTTCTTTTCCAGTGAGAATGCACAAATTTAACCATACTGCTTGCATAGTTTAAACCTTTCTTTATTCATGTGAAACATGCATCATACTTAATATTATTAAGAGTATTAATTGGCTTACAACATTGTACATTGTACATGATGATTCACATACAGTCAGATGTATGATACCCCCAGATGTCTTTCTTCATCATTAACAATGCTGAGTATTTTGCTTTAGCATCTTAACTAACTTGTTGGTTACAGAAATAATAATTCATAGTTATTCAATATTATATTTAATTAAGAATTATAGTAGATGATTTTTTCATGTGCACATTGGTTTTGTTATTTTCTCATAAAAACACACTGGAAAAGGTGTACAGTTTACCATTTCCTTTGGGAAATTACCAGTTTTCAGATGATGTTTTATTATCTTTTTTTGTGGCAGATAAAGCTTATTTATATATCACAGTTATTACATATGTTCTGTAATTTTGTCTTTCATAATTTCATTTAATGAGAAAATATACAGCTAGAGGAAAAGCATAAGGAGTTTTTCTTCTCATATGTAAAATAAAATTAACTTGCAATTATAAATCCATTGCATATAGGATGAATTATGAATAGGTAGAATGATTCATGAGAAAGAATAGGTAACTATGAAATATTTTTAAGTGAGTGTATGGAATGTACAAAACTTTTTAAAATAAATCAACATTGAATTTCCACTGCTCTGTTAATAAAAAAATTATTACAGTTATCTTATTCATTTTTTGATACATTCATTTTTTATTTGCTTTGATTGAGATGGACAACACTATAATTTAGAATCTTCCTTACCCCTGTTTCCATGACTCAGTAAAGTATATTAAAATTTCCTGATATGATTATTGCATACAGAACTACTTCACATTTGTGGTGAAGTGGTCATTTCCTCAAATGGCTTCCTGCCAAACTTGATTGAATCCTAGGTAGGTTAGTAGTTAAGGGATAGAAATTTTCTTTCCAATGGTTCCTTTTCTCTTACAGCCATCATCACCAGGAAATTAAAGACTATGGCTAATTTTACTATGAATGGGTTTCTTCTGATGGGATTTTCTGCCAAGCCTGAGCAGGAAATCATATTTGCTTCTCTGTTCTTAGTCTTATACATGGTGGCAGTAACTGGCAATATCTTCATTATCGTTGCAACTTCCATGAACAATAGCCTTCACTCACCCATGTATTTCTTCCTGAAACATCTCTCCTTTTTGGATCTGTGCTACATTTCTGTGACTGTGTCAAGGTCCATTTGCAACTCTTTTATGCATAGTGGCTACATTTCTCTTGGGGAATGCATAATACAGTGTTTTATTTTCTCTCTCTGTGCTGTGGCTGAGATGTCCATGCTGACAGTGATGTCTTATGATCGCTATGTGGCCATCTGCCTTCCACTGCGCTACGAAATCATCATGAATGTCAGCAAATGTGTCCAGGGAGTCCTAGGTGTCTGGATCAGTGGGGTCATTTCTGGAGCCATGCACACAGCTGGCACTTTCTCCATGCACTTTTGTGGTTCCCAGATTCATCAATTCTTCTGCGACATCCCCCAGCTCCTGAAACTCTCTTGTTCAAATGACCATATCAATGAGGTTGGGGTCACTGCTTTTTTGGCTCTTATGACCTTTCCTTGCATTATCTTCATTGGACTGTCCTACATACAGATATTCTCTACTGTGCTGAGGATGCCATCTGCTGAGGGCAGAGCTAAGGCCTTTTCTACTTGCCTTCCCCACCTGGCTGTCGTCATTTTGTTTATTTCAACCAGTGCCTTTGAGTTTCTCAAGCCACCTTCTGACTCTTCAAGTGCACTGGACATTTTGCTCACTATTATGTACACAGTTGTGCCTCCAACACTCAACCCATTTATCTATAGCTTGAGGAATAAACCCATGAAGGAAGCTCTCAGTAAGGTTTTCCAGAGGAGAAAACATAACCTATTTTGTTGAGGTACATGTTTAATTCTTTTTGGGGAAAAGTTAAAAATATATTGGAGCACTTTGTGATAGAAGTGAAAACAACTGAGTTTATGAAAGAATCAAGACTGAGTAATAAATCTTAGGAACAACCTCCAGGAAAGGTGACCAATCTCAGCTTCTGCAGAGAAATTTTATTATTTTCACAGAAATTTCGAGAGATGGATGTGTTCCTGTCTCATGTATTTCTGTGTTGTCCTCTATGCCTTGAGGAAAACAGGGAAAGTTGTTAATATTTTCCCTATTTAATATTTCATCTTTAGGGAACTGGGAGTTTTAGTCTTGCCATAAACATTAGCTGTGTAAACATTTGAATCATAGTTACTTATGTATAAATAGCAATGACAGTCATTTGATAAAAAGCTAATTTTGAATAAGGGCTTAACAAAAGTAAGGAATATTGCTAGACACTTAAGTAAAGTATATACTTTGTCTGAGGCTTGGATACAGGGAGCAGCTTCCCAGGTGGCGCCTTTACCTACAGCAGCAGCAGGTGTGCTGTGCTCCTGTCTGTCTGTCAATCATCCTTATTTTCCTTTTCCCCTAACTAGGAAATATTTCTCCTTTGCCTTTCTCTCCTTTGGGGAAGAGACCTAGAATTCTTCCAGGATTTGCTGTAATTCCCACTTTCCTTCCACCTTCTTGGAAGGGTCACCGGGAAGCACCCTGACTTTTCCTTCAGGATGGATCCAGGTGCTGCCAATATTCCCTGCAGTTTCTCTCAAGTGATTGACAAGCTTTCTGTATTTTCAGTGACAACATTCCTACACCTGGTTTTTCACATTTTGGCCAGGCAGATATTGGAAAAGAATGAAATAATTTAGTTAATCTAGATTGCATTTCACTGAAATGACACTTTTTCTCTTGTTTTCTCCCCCAACTAATGAAGGGAACTGCGTTCATTTGGTCCCAAATCCTGTGAGTTGAAAATAACAATCCCTTTCCCCAAACCGAGAGTCCTCTAATGCTGATTCTTAAGTGTACTTTTTTCCCATTATACTGTTTGAAGCGTGAGCATTTTATCCTGGTCTGTTCCCAACCTATTGATTTGAACACTGAGAGTCCCAAGCTTCACACATATTTTTCTGTCTCTCAGAGTGTTCCATATAATCTTCCACACATACAAATATTTTATAGATATGTTCTATGAATTTAGACATAATTGTTAATGTTCTTCAAAATTATCTTACCACAAGTCAGATTAATTTATAACCCTAAGAATTTAACAAGGTAGCTCCAGCTCAACTGTTTACCTTTCCAAAAGACTAGCTTAATTTTATTAGTTATGAAGTAGAATAAAGACATAAAATTATACTCAGAAATTTCATCTTGTGCATTTTCAGTTAATCTTAGCAAACATCTTTAGTAAAACAAAGCTAGTATTGGATATTCTTGTTATTTTTTTAAAATAAATTTTATTTTTATATTCCCCATACAATTGCAAACCCCTTATTTTGACCCCAATCCCTATCCTCGCCACCCCCACCCCCCATTGAGTGTCTCTGATTCATAGTTTTTGTTGATTTTGATTTTCACTTTCTTATAGTTATTCATTTTCCTGGTCCCTTATTTAAGTTTTCTAGATTCCTGCTATGAGTGAGACCATCCGGTATTTTTCTTTTTCTTTCTGGCTTATTTCGCTGAGCATGATCCTTTCCAGCTTCATCCATGTTGCTGCAAATTGCATGTGTTTATCTTTTTTTGAATTCTGAGTAATATTCCATGGTATATATGTACCACATCTTCTTGATCCAGTCACCTATTTTTGGGCATTTGGGTTGTTTCCAAAGCTTAGCTATTATAAACAGTGCTGTTATAAACATAGGGGTGCAGGTGCTCTTTGGAATTGATGTTTCTGTGTCTTTGGGTAAATACCTAGGAGTGCAATTGCTGGATCATATGGAAGCTCTATGTTTAGTAGGTCCAGAAATCTCCACACAGCTCTCTATAGTGGTTGGACCAGTTTGCACTCCCACAAAAAGTGCAGGAGAGTTCCTTTTTCTCTACATCCTCGCCAATATTTGTTGTTGCTAGTTTTTTTACTATGTGCCATTCTCACTGGTGTAAGATGGTATCTCATGGTAGTTTTGATTTGCATTTCCCTGATTACAAGTGATGTTGAACATTTTTTCATATGCCTGTTGGCCATTCGCATTTCCTCTTCAGAGAAGTTTCTTTTTAGCTCTTCTGCCCATTTTTTGATTGGATTATTTTCTTTGTTGTTGTTGAGTCTCATCAGCTCTTTGCAGATTTTTGTGATCAGTCCTTTATCATTAGTGTTGTGTGCAAAAATGTTCTCCCAGTTGGTGGGGATTCTCTTTGCTTTTGTTATTGTCTCTTTTGCTGTGCAGAAGCTCTTTAATTTGATGTAGTCCCAGCTGTTTATCTTTGCCTTCACTATCACTGCTTTGGGTGATGTGTCTGTAAAGATGTCTTTGATGTGCATATCACGTAGTGTTTCGCCTATATTTCCTTCTATATATTTTATGTTTTCAGGTCTTATGTCTAGTTCTTTAATCCATTTTGAGTTGATTTTTGTGTATGGTGTGAGGTAGTGGTCAAGCTTCATTCTTTTGCATGTAGCAACCCAGTTTTCCCAGCACCATTGATTGAACAAACTTTCTTTGCTCCAATGCATAGTCTTTGCTCCTTTGTCAAAGATTAGTTGACCATAAATCTGTGGGTTTATTTCTGGATTTTCTATTCGATTCCATTGGATTGTGTGTCTGTTCTTGTTCCAATACCATGCAGTTTTGATGATTATGGCTTTGCAGTATAGTTTGAAGTCTGGGAGGGTGATGCCTCCATTCCCTTCTTTTTTTTTTTCAGGAGAGCTTTGGTTTTTTGGTGAATCCATATGAATTTCATCAATAATTGTTCTATTTCTTTGAAGAATGACATTAAATTTTTATTGGAATAGCATTGAATCTGTATATTGCTTTTGGTAGGATGGCCATTATAATAATGTTTATTCTTCCAATCCATGAGCAGGGGATGTCTTTCCATTTCTTTGTGTCTTCTCCTATTTCTTTTAACAATGTTTTATAGTTTTCTTTGTATAGGTCCTTTACCTCCTTTGTTAGATTTTTTCCCAAGTATTTGATTTTTTTTGTTTCGATAATAAAAGGGATGGTTTTTTGATTTCTTCTTCTTCAGATTTATTGTTTGTGTATAGGAAGGCTAAGACTTTTGCGTGTTGATTTTGTATCCTGCCACTTTACTGAACTGATTGATGAGTTGAATTAGTTTTCTGTGGAGTTTTTGGGGTTCTCTATGTATATTATCATATCATCTGCAAATAGTGATAGTTTGACTTCCGCTTTTCCTATTTGGATTCCTTGTATGTCTTTCTCTTGTCTTATTGCTCTGGCTAGGACTTCCTGTATCATATTGAAAAGCGGTGGTGAGAGTGTACATCCTTGTCTTGTTCCAGATCTTAATGGACATGCTTTCAGCTTTTCACCACTGAGAATGATACTCGCTGTTGGCTTGTCATATATGGCCTTTATTATGTTGAGGTATGTTCCTTGTATCCCAAGAATTTCAAGTGCTTTTATCATGAACAGGTGTTGCACTTTGTCAAAAGCTTTCTCGGCATCTATTGATATTATCATATGGTTTTTATATTTCTTTTTGTTGATGTGTTGGATAACGTTGATTGATTTTCAGATGTTGAACCATCCTTGTGTCCCTGGCATGAATCCTACTTGGTCGTGGTGAATTATCTTATGGATACATTGTTGGATTCTGGTAGCTAAAATTTTATTGAGGATTTTTGCATCAGTGTTCATTAGTGGCCAGTAGTTTTCCTTTTTTGTGTTGTCCTTGTTCGGTTTTGGTATTAGTGTAATGTTGGCTTCATAGAACGTGTTTGGTATTGTCCCTTCCTTCTCAATTTTTTGGAAGAGTTTGTGAAGGATAGACTCTAATTTGTCTCTTAATGTTTGGTAGAATTCATTTGTAAATCCATCACGTCCTGGGCTATTGTTTTTTCGGGAGGTTTTTGAATACCATTTCAATTTCGCTGCTTGTAATTGGTCTGCTTAGGTGTTCTATTTCTTCTTTATCTAGCTTTGGGTGATTGTAGAGTTGTAGGAATTTGTCCATCTCCTCTAGATTGTTGAACTTGTTTCCATATAGCTGTTCGTAGTAGTTACTGATTATTCTTTTGATTTCTGCTGTGTCTGTTGTGATTGCTCCTCTTTCATTTATGATCCTATTTATTTGTGCTTTCTCCCTTTTTTCCTTTGTGCGCCTGACTAGGGGTTTGTCTATTTTATTGATTTTTTCGAAGAACTACCTCTTGGTTTCATTGATCTTTTGGATTGTTTTTTTAGTTTCAATTTCATTTATTTCTGCTTTGGTTTTTATTATTTCTTTTCTACTATTGGGTTTTTTTTTGTTGTTCTTTTTCTAGATCTTTGAGCTTTGAGATTAGATTGTTTCTTTGAGTTCTTTCTTGTTTCTTGATGTGAGCCTCTATTGCTATATATTTTCCTCTTATTACTGCTTTTGATGTATCCCATACATTGAGGAAATTGGTGTCCTCCTTGTCATTCAATTCAAAGAAATTTTTAATTTCTTCTTTGATCTCCTCATTGGTCCAGTGATCTTCCAGTAGTGTGGTTTTCAATCTCCATGAGGTGGGAGAGTTCCTTGCCTTCTCTTTATGGTTTTTTTCTAGTTTGATGCCTTCATGGTCAGAACGTAGGTTGGTATGATTTTGATCTTGGTGTATCTGTTGATGTTTGTCTTGTGTCCCAGTATGTGATCGATCCTAGAGAATGATCCGTTTGTGCTTGAGAAAAATGTGTACTCTGGTATTTTTGAGTTTAGTGTTCTATTGATGTCTGTTAAGCCCAAGCGCTCTAGGTCCTTATTTAGAGCTTTAGTGTCTTTACTTATTATTTTTCTCATTGATCTATCCATTGTTGATAGTGGTGTGGTGATGTCTCCCACTATGTATGTGTTTTCTCTGATGTCTGTTTTCAGAGAGGACAACAGTTGTCTGATGTATTTTGGTGTTCCTTCGTTTGGTGAATATATGTTAATGAGTGTTATTTCTTCTTGAAGTATTGTCCCCTTGATCATAATGGAGTGACCGCTGGGGTCCCTTTTTATCTTTTTGAGTTTAAATCTGTTTTATCTGATATAAGTATAGCTGTTCCTGCTTTCTTTTTTGGTCCATTTGCTTGTAGGATTGTTTTCCATCCTTTAACTTTGAGTCTATTTTTATCTTTTGTAGCTAAATGTGTTTCCTGGAGACAGAAAAAGGTTGGTTTTTGTTTCTTAATCCAGGCTGCAACTCTATGTCTTTTCATTGAAGAGTTTAGTCCATTTACATTTAGAGTTAATATTGATATGTTTGCATCTGTATTTGCCATTGTGTTTGTCTTTCCTTTGATTTTATTCATTTATTCGTTTAATAACTTTTTTTTTGGCCTTCTTTCATTGTTATTTATCCCTCTGAGGTTCTGGCTTTAGGACTCTTGTAGTATTTTTTGGAGTGGGGGTTTAGTCGTAATGAAATTCCAGAGTTTCTGTTTGTCTGGGAAGGTCCTTATTCTTTCTTCATAGAGGTAGGAGAGCTTTGCGGGATAGGTATTCTTGGTTGGCATCTGTTTTCTTGGAGTCTGTTGACTATGTCCCTCCACTCTCTCCTTGCCCGTAGTGTTTCTTCGGAGAAGTCTGATGTCAGCCTGATTGGTTTTCCTTTGAATGTTATCTGTTTCTTCCCTCTTGTCAGCTTCTTTATTTTTTCCTTGTCCTGGATTCTTGGGAGCTTTACTATTATGTGTCTTGCTGTATTTTTCCTTTCATCGTGGAAGTTTGGTGTTCTTCTTGCTTCTTGTATATCAATTTTCAGTTCATTCTTCGCGTTTGGGAAGTTCTCTTCAATTATCTCCTTGAATATTTTCTCTGTTCCTACATCTCTCTCCTCTCCTTTTGGGATTCCTATAACTCTTATATTTCCTTTCCTCATGGAGATCGATTGTTCCCAAAGTCTTTCTTCTGTCTTTTTTCTTCGCACTTCTCTTTCCTTTTCTGATTTGTTTCCTTTTATTTCTGTGTCTTCAAGAGTCCTTATTCGTTCTTCCATTCATCTATTCTCATTTCATTGCTTTTCCCAGAGTTCTTTAGCACCTCAATTAATTCTTTGACTTCTTCCCTCTTTTGGGGCTCTATTTGATTCTTCTGATCATTGATAATTTTTCCCTTATCATTGTTTTTCTTTATGACTTCTCTCAGTTTTTTTAATCATGGCGATTTTAAATTCTCTTTCTGGAAGGCTCAGAAGTTCTTCCAAGTTACTGTCGTTGCAATCTGGGGTGTGGTTTTCTTTTTGTCGCGTGCTTTTTTCCTGAGTAGTTGCTGGGTTGCATGTGGTTCTTCTACTTTGTACTGTCTGTTTTCTAATTTGCCTTATGCATTGGGACACTGTGTTGCTTGGACTGGCCGGCGTCTTTGGTGAACTTCTCTGCTCCCCTCTGGCTCCTCTGGGAGCCATCTGTGGGTTTCAAGCAGTCTTTACTGAAGAAAGGTCCCTGTTAAAATGCCTATACAGGGTCACGCTCCCCTGCATGCCTGGTCTGCCCCTGTGATGGGTTCCTGTTCCCCCTCTGGGCTCGGACTGTAGGCCAGAAGGGGCCTGGCATGGGTGAACTTCCCAGCTCACCTCTGGCTGCTCCGGGAGTCTTATCCTTGTTTCACGCAGTCTTTACTGGAGAAATGCCCCTGTTCTAAAATGGCGATGTGGAACTCACTCCCTGCGCATCCGGTCTGCCCCGGTGGTGGGTTCCTGCTCCCACTCTTGGCTGGGACTGCAGGCCAGATGGGGCCTGGCATGAGCGGTCTTCCCAGCTCACCTCTAGCTCCTCTGGGAGCCTTCTGCTGCTTTTAGGCAGTCTTTGGATATTCTTGTTAAATGAACAAATACTAACTTTTCAATATAATGCATGATAATTTTTCAAACCTCATATTTTTTTTTCTTCTAATGGAGGGTTTCCAGCATATTTAGAATTCATTTTTTACTGATCTTTTTCTTTCTGACTTATTTCATGTAGTATAATTCCCCCAAGGTCAGTTGCAATGAGAGGAATTTCATTCTTAATGACTGAGTAATATTCTGTTGTGTATATAAACACATCTGCTTCAGTCCTTATTCTTTGATTGGCAACCTCTTTGCTATTGTAAGTAGTGCTATAATGAACATAGAGGTGCATGTATCATTTCAAAATAATAATTTCATATTATTTGAATGAAAACCAAGCATGGAAATACTGAATCACACTATAGATCTATTTTTATTTTATTTTTATTTTTTAAAAAGATTTATTTATTTGTTTATACAAGCACTGGGTACAGTCAGAAGCACAGGAGGCTGAGAGAATTCACCAGAGCCAGAGCGAGGAACAGAACACACAGACTGACAAAATGCACTGCTGAGGGGAGCAGTGGACGCAGCAGGAGAGGTCTGTTGCGCCATGTGGGATCCTCACCTAGCGGCCACGGATAGAACTTGTGCGGAGGCTGTGGGCAGCTTCACAGCCCAGTGCTCAACCACTGCACCACCAGGGTAGGCCCTATAGATCTATTTTTAATTTGGAGTAAAATTCATTCTGTTCTTCACGGTAATTGCATCAATATACCAGGGTATGTTGTTTCTCTTTTCTCACCTCTTCTCCAGCACCTGTTGTTTCCTGTCTCCGGGATAATAGCTTCTCACAGGTATGAATGAGATGTCACTGTGTCTTCAATATGCCTTCCTCACAAAACAGAGAGGCACATCTTTTCATCAGACTGTTGGATCTGTCTTGTGTGACAAGAGCCTATTCAAATCATCTGGCTAGTTTCAAAAATAATTTATTTATATATTATTTTACATCATTGTTCAGTTTTTGAAACAATGTTTTCTTTCTTTTTGTATGTTTTTTAATTTTGAGTTGTATTAGTTGAGTATATGTTTTGGATATTAATCTCTTGTCTGACATATGGTTTTCAGATGTCCCCTCCCATTCAGTAGGATGCATTTTCCTTCTAATGGTTCCTTTGATGGAGCAGAAGCTCTTCAGTTTCATTGATTTGTTTTAATTTCCCTTTATGTTGGAGTCCAATCCTCAGAGTCATCTTTAAGGCCTATTTTTTCCTTTTCTTTTCCTTTTTTTTTAAATTTCTTTATTTATTTATACAAGCACTGGGTTCAGTCAGAAGCACAGGAGGGTAAGAGGATTCACCAGAGTTAGAGCGGGGAACAGAACAGGCAGACTGATGAAATGCACCGCTGAGGGGAGTAGTGGGTGGCAGGAGAGGTCTGCGCGCCATGTGGGACACTCACCGGTGGCCAGGGATTGAATTGGCGCTGCAGAAGCTGTGGGCAGATTTGCAGCCCAGTGCTCAACTGCTGCAACACCAAGGGAGGCCCTTCTTTTCCTTCTTTAAAAAGATTTATTTATTCATGCATACAAGAACCGGGGCACAGGCCAGATGTGCAGGAGGGTGAGAGGATTCACGTGAGACAGAGCGGGGAACAGAACAGGCAGACTGATTGGAACACTGCTGAGGGGAGCAGTGGGGCGAGACAGGAGAGGTCTGCCATGCCATGTGGGTGTCTCACGGCTGGCAGGGATCGAACTCGCAATGCAGAGGCTGCGAACAGCTTCACAGCACTGTGCTCAACCACCTGTGCCACCAGGGAGAAACTAAGGCCTATTTCAATAAACTTTTTGTCTCTCTTTCCCAATGTATTTTATGGTTTCAGTTATCACTAAGGTATAAGTCAGTGAGTTTAGGGTCTATATTTTCTGCCTTGTTCTAGGTATTTTTGTAATAAGTAAAAATTTCATGTAAATAGGTGTAATAATTACTTCAAACAATAGAAAAATATTCTGTAGGATCAATGAATGTAATTGCAAATTTTGGTACCAAGGTATTTACCGAGAATGACGAATACCAACAGCACCAACACACTCTGCTTGTGCCAAAGAGATAGTTTAACCTCCAGAGGCCAAAGAAGGGTTGAAATGGACCTATTTTTTCTACACATTCAGATTTTTCTAAATGTGACTGAAAATAGAGACAGACTTTGAGCTAAGTGTCAGTTGCTCACACTGACACTTCAATTGAGGGAAACAGTTTGTGACTATGCTCTGGTGAGTTTCCTTAGAATCTAAAACGATAGATTTCACAGAAAAAATTGAAAGCCCAGAAGTTGCTGGTTTTGAGTGGATGAGAGAACCAGTCACTGGTATTTACTTGTAAAATATGAAATATTATATATGAACTATGAGATTAAATAGATATTATGAATCTGGGAGAGAACATAAATGCTCCTTCCTTTCCAGAAACATTTTGTAGAGTGTAGTTCCCACCTTCCTAGCAATGCCTTTCTTTATGTAACCATCTCAGCAATAATTCAGTGTGAATGTGTGATGGGATGGCACACTCTGATATTCCTTGTGTTCATGTTATTCATTGACTTGTATCATAGTGACTTATAGAGATATGAGGTGCTTTCCACATCAGAGATCATAGATAACTTGTCAAAGTGGGCTAGAGACATTAAATTATTGAGCTTGATGAAATATTTTAATGAGATATAAAAAACCACATACTCCATCTTTACAATGTATCACAAGTAATGTATAAATATTTGATTGAAAGGGCATTATGATCCATGCTTCTCGTCACAATCAGTTGTTCAGCCTCTGGATTTTATTGTCTTTTTATTTTTTTTTAAAGATTTATTTTGTATTAATACAAGAACCAGGGTACAGGTCAGATGTGTGGGAGGGTGAGAGGATTCACCAGAGACAGAGTGGGGAACAGAACAGGTAGAATGACCGAAATACACTGCTGAGAGGAGCCGCGGGTGTTTGCCAGAGACATTTGCAGCATCATGTGTTTTGCTCCACAGCCTGTGGGGATCCAATTGGCAGTGCAGAGGCTGCAGACAGCTTCACAATGTTGCACTTTACAGTGGGCACCAACAGGGAAGCCCCTCCAGATATCTTCTAATCAATCCTCAGGGAATATTCTGCATGGACTGTATAAAACTTTTTTTTAATAATAAATTTTATTTTTATATTCCCCATACAATTGCAACCCCCTTATTTTGACCCCAATCCCTCCCCTCCCGCCCTCTACCCCCCATAGAGTGTCTTTGGTTCATAGTTTTTTGTTGATTTTAATTTTCACTTTCTTATAGTTATTCATTTTCCTTGTTCCATATTTAAGTTTTCTAAATTCCTGCTATGAGTGAGACCATCCGGTATTTATATATATATATATATATATATATATATATATATAACTTTTTAATATAAACCAACATTGCTATTCCAAAGCTCCATTAGCCATTGTTTTTTTTAGAGTTATTAATTTATTATATACATTCATCATTCATTTTCTTTGATTGAAATGGGCATTACTAAAATTTAGAAATTCATTACACATGTTTCCACAACTGAGTCAAAGTATGTTAAAATTGCTTGAATTATTATTGATATTCAGAACCACTTCATGTTTGAGATGAAGTGGTGATTTCAACTGGCTTCTTGCCAACCTTGATTGAGTGTGGGGAATTTAGTAGGTTAAGTCACAGTATTGTGTCAATGGTTCCTTTTTTTCTTCTAACCAACATCACTGAGAAATTAAAAAGAAATACGGCTAATTTCACTATGAGTGGGTTTTTTCTGATGGGATTTTCAGACAAGCCTGAGCTAGAACTCGTCCATGCTTCTCTGTTCTTAGTCTTATATACCATGGCGGTAACTGGCAATCTCCTCATTATCATCTCAACGTCCATGGGAAATAGTCTCCACTCACCCATGTATTTCTTCCTGAAACATCTGTCCTTCCTGGATGTGTCCTACATTTCCGTGACTGTGCCAAGGTCCATTTACAACTCTTTCATGCACAGTAGTTACATTTCCCTATGGGAATGCATAGTGCAGTGTTTTGTTTTCATTCTCTGTGCTTTTGCTGAGGTATTCATGCTCACAGTGATGTCTTATATCGCTATGTGGCCATCTGCGTTCCACTGTGCTGTGAAATCATCATGGATGTCCGCAACTGTGTCTGTGGAGTCCTAGGTGTCTGGATCCCTGGGGTCATTTCTGCAACCATGCACACAGCTGGCACTTTCTCCATGCACTTCTGTGGTTCCCGTGTCATTCACCAGTTCTTCTGTGACATCCCCCAGCTCCTGAAACTCTCTTGTTCTAATCAGTATATTAGCAAGGTTAGGGTCAGTGTCTTTTTGGTTTTTATGTCCCTTCCTTGCGTTATACTCATTGGGGTGTCCTCTGCACAGATACTCTCTACAGTGCTGAGGATGCGATCTGCCGAGGGCAGAGCTAAGGCCTTTTCTACTTGCCTTCTCCACTTCGCTGTCGTCATTTTGTTTATTTCAACCAGTGGCTTTGAGTTTCTCAAGCCACCTTCTGACTCTCCAAGTGCACTGGACATTTTGCTCACTATTATGTACACTGTTGTGCCCCCAACTCTCAACCCAATGATCTATAGCCTGAGAAATAAACCCATGAAGGCAGCTCTCTGAAAGGTTTTCCAGAGGAGAAAATCTGACCTATTTTGTTGAGGCACATCTGTTAATTCTTGTTTGGGAAAAGTAAAAATATATTGGAACACTTTGTGATACAAGTGCAAATAATTGAGCATATGAGAGAATCAAGGCGAATACTGAAGCTCAGGAGCAACTTCTAGAAAAGATGACTAATCTCTCAGTTTTTGAAGAGGAATTTTATTATTTGCAGGGAAATCTTTCAAGATATGGATAGGTTCCTGTTTTATGTATTTATGTGATATATCCTCTATACATTGAGGAATACTGGGAAGGATTTTAAAATTTTCCCTATTTAATGATTCATCTGTAGGGAACTGGGAGTTTCAGTCCTGCCATAAAAATCAGTGCTGTGTTTTCTTGAAGTTAATGAGTTGTCTTGAGACTGCAGTTTCAGCTGCATGTCCCTGTGAATAAAGTGATTTATTCACAGGAACATGAATATATCACTTTATTTATAGGAAGCATTTTCCTGGGACTCTTTCTTCTGTATGCAGCCACTGCATCCTCATTCTTGACATGTGCCATTTAGGTGGGATGAGGGAGGAGGGTACACACTTAATTGTCAGCTTTGGTGAACCAAACATAACACAATCAATCAAATATTCAAAGCTCATGAAGAAATGAGTATATGGAAATTCATCATCTCAGACAGTTGTAAGTATAGCGTATCAAGTAAAAAATATTCACACAGCAGTGCTATAAGCATTACTGCTTCAAATGCAATAGGTTAAAATCTTACCCCATGAAACCAGATTGAAAAAATGGCCATAATTTTAAAGCAGCTAGTGTAATTCCTTCAGGGATCATTTCTATTAGCATGATGAAAAACAGTAAACATGTGGTTCTTTTCTCAGTTTATCCTGTTACACTGGAGTTGGGCTACTACATCACAGCTGCATGTAGAGGGAAACAGTCCGGCTCTCAGCACCTGCTTAACACCAGCTGTGTGCCTCAAAGTCCTCCATGAGCAATAGACTGAGGTCACTCTGCAAAAATCTCATTATACCATTTCTTTGTGACTTAAATTGCATTGAAATAATTGTCATTTACATGGGAGGGATGTTTAAATAGCACAATAATCTATTAGTCCCATCCCATCCTCCTTCCATCTCTAGTAGCTTCAATTCTCCAATGATGTATCTGGGCTTGGTTTTGATTTAGATTTGTCAATTCCTTTTATATTTTGTTCTCTATTTTCCACACATTAGTGGAATCATCTGTTTTTCTGTCTTTCTCTCTCTAATGTTGCACTTAGCATAATCCCTTCAAGTTCCATCCATGCTGTTCAAATTGCAAGATTTCTTTTTTTTATAGTCGAGTATATTCTGTCATGTATACAGATAACATCTTCTTTATACAGATAACAAACCTTTAAAAAGGATTTATTTATTCATACAAGAACTGGGGTACAGGCCAGATGCATGGGGGGGGTGAGAGGATTCACCAGAGACAGAGCGGGGAACAGAACAGGCAGACTGACAAAATACACTGCTAAAGGGAGCAGCAGATGAGGCAGGAGAGGTCTGCTGCACCATGTGGGATTCTTGCTGGCTGGCCAGGATCGAACCCGCACTGCAGAAGCTGCGGACAGCTTCACAGTGTGGCGCTCAACAGCCTGTGTCACCAGGAGCCCCCCCCCATAACATTTTTTTAAAACAGTGATTTGCTGTTTACATAACTTGATTAATGTAAATTGTACTGTAGTTAGAAAGGGGTGTGTATATCCCTTCAAATTAGTGGTTTTGTAATCTCTGGGTAGATACCTAGGAGTGGAAATAATGGATCATTGAGTAAATTTTTCTTCAGTATTTGAGGACTCTGTAGGGTTCCATAGGGACTAGACCAATCTATATCCTCATCCTTGGTATGTAAGGGTTTGTTTTTCTGCCTATCCTCATCAATATTTGTGACGTCTAATTTTTTTAAATGGATCTTTTTTATGAGAGTGAGTTGGTATTCAATGATTTGATTTGCATTTCCCTGAATAATAGTGATGTTGATCACTTTTTGGTATTCCTTTTGGTCATCTATATTTCTTTGAGATGTGTTATTTACTTCTGTACATTTTTGATTGGGATATTTGTTTTCCTTTTGATGAGAGTTGTATGAGTTCTTTTGAGATCTTAGACATTAGCATCTTTTCATGTGTAAGATGTGTAAATGTTATTTTCCTTCTATGGTAGTATGTTTTAATTGAGCAAGGAAAAAAACTGAGAAAACAACTCTTACTGTGGTATTAGAAATCTTTACACATTAATGATAACTTAAAATGTAAATAAACTAAGTTTTATCAAAATACAGCTCTATTTTGACACTCTCTGTTGAGAAATCTGTTACCACTAAATGGATTAAAGATAAGGACCAACTCAAAAGGAACCGACTTCTGATGATAAGCTTACCAGGTTTGGGAATCCAATCAACAGAATTTTATTATGGTTAATAATATATTACTCTATTCTTGAAAGTTGCTAATAGAAAAACAAATCTCATGACAAAACTATATAGGAACTATGTGACATGATATGTGTATCAGAAAATACTACAGTGATTATCATTTTAGAAATTGTGTGTCAAATCAAGACATTGTACACCTTAAACTTACACAGTCATACTCAAAGTTATATTCAATAAATTTTTATTAAAAGCTATACCCAACTTTTGCTGTCTGCAAAGCATTTGCTTTAGATTCTGGGACTCTCATAGTGTGAAACAAAAAAGATGGAAATTTATATTCTATGCAAATGGTAAACAAAGGACAACATAGGTAGCAATATCTGCATGAAGTAAAAAGGATATTACATAAAAATGCATGAAAAGCCAAAAACATTTTTAAATAATGATAGAGATCAATTCATCAAGAGGATACACACACACACACACACCAAACATCAAAGCATTCAAATTTAAAGTAAATTTTCATATATCTGTAGTTAGAAAGACAGCAACACAATAATTAAAGGTGGTTTATATAACACAATTTCAAAAATGGATAGTTTACATAAACAACAATCAGTAATGAAATATTGAGTTGAACTACATTGTAGACCAAAGAAACATACACAAACTTTCCAACCAACAGAGAAGAACACATTTTTCTCCAGTGCACAAGGAACATTCTCCTGGATAATAATATATTAGGTCAAAAAAACAAGTATTAACAGATAGAAGATGATAGAAACCATGTCAATGTAGAATATCTTTTCTGACCACCATGTTATGGTATTAGAAATACATAAAAAGAAAACTTTACAACACTGGAAACTAAACAACACAGTTCTCACAATCAATAAGTAAAAGATGAAATCAAGAGAGAAATAAAAATGTGTCTTGGTACAAATGAAAATGTACACATAGCATACTAAAAGTTATGGCATGTAACACTAGCTCCAGAAGAAACTTATACCTATTTAACAAACATCCCAATTTTATAGGTCAGAGACTAGCCAAGAAAAACAACCTAAGTTCAAATTTAGAAGAAGGAATGAAATAAGGAACAGAATAAAAGAAATAAAAGAGCCTAGAGAAAGAGAATTATCAGAAATAGGAAGAACCGGTTATTTGAAAAGATAAGCAAAATTGAAAAAAAAAAACTTTAGCTAGACTAACAAAAATAGATCTTAAGCAAAACCAGAAATGATGACAAGACATTACAACTGATGCCACCAATACAAAAGATTACAAGAAACCACTATAAACATTGATATGACAACAAATTTAATACCTTGTGGAAACAGATCTTTTCCTAGAAATGTACGTGATGGTAAGACTAAATTACCAAGGAAAGAAAATTTCACAGGTCAATATTGAGTAATCAAGTTGAACAAACAACAAAAATGATAAAAATCATGATCATTTCAGTAGTTAGACAAAACATTTAGCAAAGTTCAATATCCTTTCAGGATAAAAGTTCTAACAATTAGGTGTAGTAATAAAGGCCACGTAATGTAATAAAGGCCATATATGTAGCCATCTCTCATTCAGGGAAACATGAAAAGGTAACTGCCCCCTTCAATTTTTAAATTGAAAGGAGATTCATCTTTTTGAACATCACAATCTCTTTGTCCAAAGCAAAGGTACCTTGGATTTTGTTATCTTTCATATTAATATTTTTAAAGATTTATTTATTTATGCACATAAGAGCTGGGGTACAGGCCAGAGGTGTGGGGGGTGAGAGGATTCACCAGAGACAGAATGGGGAACATAACAGGCAGATTGACTAAGTACACTGCTGAGGGGCGCAGCAGGTGAGAGAGGAGAGGTCTGCTGCGCTATGTGGGTTGCTCCCTGGTCAGGGATCGAACTGGTGCTGCAGTGGCTGCAGATAGCTTCATAGGTTGCATTTTAACACCTTGCACCACCAGGGAGGCCCCCTTATTAATAATTTTGATATTACTATAAACTCATAGATAAAGTGTTAGAGAAAATTTTAGATTTCACTATGACCAAGACCTATCCCAAATTAAAAATATGTGTTTAACTCCTATGTAGCTGTCATGAAACCTCTACCTGAAGAGTTATAGGACCTCATCACATCTCTAGGACACCACATTTACTCCTTAAATGTTGTAACATTTTAGAGTTTTTCCTTGCATTTCCTTACTGATATCAGATGATGATCAACTTTTAATGAGAGTATTGGCCAACTGTTTGTCTTCTTAGGAGAAGTCACTATTCAGATCCTCTCCCTTTTATTAACTGGGTTGTCAATATTTTATATTTGAATGTTTTGAGTAATTCACATTGTGCATATTAACCCTTTTTGGCAAATGAGGTGTAAATATCTTCTCTCATCCAGTGGAAAGACTTTTTTCTCAATATAGTTTCTTGCATGTTACAAGTCTTAGTGTCATGTTGTTGCATTTCTTTATCTTTGTTTCTTCTTTAGTCACCATTGGATCTGAATCGTCATATATATTTCTAATGCTGATGACAAGGTGCATAGTCTGTTTTCTTCTACTGTATATTTTTCAAAAAAATTTGTTTCCACATTTTTCATGTTATTCTCACTTGCATTTAAAAAATAATCTACCTTTTATTGCTAGCCAGTAATTAGACAGCTAATCAATTTTTGTTCCTTGAACTTATTCAATGGCTCACTTAGTTTACTTACAACAGCTGTACTTTATAGATTATTTTTTTAAAAAAAGATTTATTTATTTATGCATACCTCTGGGGTGTAAGCCAGAGGTTCAGGGTGTGAGAGGATTCACCAAGAGAGTGGGGAGCAGAACAGGCAGATCTACTGAAATACACTGCTTAGGGGAGCAGCAGGAGAAGTCTATGTGGGTTGCTCCCTGGCTGGCTGTGGATCAAACTTGTGCTACAGTGGCTGGTGATAGCTTGACAGTGCTGTCTTTAACTCCTGCACTACCAGGAAGGCCCAGAACTTTATAGATTCTTTTGATTTCTATTCACACACCATTACCTGTCAGTAAAGGGTTTGCGTTCTTCCTTTTATGTTTTAATTCTTAATGTTTTATTGCTGACTGGGTATTGTAGGCTAATGCTCTTTGGATAAAAGTAGTTAATATTAAACTAGTCACAATCTTTTCTAACTGAAACATTTGAGTCATAGATACTTATATATAAATAGCTATGACAGTCATGTGATAAAAAGCTAATCTTGAATAGCGGCTTAATGAAGGTCAAGAATATTGACTGGATCAAGAAGATGTGGTACATATATACCATGGAATATTACTCAGCATTCAAAAAAGATAAACACATGCAATTTGCAGCAACATGGATGGCGCTGGAAGGGATCATGCTCAGCGAAATAAGCCAAAAAGAAAAAGAAAAATACTGGATGGTCTCACTCATAGCAAGAATCTAGAAAACTTAAATAAGGGACCAGGAAAATGAATATAAGAAAGTGAAAATCAAAATCAACAAAAAACTATGAACCAGAGACACTTTTAGGGGGGCGGGGGTGGGAGGGGAGGGATTGGGGTCAGAATGGGGGGGCTGCAATTGTATGGGGAATATAACAATAAAATTTATAAAAAAAAAAAGAATATTGCTACACACTTAAATAAAGTTTATAATTAATTCTTTTAAATAATACGTTAAAGTATGTTATCAATATTGTCCCATTATTTTACATGAAGAATCTATACTATAAAGAGGGAAGCAGTTTGTGGACAAGCCACATAGCCATTAAAGTGAGGAAGTAGGATATGCATTTGGAAAATGAAGCTCCAGGTGTTATGAGCTGAATATTAGCCCTAACCCTATACTTAATTATAGACTTAAATTTAGTTTAAATCATTGTAATTTCTGTCTTATCTAACTCTTGAAATCTTGAAACAAAAAGGAAACTAGAATATGAGGACAGTGGTACAAGAGATACATTTGCTTCCATTTCTTAGAATGATACCTGACAGAGTAAGAATTCTGTAGGGTTATGAGATAGAGTGAGGGAGAATGAGAGAGAGTGGGTGGAGGATGGAAAGTGAGGAGAAAGGGGGGAGAGAGAGAGAGAGATTGAGAGAAAGAGAGAGAGAGAGATACCAGAAAGAGAAAAGTGGACTGGGGTTGCTCTCTTGGGCACTTGGCTTTTCACCAGCTCACAGCAGGTCGTTGTGATTCCAGGTCCGCAGAATGGATAGGACGCATTCAGGAATTTTTTTTATTTATTTATACAAGCACTGGGTATAGTCAGAAGCGCGGGAGGGTGAGAGAATTCACCAGAGCCAGAGCGGGGAGCAGAGCAGGCAGAAGGACCGAAGGACACTGCTGAGGGGAGCAGCGGGCAGCAGGAGAGGTCTGCGCGCCATGTGGGACCCTCCTCCAGTGTACAGGGAGCAGCGGGGGATTGAACCAACATTGCAGAGGCTGCGGGCAGCTTCGCAGCCCAGCGCTCAACCGCTAAGCCACCGGGGGGGCCCAGCATTCAGGAATTTATCTCCCTCTTTTTCTCCCTGAGTTACTCATTTCTTCATTTCCACTTCTTTTGTAAATAAACCTTTTATTAACCTTTTGTGTGTGCCTGTAGTTGAGCATTAATAAGTCCCTTTTAAGCACGTGGGTGAGGACCCACAGTCACGCAACCCATTTCATATAGGGGTGGCTCTTTAACACCTTCACCAAAAGCTCACCAGGAATGCCGTGCTCTTGGCAGAGCTTATTGACAAGATGGCGACAGGAAGATCAAGGCACTTACCGGGAACCCTCAGGTTACAGTCACTTTTGTGTTTGTAGAGGTCTACATTCTCCATAGACAGCACTTCCATTTTCCTGCCTAGAGTTATAAGGCTGGCTGCCATTGCTGTGGGATAGAATGGGGAGTAATTGCAAGAAAGGAAGCCCTGAAAGTTTTCAGCACCTGAAAGACCTGCCACCAAATCACACTCTTTCTTGGTGTGGCGGTCAGAAGGCTCTAGGTATTAGCCTTCTAAGGGTGAATACTCCTTTATCCAGTTTGTTATCAGAAAGAAGCCTTTCTGCTTGTGTGGGCCAGGAACTATCAAATTTTGACATACATTTTTTGAGAAAAACAAAATATAACTTTTTATTTGCAGTAACATTGATTTACAACACTGTACATGCTTTGGAGATACATATCCTTCCCTCTTCAAATGTGTGTTACGACTCCTCACTCACCACCAATCAACCCATTGTCTTCTACCAGAATCCACTGGGCACTCAGCTCTTTGTTGAGGCAGATTTTCAAATTGTTCTGACTTCAGTCTCATTCACAACCTGCCTTCTGACATAACATAATGCTTGCTTTTGTTAAGCTTCATTTACTGCTCCAAAAT
This sequence comes from Talpa europaea, assembly GCF_964194135.1. Lineage (NCBI taxonomy): Eukaryota > Metazoa > Chordata > Mammalia > Eulipotyphla > Talpidae > Talpa > Talpa europaea. The sequence goes on from NC_140068.1 coordinate 134,957,088, forward strand.
GGGGCAGAACAAATATTTTTATTCTCACCTCCTTCTTCTGTCTCCCAATCTTCTGAAAACAGATGTTTCCTCTTTGCTTGTGTAAGTCATTCACTCCCTTCCATTTTTTGCTTCCAAAAGTTTTTGATCTCTTCTCTACTCAGTTCTTTTGCAGTTCAATTTTCCCTGTCAATAATTTGATCTTATATTTAACATAATTTATATGGACTTTAGAAAGGAAGGGAAATAAGCACTTTGTTCAATTTGCTATGCACTGGAAACTCCCTTGCTCTTTTAAATAAATCACTTAGTTTTATGGCAATAACATTAAAACAGTGGGAAAATGTGAACTTGAAAAACCATGCTTTAAATAAAATAGTATTTTATTTAACAAAGTGTTGTATAGTATGAAAGTATAATATATTTTTTTTATTGCTGATAAACGTCATTGGAAGCCAGTGATGCCCTCTGCCTTGACACATTCCAGAGATCCTTACTTGGACAATAATTTTCTTTACTCCACATACATTTGTGGTTTGATCTCTTCATTCACAGAACTGCTGAGTCATCAAGAGATCTGCCTTTAGTATGAAATTCTCAAACACATAGACATCAGTATACATGGCCTTTTGTTTAATTTTTCACCTATTCTGAATTTAAATTGGTTTGTTAATTGTGTCATTGATCATGAAATTTATTTCACGGGACAATTACCTATTATTTTTGGAAAGTGCTAGTATTGTCTAATTCTTCAAAGTTATAAACATAGAGTGAGCATAAGTTATTGACTGTGCATATAATGAAAAGTCATTGAAATGCTAATCAATGTTCTTTGTGCACAAGGAAAATTCTGAAGGGCAGAGATCACAGGTCTATTTTATCCATATAAATGTATTATTGGCTGAGTTTCATTACAAGGAATTTAGTAAAAATGATGTCAGAATGAGAAAAGGTAACTGTGAGGATAATAGAAAGAGTTGTAGTTATCAAAACTGAATTTAAAAAATTTGGATAATTGTACAGGTGAGTAAGGGATTAGGTTGATCCAGGTCTAAAAGGGGACTTACCATTCAGCATGCATCTGATATTTCTGTAGTAGATGAATCCAGATTGTAGATTGGGAGGTAAACATTATGACTAATGGGAGGATGCCACATACTGTTTGGATAAGGATATCTTTCCTTAGAATTTGTGTGAGGAATACTTTTTCTCCAAACTGTAGGAATGTAAAACTACATATTCCAAAGCAAGACTAAGTGTTATAATTGAATCACAATCATCGTATCAGTTAAGTCAAATCCTTAGATCACAGTAGACTAATTACAATTGCTTGGTCTATGACAAAATATATTTAAATCAAACAACCAACATATTCCTTCAGATGTCAAAAGCTGAACTCATTTGATTTTCACAGGTGAGCCTAGGAGAGAAGTAATAATGACTATTGACTACCCACATAATGTATTCCTAGAACAATAAATACATTTGCCATCTAGTTCATGCAGTCTGACACTATGCTTATTACCAACAGAGTTTGCGAATGATGACAGATATTTACTGTCCTTAAGCCTTCTGACACCTAAAATACTCATAAAAAAATCCTTGATGTCCTCATCATTTCAGAAACTGAGAAAGAGAAACTAAGGGTCAGAGATACTAAGTAATGATCTACAGCTCTGCAAATGATTAAGACAATTTTAGATACTTCAATGCTATTATCAGCATTCAAGCAAGTGTGTCATGCTTTCTCTAAGTTAGTGAAAAAGTAAATCACTTGATTTTCCATATCATAAAGGCCAAAAAAGTGATTGACTTATTTTCCCCTATTTTCAGGTGATTATAATTTCATTCAGATCTAAGTGTAATGGATAAGAAATTACTGATTAAGATTTTGTAATTTTACAGTTAAAAGTAATAAGCATGGATTAAGGAGAACTCCTCTGAGCAGAGAATTAGAAAGAAGGAAAGATGCTAGTTGATATTTACAGATTACTTCCTGCCAGCTATTTTAACTGTAAGACCTATTCAATCTTTTGCTCAACATAAGAATAAAATGCATTCCTTCTTTTCCTAAGAAAAGCTGGATACACAAAAATAGAAAGTTTAATAAAACTTTCACAATCTCCAAAAGGTTGTTGTTGAGATAAATTCAGTTCTCAATTCTCTGGTGAAATCACTTCTCTCTACCCCTCTAAGCAAATGAAAACTTTGTGTTTGATAACTGGTACATTTAGGGATTAATAATTTTTTTTTTTACAAATTTTTGTTATTTTTTGGGGAAGGGGATAAATGGTAGAAGCACATAATACAAAGGTACAGGAAAAAGTCAATAAAAGGTTAAGTAAATAAAGGAAGAGTTAAAGGAAAATGGAGTATCTCTGGTTCATAGTTGTTTGTTGATTTTCATTTTTTCTTTCTTATAGTTAGTCTTTTTCCTGATCCCTTATTTAGGTTTTCTAGATTCCTGCTATGAACAGAGACACATTATGGGGAGGGGGGAAGTGGGGAAAATAAGGGAGTTGCAATATTGTATGGGGGATATAAAAATAAAATTAAAAAAAAAGGAAAATGAAGTAAGAAAATAAAGAAGGGCAAAGGAAGGAAAAATAAGAATAAAAGGGAAAGAGAACAAAGCAAAAAAAGAAGACAATAATAAGAAAAAGGAAGGAGTGATTAAAAATAGGGAGGTTAAAAAAATACAGAACAGGAAGGAAGGCAAGAAGCACAATGATATCAACAATGGAATTTAAAGAGTTTGGAGACAGGATCCAGATGAAGCCTGGGAAAGAGACCAGAGAGGACAGAAAGTTCTCAGGTCAAGCAACAGGCAATGATGCAGACTGTAAAGATGGCATCCATTCCTCATAGAACTGTAAAGCTCCTCAGCAGAGGAATACCCAAGGCGACCTTCAGTTTCATTTTGTCACAAAACTTGGCCACTGTGCGCACTGCCTCCTTGTTATGAGCCCTTGTCTCTGTAAAATAGTCTCCCCAGCGCTCCTTTCACATCTTTATTCCTCAGTGTGTAGATGAGGGGATTGAGGGTTGGGGTCACTACTGTATAAAACAGGGAGATAAATTTTCCATGAGTATGGGCAAAAGAGCTGTTAGGCTGGCCATAGATCACTAGAGCAGTGCCATAGAAGAGAGACACTACTGTCAAGTGGGATCCACATGTCCCCAGGACTTTGCGCCAAGCCTGGGCTGACTTGATCCTTACAACTGCCCTGACTATTAATCCATAAGACATCAGTATCAATGACAAGGGCAAGAGGAGCAAGACTAATGAAGCAATGAACACTTGGACTTCATTGGCATGGATGTCCACGCAGGCAAGTTTAATCATTGAGGGAACCTCACAGATGAAATTATAGATCCGCCGGTGTCCACAGCGAGGCAGCTGGAGTGTGACAGTACACTGGATGAGACAGTTTCCTATTCCACACAGCCACGCAATCCCTGTCAAAACCCTGCACACCCTGGGGTTCATCACAGTGATATAGTGCAGAGGTTTGCATACAGCAGCATAGCGGTCAAATGCCATGACCACCAGCAGAACACACTCAGCAGAGCCCGTTGCCAGGGACACATAGAGCTGGACCACACAGCCCAGGAGTGTGATGGTTTTGGCTGGTCCCCTGAGGTTCCACAGCAGCTGGGGGACAATACTGGTGGTAAGGCAGATATCTACTAGGGAGAGGTGACTTAGGAAGAAGTACATAGGTGTTTTGAGTTTAGGGTCGATGGAGGAGACCAAAATAATGAGGGTATTTCCCACCAGGGTCAACAGATAGGACACCAAAACTACAACGAAGAGTATCTTTTCCAGGTGGGGCTGGTCAGAGAAGCCCACCAGGATGAAGTCCTCCTTGGCACTGCTATTGGTGATGCCCATTATCTGTTCAGAGACAGAAAGTATTAGAGGAGCTTAGAAAGAGTATCTGATTGGACACTGATCACAATATCAGCCTTTTCAAAGAACTCTTTGAAAGAACTGAGAGAAGGGCCTCCCTCCCGGTACAAGGGGTTAAGCATCAGCACTATGAAGCAATCTGCAGCTACTGTAGCACAAGTTTGATCCCGGCCAGGGGGGGTGACCCACATGGCACAGCAGACCTGTCCTGTCTCACCCACTGTTCCCCTCAGCAGCGTATTTCAATAGATCTGCCTGTTTCGCTCCCAACTGTCTTTCATGAATGCTCTCACCCACCACACCTCTGGCCTGTACCCCATTTCTTGTATGCATAAATAAATAAATTTTGGAAAAAAGAACGAGTTGAGTGAAATTGCAGCCACATCGGGGCACACTGGCTACCATCCTGCTGAAGCTTCAGACAATGACATGAATGACAGGACTCTGGAAAGAGAGGCACAGGAAGGCTAATCAGGAAAGAAGAACCTTCTTACAGATAATCAGGAAGAAACTAAGATAAAATATATCACTGAAAAAAATAAAGAAGGAAAAAGGAAAAAAAGTCAGACAAATAAAAATACATTCAATTTAGTTTATAGCTATGACAAATATTTAAATTTAAATGGCAAGAAACAAAGTAATGAGAGTACAGATTTACTGACAATTGTAACTTTTCAGTTCTCTAAAAATAAGCTTGAGCTGACATTTTTTTTCAAGAATTCATGTTACATAAATGACAGCTTCTAGAGATGATAGTTATTTTTGTGAAATATTTACCCTAGAAAGTAGTAATAGTAGCATTCACTTCTAAATGTTGAATGACTATGCACATAATCTCAAAAGAATATTTCCCTTAGGGATTAGTTAAATAGTTTAGTCCATCAGGATGGACAGCGCATCAGGTTGCAATTTCCTGTGACAAATGCAGAAAATGAGCTCATTACCTCCTTCTGTGTGGTAAAATAGAAAGGACACAGGTTTTAAGGCCCTATAATGAATATAAAGTTTGAATCTGAATGGAGGAATGAGAATCAGGGAAAGGAGGATTGTAAGTGAATGAACGAGGCTGTCTCAAGGTACAGCATACTTACTAGAATTTCTTCTTCTAGTAGAGAACTAGCTTTTCTGAAGCTCCAGTTATAAGCAATTAATGTGTTAAATAGTCAATTTATTCACTCATACAAAACACATTCCTAAGACCATCACTTTATTTCATGTTGGGACAAACACGCACTTTCTACACATCATCAATAAAGTCACTCAGGTCTCAATATGTTTCCCTAGCAGACAACTGCAAAATAGAATTTATTTTATTACTTGTTTTGCAAATTAACCAAGAAGGTAAAATAAATTAAGCTGTTCTCATGATTGTAATCAAAGGATGTAATCAAATGATTATACCTAATATTTTAACTTTTTTGAATGACACTTACAAGTTCATGGAAATAAAATGAGATCAGGGGTCTGGACATTCAATATATCAGCACCAAGAAAATGAATATTCTCTTGAAATAGTGAAAGACAAACATAATAGTAAATGAGAGTATAAAAGGACCATTAAGGAGCAAACCAGTTTACAAATATTTCTCCTAATTCTAGTAAATGCACTCACAACTACAGGCATACACATCCATGCACACAAACACACACAGTTGTCATCCTCCCATTCACTCATTCAAGGTCAATTCTCATTTGCTTCATCAATGGGGAAAAAAGTCATATTTTCTATCAAATGAATAAGATAAAATCCAGATGTGCTGATCTCTTTAGTCCTGCTTCATGTTCTACTTTACCTTCCCAGTCCAAGAAGAATTTCCCTTGTGTTTCTGTTGCCCACCTCCCATACTTGCACACTATCTCAACAGAAATGCCATGAATAATCAGTTCACATTATTGAACAAATTCCTTATTTATAAGAAAATCTATTATCTTATTTAAGCTTGCAGAAAGCTTGTATTCCACATGATGTAGAATTGAATGACATAGTGTATCATATGACCACCCATTCAGAGGTAATCACATTAAACCTGAGTCTGAATTCACCATTGAATATTAAGAAGCATAGGCATGATGCAGATGGGAAGCCAAGGCATGCATACAAGTGAGAAAGGCAAGAGAGAGTAAGTTTGCCACCTTCCTTTGCACACAGATCATCACCTTGACATAGAAAAGAACTTGGACCCATCGGGCTCCGGTTGTTACCTTGAAATGAGGAGTCAGTGGCTGAGGTGCACATAGTGCTTGTAGGGCTGTTACTGGAGTGAAGATCCCTGAGGATCAGCTCATCTGGGGAGACTGGAGAGGACAGAGGACACTGAATCTGAAAACTTCCCAGAGACATGGTTCTCCTAAGTGGCAATTAGTACTGGGCTCTGTAGTATCCACAGAATTGTCCCAGGAGATCATTCTGAAAGAAAATCTTTGCTCCTCTGACCTTTCATTGCTGTTTATCTCTAAGGCAAACCACAGGGGTGTTTAACCTCTGCCCTCATTACTTCCCACCATTGAGTTGCTGTCTCATTTCTGTCATTGTCAAGGTTCAATTCCCATCACTAATATACTATGTATTAAACATAAATATTCTGCATATATCCTGTTGGCTCATAAGTTTAAATTATTTTCATCACAGCTAAATGTTCTTTCCCCTGTCTTTTCATTACATCTCCCTTGGAAAACCACCTGCCTGGCGGTTGAGGGCCATCTCCTCAATACTATAGGCATGCAAGTATTCCTGGAGATACACATCAAGTATGTTGAAATATGCCATTAACAAATCATTGATCTTTTAAAATTTTAAGTAGATTCTCAGTTCTGCCCAGATGTCTGTCTACATGTCTCCTGGTGTTTGTCTTTCCCATCTCCATGGAACGTATTCAACAAATTCTTAAATACACCCACCCTGTATCCCACATTGTCCCAAGCAGGTTCTCTTGGGTTCTAACTACCAAGATAAAACAGTGGCCCCAAAAGGAGACTTCGTTGACTTTCGCCTGCCACCTATAAAATAATCCATAATCCTAGTCATCCTTTGTACTTTTCTTTAGGATGAAGGGAACCTCTTTTTCTCTTAGAATAATCCTTCTTCCAAGATTTTATTTTTTTTAAGATATATTTTGTGCATACAAGAACTGGGGTGTAAGCCAAAGGTGCGGGGAGGGTGAGAGGATTCACCAGAGAGAGTGGGGAGCCGAACAAGCAGACTGACTGAAATACACTGCTGAGGGGAGCAGCGGGCGAGACAGGAGAGTTCTGCTGTGCCATGTGGGTAGCTCCCTGGCTACTCACATCGAACTCGTGCTGCAGTGGCTGCGGGTAGCTTCACAGTGCTGTGCTTAGCCCCTTGCACCAACAGGGAGGCCTTGTTTTTCTTTTTAAAAATAAATATTTTTTTTCTTAATAACATTTTGAATAGATTCATAGATCTGGTCTTTACTACAAAAAGACACATTTTCAAAATTTTTTGTGTTTGCTTCTTGAAAGAACTGAAATCATGTGTGTGTACAACACATTTTCATTTATATTACACTAGGGCACTTTTACAAAGGAAATACTACTGTGATTTCCACACCCTGATATATGCTTTTCAATTTCCTGTTTCAATATTAAACACTATTATAATTCCCTAACCATATGCAAAAATGCATATGTATTGTGTGGACGCTGTGATGTTTTGAGGATCCTGACTGATGAAAGGTAAGGGCAATCATGATAGTTACTTAAGTTCTCAACCACTTGGTTATAAAGATGCTGAAAAACAAGGATAAAAAACAAGAAGTGCAAGGACAGATACAGACCTGGCTGTGTGGAAAGTCCCTGCCACAATCAAAATTAATATAACATACCAAAGAGAGATACCATAAGTCCAGGCACCAAAATCAAGCAATTTGAGATGCTTATGAACTCCATGCCTGTAGCCATGAAGTCTTTTCCAGAGTTTGGCAAAAGCCACCAGGGACTCTTGCCCAGAGATGTGGTGATCGCCCCCAAACTCACCCTCCACCACATCCTCCTCTTCCCCATCACCATCCCACACAGAAGGTTCTTGAAACTGTCCCACACACTCTGCACCAATCTCACAAACTGCCTAGGTTCATTACCCTGTTTTGTTGTTAATTTCATTGTATGTTTTTATTATTGTAATGCAGGACACCCATCCCTAAATAAATTCATATTGTGGCTATTTGCCTTGTGTTGATTTGAATTTTGAGTGAAATCTTGACACTTTGGATATATTAACACTCTAGAGATCCCAAACCTGATTACACAATAGGTCAAAAATCTCCCATCTGAGTATGTACTTCATCCCTTCAAAGACATTTCATGAGTGGGCCTCCCTGGTGGCACAGTGGGTTGAGCACAGTGCTGTGAAGCTGTCTGCAGGCTCTGCAGCACGGATTCAATTCCCCACCGGCAGGGAGAAACCCACATGGCGCAGCAGACCTCTCCTGCCTTGCCTGATGCTCCCCTCAGCAGTGTCTTTTGTTCCTCTGCCTGTTTTGCTCCCCGCTCTGTCTCTGGTGAATCCTCTCATCCTCCAGCACCTCTGGCCTGTACTCCAGCTATTGTATAAATAAAAAAAAAAGACATTTCATGAGTGTTGAATATTTATCACACACACATGAGGTGTCATGCGTTTACAAGTCCAAGATTCAACTTGTATTTTCCAGACCATGTCAGCCATACTGTACATAAATATAGACAGAGAGGTAAGCAACCTGTATAGTATAATCTAGAGTTTGGAGTATTTAATATTTGGGCTCCTTAATAATAACTTTCTAGCCCAGAAAGTCACTGCTTCCTTTTTCTTTTTTACTTAGGAATTTTGTTCTCTTCTCAACAATCACCTCAGGGCTCCTTTCACATCCTTGTTCCTTAAAGTACGTATAAGAGGGTTGAGGGTGGGATCTGCCACAGTATAAAGGAGGGTAAGGAACTTTCCCTGGACATAGCCATATGATCTCTTTGGTTGGATATACATGGCTGAGCTAGTCCCAAAGAAGAGGGATACCACAATGAGGTGGGAACTGCAGGTCCCTAGGGCCTTGTGCCAAGCTTGGACTGATTTAATTTTTATCAGTACTTGAACATTGAATCCATAGGAAACCAATATCAGTGACACAGGAAGAAGGAGGAGAACCAATGTGGCCACAAAAAGCTGCACTTCGTTTGCATGGATGTCAACACAGGCCAACTTGATCATGGCCGGCACTTCACATAAGAAGTGGTGCATATGTGATGTCCACATCGAAGAAGCTGGAGGGTGATGGTCCCTTGGATGAGTGTGTTTCCAACTCCACTTAGCCACGCTATTCCTGCTAAGGACTTGCAAAACGATGGGTGCATGATAGTCGTGTCAGCCACATAAAGGTCAAATGCCATGATGGTAAGCAGAACACACTCAGTGGGCCCCAGTGAGAGGGATACGAAGAGTTGGATCACACAGCCCATCCAGGTGATGGTCTTAGCTGGTCCCTTCAAATTCCACAATAATTGAGGGACAATGCTGGTAGTGAAGCAGAGGTAAGAAAGGAAAGATTTGTGAGGAAGAAATACATGGGTGTGTGAAGTTTGAAGTCTAGGTAGGAGACCAGGATGATGGCTGTGTTGCCCATGAGGTTCAGAAGATAGGATATCAAAACTACCACAAAAAGGATGACCTCCAACTGCAGCTGGTCTGAGAACCCAAGAAAAATGAAGTTCTCCCCAAATGTTTCATTGTTTTCTTCCATTGGTCTGTTAAGGTGAAAAAGAAAAAAGGACACAAGGAATTCATTTGAGGGTGTTACCATCACTACTATTTATTTATAATGTCTGAGGTAAGCTCTTAGATGGGTTTTATTACATTAGTGAAGTTTCACAGAGAAGAAAAAGTGGATGTTAGTAAAAGACATTTCCCTAAAAACAAGCATTCTTTTGTATTATCACTTATGTCTCACTAAACATTTTCATATGGCCATCCCTGTCTTTTGATAACTACTGTTAAAGGTAATTTTCTTTTAAGATAATTTTCTTAAAGAAAAGAAAAGCTTCCATTTTGTCTTATAAAATTATGCTAGTAGAAGTAGTAGGAAAAGAGGATAAGTATGCTGTTTGATTTAAATGTTCAGTATGAAATAAAATATGAGTGATTTTTGCCCATTATAATAGAAATCATGATACAAAAATAATGGATAAAAGTGAGGCAGTAGGTCAGGAAAATAAGCAGACTATATTTTGTCTCCTCTCTGACAGGTGGGTTATGATGTTTCTTACAAGTAATTATGTGCTTGGAGGGTGATGTAGGGTCAGATAGGATTTCAATATAGAGAGAAGCTAAATAATTTTATCAATTTTTCAACAGCTGACAGATTTTTCCACCAAATTTTATATCTCTTAAAGTTGATGGAAAAAGGATAATTGTGAAACATGCCCTTAAAAACACATAGGTACACAAATGTAGATAGTACAAAATATTTTTGATAAAAGCATTTAAACAAAAATAAGTTTAAAAAAATAAGGTAAAGACTTCACCCTTCAGCCAGGGCAGCTGCAGCATGACCTCAAGCTAGCCCAGCGAGCTCAGCTTCTAGCATCCCCACCCAGAGACCATAGACACCTCCTCCCACAACCACACCATGGACACCTACAGACAAAGCTGTGCACCAGAGTGTATTCCTCCATTGTTCACTGACCTGAGAAGAACTGCCAGAGATATTTTTAACCAAGGCTTTGGCTTGGGGTTGGTAGAACTGGATGGGAAAACAGTCGTGCAGTGGTGTGGGATTCTCAACACCTGGCTCATCTGATACAGACCCAGGCAGTGCTACTGGGACCTTGGAGACCAAATATAAATGATGTGTGTATGGTCTGACTTTCTCAGAAAAATGGAACACCGATAACACTCTGAGAAGAGAAACTGCAATCAAAGACAATATTTGTCAGGGCTTGAAACTAATCTTTTAGACCTCCTTTTCCCCAAAAACCCAGGAAAGAAGTGGTAAAATCAAGTCTTCTTACAGGAGGGAATATAATACAGCTTGGTTGTGGTGTTGATTTGACTTGGCTGGACCTGCAGCCCATGGCTCAAGGGTCTTTGGTTCTGATGGCAGTCGTGCTAGGCACAAAATGACCTTTGATAGTGCCCAACCAAAGGTGGCCAGGAACAATTTTGCAGTGGTTCACAAGACTGGGACTTCCGGATACACACTAATTTCAATGATGGGACAGAATATGGAGGATCAATTTATCAGAAAGGACATAAAGATCTTAACTTCGGTAAACCTTGCTTGGCCATGAGGTTCCAATTGCACTCACTTTAGCATTTCAGCTAATCAGTCAGATGGGAGAAGTTTCTTTTTAGCTCTTCTGCCCATTTTTTGACTGGATTATTTTCTTTGTTTTTGTTGAGTCTCATCAGCTCTTTGCAGATTTTTGTGATTAATCCTTTATCATTAGTGTTGTGTGCAAAAATGTTCTCCCAGTGGGTGGGGTTTCTCTTTGTTTTGGTTATTGTCTCTTTTGCTGTGCAGAAGCTCTTTAATTTGATGTAATCCCAGCTGTTTATCTTTGCCTTCACTATCATTGCTTTGGGTGATGTGTTTGTAAAGATGTCTTTGAGGTGCATGTCATGTAGTGTTTCTCCTGTATTTCCTTCTATATATTTTATGGTTTCAGGTCTTATGTCTAGTTCTTTAATCCATTTTGAATTGGTTTTTGTGCATGGTGTGAGGTAGTAGTCAAGTTTCATTCTTTTGCATGTAGTGACCTAGTTTCCCCAGCACCATTTGTTGAACAAACTTTCTTGGCTCCAGGGCATATTCTTTGTTCCTTTGTCTTCAGATCCCTGAGCAGGGGATGTCTTTCATTTCTTTGTGTCTTCTTCTAGTTCTTTTAACAGTGTTTCATCGTTTTCTTTCTCCTTTACCTCTATTGTTAGGTTTATTCCCAAGTATTTGATTTTTTTGTTTCAATAATAAAAGGGATGGTTTTCTTGATTTCTTCTTCTTCAGATTTATTGTTTGTGTATAGAAAGGCTACTGATTTTTGTGTGTTGATTTTGTATCCTGCCACTTTACTAAACTGATTAGTTGAATTAGTTTTTCTGTGAAGTTTTTGGGGTTCTCTATGTGTATTATCATATCATCTGTGAATAATGATAGTTTGACTGCTTCCTTGCCTATTTGGATTCCTTGTATGTCTTTCTCTTGTCTTATTGCTCTGGCTAGGACTTCCAGTATTATATTGAAAAGCAGTGGTGAGAGTGTACATCCTTGTCCTGTTCCAGATCTTAATGGAAATGCTTTCAGCTTTTCACCATTGAGAATGATACTCTCTGTTGGCTTGTCATATATGGCCTTTATGATGTTGAGGTATGTTCCTTGCAACCCAAGGATTTCAAGGGCCTTTATCATAAATGGGTGTTGTACTTTGTCGAAAGATTTCTCAGCATCTATTGATATTATAAGGTTGTTTTAATATTTTGTTTTGTTGATGTGTTGGATTACATTGATTGATTTTTGGATGTTGAGCCATCCTTGTGTCCCTGGAATAAATCCTACTTGGTCACGGTGAATTATCTTATGGATACATTGTTGGATTCTGATAGCTAAAATTTTATTGAGGATTATTGCATCTGTGTTCATTAGCAAAATTGGCCTTCAGTTTTCTTTTATTGTGTTGTCCTTGTTTGGTTTTGGTCCCAAATCCTGTGAGCTGAAAATAACAATCCCTTTCCCCAAACTGAGAGTCCTCTAATGCTCATCCTTTAATACACTTTTTTTTCTATTATACTGTTTGAAGTGTGAGCATCTTATCCTGGTCTGTTCCCAACCTTTTGATTTGAACATGAGAGTCCTTTGCTTCACACATTTTTTCTATCTCTCAGATAGAAAAAGTATGTTACCACAAAAGTATGTTACCAAAAGTATGTTACCACAAGTCAGATAAATTTATAATCCTAAGAATTCAATAAGGTAGCTCCAGCTCAATTGTTTAGCTTTCTAAAAGACTAACTTAATTTTATTAGTTATGATGTAGAAGAAAGGTATAAAATTATATTCAAAAGTTTTATCTTGTGCATTTTCAGTTAATCTTAACAACCATCTTTAGTAACACAAAGCTAGTAAGACTGAGTGATTAGATTTCAGAGTAAAAATAGTTTTGGATATTCTTGTTAAATGAACATATACTAACTTTTCAGTATAATGCAGGATAATTTGTCAAAGCTCATATTTTTGTTTTCTTCTAATGGAGGGTTTACAGCATATTTAGAATTTTTTTTTTTACTGATCTTTGTCTTTCTAACTTATTTCATGTAGCATAATTCCCTCAAGGTCAATGTCTCTTGTTGCAATGAGAGGACTTTCATTCATAATGACTGAGTAATATTCTGTTGTATATATAAACACATCTGCTTCAGTCCTCATTCTTTGATAGGCACCCTCTTTGCTATTGTAAGTAGTGCTATAATGAGCATAGAGGTGCATGTATCTTTTCAAAATAATAGTTTCATATTATTTGAATGAAAACCAAGCATGGAAATACCGGATCATACTATAGATCTATTTTTAACTTGGAGAAAAATTCATTCTGTTCTCCATGGTAATTGCATCAATATACCAGGGTATGACTTTTCTCTTTTCTCACCTCTTCTCCAGCACCTGTTGCTTCCTGTCTCCTGGGTAATAGCTTCTCACAGGTGTGAAATTAGATGTCACTGTGTCTTGGATACGCCTTCCCCACAAAACAGAGATGCACATCTTTCATCAGACTGTTAGATCTGTCTTGTGTGACAGGAGCCTATTCAAATCATCTGGATATTTTTAAAAATATTTTATTTATATATATTTTACATCATTGTTCATTTTTTGAAACGATGTTTTCTTTCTTTTTAGATTTTTTTAAATTTTGAATTGTATTAGTTGAGTATATGTTTTTGGATATTAATCTCTTGTCTGACATATGGCTTGCAGATGTCCCCTCCATTTAGTAGTATGCATTTTCCTTCTAATGGTTCCTTTGACAGAGCAGAAGCTCTTCAGTTTCATTGATTTTGTTTTAATTTCCCTTTATTTTGGAGTCCAATCCTCAGAGTCATCTTTAAGGCCTATTTCTTTCCTTTTCTTTTCCTTTTTTTTTTAAAAGATTTATTTATTTATGCATACAAGAACTGGGACACAGGCTAGATGTGCAGGAGGGTGAGAAGATTCATGTGAGAAAGAACAGGGAACAGAACAGACAGACTGATTGGAACACTGCTGAGGGGAGCAGTGGGGCGAGACAGGAGAGGTCTGCCGCACCATGTGGGTGTCTCGTGGCCGACAGGGATCGAACTCGCAATGCAGAGTCTGTGGACAACTTCACAGCACCGTGCTCAACCACCTGTGTCACCAGGGAGAACCTAAGGCCTATTTCAATAAACTTTTTGTCTCTTTTTCCCAATGTATTTTATGGTTTCAGATTATCACTAAGGTATAAGTCAGTGAATTTAGGGTCTATATTTTCTGCCTTGTTTTAGGTATTCTCTTCAAGCTTTTTTTTTTCTATTATGAACATATTTTTGTAATAAGTAAAATTTTCATGTAAATAGGTATAATAATTACTTCAAACAATAGAAAAATACTCTGTAGGATCAATGAATGTAATTGCAAATTTTGGTCCCAAGGTATTTACCAAGAATGACGAATACCCACAGCACCAACACACTCTGCTTGTGCCAAAGAGATAGTCTAACCTCCAGAGGCCAAAGAAGGGTTGAAATGGACTTATTTTTTTCTACACATTCAGATTTTTCTAAATGTGACTGAATACAGAGACAGACTTTGAGCTAAGTGTCAGTTGCTCACACTGACACTTCAGTTGAGGGAAACAGTTTGTGACTATGCTCTGGTGAGTTTCCTTAGAATTTAAAACGATAGATTTCACAGAAAAATTGAAAGCCCAGAAGGTGCTGGTTTTGAGTGGATGAGAGAACCAGTCACTGGTACTTACTTGTAAAATATGAAATATTATGTATGAACTATGAGAATAAATAGATATTACGAATCTGGGAGAGAACATAAATTCTCCTTCCTTTCCAGAAACATTTTGATGAGTGTAGTTCCCACCTTCCTAGCAATGCCTTTCTTTATGTAACCATCTCAGCAATAATTCAGTGTGAATGTGTGATGGGATGGCACACTCTGATATTCCTTGTGTTCATATTATTCATTGACTTTTATCATACTGACTTATAGAGATATGAGGTGCTTTCCAGGTCAGAGATCATAGATAACTTGTCAAAGTGGGCTAGAGACATTAAAATACTGAGATGGATAAAAAAGCCAGAAAGAAAAAGGAAAATACCGATGGTCTCACTCATAGCAGGAATCTAGAAAATTTAAATAAGGGGCCAGGAAAAAGAATAACTATAAGAAAGTAAAAATCAAAATCAACAAACAACTATGAACCAGAGACACTCTATGGGTGGTGGGGGGCGGGGAGGGGAGGGATTGGGGTCAAAATAGGGGGGCCGCAATTGTATGGGGAATATAAAAATAAAATTTATAATAATAAATAAATAAATAAATAAAATATTTTAATGAGAGCCAAATAACCACATACTCCATCTTTACAATGTATCACAAGTAATATATAAATATTTGATTGAAAGGGCATTGTAATCCATGCCTCTTGTCACAATCAGTAGTTCAGCCTCTTGATTTCGTCATCTTTTTTTTTTTTTCAAAGATGTATTTTGTATTAATACAAGAACCAGGTACAGGCAAGATGTGTGGGAGGGTGAAAGGATTCACCAGAGACAGAGAGGGGAACAGAACAGGCAGAATGACTGACATGCACTGCCGAGGGGAGCCTCGGGTGAGACAGGAGAGGTTTGTCAAGCCATCTGGGTTGCTCTGCCATGGGTGGGGATCGAACCAGCACTACAGAGGCTGCAGTCAGCTTCACAACACTGTGCTCAACCACCTTGCCACCAGGGAGGACCCCCAGATTTATTCTAATCAGTCCTCAGGGAAAATTCTGCATGGTTTTTATAAAACATTTTAATGTAAACCAACATTGGTGTTCCAAAGCTCCATTAGCAATTGTATTTTTTAGAGTTATTAATTTATTATAAACATTCATTGTTCATTTTCTTTGATTGAAATGGGCAATACTAAAATTTAGAAATTCATTACAGATGTTTCCACAACTGAGTCAAAGTATTTGAAAATTGCTTGAATTATTACTGATATTCAGAACCACTTCATGTTTGAGATGAAGTGGTGATTTCAACTGGCTTCTTGCCAAACTTGATTGAGTCTGGGGAGTTTAGTAGGTTAAGTCACAGTAATTGTGCCAATGGATCCTTTTTTTTCTTCTAGCCAACATCACTGAGAAATTAAAAAGAAATATGGCTAATTTCACTATGAGTGGGTTTTTTCTGATGGGATTTTCAGACAAGCCTGAGATAGAACTCGTCCATGCTTCTCTGTTCTTAGTCTTATATACCATGGCAGTAACTGGCAATCTCCTCATTATCATCGCAACTTCCATGGACAGTAGCCTCCACTCACCCATGTATAGCTCCTGAAATATCTGTCCTTCCTGGATGTGTCCTACATTTCCGTGACTGTGCCAAGGTCCATTTACAACTCTTTCATGCACAGTGGTTACATTTCCTTCTGGGAATGCATAGTGCAGTGTTTTGTTTTCATTCTCTGTGCTTTTGCTGAGGTATTCATGCTCACAGTGATGTCTTATGATCGCTATGTGGCCATCTGCGTTCCACTGTGCTGTGAAATCATCATGGATGTCCGCAACTGTCTGTGGAGTCCTAGGTGTCTGGATCACTGGGGTCATTTCTGCAACCATGCACACAGCTGGCACTTTCTCCATGCACTTCTGTGGTTCCCGTGCCATTCACCTGTTCTTCTGTGACATCCCCCAGCTCTTGAAATTCTCTTGTTCTAATGAGTATATTAGCGAGGTTGGGGTCAGTGTCTTTGGTTCTTATGTCCTTTCCTTGCATTATCTTCATTGGAGTGTCCTATACACAGATATTCTCTATTGTGCTGAGGATGCCATCTGGTGAGTGTAGAGCTAAGGCCTTTTCCACTTGCTTTCCCCACCTCGCTGTCATCATATTGTGTATTTCAACCAGTGGCTTTGAGTTTCTCAAGCCACCTTCTGACTCTCCAAGTGCACTGGACATTTTGCTCACTATTATGTACACTGTTGTGCTCCCAACACTCAACCCAATGATCGATAGCCTGAGAAATAAACCCATGAAGGCAGCTCTCAGAAGGTTTTCCAGAGGAGAAAAGCTGACCTATTTTGTTGATGCACATCTGTTAATTCTTGTTTGAGAAAAGTTAAAAATATATTGGAGCACTTTGTGATACAAGTGCAAATAATTGAGTTTATGAGAGAATCAAGATGAGTACTGAAGCTCAGTAGCAACCTCTAGAAAAGATGACTATTTTTTATTTGCAGGGAAACCTTTCAAGGTATGGATAGGTTCCTGATGTATGCATTTACATGATAAATCCTCTATACATTGAGGAATACCGGGAAAGTTTTTTTAAATTTTCCCTATTTAAAGATTCATTTGTAGGGAACTGGGAGTTTCAGTCCTGCCATAAACATCAGTGCTGTGTTTCCTTGAAGTTACTGAGTTGTCTTGAGACTGTAGTTTCAGCTACATGTTCCTGTGAATAAATCACTTTATTCACAGGAAGTATTTTCCTGGGACACTTTCTTCCGTACGAGGCCACTGCATGTTCATTCTTGACATGTGCCATTTAGGTGGGATGAGGGAGGAGGGTACACACTTAATTGTCAGCTTTGGTGAACCAAACATATCACAATCAAGCAAATATTCAAAGCTCATGAAGAAATGAGCTTATGGAAATTCATCATATCAGACAGTTGTTGTAAGTATAGCGTATCGAGTAAAAAATATTCACAAAACAGTGCTATAAGCATTACTGCTTCAAATGCAATAGGTTAAAATCTCACCCCATGAAACCAGATTGAAAAAATTGCCATAATTTTAAAGCAGCTAGTGTAATTCCTTCAGGGATCATTTCTATCAGCATGATGGAAAATAGTAAACATGAGGTTCTTTTCTCAGTTTATCCTGTTACACTGGAGTTGGGCTACTACAACACAGCAGCATGTGGGTGGAAACAGCCGGCTCTCAGCACCTGTTAAACACCCATTGTGTGCCTCAAAGTCCTCCATGAGCAATAGACTGAGGTCACTCTGTAAAAAAACTCATTATATCATTTCTTTGTGACTTAAGTTGCATTGAAATAATTGTCGCTTACATGGGAGGAATGTTTAAATAACACAATAATCTGTCAGTCCCATCCCCATCCTCCCTCCAATTCTCCAATGATATATCTGGGCTTGGTTTTGGTTTATATTTGTCAATTCCTTTTACATTTTGTTCTCTATTGTCCACATATTATGTTTCTGTTTTTCTGTCTTTCTCTTTCTGATGTTGCACTTAGCAAAATCGCCTCAAGTTCCATCCATGCTGTTCAAATTGCAAGAGTTAATTTTTTTTATAGTTGAATATATTCTCTTATGTATACAGATAACATCTTTTTTTAAAGATTTATTTATTTATAGAAGAACCGGGGTACAGGCCAGATTCGTGGGAGGGTGAGAGGACTCACCAGAGTCAGAGCAGGTAACAGAACAGGCAAACTGATGAAATACACTGCTGAGGGGAGCAGCGGGCATGACAGGAGTGGCCTGGCGAACCATGTGGGACCCTTGCTGGCCGGCCAGGATTGAACCCTTGCTGCAGACGTTGCAGACAGCTTCACAGTAATGGTGATCAACCACCTGTGCCACCAGGGGAGGCCCTCAATAAATTTTGATTAAAAACAATGTCCAACCTTTGCTTTATGCAAAACACTTACTTTAGATTCCAGGACTCTCATAGTGTGAAACAAAAAAGATGGAAAATTATATTCTATGCATATGTAAAACAAAAGACAACATAGGTAGTGATATTTGCGTGAAGTAAAAGGGACGTTACATAAAAAACGCATTAGAAGCCAAAAACATTTTTAAATAATGATAGAGATCAATTCATTGAGAGGATACACACACACACCCCAACCATCAAAGTATTCAAATTTAAAGAAAAATTCATATATCTGCAGTTAGCAGATACTATCTTTTTTTATTTTTTTAAGATTTATTTATTTATTTAAAAACCGGGGTATAGGCCAGATGTGCGGGAGGGTGAGAGGATTCACCAGAGACAGAGTGGGGAACACAATAGACAGATTGACTAAGTACACTGCTGAGGGGAACAGGTGGGTGAGAAAGAAGAAGTCTGCTGCTCTATGTGGGTTGCTCCCTGGCCGGGGATCAAACTCGTGCTGCAGTGGCTGCGGATAGCTTCATAGCTTGCGTTTTAACCCCTTGCACCACCAGGGAGGCCCTCATATTAATAATTTTTATATTACTATAAACTTATACATAAAGTGTTAGAGAAAATTTTAGATTTCACTATGAGCAAGATCTAACCTAAATTAAAAATATGTGTTTAACTTCTATGTAGCTGTCATGAAACCTCTACCTGAAGAGTTATAGGACCTCATTACATCTCTAGGAGACCACATTTACCCCTTAAATGTTGTAACATTTTAGAGTTTTTCCTTACATTTAGAGTTTTTCCTTACTTTAGAGCATTTCCTTACTGATATCATATGATGATCCACTTTTAATGAAAGTATTGGCCAACTGTTTGTCTTCTTAGGAGAAGTTACTATTCAGATCCTCTCCCTTTTATTAATTGGGTTGTCAATATTTTATATTTGAATGTTTTGAGTAATTTACATTGTACATATTAACTCTTTTTGGCAAATGAGGTGAAAATATCTTCTCTCATCCAGTGGAAAGACTTTTTTCTAAATATAGTTTCTTTGTAAGTTACAAGTCATGTCATGTTGCTGCATTTCTTTATCTTTGTTTCTCCTTCAGTCACCATTGGATCTGAGTCCTCATATATATTTCTAATGCTGATGACAAGGTGCATAGTCTGTTTTCTTCTACAGTACATTTTTCAAAAATATTTGTTTCCACATATTTCACGTTATTCTCACTTGCATTTAAAATTAATCTACCTTTTATTGCTAGCTAGTGTTTAGATATCTAATCAATTTTTGTTCCTTAAACTTATTCAATGGCTCACTTAATTTACTTATAACATCCATACTTTATAGTTTCATTTTTTTAAAAAAAAGATTTATTTATTTATGAATGTAAGAACTGAGATCAAAGCCAGAGGTTAAGGGTGTGAGAGGATTGACCAGAGAGAGTGGGGAGCAGAACAGGCAAATCTACTTAAATACACTGCTTAGGGGAGCAGCAGGCAAGGCAGGAGAAGTCTACTGTGCCATGTGGGTAGCTCCCTGGATGGCTGTGGATCAAACTTGGGCTGCAGTGGCTGGTGATAGCTTGACAGTGATGTCTTTAACCCCTGCACTACCAGGGAGGCCCAGAACTTTATAGATTCTTTTGATTTCTATTCACACACCATTACCTGTCAGTAAAGGGTATGCATTTTTCCTTTTATGCTTTAATACTTAATGTTTTATTGCTGACTGGGTATTCTAGGCTAATGCTCTTTGGATAGAAGTAGTTAATATTAAACTAGTCACAATCTTTTCTAACTGAAACATTTGAATCATAGTTACTTTTATATAAATAGCTATGGCAGTCATGTGATAAAAAGCTAATCTTGAATAGCGGCTTAACAAAGGTCAGTAATATTGCTACACACTTAAATAAAGTTTATAATTAATTCTTTTAAATAATACATTAAAGTATGTTATCAATATTGTCCCATTATTTTACATGAAGAATCTGTACTAGAAAGAGGGAAGCAGTTTGTGGACAAGCCACATAGCTATTAAAGTGAGGAAGTAGGATATGAATTCGGAAAGCGAAGCTCCAGGTGCTGTGAGCTGAATATTAGCCCTAACCCTATACTTAATTACAGACTTAAATTTAGTTTAAATCATTGTAATTTCAGTCTTATCTAACTCTTGAGCTAGAATATGAGGACAGTGGTTCAAGAGATACATGTGGTTACATTTCTTAAAAGGATACCTGACAGAGTAAGAATTCTGTAGGGCTATGAGAGCAAGAGAGAGTGAGAGAGTGGGGGAGGGTGGGAAGTGGAGGAGAAAGGATAGGAAGAGAGAGGAAAGAGAGAGAGAGACAATGAGACAGAAATTGAGAGAAGGATAATTAATTAGCTGATGAGTTCTTTGTATTATGAGGACTTGGATCTTTCTCTGCCCAAATGAGTACTTATTTTGCATATTCAAGCAAGATTTTTTGTTTTCATCTATTGAGAAACATCAGTTATGCATATATTCTGAGTCCAGCTCTGATTTAGCCAGCGCTACTCTACTTTTTTCTCTGTCCATTTCTTTCCTGTTCTGTGAAACTTCTCTCATGTGTGTTCTGCCCACCAAAGGTGGTTCTGCAGTGGAGGTTCTGTTCTTTCAACTTTTGTTCTTTTATGACTTCTAATAATTCTGCTTTTGCTTTTTAATTCTTATAACAGTTTTATTTCCTTTCCTTTTTTGACTTTCTACCGGCTCCTTTCCTACCTCAGTCTTGTGTCCTTTTCCTCTTTTCCTGGATAAGTGCCCTCCTTCTTTTGTGTTATTTGTTTTTGTTTTTTACCATACTTTACTTTTTATTTATTTATTTATTTATTTATTTATTTATTTATTTATTTATTATTTAAAGTTTTATTTCTTTATATAAGAACTGGGGTACAGGTCAGAGGCCTGGGAAGGTGAGAAAATTCACCAGAGACAGAGAGGGGAAAGAACAGGCAGACAGACCAAAGACACTGCTGAGGGGAGCAGCGGGCAAGGCAGGAGAGTTCTGTCATGCCATGTGGGTTTCTCCCTGGCCGGCCGGGATTGAACCAGCACTTCAGAGGCTGCGAACAGCTTTACAGCACAACGCTCAACCTGCTGCGCCACCAGGGAGGCCAGTTCTTCTGTGTTATTTGGACATACAAAGCCAGTATGTCCATATAAGTTATCTCTTGGAGGAAATATTTGAAAACCTGGATGGTCAGGACTATAATCCTTTCCTTGTTTTGAGCTGCAAAATCTTTTCATGCCCTTTCTTTTTTTTTTTTTTTTTCCATTTATACCTTGACTGAGCAAAGGCTCTCCCAGCCTGGTGTTTCCACACAAATGAGTGTCTTTTGTACTGGTTTCTCCTGCTGAATATCTCCTTGCTGTTAGACACATCATGTGGAAACCAAGGAGTCTCTTCTCCATCACCTGTTGTTTCCTGTCTCCTGGATAATAGCTTCTCACAAGTGTGAGCTAAGATGTCATTGTGGCTTTAATATACCTTCCCCTCAAAACAGAGATGCACATCTTTTCATTGGACCGTTGGATCTCTCCTGTGTGACACAAGCCTAATCAGATCATCTGGCAATTTTCTGTAGGGTTTTTTTTTTTAAATTTTGAACTGTATTACTTGAGAATATGTTTGGATATTAATCTCTTGTCTCATAGGTGGTTTGCAAATATCCTCTCCCATTCAGTAGGATGCCCTTTCCTTCCAATGGTTCCTTTGACTAAGAGCAGAAGCTCTTTAGTTTGATTGTTTTTGTTTTAGTTTCCCTTTATGTTGGAGAACAATCCTCAGAGTCATCTCTAAGGCTGATATCAATAAACTTTTTGTCTCTCTTTCCCCATGTATTTTATAGTTTCAAATTATCACTAAAGTATATGTCAATGAGTTTATGGTGTATGCTTTTTCCCATGTTTTAGGTATTTCATTCAAGTTTTTAATCTATTATAAACATACTTTTATTATAAGTCAAAATTTCAGGTAAGTAGGTGTAATCATTACTTCAAACAACAGAAAAATACTCTGTAGGATCAGTGAATTTAATTGCAAGTTTTGGTCAAAAGGTATTTACTGAGAATAACAAATAACCCACAGCAACAAGACACTCTGCCTGTGCCAAAGAGATTTCATAGTCTAACCTCCAGAGGCCAAAGAAGGGTTGAAATGGACTAATTTTTTCTACACCTTCAGATTTTTTCAAATGTGACTCAATTCAGAGACAGGACTTCGAACTAATTTTCAGCTGCTAACACTGACATCTTCTTCAGTTGAAGGAAACAGTTTGAGACTATACTCTGGCGAGTTTCCTTAGAATCTAAAAAGATAGATTATGCAGAAAAATAGAAAGCCCAGAGGTTACTGCTTTTGAGTGGATGAGAGAACTAGTCACTGGTATTTATTTGTAAAATAGGAAATACTATGTATGAGCTATGAGAATAAATGAATATGATGTGTCTGGGAAAGACATAAACACGCCCTACTTTCCAGAAACATTTTGTGGAGTGCAGTTCCCATTTTCCTAGCAATACCTTTCTTTCTTTTTTTAGTATATTATTTTATATAACTCTTACATCATTTTTCATTTTTGCACAATGTATTTCTTTATATAACCATCTCAGGAATAATTTAGTGTGAATGTGTAATGGGATGATAATCTCTGATATTCCTTGTAGTCCTGTTATTCATTGACTCTTATCATAGTGGCTGGGGTAAAGGACAGAGATGCGGGGGGGTGAGAGGATTCCACCAGAGACAGAGTAGGGAACAGACTGACTGAAACAGACTGACTGAAACACACAGACTGACTGAAACACACTGACTGAAACACACTGCTGAGGGCAGCAGTGAGCAAGGCAGGAGAGGTCTGCCTTGCCATGTGGGTTGCTCCCTGGCTGGCCGGGGATCGAACCTGTGCTGCAGAGGCTGTGGTTTTCTTCATAGTGCGGTTCATAACCACTTGCATCACTGGGGAGGCCCCGAGACATTAAAATATTGTGATGGATCAAATATTTTAAAGAAAGCCAAATAGCCACATATTCAATATTCACAAAGGATCACAAATAATATATAAATATTTGATTGAAAGGGCCTAATGAGACAAGGATTTTTGTCAGAACCAACTGCTCAGTCTCCTGACTTCTTCTAATCAATCCTCAGGGAAAATTCTGCATGGACTGTATAAAACATTTTAATATAAACCAACAGCAATGCCTACAGTTCCATTAACAATTATATTTTTTAGGGTCTCCCTGGTGGTGCAGGTGTAGAGCACCATACTTTGAAGCTGTCTGTAGCCTCTGCAGTGTGGATTCAATCCCTGCCAGCTGGTGAGAATCCCACATGGTGCAGCAGACCTCTCCTGTCTGGACCGCTGCTCCCCTCAGTCGTGTATTTCATCAGTCTGCCTGATCTGTTCCCCGCTCTGTCTCTGGTGAATCCTCTCATCCTCCTGTGCATCTGGCCTGTACCCCAGTTCTTGTATAAATATATTAAAAAATATATATATTTTAGAGATATATTGTTAATTTTATTATATACATCCATCATCATTCATTTTCTTTGATTGAAATGGTCAATACTAAAATTTAGAAATTCATTACACATGTTTCCACAACTGAGTCAAAGTATTTTAAAATTGCTTGATGTTCTTATTGATATTCAGAACAGCTTCAGTTTTGAGATGAAGTGATGATTTCTTCAAATGGTCTCTTGCAAAACTTGATTGAGTACAGGGAGTTTAGTAGGTTAAGTCACAGAAATTGTTTCATGGATCCTTTTTTGTCTTATAGCCAACATCACTGGGAAATTAAGAAGGACTATGGCTAATTTCACTATGAGTGACTTTCTTCTGGTGAGATTTTCAGCGAAGCCTGAACTAGAACTCGTCCATGCTTCCCTGTTCTTAGTCTTGTACCTGGTGGCAGTAACTGGCGATATCCTCATTATCACTGTAACTTCCATGGACAATAGTCTCCACTCACCCATGTATTTCTTTCTGAAACATCTCTCCTTTTTGTATCTGTGCTACATTTCCGTGACTGTGCCAAGGTCCATTTACAACTCTTTCATGCACAGTGGCTACATTTCCCTCTGGGAATGCATAGTGCAGTGCTTTGCTTTCACTCTCTGTGGTAATGCTGAGCTGTCCATGCTCACAGTGATGTCTTATGATCGTTATGTGGCCATCTGCTTTCCACTGCACTATGAAGTCATCATGGATGTCAGCAAATGTGTCCATGGAGTCCTAGGCATCTGGATCAGTGGGGTCATAACCGGAACCATGCACACAGCTGCCACTTTCTCCATGCACTTCTGTGGATCCCATGTCATTCACCAGTTCTTCTGTGACATCCCCCAGCTCCTGAAACTCTCTTGTTCTAATGAGTTTATCAGCGAGGTTGGGGTCAGTGCTTTTTTGTCTCTTAAGGCATTTCTTTGCATCGTCTTCATTAGAGTGACCTACACACATATATTCTCTACTGTGCTGAGAATGCCATCTACTGAGGGCAGAGCTAAGGCTTTTTCTACCTGCCTTCCACACCTCGCTGTTGTTATATTATTTATTTCCACTGGCTCCTTTGAGTATCTAAAGCCTCCTTCTGAAACTGCAAGTACTCTGGACATTTTTCTCACTATTATGTACACAGTTGTGCCCCCAACTCTCAACCCAATGATCTATAGCCTGAGAAATCAAACCATGAAGGCAGCTCTAAGAAAGGTTTTCCAGAGAAGACAAGCCTGACTCTTCTGTTGAGGCTCATTTGTTGATAGTTGGTGAGGAGAAAAGTTCGACATATATTGGGAAAGCTGTTGACATATAAATTGAGACAAGAGAAAATTGAGTTTATGAAAGATCAAGGCTGAAGACAGTCCAGTAACAACTTTCAGATAGTTCTGGATAAGTTACCTGAATGTTGAGCTTCTCAATGAGGATTGTATGCAATATGCAAGGGAAATATTTCAGAGTTGTGGGCTGTTATCTGGTGTATGTAGCTGACATTCTCTGTGCACTGAGGAAGACAAGAAGGTTGTAAACATTTACCCTATTGAGAGCTTTATTTTCTGGGCTGGGAGTTTTAGCGATGCGGTAAAACTTGAAGTCTGTTATTGTTTGAATTTACGAATTTTCACAGAAGCAGCAGTTTCTATAATTCTTTGTATATAGTGGAATTCCCCATACCCCCACCCCCACCACCCCTAATGAGCATTTTTCCTGGCACAGACCAAGGCAGATGCATCTTAACTCTAGACTTGTGCCATTTAATTGGGACCATTTAATTGCTAAATTGGTTAACCAGTGTAAAGTAACCAAGCAAGAATTTAAGTTAAATAGAGACATGAGTATAGGGAAAGCACTCATGTGGAGAAGTTATCAAAAATACGGGATATCTGAATAACAGAAATAGCCACACATACACAAATACAGCTTTTAAACAGTGTACTTGCAAACATAGTAGATTAAAATTTCCACAGTCAGGCATGAGAAAAGGAAATTTCCATAAATTTAAAGCAGTAGACAATTTCATCCCATCTCTGTCTGAATGATGGACAACAGTGAATATGAAGTTCTTTTCCATTTTTTCCTGAGTTGCACTGGTATTGGGATTTCACATGATATCTTTATACTGATGAGAACCACCTGACTGTCAGCACCCATTGGCCATTCAGAGCTCCATAAGGTCTGTCAACATCAAAGTGTCCAGGACAATCTGCAAAACCCTCATTATACCATTTATTTGTCTGTTAAGATCAATGCATTAATTGCTACTATGTGGGCGGGACATTTAAATAATACAAGATCTGTGAGCATCTCAGAAATACATGTTTCTAAATGATAAATAACTCAAAGAAGTACAATTATTATTAAAAGAATAATATGCTACCCCCAGAATAGTTATATTGAAAAATAGGTAGAAAGTACTTATATGAGTATAATGGGAAGTGTTCAAAATTTGAATATCAATGTAGAAATTAATCAGTACATAAAAAATAGAATCAGTGAACTGATAGTTTTTCTAACACAAAAATATGATTCCATCAAATAAAAAAATAAAACAAAGTGATAAAATATGAGAGAGTGAATAATAAGTGATAGAACAGAAAGGACTAATGTATAAAAATTATTAATGTTAAAAGTTATTCTACTTGATCTGTTTTCCCATGCTTTGAAGTCACTGTCAATAGGCAATATTGAAAAAAATATGCCCCCCCAAATTAATAAAGAAAAAATCTTCAGAAATCAGAAACAAATCAAAATTTGGGCAATATGTAAAATGAATTAAAAAATAGAATATCCTATTGAAACTATAAATAACAGACAATTAATAGTTACAGTAAATGGTTACTGCTTTATTCTTCACATTCAATGATCCTTTTTAAAATTATTTTTGCATAAAGTGTAGGTTCATTTTATTCAAAGAGCTATCCCACTGACACAGTATTATGGAGAACTGTTGTTTTCTGATGCATTTCACCTGTGTTATGTCAAACGATGTTATAGGTGTGGGATTCTAATCTGCTCAGATGACGTTATTTGTTCATGCTTATAATATGAAGCTGTTAATAACTGTAGTTTCACAGTAGGTTGGTATATTAAAGACTAAGTTTCCTACTCTATTCTTCCGGATTGTCTATGCTTTTCCTGATTCTTTCTATATCCTTATAAGCTTTAAAATGTTTACCCATTGCAAAATATACTTGCTGAAATATGGACTGAAATTACATTAAATTTATAGATTGAGCAGGAAAATGAAAAGATCATGTCTCCCACATGACCAAGATTTTTTGTACTTACTTATGTCTTTAAAAATTCTTTCCTCCATAATATATGGTTTTTAGTGTAATGGCTTTGCACATATTTTTTTTAAAAAATATTAAAATCCACTTCTTTAATGGTAATAATACTGCATTATAATATTATAAATATTTCAGGTGTACGCCATTAAAAATCAACTTGTGTATATACTACATTAAGGTCAGCACTAGAGCTCTGATTCTGTCCTCCGCATAATTGACACATTTTACCTGATTCACCTTCCCCTCTTTCCCCTTCCCTTCTGCTAACCACTAGTTACTCCTAAAGTTTATTTTTGTTTTATTTAGTTCATGTCTTTGTTTTCTCTGTATATAACACACGTAGGAAATCGTCTGGTGTTTGTCTATCTCTGACTTACTTCATTAAACATAATAATCTAAGGTCCACAAGGTTGTGATATGGGCAGGTTTCCAGCCATTTATACCTGAGGGATTTATCATGTGCATCGACCTCATCTTCTTTGCCAATTGTCTTCCCCTGGGGACTGAGGTTGTTTCCAGGTCTCAGCAACTGTTAATAACACTGAAATAAGGATGGTAGTGCACATCCCTTTGGATTTGTGTTTTTGCATATTTTGGTTAAATGGGATAACTGGATCATGTGGAATTACTCATTTTACTTTTTCAAGGACCACTTAACTAGCTTACAAATTACAAAACTTTATAGGTTCTTTTGATTTCTAGTCACACACCATTACCTGTCAGTAAAGCATTTGCATTTTTCCTTTCATGCTTTAATACTTAATGTTTTAATGCTGACTAGGTACTCTAAGCTAATGATCCTTGGTTGGCAGTGGTTAATAATAAATTGGGTCACAATCTTTCTAATTGAAATATTGGAATCATAGTGACTTATGTATAAATAGTTATGATAATAATATGATAAAAAGGTAACCTTGAATAAGGGCTTAATAATGGTAAGGAATATTGCTACATACTTAAAGATTATAATTAATTCTTTTTAATAATTTTTAAATTATGTTATTAATATTTCCCATTATTTTACACAAAGAATCTAAACTAGAAAGAGGTAAGCAGTTAGTGCAAGATCCACCTAGCTATTAAAGTGAGAAACTAGGACATGAATTTGGAAAGTGAAACTCCTGGTGCTATGATCTGAATACTACTAACACTAAATTTAATTATATACTTAAGTTTAGCATGTAATTTCAGTCTTACCCTTGAAAACTGTAACAAAAAGGTAGATAGACTATGAAGATAGTGGTTCAAGAGATATATGTGGATCCATTTCTTAAAATAATTCCTGACAGAGTAAGAATTCTGTAGTGCTGAGAGAGACGGAGAGAGACAGAGAATGAATGAGAGAGAAACTGAGATAGAGATTGAGAGAAGGATAAATAATTAGCTGATAGTTTTTTGTATTATGAGGACTTGGCTCTTTCTCTGCCCAAATGAGTACTTATTTTGTATATTCAAGCAAATCTTTTTGTTTTCATCTGTTGAGAAACATCAGTATGCATATATTCTGAGTCCAGCTCTGGTTTAGCCAGCACTACTCTCTGACTACTTTTTTCTCTGTCCAATTCCTTCCTGTTCTGTGAGCTTCTCTAGTGTGTGTTCTGCACACCAACAGTAGGTTTTGCAGTGGAGGTTCTGTTCTTTTATGACTTCTAATGACAGTTTAATTCTACTTTTGCTTTGTAACTTTCTAATACTATAGCATTTCCCATCTTTTTTCCCCCATACTCTCTATCAGCTCCTTACTTACCTCAGTCTCATGTTCTGTTTTCCTTTGGCTCAGTTATAAGAGCTCTTCTTGTCTTGTATTATATACAATTCAAAGGTACTGTTGTCAATATAAACTTATCTCTTGGAGGAAACATGTTAACACCTGGATGGTCATGACTGAGTTATATTCTGTTGTATATATATCCACATCTTTTTCAGTCCTCATTCTTTGATAGACATTTATGTTATCTCTACCACTTTGCTGTTGTTGTAACCAGTGCTATAATGAACATAGAGGTACATGTATCTTTTCAAAATAGAAATTTCATACTATTTGAATGAAAACCAAAAGTGAAATTACTGGATCATACTGTAGATCTATTTTTAATTTTTGGAGAAAACATCCTGCATCCTATTCTCCATGGTAGTTGCATCAATGTACCAGTTTATGAAGATTCTCTTTACTTGCCTCTTCTCCAGCATCTGTAGTTTTCAGTCTCTTGGATAATAGCTTCTCAGATGTGTGAGATGAGATGTCATTGCAGCTTTGATATGTGTTCCCCACAAAACAGAGGTGTACATCTTTTCATCAGACTGTTGGATCTGTCTTGTGTGACAAGAAACTATTGAGAAAAAAAAAGAACCTATTCAGATCATCTGGCCTTTTGTTAAAATAATTTATATATATATATATTTATATCATTGTTCATTTTTTTACAATGTTTGCTTTCTTTTTATAAGATTTTTTTATTTTGAATTGTATTTGTTGTGTATATGTTTTGGATATTAATCTCTTTTTTTAAATTAATTTATTTATTTATACAAGAACTGGGGTACAGGCCAGATGTGCGGGAGGGAGAGAGGATTCACCAGAGACAGAGTAGGGAACATAACAGGTAGACTGACAAAATATACTGCTGAGGGGAGCAGCGGGCGAGACAGGAGAGGTCTGCTGCGCCATGTGGGACACTCACTGTTTGGTTGGGATCAAACCGGTGCTGCAGAGGCTGCAGAGAACTTCACAGCGCTGCGCTCAACTGCCTGTACCACCAAGGGAGACCCTGGATATTAATCTTTTGTCTGACATATGGCTTGCAAATATCCTCTCCCTTTCAGTAGGATGTCTTTTTCTTCTAATGGTTTCTTTCACTGAGCAGAAGCTCTTTGGTCTGATTATGTGTTCAGTTTCCCTTTATGTTGGAGTCCAGTCTCAGAGTCATCTCTAAGGCTGATATCAATAAACTTTTTGTTTCTCTATTGTTTGTAATTTTTGGTTTCAAGTTCTCACTAAGGGAGATGTCAGTGAATTTATGGTTTATGCTTTCCCACATGTTTTAGATGCCCCCTTCAAGGTTTTAATCTATTATGAACATATTTTTGTAATAAGTAAAAGTTTCAGGTAAGTAGGTATGATGATTAAGTCAAACAACAGGGAAATACTCTGTAAGATCAATGAATATAATTGTAAGTTTTGGTCCCAAGGTATTTACTGAGAATGACAAATACCCACAGCAACAAAACACTCTGCTTGTGCCAAAGAGATTTCATAGTCTAAGCTCCAGAGGCCAAACAAGGGTTGAAATGGACTTTTTTTTTCCTACACCTTCAGATTTTTCTAAATGTGACTGAACTCAGAGACAGTACTTTAAGCTAAATGTCAGCTGCTCACACTGACAGCTTCTCCTTCTGTTGAATATGCTCTGGTGAGTTTTCTTAGATTCTCAAAAGATAGATTACATGGAAAAAAAGCCAAGAAGAAAGCCAGAAGTTAAGCCAAGTTAGAAAGCCAAGAAGTTACTGCTTTTGAGTGGATGAGAGAACCAGCCACTGGTATTTACTTGTAAAATATGAAATACTTTGAATGAGCTATGAGAATAAATGGATATGAGGAATCTGGGAGAAGCATATAGGCTTCTTAGTTTTCAGAAATATTTTGTAGAGTAGTTTCTGCCTTCCTAGCAATGCCTCTCTTTATGTAACCATCTTAGCAATAATTCAGTGTAAATGTGTGATGGGATGACACTCTCTGATATTCCTTGTTCATATTATTTATTGACTCTTATCATTGCGACTTTAGAAATATGAGGCGCTTTCCACATCAGAGATCATGAATAACTTGTTCAAATGGGATAGAAACATTAAAATATTCAGATGGATCATATATTTTAATGAGAACAAAATAACCACATATTCCATGTTCACAAGGGTTCAAAAATAATATATAAAAATAAGAAAGAAAGGGCATAATAAGACCATGATTCTTGTCACAACCAGCTGTTCAGTCTCCTGATTTCATCTAGTCAATCCTCAGGAAAAATTCAGCATGGACTATATAAAACATTTTAATGTAAACCAACATCAATGTTCCACAGCTCCGTTAACAAGGATATATTTTAGAGATATATTATTAATTATATTATATACATTCATCATTCATTTTCTTTGAAATGGGCTATGATAAATTTTAGAAACTCGTTATACATATTTCCATAATTGAGTCAAAGTATTTTAAGATTGTTTGACATTATTATTGAATTTCAAAACTATTTCACATTTGTGCTGAAGTGGTGATTTCTTCAACTGGCCTCTTGCAAAACTTGATTGAGTACAGGGAAGGTTAATAGGTTAAGTCACAGAAATTGTTTCATGGATCATTTTTTGTCTTATAGCCAACATCACTGGGAAATTAAGAAGGACTATGGCTAATTTCACTATGAGTGGCTTTCTTTTGGTGGGATTTTCAGCAAAGCCTGAGCTAGAACTTGGCCTTGCTTCTCTATTCTTAGTCTTATACATGATGGCATTAACCGGCAATATCCTCATTATCACTGCAACTTCCATGGACAATAGTCTCCACTCACCCATGTATTTCTTTCTGAAACATCTCTCCTTTCTGGATCTGTGCTACATTTCTGTGACTGTGCCAAGGTCCATTTACAACTCTTTCACGCACAGTGGCTACATTTCCCTGTGGGAATGCATAGTGCAGTGCTTTGCTTTCACTCTCTGTGGTAATGCTGAGCTGTCCATGCTCACAGTGATGTCTTATGATCGTTATGTGGCCATCTGCTTTCCACTGCGCTACGAAATCATCATGCATGTCAGCAAATGTGTCCATGGAGTCCTAGGTGTCTGGATCAGTGGGGTCATTTCTGGAGCCATGCACACAGCTGGCACTTTCTCCATGCACTTTTGTGGTTCCCAGATTCACCAATTCTTCTGCGACATCCCGCAGCTCCTGAAACTCTCTTGTTCCAATGACTATATCAATGAGGTTGGGGTCACTGCTTTTTTGGCTTTTATGGCCTTTCCTTGCATTATCTTCATTGGACTGTCCTACACACAGATATTCTCTACTGTGCTGAGGATGCCATCTGCTGAGGGCAGAGCTAAGGCCTTTTCCACTTGCCTTCCCCACCTCACTGTCGTCACTTTATTTATTTCTACTTGTGCCTCTGAATTTTTCAGGCCACCTTATGACTCTCCAAGAGCACTGGACCTTTTTCTCACTATTATGTACACAGTTGTACCCCCAACACTCAACCCAATGATCTACAGCTTGAGAAATAAACCCATGAAGGCAGCTCTCAGAAAAGTTTTCCAGAGGACAAAAGCTGACCTGTTTTGTTGAAGCACCTCTGTTAATTTCTACACTGGGAGAAAAATTCAAAATATTTTTGGAAAACTGTTGACATAAATAAATTGAGACAAGCAAATGTTAACTGAATTTATGAAAGAATGAAGACTGAGGACTCAAGGCTGGGAACAACCTCCAGATAATTCCAGAAAAGCTGCCTGAACTTGTATCCTCTGAAGAGGATTTTGTCTAATTTGTAATGATAACATTTCAAGATCTGAATAGTGTTTGATCTCATGTATTTATGTGATGCCTTCAATGCATTGAGGAAAAAAGGAACAGTTGTTAAGATTTTCCTTATTTAAGGTTTTATCTTTGGGACACTGGGAATTTTTGGCCCTGCCATACCCATGAAGGTAGTGTGTCTTTGAAGTTACTGATTTGTCCAGAGGCAGTAGTTTCTAAATTGCTTTTTTCACAGGAAACAATTTTTCCTGGGAAGAATTTCTACAGGACCAGCCCCAGCTGTATGGTAATTCTCTACTGTGCTCTTTGGGTGGGGCCAGGGTGATGGGTGACCACTTGATTGTTAGCTTTGTTTAACCAAACATAATACAGTCAATCAAAATTTTAAAGCCAATAAAGAAAATGAGCATAAAGAAAATTGTCATATTAGAGTATTGTCATAAGTATGTGCTATCTAAATAACAAAAATACTCACACAAAAGCTCTATAAATGTTACTTCTTCAAATATAATAGATTAATATCTCATCCCATGAAATCATGTGGGAAAAAACCTGCCACAATTTCAACAAAGTCAACATAATCCCTTCAGTGATCATTTCTGCCAGGATGATGGAAAGAAAAAAAAAAAAACATGATTCTTTTCTCAGTTTGTCCTGAGTTACCTGGAGTTGGGCTATCACCTGACATCTATGAATGGATGAGAACAACCAGATTCTCAGCAGCCAACAACCATGTAGAGCACCACTAAGGCTCTATGAATCTCAAAATACTCTGTGAGCTATTTACTGAGGCCACATGGCAAAAATCTCATTAAATCATTTCTTTGCAATGGGTTAATTGTCACTCATGTGGGATGAATGTTTAAATACCACAATAATCTGTGAGTGCCCATCTCTACCTCTCACTACTTCTAGTAGCCCTAGTTCTCCAGTCATATTTTTAAGGTGAGTTTTGGTTTAGGTTTTTTCAGGTTTTTTTTTTGTTGTTGTTGTTGTTGTGGTTGTTCTCTATCATCCAGCTATGAAAATATTTTAGAGTTCTTTGCTATTTGCAATTTTAATATTTCTTTTCTCAATATGTGAAAAGTCAGATACAATCCTGCAAATCCATATCTACCCTTCAGATATGGGAAAGTAACCACATGATTTTCCATAGCCAATTATGTATTGAAAGAGACTTAAATTTTTCAGTTTTTCTTAGTTTTAATCTGTATGTCCTTTAAAATGAGGTCAACAGTTTGCAAGTCTACACACTTTTAGAGTGTGATTATTTCAAAGACATATTTTTGTTGTTCCATGCCATCATATATCTACAAATAATTTTCAAATCAACTAAAGAGTAGATTTATTCTCTGAATTGGGAACACAGATACATATGCACAATGGAAGAATTAAATTATACCTTTGCATGGTATTCTGAGTTCACAATTGTGCAATAGATTGGTAGGTGAATTATTGTGTTAAAATGATAGTTTACATAGAAACCATTTCTATTTTAAAGAAATGGAAAAGCTTGCATTTGTGAAATGATAGCAAGGCATAGAGACCTATTTTGTGATAATGTAGTGATGCCAGTTAAATATTCAATTTGGGCTTAACCTTGAAACAATGATGTATTTTCATAATAATTATTATAGTTATACTAGCCAGACAAAAAACACATAAAGATTAAACAATATGGCTATCAAAAACAATTTACACATTCAACATAATTCCTTTAAATATCTCAATGACATTCTTCAAAGAAATAGAACAAATATTACTGAAATTCATATGGAATCACACAAAAAAACCTCAATAGTCAATGCTCTCTTGACTAAAAGGTGCAAAAATGAAGGTATTACACTCCCAGATTTCATATTATATATAAAGCCATAAAAACAAAAACAGCATGGTCCTGGAACAAAAACAGACATATAAACCAATGGAATAGAAAAGAAAATCCAGAGAGAGCCACATATATATGGGCAGGTAATCTATGACAAAGGAGCAAAAAATATACACTGGAAAAATGACAGTCTTGTCAATAAATGGTTGGGAAAAGTGACCTGCTACACGCAAAAGAATGAAACTAGACAACTCCCTCACACCATACACAGAAACAAACTCAAAATGGATAAGAGACTTGCATGTAAGACCTGAAACCATAAAATATATAGAAGAAAACATAAACAAAACACTCCATCACATACAACTCAGAAATATATTTGAGGACTCATCTTCAGATGCAAAGAAAGTGAGAGAAAAGAAAAACAGCTGGGACTACATCAAAGTGAAAATCTGTACAGCAAAGGAGACAGTAACCAAAATGAAGGGACACCCATGGGATGGGAGAAAATAATTCCACACCATATCACTGAGAAGAGACTTAAACCAGAGATCTACAAAGAGCTTATACAACTCAACAAAATAGCAAACAACCCAGTCAAAGAATGGCCAGAAGAGCTAAAAAAATATTTCTCAAAAGAAGAAATGTAAATACCCAACAAATATATGAAAAAATGTTCAATATCACTTATAATCAGGGAAATGCAAATAAAAAACACAGTAATACCAACTCACAGAGGTGATAATGGCCCATATTAAAATAACTGGCAAGGATGTGGAGATAAAGGAACCCTCTGAACACCGCTGGTGGGAATAAACTGTTCAGCCACAATAAAATCTCTGCAATGGTTACTTAGTACACTAAAAATGGACCTACCATATGATGCAGCCATTCCACTCCTGGGGATATACCCAAAGGTCAATAAAACACTAATCTGAAGGGAAACCTGCACTCCTATGTTTATTGCAGTGCTATTTAAATTGCTGATATGGAAATAGCCTAAATACCCTAAAAAAGATGAATGGATCAAGAAGGTGTGGTTTGTGATTTTAGACCAGCAGAAGGCTCCCGGAGGAGCCAGAGCTGAGCTGGGAAGTTCCCCCATGCCAGACCCCTTTTGGCCTGCAGTCAGAGCCCAGAGGGGGAATGGGAACCCACCGCCGGGGCAGACCAGGTGCACAGGGAGTGCGTCCCGCATCGCCATTTTAGAACAGGGACATTTCTTCAGTAAAGACTGCTTGAAACCCACGGATGGCTCCCAGAGGAGCCAGAGGGGAGCAGAGAAGTTCACCCAAGATGCCGGCCAGTCCCAGCAATAGTGTCCCAATGCATATGGCAAATTAGAAAACAGACAGTAGGGAGCAGAAGAACCACACTCAACCTAGCAACTCCTCAGGAAAAAAGCACACCAAAAAAAGAAAACCGCCCCCCAAATTGCAATGACAGTAACTTGGAAGAACTTCTGAGCCTTCCAGAAAGAGAATTTAAAATTGCCATGATTAAAAAACTGACAGAAGTCATAAAGGAAAACAATGATAAGGGAAAAATAATCAACCATCAGAAGAATGAAACTGAGCCCCTAAAGAGGGAAGTAACAGAAATGCAGGAGATCAAAGAATTAATGGAGGCACTAAAGAACTCTGGGAAAAGCAATGAAATCAGAATAGATGAAATGGAAGGACGAATAAGTACTCTTGAAGACACAGAAATGAAAAGAACCAAAACAGAAAAGGAAAGAGAAGTACGAAGGAATAAGACTGAAGAAAGACTTTGGGAACTATCCGACTCCATGAGAAAAGGAAATATAAGAGTTATAGGAATCCCAGAAGGAGAGGAGAGAGATGTAGGAACAGAGAAAATATTCCAGGAGATAATTGAAGAGAACTTCCCAAGCGTGAAGAAGGAGCTGAAAATTGATATACAAGAAGCAAGAAGAACACTAAACTTCCACAACGAAAGGTAAAATATGGCAATACACATAATAGTAAAGCTCCCAAGAATACAGGACAAGGAAAAAATAATGAAGCTGACAAGAGGGAAGAAAAAGATAACATTCAAAGGAAAACCAATCAGGCAAGGAGAGAGTGGAGGGACATAGTCAACAGACTCCAAGAAAACAGATGCCAACTAAGAATACTCCATCCCACAAAGCTCACCTTCCTCTATGAAGAAAGAATAAGGACTTTCCCAGACAAACAGAAACTTTGGAATTTCATTACGACTAAACCCCCACTCCAAAAAATGCTACAGGGAGTCCTAAAGCCAGAACCTCAGAGGGATAAATAACAATGAAAGAAGGCCAAAAAAAAAAGTTATTAAAAGAATAAATAAATAAAATCAAAGGAAAGACAAACACAATGGCAAATACAGATGTTAACATATCAATATTAACTCTAAATGTAAATGGACTAAACTCTTCAATAAAAAGACACAGAGTTGCAGCCTGGATTAAGAAACAAAACCCAACCTTTTGCTGTCTCCAGGAAACACATTTAGCTACAAAAGATAAAAATAGGCTCAAAGTTAAAGGATGGAAAACAATCCTACAAGCAAATGGACCAAAAAAGAAAGCAGGAACAGCTATACTTATATCAGATAAAACAGATTTCAAACTCAAAAAGATAAAAAGAGACCCCAATGGTCACTACATTATGATCAAGGGGACAATACTTCAAGAAGAAATAACACTCATTAACATATACTCACCAAACGAAGGAGCACCAAAATATATCAGACAACTCTTGTCCTCTCTGAAAACAGACATCAGAGAAAACACATACGTAGTGGGAGACTTCAACACACCACTATCAACAATGGATAGATCAACAAGACAAAAAATAAGTAAAGAAACCAAAGCTCTAAATAAGGACCTAGAGCAATTGGGCTTAACAGACATCTATAGAACACTAAACCCCAGAAAAACGGAGTACACATTTTTCTCAAGCGCACACGGATCATTCTCCAGGATCGATCACATACTGGGGCACAAGACAAACATCAACAGATACACCAAGATTGAAATAATATCAACCATCTTTTCTGACCATGAAGGCATCAAACTAGAAATAAACCATAAAAAGAAGGCAAGGAACTTTCCTACCTCATGGAGATTAAAAACCACACTACTGGAAGACCATTGGACTAATGAGGAGATCAAAGAAGAAATTAAAAAAATTTTTGAATTGAACACAAGGAGGACACCAATATCCTGAATGTATGGGATGCAGCAAAAGCAGTAATAAGAGGAAAATATATAGCAATAGAAGCTCACATCAAGAAACAAGAAAGAACGCAAAAAAACAACCTAATCTCGAAGCTCAAAGATCTAGAAAAAGAACAACAAAAAAACCCCAAAACCAGTAGAAGAAAAGAAATAATAAAAACCAAAGCAGAAATAAATGAAATTGAAACTAAAAAAACAATACAAAAGATCAATGAAACCAAGAGCTGGTTCTTTGAAAAAATCAATAAAATAGACAAACCCCTAGCCAGGCTACAAAGGAAAAAAGGGAGAAAGCACAAATAAACAGGATCATCAATGAAAGAGGAGAAATCACAACGGACACAGTAGAAATCAAAAGAATAATCAGTCACTACTATGAATAGTTATATGGAAACAAGTTTAACAATCTAGAGGAGATGGACAAATTCCTACAACTCTACAATCACCCAAAGCTAGATAAAGAAGAAATAGAACACCTAAACAGACCAATTACAAGCAGCAAAATTGAAATGGTAATCAAAAACCTCCCCAAAAACAAAAGCCCAGGACCTGATGGATTTATAAATGAATTCTACCAAACATTCAGAGATGAATTAGTGCCTATCCTTCACAAACTCTTCCAAAAAATTGAGAAGGAAGGGACAATACCA
Source organism: Talpa europaea (assembly GCF_964194135.1). Lineage (NCBI taxonomy): Eukaryota > Metazoa > Chordata > Mammalia > Eulipotyphla > Talpidae > Talpa > Talpa europaea. The sequence goes on from NC_140068.1 coordinate 134,995,881, forward strand.
AACACGTTTTATGAAGCCAACATTACACTAATACCAAAACCGAACAAGGACAACACAAAAAAGGAAAACTACAGGACAATCTCCCTAATGAACACTGATGCAAAAATCCTCAATAAAATTTTAGCTATCAGAATCCAACAATGTATCCATAAGATAATTCACCACGACCAAGTAGGATTCATTCCAGGGACACAAGGATGGTTTAACATCCGAAAATCAATCAACGTTATCCAACACATCAACAAAAAGAAATATAAAAACCATATGATAATATCAAAAGATGCTGAGAAAGCTTTTGACAAAGTGCAACACCCATTCATGATAAAAGCCCTTGAAATTCTTGGGATACAAGGAACCTACCTCAACATCATAAAGGCCATCTATGACAAGCCAACAGCCAGTATCATTCTCAATGGTGAAAAGCTGAAAGCAATTCCATTAAGATCTGGAAGAAGACAAGGATGTCCACTCTCACCACTGCTTTTCAATATAATACTGGAAGTCCTAGCCAGGGCAATAAGACAAGAGAAAGACATCCACGGAATCCAAATAGGAAAAGAAGAAGTCAAACAATCACTATTTGCAGACGATATGATATTATACATAGAGAACCCCAAAAACTCCACAGAAAAGCTAATTCAACTCATCAATCAGTTCAGTAAAGTGGCAGGATACAAAATCAACACGCAAAAGTCAGTAGCTTTCCTATACACAAACAATAAATCTGAAGAAGAAGAAATCAAAAAACCATCCCTTTTGTTATTGAAACAAAAAAAATCAAATATTTGGGAATAAATCTAACAAAAGAGGTAAAGGACCTATACAAAGAAAAGTATAAAACACTGTTAAAAGAAATAGAAGAAGACACTAAGAAATGGAGAGACATCCCCTGCTCATGGATTGGAAGAATAAACATTATTAAAATGGCCATCCTTCCAAAAGCAATATACAGATACAATGCTATTCCAATCAAAATTTCAATGTCATTCTTCAAAGAAATAGAACAATTATTGATGAAATTCATATGGAATCACAAAAAACCCCGAATAGCCAAAGCTCCTGAAAAAAAAAAGAAGGGAATGGAGGCATCAGACTCCCAGACTTCAAACTATACTACAAAGCCATAATCATCAAAACTGCATGGTATTGGAACAAGAACAGACATACAGACCAATGGAATCGAATAGAAAATCCAGAAATAAACCCACAGATTTATGGTCAACTAATCTTTGACAAAGGTGCAAAGAATATGCATTGGAGCAAAGAAAGTTTGTTCAATCAATGGTGCTGGGAAAACTGGGTCGCTACATGAAAAAGAATGAAGCTTGACCACTACCTCACACCATACACAAAAATCAACTCAAAATGGATTAAAGAACTAGACATAAGACCTGAAACCATAAAATATATAGAAGGAAATATAGGCGAAACACTATGTGATTTGCACATCAAAGACATCTTTACAGACACATCACCCAAAGCAGTGATAGTGAAGGCAAAGATAAACAGCTGGGACTACATCAAATTAAAGAGCTTCTGCACAGCAAAAGAGACAATAACAAAAACAAAGAGAAACCCCACCAACTGGGAGAACATTTTTGCACCCAACACTAATGATAAAGGACTGATCACAAAAATCTGCAAAGAGCTGATGAGACTCAACAACAACAAAGAAAATAATCCAGTCAAAAATGGGCAGAAGAGCTAAAAAGAAACTTCTCTGAAGAGGAAATACAAATGCCCAACAGGCATATGAAAAAATGTTCAACATCACTTGTCATCAGGGAAATGCAAATCAAAACTACCATGAGATACCATCTTACACCAGTGAGAATGGCACATATTAAAAAAACTAGCAACAACAAATGTTGGCGAGGGTGTGGAGAAAAAGGAACTCTTCTGCACTGCTGGTGGGAGTGCAAACTGGTCCAACCACTGTGGAAAGCTGTGTGGAGATTTCTGGACCTACTAAACATAGAGCTTCCATATGATCCAGCAATTCCACTCCTAGGTATTTACCCAAAGAACACAGAAACATCCATTCCAAAGAGCACCTGCACCCCTATGTTTATAGCAGCACTGTTTACAATAGCTAAGCTTTGGAAACAACCCAAATGCCCAAAAATAGATGACTGGATCAAGAAGATGTGGTACATATATACCATGGAATATTACTCAGCATTCAAAAAAGATAAACACATGCAATTTGCAGCAACATGGATGGCGCTGGAAGGGATCATGCTCAGCGAAATAAGCCAAAAAGAAAAAGAAAAATACCGGATGGTCTCACTCATAGCAGGAATCTAGAAAACTTAAATAAGGGACCAGGAAAATGAATAACTATAAGAAAGTGAAAATCAAAATCAACAAAAAACTATGAACCAGAGACACTTTTAGGGGGGCAGGAGGGGAGGGATTGGGGTCAGAATGGGGGGGCTGCAATTGTATGGGGAATATAACAATAAAATTAAAAAAAAAAGAAATAATAAAACCAAAGCAGAAATAAATGAAATTGAATCTAAAAAAAAATCCAAAATATCAATGAAACCAAGAGCTAGTTCTTCAAAAAAATCAATAAAATAGACAAACCCCTAGCCAGGCTCAGAAAGGGAAAAAGGGAGAAAGCACAAATAAACAGGATCATAAATGAAAGAGGAGAAATCACAAGGACAGAGCGGAAATCAAAAGAATAATCAGTAACTACTATGAACAGTTATATGGAAACAAGTTCAACAATCTAGAGGAGATGGACAAATTCCTACAACTCTACAATCACCCAAAGCTAGAGAAAGAAGAAATAGAACACCTAAACAGACCAATTACAAGCAGCAAAATTGAAATGGTAATCAAAAACCTCCCCAAAAACAAAAGCCCAGGACCTGATGGATTTACAAATGAATTCTACCAAACATTCAGAGATGAATTAGTGCCTATCCTTCACAAACTCTTCCAAAAAATTTAGAAGGAAGGGGCAATACCAAACACGTTCTATGAAGCCAACATTACACTAATACCAAAACCGAACAAGGACAACACAAAAAAGGAAAACTACAGGCCAATCTCCCTAATGAACACTGATGCAAAAATCCTCAATAAAATTTTAGCTACCAGAATCCAGCAATGTATCCATAAGCTCATTCACCACGACCAAGTAGGATTCATTCCAGGGACACAAGGATGGTTCAACATCCGAAAATCAATCAACGTTATCCAACACATCAACAAAAAGAAATATAAAAACCATATGTGGGAGTGCAAACTGGTCCAACCACTATGGAGAGCTGTGTGGAGATTTCTGGACCTACTAAACATAGAGCTTCCACAGGATCCAGCAATTCCACTCCTAGGTATTTACCCAAAGAACACAGAAACATCAATTGCAAAGAACACCTGCACCCCTATGTTTATAGCAGCACTATTTACAATAGCTAAGCTTTGGAAACAGTCCAAATGCCCAAAAATAGATGACTGGATCAAGAAGATGTGGTACATATATACCATGGAATATTACTCAGCATTCAAAAAAGATAAACACATGCAATTTGCAGCAACATGGATGGTGCTGGCAGGGATCATGCTCAGTGAAATAAGCCAAAAAGAAAAAGAAAAATACCGGATGGTCTCACTCATAGCAGGAATCTAGAAAACTTAAATAAGGGACCAGGAAAATGAATAACTATAAGAAAGTGAAAATCAAAATCAACAAAAACTATGAACCAGAGACACTTTTTGGGGGGTGGGGGACTGGAGGGGAAGGATTGGGGTCAGAATGGGTGGATTGCAATTGTATGGGGAATATAAAAATAAAATTTATTAATTAAAAAAAACATGATAACATCAATAGATGCTGAGAAAGCTTTCGACAAGGTGCAACACCCATTCATGATAAAAGCCCTTGAAATTCTTAGGATACAAGGAACATACCTCAACATCATAAAGGCCATATATGACAAGCCAATAGCCAGTATCATTCTCAATGGTGAAAAGCTGAAAGCAGTTCCATTAAGATCTGGACCAAGACAAGGATGTACACACTCACCACTGCTTTTCAATATAATACTGGAAGTCCTAGCCAGAGCAATAAGACAAAAGAAAGACATACAAGGAATTCAATAGGAAAAGAAGAAGTCAAACTATCACTATTTGCAGATGATATGATAATATACATAGAGAACCCCAAAAACTCCACAGAAAAACTAATTCAACTCATCAATCAGTTCAGTAAAGTGGCAGGATACAACATCAACATGCAAAAGTCAGTAGCCTTCCTATACACAAACAATAAATCTGAAGAAGAAGAAATAAAAAAAAAATCCCTGTTATTATCAAAACAAAAAAAAATCAAATACTTGGGAATAAATCTAACAAAAGATGTAAAGGAGCTATACAAAGAAAACTACAAAACACTGTTAAAAGATATAGAAGAAGACACAGAGAAATGGAAAGACATTGCCTGCTCATGGATTGGAAGAATTAACATTATTAAAATGGCCATCCTACCAAAAGCAATATACAGATTCAATGCTATGCCAATAAAAATTTCAATGTCTTTGATGTGCAAATCCCGTAGTGTTTTGCCTATATTTCCTTCTATGTATTTTATGGTTTCAGGTCTTATGTCTAGTTCTTTAATCCATTTTGAGTTGATTTTTGTGTATGGTGTGAGGTAGTGGTCAAGCTTCATTCTTTTGCATGTAGCGACCCAGTTTTCCCAGCACCATTGATTGAACAAACTTTCTTTGCTCCAATGCATAGTCTTTGCTCCTTTGTCAAAGATTAGTTGACCATAAATCTGTGGGTTTATTTCTGGATTTTCTATTCGATTCCATTGGTCTGTATGTCTGTTCTTGTTCCAATACCATGCAGTTTTGATGATTATGGCTTTGTAGTATAGTTTGAAGTCTGGGAGTGTGATGCCTCCATTTCCTTCTTTTTTTTTCAGTAGAGCTTTGGTTATTCGGGGTTTTTGGTGATTCCATAAGAATTTCATCAATAATTGTTCTATTTCTTTGAAGAATGCCATTGAGATTTTGATTGGAATAGCAAAGACATATTTACAGACACATCACCCAAAGCAGTGATAGTGAAGACAAAGATAAACAGCTGGGACTACATCAAATTAAAGAGCTTCTGCACAGCAAAAGAGACAATAACAAAAACAAAGAGAAACCCCACCAACTGGGAGAACATTTTTGCACCCAACACTAATGATAAAGGACTGATCACAAAAATCTGCAAAGAGCTGATGAGACTCAGCAACAACAAAGAAAATAATCCAGTCAAAAAATGGGCAGAAGAGCTAAAAAGAGGAAATGCAAATGGCCAACAGACATATGAAAAAATGTTCAACATCACTTGTAATCAGGGAAATGCAAATCAAAACTACCATGAGATACCATCTCACACCAGTGAGAATGGCACATATTAAAAAATCTAGCAACAACAAATGTTGGCGAGGGTGTGGAGAAAAAGGAACTCTTCTGCACTGTTGGTGGGGGTGCAAACTGGTCCAACCACTATGGAGAGCTGTGTGGAGATTTCTGGACCTACTAAACATAGAGCTTCCATATGATCCAGCAATTCCACTCCTAGGTATTTACCCAAAGGACACAGAAACATCAATTCCAAAGAACACCTGCACCCCTATGTTTATAGCAGCACTGTTTACAATAGCTAAGCTGTGGAAACAACCCAAATGCCCAAAAATAGATGACTGGATCAAGAAGATGTGGTACATATATACCATGGAATATTACTCAGCATTCAAAAAAGATAAACACATGCAATTTGCAGCAACATGGATGGCACTGGAAGGGATCATGCTCAGCGAAATAAGCCAAAAAGATAAAGAAAAATACCAGATGGTCTCACTCATAGCAGGAATCTAGAAAACTTAAATATGGGACCAGGAAAATGAACATAAGAAAGTGAAAATCAAAAACAACAGAAAACTATGAACCAGAGACACTTTTTGGGGGGTGGGGGGCGGCAGGGGAAGGATTGGTGTCAGAATGGGGCGTTTGCAATTGTATGGGGGGATATAAAAATAAAATTTATTATTTAAAAAAAAATTCAATGTCATTCTTCAAAGAAATAGAAAAAGTATTGATGAAATTCATATGGAATCATCCAAAACCCCGAATAGCCAAAGCTCTCCTGAAAAAAAAAAGAAGGGAATGGAGGCATCACCCTCCCAGACTTCAAACTATAATACAAAGCCATAATCATCAAAACTGCATGGTATTGGGACAAGAACAGACACACAGTCCAATGGAATAAAATAGAAAATTCAGAAATAAATCTGCAGATTTATGGTCAACTCATCTTTGACAAAGGAGCAAAGACTATGCATTGGAGCAAAGAAAGTTTGTGCAGTAAATGGTGCTGGGAAAACTGGGTCACTGCATGCAAAAGAATGAAGCTTGACCACTACCTCACACCATACACAAAAAAAACCTCAAAAATGGATTAAAGAACTAGACATAAGACCTGAAAATATAAAATATATCGAAGGAAATATAGGCAAAACACTACGTGATATGCACATCAAAGACATCTTTACAGACACATCACCCAAAGCAGTGATAGTGAAGGCAAAGATAAACAGCTGGGACTACATCAAATTGAAGAGCTTCTGCACAGCAAAAGAGACAATAACAAAAACAAAGAGAAACTCCAACCACTGGGAGAACATTTTTGCACCCAACACTAATGATAAAGGATTGATCATAAAAATCTGCAAAGAGCTGATGAGACTCAACAACAAAAAAGAAAATAATCCTGTCAAAAAATGGGCAGAAGAGCTAAAAAGAAACTTCTCAGAAGTGGAAATGCAAATGGCCAACAGGTATATGAAAAAATGTTCAATGTCACTTGTAATCAGGAAAATGCAAATCAAAACTACCATGAGATACCATGTTACACCAGTGAGAATGGCACATATTAAAAAATCTAGCAACAACAAATGTTGGCGAGGCTGTGGGGACAAAGGAACCCTCCTGCATTTCTGGTGGGAGTGCAAACTGGTCCAACCACTGTGGAGAGCTGTGTGGAGATTTCTTGACCTACTAAACATAGAGCTTCCATATGATCCAGCAATTCCACTCCTAGGTATTTACCAAAGGACACAGAAACATCAATTCCAAACAACACCTGCACCCCTATGTTTATAGCAGCACTGTTTATAATAGCTAAGCTTTGGAAACACCCCAAATGCCCAAAAATAGATGACTGGATCAAGAAGATGTGGTACATATACACCATGGAATATTACTCAGCATTCAAAAAAGATAAACACATGCAAGTTTTAGCAACGTGCATGGATTTGGAAGGGATCATGCTCAGCGAAATACGCCAGAAAGAAAAAGATAAATACCGGATGGTCTCACTCATAGCAGGAATCTAGAAAATTTAAATACGGGACCAGGAAAATGAATAACTATAAGAAAGTGAAAATAAAAATCAACAAAAAGCTATGAACCAGAGACACTCTTTGGTGAGGTGGGTGGCGGGGAGGGGAGGGATTGGGGTCAAAATAAGGGGGTTGCAATTGTATGGGGAATATAAAAATAAAATTTATTTTTTTAAAAAAGGTGTTGTTTGTATGAAAAATGCAATACTACTCAGCAATCAAAAAAAGACAAAGTTATACCATTTGTGGCAACATGGATGGAGATGGAAGGGTTTATGCTCAGTGAAGTAAGTCAGAAGGAAATAGGAATATATCAGCTGGTCTCACTTATAGGGGAAATATAGGGAAACTTAACAAAGGATCAGGAAAAAAGACAAAAAATCACAGACAAACCATAGATCTGAGACATTTTCAGTGGAGGGAGTGTGAGGGGGGTAAAAACAAGGGAGGGAAGAGCACAGGGGACTATGGTGATTTGTCACAGGTGATATGGTGGAAGAATTATGGGAACTACACCTGAGGGGAGAAATCAAACATTGTACAAAAAAAATGAAAAATTATGTAAGAATTATATAAAATAAATTATTTAAAAAATGAGCAATAATGTGAGAACATTAAAAAATAAATAACCTGGGGCCTCCCTGGTGGCACAGGCAGTTGAGGGCAGTACTGTGAAGCTGTCCACAGCCTCTGCAGTGCCAGTTCAATCCCTGCAGGCCTGGGAGCAACCCACATGGAGAGTAGACCTCTCCCGTCTCGACCACTGCTCCCCTGAGCAGTGTATGTCATCAATTTGCCTGTTCTGTTCCCCACTTTATCTCTGGTAAATCCTCTCACCCTCCCATGCATCTGGCCTTTACCCTGGTTCTTGAATAAATAAAATAAATCTTTAAAAAAAAAAGCTAAAGGTAGCCAAAAAAAAAAAAATAAACTAAACCACACACTAAATTACTAAAAACCACCCGTCATATCTTCCATCCAGTGTTGCCCTGCTCTGAAATTCAATTCCTTTCCAGCTGATGAATATTTCTCATAACAGCACTTTTTCACTTCATTTTATTTGACAGCAAACTGTTCAAAAAGATGTGTATTCCACTTTTTGAAAGGTATTTGAACCAAAAACAACCTTCAGTTGGACCTGGAAAAGCAAATAAAATGAATGTGTATATGGCCAGAAAAATAATTGACTCTTTGTTTCTTCTACACTCAAAAGGAAATAGATTGCCTGTCAGTGGTTTAAGATTAGGGAGTAATTTGATGCATCATTAGTAGTCATCCAATGATATTTACACAGTTTCAGAAAATGGGGATGTTTATTAGACAATACAATATCATCTATCTAAAATTAAATTAATGACTAGCTCATTCATATGTTATAATATTTTTCAATAATTTGATCCATTAAGCACAAGTACAATGAAATTTCAAGTAACTAGGTATTTTCACCAGGATAATACTCCACAGTAAATATAATTGCAAGTTTTGGTCCCAAGGTATTTATCAAGAACACCAAATACCCACTGCACCCAGAAACTCTGCTTGTGCCAAGAAGATCTTCTAACCTTATCTCTAGAGGCCAATAAAAAAGGATTGAAATGGACTTATTTCTTTTTCTACAGTTCACATTTTCAAATGTGACTGATTTGCAGAGATCAGGACTTAGAGTTAAGTGTGAGCTGCTCACACTGACAATTCATTTTTATTGAGGGAAGAAGTTCTTGAATATGCTCTGGTGAGTGCAATTTCCACTTCCTTAGTTTTCTTTCTATAACCATCATAGAAGCAATTCAATGTGAATATTCCTTTATTCACATTATATGTTGGCTCTTAAAATAGTGATTTACAAAAGCGGTGAGATGTTTCACAAATCACAGGTAATTGTCAAAAAAATGGTAGGAATATTTATAAATTGAGAGCGAAGTAGCTTTATTTTCTATTTTCAAAAAGTATTAGAAGAGTACAGATAAACATTGGAAGAGTACAATAAGAGACATGCTTCTTGTCATAACCAGTCTCTACAACCTTCTTACTCATTCTAAACCTTAGAGAGATCTGAGGAAAAGAAAATTCTGGAATGGACTTGTGAATGGTATTTTTTTTAAAGAAAAACTGATAAACATTCTGACAACAAAAATAACTGGTAAATATCATTATATGTATGTTAATACATTTAGAGAAGTCTTTTGCTATGTTTTAAAAACATTATATCCACCTAAATATTAAACAGTGTTTAAAAGCATCAGTATTCACCTAATACTGGTAAAGATGTACTCTGATTTGCTTTTGTATAGCACAGTGAATAATTTGGAGGTAACAAGATCATAGAATTTAATCAATGTAAAATCTGATCAACAATTAAAGAAGGAATTTCTTTGGAAAAAATGTGGCCATCATTATGTTCATAAATCAAAACTGATAAAAAGTAAATGAATTATGAAATAGTATTTAAGAACCAGTGTGAGAGACACTTAAGTCCCCTCATTATTTCCTGCATCCATATTTTTTAGCACAGTTAATTCACAGTATATTAAGTAAGACTTAGGTATTGATAACACGTTGTGTGACAAAATTGTTTTTACACACCTGCATGCTAACAAACTCACAGTTGGGTTAATGTGCATGGAATTTTTTTTAAAAGACAGGAAAGATATATAAAGTTTTAAAGATGGAAACAAAATCTGCATGTAATTCCACTATATGACTACTGTACTAATTATTGACAAGAGTACATTTAAATGAATGGAAGACCAACCAATTACTTTTGGGTAAATCAAGCACTATTTCCATGCATATGAAATGGAGACTTTTTTGTTGGGTTTCTAAGTAGAAAATAGACAACATTCTCTCAGACATAGAAATGGAAATTTATGGGGGTTCCACAAATCTGCCTAGATGAATAATGTGTCATTAGTCTTTAGCAATGTCACGTGTCATCATCTCCAATTTTATCTAAATATAAAATGACATTAACTTTACAGTGTTTTAACACTCTAGTGGAACACATTCACCCCATCCCTGCACCCACCCCTCCCCCACCCCACACAAAGGCTGAACACATTTTCAAATAAGTCTTACTTATGTGTGCAAGGTACTCCCTAACTAGGTCAAGTCTCTTCCAACAACCCATGCTATTTCCTAATGAAATTACACAGTTCACTACAGAAGCCATAAGCATCCATCACCCTAAGTTTTGAGTTAATTATTCAGTGCATTCATGGAGTTCATGCTGGAAAATGCAAACAGATAATCATTTCTTATATGTCTCAGGTCAGGCTAATGACTCTGTATACCAGCAACCAACACACTCATTCTCTTACCATTCAGAAGTTATTACTGGTGTTATGTATTTTGTTTCATTTTACTCTTTATCCTCTGCTTTATTCCACTGTTGTGTAAATACCCTGAGAACATAGGTATTTTTAATATGTTACTTCTATGTCATGCAAATAGGAACAGGTTCAGTTCAGAAAGTTACTTCATAACAATAATTTTCAAGAACACCTAAAATATTATAATGAAACTAATTTTCAATTACGTTATTAGGATTTGTCAAAATTTCTGCTGTACTAATTTTATTTATTTACTCTTAATTTATTAAATGTAGTTTTTTCCCCTTACATTGTTGTTGCTAATTTTTGGACAGTATTTGAGTTCTCTCCTCAGGTACATCTGAGGAGGTGTACCTCCTCTGCAGGTCTCTGCATTTGTCCACTGCCACAGCACCCTTAATCCATCTCACTGTCTCCTGTACTCTTCCCTTCCCTGTTTTGACTGGTCTTCCTCCCTTTACCCTGCTATATGGCTCAGATCTATGGTCAACTTGCAACTTTTGTCTTCAACCTGACCCTTCATATTTTATGTACAAGTGAAATAATCTGATATTTATTTTTTTCTTTGAGTTATTTAGTCTGACATAATCCCTTCCTCCTCCATTCATGTTGTTTGCAAATGGCATAAGTTTTATTTTTTGATGGCTGAATAGTATTCTATTATCTATATATGCCACATCTCCTTGATTCATTCATCTATCTGGGTGCTTTTAGGTTTTGTCCATATCTTGACTATTATAAATAGTGCTGCAATAAATACAGGAGTTCAGTTTCCCTTTCAAATTAGTGGTTTTGGGTAGATGTTTAGCAGTGGAATTGTTGGGTCATATGGTAGATGCATTTTTACTGTTTTGAGGAACATCCACACAGCTTTCTATAGTGCTGCACTAATTCTATATGAACATAATTTCATTAATACTAATTATAAGATAATATAATTAAATTGTCATCTAGATATAAAGTTACATGGTTTAGGTTGCAGACTGTTTCAAGTCTTCTGCTAAATAATTTGCTTTTTCCCAGAATGTATCCACAAATTTGTCATTACTACATACATGTTTTAAGTTCATTTTTTATTTTTATGAAATACACATTATATCAATTAAATTTTAATTTTACACATTTTATTGCAGCAAGTTTGGTTCAAAAACTACATAAGATTTAGCTGACAGAGTCACACTTCTTCAGATGTACAAAACCATTTAATTCTTTCATGATTAATAGAACTGAGTACTTTAAATGGGTAACAAATTTTTGGGTGCCAAATTTATATTTCATAGGTCTTTTGCATTTTATTCACAAAGAATGAGATCAAATGATATTTTAGTGTGTTTGTTATAACATTTTCTTATAAAAATACTCTGGGGAAGGTATTATCTTCTCCTTTGGGATTAATATATTTCAGACCAATTTTTAAGATGTGTTATAAAATGACAATAGTTATTTACATATGGTAATTACTGTATATGAACTGTCATCTTTATTTTTCTAACTATTGAAATTAAATATTTAGTTAGGAGGAAAAATGAGGAATGCTTCCTTTCATATAAAAAGCAAAATTATAATATTGCAATAATAAATATATTGTACTTAGAGTGATATATGAAAAGAATGGTCAATGAAAATGAATTGTAACATTCATTTATTAACATAAGTATATTAACTGCATTAAAACCTTTACTATCAATCACAATTTAATGCACCATACCCCTATTCACAAGATCGCACATTTTAAAATATATTTTGTTAACTTAATTTTATACAATCCCTTTTTTTCTTTGATTGAAATGTGGAATAATTAAATTTATCATCTTCCTTTCTCATCTTTCCATGACTGAATGTAAATCATTTTAATTTGCTCAAAATGATTATTAGTATAGAGAACTACTTTCACATTTATGTTGATGTGATTTCTTCAAGTAACTTCATGCCTACCATGATTGAGTGCAAGGTGGGTAAGTGGTTCAGTACCATATTGTAAATTTCCATTGGTTCCCATCTTGTCTCCTAGCAGACATCATTGAGAAATTAGAAGGATTATGGCTAATTTCACTATGAGTGGGTTTCTTCTGATGGGATTTTCTGCCAAGCCTGAGCTAGAACTCGTACTTGCTTCTCTGTTCTTAGTCTTATATATGGTGGCTTTAAGTGGCAATATCCTCATTAACACTGCAACTTCCATGGACAATAGTCTCCACTCACCCATGTATTTCTTTCTGCAACATCTCTCCTTTCTGGATCTGTGCTACATTTCGGGACTGTGCCAAGGTCCATTTGCAGCCATTTCATGCATAGTGGCTACATTTCCCTCCATGAATGCATAGTGCAGTGTTTTGCTCTTGTTCTCTGTGGTTCTGCTGAGACATTCATGCTCACAGTGAAGTCTTATGATTGCTACATGGCCATCTGCTTTCCTTTGCACTACGAAATCATCATGGACTTCAGCACCTGTCTTCACGGAGTTGTTGGAGTCTGGATCAGTGAGGTCATTTTCAGAGCCATGCACACAGCTGCCACTTTCTCCATTCACTTCTGTGGGTCCCATATCATTCACCAGTTCTTCTGTGACATCCCCCAACTCTTGAAACTCTCTTGTTCTAATGAGTATATCAGTGACACTGGAGTTAGTGGATTCATTGCGCTTGTAGCATTTCTTTGTATCACCTTTATTGGAATTTCCTACACAAAGATATTCTCCACTGTGCTGAGGATGCCATCTGCTGAGGGCAGAGCTAAGGCCTGTTCCACTTGCCTTCCCCATCTCGATGTTGTCATATTATTTATTTCAACCAGTGTCTTTGAGTTCCTCAAGCCACCGTCTGACTCTCCAAGTGCAATGGACATTTTGCTCACTATTATGTACACAGTTGTTCCCACAACACTCAACCCAATGATCTATAGCCTGAGAAATCAAGCCATGAAGGCAGTTTTAAAAAGGTTTTCCAAAGGAGAAAAGCTGATCTCTTTTGTTGAGGCATTTCTGTTAATTCTTGTTTGGAAAATTTAAAAATTTATTGGAAAAATTGTAGACTTAAGTAAATAAAGACAAGTGATAATGAATGAGTTTATGAAATAAGCATGACTGAGGATGAATTTCTTGGAAAAACCTCAGGTATTTCTGGAAAAACTGCCCATACTTTGAGTGGTAGCTCAATGAGTATTTTATACAATTTGCAAGGGAAACATATCAAGGGTGCAGGGAGGTGTCTGGTTAATGCCTTTATCTTATGTTTTCTATGCTTTGAAGAAGACAAGGAAGATTGTTCAAGTTTTTCTTATTGAAAATTTCATCATCAGGGAACTGGGAGTTTTAGCCCTGCCATAAACTCACAGTATGTATTTTTTTGAAGTTTGTGGTTCATTCACAGTTTTCCTCACATATTTTTCCTCACACAATTTCAGGTCCAGGCCAGCTGGATCTTAACTCCAGTCTTATGCCCCTTAGTTGGTGCTAGGAAGAAGGGAACCCAAATAATGAATGTAGGTTGACTATACATAAAACAGTCAAGCAGGAATTTAAAGCTAAATACAACAATGAGCATGGTGAATGTTGTCATAATATATGTTCATTGAGTAACTCAAATATTCACAGATGTAGTTTCTAAACATTACTCCTGAAAACTCGGTAGATTAAAATATCTCTCCACAAAGGTGCTTTTTTCACTTGTTCTGTCCCCAATCAAAGAAAGGAGTTGCACTCACTTGGCCCCAAAACCTTTGATCTGACGATAACATCTCCTTGCATTTTTGTTTGCTCAAAATTTTGTGATTTCAAACTTGAGAGTCCTGTCTTCCAATATTTTTTCATTCATATAATAGTTTTTTTCATTTCATATAATACAATAGTTTTTACTTATAAGTATTTTACAGAGTTGTTGATGAATCTGGAGATATATTTTAATGTTCTTCCAAAATGTGATGTTATAAACTTAAGAATTTAATTAGGTAACTCTAGCTCAATTTAGCTAGAGTTTGGCTTTCCAAAATAATAACATTTAAAAATTAGTTATTAAGTGAATAAACATTAACATTTTCAGAAGTTTTAACTTATATATTTTCCATTTAATCTTTTTTTTTTTTAAGATTTATTTATTTATACAGCACTGGGTATAGTTAGAATCATGGGAGGGTGAGAGAATTCACCAGAGCCAGAGCAAAGCAGGCAGACTGACGAAGTACACTGCTGAGGGGAGCAACGGGCAGCAGGAGAGGTCTGCGCGCCATGTGGGACCCTCACCCAGTGGCCGGGGATCAAACCGGCGCTGCAGAGGCTGCAGGCAGCTTCGCAACCCAGCGCTCAACCACTGTGCCACCAGGGAGGCCCTCCATTTAATCTTAATAACTAACTTTGGTCATGAAGACCAACTAAAAGTTTGATGATTTGACACCAGAAACCCAATTGGCTGAATATTCTTATGAAGTGAACTAATATTAAAAATACAGGATAATACATGGCAATAAATCAAACTTGATTTTTGTTTCTCTTCTATTGTTAGGTTTACAACAGAAAATTTTAGTGCTGATTTCATTTACTATAACTAAGAACAAGTATAGGAAGAAATCCCAAGCTAGATGTCTTATTGATGCTACTTCCATGTGCATTATAATGGGCTTTTTTTTTTCTTTTTTCTTTTGTTTTGAGGTAACATTGGTTGACAACACTGTGTAAGTTTCAGGAACACAGTTAGATCCTTCATATCATAGGTACCACATAGATAACACCTCCAGAAATCTAGTTATCATCCAACATCATTGAATGTGACCCCTCCCCAGCCTTTACCTTCCCCTTCACAACCAGTCAAGTATTCTTGAAATAAGGGGTTTGTGTGTGTTCAGTTACCTTGCTTCTTTATATTCCACATAGACTGAAATCATACAGTGTTTATCTTTCTCACTGAGTTCTTTCATCTAGCGTAAATTCCTTCCTGTTGCTGTAAATGTTAGGTTTTCATCTTTTATAATTACAAAATAATATTCCAAAGTGTGTGTGTATTTACAACATCATTATTTACAACTGCTAGGACCTGGACACAGTCTAAATCTCCTTCAGTGGATGAATTGATTGCTAAGATGTGGTATATACATTCCATGAAATATTACATATTCTCAGAGAAGGATGAAATGCAGCAAATGCAAAACAAAATGGATGGATTTTGAAAAAAAATATGCAGCAATACAAATCAGAATATAAAACCAAATATTGGACATTCAAATAAGAAATCATTCAAAAACATCAAACTCTTTCCAAAACTCCTGGACATCCACATGCTTCTTGAGGGGGAAGGGAAGGGACAGGGGACACAAGGATGGTGGTGGTGGGGAAAAGAAAAGAAAAGTTCAATATTCAGTGCACTAATCTTGGGACCATTCTGTAATTTTGAGATTTCTTTTTCTAATAAACAAATCATTGTTTAGGATGTAAAATTATAATTGCATTTTGATTACATTTCTTTAGGCAAGTTTCTTTAACTCATGGGTTTTGATTTAAAACATGTCATTATAACTGAATGTTTCCTCTCTACTCCTTTAACTACATGAACATGAAGTTCTATAACAACAAATGTATATAATGTTGTTAGGTTTAAAACATATGGAAAAGCAATATATTTGCCGATGATAGCACCAAGAGAGTGAGGGAAGCAGAATTTATGAGGGAAATAATGGTAAATTGAATCAAAAGGAAGCAAGGAAATGTACCATAAATGACGAGTAAGTTGACATAACAAAAGCAAACATGTCTGCAATGTCTCCTTTCTTCTCTCAGGTCATCAAAAGATACATAATTATGTAAATTGATAATATATAATAATATGTTAAGTGTTAATGTTGATTGAACACACATGCAGATATACCACAAATCAAGTTAGCATAAATGTGAAACTGTCTTTGTGTTAAGAAACATGAAAGTGTATATGGTAAATCCTTCATCAGTCTGTGATAATATGATATAATTAGAAATATATACATGGTTTCTGTCCTCTTTTCCTGTCACAGCTTGCCCAAAAGCATGTAGTTCCCTGAGTGGTAGGGGTGAGAAGAGCATCCTGTTATTCATAAGTCCTTTTCAAACACATCAGAGTTTATGATGACTATGGGACTCAATGTGGCACTTAAATTCAGGATGGTGGTTGTTTGTCAGAGAACAAGTCATGTGACTATAAGGTTAAACATTGAGTCCTACCCCTGGATTCCAAAGAGGAGAGAGGAATTGAAGGTTGAGTTAATTGCCAATTACCAATAATTTAATTAGTCTTATCTATGTGATGTGGCCACCAATGAAACTTAAACAGCAGAGATTCATGGAGTTCTGGGTTGTGGAACCCAAGGAGGTGCTGGGAATATGGTCTGACAAGGAAGGCAAGGAAAATTTGCTCTCCTTTCTAATCTTGCTCTGCATGACTTATATTTTTTTAGTTTTTTTTTTTTTTTTTTTATAGAGGCATGTTTTTATTTATTTATTATATTTGTTTGTTTGTTTTGTCTACACATGCACTGGGTATAGTCAGAAGCGCGGGAGGGTGAGAGAATTCACCAGAGCCAGAGTGGGGAGCAGAGCAGGCAGAAGGACCGAAGTACACTGCTGAGGGGAGCAGCGGGTGGCAGGAGAGGTCTGCGCACCATGTGGGATCCTCCTCCGCTGGCCGGGGAGCAGCCGGGGATCGAACCGGCGCCGCTGAGGCCGCAGGCAGCTTCGCAACCCAGCGCTCAACCGCTGCGCCACCGGGGAGGCCCAACATGACTTATATTTTTGATTTGTATTCTTTCTAATAAACAACACATAATTAGCAATACACCATTCTGAGTCTGTGAGCTGCTGTAGAAAATCATTGAATGAGAAGGAGTGGAACCCCCATTAATAGCTAGTAGATCAAAAACACAGGGACATTCAGGTGGTGTCTGATAGGGGCATTCTCATAGGAGTGAATGGTAACCCGCAGGGCCTGATTCTGTCTGGTTTAAGTTCTATGGAAGTGTTAAGGGCCAAAACCAAGCAAAGACAGTATAAAAAAGAAAATTACAGGCCAATCTCCCAACAAAATGCTTGCCAGCAGAATCCAACAATGCATCAAAGTGATAGTACAGCACAATCAAGTGGGATTCATCCCAGGGGCACAAGAATGGTTCAATATATGAAAATCGATAAGTGTAATACAACACATCAACAAAAAGAACAATAAAAATCATATGATCATATCAGTAGATGCTGAGATAGCACTCTACAAAGTCCAACATCCATTTATAATGAAGGCCTTGAAATTCTCGGGATAGAAGGAAGATACCTTAACATGATAAAAACAATATATAACAAACCAGCTGCCAATATTATTCTCAATGGTGAAAAGCTGAAGGCCTTTCCTTTAAGATCAGGAACTAGACAAGGATGTCCTCTCTCACCACTGCTCTTCAATATAATACTCGAGGTCCTAGCCAGGGCAGTAAGAAAAGAGAAAGACATACAAGGAATCCAAATAGGGAAAGAAGAAGAAAAACTGTCACTATTTGCAGACAATATGAAAATATACATAGAGAACCCTAAAATCTCCAAAGAAAAACTACTCAAAATAATCAACCAGTTCAGGAATGTAGCAGGATACAAAATCAACGTGCAAAAATCAGTAGCCTTCCTATAAACAAACAATCTGAAGAAGAAGAAATCAAGAAAACCATCCCTTTTGTAATTGAAACAAAAACAAAATCAAATACTTGGGAATAAACATCACAAAAGAGGTGAAAGACCTATACAAAAAAAAAAAAAAAAAACACTGTTAAAAGAAATTGAAGAAGAAACAAAGAAATGGAAATACATCCCCTGCTCATGGATTGGAAGAATTAGCATTCCTAAAATGGCCATCCACCCAGAAGCAATATACAGATTCAATGCTGTTCCATAAAAATCTCAGTGACATTCTTCAAAGAAATAGAACAAATACTGATGAAATTCATATGGAACCACAAAAAACCACAAATAGCCAAAGCCCTACTAATGAAAACAAAGGAGAAAGGAGGTTTCACACTTCTAAACTTCAAGCTATACTACAAGCCATAATAATTAAAACAGTTTGGTATTGGAACAAAAACAGACACACAGACCAATGGAACCAAATAGAGAACCCAGAAATAAAGCCACACTTAAATGGACAACTAATCTTAGACAAAGGAGCAAAGAATATGCAATGGGACATGGCCAGTTTGTTCAATAAATGGTGCTGGGAAAACTGGACCTCCACATCCAAAAAAATGAAACTGGACCACTACCTCTCACAGTGCACACAAATCAACTCAACATGGATAAAAGAACTGGACAGAAGACCTGAAACCATAAAATACATAGAAGAAAATATAGGGAAAACACTATAAGACATATATCTCAGAAATATCTTTAAAGACTCATCACCCAAGGCAGTGCCAGTGAAGGCAAAGATAAATACCTGGGATTACATCAAACTGAAAAGCTTTTGTATAGCACACAGAGACATTACCAAAAGTGAGAGATGCTCCACTGATTGGGAAAAAATCTTTGCATTCCATTCAATGGATAAGGGACTGATCTCAAAGATATAGAAAGAACTCACATGGCTCAACAAAAACAAAATAAGCAATCCAGTCAAGAAATGGGCAGAAGAACTTAAAAGACATTTCTCCAAAGAGGAAATGAAAATAGCCAACAGGCATATGAAAAATTGTTCAACATCTCTTATCATCAGGGAAATGAAAATCAAAACCACACTGAGATACCACCTTACACTAGTAAGAATGGCACATATCAAAAAAAAAAAAAAAAAACAAGCAACAACAAATGTTGGCAAGGATGTGGTGAAAATGGAACTCTCATACATTGCTGGTGGGAGTGCAAACTGGTCCAAACACTATGGAAAGCTGTCTGGAGCTTCCTCAGTATACTAAAAATAGAACTACCATAAGATCTGGCAATTCCATTCCTAGGGATCTACCCAAAGGACACAAAAACATTTATTCAAAAGAACACCTCTACACCTATGTTTATTGCAGTACTATTTACAATAGGTAAAACCTGGAAACAACCCAAATGCCCAAAAATAGATGACAGGATCAAGAAGATGTGGTATATATACAGAATGGAATATTATTCAGCAATCAAAAAAGATAAACTCATGCCATTTGCAGCAACGTAGATGGAGCTAGAAGGAATTATGCTCAGTGAAATAAGCCAGAAGGAAAAAGAAAAATATTGCATGGTTTCACTTATAGCAGGAATATTGGGGAACCATATATGACATCACTATAAAAAATAATAACAGTACAAAACACAACAAAGTAAAAACATACCATTATAAGTCAGAGACATCCTTCAGGGGAGGAGGAGAGAGAGGGATCAGAGGGAGGAAGGGAGGAGCACAGGGGACTGTGGTGGTAAATGGGTGCCTTGGGGAAGGAAATTCTATGGGGACTCAACCTGAGTGGTTGGGGGTAAGCAAATATTGTTTAAAAATGATCAATTATGTGAAAAGAAAATAGCATTAAAAAAAGGATCCCAAGTATTTGGTGTCAGATGTGTGACTAAAGAGAGAGGAATAAATCACTGAAGAAATAACTTCATAAAAGTACAAAAGTCATTACAAATTTAAAATACCACATTACAAAATAGTCACTAAAGTTCAGTAAACATATTCAGAAATGGGGTGAATGGAGGGTCAGCCTGACATATTGAAAAGAGAAAGTAAAATGTCAGGACAATGTAATCATGTTGTTAATGGCAATATAAATGAGTTAAACAATGTGACCAAAGAAATTTATGGAATTAATTTTCAAAAAACTCACATATATGCTCTTTGTGAGAGATGAATTATTTAGATTTGCATATGGTATGATAACTGAATTGCCAAGTGTTTTAGAATGAAATGCTGTGCTTACCTCACATATCATATTGTAAAGGCTAAAATTACCAAAAAAAAGTGGTATATGAAGGTAAATCTGTGTGAATTTGAACTAGTTAATAGATTGTTAAATATGAAAGAAAAATCATGAGTATAAAACAACAAATCCATTAGATTTTACCAGATTAAAAACACTATGCTTCTAAGAATTCTGAGAAATAACAAAGACATTACTCAGTGTGGACGAAAATAGTTCCTCAGGTTGAGCTGAAAGGATGCATATTGTTAATATCAAGAAAACCTAAAGGTATTCAACTCTCTTTTACATAATGAGGATGTTTGTTAGATTTAATATTACTAGTTTAAAATTAAATCAATGACTTGCTAATTCATTTAATAGAATTGAATTATCTTTTTTTGATATTCTTGAATCAAACACACAAATTATGTTTTTCAATAATTTGTTCCAATAACCACTAATAAGCTGAAAGTCCAGGCAACTGTTGTTGATTATTGTTGTTGATTATTAAATCAAATCAGCAGAAAAATACTCTGTAGAAACAATCAATATAATTATAAGCTTTGGTCCCAAGGTATTTACCAAGAACACCAAATACCCACAACGCCCACAAACTGCCTGCACCAAAGAGGTTTAATAGTCTAAACTCCAGTGGCCAAAGAAGGGTTGAAATGGACTTATTTTTTCTCCACAATTCATATTTTTCTGAATGTGACTGAATTTAGAGACAGGACTTTGCTCTTAGAGTCAGCTGGTCACAATGACAGCTTCTTCTTTTGTTGAGGGAAGATATTCCTGAATATGCTCTGGTGAGTTTCCTTGGGTTCTAAAAATATAGAGTATACATAATAATGAAATGTACATAGATTAATGATTTGAGTTGGTGAAAGAACCAGCTATTGCCACTTGACTGGTAAAATTTGAAATATGCACGTGACTTGATTATTTTAATGGAAATTAGGAACACATGAGAGAATATTGTAAATGCCTTCCATTCCAGAATCATTTTATGGAGGGAAGTTTGCACCTTCCTAGCAATGCCTTTCTCATAAAACCATAATGGAAGTGATTCACTGTGGATGTGTGATGGGATGACACTGTCTGGTGTTCCTTGTGTTCATACTACTATGTCATTGACTTTTGCAACAGTAACTTATAAGAGATGGGAAATGCTTTCCACATCAGAGATCACAGATAAATTATTCAAATGTGGTAAAACAGTTTAAAATTGATAAAGAATCAAGCATTTTATCAATCATTTTCCTCCTTCACAATGTAAAGACCAAAAAAAAAAAAAATCATGAAGACTGAAATATCATGATAAAAGACCATGCTCCTTATCATATCTAGTCATCCAGCCCCTGATTTCTTCTAATTCTTAGGGAAAAATTCTGAGATAGAGAAAATTCAAGAAAGTTGTGGAATGGACATGTCAATGGCCAATTTTTGAGAAAAATGTATGAAGAGGACTTGCAACAAAATTAACTGGTAAGAATAATGAAATGTATCTTTATACATTTAGCAAAGACTTTTGTTATGTTTTAATAACATTATCTATCTAAATTTTTTTAAATCAACAACCACACAAATGATGTTTTATTGTTATCTATCTAAATTTTAAACATTAATATTTTTCCATTAATATTCACCTAAAACTGTGATAGAGGTATAACATTTTCAATGCTGTCTTTTGTTATATAAGTGTGAATAAATTGGAGAAATTTTAGAATCAATGAAGTCAAATTCTGCATTGACACAGACATTAATTTCTTTGAAGAAGCAAAGTTACCATCTTTACATTCTTATATAAGTAATATGTCATAAAGAAAGATATGAAATAATACCTAACAACCAACAAAAGAGACACTTCAAATCCCTTTAGTTTTTCCTGCTTCTACATTTGGTATCATAGATAATTATTAATATAAGTTATATATAATACATAATGTAACAAATTATTTTTAGATGCCCAAATGCTAACATAGATCATTGCAGTATATATAAATTATACTTAAGTCCATGTTTTTATGTATGTAAGCTTAAATGTAATTAACTCTTTTTAAGATTTGAAGAAATGTGAAGTTTTTAAGATGGAAACAAAATCTGTATTTAATTCCAGTATATCACTACTGTACTGATTATTAATACTAGATTTAAATTAATGGGAGACAAAAAAATCTTTTGGATAAATCAAATAATATTTCCAGGCATGTGGAATGAATTCTTTACTGTTGGGTTCCTTAAAGAAAAATAAGAAAAAAATAAAAGTAAAAAAGGAAGCATTCTCTAGATATACATACATGGAAATCCTGGAGACAACAGAAAGCTTACCTGCTAAGTTTCAATTACAAGAGCAGTGCCTGGATGTGTAAGTGTGTCAGGGTCATCTCTAGAAATGTCAGGCCTCATTTTCAAAGTCTCCTTCAATATTGTCTAAAGCAAAATGACTCACATTAATTTAACAATATTTTAATATTGCAACACACACACACAGTAAGCCTGAATAAATTTTCAGATCAGTTTTACCTGATGTGTGCAAGAGACTCATTTGTGCCAAATCATCTCCATCAATCTTAATCAATTTCCTCACAAGATTCCATAGTACACTACAGAAACTAGATGTATCATCCCCTCAGCTACTAAGAAAATAATTATAAGTACATGGAGTTCATACTGAAAAACTAAAATGGAAGAAAATTTTTTTATGTGCCTTTGGTTAGGTTAACAAATCTTTTTTTTTTTTTTTAAGATTTTACTTATTTATGCAAGAACCCTGGTACAGGCCAGAGGTGCGGGAGGGTGAGAGGAATCACCAGAGACAGAGTGGGGAACAGAACAGGCAGACTGACTGAAATACACTGGTGAGGGGAGCAGCAGGCGAGACAGGAGAGGTCTGCCCTGCCATGTGGGTATCTCGCCTGCTGGCCTAGATCGAACCTGCACTGCAGAGGCCGCAGACAGCTTTGCAGTGCTGCGTTCAACCCACTGTGCCACCAGGGAGGCCCGGTTAGGTTAACAAATCTATACACTAGCAACAAACACAATCATTCCCTCAACATGCAGAAATAATTATTGCTACTATGCATTTTAGTTCCATATACTTTTTATTATTTGCTTCTTCCATTTCTGTGTATTTATGAATCTTGAGGACATTAAAGTGTATATCTCCTACTCCTATGTTATCCAAATAGTGATCAGATCCCATTTCAAAAAAAGTGCTTCATCAAGATAATTTTCACGTCTACTTAAAATTTTATAAGAAAAACAATTATTTAGTTATTTTTTAGGATTTGTCAGTATTTTTTGCTACTGCAGTTATTTTACTTTTTTTTGTGTAAGCATTTTATTTATTTATATATTTATATTTATATTTTTAATAAAAAGTACAATTGTTTTATATCCTTGTTTACTTTTTGACAGTATAGGATTTCTCCCCTAGGGGTGGTCATTGAAAATCTCCCATCACCAAATCACCCATATTCCTCTGCTATAGATCATTGTGCTCTCTCCCTCCCCTGTCTTATTGCCTCCCTCTCTCCTCCTGGATGCCTCAGACTGCTGGTCAGCTTTTAAGTGTGTGTTCAACTAAAATAATCAATTAATCAATAGATAGATTTTGTTTAAAAATTTTTATTGAACTGCCATTATTTTACAGCTTGCTAGTGTTATGACGGTATAGGATTTCCTCCCACATCAGTTGTAGTCACCATGGCCCTCCCTACAACAAAGTACCCATAATCCTCCACCACAGACCACTGTGTTCTTCCTCCCCAATTCCCATGTTTTCACCCCTCTCCCTCCTACTCTCTGAAAGCTCAATATCAAGGGTCAGTTTTACATTTTGGTTTTAAAATTTATCTTTGTCTGACCCTTTGTTTTGTTCCTCATTATTTCACACAGAAGTGAAACCATCTTTTGTTTATCTTTTTCCTTCTGGCTTGTTTCACTTAGCATAATCCCTTCCAGCTCCATTTATGTAGCCACAAAAGTTAATTTTTTGATTGCTGAGTAATATTCCATTGTGTGTATGTGTGTGTGTGTATATATATATATATATATATATATATATATATATATATATATACCACATCTTGATCCACTCATTGGTTAATGGACAATTTAGTTGTTTCTATACCTTGGCTATTATAAATGTGCATTAATAATAAATGGACATAGTTTTAAAAATTCTAATTATTTATGTGATTCATTAAAAATGTCATCTAGTATAAAGTGACATGGTTTAATGCAGACTGTTTTAAGAGTTTTGGTAAATAATTTGATCTATTCCAGAAAGCATGCACAAATTTAGCCATAATCCTTACATGTTTAAGCTTTATCTTATTTACTTTTCTTAAAAAAAATCATTGTTTTTTAATAGTATCAACTTTATTGAAGAAATATTGGTTTACAACACTCTATGGTATTGTATGGTATGGTATCTACATTCATTCTCTTCAAATGTATGTTACAACTAGGTGTCTTCATATTTAATAGTAATATGTTTTTGTATAAAACAAAAATCATATTTCAGAAATAGTTAACATTTTGCTGTATATATTAGCTATATTATTTTCTTATAAAATACACTGGTGAAAGTTTTTTTTTATTTCCTTTGGGAAATTAACATCTATCAGATCAATTCTAATGATATTTTGTGTTAATGATAATGATTATTTATATATCAAAATGATTGCATAGGTACTTTCAGGTTTGTGATTCATAAGTTTATTTACTGATAAATATTTTTACAAAAACACTTTACATGCATATTAAAATAATAATTTAAAATTATTTAGATAGAAGAAAACCCATGAGGAATATATAAAACAAAATTACAACATTTCAATAATAAAACTATTGTAGTTGGAGTGGTAAATGAACAGACAAAATGATGAAAGAAGGTTGATTTACATTGAAAAGTTTTATACAGTTCATACACTCACATTACAAGTGTTTTAGCCATTTCCTCATTTTATTCATCATTTTCAAAGTTCCATAACCCCATTAATAAAATTATATATTTTATTTTTATTTACTTATTTTTAAAGCTTTATTTATTTATGCATACAAGAACTAGGGTGTAAGCCAGAGGTGTGAGGGATGAGAGGGTTCACCAGAGAGAATGGGGTGCAGAACAGGCAGATTGACTGGAAATACAACTGCTGAGGGGGGCAGTGGGTGAGGCAGTAGAGGTCTACTGCACCATATGGTTGCTCCCTGGCTGGCCAGGGATCCAACTTATGCTGCAGTGGCGGGCCATAGTTTGATAGTGCTGTTTTTAAACCCTTCGCCACCGGGCAGGACCATTTTATTTCATACATTCACATTTCCTTTGATTGAAATGGGCAATATTAAGATTTGAAATCTATTTACCCATATTTCCATGACTACAAAATCATTGAAATTTGCTCCACTTGATTATTAGTATAGACAAATACTTCACATTTATGATGACGTGATTATTCTTTCAACTGATTTTTTTGCTGAACTTCATGGAGCTTGAGGTGAATTAGGTGCTTAAGTAAAAAAAAAATTCCGAACATTCCCATTTTGTCTTGCAGCCAACATCATTCAAAAGTTAAGAACCATATGGCTAACTTCACTGTGAGTGGATTTCTTCTAATGGGATTTTCAGACAAGCCTGAGCTAGAACTCGTCCATGCTTCTCTGTTCTTAGTCTTATACATGGTGGCGGTGACTGGCAATATCCTCATTATCATAGCAACTTCCATGGACAATAGTCTCCACTCACCCATGTATTTCTTCGTGAAACATCTCTCCGTTCTGGACCTGTGCTACATTTCCGTGACTGTGCCAAAGTCCATTTACAATTCTTTCATGCACAGTGGCTATATTTCTTTCGGGGAATGCATAGTGCAGTGCTTTGTTTTTGCTCTCTGTGCTTGTGCTGAGCTATTCATGCTCACAGTGATGTCTTATGATCGCTACGTGGCCATCTGCCTTCCACTGCGCTATGAAATCATCATGGATGTTCGCACCTGTGTTCTCGGAGTCTTAGGCGTCTGGATCAGTGCGATCATTTCTGGAATGATGCACACAGCTGCCACTTTCTCCATGCACTTCTGTGGATCCCGGGTCATTCACCAGTTCTTCTGTGACATCCCCCAACTCCTGAAACTCTCTTGTGCTAATGAGTATATCAATGAAGTTGCGGTCAGTGGATTCGTTGCACTTGTGGCATTTCTTTGTGTCATCTTTATTGTACTGTCCTACATTCAGATATTCTCTACTGTGCTGAGGATGCCATCTGCCGAGGGAAGAGCTAAGGCCTTTTCCACTTGCCTTCCCCACCTTGTTGTGGTCATATTGTTTATTTCAACCAGTGGCTTTGAGTTTCTCAAGCCACCTTCTGACTCTCCAAGTGCACTGGACATTTTGCTCACTATTATGTACACAGTTGTGCCCCCAACACTCAACCCAATGATCTATAGCCTGAGAAATAAAGCCATAAAAGTTGCTCTAAGAAAGGTTTTCCAAGGAAGAAAAGCTGACCTCTTTAGTTGAGGTGCATCTATTAATTTTATTAATTCTGCACTGGGACATAAGGTCAAAATATATTGGGTAAAATAAAATGAGATAAGCAAAAATTAATTGAGTTTATAAAGAATGAAGACTGAGACCTCAGGCCTTATGCCTGGGAGTAAACTCCAGATAGTTCTGGAAAAGCTGCCTGAACTTTGAGCTCAACAAGAATTTCATATCTTTTGCAAGGGACACATGTCACACATCCATGTAGGTGTCTCTTCTGATGCCTGTATGTTTCCTCTTTGCATTAAGGGAAACACAGGTGGTTGTTCATCTTTACCCCTTGGATCTTTATCTTCTGGGAAGTGGTGATTTTAGATCTGATATTAGCTTTGAAGTCTGTCACTCTTTGAATTCACTAATTATTCCAGAAATAGCATTTCTAAATGCTTTTTCACAGAACATTTTTCT
Source organism: Talpa europaea (assembly GCF_964194135.1). NCBI lineage: Eukaryota > Metazoa > Chordata > Mammalia > Eulipotyphla > Talpidae > Talpa > Talpa europaea. Next base: position 135,023,451 of record NC_140068.1, read on the forward strand.
TGATAATTTCTTCATAACTGGCTAGCTGCATCTTAACACTGGACTTGTGCCCTTTAATTTGGACAATTTAATTGTTAGCCTTTGGTTAAGCAAACATAACAGAGTCAACCCAAGTATTTGAAGCTAAACAGAGAAATTTGTATGGGGAATGTTCACATGTGGAAATGTTTTTATAAATATGTGCTATCTGAGTAATAGGGATATTCACACATATAGTTTATAGACATTACTCCTGCAAACACAGTAGATTAAAATCTCCCTCTACAAACCAGACATGAAAAAAGGAAATTTCCATAAATCTATAGCAGTTGACAATTTCTTCACAGATCATTTCTTTATGGATGATGGAAAACAGTAGGTAAAACACAATGGAAGATTAAGTCATAAATGATAGAAGAGGAAGGTCTAACATTGACATATTAAAATTTCCCAAAGTACCTACCTGGTGTATTTTTCCATTCTTTGAAGGCAGGGGGAATAGAAAATATTGAAAAAAATATTGTCCACAAATTAATAAAGATAAAATTCCTCTGATATAAGAAACAAATTAAAAAACTAGTCAATATATGTAAAGTGAATTCACAAGTAGAACATGCTATTGAAACTATAAAATAACAAAGACAAAAATGAAAAGGTTTCAATTTTTAATGACTGAGTAATACTCTATTGTGTATTAGCCACATCTTTTTTTTAGTCATCATTCAGTGGTAGAAACTTACATTGTTTCTACCTCTTAGTTGTAAATTGTGCTCCACTGAACATAGAGGTACAGATATCTTTTTTTTTTTCAGTGGTTTCATATTCTTGGAATGAAAGTCAATCTACCAGTTGCATCAATCTGCCAGTGTATGAGGACTTCCTTTTCTCTGTCTCTTCTCTAGCACCTCTTGTTTCTTGTTTTCTGGATAACAACTATTCTCACAGATGTGGGATGAGATGTCATTGTGGTTGTGAGGTGCATTCCCTACAATGAGAGTGTTCAACATGTTTTCAGAGGCTGTTGGCTATGTATTCTGTGGAGAAGAACCTATGTGGAGCCTCTGGCTATTTTTTTTAAATTTATTTATTTATTTATACAAGCACTGGGTACAGTCAGAAAAACAGGAGGGTGAGAGAATTCACCACAGCCAGAGCGGGAAACAGGGAAACAGAACAGGCAGACTAATGAAATACACTGCTGAGGGGAACAGTGGCGGCAGGAGAAGACTGCATGCTCTGGCTATTTTTAATAGGATTTTTTTTTTTTTTTAAATATTGAGTTGTTTGTTTTCTTGGATTTTAATCCCTTATCTGATATACAGTTTGCAAATATCCTCTCCCATTCAAGTTGACTGATTCTTTTTTTTTGTCATGAATTACAGCCTAGCTATGTGCTTGCCATTTATTTTTTTTAATATTTTATTTTATATAATTCTTACATCATTTTTCATCTTTGTACAAGTTGACTGATTCTTTTAATGATGGTTTCTTTCACTCTGAAGCTGCTCTTTAGTTTGATGTAGTTCCATTTATTTATTTTTGATTTTGCTTCCCTTGATGTTGGAGTCCAATCCCCAGAGTCATCTCTAAGGCTGATCTCAATAAACTTATTGTCTTTGTTTTCTTCATGTATTTTGTGGTTTAAAGTTATCACTAATGTACATATTTGTGAGTTTATGGTCTATGATTCCCCCCCCATATTTAAGGATTCAGTTCTAACCTTCAAGTTTTTAATTCACTTTGAATACATTTTTATAGTAAGTTGAAATTATAAGTATCTGGGTATAATTATTAAATTGACTTAATAAAAAAATTGTAATTGCGAGTTTTGGTCCCAGGGTATTTACTGAGAACACCAAATACCCACAGCAACAAGATACACTGCTTGTGCCAAAGAGATTGCATAGTCTAACCTCCAGTGGCTAAAGAAGGGTTGAAATGGACTTAATTTTTTCTTCTTAGTTCAGATTTTTCTGAATGTTAATGAATTCAGAGGTGAGGACTTTGAGCTAAGTGTAAACTGCTCTCAGTGCCAGCTTCTCTTTCCATTGGGGGAAGAGGTTCTCGAATATGATTTGGTGAGTGTTCTTTAGTTCTAAAAATATGGGTTGCAAAGGATAGTGAAAAGTCTGTAAGTTACTGGTTTTGAGTGGGCAACTGCAGCCACTGCTATTTAATTTGTAAAATATTTAATACTTTGTATAAGCTCTGTTTATTTAAATAGAAGTTAGAAATCTTGGAGACAACATTGAAAGCTTCCATTGAGGATACTTTTTGTGGAGTGTAGCAATGCCTTTCTTTATACAACCATCTCAGTCAGAAGTAATTCAATGTGAGTGTGTGATGGGATAACACTCTGATACTCCTTGTGTTCATATTACTCATTGATTTTATAATAGTGACTTAGCTTGAGGGGCTTTCCACATCAGAGATCACTGGTAAATTATTCAAAGATGGCAGAAAAATGGTTAAGAATGGATGAAATATTATAATGAGACCAAAACAACAACATATTCCATCTTCACAAAGTAAGGAACAAAAAGAAGCCCAGATAAAGATCTAAAAAAAATGAGATATGCTTATTATCATAACCAGTCATTCAGCCTTCTCATTTGTTTGAATTTTTGGGAAAAGTCTGTGGTAGAAAAAATTCAGGAAAATTCTGGAATGGACATGTTAATGGCAAATATTTTAGAAATATAGAGAAAAGGACAAGAAAAAAACTGATAAATATCATTAAATGTATCACATGTGATACACTGAACATGGGCTTTTATATGTTTTGACAGAATAAACTGAAAAGAATGAAATAGTAGAATGGGTGTTGACTCCCTCATCTGTGCAAAGTATTTTCAGTCAATCACAGACTTAATTTCACAATGAAATTACATAGTACACTACAGATGCTAGAAGCATCCATCACCCTTAGCTTAAAGAAAATTATTATAGGAACATCCATGGATTTTATGCTGAAAAAACTAAAAAAAAAAAAACAGGATCACTTTCCTATGTCTCAAATAAAGAATCAAGCCAACAAATGTATAAAACAAGGATAAATATTATCTTTTCCTCGTCATTCAGAAATATTACTGCTGTTACCAGTTTATTTCTTTGTACTCTTTATTCTCCTCTCATTCCATTCCTGTATATTTATAGATCTTCAGGACATAAAGTATAGATAATATATCTTACTTTTAATTATCCAAATGGTGATCAGCTTGATTAAAAAATACTTAATGCAGATAATTTTGAAAATAATTATGCAGCATATTATTTTTAGTTTTTGTTAATATTCTTTGCTGCAGCATTAATTTTAAATGAACAGTGGTAAATACTAATTATTTACATGACTTATTTAAAATGTCATATAGCTATAGTTATATGATTTAACATACACACTGTTTCAAAGTATTTGTAAAATAATTTGCTCTTTTCCAGAAAATGCCCAAATTTGAGCACACTGTTTTCATGTTTTAAGATTTTTCTTTCTTTATATGAAATAGCATTATTTTCAATATTTTTATATTATGAATTTTATTGACATAACATTGGTTTACAACACTGTATATGATTTTAGGATATAGTTACATCTGGTACCACTAGATGTCTTTCTTCATAATTAGTAGTACTGAGTATTTGAGTTTTCCGTCTTAATTAATGCATTGGCTACAAAAAATATAATTCACAGTTATTCAACATTTCATTTAATTAAGAATTATCAATACAAAGTAAAAATCAAAATCAACAAGCAACTATAAACCAGAGACACACTACGGGGGTGGGGGGGAGGGAGCGACTGGGAAAGGAGGGACTAGAGTCAAAATAAGGGGGAGGTGCAATTGTATGGGGAATATAACCAAAATGAAAATGCAGACATTGTGCAAAGATGAAAAAAAGATGTAAGAATTATATAAAATAAAATATTTAAATAAAAAATCAAAAAAAAAAAGAATTAGAGTAAGGGCCTCTCTGGTAGCGCAGGCAGTTGAGCGCAGCACTGTGAAGCTGTCCGCGGCCTCTGCAGTGCCAGTTCCATCCCTGCTCACCTCAGAGCAAACCACAGGGCGAGCAGACCTCTCCTGTCTCACCCGCTGCTCCCCTCAGCAGTGTATTTCAGTCAGTCTGCCTGTTCTGCTCCCCACTCTGTCTCTGGTGAATCCTCTTACCCTCCCGTGCATCTGGACTGTACCCCTGTTCTTGTATAAATAAAATAAAAAATAAATCTTTAAAAAAATTAGAATACATTATTTTTTTTAATGTGTATATTGGTTATGTTATTTTCTCATAAAAATACACTGGAAATGGTTCTGTTCTTTTCCATTTCCTTTGGGAAATTAAGTTTTGAGATGAATCTTCATGATCTTTTGTATTAATGATAATGGTTATTTACATATCACAATTATTGCATCATTGGTATTAACTTTGTGTTTCAAAATTTCATTTAATGGAAAATACATACAAGCAAAAATGCAGAATTGTTCCTTTATATATAAAATAAAAATATTAAATTATAATTGTATATTCATTGTAGATGGAGACGCATATGAGTAGGTAGAATGATTCATGAAAAGAATTGGTAGCTAAGAAACATTTATAAATACCGCAGCTCCAGTCACATAATAATACATTTTTAATTTCTTATTAATTTTATTATGTATATTAATTTGATTGAAATGGACACTACATAAATTTACAATCTTATTTACCCATGTTTCCACAACTGAGTAGAAGTATTTTTAAAACTGATTATTGTATATAGAACTATTTCATCTTTGTGATGAAGTCATGATTTATTAAAATGGCTTCTTGCCAAAATGGATCATATCTAAGGTATGTTAGTAGGTTAAGTAACAGAAATTTTGTTTCAATGGCTCTTCTTGTCTTGCAGCCATCATCACTGGGAAATTAAGAAGGACCATGGCTAATTTCACACTGAATGAGTTTCTACTGATGGGATTTTCTGTCAAGCCTGAACAGAAAGTCACTCTTGCTTCTTTGTTCCTAGTCTTATACATGGTGGCTTTAATTGGCAATATCCTCATTATCACCGCAACTTCCAGGGACAGTAGTCTCCAGTCACCCATGTATTTCTTCCTGAAACATCTCTCCTTCCTGGACCTGTGCTACATTTCTGTGACAGTGCCAAGGTTCATTTGCAATTCTTTCATGCAAAGTGGCTACATTTCCCTTGGGGAATGCATAGTGCAGTGTTTTGCTTTCACTCTCTGTGCTTCTGCTGAGGTATCCATGCTCACATTGATGTCTTATGATCGCTATGTGGCCATCTGCTTTCCATTGCACTACGAAATCATCATGGATGTCAGCAAATGTGTCCATGGAGTCTTAGGCATCTGGATCAGTGGGGTCATTTCTGGAGCCATGCAAACAGCTGCCACTTTCTCTATTCACTTCTGTGGTTCCCAGGTTCACCAGTACTTCTGTGACATCCCCCAGCTCCTGAAACTCTCTTGTTCTAATGACTATATCAATGAGCTTGGGATTAGTGCCTTCTTATCTCTAATGGCATTTATTTGCATTATCTTTATTGGACTGTCCTACACAAAGATATTTTCTACTGTACTGAGGATGTCATCTGCTGAGGGAAGAGCTAAGGCCTTTTCCACTTGCCTTCCCCACCTTGCTGTTGTTATTTTATTCATTTCAACAGGCTCCTTTGAGTATCTTAGGTCACCTTCTGACTCTCCAAGTGCACTGGACATTTTGCTCACTATTATGTACACAGTTGTGCCCCCAACACTCAACCCAATGATCTATAGTTTGAGAAATCAAGCCATGAAGGCAGCTCTAAGAAAAATTTTCCAAAGAAGAAAAGCCTGACTCTTTTGTTGAGGTTCATCTGTTTATTCTTGGTTGGAAGACAATATAAAAATATATTGGGAATACTGTTGGTTTATATAAATTGAGACAAGGAAAATTAAGTAGTTTATGAAAGAATGTAAACTGAGGACTCATGGCTGGGAAAAAACTTCAGATACTTCTGGATTAGCTGCCCAAAGTTGTATCTTGTAAAGAGGATATTATATAATTTTAAGGGAAACATTTCCATATCTGGAAGAGAATGGTATGTGTAATTATGTGATGTCTTCTATGCATTGAGGAAAACAGGGAAGATTGTTAATTTTTTTCCTATATAAAGCTTCATATTCTGACAGCTGTGAGCTTTAATCCTGCCATAAACATGAAGGTTGTGGTTTTTTTTGAAGTTACTGATTCATCCAGAAGCTGCAGTTTCTAAAACAGTTTCTTATAAAGATCATTTTTCCCTGGAGAGTTTGTTCAATTTCAGTCCATCTGCATCTTTTCTTTTTTTAAGATTTATTTATTTATTTATACAAGCACTGGGTGAGAGAATTCACCAGAGCCAGAGCGGGGAACCGAACAGGCAGACTGATGAAGTACACTGCTGATGGGAGCAGCCGGCAGCAGGAGAGGTCTGCGTGCCATGTGGGACCCTTGCCTGTGGCCAGGGATCAACCACTGTGCCACGAGGGGAGGCTCCCATCTGTATCTTAATTCTTGCCATGTATCCTTTAGTTGGGGTCCGGGGAGAAGGCTGCTGACTTGCTTGTTAGCTCTCTTAACAGACATAGCACAACCAAAAATTTAAAGCTAGTAAAGAATGAACACAGGGGAAGTTGTCATATCAGAAAGTTGTCCTTGTATGGATCCGAGTAACAAAAAAATTCACAAAGCAGCTGTGTAAACATTCCTTCAAATACAATATATAAAACCTCACCCCATGAAATCAGGTGTGAAAAATATGCCATAACTTTAAAGATTTAGCACAATGCCTTCAGCAATCATGTCTGTCAGGATGATGGTAAACAGTAAATATGAGGTTTGTTCCTCATTTTCCCCAAGTTACACGCCAGCTGGGCTGTCACATGATCTCCATGGATTGGTGAGAACCCAATGACTCTCAGCACCCCCTGGCCACATGGCGCTCATTTAAGGCTCCATGAACCTCACAGGCCTCCTTGAGCAATATGCTGAGCTCTCTGCAAAAATCACATTATTCCATTCCTTTGTGTCTATTTGAAATGGATTAATTGCCACTCATGTGGGAGAAAAGTTTAAATAGCACAATAATCTGTGAGTGCCTCAGAAATATGTTTGTAAGTATTAAAAGGATACAAAGAAGAAAGAAATATCATTAAAAGAATCCTATCCTATCCTATATGTGGGTATATATATATTTCTTTAGCAAAGGTAAATAAAAAAATAGGTAAAAATTGCATATACAAATATAATGTGTAGTGATCTCAATTCAAAACTCAATGGAAGGATTAATGAGCACAACACACAAGCAAAGAGAAATAGTGAGCTGAAAGAGTTTTTCCAATGTAAAAATAAAACTTTCTACCAAGTGAGCAAATGAAGCAGTGATAAAACATCATATGAAAGAGATTACATAATAAATGACAGAAAAGGAGAGTTTAACATTGACTTATAAAAGTTTCCAAACATCACTTAATGTTTTTCTATGCTTTGAAGGCACGGACTAGACACAGTATTGAAATAAAAATTTTGATTTTTTCCAGAATTTATGTAGATAATAATCTTTAGGTTTGAGGAACAAATATTGGTAATATGTAACATGAATCTACAAGTACAACACCTTTTGAAACTTTCAAATAATGAATACAAATAATATTAATAAAATTAATACAAATACAAATATATTAATAATTACAGTAAAAGCTTTATTATTTCACCCTTTCCATTCAATAATCATTTTAAAATTATTTTTGCACAAAGTAGAAGTGTGTTTAAATGAGAAGTAGTTTCCTCAACAAATTTCAGTGCCATTAATTGAGAAATATTGTTTGCTTATGACTGTTACCTGTGTTTTATCATCGATGATATAGGTATAGGAGATTCTATATCTATGTGTTCATGCTTATAATATCCAATTCTGTGAATTACTGTAGTTTCATAGTACCTTATTATATTATGGAATATAATATAATTTTCCAACTCTATTCTTCCAGATTTTCTAGGTTTCTCTGTAGTCTTGTACGATCATACAATCTTTAGAAACATGATCACCAAAATAGTCACACACAGCATTTGGAAAAATTCCATATACTTTTATGATAAAAACTCTACAAACTAGATGTAGTGGGAATGTGCTTCAACATAATAAAGGCCATATATGTAATTTATGTTTCATCATGGACACCAAAGCTGACATCTTACCCAAATTAAAACTGTGTGTTTCCACTTCTATGTAGCTGTCATGCAACCTCAGCCTGAACAGTTTTCAGGACCTCAGCACATCTCTAGGATACCACATTTAATAAATAAAGGTTAAAATTTTAGAGCTTTTGGTCATATTAAGCCAAAACTTCTTTGCTATTTATAACTTTCTATTTCTTTTCTTAATATGTGAATAGATAGATGTAACCCTGCTATTCATAGCAATCCTTGAGATGTGGGAAGCTACCTATAGGATTTTCTATAGTTTTAAATATTGAAATATCCTAACATTTTTCAGTTTTCCAGTTTTAATATTGTATGTCCTCCAAGAGCTCAATGACTTTCGAGTCTGCTCATTTTTATACCTTGAAATTTTCTTCTTTTTTTTTTTTTTAGTTTTTTTTTTTTTATAAATTTTATTGTTATATTCCCCATACAATTGCAGCCCCCCCATTCTGACCCCAATTCCTCCCCTCCCGCCCCCGCCCCCCTAAAAGTGTCTCTGGTTCATAGTTTTTTGTTGATTTTGATTTTCACTTTCTTATAGTTATTCATTTTCCTGGTCCCTTATTTAAGTTTTCTAGATTCCTGCTATGAGTGAGACCATCCGGTATTTTCCTTTTTCTTTTTGCCTTATTTCGCTGAGCATGATCCCTTCCAGCGCCATCCATGTTGCTGCAAATTGCATGTGTTTATCTTTTTTGAATGCTGAGTAATAGTCCATGGTATATATGTACCACATCTTCTTGATCCAGTCATCTATTTTTGGGCATTTGGGTTGTTTCCAAAGCTTAGCTATTGTAAACAGTGCTGCTATAAACATAGGGGTGCAGGTGTTCTTTGGAATTGATGTTTCTGTGTCCTTTGGGTAAATACCTAGGAGTGGAATTGCTGGATCATATGGAAGCTCTATGTTTAGTAGGTCCAGAAATCTCCACACAGCTCTCCACAGTTATACCTTGAAATTTTCAAAGACACATTTCTTCATTGTTCCATGTCATCAAAAATTTATGATTATTTTTCTCATTAAGTAAAAGAGATTTATTCTGGAAATTCAGGAACACAGATACATGTACTGAATTAATGACTTAAAGTACACCTTTGTATGCTATTCTTAGTTCACAAATGTACAATGTATTGACAGTTGAATTGTGTTAAAATGATAGTTTACATAGAAACCATTCAAATTATATTTTGTGGCATTAAAGGACTGGAAATGTTTACATTTGTGAAATGTTAGGTAGGACTGAAGACTTGTTTTGTGATAATGGAAGACATGCTTATTAATTTATAATTTACTTAAGCTTGAAAGAGTGAGTTTATTTTCATAATAATTATTATGATTACACTAGATAAACCATAGACTACACACCACATTAAATAAAATAGCTAGTTTTTACTTTCCGATTCAAAATGAAATTATATTGCCATTTAGTGGCAGAAGATTAGGAAGTATTTATATTCCCATTTAGTGGCAGAAGATTAGGAAGTATATTAGTAGTAAAAAAAATGGTATTTATGGGGCCTCCCCAGTGGTGCAGCGGTTGAGAGCTGGGCTGCGAAGCTGCCTCGCAGCCTCTGCAGGGCCGGTTCGATCCCCGGCCGCTGGCAAGGGTCCCGCATGGTGTGCAGACGTCTCCTACTGCCCCACTGCTCCCCTCAGCAGTGTACTTCGTCGGTCTGCCTGTTCGGTTCCCTGCTCTGGCTCTGGTGAATTCTCTCACCCTCCTGCACTTCTGACTGTGCTTATATAAATAAATAAATCTTAAAAAAAATTAAAAAAAGGTACTTATACTTTTTTCAAAATGAGGAAATTTATTAGACATTCTAATATTATCTAGTTAAAATTAAATTATTGACTTTTTATTTAATTAATAGAACAAAATTAAGTCTTTTTAGTATTCTCGAATGTAACACATATTATAATATTTTTCAAATATTTGGTTCTTAAAAACAAATAAGTTGAAATTCAGGTAACTAAGTATGATCATTAAATCAACTCAACAGGAAAACATTCTGCAAGAACAGTAAATATAATTGCAGGTTTTGATCCCAGGGTATTTACTAAAAACACCAAATACCCACTGCACCCAAACTCTGCTTATGCCAAAAAGATTTCATAGTCTATGCTCCAGAGGCCCAAGAAGGATTGAAAAGTACTTATTTCTTCTCCACAGTTCAGGTTTTTCTGAATGTGACTAACTTGCTGAGATTAGGACTGTGAACTAAGTGTCAGCAGCTCACACTGACAGCGTCTCCTTCTGTTGAGGGAAGATGTTCTTGAATACGCTCTGGTGAGTTTCCTTAGGTTTTTTGAAAACAAAGATTACAATGAATATTGAAAAGCCCATGTATTACTTATTTTGAGTGGGTCAGAGAAACTGCCACTAACATTCAGTTTGTAAGAGATGAAATATGTATGATCTAAGATTATTTTAATGGAAATTAGGAATCTGGGAGAGAGCATTGTAAACTCCTTCCATTTCAGAATCATTTTATGGAGGGCAGTTCCCCCCTCCCTAGAAATGGTTTTCTACATGTAACTACAATGGAAGTAATTCAGTGTGAATGTTCCTTTATTCATATTAAATATCAGCTCTTGTACTGGTGACTTAGAGGTGAGATATTTTTCCATATCAGCAATAACAGGTAACTTGTTGAGACATAATAGGAAAACTTATAATTTGAAAATGGATCAAATATTTTTTTGAGCATGGGGTAGGTACATTTCCTATCCTCACAGAATAAAGAGCAAAAGAAACATAAAGATTGAAAGAACATAAGGTTCTCTCTGGTGGTGCAAGGGGTTAAGTCTCAGCACTATGAAGCTTTTGCAGACACTGCAGCATGAGTTCGATCCCAACCAGGGAGCTGACCCACATGGTGCAGCAGACCTCTCCTGTCTCACCTGCTGCTCCCCTCAGCACTGTATTTCAGTCAATCTGCCTGTTCTGTTTCCCACTCTGTCTCTGGTGGATACTCTCATCCCTTCCCCTCCCCCAACCTCTGGCCTGTACCCCAGCTCTTGTATGCATAAATAAATAAAATAAATTTAAAAAAATGATTGAAACATCATAATAAGAGATATGCTTCTTGTCACAGCCAATCATTCAGCCTTCTTATTCATTCTAATTCATAGGGAAATATCTGAGTTAAAGAAAATTCTGTAATAGACTTTTGAATGACCACATTTTTAGAAGACTAATAAAAGCCCTGACAAAAAAATAACTGGTAAAAATCATTAAATTTATGTTAATACATTTAGAAAAGGTTTTTGTTATGATTTAGAAACATTAGACAAATCTAAATATTAGACTTTGAAAACATCAATATTCACTTAGAATTGTGGTGAACATGGATTTTGAAAACCCTCTTTATTATAGCACAATGAATAATTTAGAGACAATGAAACATTGGGTGGTCGGAAAAGTCATGCTGCATTTTTGCATAGACAAAATTTAATTCTGACAACCCAGTAGAATTAAAGATGTAAAACCAATGTAGAATTCTGATGGACAATGAATGAACGAATTTCACAGAAGAAAAAAAATGTGGTCATCATTATGTTCATAAAATGATACTCATAAAAAAGACAAAAATTTCTGAAATAACATATCAGAACCAGCTTAAGACATACTTAAGTATTTTTTTATTTCCCGCTTTCGTACTTTATCTCACAGACAGCTAATACATCAGTACATTAAGTAAGTCTTAGATGATTATTAATAACCCATAATGGGACAAATTTGTTCTTATACACGCACACATTAATACACACATAGTTGGGTCAATATGCATTAATTATTTTTTAAGAGAGAGAAAAGATATATAAGATTTAAAAATGAAAACAAATTCTGCATTTAATTCCACTTTATGCTACTGTACTAATTATCATCAAGAGTAAAATTAAAGGAAGACCAACAAAAATTCTTTTGGGTAAATCAAGCACTATTTTCATGCATATGGGATGGAGACTTTTTATTGGGTTCCTATAGTGAATAGAAAATAGGCAACATAGTTTTAATAGCTAACCAATAATTTTTGGTACCAAATTTATATTTCATAGTTGTTTCACATTTTATTTATAAGAACAAGAATAAATGTTATTTTAATATGTATATTAATTTTTTTATATAAAAATATGACAACTTCTGATAAGGATGTAAAGAAAAGGGAACCTTCCAACACTGTTGGTGGGAATTCAGATTCTTTCAGGCCTGATGGAAAAGAGTGTGAAAGAGCCTCAAAAATGCCAATTTTACATTAGTTTTACATTTTTAATTCTACTGGGTTGTCAGAAAAGTCATGACATATTTTTTCTTTTTTTTTTTTTAAGATTTATTTATATATGCATACAAGAGCTGGGGCACAGGCCAGCAATCTGGGAGGTGAGAGGATTCACCAGAGACAGAGTGGGGAAGAGAACAGGCAGACAGCCTGAAATACACTGCTGAGGGGAGCAGTGGGCAAGACAGGAGAGGTCTGCTTCACCATATGTGTTGCTCCCTGGTGGGCTGGGGATTGAACTCATGCTGCAAAGGCTTTGGATTGCTTCATAGTGTGGTGCTTAACCCCTTATGCCACCAGGGAGGCCCACGTATTTTTTCTATGCAAAAATGCAATGTGACTTTTCCAACCACCCAATGTTTCATTGTCTCATTAAACATGAATCTGCCAATAGACCCAGCAATTCCACTCCTAGGCATCTATTAAAAAAAAATCAAAACCACTAAATTTGAAAGGAATATTGCATGCCCATGTTCATTTCAGCATTTTTCACTATAGCTAAAGTATGTAAACAAACTAAGTAGCCCACAACAGATGAGTGAATCAAGAAGATGTTGTATATATACACAATGGAATACTACTCAGCAATAAAAAAGATAAACTCATGCCATTTACAGCAACATGGATGCAGCTTGAAAGGACAATGCTAAATGAAAAAAGTTAGAAGGAAAAAGATAAATAATGGATGTGTCACTACTATGAGGAATATAAAGTAACAAAGTTATAGACAAAGACAAGCTAAAAAACTAACTCTTGATATATGACTATAGAACTGAAGCACCAAGGGTGAGAAAGTTGGGAGAAGGGAAAGACCAAAGAAGGAAGGAAGCACGATGGTCTGTGGTAATAGAATATAGGTGAGTTGGTGGTGGGGGACACCATGGTGGTAATACCTGATGGAGTACTCTAATATTACCTTAGTGAAAAATAAATAAATAAATATAAAAAATACAGGGGGGAGGGTTTGTCTTTTTCCTTTGGGATTTGTATAGTTCAGATGAATTTTTATGATGTGTGATGTCATTGATAATACCAATTTAAATGCCATAATTATTGTATAAGAACTATCAAAATGGTGTATCATAATTTCAATTTATTTATGGAAAATAAATGTTTAATTAGAAGAAAAAACATGAGGAATTTTTCCTTTCATTTAGAAAATAGAATTATAAAATTGCAATGATAAGTCCATTACAATTGGATGGTATACGAAGATAGAATGATTAATTAAAAAGATTAGTAGCAATGGCACATTTATAAAAATGAGAGTACGAATTGCATAAAAAACTTTAAATATAGGGCCTCCCCTGGTGGTGCAGCAGTTGAGCGCTGGGCTGCAGAGCTGCCCACAGCCTCTGCAGCGCTGGTTCGATCCCCAGCAACTGGCGAGGGTCCCGCATAGTGCGCAGACCTCTCCTGCTGCCCGCAGCTCCCTCTAGCACTGTATTTCATCTGCCTGTTCTGTTCCCCGCTCTCGCTCGGGTGAATTCTCTCACCCTCCTGCGTTTCTGACTGTATTCAATGCTTGTATAAATAAATAAATCTTTAAAAATATAAATATAAATATAAATCAGATATTGATATACCTACCTTAATAACAAGATTATACATTAAAATATATTTTATTAAGATAATTTTATATATATATCCATTTTCCTTTCTTTTGACTGAAATGGGAAATAATCAAATTTACAATGAATGAGTGTAAATCATTTAAAATTTCCCAACATGATTATTAGGTTAGGGACCTCCTTTCACATTTATGATGAAGTGGTGATTTCTTCAAATAACTGCAAACTAATTAATTACATTAAGGCCAAGGTGGATTAGGTGGTTAAATTTTCTTTCAAAGGATCTGATCATGTCTTGCAGCCAACATTACTGAAAACTAAGAAGAAATATGGCTAATTTCACTATAAATGGATTTCTTCTAATGGGATTTTCCACCAAGCCTGAGATAGAAATCTTACTTGCTTTTCTGTTCTTGGTCTTATACATGGTGGCTTTAACTGGCAATATCCTCATTATTGCCACAACTTCTGTGGACAATAGTCTCAAGTCACCCATGTATTTCTTCCTGAAACATCTCTCATTTTTGGATCTGTGCTACATTTCTGTGACTGTGCCAAGGTCCATTTACAACACTTTCATGCAGAGTGGCTACATTTCCCTGTGGGAATGCATAGTGCAATGTTTTGCTTTCATTCTTTGTGCTGGTGCTGAGCTGTTCATGCTGACAGTGATGTCTTATGATCGCTACGTGGCCATATGTCTTCCACTGCGCTATGAAATCATTATGGATGTCAGCACTTGTGTACAAGGAGTGCTAGGTGTCTGGATCAGTGGGATCATTTCTGGAGTCATGCACACAGCTGCCACTTTCTCTATCCACTTCTGTGGTTCCCAGATTCACCAATTCTTCTGTGACGTCCCCCAGCTCCTGAAACTCTCTTGTTCTAATGAGTATATCAGTGATATTGGAGTCACTGCCTTCTTGTCTCTTATGTCCTTTCTTTGCATCGCCTTTATTGGACTGTCCTACACACAGATATTCTCTACTGTGCTGAGGATGCCATCTGCTGAGGGCAGAGCTAAGGCCTTTTCCACTTGCCTTCCCCACCTTGCAGTCGTTATTTTATTCATTTCAACCAGTGCCTTTGAATTTATAAAGCCACCTTCAGACTCTCCAAGTGCACTGGACATTTTGCTAACTATTATGTACACAGTTGTGCCCCCAACACTCAACCCAATGATCTATAGTCTGAGAAATAAAGCCATAAAGGCAGCTTTAGGAAAGGTTTTCCAAAGAGGAAATACTCACCGTTTTTGCTGATGCACTTCTATAAATTCTTGTTGTGAGAGAATTTCAAAATATCTTGGGAAAACTGTTGACTTAATTAAATTGAGACAAGCAAAAATTAAGTGAGTTTATAAAAGAATAAAGACTGAAGACAAATCCAAGAATAACCTCCAGATAATTCTGAAAATCTGCTCAAAGTTTGAGCTTCTCAATGAGGGTTATACACAATATTCAATGAAAACATGTCAACAGTACAGGTAGGTATCTTGTTAATGTATGTATCAATAGCTGATGTTGGTTGTGCACTGAGAAAGACAAGGGTACACATTTGTGTCCCCAACACTCAATCCAGTGATATATAGGCTGAGAAATCACGTCCTAAAGGCAGCGCCAAAATAGGTTTTCTACAGGTAAAAAAAAAAACAACAACCTATATTTTTTGTTGAGGCATACTTTTTAAATATGGTTGGGAGACAAGTTGAAATTATATTGATAAAACTCATAGTTAAGTGAATTGAGACAAGTGAAAATTAATTGAGTTTATGAAAGAATGAAGATTGAGAACTGAAGCCTGGAATTACCTCCAGAGAGTACTGGAAATCTGCCTGAACTTGTGTCTTCTGCAGAAGATTTTATATAATTTGCAAGAGAAACATTTTATGATCTGGTCAGGGGTCTGTATCCTGCATCTAGCCCTCATTGTCTATGCGTTGAGGGAAACAGGAAAGGTTGTTAAGATTTTCCCTTTAAACCTTCATCTCCTGGGAACTGGGTGTTTTAGCTTTGCCATAAACATGAGATCATGTTTCTTTGAAGTTACTGATTTGTCCAGAGGTAGCAATTTCTAAAATGCTTTTTCACAGAAAGTATTTCTTCCTGGGCACAGATATTCAGTGCCAAGTCCAGTTGCCTCTTAATTATTAATTTGTGATCCTTGGGTGGGACCAGGGAGAAGGATATACACTATATTGTCAGCTTTGGTTAACCAAACCAACCAAAAAGTTAAAAATGTTAAAGAAATGAACATAAGGAGAGTTCTCATATCAGAAAGTTTTCATAGTATGTGCTATTTAAGTAATAAAAATGTTCATATTGTAACTCTTTAATCATTACTCCTTCAAATGCAGTAGATTAAAATCTCATACCACAGTGTGAAAAATTGCCATGGTTTTAAAGATTTAGCATAATTGGGCCTCCCCTGGTGGCGCAGCGGTTGAGCTCTGGGTTGCAAGGCTGCCTGCAGCCTCTGCAGCACTGGTTCATTCCCTGGCTGCTGGTGAGGGTCCCACAAAAAAAAAAAAAAAAAAAAGAAAAAAAAGAAAAAAAAAGTAAAAAAAAAGGTAAAGATTTAGCACAATTCCTTCAGCAATCATGTGTGTCAGGATGATGGTAAACAGTAAATATGAGGTTCGTTCCTCATTTTCCTGAAGTTAAACTGGAGTTGGGCTACCACATGGTCTCCTGACTCTCAGCACCCCCTGGCCACATGGTGCTCATCTAAGGCTCCATGAACCTACAGGCCTCCTTGAGCAATATGCTGAGGCCATTCTCCAAAAACCTCATTATGCCATTTCTTTGTGTCTATTTGCAATGGATTAATTGCCACTCAATAACAGAATTGCCACTTAAATAACACAATAATCTGTGAATGCCTCAAGATACATGTTTGTAAATTTTAAAAGGACACAAAGAAGAAATAAAATATTATTAAAAGAATATAATGCTAACATAAAGAATATATATATTTGAAATACAGGTAAAAAGTACATATGTTAGTATAATGTGTAATGATCTGAATTAAAAATAATCAATGGATGTATTTGTTAGCACATAATTCAAGGAAAGACAGAAACAGTGAAAGACAGAAACTACTCTATTTTCAAATAAAAAATTAAAAAAAAATGTGCACCAAATGAGCAAATGAAGCAGTAACAATACATCGCGAGAAAGAGACTGAGGGCCTCCCAGGTGGCGCAGCGGTTGAGCCTCTGCAGCAGTGGTTCGATCCCCGGCTGCCGTGAGGGTCCCATATCGCGGGCAGACCTCTCCTGCCAGGCCCTCTGATCTCCTCAGCAGAGTATTTCATCGGTCTGCCTGTTCTGCTCCCTGTTCTGGCTCTGGTGAATTATCTCACCCTCCCATGCTTCTGACTATATCCAGTGCTTGTATAAATAAATAAATCTTAAAAAAAGAAAGAAAGAAAGAGACTGAGTCATAAATAGTAGAAGAATCTAACACTGACTTATACAATTTCCCGAGCATTATTTGATGTTTTTCTATGCTTTGAAAGCATGGACAAGAGAAAATATTTGAAAGAATATTTTTTTCTGATTATTCCCCAGAATTTATGTAGATATAAACCTTTAGGGTTGAGAAATAAATATTGACAAATACATGCAAAATGAATTTACAAGTACATTGTGTGTTGAAACTCTAAAATGAGAAAAATTTTTATTAAGTGCAGTTCAGTTTTATTGTTTCATCCTTTGCTTTCAATAGTTAATTTTCAATTTTTTTTGCATAAAATTGTTTTTTGCATAAGGTAGAAGTTCATTTTATTCAAAGTACTAATCAACAGATTCAGTATCTTTATTTATTTATTTTTAAGATATTTATTTATTTATTTATGAATACAAGAGCTGGGATATAGGCCAGAGATGCAGGCACTGATAGGATTCACCAGAGACAGAGTGGAGAACAGAACAGGCAGATTGACCTAAATACACTGCTGAGGGGAGCAGCAGGTAAGTCAGAAGAGGTGTGCTGCACCATGTGGGTTGCTCCCTGGCTGGCCAGGGATTGAACTTGTGCTGCAGAGGCTGCAGATTGCTTCATAGTGCGGTGCTTAACCCCTTGTGCCACCAGGGAGGCCCAGATTCAGTATCTTTAACTGAGAATCATTTTCCCAAATAATTTCAATACCATTAATTGAGAAATATTGTTTGGTGACAAATCTCACTTGTGTTAAGTCAATGATGATGATACAGGTGTGTTAGTTACTAATCTGTTCAATTGACGTGTGTGTTCATGGTTATAATACAAAAGTGAATCACTGTAGTTTCACAACACTTTATTATATTATAGACTCTGTGTTTTCCAACTCCATCTTTCTAGGCTTTCCAGATTTTCCAGGCTTCTCTATGTTATCTGTACATTGATAGAAGTCTTAGATTTGGTTTTCCAACTCCAAAGCATACCTTCTGATATTTTCATTGGAATTACATTCAATCTATAGATATCTTCCATTCATGACCAGGATACATTTTGCATTTATTTAAGTGTTTAAAATTTGTCTCCTCCATGATAATTTTTAGTGAATGACTTGGCATATCTTTTTCCCCCTTATATATACAATGACATTTTTTTTAATGGAAACAACATTGCATTTTTTTTATTAAATAATAAATTTTATTTTTATATTCCCCCATACAACTGCACATGCCCCATTCTGACCCCAATCCCAATCCCATATGATCCAGCAATTCCACTCCTAGGTATTTACCCGAAGGACACAGAAACATCAATTCCAAAGAACACCTGCACCCCTATGTTTATAGCAGCACTATTTACAATAGCTAAGCTTTGGAAATAGCCCAAATGCCCAAAAATAGATGACTGGATCAAGAAGATGTGTTACATATATATCATGGAATATTACTCAGCATTCAAAAAAGATAAACACATGCAATTTGCAGCAACATGGATGGCGCTGGAAGGGATCATGCTCAGAGAAATAAGCCAAAAAGAAAAAGAAAAATACCGGATGGTCTCACTCATAGCAGGAATCTAGAAAACTTAAATAAGGGATCAGGAAAAAGAATAACTATAAGAAAGTCAAAATCAAAATCAACAAAAACTATGAACAACATTGCATTTTAATATTAGGTAAGTTCAGGTATACATCATCAAAGATCATTTTTGTGTCTATATTACATTAAGTTCACTTCTAAAACTCAGATTCCTCCTTCTCCATACAATTGACACATTACCTGATCTACCTATTCCTCTTCCCCCTTCCCTTCTGGTGACCACTAATTATTCCCAAAGTTTGTTTTTATATTATTTAGTTTATCTGTTTAGCTTTCTGTATACCACATATAGTAAAATGATACTGAATTAGTCTTTTCTCCTGTGCTACTTCACTAAGCATAACACCCTCAGGGCCATCCATGCTGTGGCAAATGGCAGGATTCCACCATGGAACAATGAGTAGTATTCCTTTGTGTATATATACAATTTTTAGATAATTATCTGTCCCTGGACACTTAGGTTGCTTCTAGCTGCTAGCTATTGTTTATAATACTACAATAGACATTGTGGAAAATATATGTATAAAATTTGGTTGTTTTGTTTTTTTATGTATATACCCTGAAAAGGAATGACTAGAATGTCTTTCATTAATTATTTTTTTCATTATCAAAGTAATCATGACTTGCAGGAGTGAACATGACTTAGGGGGATAGGCTCACACCTCCTCTGACATAGGTTATCATCCCACACCCACCATCAAAGCACCCATAGTGTCTTACCCTATACCTTTCTTCTTCTTGTCTCTACCTTCCATCTCCTTTAGTAGCCTCAATTCTGCAGTCATATTTCTAGTGTGCATATCGGTTTAGTTTTGACTTTTTTTGTTCTCTATTATCCATATATTAGTGAATTCATCTATTGTCTTTCTCCCTCTGACAATTTACTTAGCATAATTCCCTCCAGTTCCATCCATGTTGTCTCAAATTAAAGAATTCATATTCTTTATAGCTGAATAGTATTCCATTGTATATAAAGATAACATCAGCTTAAAACACTGCTCTGTTATTTCCATACTACACTGCAATTAACATAGGGGTGTATATATTCCTTCAAATTAGTGATTATTTTTATCCCTGAGGAAATACTTAGGAGTGGAATTGCTGGATCCTATGGTAGATCTATATTTAATATTTGAGAAACCTGCACTTTGTTACATGAGGACCAGACCAGTCTATATCCTCAACAAGAGTGTGCAAAGATTTCTTTTTCTATATATCCTCACAAATATTTGTTGTGTCTTTTTCTGAATGTTGGCCATTCTATTAGAGTGAAGTGGTATCTCATAATTATGATTTACAATTCCCTGATGATAAGTGATGCTGATCATTTTTTATGTGCCTTTCGGTCATCTATTGATATATGTCTCCTTTGAGAAGTGTCTAGCTCTTCTGCCCATTTTTGATTGGGTAATTTGTTTTTCTTTCATTGAATTTTATAGTTCTTTGGAGATCTTGTATATTAGCTTCTTGTCAGATATATGTGTCTTGGTTTTCATGAAGCAAAGAAGATAGACATGAACCAAGAAAAAAGGTCAGGAATCAACTCTGAAGATGGCATTAAGGTCTTTACATATTAATGAAAATTTAAAATGTAAATAAATAAAATTTTATCAAAATACAACTCTATATTGACACTCTATATAAAAAGCTCTGTTACTAAATAGATTAAAAATAAGACTCAGCACAAAGGGAACAACTTCTGGTTAAGATGACCAAGTTGTGGAGTTAATTAACAGCACGGTAATTATGGTTAATAATATCTTACTGCATATTGAAAACTGGTTAATAGTAAAAACAAATATTCCCATGACAAAAAATATGGGAGTTTGTGACTAGACAGATGTGTTAAGTAATACAACAGTGATTATCATTTTATATTATTTAAATTTAAATTATGTATCAAATAAATAAAATTGTATACCTAAAACTTATACAATATGTCAATTAGATGTCATATATGTCAATAAATTTTGAATAAAAACCAGACCCAACTATTTGCTGCATACAAGGCACTTTCTTCAGTTTCAGGGACTCTCATAGTGCAAAGCAAAAAGAATGGAAAATGATATTCTATGAAAATGGAAATCAAAAGACAACATGGATAATGATACTTGTATCATATAAAAGAGACATTCAGTAAAATTTTTAAGAAGAGACAAAAACCTTTTAACATAATGATGAGAAAAACAACTCCATTAGAAGAAAATTAAAAAAAAACATTTGTGGATGAACAAAATTAGAGAGCCTATTGAAGAAAATGAGACTGGTAGAGGGGACATTACAACTGATGCTACCAATACATGGGATCATAAGAAACTATAATACTAAGAACTTTGATATGGCAACAAATTTAATTACCTTGTGGATCAGGACCCATTCCAAGATACTTACAAAGCAGCAAGACTAAATTATGAGGACATAGAAAATCTACCAGACCAGTATGGAGATGTTCCACATCATCAGAAATTTATAGATATTATTCTCATTAAATAACAGAAAAATAATTCTGGAAATTCAGGAACATAAATCCAAGTACTGAATGGATGATTTAAATTACATCTTTGTATGCTATTCTTAGTTCACAAATGTAGAACTGATAATTAGCTGATGTGTTAAAATGAGTTTACATAGAAACCATTGAATTCTATTTTGTGGCATTAAAAGATTGAAAAACTCACATTTGTGAACTGTTAATGGGATGAAGGCTTGTTTTGTGGTAATGGAATACATACTTATTAACTATAATAATTTGGGTTTATCCTTGAAATAATGAATTTATTTTCATAAGAGTTATTACGATTATAGTAGACATATCATAGACCACACACCAGATTAAAAAAATGCCTATTTTTTACTTCCTCACTCAAAGTAAAATTATATTGCCATTTAGTGGCATAAGATTAGGGAGTATTTTTTGGATTCCTTAGTAGTAATCAAATGGTATTTACACTGTTTAAAAAATGGGGAAGCTTATTAGACATTGTAATATCTTTTTAAAATTAAATTAATCACTTGCTTATGTAATTAAGTAATTAAGTGTTTTTAATGGGTATTCTTGAATCCAACACATTATAATATTTTTCAATAACTTGGTACAATAAACAAAAATATGTTGAAATTACAGGAAACTAGGTCTGAACATTACATCAACTCAACAAGAAGATACTCTCTAGGAACAGTAAATATAATTGCAGGTTTTGGCCCCAGAGTATTTACTAAAAACCAAATACCCATTGCACCCAAATTCTGCTTATGCCAAGAAAATATTTTAGCCTAACCTCCAGAGGCCAAAGAAGGATTGAAATGGACTCATTTTTTTCTCCACACTTCAGATTTTTCTGAATATGACTGAGTTGTGAGATCAGGACTTTGAAAAAGCGTCAGCTGCTCACACTGGCAGCTTCTCCTTCTGTTGAGGGAAGATGTTCTTGAATATGCTCTGGTGAGTTTCCCTAGGTTTTATAAACACATAGATTATAAAAAATATTGAAAGCCCATATGTGACTTGTTTTGAATGGGTGAAATAATTACTACTGCCATTTAACTTGTAAAATGTGAAATAATATGTATGAACTATGATTATTTTCATGTTAGCTAGGAATCTAGGAGAGAACATTGTAAACTCCTTCCATTCCAGAATCATTTTATGGACAATGGTTCCCACCTCCCTAGCAATGGTTTTCTATATATAACCATCATAGAAGTAATTCAATGTGAATGTTCCTTCCACTATATACTGACTCTTGTACTAATACTTATAAGATATGTGAGATGTTTTTCAAATCAGCATGAACAGGTATATTGCTGAGACAGGTAGGAAAATATATTCAAATATTTTATAGAAAGCAAAGTGGCTATATTTTCTATCTTCACAAAATAAAGACCAAAAGAAGCTTCAGCTAAATATTGAAAGAGAAAAACAAAAGACAGATTTCTTGTCATAACCAAGCCATTCTAGCCTTCCTATCTGTTATAATCCTTAGGGAAAAATCTGAGTGAAAGTAAATTCTGGAAGGGACTATGAATGGTCAATATTTTTAGAACCCTGAGAAAAATCCTAACAACAAAAATAATTGGTAATATTATTAATTGTATCTTAATAATTTAGGAAAGACTGTCATTATGATTTAGAAATATTATATCCATTGAAACATGAGACATTGTTATAAAGCATGAATATTCACCTAAAACTGTGGTAAAGATGCTGGATTTTGAATTTCCCATTGTTATTGCACAGTAATAATTTGGACACAATGAAATATTAGAATTAAAGATGCACATCCAATGTAAAATTCTGATCAACCATGAAAGAAGAAAAAAAATGTGACCATCATTGTGTCCATAAATAGATGCTCATCAAAATTGACAAAAAATTCTGAAATAATGTTAAAGAACCAGGGAAAGAGTCACTGAAATCCCTTCATTATTTCTTGCTTCTTTACTTGGTATCACAGACATATAAATCATCCATAGTTAAGTAAGTCTTAGGTAGATATTGATAACATATAATGTGACAAAGTTGTTTTTACATAGTCATATACTACACACACAAAATATCCTGTTAATATGCATATTTTTTTGAAAAAAATACAAAGTTGAAAACAAAAACTGCACTTAATCCAGGCAGATGGCTACTCTCTACTAATTATTGGCAACCATAGATACAAATTACTAGAAAGACAAACCAAATATTTTTTGGGTAAATGCAGTGATATTTTCATGGAGATGTTTTTGTTGGGTTCCTAAGTGGAAAATAAGTATCATTCTCTCAGTCATAAAAATGGAAATTTATGGACCATGAACCTCACCTGCCTACATGAGTAAATGTATCATTACAATCTCTAGAAAAGTCAGTGTCATCTTTAGTCTCTCTTCAATGTTGTCTAACTTAAATATTATTTGGTTTAATTTACAGTATTTTGACACTTCAGTGCAACAAACCCACACATACTTTGAAACACACAAACAAACACACACGCAAGAAGGCTGAAAGAATTCTCAAATAAATTTTACTTCCCTCGTTGAGGCAAGTCTCTCCCATTAATCCAGACAATTTTCCAATGAAATTATACAGTCCACTGCAGAAGCTATAAGCATACATCATCCTCAGCTTTTAAGTTATTCAAGTGCATCCATGCAATTCGTGCTGAAAAAATGAAATCGGAAGATTATTTTCATATCTCTGGGTTGGCTAACAACTGTATAAAGGCACACTCAAACCCTCACCATTCAGAAATTACTAATGTTGCTATGTGTTTTATTTCTTTATACTCTTTATTCTCTGCTTTTTATGTTCTTATGTAATTATATATCTGGAGAACATAAAGTGTTTATAATATATGTTACTTATACACCATCTGAAGGGATAAGATCCAAATCAGAAAAGATGTTTCATAAAGACAATATTTTAAGAATACCTAAAGTATTATCATGAAAATATTCAATTACATTTTTAGGAATTGTCAAAATTTTTGCTGCTGCACCAATTTGAATGATATATTTAATATCATTAATATATACTTAAATGCCATCTAGACATCAAATTACATGGGTTAGGCTGCAGACAGTTTCAACTCTTCTTCAAAATAATTTTTTTTCCAGATAATAAATACAAATTTGATGTTACTAAGTGAATGTTCTAAGTTAATTTCTGTATTTTTACAAAGTACATGCCATATGTGCTAAAGTTCATTTTTCTTAATTTTATTGCAGTAATTTTGGTTTATAATACTACAAAAGATTCAGGGTCAGACTCACACCTCTTCAATTGTATGACACCACTTGATATCTTTCTTCATAGTTAACATCACTGGGTATTTTTGTTTAAATGCTTAATTTTTGAGTGCAAAATTTATATTTCATAGCTATTTTACAATTTATTTGCAAAGAATGAGAACAAATGATATTTTAATATGCGTATTAGTTACATTAGCTTCTCATAAAAATACAACTGCTGATAAGGCCGTGAAGAAAAGGGAACCCCCTTACACTGCTGGTGGAAAGCAGACTGAGCAGCCTGATGAAAGCAGCATGGAGGAATGTCAACATTAAACATGAAATCTGGTAATTCCACTCCTGGGCATCTATCAAAAAAAGAAACACTCACTAATTGGAAAGGAAACTTGCTTTCCATGTTTATTTTAATTCCATTTACTATACTTGAACTATGGAAACAACCTAAATGGCCCAGAACAAATGAATAGATTAAGAAGATGTGGTCTATGTACACAATAGAATACTATTTAGGGACCAAAAAATAGACACTTGTTCCATTTGCAGTAATATGGATGGAACTTGAAAGAATAATGCTAAGTGAAATAAGTCACAGGGGAAAGGATAAATCATTTGGTGTCACCAATAGGTGGAATATAAAGTAAGTAATTTAATAGTCAGATAAAGACAAGCAGAAAAAGTGGTCCTTGATAATTGAACTATAAACTGAAGTACCAAACATAGATAGGGGAGAGGTTGGGGGAGGAGGATGAACAAAGAGGATAGGAAACAAAAGACTTATGGTGGTAGAATATGGGTGAGTTGGTGGTGGGGCATGATGATGGTGGTAATATCTGATGGAGGTGCTCCAAAATTACCTAATTAAAAATTTAATTAATGAATGAAAAAATGCACTGGAGAAGAAGGTGTGTCTTTTTCTTTTGGGATTATTATTTTTATGAATATTTCAAAAATTTTTATGATGTGTGATGTTCATAATTATTGTATAAGTTCTATCAACTTGGTGTTTGATAACAAATTTATTTGTTGAAAACAAATGTTTAGTTAGAAGAAAAACCATGAGACATCTTTTATTACATGGGAAATTAAATTATACAATGGCAACAGTAAATCTATCGCAATTGGATGGTATATGAAGATAGAATGATTAATAAAAGAGATTAGTAGTTAAGACACATTTATATGAGAGTGTGAAGTGAAAATTCATTTTTTATAAATAAAATATTGGTGTACCATTGCCTAATAACAAGATTATACATTTAAACTATATTTTATTAACATAAATATAGACATTCATTTCCCCTTTCTTTTCATTGAAATTAGAAATAATTGTATTTATCATCTTCCTTACCCATGTTTCCATGACTGAGTGTAAATCATTTAAAATTTCATGACATGATTATTAGTATAAGGAACTACTATCACATTTATGATGAAGTGGTGATTTCTTCAGATAACTTCATGCCTGATTTTGCTGAGTCCAAGGGGCTTCGGTGGTCAAGTAATGGACATTTTCTTTCAATAGATCTCAGCCTGTCTTGCAGTGAACATTACTGAAAAATGAAGAAATATGGCTAATTTCACTATGAGTGGGTTTGTTCTGATGGGATTTTCTGCCAAGCCTGAGCTGGAACTCTTCCATGCTTCTCTGTTCTTGGTTTTATACATGGTGGCAGTAATTGGCAACGTACTCATTATCACTGCAGTTTCCATGGACAACAGTCTCCATTCCCCTATGTATTTCTTTCTGAAACATCTCTCCTTTCTGGACCTGTGCTACATTTCCGTGACTGTGCCAAGGGCCATTTACACCTCTTTCATGCATAGTGGCTACATTTCCTTCGGGGAATGCGTAGTGCAGAGTTTTTCTTTCATTCTTTTTAGTGCCGCTGAGCTGTCCATGCTCACATTGATGTCTTATGATCGCTACGTGGCCATCTGCCTTCCACTGCACTATGAAATCATCATGGATGTCAACAAATGTGTTCACAGTGTCCTAGGTGTCTGGATCAGTGGGATCATAACTGGAATCATGCACTCAGCTGCTACTTTCTCCATGCACTTCTGTGGTTCCCATATCATTCACCAGTTCTTCTGTGACATCCCCCAGCTCCTGAAACTCTCTTGTTCTAGTGAGTTCATCAGTGATATTGGAGTCATTGGCTTCTTGATTGTTATGGCCTTTCTTTGCATCGCCTTTATTGGACTGTCCTACACAAAGATATTCTCTACTGTGCTGAGGATGCCATCTGCTGAGGGCAGAGCTAAAGCTTTTTCCACTTGCCTTCCTCACCTCGCTGTTGTCATTTTGTTCATGTCCAGTAGTGGCTTTGAGTATCTCAGGCCACCTTCTGACTCCCCAAGTGCACTGGACATTTTTCTCACTATTATGTACACAGTTGTACCCCCAACACTCAACCCAATCATCTACAGCCTGAGAAATAAAGCCATGAAGGCAGCTCTAAGAAAGGTTTTCCAAAGAAGAAAAGCTGACGTCTTTTGTTGAGGCCCATGTATTAATTTTTGTGTGAGAGAAAAGTTCAAAATATATTGGCAAACCATAGACTTAAGTAAATACATATAAGTTAAAATGAAATGAGTTTCTGAAAAAATCCAGAGTAAAGATTCAAGGCTGGGAACAACTTCCAGGTATTTCTGGAAAATCTGGCCAAACTTTGAGAATTTCAATGAGGATTTTACACAGTTTGCAAGGGTATGGGCAAGTGTTTGGTTAATGCCCTTATCTTATGTTCTCTATGCATTGAGGAAGACAGGTAAGGTTGCTCAAGTTTTTCCTATACCATTTATTGAAGAAATCCTATTAAAGGATTTCTTTTCAAGGAACTGGGAGTTTTAGCCCTGCAATAACCTGCAGTTTTTGAAGTCAGTGATTTATCCATAGGGAGCTGTTTTCACAATGCTGCTTTTTTCACATAGAACATTTGTCCTCACAAAATTTCAGGTCCAGGCCAGCTGAATCTTAACTCTGGCTTTGTACCCCTTAGCTGGGGGCTAGGAAGGGAGACACAAATTATTAATTTAAGTTAATGAAATATAACTCAGTTAAGCAAGAAATTAAAGCTAAATACAGAAATGAGCTTAGTGAAAGTTGTCATAGTATGTGCTTTCTGAGTAACACAAATATTCACCCACGTCATTTATAAACATTATTCATGCAAACTCAGTAGATTAAAATCTCTTTCCACACAGCTGCTCTTTTCATTTGTTCTGATCCCAACAAAAGAAAGGATCTGCACTCACATAGCCCCCAAATTCTTTGAGCTGAAAATAACATCTCCAAATTGAAAGCATTGAAAGAACTTAAAGATTCCATTAAATGCAATCTTCTTTTAAATTATACTGTAAGAAGCGTCAGCAGTACACCATGGTTTGCTCAAAATTTTGGGATTTCAAAATTGAGAGTCCTGTCCTTCCAATATATTTTTTTCATTCTCCCAGAGTATTCCATATAATAGTTTATACTTTCAAGCATTTAACAGAGTTTTTGATGAACCTAGAGATTTAGCTTAATTTTCTTCCAAAAATATGTCACCATGAGTCAGATAATGTTATAAACTTCAGAATCTGTAAGGTGATTCTAGCTCAATTGTTTGGTTTCCCAAAATATAAACATTTAAATATTAGCTATTAAGTAGAATACACCACAAATTTATTTTCAAAAGTTTTAACATATATTTTCCATTTGATCTTAATAACCATCTTTGGTAATAAAAGCCAACTAAAAGTTTGGTGATTTGACTTCAGAAACCCAATTGGTTGGATATTCTTATGAAGTGAAATAATGAGGGACAATACATGACAATATGTCAAAGTTTATTTTTTTCTGTTCTATTGTTAGGCTTACAGCAGTTAGAAAATTTTTAGTGATGATTTCACTTACTACAACTAAAAATAAGTATAGGACAAAATCCTAGATGTGTTATTGATGCTCCTTTAATTCGCATTATTATGAATATCTTTTCTTATTTTTCTTTTTTTTTTTTTGAGATAATATTGGTCGACAACTTTGTTTAAGTTTCGGGAATACAGCTTCACACTTGATATCATATATACCACACTGATAACACCTCCAGAGTTCTTTTTTTTTTAATAGAGGCATGCTTTATTTATTTGTTTGCTGGTTTTTGTTTGTTTGTTTTGTTTATACACGCACTGGGTACAGTCAGAAGCGCGGGAGGGCGAGAGAATTCACCAGAGCCAGAGCGGGGAGCAGAGCAGGCAGAAGGACCGAAGCACACTGCTGAGGGGAGCAGCGGGCGGCAGGAGAGGTCTGCGCGCCATGTGGGACCCTCCTCCAGTGGCCGGGGAGCAGCCGGGGATCGAACCAGCGCCGCAGAGGCCGCGCGCAGCTTCGCAACCCAGCGCTCAACCGCTGCGCCACCGGGGAGGCCCAACACCTCCAGAGTTCTAATTATCATCCATCATCATTGAATACACACTCTCCCCAACATAACCTGCATTCCCCTTCCCCTGCATAACCAATCTTCTGTAGTCTTGAAATAAGGGGTTTGTTTGTATGTGTTCAATGACTTTGTTTCTCTATATTCCACCTAGACTGAAATCATACAGTGTTTATCTTTCTTTCTCTGTTTTGCTTAGCATAATCCCTTTAAGTTCCTTCCTGTTGCTGCAAATGATAGCACTTCAACTTTTAAATGTCTAAATAATATTCCTATATATGTGTGCATATACATATACATATATATATACATACACACATATATAATTTATCCATCATTCACTGATAGGCATTTATATTCTTATCTGGTAGCTGTGTAAATAGTGCTGGATCAACATAGAGATGCGTCTATCTTTTCAAATAGTGTGCTAATCTTCTTTGATTGAAAACCAACTGTTAGATTTCTGGATCATACACAAGATCTATGTTTCATGTTTGAGGAACTTACATATCATTTTACATAGTAGTTATACCAATATAGCAGTGTACATGAATTCCCCTTTCTCTGTCTCTTTTCCAACACCTACTCTTTCTTTTTCTTTTTTTAAAGATTTATTTTCTGTATTTATGCATACAAGAACTGGGGTGTACGTTAGAGATGGGAGGGATGAGAGGATACACCAGAGACAGAGTGGAGAGCAGAGCAGGCAGATCTACTGAAGTACACTGCTGAGGGGAGCAGTGGGTGAGTCAGGAGAG
Source organism: Talpa europaea (assembly GCF_964194135.1). Classification (NCBI taxonomy): domain Eukaryota; kingdom Metazoa; phylum Chordata; class Mammalia; order Eulipotyphla; family Talpidae; genus Talpa; species Talpa europaea. The sequence goes on from NC_140068.1 coordinate 135,053,458, forward strand.
GTCTGCTGCTCCATTTGGGTTAGCTCCCTGGCTGGGGATTGAACTCATGCTGCAGTGGCTGTGGTTAGCTTCATAATGACAAGACTTAACCCCTCGTGCCACCAGGGAGTCCCAACACCTATTCTTTCTTGTCTTCTGTGTATAACTATTCTCCCAGTTGTGAAGTGAGACATCATGTGGTTTTTATGTACATTTCTCACAAAATAATTGGATATCTTTTCATGAGTTTATTGGTTATAGAAGAGCTTATTCAGATCATGTGGTCATTTTTGTTGTTATTGAACTGTATGAGTTAATTATTTCTTTTGGATATTAATTCCATGTGTGATATATGGTCTGTAAATATCTTCTCCCATTCAGGAGGTCACCTTTTTCTTCTGCTGATGGCTTCTTGCATTGTCCAGAAGTTCTTTAGTTTGATGTAGTCCCATTTGTTTTTGTTCCCCTTGATATTGGATTCCAGTCCCCATAGTCATCTGTAAGGCCTTTGTCAATAAATTTGTTGTTTATTTTTCCTTTATGTTTCTTTTCATGTATGTTGTGGTTTCAATTTATGACTAAGGTTGATGTCAAAGGGTTTATATAAAGAGTTTTATCCCCATGTATTTTTGAGACTATAGGCTATACTTAAAGTTTTTAATCCATTTTGAATGCAGTTTTGTGTATGGGATAATATCATAGTATAATTAGATTCTTTTGCAGGTGGCTGTTTTGTTTTACCAATACCATTTATTGAAGGCATTTTCCTCTTTTCATTTGTATGTTTTTGTCATATATTACCTAGTGATATAAGGGTGTATATATTTATGAGCTCTGGAAGTTTTTCCTTTGATTCTTGTGCCTGTTATTATTCTAGTATCACACTGTTTTGATTACTAAACTTTTCTTATTATTGTTTGAGATTAGAGGGGTGATATCTCCATTTTCATTTTTCCCCTTCAGTGTTACATTGGTTATGCATGGTATTTTTGATTCTCTACAAATTTTATTTGTTCAATTTCTTGGTTAAATAGCATTGAAATTTTGATAGTAATTACATTGAATGAATGTATGACTTGAGTGAAGATGAACCTTTTAAACAATGTCAAAATTCTTGAATGAAGAAACACTTGGGCACTTATATATCATTGGGAAAACCAACATAAGGATACAAGGTATCCAAAAAGGGGAGATAGAGAGATGGGAAGAGAACTTATTCAGAAAATATAGAGGAAAACTTGCTAAGCCTAGGAAAGGAAGTAAATATATGTCTTCATAAAGCTAAAAGAATACCTGGTTATCTGAATGTAGTGAGAGCTACACTGAAACACATATTCATGAAGCTATTAAAAGTTCATGACAAAGAAACAATAATAAGTGTGGTAAGGGAAAGAAACTAGTAGCTTTTTAAGGAAATCCCATCAGGTTGCCAATAGACTTCTCAGAGAAAACCCTGCAGGCAACAAGAAAATGGAACAACATATTCAAAATACTTCACAAAATAAAAATTGTCATCTAAGAATATAATATTTTCCACTCTCCTGCAGATGCATGGGAAAAATAAAGCACTTCCCAGACAAACAGAAGCTAAGGGACTTTTCCAACACCATACATCTCTTACAAGAGATATTAAAAGGGGTTCTCCTACCTATGTTGAAAAAAAAAAAAAAGCTACAAAAACTGAATAAAGAATCAGACAGGTCCAAAAATATAAAGACAAAATGCTAATAAAAAACTTCATATATCAATAATCATCTAAATCTTAACTGACTGATTCATTAATTGCAAAGCACAAAGTGGTTGGATGGATCAGAACAAAACACAACTTTCTGTTGTCTCCTGGAGGCTCATCAGAGTTTCAAAGATAAACATAGACTCTGAATAAAAGTTGGTAAACAACTCTAGAAACAATGAATGTTTAAGAAGCAGAGGCAACCATAATTATGTCAGATTAAATAGTCTTTTAGATAAAAATATTAATAAGAGACAGAGATGCACATTATGTATGATTAAGGGATCATTATATCAGGAATACATAAAGCTCATCTTTCTCTCACTCTATGTCTATATACATACCACATGAAGGAGCAGCAAAATATAAAATACAACTACTATCAAATTGGAAATCAGATGTTGGTGGCAACAAAATAGTAGTAGGAGACTCAACATCTCACTATCACCATTGGAAAATTATTTACATAATATATAACTGAAATGATTAATATCCACATATATAAAAAACTCCTACAACTCATGCAATTCACCAACAAAGTGCCAAATACCCCAATTGAAAAATGGGCAGCAGATATGAAGAGCCAATTAGCTAAAGTGGATATTAAGAAAGGCAAAAGCAAATAAAAAAATGTCACCATTACTCCTAATAAGCAAATTGTTGATTAAAACTACAGTGAGATACTACCTCACACCTGTGAGAATGGCATATAGCAAAGATCCCAACAACATGTGTAGGAGAGGATGAACCCTATATATTATTGGTTGGAATGTGAGCTTGTGAAACCATAGGGATAGAAATTTGTATTTACCTTAAATATTAAAAGTGTATGAGACCCAGAAATTCTACTCTTGGGCATATATCCACAGATTATGAAACCACCAACAAAAGCAGCCCACATCTTCTACAATATTGATAACAGCATTATTTATAATTGGTAGGACATGAACACAGTCTAAATCACCTCCAATGGATGAATTGATGTGGTCCATATTACATATTCTCAGGGAAGAATGAAATGCAGTAATTTCCAACAAAATAGAAAATCCAGGACATCAACAAACATCTTGAGGTATCTGATGTTAATGAGAGTATGGAAGGGAGAGATAGGGGACACAAAGGATGGTGTGGAGGGGAAATAAAAGAGTAAATAAGATTCAGTGCACTAATCTTGGAACTGCCCTGTAATTTTGAGATTTCTTTTTAAAATAAAAAAATAGTTGTATAGGACATAAAGTCATAATTGTATTTTGATTGCATTCCTCTAGATAAGCCTGTTTAATGCATGGATTTTGTTTTGAAAATGTCAATATAAGTGGATATTTTTTTCTTTGCTCCTTTAACTACATGAACACACAATTCTATAAAAACAAATCTATATAATGTATTGTTAAGTTTAAAAGATATGGAAAAGCAATATATTTGCCAATGATAACACTAAGATAGTGACTGGAAGCAAAGCTTATGAGGCTAGGGAAATAATGGTAAATTGAATCAACAAGAACAAAGGAAAAGTGCCACAAATGACAAGTAAAATGACTATAACAAAAGCTATACATGTCTGCATGGTCTCCATTTAAAATGTCCATAATTATGTAAATTAATATGTATAATAACACATTGCTGATATGTCAATATTGATTGAACACACACACACAGATGTACCACAAATTGAGTTAGTATAAATATGAACCTGTCTTAGTGTTTAGAAACATATGTGTATATGGTAAATCCTTCATCAATCTGTGATAAAGTGATATAATTAGAAATATACACTTGGTTTTTATCCTCTGTTCCTGTCACAGCTTGCCCAAACCCATGTAGTTCCCTGAGTGGCAGGGGTAAGAAGAACATCTTGTTATTCATAAGTCCTTTTCAAACTCATTACACTTTATGGTGACCATGGGACTCACTGGTGGTTGTTTGTGAGAGAACCAACCATCTGATTATAACATCGAAACACTGAGCTCTACCCCTGGCTTCCAAAGAGGGGAAAGGTATTGAAGATTGTGTTAATTGACAATAGCCAATAATTTAATTAGCTCTGTCTATGTGATGTGGCTACTAAAGAAACTTAAATAGCTGAGATTCAGGGAGTTCTGGGTTGTGGAACCCAAGGAAGTGCTAGAAAAGTGGTCTGACAAGGAAGGCAAGTGAAATCTGCTCTCCTTCCTAAATCTTGTCCTGCATCACTTACATTTTTGATTTATATTCTTTCTAACAAACTACCCATAGTTAGACTATTCTGAGTCTGTGAGCTGCTCTAGAAAGTTATTGAATGGGAAGGAGTGGAACCCCCAATAATAGCTAGTAGATCAGAAATACAGGGACACTCAGATAGTGTGTGGTTGAGGCATTCTCATGGGAGGGAATGGTAACGTGCAGGGCCTGATTCTATGTCAGGCTTAAGTGCTGTGAAAGTGTTGAGGAAAAAGGATACCAAATATCAGGTGTCAGATATGTGAATAAAAAGAGAGAGGAAAAATTAATAAAGAAACCGGGCCTCCCTGGTGGCACAAGGGGTTAAGCACCCTGCTCTATGAAGCAATCCGCGGCCTCTGCGGCAGGAGTTCAATACCTGGCCAGTCAGAGAGAAACCCACATGGTGCAGCAGACCTCTCCTGTCTCTCCCACTGCTCCCCTCAGCAGTGTATTTCGGTCGGTCTGCCTGTTCTGTTCCCCACTCTATCTCTGGTGAATCCTCTCACCCTCCACATCTCTGGCCTGTACCCCAGCTCTTCTATGCATAAATAAATACATCTTTAAGAAAAACAACTTCATAAAAGTGCAGAAGTCATTACAAATTTAAAAAGCTACATTAGAAAATATTCGCTAAAATTCAATAAATGTATGCAGTAAGGGGTGAATAGAGGGTCAGTATGACATATAGAAAAGAAAAAATGGCAGAATAATATAATCATGTTGTTAATGGCAACATGAATGTGCTAAACAATGTGATGGCAATGTTATTAGAATTAATTAATAAACCCACAAATATACTCTTTGTCAGCGATGGATTATTTAGATTTGTATGTGATATGATAACTGAATAGCTAAATGTGTTAGAATGAAATCCTGTGCTTACCTCATATATTTGACAACAATAATCACAAAATGGATTAAAGAGCAGATTGTAAGGCCTAAAGTTATAAAACAATGGAATATGTAAAGGTAAATCTGTGTGAATTTGAAATTGTTAATAGGTTTTGTCAAATATTAGACAAAATCATGAGTATAAAATAAAAAATAAATGAGATTTTATCACATTAAAAACATGTTTCTAAGATTCACATCAAGTAACAAGATACATTATACAGTATGGGAAATACTGTTCCTCAGTTTGACTGAAAGGATACTTATTGTTAATATCAATACAAATCAAAAAGGTATAAATTCTCCTTTTTAGATAATGAGGATGTGTATTAGATGTAGTATTACCACGTATAAATTAAATCAATGACTTGCTAATGCATTTAATAGAATTGAATCAATACTGTTTTTTGGATATTCTTGAATCAAGCACACAAATTATATTTTTCAATAATTTGATCTCATATCCTCTAATAAGCTGAAGGTCCAGGCAACTATGAATGATTATTAATTCAAGTCAGCAGAAAAATACTCTGCAGAAACAATCAATATAATTACAAGTTTTGGTCCCAAGATATTTACCAAGAACACCAAATACCCACAGCACCCACAAACTCTGCCAACACCAAAGAGGCTTAATTGTCTAAACTCCAGTGGCCAAAGAAGGGTTGAAATGGACTTATTTTTTTCTCTACAGCTCAGATTTCTCTGAATGTGACTGAATTTAGAGGCAGGATTTTGTGCTAATGTAAGCCGTTCACACTGACAGCTTCTCCTTCTATTGAGAGAATATATTCCTGAAAATGTTCTGCTGAGTTTCCTTAGTTTCTAAAAACAATAGATAATACATAATAAAGAAATATATATATAAATTAGTGATTTGAGTGCATGAGAGAACTAGCCATTGCCATTTGACTTGTAAAATATGAAATAATATGTATGTGCCTTGATTATTTTAATGAAAATGAGGAATCGAGGAGAGAACATTGTAAACTCCTTATATTCCAGAATCAATTTATGGAATGCAATTGCCACCTCCATAGCAATGCCTTTCTTTACAAAACCATCACAGAAGTAATTCAGCGTGAATGTGTGATGGGATGATACTATCTGATATCCCTTGTGTTTATACTATTCATTGACCCTTACAATAGTGACTTATGAAAAATGGGAGATGCTTTCTACATCTGAAATCACAGATAAATTGTTCAAATAAGTAAAGAAATTTGAGAAAGAATCAAAGATTTTATCTATCATTTTTCTTCTTCAAAAAGTTAAGACCAAAAAAAAATCATAAAGATTGAAATAGCATGATAAGGGACCATGTGTTCTTATCCATATCAGGTCATCCAGCCTCTGAGTTCCTCTAATTCTTCAGGGGAAATTCTTACATAAGGAAAATTCAAGAACATTCTGGAATGAACATGTCAAATGCCAATTTTTAAGAAATACATATGAAGAGGACTTGCAAAAAATTAACTGGTAAGAATAATATCTTAATATATCTTAATACATTTAGGGAAGACTTTTGTTATGTTTTAATAACATTATATATATAAATTTTAAACATTAATTTTTAATACCATTAATATTCATCTAATACTATGATAGCGGTAATACATTTCAATGCTGCCTTTTGTTATTCAACTGTGATTAAGTTGGAAACAATGATATAATAGAATTAATGATGCAAAAATTCTGCATGTGCACAGAAATTAAAAATGTCTTTGAATAATGGAAGTTATCATCTTTATGTCTTATTTAAAATAATATGTAATAAAGGAAGATATGAAATAATATCTAAGAACTAACAAAAGAGGCACCTTAAGTCCCTTCAGTTTTTCCCTCTTCTCCACTTGCTATCACAGATAATTATGGCCACATTATATTAAGTATCATTTATATATTTATAATTCATAAGGTAACAAAGTTATTTTCCACAGCTAACATGCAGCTCATTGGGATATATATAAATTATACTTAAGTATATATTCTAATATAGGTAAGTTTAAATATTATTTTTTGGGTTGAAAAAATGTAAAGTTTCAAAGATGTAAATAAAAACTGCCTTTATTCCAATATATTACTGCCATATAAATTATTATTAGTAGATTTAAATTAATGGAAAAACCAAATACTTTAAATCAAGCAATATTTTCATGAATGTGGAATTAAGTCTTTTTTGTTGGTTTCCTTCAAGAAAAATAAGAAAAAAAAAGTGAAAAAAACAGCATTCTCCAAACATGTAAACATGGAAATCCTGGAGACTTCTGAAACGTTCCCTGCTAAGTTTCAATTACAAGAGAAAATACCTCGGTGTGCCAATGTGTCAGGATAGTCTCTAGAAATGACAGGTATCATCTTCATAGTCTCCCTTCTATATTGTCTAAACCAAAATTAATTTAACAGTATTTTTATATTCTATTGGAACACACACATAAACACACACAAACACAGAGCAAGGTTGAATACATTTTCAAATAAGTTTTGCCTGATGTGTGCAAGAAACTCATTTGTGCCACATCATCTCCATCAGTCTTAATCAGTTTCCTCATAAAATCACACAGTCCACTACAGAAATTAGAAGTATCATCACCCGCAGTTTGTAAGAAAATAATTACAAGTACATCCATGGAGTTCGTGCTGACAAACTAAAATGGAGGATTGTTTTCTTATGTGTTTTGGGCTAGGTTAACAAATCTGTAAACCAGCAGTAAATACAACCATACCATTACCATGCAGAAATAATTATTACTATTATGAATTTTATTTCTTTTTAAAAAAGATTTATATATTTATGCATACAAGAACTGGAGCACAGGCCAGAAGTGCAGGGGGTTGAGAGGATTCACCAGAGACAGAGTGGGGAGCAGACCAGGCAGATTGACTGAAATACACTGCTGAGGGGAGCAACGGGGAGACAGGAGAGATCTACTGCTCCATGTGGGTATCTCCGTGGCTGTCTAGGGATAGAACTTGTGCAGAGGAGGCTGCGGATAGCTTCATAATGCTGTGCTTAACCCCTTGCACCACCAGGGAGGCCCTATGCATTTTATTTCTATATATTTTTTATTCTTTGCTTCTTCCATTTCTGTGTATTACATATCTTGAGAACATAAATTGTATATATCTTACTTTCTTGTCATCCAAATAGTGGTTAGATTCCATTTTCAAAAAATACATCATAGATAAAATTTTCAAGACCACCTAAAATATTATCACAAAAGTAATTATTCAGTTACAGTTTTAGGATTTACCAGTATTTTTTTCTGCTGCAGTAATTTTATTAATTTTTTGTGGAAGCATTTTAGATAGATAGATGGTCAGATATTTTAGATAGTCTGACCATTTTAGATGGTCAGATATATAGATAGATATGACACATATATATTTAATAAAGTACCATTGTTTTACACCCTTGTTAATTTTTTGAAAATACAGGATTTCTCGACTCAGGGGTGGCCACTGTATCTCTCCCACCACCAAATCACCCACAGTCCTCTACTATAGCTCATTGTGTTCTCCCTCTTCCCACTGCCTTTCCCTCTCCCCTCTTCTCCTGGGTCCCCAGATCTATGGTCAGCTTTTAACTGCTAGTTTAATTAATCAGTTAATTAATTGATTGACTTTATTTTTAAATTGTAATTGAATTACCATTATTTTACATCCTTAGTAGTGTTGACAGTATAGGATTTCCTCTCCCCACCAGGTATAATCACCATGGGTCTCCTTCTGCCAAACACCCATAGTTCTCCACCATAGTTCACTGTGCTCTTCCTCCCCCATTCCCAAGTTGTCACCCCTCTCCTTCACACTCTCCACCCCCATCTGAAAGCCTAATACCAATGGTCAGTTTTCAAGTTTGATTTTAAGGTTTGTCTCTGTCTGACTCTTTGGTTTGTTCCTCCATACTTCACACAGAAGTGAAGCCATCTGGTTATCTTTTTCCTGACTTATTTTACTTAGCATAATCCCTTCCAGCTCCATTCAGGTCACCAAACAATGTTTATTTTTGATTGCTGAGTAATATTCCATTGTGTGTGTATGTGTGTGTATATATATATATATATATACACACCACATCTTGATCCACTCATCTGTTTGTGGGCACTTAAGTTGTTTCCACACCTTGACTATTGTAAATATGCACTAATAATAAATAGACATAGTTTTTAAAATACTAATTATTCATGTGTTTTATTAAAAATGTCATTGAGGTATAAAGTTACCTGGTTTAAGATGCAGATTGTTTTAAGGGTTTTGGTAAATAATTGGCTTTTTCCAGGAAGCATGCACAAATGTGACCATACTGTTTAATTGTTTTAGGCTTAATTTTTTTGTTTTCATGAAATAAGCATCATATTCATTATTTTTTAATATGAATTTTATTGAAGTAACATTGTTTTACACCACTGTAGGTGATTTTGGGTTCTACATTCAATTTCCTCAGATGTATGTTACAACTGGATGTCTTCATAGTTAGTAGTATTTTCTTTTTGCATTTAAACTAATGTGTTGGGACCAAAAATTATATTTCATAGTAGTTTTTGATTTTAAGAATTTGAGTAAATGATTTTTTCAAGTGTGTATTAATTATATTTTTTTAATAAGAAACAATGGGAAGGCCTGTTCTTGTCCATTTCCATTGGGAAATTATCATCTTTCAGGTCAATTTTTATGATATTTTAATGATAACTATTATTTATATATCATAATTATTGCACAAGTGCTATCAGTTTTGTGAGTCATAATTTTACCCACTGAGAAAATAATTGTTTAGATAGAAGAAAAACCTTGAAGAGTTTTCCCTCTCATATGTAAGACAAAATTATAAAATTACAATATTAAAAGCACTTGTAGTTGGAGTGGCATATAAAAACAGATAATGACTGAAAATGAATAGATAGCTAAAAACACTAGTAAATATGAGTGTATGAACTATATAAAAATCTTAACGTAAGTCAATCTTCAATTCTAAATACCCATTATTAAAATTATATATTTTAAAGATATCTAATACATTTTATTACATATCTATATATTTCTCTTGATTGAAATGGGCAATATTAAGATTTGGAACCTGCTTACCCATGTTTCCATGACTGAGTCAAAGTTATTGAAAATTGCTCCTGTTGATTATTAATTTAGACAACTATTTCATATTTATGATAATGTGATAATTTCTTTTTTTTTAAAAGATTTTATTTATTTATACAAGCACTGGGGTACAGGCCAGAGGCACGGGAGGGTGAGAGGATTCACCAAAGACAGAGCAGGGAGCAGAACAGGTAGAAGAACCGAAGTACACTGCTGAGGGGAGCAGTGGACGAGGCAAGAGAGGTCTGCTCCGCCATGTGGGAATCTCCCTGGCCGGCCAGGAATCCAACCGGCGCTGCAGAGGCTACTGACAGCTTCACAGCGCTGCTCTCAACCCGCGGCGCCACTGGGGAGGCCCGATAAGGTGATGATTTCTTCGATTGATTTCTTGCTTAACTTAATGGAGCTTAAGGTGAGTTCAGTGGTTAAGTAAAAGAAATTTCCAAATGTTCCTGTCTTGTCTTGCAGCCAAAATCATTCAAAAGTTAAAAAGGACTATGGCTAATTTCACTATGAGTGGGTTTCTTCTGATGGGATTTTCTGCGAAGCCTGAGCTAGAACTCTTTCATGCTTCTCTATTCTTAGTCTTATACACGGTGGCATTAACTGGCAATCTCCTCATTATCACCTCAGTTTCCATGGACAATAGTCTCCACTCACCCATGTATTTCTTCCTGAAACATCTCTCCTTTCTAGATCTGTGCTATATTTCAGTGACTGTGCCAAGGTCCATTTACAGCTCTTTCCTGCATAGTGACTACATTTCCCTCGGTGAATGCATAGTGCAGTGCTTTGCTTTCACTCTCTGTGCTTCTGCTGAGCTGTATATGCTCACGGTGATGTCTTATGATCGCTACGTGGCCATCTGCTTTCCACTGCGCTACGAAATCATCATGGATGTCAGCACCTGTGTCCGTGGAGTGCTAAGCGTCTGGATCAGTGGGGTCATAACTGGAATCATGCACACAGTTGCCACTTTCTCCATCCACTTTTGTGGTTCCCACATCATTCACCAGTTCTTCTGTGACATCCCCCAGCTCCTGAAACTCTCTTGTTCTAATGAGTACATCAACGAGGTTGGGGTCAGTGCCTTTTTGTCACTAATGGCACTTCTTTGCATTGTCTTTATTGGCGTGTCCTACACACATATATTCTCTACAGTGCTGAGAATGCCGTCTGCTGAGGGCAGAGCTAAGGCCTTTTCCACTTGCATTCCCCACCTTGCTGTGGTCATATTATTTATTTCAACCAGTGTCTTTGAGTTTTTCAAGCCAACTTCTGACTCTCCAAGTGCACTAGACATTTTGCTCACTGTTATGTACACAGTTGTGCCCCCAACACTGAACCCAATGATCTATAGCCTGAGGAATAAAGCCATAAAGGTTGCTCTAAGAAAGATTTTCCAAAGAAGAAAAGCTGATATGTTTTGTTGAAATACATCTATTAATTCATTTTTGGGAGACAAGTTCAAAACATTGGGAAAACTATTACCTTAAACAAAATGAGACAAAATTAATTGAGTTTTTTAAAGAATGAAGACTGAGGACTCAAGGCTGGAAATAACATACCGGTAGTTCTGGAAAAGTTGCCTGAAATTTGAGATTCTCAATGAGGATTACTTATCATTTGCAAGGGATGTATGTCAAGGATCCATGTAGGTGTCTCTTCTGATGCTTCTGTCTGATGTTGTCTCTGCATTCAGGAAAACACAGATGGTTGTTCAAATTTATCCTTTAGTGCTTTATCTTCTTCCAACTGAGAGTTTTACCTTATAGTCTGCCTCTCTTTGAATTTACTGATTTGCCCAGAAGCAGCATTTCTAAAATGCTTTTTCACAGAGTGTTTTTTTAAATTATTAACATTTTTTCAAAAGATTTATTTATTTATGCATACAAGAGCTGGGGTTCAGGCCAGAGATGCAGGGGGTTAGAGGATTCACCGGAGACAGAGTGGGGAACAAAACAGGCAGATCGACTGAAGTACACTGCTGACGGGAGCAGTGGGCTAGTCAGGAGAGGGTTTGCTGCTCCATGTGTGTTGCTTCCTGGCCAGCCCAGGGATTGAACTTGTGCTGCAGAGGCTGCAAATTGCTTCATAGTGTGGTGCTTAACCACTTGAGCCACCAGGGAGGCCCCTCACAGAGCATTTTTTTACCGCACGATTTCTTCAGGCCAGATCAGCTGCATCTTAACTCTGGCCTTGTGCCCTTTAATTGGGACCATTTACCTGTTAGATTTGGTTAAGTAAGCATAATGTAGTCAATTGAGATTTTAAAGCTAATTAGAGAAATGGTTATAGGGAAAGAACTCATATGGAAAATTTGTCATAAACTCTCTAATATGAATATTCACACATAGTTTTTAGACTTTACTCCTGCAAACACAGTAGATTAAAATCTCTCTCCAAAAAGTCAGGCATAAAAAGAAATTTCCATAAATTTAAAGCAGTTGACAATTTCTTCCTCCATCATTTCTGTCTGGATGATGAAAGACAATAAATATTGTGTTATTTTCCATTGCTTCTTGAGTTACACTGGAATTGGGACATCGCATCTATGAATTGACGAGAACCCCCCTTGCTCTCAGCACCCACTGGCTATGCAGAGCTGCACTGAGGCTCTTTGAATCTTGAAGGTCTCTATGAGTAATATAATGAGGTCTCTGTGCAAAAATATCATTAAACCATTTTTTCACTCTTAAAAAGAAATGGATTGCCACTCACCTGGGTGTGATGTTTAAATAATACAAAATCTGTGAGTGCCTCAGAAATACAGGTTTCTGACTGTTAAATAATTCAAAGATTAAGTAGAAGAAATGCTACTAAAAGTACTTATTTTTTTAAAAGATTTATTTATTTATTTATACAAGCACTGGGTACAGTCAGCAGCACGGGAGGGTGAGAGAATTCACCAGAGCCAGAGCTGGGAACAGAATAGGCAGACTGATGAAATACACTGCTGAGGGGAGCAGCGGGCATGGCAGGAGAGGTCTGTCATGCCATGTGGGACCCTTGCTGGAAGCCAGGGATCGAACTGGTGCTGCAGAGGCTGTGGGCAGCTTTGCAGCCCTGTGCTCAACCACTGCACCACCAGGGGAGGCCCTAAAAGTGTTGTATTTTACCAAAAGGATAGATAAATTGAAAGATAGGGGAAAAGTACTTATGTGAGTTTAATGTATAGTGATTGATATGTAAAAAAAATCAATGGATGCAATCAGCATGTAAAACAAGGAAAGATAGAATTAATGAACTGAAAGTTATATTGCTCATATAAACATATCATATGATATTTAAAAAGTAATCTGAAACAAAGTGTTTTAACATCATGAGAAAGAGATTGAATCACAAATGATAAAAGTGGAAGGTATGATGTTGACAAAAGTTAAAAGTTCTCAAGGTACCTACTTATTTCATGCTTTGAAGGCAGTGACATATTTTCATAGAAAATATGAAAATTTTTCCCCACAAATTTATAGAGATAAAATTCTTCTGATATGAGAAACAAAAGTGATCAATATATGCAAAAAGATTTCACAAGTAGAATATCCCATTGAAACTATAAAATAAAAAAAAAAAGAACAATGAAAGGACTTCCATTTTTAATGACTGAGTAATAATGTATTGTGTATATTACCACATCTTCTTTAGTCATCATTCAATGATAGGCTTTTTTGTTATTTCTACCTCTTAGTTGTCAATTGTGCTGCACTGAACATAGAACATATGCATAAACATAAAAAATATGCATATATCTTTTATGCATAAACATAAAACATATGCATATATCTTTTCAAATCAGTGGTTTCATATTCTTGGAATGAAAATAAGAGTGGAATTACTGGTTCATATGGTATATCTTTTTTAAATTTTTTGAGAACTTGAATCTTGTTTCCATTTTTGTTGCATCAGTTTACCAGTGTGAAGGATCTCCTTTTCTCCCCCCATCTCCTGCAGCTATTGTTTCTTTTCTTCTGGTAACAGCCATTCTCACAGGTGTGAGATGAGATGTAATTGCATATTTGATGTGCATTCCCCACAGTGAGAGAACAGCTGAACATCTTTTCACAAGACTGTTGGCCATTTATTCCGTAGAGAAGAACCTATGCAAATCCTCTGGCTGTTTTTAATGGAATTTTTTTTTTATGTTGAGCTGATTATATTTTTTTGGATATTAATCCCTTATCTGATACATAGTTTGCAAATATCCTGTCCTATTCAGTAGGTTGACTTTTTCTTCTAATGATGGTTTCTTTCACTAAGCAGGAGTTCTTTAATTTGATGTAGTCCCATTTGTTTATTTTTGGTCTTGTTTCCCTTAATGTTGGAGTCCAATCCCCAGAGTCATCTCTAAGGCTGATCTCAGTAAACTCATATTCTCTGTTTACTTTATATATTTTATGGATTCAAGCTATTACTAAGGAACATATCTGTGAGTTTATGGTCTAATCTTTTTTGCTCGTGTTTTAGGGCTTCAGGCATAACCTTCAGTTTTTAATTTCAAAAACATTTTTTAAATTAAAATTCCAGGTAACTGGGTATAATCATTAAATTAATTTAAAGGGAAAATACTCAGCAGAAACAATGAGTGTAATTGCAATATTTAGTCCCAGGATATTTACTGAGAACAACAAATACCCACAGCACGCACAAATTCTGTGCCAAAGAGATTGCATAGCCTAACCTCCAGTGGCCAAAGAAAGGTTGAAATGGACTTATTTTGTCTTCCCAGTTCAGATTTTTCTGAACGTGAATGAATTCAGAGGTGCTAAGTGTGCTAAGTGTCAGCTGCTCACATTGACATCTTTTCTTTTTGTTGAGGGAAGAAGTTCTTGAATATGCTCTGGTGAGTGTTCTTAGATTCTAAAAATATAGATTGCACAGAATAGTAAAAACCCATAAGTTACTGGTTTTGAGTGGGTGAAAGCAGTCACTGTTATTTAATGTGTAAAATATGAAATCCTTTGCATGAGCTATGATTATTTAAATAGAAATTAAGTATCTGGGAGAGAACATTGTAAACTTCTTTTCCAGAAATAGTTTGTGGACTGTAGTTCCCACCTCCCTAGCAATGCCTTTCTCTATGTAACCATGTGAGAGTAATTCAGTGTGAACATGTGATGGGGTGACTCATGATATTCCTTGCATTCATTTTATTCATTGACTCTTATAATAGTGACACAGAGATTGAGGTGCTCTCCATGTCAGAGAACATAGGTAAATTGTTCAAGTATGGTAGAAACATGTAAAGATTAAGAATGGATGAAATATTTTAATGGGAGCAATATAACCACAAATTCCATCTTCACAAAATAGAGATTTAAAAAAAACAAGATTAATACTGATAAAATATAGCCAATCAGCCTCCTTATTTCTTTGAATTTTCAGGGAAAATTCTGTGATAGAGAAAATTCAGGAAAATTCTGGAATGGACATGTTAATGGCCAATTTATTTTTAAAAATATAGAGAAGAGGACTTTCAAGAAAAATAACTGGCAAAATTCATTAAAATATCACATGTGATACACTGAGCAAGAACTTTTGTTTTGAAAACATTATATCTACCTAACATTTAAGCATTAATTTTTAAAAACATGAAAGTTTACCAAAAGCTGTTGATAGAGTGTTAAATTTTGTATGTTCCCTTTGATAGAGCATAGAATAAACTAACATCAATGAAATAGTAGAACAAATGATGTAAAATCCTGGGTCTGCACTGAAAGTTGAAATTTCATTGAAGAAGGAAAGTGATAATCTTTATGATCATACTTAAAGTAATAGCTCATAAATAAAAGCAAAGTATCCCAAAGTAATTCTGAAAAACCACAAAAGAGAAATTTGAAGTCCCTTTATTTTTTCCGCTTCTTCATTTGTTATCACAGACAGTTGTGGGGACAGTATATTAACTACTAGTTAGATATTTTTAAACCATAATGTGACAAAGTTCTTTTTACACACCCATAGACACACAGACAATTGTTTAACATATAAATTTTACATACATATTCATCTATATGTAATGTTAAAAATAGTTATGTAGTATTTTTCAAGAGGCAGAAAGGATATGTAAAGTTTTAGCGATGAGAACAAAATTTGCATTTAATTCCATTATATGGCCTTTACACGAATTATTAACAAGAGTAGATTTAAATTAATGGTAAGACCAAACAAAATATTTCTGGGTATATCAAGAAATATATTCATGCACATGGAATATACCATTTTTGTTGGATTCCCGAAAGAAAAATAAGCAAGCTTCTCCTAGATATATCAAAATAGAATTTCTTAGAACTTCCAGAATCCTCACCTTTTAAGTTTCAGTTGCAAGAGATGATGCGTGGATGAGCAAAGGTGTCATTACAATCTCTAGAATTGTCAGGTGTCATCTTTAAAATCTCTTTTTAGTATTGTCTAATTACATTAATATTGCTGTGAATAAACACACAGATATATAGCACATACACAGCACACACATCCCAACACACAAACCACTCCACACACACCCAGCACCACTCCTCCCACACATACACCCACACACACCCACTAAGACTGAATCAATTTTTAAATAAGTTTTACTTGATGTGTGTAAGGGACACCCTCATCAGTTCCAACTCTATTCTATCAAGTAGACTTAATTTCCCAATGAAATTCCGTAGTACACTACAGATGCTGAAAGCATCCATCATCCTCAGCTTTTAAGTGAAGTACAGGAGCTTCCATGGATTTTACATTGAAAATCTGAAAAGGATGGTCATTTTCCTATGTGTCTCAGACTATGAATCAAGTCAACAAATGTATGAAACAGTAATAAATACAATCATTTCCTCACCATTCAGAACTATTACTGTTGTTACCAGTTTTATTTCCTTATACTCTTTACTCCCTGCTTTTTCCATTCCTGTGTATTTACAAATTTTCAGATCACAAAGCGTATAGATTATATCTCACTTTTATATGTCATCCAAATAGTGATCAGATCGAATTAAAAAATACCTAATACAGATAATTCTGAAAATCTTGAAAATAATTATGCAGCTATACTTTTAGGATTTGTCCATATTCTTTACTGGGGCATTAATTTTTAGTGAACATAGTTTAGTAAATACAAAATCATTCAGATGACTTACATAAAATATCATCTAGATATATTTATGCAACTTAATACCAGTTTCAAAGTATTTGCAAAATAATTTGCTCTTTTCCACAGAGAATGCATAAATTTGAGCACACTGCTTGCATGTTTTAAGATTTTTATCTATATGAAATAGCACTATAGTCAATATTTTTAATAATATTAATTTTATTGGCATAACTGATTAGGGTATCGTCACATCTCTTCAGATATATGGTACCACTAGATCTTACTTTTTAATTAATAGTACTGAGTATTTTACTTTTCCATCTTAACAAATATGCTGGTTTCACAAAATATAATGCATAGTTATTCAACATTGTATTTATTAAGATTAAATTATCTTATCATGTGTATGTTAGTTATATTATTTTTCTCATAAAAATACACTGGAAAAGGTTCTGTTCTTTTCCATTACCTCTGGAAATTAACAGTTTTGAGATGGATCTTCATGATCTTTTTGTTAATGACGATGCTTAGTTATATGTCACAATTATTGCATAGTTGCTATTAATTATATATCTCAAAATTTCATTTAATGGAAAATATATGGAAGAAGACCATTAAATTTTCCTTCACATAAAAATAAAATTATTAAATTGTAATTATAAATCTTTTGTAAATGGAATGGCATAAGAATAGGTAGAATTATTCATGAAAGAGAATTAATAGCTGAGAAACATTTATAAATGTTAGTGTATGGGCAGTATAAAACTTTTTAACATAAATCAACATTGAATGTACTATAGCTTCACTAATGCAAATATATATTTAAAGATATTGTGTTAATTTTATTATATAATTTCATTTTCATTGAAGAAGGGCAATGCTAAAATATAGAATCATGTTTACCCATGTATTCACAACCCAGTAAAAGTATTTTAAAATTGCCTGATATATTATAGCATTACACAAATATCTCATATTTGTGATGAAGTAGTGATTCATTAAATGGCCTCTTGCCAAAATTGATTGAGTCCAAGGTAGGTTAAGTCACAGAAATTTTCTTTTTTTTATTAATTATTTTGTTATTTGCTATATCACTGTTCATTTTTGAACAATATTTGCTTCCCCCATCCCCTCAGGTGTAGTGCCCCTAGAGTTTCTTTCACCAATGTACCCATGCACCATCACCTCAGTCCCCTGTGCTCCTCTCTCTCTCCCTCTGATCCCTCTCCCTCCTCCTCCCCTGCAGTATGTCTCTGATTCATATTGTCTGTTTTGCTTTGTTGTGTTTTGTAATGTTATTATTTTTTTACACTGATGCCTTATTTGGTTCCCCTGTATTCTTTTTTTTTAGAGTTTTATTTTTTAATATTTTATTTTATATAATCTTACATCTTTTTTCATCTTTGCACAATGCATGCATTTTCATCTTGGTTATATTCCCCATACAATTGCACCCCCTCCCTATTTTGACTCTAGTCCTTCCTTCTCCCACTCCTCCTCCCCACCCCCGCAGTGTGTCTCTGGTTTACAGTTGCTTGTTGATTTTGATTTTTACTTTGTATTGATTTAGTCTTTTTCCTGGTTTCTTATTTAGGTTTTCTAAATTCCTGCTATGAATGAGACCATCCAGTATTTTTCTTTTTCTTTCTGACTTATTTCGCTGAGCATAATTCCTTCTAGCTCCATCCACGTTGCTGAGAATAGCATGAGTTTATCATTTTTGATTGCTGAATAATATTCCATTGTGTATATACACCACATCTTCTTGCTCCATTCATCTACTTTTGGGCATTTGGGTTGTTTTCAGTTTTTACCTACTGTAAACAGTGCTGCAATAAACATAGGCGTACAGGTGCTCTTTGGAATCAATGCTTTTGTCTCCTTTGGGTCCTTTGGGTCCTTTGTGTCCTTTTGTGTCCTCTAGGAGGGGAATTTTCAGGTCATGTGGTAGCTCCATTTTTAGTGGTGGAAAGTGGTATCTCAATGTGGTTTCAATTTGCATTCCCCTGATTATAAGGAATGTTGAACATTTTTTCATGTGCCCCTTGGCCATTTGCATTTCCTCTTTGGAGAAGTTTCTTTTTAGCTCTTCTGCCCATTTCTAGAGTGGATTGTTTTTTTTTTTTTTATTTTTGTTGAGTCGTGTGAGTTCTTTGTATTTCTTTATGATCAGTCCCTTATACATTGAATGGAGTGAAAAGACTTTTTTTCCAATTAGTGGGGTGTCTGTTTGTTTTGGATGTATTTTTTGCTGCACAGAATCTTTTCAGTTTGATGTAATCCAAGGTGTTTATCTTTGTCTTCACTGTCACTGCTTTGGGTGTTATGCCTTTAAAGAGGTTTCTGAGATGTATGTCTTGTAGTGTTTTCCCTATATTTTCTTCTATATATTTTATGGTTTCAGGTCTTTTGTCCAGTTCTTTTATCCATTTTGTGCAGTGAGAGATAGTGATCTAGTTTCATTTTTTTGCATGTGGTGGTCCAGTTTTACCAGCACCATTTATTGAACAAACTGGCCATGTCCCATTGCATATTCTTTGATCCTTTGTCAAAGATCAGTTGTCCATGTAAGTGTGGCTTTATTTCTGGATTCTCTATTAGGTTCCATTGGCTTGTGTGTCTATCTTTGTTCCAATACCAAACTGTTTTAATTATTATGGCTTTGTAGTATAGCTTGAAGTTGGAAGTGTGATACCTCCTTTCTCCTTTGTTTTCATCAGTAAGGCTTTGGCTATTCATGGTTTTTTTGTGGTTCCATATGAATTTCACCAGTATTTGTTCTATTTCTTTGAAGAATGTCATCGGGATTTTTATTGGAATAGCATTGAATCTGTATATAGCTTTTGGTAGGATGGACATTTTAATAATGTTAATTCTTCCAATCAATGAGCAGTGGAGTTCTTTCCATTTCTTTGTGTCTTATTCTATTTCTTTTAACAGTGTTTTATAATTTTCTTTGTATAGTTATTTCACCTCTTTTGTTAGGTTTATTCCTAAGTATTTGATTTTTTTTGTTTCAATTACAAAAGGGATGGTTTTCTTGATTTCTTCTTCATCCAATTGATTGTTTATGTATAGGAAGGCTACTGATTTTTGTCTGTTGATTTTGTATCCTGCTACTTTACTGAAGTGGTTGATTATTTTAATTAGTTTTTCTGTGGAGTTTTTATGGTTCTCTATGTATATTATCATATCATCTACAAATAATGATAGTTTTACTTCTTTTTTCCCTGTTTGGATTCCTTGTATGTCTTTCTCTTGTCTTATTGCCCCAGCTAGGACCTCCAGTATAATATTGAAGAGCAGTGGTGAGAGAGGACATAGTTGTCTTGTTCTTGATCTTAAAGGAAAGTCCTTCAGCTTTTCAACATTGAAGTGAAATAAGCCAGAAAGAAAAAGAAAAATACCGGATGGTCTCACTCATAGCAGGAATTTAGAAAAACCAAATATGGGGCCAGGAAAAAGACTAATTATAATAAAGAAAAAATCAAAATCAACAAGCAACTATAAACCAGAGACACATTATGGGGGAGAAGAGGGGAGGAGAGGTTAGGGTCAAAATAAGGGGGTGCAATTGTATGGGGAATATAACCAAAATGAAAATGCATACATTGTGCAAAAATGAAAAATGATGTAAGAATTATATAAAATAAAAAATAAACATAAAAAAAGAAAATAATATTGGCAGTGGGCTTGTTGTATATGGCTTTTATCATGTTAAGGTATGTTCCTTCTATCCCGAGAATTTCAAGGGCCTTCATCATAAATGGATGTTGGACTTTGTTGAATGCTTTCTCAGAATCTATTGATATGACCATATGGGTTTTATTTTTCTTTTTGATGATATGTTGGATTACACAGATCGATTTTTGTATGATGAAACATTCTTGTGCCCCTGGGATGAGTCCCACTTGATCGTGGTGCATAATCCCTTTGATTCATTGTTGGATTCTGTTGGTAAGGCTTTTGTTGTGTACTTTTGCATCAGTGTTCATTACGGAGATTGGCCTGTAGTTTTCTTTTTGTGTGCTGTCTTTGATTGGTTTTGATATTAGTGTAATATTGGCTTTGTAGAACATATTTGGTAGCATTCCTTCTTTTTCAATTTTTTGAAAGATTTTGTGCAGGATAGGCATTAATTCACTGCTGAATGTTTGGTAGAATTGATGTGTAAAGACTTCTGGGCCTGGGCTTTTGTTTTTGGGGAGTGATTTGATTACTTCCTCAATTTCACTGCTTGTAATTGGTCTGCTTAGTTGTTCTATTTTTTCCTTGTTTAGCTTTGGATGATTATATTGTTCTAGGAATTTTTCCATCTCTTCTAGGTTGTTGAATTTGTTGCATATGAGTGTTCATAGTAATCTCTGATTATTCCTTTCATTTCTACTCAGTCTGTTGTGATTTTTCTTTCATTTATAATCCTATTTATATGTGTTTTCTTCCATTTTTTTTCTTTGTGAACCTGACTAGAAGTTTGTTTATTTTGTTTATTTTTTCAAAGAAGCAACTTTTGGTTTCATTGATCTTTTGGATTTTTTTTTTAATTTCCATTTTGTTTATTTCTGCTTTAATTTTTATTATTTCCTTTCTTCTACTGGCTTTAGGGTTTTTTTTTCTAGCTCTTTGAGATGTGAGGTTAGGTAGTTTCTTTGAGTTCTTTCTTGTTTCTTGAGGTAAGCTTGTTTTGCCATGTATTTTCCTCTTATTAATGCTTTTGCTGCATCCCGTACATCCTGGAAAGTGATGTCCTCCTTGTCATTCAACTCATACTATTTTTTAATATCGTCTTTGATCTTCTCATTAGTCCAGTGGTCTTCCAGTAGTGTGGATTTCAATCTCCATGAAGTGGGAGGGTTCCTTGTTTTCTTTTCATGATTTATTTCTAACTTGATGCCTTTATGATCAGAGAAGATAGTTGGAATTATTTTGATCTTCATGTATCTGTTGATGTTTGTCTTGTGGCCCAGTTTTGATTGATTCTGGAGAATTATCTGTGCACTCTTGAGAAAAATGTGTAATCTGATTTTTTGGGGTGCAATTTCCTATAGATGTCTGTTAAGTCCATGAGTTCAATGTTTTATTTAGGGCTCTAGTGTCTTTGTTTTTTTTTTTTTTTGTCTCATAGATCTGTCCATTGGTGAGAGTTGGATGTTGAAGTCTCCTACTATATATGTATTTTCTTTAATATATGCTTTCAGAGCTGGCAATGATTGTCTAATATTTTTTTGGTGCTCCTTCATTTAGTGAGTATATGTTGATGAGCTTTACATCTTCTGGATATATTCCTGATATATATTCCTTTTTATTGGTGAGTTTAATCCTTTTATATTTATGGTTAATATTGATATATTGGCATCTGTATTTACCATTTTGTTTGTCTTTTTTGTGATTTTATTCCTTGCTTTATTCTGTTCTTTTTGTTCATTCCTCTGTTGGTTTTGGCTTTAGGACTTCTTGTAGAATTTTTTGGAGTGGGGGTTTAGTTGTAATGAATTTCTGGAGTTTCTGTTTGTCTAAGAATGTCCATATTCTTTTTTAATAGAGGAAGGAGAGCTTTGAAATGTACAGTATTCTTGTTCGGCATTTGCTGTGTTGAAGTTTGCTGAATATGTTACTCCATTCTCTTTTTGTCTGTAGTGTTTCTTTGGAGAAGTCTGAAGTTAACCTGATTGTTTTTCCCTTATAAGTTATCTGTTCCTCCCCCTTGCCAGTTTCATTATTTTTTCCTTGTCTTGGACTCTTGCAAGCTTTACTATTATGTGTCTTGCTATAGTTTTCTTTTCATTGTGATAATTGGGAGCTCTTCTTGCTTCTTGTATGTCTATATTCATCTCCTTTTTCATGCTTGGGAAGTTTTCTTCAATTATCTCCTTGAATAATTTCTCAGTTCCTTTGTCTGTCTCCTCACCTGGAGTGCCTGTAACTCTGATGTTTACTCTCTTCATGGACTCTGATAATTGTCTAAGGGTGTCCTCCTACTTCTTCCTTTTCACTTCTCTCTCCTTTTCTCTTTTGGCTCTTTATTTCTGTATCTTTGAGAGTACTGATCTGTTCTTCCATTTCATTGATTCTGTTTTCATTGCTTTCCCAGAGTTCTTTATCTCCTCTATTACCTTTTAATCTCCTGCTTTTCTTTTCTTTCCTTTCTTAAGTTTCAATTTTGTTCTTCAGTTCTTTTATTATTTGTCTCAGTTCATTTTTTTCCTTTTCATTTTCTTTCTGCTTTTTAATCATGATGATCATTAATTCTTTATCTGACAGGCCAAGAATTTCTTTCATTGTCATTCAAAAAGTTCTGGTGACTGTTTTTCTTTTTGTGGTCTGTTCTTTCCCTTCAGGCTTGCTTGGCTATTTATATTTTTTCCTTCTCCCTGTTGTTTGCTTTCTAATTAGTTCTATGTGTTGGGAAGTTTTGCCATTGGTGTTGGCGGACATCTCTTTGGAGTGCTCCTTTCAGGGGTGTCAGAAACTCTTTACCAGACCAAGTCCAACACTGTTATGCCAAAACTCCATCAGGGTATTGATGCTGTGGCTGTGTTGCTGGGCACTGTCTCTTACAGTTCCTGCCCTCTGTATTTACTCAGTTCCAGCAGGGAATCAGCTAGTTGGTGATTTTGTTCTGGTCACTAGGTGGCTCCAGAGATCCATACTAGCTGACCTGTGTTTTTTCCCAATGGTTCTCTGAGAAATGGAGGGGGGGCCCTGGTGGCACAGCAGATTGAGTGCAGTGCTGTGAAGCTGTACACAGCCTCTGCAGTGCCGGTTCGATCCCCACCAGTCTCAGAGCCAACCACATGGTGAGGCCGACTGCTCCTTTCTCATCTGCTGCTCCCCTCAGCAGCATATTTTGTCAGTCTGCCTGTTCTGTTCCCCACTCTGTCTCTGGTGAATCCTTTCACCCTCCTGCACATCTGGCCTGTACCCCAGTTCTTATATAAATTAAATAAATCTTTAAAAAAAAGAAATGGGGGATGGAGGGGAACATCTCAACACAGGGGCTCTTGTTCAAGCTGGGTACTGTGTTATCCCCATGTACACCTGGTGCTGTGCCAACAGCTTTATGGACCCCACACCCTGAATTCTGCTCTCTATGTCTCAGTTCCAGGGCTATCAGGTCCAAAAAGCTGGCTGTCACCCTGTGCAGTGCCCACTGTCATGGTCTGTCCCATGCCCCAGATCCTGCACCTGGTTCTCAGTTCCAGAATGGGGTCTTGCTCCATGCCTTGTTTCCCTTCTTACCCCCTTTTGCCTGACCTACCCTTTCTCAGAGCCTGAGGGTGGTTTTGGGATCCCTGGTTTCCAACTATCAGAAAGTTGGTGATTTTTTTCTGGTCACTAGGTGGCTCCAGAGATCTTTTCTAGTATACTTCCAGAATGGCATTTTTTGCCTTTTGGTCCCCAGGGAATAGAGTGGAGTTGGCATGGAGTGCTTCAAGGGTATGGAGTTACTGTGTCTGCCCTATGCCCCACCATCCTGGGGGTCTCATGCCCCAAATTATGTGCTCCAGTTCTCAATTCTGAAGCCCTGAGATCTGGGATGTGGGCTATAGGCCAGTTCAGTGTCCCCAGAAATGGTGCCTTTTGCACCCCTCTCCTGTGCCAGGGCACCTGGTTTTTGATTACTCAGTGAGGGTCATTCAGTGATGGTTCCTGTGTGTCTCCATGTGAATCTAGGCCAAGATCCACATATACTTTTCCTCACAAGCTTTCCAGCTGGCCTTGGGCTATTTGTAGGTTTCTCCTCAGAGTCCTTATTTCCTCTAATGACACCTAGAACAGTTTATTCACTTTGATGGTGATTCCCACATGGTTTTCCACAGTTTCTGTTTGCAGGGTGTGGTGCCTACAGTAGTTCCTTTCCACTCACTGTCCCACTTGTTTTTTTTTTTTTTTTTCCCTCTCCTTTCTGTTGGTCAGACTGTGCTGGCTTTGTGGGTGGGAGAGGGTAGCAGGGTTCTCTCACAGAAATGTTCTTTCCAGTGATTCCATCTTCTCTTGCAGGCATCATCACTGCGAATTTAAGAAGGATTATGGCTAATTTCACCATGAGTGGGTTTATTCTGATGGGATTTTCTGTCAAGCCAGAGCAGGAAATCATACTTGCTTCTCTGTTCTTAGTCTTATACATGATGGCTTTAACTGGCAATATCCTCATTATCACCACAGTTTCCTTGGACAATAGTCTCCAATCACCCATGTATTTCTTCCTGAAACAGCTGTCCTTTCTGGATCTGTGCTACATTTCTGTAACTGTACCAAGGTCCATATTTAATTCTTTCATGCACAGTGGCTACATTTCCCTTGGGGAATGCATAGTGCAATGTTTTTCTTTCACTCTCTGTGCTTCCGCTGAGGTATCCATGCTCACGGTGATGTCTTATGATCGCTACGTGGCCATCTGCCTTCCACTGCACTACGAAATCATCATGGATGTCAGCAAATGTATCCATGGAGTCTTAGGCGTCTGGATCAGTGGGGTCATTTCTGGAGTCATGCAAACAGCTGCCACTTTCTCCATTAACTTCTGTGCTTCCCACATTCACCAGTTCTTCTGTGACATCCCCCAGCTCCTGAAACTCTCTTGTTCTAATGAATATATCAGCGATATTGGAGTCACTGCCTTCTTGTCTTTTATGGCCTTTCTTTGCATTGCCTTTATTGGACTGTCCTATGCACAGATATTTTCTACTGTGCTGAGGATGCCATCTGCTGAGGGCAGAGCTAAAGCATTTTCTACTTGCATTCCCCACCTGGCTGTTGTTATTTTATTTATTTCAACCAGCGCATTTGAGTTTCTCAAGCCACCTTCTGACTCTCCAAGTGCACTGGACATTTTTCTCACTATTATGTACACAGTTGTGCCCCCAGCACTCAACCCAATGATCTACAGTCTGAGAAATAAAGCCATAAAGGCAGCCCTAAGAAAGGTATTCCAAAGTAGAAATGCTGACCTCCCTCGTTGACACATCTGTAAATTCTTGGTTGCGATTGAAGTTCAAAATATATTAGGAAAACTATTACCCTAAACAAATGAGACAAGCAAAAATTAAGTGAGCTTATGAAAGAATCAAAACTGAGGACGGAAACCCAAGTATAACCACCTGGTAGTTCTGGAAGAGTTGCCCAAATTTTGAATTTCTCAATGAGGTTTATACACAATATACAATGAAAACATGTCAACAGTCAGGCAGGTGTCTGGTTAATATATTCAGTTAATGTTTGCTGTGCATTGAGGAAAACAAGTGTAAACCTTGTGTCACCAAAACTCAATCCAGTGATCTATAGCCTGAGAAATCAAGCTCTAAAGACAGCACCAAGAAAGGTTTATCCACAGAAGAAAAGCCTATGTCTTTTGTTGAGGCACAGTTTTTAAATTTGGTTGGGAGACAAGTTGAAAATATATTGCAAAAACTCTTAGCTTAAGTCAATCAAGACAAGTGAAAATTAAGTGAGCTTGTGAAAGAATAAAGACTGAAAACTGAAGCCTGAAATTATCACCAGAGATTTCTGGAAAGCTGCCTGAACCATATCTTCTGAAGAGGATTTTATATAATTTACAAGGGAAACATTTTGTGATCTGGACAGGGGTCTGTATCCTTTATCAAGCCCTTATTGTCTATGCATTGAGGGAAACAGGGATGGTTGTTAAGATTCATCTTCTAGGAGCTGAGTATTTTAGCCCTGCCATAAACATGAGGTCATGTTTCTTTGAAGTTACTGATTTTTCCAGAGGGAGCAGTTTCTAAATGCATTTTAACAAAGAATATTTTTCCCTGCCACAGTTTATTCACTGCCAAGTCTAGCTGCCTCTTAATTCTTGATTTGTGCCCCTTAGGTTGGGTCAGGGAGAGGGAGGCCCATTTGAATGTTAGCTTTGGTTAACCAAACCAACTAAAATTTTGAAGCTTTTACAGAAATTAACATAAGAAGAGTTTTCATTTCAGAAACTTTTCATAGATGTGTTAAGTAACAAAAATATTCATAAATAACTCTTTAATGATTACCCTTTCAAATATAGTAGATTAAAATCTCACCCCACAAAAACAGATGTGTAAAATTGTTGTCATTTTAAAGATTTATCATAACCCCTTCAGGTACCATGTCTGTCAGGATGATGTAAACAGTAAAATAAGAGGTTCATTCCTCATTTTCCCTGAGTTACTGTGGAGTTGGGCTGTTACATGTTCTCCATGGATTGGTGAGAACCCCCCAACTCTCAGGACCCCCTGGACACCTGGTGCTCATCTAAGGCTCTATGAACCTCGCAGGCCCCCTTGAGCAACATGCTGTGGTCACTCTGCAAAAATCTCATTATGCCATTTCTTTGTGTCTATTTGCAATGGGGTAATTTCCACTCACGTGGGAGGAATATTTTAATAATACAAGAATCTTTGAGTGCCTCAATATACATGATTGTAATTGTTAAAAGGAAATACAAGAAGAAATGGAAATATTATTCAAAGTATCTTTTGCTAACAGAAAGTAGGTATATTTGAAATGTATGTAAAAAGTACATAATAAGTTTAATGTGTAGTGATAAGAATTAAAAAAAATCTTTTTCTCTATGGCTTATTTCACTGAGCATGATCCCTTCCAGCTCCATCCATTTTGCTGTGAATAGCATGAGTTTATCTTTTTTTATTGCTGTGTAATATTCCATTGTGTATATTTACCACATCTTCTTGATTCAGTCATCTATTTGGGGGCACTTTGGTTGTTTCCATAGCTTCACCCATGATGGTACATGGATGAATTTGTGGTGGAAATTTCATGGGGACTATAACTGAGATGTGAAAGCATACATGGTAAAAAAAAAAATGAAAAACTGTCTAAAAAATATAAAAAATAAATAAAATTATTAAAAAATAATTTAAAAATCAATGAACGATTAATCAGCACATAATACAAGGAAAGGCAGAACTAGTGAAGTTTTTCCACCAATGAGCAAATGAGCAAAAACATCATGAGAAATAGACTGAGTCATTTTATCTTTTGCTTTAAATAATTAATTTTAAATTTACTTTTGCATAAAATTATTTTTGCACAAAGTATAAGTTGTGGTTCACTTTATACAAAATAATATTCAACAGAAAGTATCTTTAATTGAAAATTATTTTCTTCAAAGAATTTTTGTGCCATTGATTGAGAAATATTGTTTGGTGATGAATGTCACCTGTGTTATATCAATGATGTTTGTTTGTGTTTGTGAGTCACTAATCTGTTCAATTGATGTGTGTATTCATGGTTATAGTATAAAACTATGAATTATGGTAGTTTTCACCTTATTATATTATAAACTCTGTTTTTCAACTTCATTCTTCCAGATTTTCTAGGCTTCTCTATGTTCTTTGTATATTCATAAAAGCCTTAGATTCAGTTTTCTGATTCCAATACATACCTGCTAAGAGTTTGATTGGAATTACATTCAATTTATAGATGTCTTCCAATCATGACCAGAATGCTTTTCGCATTTATTTACATGTTTAAAAATTCTCTTCTCCATGCTAGTTGTTTTTAAAGGATTTTTTTGAAGATTTATTTATTTATGCATACAGGGGCTGGGGGATAGGTTAGAGATACGGGAGGGTGAGAGGACCCACCAGAGAGAAAGTGGGGAACAGAAAAGGCAGACTGACTGAAATACACTGCTGAGGGGAGCAGCGGGCAAGACAGGAGAGGTCTGCTGCACCATGTGGGTTGCTCCCTGGCCGGCTGGGGATCAAACTTGTTCTGCAGTGGCTGCAAACTGCTTCATAGTGTGGTGCTTAATCCCTTGCACTACTAGGGAGGCGCCATGATAGTTTTTAGTGTAATGACTTGGTACATTTTTTTTTTAATACCTAACTCCATTTTTTAGTGGCAATAACATTTGCATTTTAATATTAGGAAAGTTTCAGATATGCATCATTAAAGTACATTAAGTTCACTAGCAAAGTTCAGATTCCTTCTCCAAACAACTAACACGTTATCTGATTTACCCACTCCTCTTCCCCTTTCCCTTCTGTTAACCACTAATTAGTCCAAACGTTTGTTTTCTTGTGATTTAGTTCATCTGTCTGGTTAGCTTCTCTATCTACCACATAGAGTGAAATCCTACTCTATTAGTCTTTCTGTGTGAGTATTTCACTAAGCATAACACCCTTAGGGCCACTCATGCTGTGGCAAATGGCAGGATTTTTACCATGGAACAATGAATAGTATTCCTTTGTGTATATAAGTCACATCTTTTTTAGCTAATTATCTGTCCCTGGACACTTAGTTTGCTTCTAGCTGTTGGCTATTGTTAATAATACTGCAACAGACATCGTGGCATGTTCAATTTAGTGATTTTGTATTTTTATGTATATGTCCAGAAATGGATTGACTGGAATTTCTCTGGTCAATTAATTTCTTTTTTTCTTTACTGAAGTAACCATGACTTTCAGGAGTGAATGTGATTTAGTTGGAGAGGCTCAAACCTCTTCAGATGTATGTTATCATCCTATAACCACCATCAAAGCACCCATAGTACTTTTCCCTGTACCTCTCTTTTTCCTATCTCTAATTTCCTTTACCCTAGTAGCTTCAATTTGGAAATAACATTTCTAGGGTGTGTAGTGATTTGGTTTCAAAAATTCTTTTTTTTTTTTTGGTTGTCTATTATCCGTATGTTAGTGAAATCATCTGTTGTTTTTCTCCCTGCAATTAACTTAACATAATCCCTTCCATTTTCAGTCACCTTGTCTCAAATTGAAGAGTTCATTTTTATAGCTGAATAATACACCATTTTGTATAGAGATAACATTGACTTAAAATACTGCTCTGTTTTTCCATATTGCACTGCAGATAACATAGGAGTGCATATACCTTTGAATTAGTGATTTTGCCATCTCTGAGTAGATACTGGATCACATGGTAGATCTGTATTTAATATTTGAGGAATCTGCAGTTTTTCCCATAAGGACAAGACCAGTCTTTATCCTCACCAACAGTCCAACAGTGTGCAAAGATTTCTTTTTCTATATGTCCTCACAAAATTTTTTGTGGTTTTTTTTTTTGTTGGTGGTGGGGAATAAGGGCCATTCTTATTAGAGTGAGGTAGAATCTCACTGTAATGATTAACATTTCCCTGATGATAAATGATGATATATATATTTTTTGGTTTAATATATTTTATTTTATATAATTCTTACATCATTTTTCATTTTTGCACAATGTATACATTTTCATTTTGGTTATATTCCCCGTACGATTGCACTCTCCTTATTTTGACCCGAATCCCTCATCTCCTCCCCTTCACCCCCCTGTAGTGTGTCTCTGGTTTATAGTTGCTAGTTGATTTTGATTTTTCCTTTATTATAATTGGTCCTTTTCATGGTCCCTTATTTAGGTGTTCTAAATTCCTGCTATGAGTGAGACCATCCGGTATTTTTCTTTTTCTTTCTGGCTTATTTTGCTGAGCATGATCCCTTCCATCTCCATCCATGTTGCTGCAAATTGCATGAGTTTATCTTTTTTGATTGCTGAGGAATATTTCATTGTGTATATGTACCACATCTCCTTGATCCAGTCATCTATTTTTGGGCATTTGGGTTGTTTCCATAGCTTAGCTATTGTAAATAGTGCTGCTATAAACATAGGGGTGCAGGTGCCCTTTGGGATTAATGTTTCTGTGTCCTTTGGGCAAATACCTAGGAGTGGAATTACTGGATCATATGGAAGCTCTGTCTTCAGTAGGTTAAGGAATCTCTACACAGCTTTCCATAGTGGCTGGACCATTTTGCACTCCCACCAACAGTGTAGGAGAGTTCCTTTCTTCCACATCCTTGCCAACATTTATTGTTGCTAGTTTTTTTTTTTAATATGTTCCATTCTCACTGGTATAAGGTGGTATCTCATTGTAGTTTTAATTTGCATTTACCTGATTACAAGTGATGTTGAACTTTTTTTTCATATGCCTGTTGGCCATTTGCATTTCCTCTTTGGAGAACTTTCTTTTTAGCTCTTCTGTCCATTTTTTGGACTGGATTATTTTCTTTTTTGTTGTTGTTGAGTCTCATTAGCTCTTTGTAGATTTTTGCGTGCCTTTTGGTCATCTTTATATCTTCTTTGAGAAGTGTTATTCAGCTCTTGATTTGCCCATTTTTGATTGGGTAATTTCCTTTTTTATTGAATTGTATGAGTTCTTTGGAAATCATATATATATTCTCCTTGTCAGATGTATAATTTGCAAATATTTTCTCCCATACTAATGGTGCATTTTGTTTTAATGACGCAAGGAAGATAGAAAGAAACCAAGGAAAAAAGTCAGAAATCAACTCTCAAGATGGATTGGAAATAATTATATATTAATGACAACTTAAAATGTCAATAAATTAAATTTAATCAAAATACAACTCTATATTGACACTCTATGCAAACAATTCTGTTATTAAATAGATTGAAAACAAAACTAGCACCAAGGGAACAGATTTCTGATTAAGATGACGAGGTTGGGGAAATCAATGACCAGCATGGTGATTATGGGTAATAATACCTACTACATACCTGAAGTAACAACAAATGTCCCATGACAAAAAGATATAGGAATTATGTAACATGCTAGATGTGTTAAGTAATACTACACCAATTATCATTTGGATTATTTAAATTTTATCAAAATACAACTCAAACAAAAAAAAGTATATCTTAAACTTATACTAATGTCAATTAGATGTCATATATGTCAATGAATTTTGAGTAAAAACAGGACCTACCTATTGGCTGTCTACAAGGTACTTTCTTCAGTTTTAGGAACTCTCAAATTGTCAAGCAAAAAGAATGGAAAATGATATTCCATGCAAATGGGAAACAAAAGGCAACATGGATAATGATACTTGCATCATATAAAAGAGACATTAAGTGAAAACTTTAAGAGACAAAATCCTTTTAGCATAATGATAAGGAGCTGAATTAATCAAGAGGTAGAAAGAGATATCAGCATAATTAAAGATGGCTTATATAACACAATTTCAAAAGTGGATACTTTACCCAGATAACAATCAGTAATGAAATATTGGGTTGAAGTACATTGTAGACCTAAGAAACATGTACAGAACTTTCCACCTAACAATGTGAGAATCCACATTCTTCTCAAGTGTACAGGGAGTGTTCTTCAGGATAATGATATATTAGGTCATGAAACAAATATTAACATCTAGGAGTTGATAAAGATCATGTCAAAGTAGTTTCTCTGACCTCAATGGTATGAAATTAAAAATACACAACAGGAAGATAATGGAAAACATTAAAATCAGTGGAAAATAAACTACACGGCTCTCAACAATCAAGGGCTAAAAGAAGAAATCAAGAGAGAAATTAAAATGAAAATGGACATGCAGCATACCGAAATTTATGGTGTTTAGTAAAAGTAGTTCTAAGGATAAATTTATATCTGACTCAAACAAATATCCCAACTTTACAGGTCAGTGAACTAGACTAAGGAAAACAAAATAAGTTCAAATTTAGAAGAAATGAAATGAGCAGAATAAAAGAAATGAAACAGACACTAGAAAACCAGTAGAAATAACATTTAAAAGTAAGAACAGGTTATTTGAAAAGAAAAGCAAAATTGAAAACCTTTATCTAGACTGACAAACATAGAACTTACTCTAGTAAAATCAGAACTGGTGGAGGAGATGTTACAACTCATGCCACCAATACAAGGATCATAAGAAACTATTATGACTACAAATTTAATAACCTGTGGATCTGGATCCTTTCTAAGATATACACAAGATAACAAGACTCAATGATGAAAAATAGAAAACCAACCAAAAGTCAGACACAACATTTGGCAACATTCAATATCCTGTCATGATAAAAACTACAAAACAGGTGTATTGGAACATACTTCAGCATAATAAAGGCCATGTATGTAATCATGTTTTATTCAGGGACACCACACAAAGGGTCAATCCTTCCACTCAATATATATTGAAAGCAGAAGCACGTTTGGGAAAATCATATCCTCTGCTCACAAAGCAAAAGTAACTTGGACTTTGTCATTTTCATGTTTATAATTTTGATATTACTGTAAACTCAGAATTTTAGTGTTAGAGAAAATTTTAGAGATCATAATGGCCAACATCTAGCCCAAATAAAAACTGTGTCTTTCCACTTCTATGTAGCTGTGATACAACCTCATCCTGAACAGTTGTAGGATCTCAGTACATCTGTAGGACACCACATTTACTAAATAAAGTTTTTACTATTTCTTTTCTTAATATGTGGAAAAACAGGTATAGCATGGGTAATAGTAATCTTGAAATAGTAATCTTGAAATATAGGAAGCTGTCTTCATGATTTTCTGTAGTATTAAATATTGAAAGATTCTAAAATGTTCAATTTGCCTCATTTTTAATCTGTATGTCTTCCATGAAGTCAACAACTTGCAAGTCCACCTAATTTTATGACTTTTTTCAAAGACACATTTCTTTGTTGTTTCATGTCATCAGAAACTTATGAATATTTTTCTCATTAAGCAAGAGAGAAGATTTATTCTGGAAATTCAGGAACACAGATACATGTACTGAATGGCTGACTTAAATTACACCTTTGTATACTATTCTTAGTTCACAAATGTGCAATAAGTTGTATATTAACAAATAGCTGAATTATGGTGTTAAAATGATAGTTTACATAGAAACCATGATTCTATCTGTGGCATCAAATGATTGGAAAAGCTCACTTGTGAAATATTAATAGGATGAAGATTAGTTTTGTGATAATGGAATATATGGTTGTTAACTATAATAATTTAGGCTTAACATTGAAATAATGAGTTTATTTTCATAAGAGTTCTTATGGTTATAGTAGACATGTCATAGACCACACACAGATTAAAATATGGTTATTTTTTACTTCTTCACTCAAAGTGAAATCATATTGCCATTTATTTTTTTGGATTCCAAGTAACCAAATGGCAATTACACCTTTTTAAAAATGGGGAAGTTTATTAGACATTATAATATTATCTCTTAGAATTAAATTATTGCCTTGTTTATTCAATTAATGGAACTAACTTAAGTGTTTTGTGGATATTCTTTTTTTTAAAAGATTTATTTTTATTTATACAAGAAGCAGGGTACAGGCCAGATATGTGGGAGGGTGAAAGGATTCACCAGAGACAGCACAGGGAACAGAACAGGCAGACTGATGAAACACACTGCTGAGGGGAGCAGTGGGCGAGACAGGAGAGGTCTGCTCACCATATCAGTTGCTCCAAGGCCTTCGGGGATCGAACCGGCACTGCAGAGGCTGCGGACAGCTTCACGGCACTGTGCTCAATTGCCTACACCACCGGGGGGGGGGGCAGTGTGGATATTCTTGAATCTAACACATGTTATAGTATTTTTCAATAATTTGGTCCAACTACACGAATGCGTTGAAATTACAGGAAACTAGGTGTGAATGTTACATCAACTCAGCAAGAAAACAATCTGAGGAACAGTAAATATAATTGCAGGTTTTGGCCCCAGAGTATTTACCTAGAAGAACACCAAATACCCACTGCACCCCAACTCTGCTTATGCCAAGGACATATCATAGCCTAACCTCCAGAGGCCAAACGAAGATTGAAATGGACTCATTTTTTCTCCACAGTTCAGGTTTTTCTGAATGTGACTGTTTTGCAGAGATTAGGACTGTGAACTAAGTGTTAGCTGCCCACACTGACAGCTTCTCCTTCTGTTGATGGAAGATTTTCTTGAATATGCTCTGGTGAATTTCCTTAGGTTGTATAAAAACATAGATTACAATGAATGTTGAAAACCCATAATTAACTTAGTTTGAATGGGTGAGATAATCAGCTACTGCCATTTAACTTGTAAAATATGAAATAATATGTATGAGTTATGATAATTTTAATGGAAGTTAGGAATCTGGGAGAGAACATTGAAAACTCCTTCCATTCCAGAATCATTTTATGGATGGTGATTCCCATTTTCTGTCAACGGGTTTCTTTTTTTTTTTTTTTTAAGATTTTTTTATTTATTTATACAAGCACTGGGTACAGTCAGAAGTGCGGGAGGGTGAGAGAATTCACCAGAGCCAGAGTGGGGAACAGAACAGGCAGAAGGACCAAAGTGCACTGCTGAGGGGAGCAGTGGGTGCGGCAGAAGTCTGTGCGCCATGTGAGACCCTGGCCGGTGGCCAAGGATGGAACTGGTGCTGCAGAGGCTGTGGGCAGCCTTGTAGCCCAGTGCTCAACTGCTGCGCCACCGGGGAGGCCCTACAATTCATATTTATTTAATATTTTATATAATTAGGTATTAGAGTAGAAATATTTTTCATGTATATATTAGGTATGTTATTTTCTCAAAAAAAAAAAAAACACGGGTGAAAGATCTGTTCTACATTTCATTCGGGAAATTAACATTTTTCAGATGAGTTTTGGAGTTTTATGTGAATTACACTGGTTATTTATATATCATAAGTATTGTAAAATTTCTATCAATTTTAAGTTTCATAATTCCATTCAAAAGATAAAATACATAAAAATGAGTGATATTTCCCTCATACATAAAATAAAAATTAAATAGCAGTTAATAAAGCAATTGTTGATAGAATGGCATATGATTAGGTAGAGTGATTCATGAAAAAGAATAAGAAGCTAAGAAACATTTGTAAATGCCATTGTATGGACTGGCAAACTAATCTAAATGAACATTGAATGTTCTGGCCCTCTATTAGTAAAATTATTTAAAGATTGTATTAATTTTATTATGTATATTATTTTTTCTTGTCTATGATGAAATGAGCAATACTATTTAGAATCTTGTTTACCCCTGTTTCCATAACTGAGGCAAGTAAATGAAATTTCTTGACATGATTTTTAGTATCAGAACTACTTCATATTTACAATGAAGTGTGATTTCTTCAAATGGCTTTTTGCCAAACTTGACTGAGTCCAGGTAGATTAGTAGGTTAGTTAACTTTCAATATTCTTTCACGACCTCAATTTGTCTTGCAGCCAACAATACTGGGAAATTAAGAAGGACTATGGCTAATCTCACTTTGAGTGTGTTTCTTCTGATGGGATTTTCAGACAAACCTGAGCAGGAAATCATACTTGCTTCTCTGTTCTTAGTCTTCTATCTGGTGGCATTAACTGACAATGTCCTAATTATCACAGCAACTTCCATGGACAATAGTCTCCAGTCACCCATGTATTTCTTCCTGAAACATCTCTCCTTTCTGGATCTGTGCTACATTTCTGTGACTGTGCCAAGGTCCATTTATAACACTTTCATCCACAGTGGCTACATTTCCTTCAGGGAATGCATAGTGCAGTGTTTTGCTTTCACTTTCTTTGAGGCTGCTGAGATGTCCATGCTTACAGTGATGTCCTATGATCACTACGTGGCCATCCGCCTTCCACTGCTACAAAATCATCATGGATGTCCGCAACTGTGTCCATGGAGTGATAGGCGTCTGGATCAGTGCAGTTATTACTGGAACCATGCAAATGACTGGAACTTTCTCCATCCATTTCTGAGGTTCCCATATCATTCACCATTTCTTCTGTGACACTCCCCAGCTCCTGAAACTCTCCTGTTCTAATGAGTATGTCAGCGAGATAAGGGTCAGTGTCTTCTTGCCTGTAATGGCATTTCTTTGCATTATCTTTATTGGTCTGTCCTACACAAAAATATTCTCTACTGTGCTGAGCATGCCATCTGCTGAGGGCAGAGCTAAGGCTTTTTCTATTTGCCTTCCCCACTTCGCTGTCATCATTTTATTCATTTCAACAGGTGTCTTTGAGTATCTCAAGCCATCTTCTGACTCTCCAAGTGCACTGGACACTTTGCTTACTATTATGTACACGGTTGTGCCCCCAACACTCAACCCAATGATCTACAGCCTGAGAAATCAAGCTATGAAGGCAGCTCTAAGAAAGATTTTCCAAAGAAAACTCTGCTTTTTTTGTTGAGGCACTTCTGTTAATTCTTGGTTAGGATACAAGTTCGAAATAAATTGGGAAAACTATTGCTTTAAATAAGTCAAAATGAACAAAAATTAAATGAATTTATGAAAGAATAAAGACTGAGGAATCAATCTGGGAACAAGCTCCTGATAGTTCTGGAAAAGCAGTCTGAACTTTGATCTTGCCAAGAGGAGTTTATATGACTTGCAAGGGAAATGTTTCAAGATATGATAACAGCCCATCTTGTGTATTTTTGTGATGTCTTCTGTGCATTGAGAATAACCAGAAAAAATGCTAAGATTTTCCCTATGATAGATTTCATATTATGGAAACTGGGATTTTTTGGTTTATTGATCTTTAGTTACTGATCTGTCCACAGGCAGTAGGATCTAAAATGCTTTTTTCCCTCAAG
This sequence comes from Talpa europaea, assembly GCF_964194135.1. Classification (NCBI taxonomy): domain Eukaryota; kingdom Metazoa; phylum Chordata; class Mammalia; order Eulipotyphla; family Talpidae; genus Talpa; species Talpa europaea. The sequence goes on from NC_140068.1 coordinate 135,090,788, forward strand.
AGCATATTTCCTGGCCTCAGAATCTTCAGTCCGAGGCCCAGCTGCGTCTTAATTCTTGACTTGCACCCCTAATTTGGGACTGTCACAGTGTGGTTCTCAGGGAAAGGGGACGTTCCAGATTGCCTGTTGTTCCCCAGGTTGGGGGGGGGGCGCTGCACAGGGAGTAGTAGAAGCTGGAGAGAAGACTGAGAGAAGCAAGGAAAACGGATGAAGAAGGAGACCTGGAGGAGGTACATGGAGCAGAGAGACATGAAGAAGCTGCCCCTGATTCTCAGCCTTGGGATTGTACCAGGGACTTGGGGGACATGGAAGGAGACACTTAAAACAGCTGTGGGTGAGAGACCTTTGGGAGGTTAACAATGTAGCGTTTATCTTGATTATGATTTTGCTCTTTTCCTTCCTGGCCCTTTCTGCCCCTTTTCTAGGGGTCCCCATTGGAAGGTGCTTTAGCTTTTGGGACTCAGCAGCCTCACTTTGGGCCAACCCTATTTGGCTGGGCATTTAACACAAAACTCGGGTGTTTTGTGTGAAAGCTATTTTATCCATTCTTTTCCTTCTCTTTATTTCATACTAATTGTATTAAAGTTGTTTCCATTAAAGGTCTTACACACTAGAATATGATTTGTTTTGATATGGTGAATGGCAGAACCTATTTAAAGTGGGCATGTTTGGAAGTTCTAGGATGTCTGTCACCCTGTTCAGTAATAGGATGAGGGAAAAGGGTACCCATTGACGTCAGTTTGGTCAACCAAACATAGCATAATCAGGCAAAAATAATTTAACAGAGAAATGAGCATAGGGAAAGTTGTCATATGAGAAAGTTGTCAGAGTAGCTATCTAATAAAAGATAATCACAAAATAGCTCTGTAAACATTATTCCTTCCAATGTAATGGATTAAAATCTAACCCCATGAAACTGGGTGTGCAAAATTTCCATAATTTTAAAGACGTTAACATGATACCTTCAAGAATCATATGTGTCAGGATGACAGAAAATAATAAGCATGAGATTCTTTTCTCAGTTTGAGTTACACTGGAGTTGGAATATTATGTGATACCCATGAATTGATGAGAACAACCAGACTCAAGCGCCCATTAACTCTGGCTTTGCTAAGGCTCTATGAACCTCACAGGACTCCTTGAGCAATATACTCAGGTCATTCTGGGAAAATCTTATACCATTTTTTGCATCTAAAAATGCAAAGGCTTAATTGCCATGCATGTGGGAGGAATCTTTAGATAACACAATAATATGTATATTATTAAAAGGATGCTATACTAACAGAAATACATATATTTGAAAAATAGGGGGAAAAGTACATAGGAGTATAATGTGAGTGATTGGAATATAAAAAATCATGGATGGACTGATAACATAACACAAGGGAAGGCAGAAATAGTGAACTGAAATAAAAGTTTTTAAATGTAAAAATAAGATTTTCCACCAAATGAGCAAATGAAGCAGTGACAAAACATCACGAGAAAGTGATTCAATCATAAGTGACAGAAAAGAAGACTCTAACATTGACTTATAAAAGTTCCCAAACATCATTTGATATTTTTCCATGCTTTGAAGTCATGTAAAGAGACAATATTTAGGGCCTCCCCTGGTGGTGCAGCGGTTGAGAGCTGGGCTGAGAAGCTGCCCGCAGCCTCTGCAGCACTGGTTCAATCCCCTGCTGCTGGCGAGGGTCCCACATGGCATACAGACCTCTCCTGCTGTCTGCTGCTCCCCTCACCAGTGTACTTCGTCAGTCTGCCTGCTCTGCTCCCAGCTCTGGCTCTGGTGAATTCTCTCACCCTCCCGTGCCCCTGACTGTACCCAGTGCTTGTATAAATAAATAAATAAAATATTAAAAAAATAATTTTCTGTTTTTTTTCCAGAATTTATGTAGATATAAATGTTTATGTTTGAGACACAAATATTCACTAATATATGTAAATGAATCCGCAGGTGCAATACTTATTGAAACTTTAAAATAACAAATGAAAACATTAATGATTACAGTAAAAGTTTTACTATTTCATCCTTTGCTTTCAGTAATCTATTTAAAAATTATTTTTGCATAATATAGAAGTTGTAGTTATTTTATATTTTCTAGGTTTTTATATTTGTTTTAATTTTTTAATTCTTTATTCTTTCAATCATTTTTTTATTTTTTATTTATATATATTTTACATCATTCTTCATTTTTGTAGAGTGTATCTTTTCTCCTTTCAGGTATAGTTCCTATAAAATTCCCACCACCAATTCACCCATGCACCATCACCATAATCCCTTGTGCTCTTCCCTCCCCTGTTTTGATCCCTCATCCTCCCGGGCAGAATATCTCTGATTTACAGTTGCCTGTTAATTTTGTGTTTTTTATTTATTATAATCTTTTTTTCCCCTGATCCTTTACTGGGCTCCCTCATATTCCTCCTATAAGTGAAACCATCTGATACTTTTCTTTTTCCTTCTGGCTTATTTCACTGAGCACAATCCCTTCCAGCTCCATGCATGTTCCTGCAAATGGCATGAATTCGTTGTGTAAATATACCACAACGTTTTGATCCATTCATCTGTTTTGGGGCATTTGCATTGTTTCCATATCTTGGCTATTTTAATAGTGCTGCAATAAACATAGGAGTGCATATTTCCTTTCAAAGTAGTGTTTTTGTGTCGTTTGGGTAGTTGCCTAGCAGTGGAATCACTGGATCATCTTTAAATAAGTTGTTTCCTCAATGAATCACAGTGCCATTGACTGAGATTTTTTTTTTTTTTTTTTTTTTTTTGCTGATGAATGTCAACTTTGTTATGTCAAATGATGATGTAGGTTTGGGAGGTGCTAATCTGTTCAATGGATGTGTGTGTGTTCATGCATGTAATATCAAACTCTGTATTACTGTAGTTTCACAGTACCTTACTATGTATGAACTCTGTTTTCCAATTCACATATTCTAGGCTTCTTTATTTCTTTTCTTAATATGTGAAAAGACCATCTAGTCCTGTTAATACCAACAATTCTTCAGATATGTGTTATCGCCTTGTAACTGTTGGTCCCCAGGAAATGGGGAGGTTCCATGTTTCCCGCCTTACTCAAAAGGAGGGTGGAGCTGAGCAAAGAGAGAAGAAGCTGCAGAGTAGACTGAGGAAGGAAGGAATTAGGATGGATCCAGAAGGAGACCTGGAGAAGACACATGGAGCCGAGAGACTCATGAAGAAACTACACTTGCCTTTTGGTTGTGGACTGGGTGACACAGATGTGGGTGAGAGACCCGTGGGGAGGTGACAATGATAGTTTTTGTCTTGATTTTGATTTAACTCTTTTTTTCCAGACTTGTCTGCTTGTTTCTCATCCTTTTCGGTGGGTCTCCACTGGAAGATGCTTTAGATTTGTGACAGGATTTGGGGCCTTGTTCTGGGCCAATCCTGCTTGGGTGGACTTTTATCCATGAGGGGACAGGTAACATTGGGTGCTTGATTTAGAAACTAGATTCTTTGCCTTTCCTGTATTGTTTCCTAATTGTATTAAAGTTCCTTCCCATTAAAGTCTCATATGTTTTGTGTTGATGCAGCAGATGGCAGAACCTATTTAGAGCAGGCAGGTTTGCTGGGTCTGGGCTGCCCCTCTCCCTGTCCTGTAACATCCTTATATGATTTTCTGAAGTCATTTAAATTTTGAAATTCTAAATTTTTTTACTTTTCCTAAATTTTAATCTGTATGTCCTTCTTCGTGAGCTCAACAACTTACAAGTCTACACATTTTTATGTTGTATTTTCTCAGACATATTGCTTTGTTGTTTTATGCCATCAGAAATCATGAGCTATTTCTCCCATTCCTTAAAATAGAAGATTTGTTCTTCAAATTAAGGAGCACAGATAAAAGTACTGAATGGTTGACTTAAAGACTTGAATACTATTCTTAGTTCATAAATGTGTGACACGTTGACAATTAGTTGAATTATTATGTTAAAATGATAGTTTATATATTGTAGAAACCAATTTAGACCCATTTTGTGATATATTAAAGGATTGGAGAAACTCGTGTCTGAAATGATAGCCATAGATAAAGACTTGTTTTTAATAATGAAATGCATGCTTGTTAACTATTTGGTTTGGACTTAACCTTGAAGAAATGAGCTTATTTTCCTAGCAATTTTTATGTGATAGTTGTTAGAAAAGAAAGGATGCCAAGATTACCAGATAAAAATGAGCTTTATTGGCAGTCCAGTGAGGTGACGACTCTCTGGAGGCCGAGAGTTGAGCCCCTAAATGGGAAAGCACGTTTTTAGGGTCTGGCTACTGCTGGAACTTTTTCTGCCAGTGGGGATCTGCTGGAGTTATATTACTGACAGCGTTGAGGGTCTCTCCTGCCCTAGAGGGTGCGTTGTAATTTACTGCAGGTGGGGGGAGCAGGGGTCCTGTGTTGCTGTCAGCTAATGTCTAGTTTACTTATACCTGGTATCTTGGATACTGGGGCAATGATGGGTTTCATGATAGGCCTGTGTGTGCTCTCTTCAATACTAGTCAAACCATAGACCACACACATGATTCTGAAAAAATGGCTACTTGCTATTTTCCCATTTAAAGTGAAATTTCATTGTTATTTGGTGCCATAAGATTAGGAGGACAGTGGTGATGGTGCACAGGTGCCTTGGGGAAGGAAATTCTATGGGGACTCAGAGGGGGTGGGGGGAAGCAAATGTTGTTTAAAAATTAAAAAAAAATAAAAAAATATATAATCTGAAAGCCAAAGGAAGTGAACATTTCAGGTAACTGTTGATATTCATACTAACCACTTATAAAATCAATACAATTTAGAATTTTTTTCTTATATTCAGTGCCAAAGATTAAATTAAACTTGAGTTACTTGGTAATTTGTATCCGTGTGCTCTGTGTGTCTTTATTTTTTTTTTAATTTTTTAAAAAGATTTATTTATTTATTTTCACAAGAACCAGGGTATAGGCCAGATGCATGTGAGGGTGAGAGGATTCACCAGAGACAGAACAGGGAACAGAACAGGCAGACTGACAAAATATACTGCTGAGGGGAGCAGCAGGAGAGGCAGGAGAGGTCTGCCACACCATGTGGGACCCTCACAGGCCGGCCGGGATCAAACCGGCACTGCAAAGACTACGGACAGGACATCTTCACAGCAAGGCACTTAACTGCCTGTGACACCAGGGGAGGCCCTGTGTAGATTTATTTTAATTCATGTTTTGCTATCACTGTATTAAATGAGAATATTTTCCAAAAAAAAAAAAAAAAAGATTGGGCTGTGCTTCACTGCTTCATTAGTAGTAATCCAATGGTATTTACCTCTTTTCAGAAAAGGGCGATGTTTATTAGGAATTGCAAATATTATGTACTTAAAATTAAACTACTGAGGGCCTCCCCAGTGGCACAGGGGTTGAGCGCTGGGCTGTGAAGCTGCCTGCAGCCTCTGCAGCACTGGCTGGATCCCCGGCCACCAGTGAGGGTCCCACATGGCATGCAGACCTCTCCTTCTGTGCCCTCTGTTCCCTTCAGCAGTGTACTTCATCAGTCTGCCTGTTTTAGTCCCCGCTCTGGCTCTGGCGAATTCTCTTACCCTCCTGTGCTTCTGACTGTACCCAGTGCTTGTATAAATAAATAAATAAATCTTTAAAAAAAATAAACTAATGAATTGCTGAAACAATGAATAGTACTTAATTAAGATTTTGGAGGTATTCATCTCTCAACATATATCATAATATTTTTCAATAATTTTGCCCAATAAACACAAATAAGTTGAAATTCCATGTTACTAGGTATGACCATCAAGACAGTTCAGCAGAAAAAAGAAACTTTGTAGGAACTGTTGTGTCAGCAATGCCACACTGATAGAGAAATGGGAATTGAGAGTAAGGTACACCATGTAGGATGCTGCTGAAGAACAAGATCCTGGCCTTTTTATTGATAAAATAATCACACAGTGTCAGTTGTAAGCAGAAGGAGGAAGAAAGGAAAAGGGGAAGGATGAAACTAGAAAATGTACTGTTATCTATGGTATCAAGGATTGTGAGTCTGCCCTCCAGGTGCCTCTTATCTGCTTGATGACTCGCATTGTAATTGAGATAAAGCTGTAGATCCCCAGCCAGGGTTTCAAGCTCATCAACAAGCTATTCCACTGTTCAGTTTCTGGGGTCCCTTGTCATATATCAGTCCTCCCCCAACCCCCTCCACTGGTGTTCCAGGGCATAACTTATGATGCATAGCCTTCCCAGAGTGATCAAACTTTCTGCACTTGATTGATTTGAAAGGCACCTTGCAAAATTGGGCTCCGAATAACTAATTGAGTGGGCAGTCCTGACCTAATAGGAATAAGGAGCTGTAGGTAACAAAATGGTGGCCAAATAGGCCACTAAAGATTAGCAGATCAACAGGAACAATAAATATGACTCCAAGTTTTGACCCCAGGGTATTTAACAGGAACAGCAAACACCTGCTGCATTTACTAATTTTTTTTAAATAAATTTTATTTTTATATTCCCCATACAATTGCAGCCCCCTTATTTTGACCCCAATCCCTCCCCTCCCCGCTTCCCACCTCCCACAGAGTGTCTCTAGTTCATAGTTATTTGTTGATTTTGATTTTCACTTTCTTATAGTTATTCATTTTCCTGGTCCCTTATTTAAGTTTTCTAGATTCCTGCTATGAGTGAGACCATTGGTATTTTTCTTTTTCTTTCCAGCGCCATCCAGTTGCTGCAAATTGCATGTGATTATCTTTTTTGAATGCTGAGTAATATTCCATGGTGTATATGTACCACATCTTCTTGATCCAGTCATCAATTTTGGGCATTTGGGCTGTTTCCAAAGCTTAGCTATTGTAAATAGTGCTGCTATAAACATAGGGGTGCAGGTGCTCTTTGGAATTGATGTTTCTGTGTCCTTTGGGTAAATACCTAGGAGTGGAATTGCTGGATCATATGGAAGCCTTATGTTTAGTAGGTCAAGAAATCTCCACACAACTCTCCATCATGGTTGGACCAGTTTGCACTCCCATCAACAGTGCAGAAAAGTTCCTTTTTCTCCACGACCTCCCCAACATTTGTTGTTGCTAGTTTTTTTTTAGTATGTGCCATTCTCACTGGTGTAAGATGGTATCTCATGGTATTTTTGATTTGCATTTCCCTGATTACAAGTGATGTTGAACATTTTTTCATATGCCTGTTGGCCATTTGCATTTCCTCTTCAGAGAAGTTTCTTTTTAGCTCTTCTGCCCATTTTTTGACTGGATTATTTTCTTTGTTGTTGTTGAGTCTCATCAGCTCTTTGCAGATTTTTGTGATCAGTTCTTCTTTTTCATTAGTGTTGTGTGTAAAATTGTTCTCCCAGTTGGTGGGGTTTCTCTTTGTTTTGGTTATTGTCTCTTTTGTTGTGCAGAAGCTCTTTAATTTGATGTAGTCCCAGCTGTTGATCTTTGCCTTCACTATCACTGCTTTGGGTGATGTGTTTGTAAAGATGTCTTTGATGTGCATATCATGTAGTGTTCCGCCTATATTTCCTTCTATGTAATTTAGGGTTTCAGGTCTTATGTCTAGTTCTTTAATCCATTTTGAGTTGGTTTTTGTGTATAGTGTATGGTGTTAGGTCAAGCTTCATTATTTTGCATGTAGAGACCCAGGTTTCCCGGCAACATTTTTGAACAAACTTTCTTTGCTCCAATGCATATTCTTTGCTCCTTTGTCAAAGATTAGTTGACCATAAATCTTTGGGTTTGTTTCTGGATTTTCAATTCGATTCCATTGGACTGTGTGTTTGTTTTTGTTCCAATACCATGCAGTTTTGATGATTATGGCTTTGTAGTATAGTTCGAAGTCTGGGCGTGTGATACCTCCATTCCCTTCTTTTTTTTCTGAAGAGCTTTGGTTATTCGGGGTTTTTGGTGATTCCATATGAATTTCATCAATAATTGTTCTATTTCTTTGAAGAATGACATTGAAATTTTGATTGGAATAGCATTGAATCTGTATATTGCTTTTGGTAGGATGGCCATTTATTAATGTTTATTCTTCAATCCATGAGCAGGGGATGTCTTTCCATTTCCTTGTGTCTTCTTCTATTTCTTTTAACAGTGTTTTATAGTTTGCTTTGTATAGGTCCTTTACCTCTTTTGTTAGATTTATTCCCAAGTATTTGATTTTTTTTGTTTCAATAATAAAAGGGATTTTTTTTTTATTTCTTCTTCTTCAGATTTGTTGTTTGTCTATAGGAAGGCTACTGACTTTTGCATGTTGATTTTGTATCCTGCCACTTTATAGAACTGATTGGTGAGTTGAATGTTTTTCTGTGGAGTTTTTGGGGTTCTCTATGTATATTATCATATCATCTGCAAATAGTGATAGTTTGACTTCTTCTTTTCCTATTTGGTTTCCTTGTATGTCTTTCTCTTGTCTTATTGCTCTAGCTAGGACTTCCAGTATTATACTGAAAAACAGTGGTGAGAGTGGAAATCCTTGTCTTGTTCCAGATCTTAATGGAAATGCTTTCAGCTTTTTGCCATTGAAAATGATACTGGCTGTTGGCTTGTCATATATGGCCTTTATAATATTGAGGTATGTTCCTTGTATCCCGAGAATTCCAAGGGCTTTTATCGTGTGTTGCACTTTGTCAAAAGCTTTCTCAGCATCTATTGATATTATCATATGGTTTTTATATTTCTTTTTGTTGATGTGTTGGATAACTTTGATTGATTTTTGGATTTTGAACCATCCTTGTGTCCCTAGAGTGAATCCTACTTGGTTGTGGTGAATTATCTTATAGATACATTGTTGGATTCTGATAGCTAAAATTTTATTGAGAATTTTTGCCTCAGTGTTCATTAGGGAGATTGGCCTGTAGTTTTCTTTTTTTTTTTTTAGGCTGATTAAATAAACATTTTATTCTTAATGTAGAAAATCTGGAACAGAAAAAAATATAAAAATGAAATTTTCCCATAATTCCTTTTCAAAGCTTAGGTGTTTTGTGATATTTCCTCACAAAATTTTTATTTATTTATTTATTTTTTTTTTAAATAATAAATTTTATTTTTATATTCCCCATACAATTGCAACCCCCCCATTCTGACCCCAATCCCTCCCCTCCTGCCCCCCACCCCTAAAAAGTGTCTCTGGTTCACAGTTTTTTGTTGATTTTGATTTTCACTTTCTTGTAGTTATTCATTTCCCTGGTCCCTTATTTAAGTTTTCTAGATTCCTGTTATGAGTGAGACCATCCAGTATTTTTCTTTTTCTTTCTGACTTATTTTGCTGAGCATGATCCCTTCCAGCGCCATCCATTTGCTGCAAATTGCATGTGTTTATCTTTTTTGAATGCTGAGTAATATTCCATGGTATATATGTACCACATCTTCTTGATCCAGTCATCTATTTTTGGGCATTTGGGCTGTTTCCAAAGCTTAACTATTGTAAATAGCGCTGCTATAAACATAGGGGTGCAGGTGTTCTTTGGAATTGATGTTTCTGTGTCCTTTGGGTAAATACCTAGGAGTGGAATTGCTGGATCATATGGAAGCTCTATGTTTAATAGGTCCAGAAATCTCCACACAACTCTCCATAGTGGTTGGACCAGTTTGCACTCCCACCAATAGTGCAGAAGAGTTCCTTTTGCTCCACACCCTCGCCAACATTTGTTGTTGCTAGTTTTTTTAATATGTGCCATTCTCACTGGTGTAAGATGGTATCTCATGGTATTTTTGATTTGCATTTCCCTGATTACAATTGATGTTGAACATTTTTTCATATGCCTGTTGGCCATTTGCATTTCCTCTTCAGAGAAGTTTCTTTTTAGCTCTTCTGCCCATTTTTTGACAGGATTATTTTCTTTGTTGTTGTTGAGTCTCATCAGTTCTTTGCAGATTTTTGTGATCAGTCCTTTATCATTAGTGTTGTGTGCAAAAATATTCTTCCAGTTGGTGGGGTTTCTCTTTGTTTTTGTTATTGTCTCTTTTGCTGTGCAGAAGCTCTTTAATTTGATGTAGTCCCAGCTTTATTATCTTTGCCTTCACTATCACTGCTTTGGGTGAAGTGTTTGTAAATATGTCTTTGATGTGCATATCATGTAGTGTTTCACCTATATTTCCTTCTATGTATTTTATGGTTTCAGGTCTTATGTCTAGTTCTTTAATCCATTTTGAGTTGATTTCTTTTTTTGTGTTGTCCTTGTTCGGTTTTGGTATTAGTGTAATGTTGGCTTCATAGAACGTGTTTGGTATTGTCCCTTCCTTCTCAATTTTTTGGAAGAGTTTGTGAAGGATAGGCACTAATTTGTCTCTGAATGTTTGGTGGAATTCATTTCAAATCTATCAGGTCCTGGGCTTTTGTTTTTGGGGAGGTTTTTGAATACCATTTCAATTTTGCTGCTTGTAATTGGTCTGTTTAGGTGTTCTATTTCTTCTTTCTCTCGCTTTGGGTGATTGCAGAGTTGTAGGAATTTGTCCATCTCCTCTACATTGTTGAACTTGTTTCCATTTAACTGTTCATAGTAGTTACTGATTATTCTTTCGATTTCTGCTGTGTCCGTTGTGATTTATCCTCTTTCATTGATGATCCTGTTTATTTGTGCTTTCTCCCTTTTTTCCTTTGTGAGCCTGGCTAGGGGTTTGTCTATTTTATTGATTTTTTGAGGAACCAGATCTTGTTTTCATTGATCTTTTGGATTTTTTTTAAATTTTGATTTTATTTACTTGTGATTTGGTTTTTATTATTTCTTTTCTTCTACTGGTTTTGGGTTTCTTTTTTGTTTGTTTCTTTGAGCTTTGAGATTAGGTTATTTCTTTGAGTTCTTTCTTGTTTCTTGATTTGAGCCTCTATTGCTATATATTTTCCTCTTATTACTGCGTTTGCTGCATCCCATACATTGAGGAAATTGGTGTCCTCCTTGTCATTCAATTCAAAGAATTTTTTAATTTCTTCTTTGATCTCCTCATTGGTCCAGTGATCTTCCAGTACTGTGGTTTTCAATCTCCATGAGGTAGGAGAGTTCCTTGCCTTCTTTTTCTTATGGTTTATTTCTAGTTTGATGCCTTCATGGTCAGAAAAGATGGTTGGTATGATTTTGATCTTGGTGTATCTGTTGATGTTTGTCTTGTGTCCCAATATCCTGGAGAATGATCTGTGTGCGCTTGAGAAAAATATGTACTCCGTTTTTTTTTTTTTTGGGGGGGGGTTTAGTGTTCTATAGATGTCTGTTAAGACCAAGTGCTCTAGATCCTTATTTAGAGCTTTAGTGTCTTTACTTATTTTTTGTCTCGTTGATCTAGCCATTGTTTATAGTGTTGTGTTGAAATCTCCCACTAGGTATGTGTTTTCTTGATGTCTGTTTTCAGAGATGACAATAGTTGTCTGATATATTTCGGTGCTCCTTCATTTGGTGAATATATGTTAATGAGTGTTATTTCTTTTTGAAGTATTGTCCCCTTGATAATAATGTAGTGACCGTTGGGGTCTCTTTTTATCTTTTTAAGTTTGAAATCTGTTTTATCTGATATAAGTATAGCTGTTCCTTCTTTCTTTTTTGGTCCATTTGCTTGTAGGATTGTTTTCCATCCTTTAACTTTGAGTGTATTTTTATCTTTTGTAGCTAAATGTGTTTCCTGGAGACAGCAAAAGTTTGGGTTTTGTTTCTTAATCCAGCCTGCGACTCTGTTTCTTTTTATTGAAGACTTTAGACCTTCTACATTTAGAGTTAATATTGATATCTTATCATCTGTATTTGCCATTTTGTTTGTCTTTCCTTTGATTTTATTTATTTATTCTTTTTAATAACTTTTTTTGGCCTTCTTTCATTGTTATTCATCCCCTCTAAGGTTCTGGCTTTAGGACTCCTTGTATTATTTTTTGGAGTGGGGGTTTAGTTGTAATGAAATTCCAGAGTTTCTGTTTGTCTGGGAAGGTCCTTATTCTTTCTTCAGAGAGGAAGGAGAGCTTTGCAGGATAGAGTATTCTTGGTTGGCATCTGTTTTCTTGGACTCTGTTGACTATATCCCTCCACTCTCTCCTTGCCCGTAGTGTTTCTTCGGAGAAGTCCGATGTCAGCCTGATAGGTTTTCCTTTGAATGTTATCTGTTTCTTCCCTCTTGTCAGCTTCATTATTTTTTCCTTGTCCTGGATTCCTGGGATCTTTACTATTATGTGTCTTGCCATATTTTTCCTTTCGTCGTGAACGTTTGGTGTTCTTCTTGCTTCTTGTATATCAATTTTCAGCTCCTTCTTCACTTTTGGGAAGTTCTCTTCAATTATCTCCTTGAATGGTTTCTCTGTTCCTACATCTCTCTCCTCTCCTTCTGGTATTCCTATAACTCTTATATTTCCTTTCCTCATGGAGTCAGATATTTCCTGAAGACTTTTTTCAGTCTTTTTCCTTTGCACTTCTCTTTCCTTTTCTGCTTTGGTTCTTTTTATTTCTGTGTCTTCAAGAGTACTTATTCATTCTTCCATTTCATCTATTCTGCTTTCATTGCTTTTCCCAGAATTCTTTAGTGCCTCCATTAATTCTTTGATCTCTTGTGTTTCTTTTACTTCCCTCTTTAGGGACTCAATTTCATTCTTTGGATTGTTGATTATTTTTCCCTTATCATTGTTTTCCTTTATGATTTCTGTCAGTTTCAATCATGGCGATTTTAAATTCTCTTTCTGGAAGGCTCAGAAGTTCTTCCAAGTTACTGTCATTGCAATCTGGGGGGTGGTTTTCTTTTTTGGTGTGCTTTTTTCCTGAGGAGTTGCTAGGTTGCATGTGGTTCTTCTATTCCCTACTGTCTGTTTTCTAATTTGCCGTATGATTTGTGACACTGTGTTGCCGGGACTGGATGGCATCTTGGGTGAACTTCTCCTCTCCCCTCTGGCTCCTCTGGGAGCCATCTGTCGGTTTCAACCAGTCTTTACTGAAGAAAGTTTCCTTTCTAAAATGCCGATGCAGGGACATGCCTCCCTGTGTGCCAGGACATGCCCCGGCCGTGGGTTCCCACTCACCCTCTGGGCTGGGACTGCAGGCCAGATTGGGCCTGGTGTGGGAGAACTTCTCAGCTCAACTCTGGCTCCTCAGGGAGCCTTCTGCTGGTTTCAGGCAGTGTTTACTGGAGAAATGTCCCTGTTTTAAAATGGCGATGTGGGACACACTCCCTGCACACCCGGTATGTCTTGGCAGTCTCAAGCAGTCTTTACTGAAGAATGGTCCCTATTCTAAAATGGTGATTCGGAGACACGCACACTCTCCTACATGCTGGATCTGCCCCAGCTGTGGGTTCCCGCTCCTGCTCTGGGATTGGACTGCTGGTCAGAAGAGTCCTGGCTTGGGCAAACTTCCCAGCTCACCTCTGACTCCTCCAGTAGCCTTCTGCGGTTTCAAGCAGGCTTTATTGAAGAAAGGTCCCTATTCTAAAATGGCAATTTGGAGACAGGAATAATCTTCTGAGCGCCCAGTCTGCCCCAGCCCCGGGTGCCCACTCCCCCTCTGGGATCGGACTGCTGGCCAGAAGGGGCCTGGCGTGGGCAAACTTCACAGCTCACCTCTGACTCCTCCGGGAGCCTTCTGCTGGTTTCAAGCAGTCTTTACTGAAGAAAGGTCCCTATTCTATGGGGTGTTGGTGATTTTTTTCTGGTCGTTAGGTGGCGCCAGAGATCTCTCCTAGTGTCCTTGGGGAGGTGTTTTTTTTCACCTCTTGGGACGGGGAACAGAGTGGTAGTGGTGGGGAAAGCCTCAACAGTTTTGGGGTGCTGTGTCTGCCTCGTGCCCCACCATCGTGGGGGACCCATGCCCCGAATTTTGTGCCCCGGGTCTCAGTTCCAAAGCCCTCAGATCCAGGATGTGGGCTGTAGCCCAGTTCAGTGTTCGCAGAAATGGCGCCTTTTGCACCCTGCTGAGCCTGGTTTCTGATTACTCAGTGAGGTATATTCACCTCAGTGAACGCCCCCACACATCTCCCTGCAAGCCTAGGTCACAGGTGCAGGGACCTGGGCAGCCCAGTCCGCATTTTCTTTTCAAGCACGCTGCTTTTCCGCACAAGCTTAACGGCTGGACTGGGGCAGTTTGTAGGTCTCCGGGAGTCTTTGTTTTTCTCTAATGGCACCTGGAGCTGTTCGCTCACCTCAGCGGTGAATCCTGCAGGGTTCTCCACAGCTCCAGTTCACGGGGTGTGGTGGCTGAAATAGTTCCTTTCCACTCACAGTCCCACTTGATGCGTAGTTTGTTCTTGTTGGTTGTTTTACTTTTTTTTTGTTTTTTCCTCCTTTCTCTTGGTCGGAGAGTGCCAACTTTGTGGGTGAGGGAGGGTAGCAGTGTTCTGAGCTTTCCTACCTTTTAGTCCTCTTTTATGGCAACTTTCTTCTTCGGGTAGTTTTCTGGAGTCATCCGTTTATCTTCCGTGTCCCAGTTCTCACTGGGACCTGCTGCTTTTCCTCCTTATTAACTTTTTTTTTTAATTATTTTTTAATGGGTGATCTTACTCGCAGTGTTTCCTCGCCGCCATGTTGATCCTCTACCTCTGAATTTTTTTTTAAGATTTATTTATTTATTATTTATTTATTTATTGATATAAGCACTGGGTACAGTCAGAAGCATGGTAGGGTGAGAGAATTCACCAGAGCCAGAGCGGGGAACAGAACAGACAGACTGACGAAATACACTGCTGAGGGGAGTAGCGGGCTTGGCAGGAGGGGTCTGTTGTGCTATGTGGGACCCTTGCCCGGCAGCCGGGGATCAAACTGGCGTTGCAGAGGCTGCAGGCAGCTTCGCAGCCCAGCGTTCAACAGCTTGCCCACCAGGGAGGCCTGGGAAAACTCTGAATTAAAGAAAACTCTGAAGTGGACTTGTGAATGGTCATTATTTTCAGAATTCAAAGAAAGTTCCTGAGAACAAAAATAACTGGTAAAAATAATTAAATGTATCTTAATACATTTAGAAAAGACTTATGTTTTATAAACATTATATCTATGTGAAGAGTAAACATTGTTTAAAAACATCAATATGACCTAAAACTGTGGTAAAAGTTTTGAATTTTTTAATTCCCCCTTTGTTATAGCAGAGTGAGTAACTTGGAGGCAATAAAATAGTAAAATAAAGGTGTAAAACCAACCGAATGTTCTGATCAACAATGAAAGAAGTGATTTAATTGAAGAAAACAATGTTACCATCATTATTTTCATAAATAGATACTCATAAAAATAGACAAAAAATATTGAGGTTGTTTGTAAGAACCAGCAAGTTACAGTCATGTCCCATCATCATATACTATTTTTGTACTTGGTACCACAGACAGTTGTACAGCAGCATATTCAGTAATCTTAGAGTGTTATCTATAACCCAAATGTGACAAAATTGTTTTTGTACTCACACATACATACATAATTGAGTTAATATGCACAATTTTTTTTCTTCAAAAGGAAGAAAAGTTATATAGTTTTAAAGATGCAAACAAATACTGCATTTAATCCCTCTATTTGGCTCCTGTGCTTATTAATGTGATTGCAGATTTAAATTGATGGAAGACCAACCAAAATACTTTCGGGTAAGTAAGCAATATTTCCACATATAGGGAACTGATTCTCTTTTACTTGGGTTCATTAACAGAAAATAAACAATTTTCTTCTATACACAGATATGGAAGTTTCTGGAGGTTCCAGATACCTCATATGCCAGGTTGAGTGTGTCATCATGATCTTTAGAAATGTCAGATGTCTTCTTAAAAGTGTCTCCTCAATGTGGTCTAAATATAAAATAATGATTTAATTTAATGGTAACACTCCAGAAGACACCCACACATATATACAATCACATGCAAACACAGACAATAAGGCTGAAACAATTTTTCCAATAAGTTTCCTTGTGTATGCAAGCAACTCCCTCATTAGTCAAGTCTTTTCTATTAATCCAGACAATTTTCCAATTAAATTACATAAAACCCAACAGGATTTAGAAACATCAATCACCCTCAGCTTCCAAATAAATTATTCTGGTGCATCCATGGAGGTTAGGCTGAAAAATAAAATGCAGGATCATTTTCTTATGTGTTTCAGGTCAGGCTAACAAATCAAACCAGTAATAAGGATAATCATTCCCTCACCATGCAAAAATTATTACTGTTGTTATGTATTGTATTTCCTTATATTCTCTATTCTCTGCTTACTCCAACCTTGAGTATTTACACATATTGATAACATACAGTGTGTGTGTCTTCCTTCTATGTCATCCACATAGTGATCAGATCATATTTCAGAAAAAAAAATGTCATCATTATAATTTTCAAGACCACCAGAATATTATCATGAATATAACAACTCCAGTTCAATTTTAGAATTTGTTGATATTTTGTTGCTGTGCTAATTTTAAATGAACCTAGTTTCCTTAACTAATTACCAAAGAATATAATTAAAATGGTCTCTAGCTAAAAATTACATTCTTTAGGTGGTAGATTGTTTCAAGTCTTCTGCTAATAATTTTCTCTTTTCTGGATGTGTGCACAAATTTGATTTTACTACATATGTGTTTTAACTTTATATCTTTATTTTTATTAAGCAGATATCATATTTGTTTATTTTTAATTTTATTGGTTTCATTTAAGTAATGTTGATTTACAGAACAATATGTGATCTGGGCCTTGATTCAGACCTCCTCAGATGCATATACCAATAGATCAGTTTCTCTATAATTAATAGAACTATTTTAATTTAAATGTTAACTAATTTTATGAGTACAAGAATTGTTTGCATAGTTGTTTTGTTTTTGTACTCAGAATGAGTGTTAATTATATGTATATTGGTTATATTTCATATATATATTGTTTCTATTTATTTTTAAAAATACACTTGGGCAGGTATGTTCTTTTCCATTTTCATAGGAAATTAACATTTTACAGTAAAAATTTTTATGATATTTTATGCTAATGATAATGGTTATTTCATATATGATTATTACGTAGGTATTATAAGCTTGATTTTCATCATATTATTTATTGAGAAAATATTTAGTCAGATGAAAAAACACGAGGAATGTATCCTATCACATGAAAAAAAATATAAAATTGCAACCACAAATCCATTGTGGTTGCAATAGTATAAAAAGAGATAGAATGATTAATAAAAAGGAAAAGGTAAATAAGAAACTTCATGAATGTGAATGTATTAAGTATATAAAACTTTTAAATATAAATAAAAATTAATGCCATACAGCATGATAACAATAGTATGCATTTAACAATGTATTTTAGGGCATTCATGGTAGTCTATGAGTTAAGTCTCTGCACTATCACCAAAATGGCCTGAGTTGGATCCCTGACCAGGGAGCTGACCCACATGGCACAACAGACCTCTCCTGTCTCATCTGCTGCTCCCCTCAGCACTGTATTTCAGTAGATCCACCACTCTGTTCCCCATTCTGTCTCTGGTGATACTCTTACCACCACACCTCTGGCCTACACCCAGTTCTTCTATGATAAATAAATAAATAAATAAATAAATAAATAAATAAATAAATAAATATTCAAATATATATTATTAATTCTATTATATACATTTGGGTTTCTTTTCACTGAAATGCTCGATAATCACATAATCATCTCCCTAACCTATGTTTTCATGACTGAGTCAAGTAAAATAAAATGCTCCTCATGATTGTTAGTATTGAGAAATACTTTCATATTAATAATGATTTCTTCAAATAACTTCATCCTTTCCTTCACTGAAAGGTTATATAATAATAATTTTTGAATGGTTCCATTTTGTCTTATAGACAACATAACACAGAAATGATGTGTGATGGCTATATGAAGGAATATGGGGAATTTCACTATGAGTGGGCTTCTACTGTTGGGATTTTCTGCCACAGCTGAGCTAGGACTTGTCCATACTTCTCTGTTCTTAGTCTTATACATGGTGGTGGTAACTGGAAATATCTTCGTTATCACAGCAACTTCCATAGACAATAGTCTCCAGTCACCCATGTATTTCTTCCTGAAACATCTCTCCTTCCTGGATCTGTGCTATATTTCTGTGACTTTGCCAAGGTCCATTCACAACTGTTTCATGCACAGAGGCTACATTTCCCTAGGGAAATGCATAGTGCAGTGTTTTGCTTTCACTCTCTTTGCGGCTGCTGAGATGTCCATGCTCATGATGATATCTTATGACTACTACGTGGCCATCTGCCTTCCACTGCACTATGAAATCATCATGGATGCCAGCACATGTGTTCACGGAGTGATAGGCGTCTGGATCAGTGCAGTCATCTCTGGAGCCTTGTACACATCTGGTACTTTCTCCGTGCATTTCTGTGGTTCCCATACCATTCACCAGTTCTTCTGTGACATCCCCCAACTCCTGAAACTCTCTTGTTCTAATCAGTACATCAGCGAGGTTGGGGTCAGTGTCTTCCTAGCTGCTATGGCCTTTCTTGGTGTCATCTTTACTGGAGTGTCCTACTCACAAATATTCTCTACTGTGCTGAGGATGCCATCTGCTGAGGGCATAGCTAAGGCCTTTTCCACTTGCCTTTCCCACCTCGCTGTGGTCATTTTATTCATTTCAACTGGCATCTTTGAGTTTCTCAAGCTACCTTCTGACTCTCCAAGTGCACTGGACATTTTGCTCACTATTATGTACACAGTTGTGTCCCCAACACTCAACCCAATGATCTACAGCCTGCGAAATCAAGCCATAAAGTCATCTCTGAGTAAAGTTTTCCAAAGAAGACAAGACTGACTCTTTTGTTGTAGCCCATTGTTAATTCTTAGTTGGGAGACATGTTCACAATATGTTGGGAAAACTGTTGGGTTAAATAAATCGAAGTGAGTGAAAATTAAATGAGTTTATGAAAGAATCAAGGCTGTGGACTCAAGCCTGGGAACAACCTACAGATAATTCAGAAAAGTTGCCCAAGCTTTGTGCTCTTGGATGAAAATATTCTCTAATTTCCAGAGGAATAAGGCAAGGATCTGGGGAAATGTCTAGTTGTTGTTGTCTGTGCATTGATTAAAAAAAAAGATGAGAGTGTCATCTACCCAGAATTGGGAGAGTTAGCTCTTCCATAAACCTTGATATCTGTCTATTTTGAAGTTACTAATTTGCCCAGAGAAAGCAGTTTCCAAAATGCTGTTTTATCTCAAAGTACATTTCTCCTGGATATAATATATTTAGGTCTAGACCAGTTATATTTTCACTCATGACTGTGTCCTTTATTTAGGAATAGAGAGGGAGGGGGCCCAAACTGATACTCACATTGTGGTGAGCCAAACAGGCAACCAGAAATTTACCGGTAAATTGAGAAACTAGCACATTGACTGTCATATCAGTCATTCAGTAGCACTATGAAAATTACTTTCGTAAACAGTGTAGATTACTATGTCGCTGCACAAAACTAGGTGTGAGAAAAAGTTCCATAATTTTAAAGAAGCCAGTGTAGTCTCTTCCCTGATGATTTCTGTCAGGATGATGGCAAACAGTAACATGAGGTTCTTTCTCATTTTCACTATTCCCCTAGGAGTTGGGATATCATATGGTGTCTGTGAACTCAGTAGAACTACCTGACTCTCAGCACCCATTGACCAGTTAGCACCCCACTAAGGCTCTATCTACTTCAGGGCCTCCCGGAGCAATACACAGGGGTCACTCTGCAACTCTCTCTATACCACTTTGTTGTCTCTGAAGATATATGGATTACTTGACACTCAAGTGAGAGAAATATTAAATCACACAATAATCTTTGAGTTGCTCAGAAATACATATTCTTAAATGTTAAAATCACTTATGGAAATAATGGCAAATTAATGGCTTTATTGTATACTAACAAAAGGAATAGTGATGTTTAAAGATAGGTAAATAAACTTATGGATGTATAGTGAGCAGTGATCAGAACTTCGAAATCAATGGATGTATAATCATCTCATATCTCAAATAAAGACATAACTAATGAACTGAAAGACAAATTTTAAATGTGATAATATGAAATTCTGCCAAATAAACTCACGAAACAGTGGGAGAAAACAGCATGAAAAAGAGATTGAATCATAAATGATAGAAAAGGAGAGTCTATCAGGCTTATAAAAGTTCCCAAACACCATTTCATCTATGTTTCCACACTTTAAAGGTAAAGATAACAGACAATATTGAAAAAGATTTTTCTATTTTTTCCAAAATTAATAGAAATTTAAAAATTTTGTCTTGAGAAACAAAATTTTTGATACATATAAAATAAATTCAAAAGCATGGTATCTTACTGAACATTTGAAATAACATACCAAACAATAATTATCATTAAAATTTTCTTCTTTATTCTTTATTTCAACAATCCATTGTATAATTAATTTTGCAAGCTGTGAAGTAGTTTTGATTCATTTTATTCAAATGGTATATGATGGATTCTGTATCTTTATTTATTTATTTATTGTAATTTTATATATTTTTACATTATTTTTCATTTTTGCACAATGTATGCATTTTCATATTGGTGATAGTCCCCTTACAATCCCACCCCCTTATTTTGACCATAATCCTTCCTACCTCCCCATCCCATAGTGTGTCTCTGGTTTATAGTTGCTTGTTGATTTTGATTTTTACTTTATTATAATTAGTCTTTTTCCTGGTCCTGTATTTAGATTTTCTAAATTCCTGCTATTAATGAGAGCATCCACTATTTTTCTTTTCTTTCTGGCTTATATTGCTGAGCATGATCCCTTCCAGCGCCATCCATGTTGCTGCAAATTGCATGAGTTTATCTTTTTTGATTGCTGAGTAATGTTCATTGTGTATATGAACCACAACTTCTTGATCCAGTCATCTATTTTTGGGCATTTGGGTTGTTTCCAAAGCTTAGCTATTGTAGACAGTGCTGCTATAAACACAGGGGTGCGGGTGCCCTTTGGGATTAATGTTTCTGTGTCCTTTGGGTAAATACCTACGAGTAGAATTGCTGGATCATATGGAAAGGAATCTCCACACAGCTTTCCATAATGGTTGGACCATTTTGCACTCCCACCAGCAGTGTGGGAGTGTTCCTTTTTCTCCACATCCTAGCTAACATTTGTTGTAGCTACTTTTTTTCCCACACAACACTAATAATAAAGGACTGATCACAAAAATCTACAAAGAGCTAAAGAGACTCAACAAAAACAAAGTAAATAATCCTGTCATTGGCAGAAGAGCTGAAAAAGAACTTCTCCAAAGAGGAAGTGCAAATGGCCAACAGGCATATGAAAAAAATTTCAGCATCACTTGTAATCAGGGAAATGCAAATCAAAACTACAATGAGATACCATCTTACAGCAGTGAGAAAGATACATTTTAAAATATTAATTTTTTTGTCTTGCAAAACAAATATTTGCTGATATATGTAAAATGTATTCAAAAGCATGGTATCTTATTGAAAATATAATATAACAAAGACAAAACATTTATAATTTCTGCTAAAATTTTACCATTTTATTCTTTATTTCAACAGTCCATTGTAAAATTAGTTTTACAAAAGTTGTGAGGTAGAAATTTTGGTTTCTTTTATTCAAATGATAACTGGTGGATTCTGTGTCTTTAAATGAGAAATCATGTCCTCAGAATTTCAGTGCCATTAATTGAGAAATATTGTTTTCTGATGAATTTCACCTGTATTTTGTTAAATGATGGTATAAGTGTGTGAGTTTCTAGTCTGTTCTATTAATGTATAGGTTCATGGTTATAATATCAACTCTGTTCAGAACTAGTTTCACAGTCCTTACTATATTAAGGACTCAAAGTTTTTCAGCTCTTTTCTTCCAGATTGCTATGCTTCTCTAGAGTCTTTCAATATCCTTACAAGCTTTAGAATCCCCAATGGCAAACTATTAAATTTATATATTAAGCAGGAAAAGAAATAATATCTTCTAATCCATGACCAGAATATATATTTTTTTTTTACTTATGTCATCAGGAATACTTTTCTCCTTTATAACAGTTTTTCACTGTAATGGTTTTTGAATTTTTTTAAAATCAAATCAATTTCTTTTTAAAATGACTTAAGTATTTATTTATGCATACAAGAAGTGGGGTACAGGCCAGAGGTGTGGGGGATGAGAGGATTTATCAGAGACAGAGTGGGGAGCAGAACAGGCAGATTGATTGAAATATACCCCTGAAGGGAGCAGCAGGTGAAACAGGAGAGTTCTGCTGCACCATGGGGTTCAGGTCCCTGGCTAGCAAGGGATCAAACTCATTCTGCCATGGCTGCAGATAGCTTCATAGATCTGCAACTTAACCCCTTGTGCCACCAGGGAGGCCCTCAAATCCATTCTCTAAATGGATACCACATGTCATTATAATATCATTATTTCAAGTGTGCATGATTAAAAATCAACTTGTGTATATATTACATCAAGTTCAACACTAAAGCTCCATATTATTGACATATTTTACCTGCGTCACCCCCTCCTATTCTCCTTTCCCTTTGGAAAGCACTAGTTGTTCAAAAGTTTTTTTGTTGTTGTTGTTGTTGTTGTTAGTTCATCTCTTTGTTTTCTAACTATACAGCACATGAGCAAAATCATATGTTGTTCTTCTTTGACTGATTCCACTAAACATAATAATCAAAGGCTCATCAAGGTTGTGACAAATGGCAGATTTTCAGCCATTTTAAATCTGTAATAATCTATTGTGTGCATGTGCCACATCATTCTTTGTTGTCTTTTTTTTTTTTTTTCCTTTTGGCTAACTCTGTCTCTGCTTTTATTATTTATATATATATTACATCATTGTTCATTTATTTTTTTTTAATTTATTTCAACAGTCCATTGTAAAATTTGCTTTCCTTTCTCAGGTGTAGTCCTTATAGAATTTCCACCACCATTTCACCTGTGCACCAACACCATAGTCCCTTATGCTGTTCCCTCCCTTCTTTTGATCCCTTCCTCACCCCTTCTCTGCAGAATGTCTGTTTTAGAATTGCCTGCTGATTTTGATAGGCACTTGTGTTGTTTCTACCTCTTTGTTGGTGTAAATACAATCTCTATTTTAAAATACTGGTTTCACATTCTTTTAATGATAACCAAGAATGGAATGTCTGGATCATATAGTAGATCTATTTTTAAATTTTTTTTTTTTTTAAATTTTATAGAGGCATGTTTATTTATTTCTTTATTTTATTTGTTTGTTTGTTTTGTTTATACATGCACTGGGTACAGTCAGAAGTGCGGGAGGGTGAGAGAATTCACCAGAGCCAGAGCGGGGAGCAGAGCAGGCAGAGGGATCGAAGTACACTGCTGAGGGGAGCAGCGGGCGGCAGGAGAGGTCTGCGCGCCATGTGGGACCCTCCTCCGGAGCCGGGGAGCAGCCGGGGATCGAACCGGCATCGCAGAGGCTGCGGGCAGCTTCGCAACCCAGCGCTCAACCGCTGCGCCACCGGGGAGGCCCTATTTTTAAATTTTTGAGAAATCTGCATCTTGTTCTACATAGTAGTTGCATTAATATACCAGTGTATAACGATTCCCATCTCTCCTCCTCTTCTCCAGCACCTGTGCCTTCTTGTCTTCTGGATAATGGCCTCTCACAAGCTTGAGATGAGATGTGATTGTGGCTTTGATGTACATATCCTACAATAAAATAATTGAACATCTTTTCATGAGACAGTTGGCTATCTGTCATCTACAGTGAGCACCTATTCAGATTTTCTGGCCATTTTTAATTGGGCTGTTTGTTTTTTTCATTTTAAATTGTATGAACTGATTATATTTTTTTAGATATTAATCCCCTATCTGATATACAGTTTGTAAATATATTCTCCTATTAGTAGGTCATCTTTTACTTCTAATGATGGTTTCCATCACTGTGCAGAAGGTCTTTAGTTTGATGCAGTCCTTTGTTGATTTTGTTGATTTTGTGTTTGTTCCCCTTGATGTTAGAGTCTAATCCCCAGAGTCATATCTAAGCTGATGGCAGTAAACCTATTGCTTCTGTTTAATTTTTTTTAAAGATTTTATTTATTTATACAAGAACTGGGGTACAGGTCAGAGGCACAGGAGGGTGAGAGAATTCACCAGAAACAAAGCAGGGAGCAGAACAGGCAGATGGACCAATGACACTGATGAGAGGAAGAGCGGATGAGGCAGGAGATATCTGCCACACCATGTGGGTTTCTCTCTGGCTGGGCTGGGAATAGAACTAGTGCTGCAGAGGCTGAGGACAGCTTCACAGCTTGCGCTCAACCCGCTGCACCACCGGGGAGGCCCTATTGCTTCTGTTTAATCCCAAGTAATTTTATGGTCTCAAGTTTTCACTAAAGAAAATATCAATGAATTTATAGTCTATGCTTCTTTCCTCATGTTTTAGGTCATACCTTCAAGGTTTTAATCCACTTTCAATATGTTTTTGTAATAAGGTGCAATTCCAGGTAACTGGGTGCAATCATTACATCAACTCAACAGAGAAATACTCTGTAGGAACAAATAATGTAATTACAAATTTTGGTCCCAGGGTGTTGCCCAGGAATACCAATACCCACAGCACCAAAGACCCTGCTAGTGCCAAAGTGACTTCATAGTCTAACCTCCAGAGGCCAAAGAAGGGTTGAAACGAAGTTATTTTCTCTCAAGTTCAGATAATTCTGAATGTAACTGAACTCAAGAAATCAAGACTTTGAGCTAAATGTCAGCTACCCACACTGACAGCTTCTCCTTCAGTTGCAGAGAGAAGTTCTTGATTATGCTCTGGTGAGTTTCCTTAGGTTCTAAAAAGATAGATTACACTAAAAAATGAAAAGCACTCAAATTACTGGTTTTTGAGTGAATGAGAGATGAGCCTCTGATATTTAACCTGTAAAATATGAAATATCATGCGTGATCTATGATTATTTACTTGGAAATTATGATCTGGGAGAGAACATTGTAAACTCTTTCCTTTCCAGAAACATTTTGCAGAGTGCAGTTCCCACCTCCCTAGTCATGCCTTTCATTACACAACCATATTAGAAGTATGCAGTGTGAATGTGTGATGGGATGACACTCTGATACTCCTTGTATTCACATTATTCACTGAGTCTTATAATTGCTACATATAAATGATAGGAGGTGCTTGCAAGTCAGAAATCACAGATAAATTGTTCAAATATGGTACAAAAATGAAAAATGGGAGGGATTTAAACATATTGATGAGAATAAAGTCACTACATATTCCAATTTTCACAGTCTAAAGATCAAAAAGAAATCTTTTAGATTGAAAGATTATGACTTAAAATTCCTTCAAAGCATTATTGTAGCCTGCTGATCTAATTCTCAGTGAAAGTTGTGAAGTAGAGAAAATTCAGAAAAATTCTGGAAATGACTTTTTAATGGCCAAAATTTTAGACATATAGGGAAATTTAGGGAATTTTTAAAATTTAAGGAAATATTTAGAAATATAGGGAATAAGACTTTTAAGAAAAATAACTGGTAAAATTCATAAAGGGCATCACTCAATACAATGAACAAAAACTTTTATTATTTTTTGAAACATAATATCTACCTAATGTTTAAACATTAATGGTTAAAAAACATAAATACTCACCAAACATTGTGATATGTTAGATTTTGAATACCACCATAAAAATAAGACAGTGAATAAGCTGGAGAGAATGAAATAGTTGAATGAAAGAAGTAAAACTGTGGATTTGCACTGAATGGAGGACTTTCATAGAAGAAAAAAGTGACAATGTTCATCTTCTTATCTTCTTATTTAAAGTAATAGCTCATAAAGAAAGGCTAAATTATCCTGAAACAATACCTAAAAGCCAACAAAAGAGACTCTTTAAATCTCTTTATACCACTGCCTCTTTTTTAGGTATACAGACGGTTGTGGCTACAGCATATTAACTGCTAGTTAGACATTTACAAACCATAATGTGACAAATATCTTTTTACACATCCACAAACACACAGATGTTTGGTTTAATGTTCATATGTATGTAATGTTAAAAATAATTAAATATTTTTTCAAGAGGTAGAAAAGACAAGCAAAGATTTAAAGATGAAAACCAAAATTGCATTTAATTTCACTATATGGCCACTGTATAAATTATTAACATTAGTCTATTTAAATTAATGGAAAGAGCAAAGAAAGTACTTCTGTGTAAATCAAGAAATATTTTCATCCATAAGGAATATACCGTTTTTGTTGGGTAGCATGAAGAAAATTAAGCCACCTTCTCCCAGATACACAGAATTAGAAGTTCTTGGAATCTCCAGAAACCTCACTGCTCAGTGTCAGTCTCCAGAAACAATGCCTGGATGAGCAAATATGTCATTATAATGTCTAGAATTGTCAGGTGTCATCTTTAAAGTCTCTCTTCAATATTTTTAAATATAACATTAGTTGCTTTAATTTAACAGTATTATAATGTCCCTTTGTAATACACAGAAAGACATACATGCTTACACACCCATTCCCAACAACCACTCCCCCCCCACACACATACACATGACCAATTTTTAAATAAGTTTTACTTGATGTAAGCAGGGATTCACTCATTGGTTCCAAGTCTTTTCTATCAAAATGTTATCCTAAAAAATTTATTCAGTTATAATTTAAGATTTTCAATATTTTTTTCTGCTGGAGCACTAATTTTAAATGAGCATAGTTTTCTAAATATCAATTATTCAGGTGACTATTTAAAATGTCACCTAGATATAAATTTCTTGATTTAACATACAGGCTGTTTCAAAGCTTTTGCTAAATAATTTGCTCTTATCCACACAGCATGCACAAATTTCACCATAATGTTTGGCTGTTTTAAGTTTTTTCTGTATTTATGTGAAATAAACATAATATTTGATATTTTTAATAGCATTAATTTTATTGTTATAGCATCGATTTACTGCACTATATGATTTTGGGTCTACATTTTCTTCTTCAGATGTATGATAACACTAGATTTCTTTATTCATAATTAATAATACTGAGTATTTTACTTTTCATCTTGACCAATATTCTGGTTACAAAAATACAATTCATAGATATTCAATATATTATTTAATTAAGAATTTAAGTAAAATTATTTTTTCATGTGTATATTAGTGATGATATTTTCTTATAAAAATACACTGCAAAAGGTCTGTTCTTTTCCATTTCCTTAGGGAAATTAACATTTTTCAAATGAATTTTTATGATCTTTTGTGTGAATGATACTGATTATTCATATATCATATTTATTGCATAAGTCCTACTAATTTTGAGTTGCATAATTCCAGTTAATGTGAAAATACATGGGAAAAATGGAGAGATTTTCCTCTTATATATAAAATAAAAAATTGCAATTATAAATCAATTGTATATAATAGGATATGATATATAGACAATTAATGAGAAACAATAAGTAGATAAGAACATTTAATAATGCGAGTACATTGAACTAAAAATTATAATATAAATGAACACTGAGTATTCCATACTGCTATTAATGTATTTATATATTTTAAAGATCTTATAACTTTTACTATGCACATTCATTTTTCATTGATTGAAATGGGTGATTAAAATTTAGAACCTTGTTTACCCAAGTTTCCGTAACTGAATAAAAGCATATTGAAATTTCTTGACATGGCTTTTAGTATACAGAACAACTTCACATTTGTGATGAAGTGTGATTTCTACAAATGACTTCTTGGCCAACTTGATTGAGTCCAAGTTAGGTTATATGTAAAGGAAATTTCAATTTTCTTTCATGAATCCCAACTTGTCTTGCAGTTACCATCACTGGGAAATTAAGAAGGACTATGGCTAATTTCACTATGAGTGGATTTCTTCTGATGGGATTTTCTGCCAAGCCTGAATTAGAACTCTTCCTTGCTTCTCTGTTCTTAGTCTTATATATGGTGGCGGTAACTGGCAATATCCTCATTATCACCACAACTTCCATGGACAATAGTCTGCAGTCACCCATGTATTTTTTCCTGAAACATCTCTCCTTTCTGGATCTGTGCTACATTTCCGTGACTGTGCCAAGGTCAATTTATACATCTTTCATACACAGTGGCTACATTTCCCTCGGGGAGTGCGTAATGCAGTGTTTTGCTTTCACTCTCTGTGCTGAGGCTGAGCTGTCCATGCTTACAGTGATGTCCTATGATCGCTACGTGGCCATCTGCCTTCCACTGCGCTATGAAATCATCATGGATGTCCGTACCTGTGTTCTAGGAGTCTTGAGTGTCTGGATCAGTGGCATCATTTCTGGAACCATGCACACAGCTGCCATTTTCTCCATGCACTTCTGTGGTTCCCATATTATTCACCAGTTCTTCTGTGACATCCCCCAGCTCCTAAAACTCTCTTGTTCTGATGAATTTATCAGCGATATTGGAGTCAGTGCCTTCCTGTCTTTTGTCGCATTTCTTTGTGTCGCCTTTATTGGCCATTCCTACATCAAGATATTCTCTACTGTGCTGAGGATGCCATCTGCTGAGGGCAGAGCTAAGGCCTTTTCCACTTGCCTTCCCCACCTTGCTGTGGTCATTTTATTCCTTTCAACTGGCGTCTTTGAGTTTCTCAAGCCACCTTCTGACTCTCCAAGTGCACTGGACATTTTGCTCACTATTATGTACACAGTTGTGCCCCCAACATTCAACCCAATGATTTACAGCCTGCGAAATCAAGCTATGAAAGCAGATCTAAGAAAGGTTTTCCAAAAAGGACAAGCCTGAATCTTTTGTCGAGGCCCAACTGTAAATTCCAGTTGAGAGAGATGTTGAATATTTATTGGGAAAACTATTGGCTTATATAAGTCCAGACAAGTGAAAATTGAGTTTATGGAATAATTAAGACTGAGGACTCTAGTCTTGGAACAACTCTAGATAGTTCTGAAAATTCTGCCTGAACTTTGAACTCTCAAGAGATTTTATCTAAATTACAAGGAAACTTTTAAAGATACAGACAGGGGCCTATCTTATGCATTTATGTGATGTCTTCTTGAAGAATACAGAGTACGGAGCACGTTGTTAAGATTTTCCCCATTTAACGTTCCATGTATAGGAGGGGGAAATTTAGCCCTGCCATAAAGATGAAGTTGTTTTTTTTTTTTTTTAAGTTACTGATTTTTCAGAGGCAGCAGTATCTAAAATGCTTTTTCACAAAACAAACAAACAAACAAAAAAAGAAAACCGGAAACACTTTTCCTGGGCGGTTTCGGTCCGTACTATCCCCAGCTGCATCTTTACTTTTGATTTATGCACTTTTGTGGGATAAGGGGACATGGAAACCACTAGTGTAAACAATTTGGTTAACCAAACATCATACAGTCAAGCACAAATAAAACTAACAGGAAGTGAGCATAAGGGAAGTGGTCATATTAGAGTTTTGTCATAACTGAGTAACAGCAATATCCACACAATCGCTCTATAAACATTACTCCTCCAATGCAATGGAACGACCAGACTCTCAGCACCCATTGGCTCATTTAAGACTCTGAAGCTCACAGGCCTCCTTGAGCCATGTGCTGAGGTCACTCTGCAAATATCTCATTATGCCATTTCTTTGCCTCTATAAAGTTGCAATGGTTCAATTGCCACACATGTGGGAGGCATGTTTAAATAGCAATAATCTGTGAGTGCTGCAGAAATACATGTTATTAAATGTTAAAAGGATATAAGGAGAAAAATAGAAATATTATTAATAGAATCCTCTGCTAACAGAACTAAAAATATAAAAGGATAAAGAGTAAATATATGAATATAATGTGTAGTGATCAGAATTTATGAATGAATGCATGCATTAATCAGCACATTACAGAAGGAAAGACAGAATTAGTGAACTGAAAGTTAATTTTTCAAATGAAAAATGAGCATTTACACCAAAGGAGCAAATGAAGCAGTGGTAAAACTTCATGAGAAAGTACCTGAATAGGGCCTCCCTGGTGGCACAAGGGGTTAAGATGCAATCTGTGAAGCTGTCCTCAGTCTCTGCAGCACGAGTTCAATCCCTGGCCGGCCAGGGAGCAACACTCATGACACAGCAGACCTCTCCTGACTCTCCCACTGCTTCCCTTGGCAGTGTATTTCTGTAGAGCTGCCTGTTCTGTTCCCGGCTCTGTTTCTGGTGAATCCTCTTACTCCCCACACCTCTGGCCTGTGCCCCAGTTCTTGTATGCATACATAAATAAATCTTTAAAAAAAAGAAAGTAACTGAATAAAAATGATAGAAAAGGAGATTCTATCATTGACTTAATAAAAGTTCGCAAACATCATTTGATGATTTTCCATGCTTTGAAGGCATGGACAAGAGACAATATTTTATAAAATAATTTTTCTGTTTCTTTTACAGAATTTCTGTAGCTATAAATCTTTAGTTTTGAGTAACAAATATTGGCCAATATGTGTAAATAAATCCCCCAGTGCAACACTGATTGAAGTTTAAAGTGATAAAAACATATTAATAATTACAGTAAAGGCTTTACCCTTTCTCTTTTGCTTTCACTAATTAATATTAAGATTCTTTTTGCATAGGGTAGCCATTGTGGTTTGTTATATTCAAAGTGCTATCCAGAAGATTCCATGTCTTTAGGTGAGAATTAGTTTTCCCAACGAATTTCAGTGCAATTGAGTAAGTATTTTTTGCTAATGAATGTCACCTGAGTTGTCAAATGATGGTACAGGTATGGGAGATGCTAATCCTTTCAATTGATGTGTGTGTTCATGTGCATAATACCAAACTCTAAAATGCTGTAGTCTCACAGTACCTTATTATATTATGGGCTCTATGTTTTCCAACTATTTTCTTCCAGATATTCTAGGCTTCACTGTGTTCTTTGTGTATTCAGACAAACTTTAAAATCAGTTTTCCAATTTCCAAACATTCCAGCTGAGATTTTGATAGGAATTACATTCAATCCATACATAAGACAGAAAAATTAAAGATCATGTCTTCCAATCCATGACCATGATGCACTTTGCATTTGTTTAAATCTGTCAAATTTTTCTTCTATGTGAGATATATATATATATATATATGGTTTAAATATTTTGTACATTTTTTAAATACATGACTCTTTTTCTTTACAAAAATAATTTTGCTTTTCAACATTATGTTAGTTTCAGGTATGTGCAATTAAAATAAATTTGTGTTTATATTGCATTAAATTCACTACTAAAGCTCTTGCTCTTTTCCTTTCCCATAAAATTGACATGTTTATCTGATAAACTCCATCTCTACCCACTGGTAGCTACTAATGAGACCAAAAGTTTATTTTTGTATTATTTGGCTCATCTCTTTGTTTGGCATCTCTATATAGCACAAGTGAGTGAAATCCTACTTATTAGTCTTTGTATAAGTGTGTCATTGAGCATAATACCCCAGGGCCATCCATGCTATTGCAAATGGCTGATTTCAGCCATGGGACACTTGAGTAGTATTCCACTGTGTATATGAGCCACATCTTCTGTAACTGATTATCTTTCCCAGGATACTTAGGTTGTTTCTAGCTTTTGGCTATTGTTGATAATACTTCAATAAACATAGTGGCATATGTATTTATTTGATGTAATGATTTTGTATTTTTTAATATATACACAGAAATGGGATTACTTTAATTTCTGTTTTTAATATTTTTTTTCTTATTGAGGTAACAGTGATTTGCACACTGTATATGATTCAGGGGGACAAGCTCACACCCCTATCTGATGTATACAATCATCCTACACTCAACATCAAATCACTTTGTGTATATAGGTAATTTTAAAGCACTGTTCTGTTGTTTCCATACCTTGGCTACTGTAAATTAGACTTCAATTAACATAGGTTGCATATATTTCTTCAAATTAGACATTTGGGAGTCCCTGTGTCATAGAATTGCTAAGTCATATAGTAGATCTGTATTTCATATTTGAGGAATCTGCAATATTTTCCCATAGCATGGACTAGCCTGTATCTTCACCAACAGTGCGCAGGGTTTTATTTTTTTCCTTATCTTCATCAATATTTGCTGTATCTATTGTTTTTCTTTTTTTTAAGATTTATTTATTTATGCATACAAGAACTGGGAAACAGGCCAGAGGTATGGGGGTGGGGGTGAGAGGATTCATCAAAGACAGAGTGGGGAGCAGAAAAGGCAGATTGGGTGAAATACACTGCTGAGGGGAGCAATGGGCGAGTCAGGAGAGGTCTGCTGCGCCATGTAGGTAGCTCTCTGGCCAGGGACGAACTTGAGCTATAGTGGCTGCTGATACCTTCATAGGTTGCGTCTTTACCCTTTGCAGCACCAGGGAGTGCCCTGTTTTTCTTTTTTGAATATGGACCACTGTTACTGCAGTGAGGTGGCATTCATAGTTTTGATTTGCATTTCCCTGTTGCTAAGTTATTTTGATAAATTTTTCAAGTGCCTTTTGATAATCTATATGTCTTCTTTGAGAATTGTCTAGTTCTTTTGCTCATTTGTTTATTTGTTTCCTTTATTTCTTTCCTTTTTGTTGATTTTTTTGAGTTATTTGGAGCGTTCTTGTGAGATGTATGATGTGTAATTATTTTCTCCTGTTCAATATGGTGTCATTTTGTTTTTATGAAGCAAGAAATGTAGAAAGAAACAAAGAAAAAAAAGTCAGAAAACAACTCTCAAGGTAGCATCAATGTCTATAACATTTTAATTATAACTTAAAGTATAAATAAATTGAATTCTCTCAAAAACAACTCCATGTTAACACTATGTTGAAAATTCTAAACAATTCTAAACAAGACCCAACTCAAAAGAACAGACTTCTGATGATAAGATGACCAGGTTGGGGAATCCAATGGCAAGATGGTGATTTTGGTTAATAATACCTAACTACGTACTTCAAAGTTGTTAAAAATAAGAAAAATGTTCTTATGACAAAACAGATATAGAAATTATGTGACATGATTCATTTATTAGCTAATACTACATTACCTAATACTACTAGATTATCATTTTATAAATTATTTGTGGCAAATAAAAACATTATATATCTTAAATGTGTACAAAGTTCTATGACAATTGAACTTTGTCAATAAATTTGGAATAAACCCAGGCCTGAGTACTTCCTGTCTGCAAGGCACATACTTTAGTTTTAGGAACTCTCATAGTATGAAGTGAAAAGGATGGAAAACAATATTCCATGCAAATGGAAAATAGAAGACAACAGGATAGTGACTCTTACATCAGATAAAAGAGGCATTAAGTGAAAAACTTTAAAAGAGGAAAAAAACCCCTTTTTTTACATAATGATAAAACTTTTTACAAAATGGTTATTTGAAAATACAAACAAAATTGAAAACCCTTTATCCAGACTAACAAAAAGAACTTACTTAAGTAAAATCAGAATGGTAGAGGAGACATTACAACACATGCCACTAAGAAGAAGGATCATAAGAGACTAATATGAACATTGAAATGATAACAAATTTAATAACCTTTTGGAAATGGACACTTTCTATAACCATACAAGATATGAAGTCTAAATTATAAAGAATAAAAAATGTGACAAACCAATTTTGAATAAAGAGGCGGAGCAAGCTCCAAAAATGATAAAAATCATGATGATTTAGGCAGGCAGACAAAGTTTTTGGAAAAATCCAATATCCTCTCATGATAAAAACTACCAATTTGTGCAGTGGGATGCACCTCAACATTATAAAGTCCCTATATGTAGCCATGTTTTATGCATGTTTTATTAACTCATGTTCTTGAAATTTATGTATTGAAAATATATGTATATTTTGGAAAATCATTTCATTTTTGTGTACAAAGCAAAGGTAACTTGAATTTTGTTATTCAAATTTTTATAATTTTGCTATGACTTTAGACTCAGAGAAGTTTAGAGGTAGAAAAAAAATTAGAGATCATCATGGAGAACATCCTACCCAAATTAAAAGTATGTGTTTCCACTTCTATGTAGACTGTTAAGCAAATTTGGCCTGAATAACTATAGGTCCTCAATGCATTTTCAGAACATTGTATTTACTAATCAAATGTTAAAACATATGGCTTATGTTGAACCAAATCTTCTTTGCTATTTATGTCTTTACTATTTATTTTCTTAATATGTGAAAAGACAGTCTAATCCTACTAACAATACTCCAGATAGTGTTTCCACTTATATGATTTTCTGTAGTCATTTAAATTTTGAAATTCTAATTTTTCACTTCTCATTTTTAATCTGTTTGTCCTCCATGAACTCAACAACTTGCAAGTGTACACATTTTTAAGTTGCATTTTTTCAGACATATTTCTTTGTTGTTTTATGTCATCAGATCTATATATTTTTTTCTCATTCCTTAAAATAGAAGATTTATTCTCAAATTAAGGAGCACTGATATAAATGCTGAATGGTTGACTTAAATTGCAACTTTGTAATTTATGAACTATTTAGCTCATAAATGTGTGATGCATTGACAATTAGTTGAATTATTGTGTTGAAATGATAGTTTATATATTGCAGAAACCAATTTAGATCTATTTTGTGGCATTAAAGGATTGGGAAGGTCTCACGCGTGAAATGATACCCAGGGATGAAGACTTGTTTTTAATAATGAAATGCATGCTTGTTAACTATTCAGTGTGGGCTTAATCTTGAAACAGTGTGTTTATTTTCATAGTAATTATTATGTCACACTAGACAAACCATAGGCCCTACCACAGATTCTAAAATGTGACTACTTGGTACTTCTCCACTGAAAGTAAAATTAAATTGCCATTTAGTGGCATAAGATTAGGGAGTAATTCATTGCTTCACTAGTAGCAATCAAATGGTATTTAGCCCTTTTCAGATAAGGGGTATGTTTATTAGGCATTATAGTATTATCTACTTAAAATTAAACTAATGACTTCCCACGTCATTTGATAGAACTAAACTAAGTTTTGGGGGGGTATTCATGAATGTAACATATAATATTTTTCAATAATTTTGTCAATAAACACAAATAACTTGAAATTCCAGGTTACTCGGTATGATAATTAACCCAACTCAACAGAAAAAAAATTCTCTGTAGGACCAAAAATATTATTACAAGTTTTGGCCCCAGGGTATTTACCAAGAACACCAAATACCCACTGCATTTACAAATTCTTCCTATGCCAACAAAACTTATTGTCTAACCCCCAGAGACCAAAGAAGGATTGAAATGGACTTATGTTTTCTTGACGATACAGATTTTTTCTGAACTTTGAGCGAAGTGTCAGCTGCTCACACTGAGAGCTTCTCCTTCTGTTGAGGGAAGATGTTCTTGAATATGTTCCGGTGAGTTTCCTTAGGTTTTATAAAAAGACAGATTACACATAATAATGGAAAGCCTATAAGCTACTTATTTAGAATGGGTGATATATCAAATTACTGCCATTTAACTTGTAAGACATAAAATATGCTAGGTATGATTATTTTAATGTAAATTAGGTTTCTGGAAGGAGGGAAGAGAACATGGTAAACTTCCATTCCAGCATCATTTCGTGAAGTGCAATTCTTACCTCCTAGAAATGCTTTCTTTAAATAATCGTCATAATTGTAATTCAGCATTATTTTTCTTTGGATTCATATTATTTAACAATACTTATCATAGTGACTTAAAAGAGATTTGAAATGTTTTCTACATCAGAAATCACAGATAAATTGTTGAAGTGCAGTAGGAAAATTTATAAATTGAGAATGGATCAAATATTTTATTGAGAGCAAAATAACTACATTTTCCAACTTCATAAAATAAGGATAAAAAAACAGAGAAATACTGAAAGAGTGACATGCTCCTTGTCATTCCAAATTTCTTATTCATTCTCATACATAGGGAAATTCTGAGTTAAAGAAAATTCTGAGGTGGGTTTGTGAATAGTCATTTATTTTCAGAAATAAAAAGGAAGCTTCTGAGAACAAAAATAACTGGTAAAAATAATTAACTGTATCTTAATATATTTAAGAAAGACTTTTGTTATTTATAAATATTATATACAAGTAACCATAAACATTTTTTTTGTTGTTGTTGTTAAAGATTTATTTATTTATTTATACAAGCACTGGGTACAGTCAGAAGCACGGGAGGGTGAGAGAATTCACCAGAGCCAGAGCGGGAAACAGAGCAGGCAGACGGACCGAAGTGCACTGCTGAGGGGAGCAGCGGGTGGCAGGAGAGGTCTGCGCGCCATGCGGGACCCTCCTCTGGTGGCCGGGGAGCAGCCGGGGATCGAACAGGCGCTGCAGAGGCTGCGCGCAGCTTAGCAACCCAGCGCTCAACCGCTGTGCCACGGGGGAGGCCCAAACCATAAACATTCTTTAGAAACATCAATATTGACCTAAAATGGTTGCAAAAGTGTTGGGTTTTGAATTCTCCCTTTGTTAGAGCAGAGCAGATAACTTGGATACAATGAAAAAGTGACTTAAAGATGTATAACCAACCTAGTATTCTGATCAACAAAGGAATAAGGAATTTCACTGAAGAAAAAAATGTGCCCATCATTATGTTTATAAATTGATATTCATGAGGTTCTTTGTAAGAACCAGCAAGAGACACTTAAGTTCTGTTATCATATACTGCTTCTATAGTCAGTATCAGTTAATGCAACAGCTTATTCAGTAACCTTAGAAAGATACCTATAACCCAAATGTTACAAAATTGGTTTTGCACACATGCTCACATACACAACTAGTAAATATGCATGGTTTTTTTCTTCAAAAGAGAGAAAAGATACATAAAGTTTTAAAGAGGAAAACAAAAACTGCATTTAATCCTAGTATTTGTCTCCTGTACTTATTATTGCAGTTGTAGATTTAAGTCAATGGAAGACCAACCAAACTACTTTTGGGGAAATCAAGCAATATTTTCATGTATATGAAACCGAGTCCTTTTTTTTTTTTTTTTTTTTTGCTGGGTTCCTCAACAAAAGATAAGCAATTTTCTCCCATACACAGATATGGAAGTTTCAGGATGCTCCAGACTTGGAACTCAACTTGCCTTGTTGAGTAAGTGTGTCAGAAAAACTAGGTGTCAATTTAAAATTTCTCTTCATAGTTGTCAAATGGAGGATCATTTTCCTATGTGTTTCAGATCAGGCTACCAAATCAGACCAGTAATAAAGACAATCATTCCCTCATCATGCAGAAATTATTACTGTTGTTATGTTGTGTATTTCCTTGTACTCTTTATTCTCTGTTTATTCCATTCCTGAGTACTTACATATATTGGTAACATAAAGTCTTTGCCATCTACCATAATCACATTTAGAAAAGAATGATTCATTTATAAAATTTTCAAGAAAACCAAAAATATTATGAATTGAATTACATTTAAATTTTAGAATTTGTCAATATTTTTGCTAGTGCACTAATTTTAAATGTACATAGTTTCCTTAACTAATAATCAGATCATAATTAAAATGTTCTCTTGCTATAATATTACACTCTCTAGATGGTAGATTGTTTCAAGTATCCTGCTAAATAATTTGCTCTTTTCCAAAAATATGCACAAATTTGCTTTTTACTCATACATGTTTTAAACTTATATCTTTATATAATTTATATATTATCATATTTTTATTTTATTATTTTTATAGAAGTAATGTTTATTTACAACACTGTGCATGATTCAGACTTCTTCAGATGTATAGTATCAGTAGATGACTGTCTCTATAATTAAAACAACTATTTTAATTTTAAAAGTCAACTAATTTTTTGAGTACAAAAGTTATATTTTATATTGTATTAGTTGCTCTTTGTACTCAGAATGAGTGTAAATGATATTTTCATGTGTATATTAGTTATATTTTTTAATAAAAATGCACTTGGGTCTGGTCTGTTCTTACCCATTTCCATAGGGAACTTAGCATTTTACAGTTCATTTTTTATGATATTTTATGTTAAAGATAACATTTATTTTCATATATGATGATTGCATAGATATTATCAATTTCATGTTTCATAACTTTATTTGTGAAAATAAATATTTAGTTAGAAGAAAGAAAAACATGGGGAATTTTCCTTCTTATATATAAAACAAAGGTATAAAATTGTATTAATAATTCCATTGTGTTTGAATTATTATATATAGAGATAGAATGATTAATGAAAAGGAAAAGGTAGCAAAGAAACCTTCATAAATGTGAGTGTATTAACTATATAAACCTTTAAAATATAAATCAAAATTCAATCATGCAATCCAATTAACAAAATTATACATTTTAAATATCTTATTAATTTTATTGTTTAAATACATTTTTGTTTCTTTTCTTTGAAATGGGTAATATCAAATAATCATCTTCTTGGTCTGTTTTCATGACTGAGTCAAGACAATTCAAATATTCCACAATATTACTAGTATAGAGAAATACATTCACATTTATGATCAAGTGGTGATTTCTTCAAGTAACTTCATCCTTAGGTTCACTGAATGGTTAAGTAACAGAAATATCCAATGGTTCCATTTTGTCTTCCAAGCAAATAACACAGAAACGATGTGTGATGGCCATATGAAGGAATATGGGGAATTTCACTATGAATGGGTTTCTACTGTTGGGATTTTCTGCCACAGCTGAGCTAGAACTCGTCCATGCTTCTCTGTTCTTAGTCTTATATGTGGTGGCTTTAACAGGAAATCTCCTCATTATCACTGCAACTTCCGTGGACAGTAGCCTCCAGTCACCCATGTATTTCTTCCTGAAACATCTCTCCTTTCTGGATCTGTGCTACATTTCCGTGACTGTGCCAAGGTCCATTTACAATGCTTTCACACAGAGTGGCTACATTTCCCTCGGAGAATGCATAGTGCAGTGTTTTGCTTTTATTCTCTTTGCGGCTGCTGAGATGTCCATGCTCACAGTGATGTCCTACGACCGCTACGTGGCCATCTGCCTTCCACTGCGCTATGAAATCATCATGGATGTCCGCACCTGTGTTCACGGGGTGATAGGCGTCTGGATCAGTGCAGTCATTATTGGAACCATGCACACAGCTGGCACTTTCTCCATCCACTTTTGTGGTTCCCATATCATTCACCAGTTCTTCTGTGACATTCCCCAGCTCCTGAAACTCTCTTGTTCTAATGAGTATATGAAAGAGGTGGGGGTCTCTTGCTTTGTAGCGATTATGGTCTTCCTTTGTGTTTCCTTAATTGTAATGTCCTACATCCAGATATTCTCTACTGTGCTGAGGATGCCATCTGCTGAGGGCAGAGCTAAGGCCTTTTCCACTTGCCTTCCCCACCTCACTGTGGTCATTTTATTTATTTCAACAAGCTTCTTTGAGTTTCTCAAGCCACCTTCTGACTCTCCAAATGCACTGGACATTTTGCTCACTATTATGTACACAGTTGTGCCTCCAACACTCAACCCAATGATCTATAGCCTGAGAAATCAAGCCATAATGGCAGCCTTAAGAAAGGTTTTTCAAATGAGAAAATCTGACCTCTTTTGTTGAGGACATTCTGTTCATTATTTTTGGGTGAGAAGTTCAAAATATATTGGGAAAACTCTTGGCTTAAGTAAATTGTGATGAGGGAAATTAAACAAGTTTATGAAACAATTAAGATTGAGGACAGCATAGCAATGATCACTAGATAGCTCTGGAAAAGCTGCACAAACTTTGATTTTCTTTTTATTTAATTTATTTTATTTTATTATATATATATATTATATCATCCTCTTTTTTGTACAATGTATGCTTTCTCCTCTCAGGTGCAGTCCTGTAAAAGTCCCACCACCAATTCACCTGTGACCATCACCATAGTTCATTGTGCTCTTCCCACATTTGTTTTGATATCTCTCCCTCCCCCTGCCCTGAAGAATGTCACTGATTTATAACTGCCTGTTGATTATGATTTTTAATTCATCATAATTTTTTTCCTGATCACTTTTATGGTTTATCTACATTCCTCCTATAACTGGCTTCTTGATAGGACTTTATATAATTTGCAAGGGAAACATTTAAAGGACTTGGTGGGGGTTGTCTGGTTTATGTATTAGCTGATATTTTCTGTGATTTGAGAAAAGCAGGAGAAGTTGTTAATATTTATCCTGTTTAGAGCATGATCTACACAGAACTGGGAGTTTTAGCTTTTCCCTAATCCTTGAATTCTGTCTTTCTTTGAAGTTAGTGATTTGTCTAGAGGCAGCAATTTCCAAAATGCTGCTTTATCTCTAAGAACATTTTTCTTGGCACAATATATTCAGGACCAGACCAGTTTTCTCTTCACTCATGACTTGCATCCTTCAATTAGGAATAGGGAGTGGGAGTACCTAAATTATTATCTGTGGTTAACCAAGGGGCAACCAGGAATTTAGATCTAACTTGAGAAATGAGAATAGGGCAAGTTGTCAAATCAGACTAACAACAGCTCTATGAAAATTACCTTCACAAATAGAGTAGATTGCTATCTCACCCCCACAAAACCAGGTGTTAGAAAAATATTTCCATTATTTTAAAGAAGCTTATGTACTCTCTTCCCTGATGATTTCTGTCAGGAAGATGGAATACAGTAAATATGAGATTCTTTTCTCATTATTCCTGAATTACACTGCAGCTAGGATATCACAAAGTATCTCTGCATTGATGAGAAACACCAGACTTTCAGACCCACTGGCCATGCAGAGCTCCACTGAGGCTCTATCAACTTTACAGCCTTGAAGAAACAATACACTGATATCACTGCAATAATCTCTTCACCTCATTTCTTTGCCTCTTAAATTACATGGATTAATTACCACTCAAGTGTGATAAATGTTTAAATAACACAATAATCTTTAAGTTGCTCAGAATTACATATTCTTAAATGTTAAAATGTCTTAAGGAAATATTGGCAATATATATTTTTTAAGATTTATTTATTTATACAAGCACTGGGTATAGTCAGAAGCGCAGGAGCGTGAGAGAACACACCAGAGCCAGAGCGGGGAGCAGAGCAGGTAGAAGGACCGAAATACACTGCTGAGGGGAGCAGTGGGTGGCAGGAGAGGACTGCGTGCCATGTGGGACCCTCCTCTGGTGGCCGGGAGCAGCCGGGGATCGAACTGGTGCTGCAGAGGCTGCTGGCAGCTTCGCTACCCAGCGCTCAAACGCTGTGCCACCGGGGAGGCCCAATGGCAATATTATTTGCATTATTATATGCTAACAAAAAGAACAGATATATTTGAAAATTGTTATGGATATATATTGGTAATGATCAGAACATAAAAATTAATGATGATTCATCATCTAATATCCCTAGAAAAGACAGAATCAGTGAACTGAAAGGCAAGTTTCAAATGTAAAAATATGAAATTCTACCAAAAAGCTCATGGAACACAGTGATAAAACATCATGAAAAAGAGATTTAATCATAAATGTTAGAAAAGGAGAGTCTAACATGGTCTTATGAAAGTTCCTGAACACCATTTCCATCTGTGTCTCCGTGCTCTAAGGCAAGAACAATAGACAATATTGAATTTTTCCACCAGAGTTAATAGAAATTTAAATATTTGTCTTGAGATACAAAAATTCACTGATATATGTAAAATGATTTCAAAATCATAGTATCTTAT
Source organism: Talpa europaea (assembly GCF_964194135.1). Classification (NCBI taxonomy): domain Eukaryota; kingdom Metazoa; phylum Chordata; class Mammalia; order Eulipotyphla; family Talpidae; genus Talpa; species Talpa europaea. The sequence continues at coordinate 135,132,205 of NC_140068.1, forward strand.
TATAAATATAAAATAAAGACAAAAATGTTAATAATCATTAAAATTTTACTGTTTTATTCTTTGCTTCAATAATCCACTGTAAAATTAATTTTTGCAAAAGTTGTGAAGTAGAAGTTTTGATTTTTTTCAGTCAAATGCTGTCTCAAGGATTCCAAATCTTTAAATGGGAAATCATGTCCTCATTGAATTTCGGTGTCATCAATTAAGAAATTTTGTTTCCTAATGAATTTCACCCGTGTTTTGTTAAGCTCTAGAATATGATTGTGGGTTTCTAATCTGTTGTATTGATATAGGGGTTCATGTTTATAATATCAGCTGCTAATAACAGCAATTTCATAGTACATAGTATATTAAGACTCTTAACTTTTCCTACTCTGTTTTCCAGATTGTCTTTTGTTCCTGTAGGGTAAAGAAAATGTCAGGCTTTTCTGCCTTACAGCCATCAGGATAGATGATGGATCCTTGTGGTCCTGAATGCATGCCTGATGGTGGGCACCTGGAATAGGGTGTGGGCCTAGGTAGATGGAATTCACCTGGGCTAAGACTGTGCTTTTTAAGGGCGGCATCACGGGGACACCAGCAGAAGCCAAGAAGCAGTAGAATCTGAGCAGAAGCCGAAAGAAGCAGCCGAGAGAGCAGCAGAGAACGCCAGAGAGCCCAGATAGAGTGAGGATTTGCTGGGGGCTGGGAGGACTACCAGCCTGTTGGCCCACCAGCACCCTTGCCTGCTGTGTACCAGGTAAATCCCAATAAAAGACCTGCATAAAACTACTGAGGACTCTGATTCCTCCTTTACCCAGTCTGCTGGATCAGAAAACCTGCACTGTGGTCCATTCCTGACTCTACAATTGGTGTAAGTTGGCAAGATGATCCATGTAGACGGGTATTGGAGCCCTCCGAAGACCTGGAGGGACTAAGGAATAACAGACTGTGTTTGCCTGTGACGATACTGGAGGTGCCATGGCGGCACAGATGGTGGACACCGTCTGGGAGCTGTGGGACGAGACCTCAGCTGGAGGATGAGACGCCCGAAAGGACCAACCAGTGACCCCTGAGGCAGCAGAATCATCGGGGAAAGAGGACCATGATTCAGAGCTTGACAGTGCTGATGCAGGGAGAGGCTAATGGATTTGGACTGATGGACTTGGACTGACAATCCCGCCAGAAGGTGAAGGACCTTGCAGGTTGATGTTTTGGGACCCTGGGGGTAGAACAGTTTCGTTTGTACACCCCAGGAGATGGGAATCTGGGGGTGGCCAGTGGGCCTTGATGGCCAAAAGCAGCCTGTATATGCCCAGCAACTAGGCGGAGGACAAAAGCCAACTGGGAAGGCAAAACCTGGTGTTGATGCTAAGTTAAGAAACTCAGAGTAGCTGCTAAGCTGCCTGGGTATGCTGAAGACCAGTGAGTCTCTTAAAATCATCTGTGGGTTATGCCCTGCTCATAGTCGAGTGAGGGTGAGGAGCTGAGGAACCCGTCCTTGGGAGATGGGTGGGGAACACGGCTTGTGGTGGAGCCCAAGCCAAATGTAGAGCTTGGATCCCTGACCCATGTGCTTGTGCAGTGGGTTGGCCTGAGTGCAGGGTTCTGCGAGTCACATTGGTGGCTATGAAGGCCGAATGTTGGAGTGACTGCAGACAGAAACCCTGAGGTTGGCGATTACCCCCAACAGAATAGAATCACCAATCCCAGAGTGAGTGCATCCTGGGGGTGGATGCTGTGTGTGGCCTGTAGCCGAGACTACACAGCCAGAGAAGGCCAGGAAGCCTGACGGCTCCTGGTGTGTTACAGTAGATGCCGTGAGTGGTTCCCCTCCCTCGTATGAGCAGTGCCTTCGGCAGCAAATTTGGTGGATCATCTGCTGGTATCAATAATTGTCTTTTTTCACTAGGTTGGGGCTCTGCCTGGACTTATTTGTGTTTTGTTTGATTTTGTTGTTATGTTGTAATGTATTTGCTTTTGTGGGTCATGGCTGCATTGTTTATGTTTGCTAAGAAAATTGTATATATGAAGTCTATATGGCAGAAAACCCTGAGTGGGTGGACTGTAGGGAAAAGAAAATGTCAGGATTTTCTGCCATTAGGATAGATGATGGAACCCTGCGGTCCTGAATGCATGCCTGATGGCGGGCACCTGGAATAGGGTGTAGGCATAGGTAGATGGGATTCACCTGGGCTAAGAATGTGCTTTTAAGGGCAGCATCATGGGGACGCCAGCAGAAGCCAAGAAGCAGTAGAAGCTGAGCAGAAGCCGAAAGAAGCAGCCGAGAGAGCAGCAGAGAACGCCGGAGAGCCCAGATAGAGTGAGGATTTGCTGGGGGCTGGGAGGACTGCTAGCCTCCTGGCCCCCCAGCACCCTTGCCTGCTGTGTACCAGGTAAATCCCAATAAAAGACCTGCATAAAACCACTGAGGACTCTGATTCCTCCATTATCCGGTCTGCTGGATCAGAAAACCTGCACTGTGGTCCATTCCTGACTCTACTATATCCCACAAGAAAGAATCAAATATCTTTTCCTGAGACAGTTGGCTATCTGTCATCTGCAGTGAGAGCCTATTCAGATCCTCTTTCCATTTTTAATAGAGCTGTTTCTTAATATTGAATTGTATGAGTTATTTTTTTTAGATTTTAATCCCTGATCTGATATACAGCTTGTAAAAATCTCTTATTAATGGTCATCATTTTCGTATATTGATGGTTTCCTTCACTGTGTAGAAGCTCTTTAGTTAGATGTAGTCCCCTTTGTTTATTTTTTGTTTGTTTCCCTTGATGTTGGAGTCCAATCCTCAGAGTCATCTCTAAGGCTGATCTCAATAAACTTATCGCTTCTGTTTACTCCCATCTATTTTGTTGTTTCAAGTTTTCACTAAAGTACATGTCAATGAACTTATAGTCTGTATTTTTTTCCTCATGTTTTAGGTCATACCTTCAAGGTTTTAATCCACTTTCAATATGTTTTTGTAATAGGGTGAAATTCCAGGTAACTGGGTATAATGATTAAATCAACTCAGCAAAAAAATACTCTGTAGGAACAACAAATGTAATTACAAGTTTTGGTCCCAAGGTATTGCCCAGGAACACCAATGCCCACAGCATCAGACACTCTGCTTGTGCCAAAGTGATATCATAGCCTAACCTCCAGGGGCCAAAGAAGGGTTGAAATGGACTTATTAATCTGTTAAGCTCAGAATTTTCTGAATGTGACCAAACTCCGAGATCAGGACTTAGAACTCCATGTCAGCTGCCCACATTGGCAGCTTCTTTTTCAGTTAAGGGAAGAAGTTCTTGAATATGGTCTGGTGAGTTTCCTTAGGTTCTAAAAAGATAAATTACTCAAAATTATGAAAGCCTATAAATGACTGGTTTTTGGGTGGATGAGAGATGAGACTCTGATATTTAACTTGTAAAATAAGAAATATAATATGTGATCTATGATTATTTACATGAAAACTATGGATCTAGGAGAGAACCTTTCAAACTCCTTACTTTCCAGAAACATTTAGTGGAGTGCAGTTCCCACCTCCCTAGCAATGCCTTTCATGATGTAATCATCTTAGAAATAATGCATTGTGAATGTGTGGTGGGATGACACTCTGATACTCCTTGTATTCATATTATTTGTTGACTCTTATGATTGCCAATTATAAGTGATAAGAGGTGCTTCCACATCAGAAATCACAGATAAATTGTTCATTTATCATAGAAACAAATTGTGGGAAAGAGTTAAACATATTAGTGAAAATAAAGTGACTATATATTCCATCCTCACAAAGTAAGGATCAAATGGAAATGATAAATTGAGAGATTATAAGTGACCAAACTTCTTTTGTAACATTAAAATAGCCTTATGTTTTTTTCTAATCCTCAGTGAAAGTTCTGAAGTAGAGATTATTCAGAAAAAATTCTGGAAAGGACATGTTAATGGCCAAATTTTTAGAAATGTAAGGAAAAAGACTTTCAAGGAGAATAGCTAGTAAAAATCATTATTATGTACCTCACTTAATACATTGAACAAGAACTTTTATTATATTTTGAAAGCATTTTATCCATATAAAGTTTAAAAATTAATGTTTAAAAAAGTTAATATTCACAAAAACTATTATATAGTTAGATTTTGAGCGCCACCTTTGAAATAAGACAGATAATAACCTGGAAGAAGTAAAATTTTGAATCTGTATTGAATTGAGCACTTTCATAGAAGAAAAAAAATCTTCTTAAAGTCACAGCTCATGAGGAAAGAAAATTATCTTGATAGTAATACCTAAAAACCAACAAAAAAGACACTTGAAGCATCTTGTTTCCACTGCTTTTCTCTTGGTATCGAAGACAGTTATGGTTACAGTATATTAATTAGTAGTTAGATATTTATATTCCATAATGTGACATTTCTTTATACACACACACATAGACAATTGGATCAATATATAAATTATACACATATATATAATCTTAAAAATAATTGTGTAGTTCTTTTCCTGGCAGAAAAGACAAAGTTTCAAAGATGAAAACAAAAATGGTACATAATTCCACTATATGGCCACTGTATGAATTATTAACAATAGTTGATTTATATTAAATGAAAGACCAATGAAAATACTTCTAGGTATATCAAGCAATATTTTAATGTAAGGAATATACCATTTTTGTTGTGTTCCATAAAGGAAAATCAGCAACTTTCTCCCAGATACACAGAAATAGAAGTTCTTGGAGCCTCCAGAAACCTCACCTGGTAAGTTTCAGTTACAAGAGATGATGTCTGGATGAGTAAAGGTGTCACTAGATGTCTAGAATTGTCAGGTATGTCTTTAAAGTCTCTCTTCAATATTTTTAAATATAACATTACTTGGTTTAATTTAACAGTATTTTCATATTTCTGAATAATACACACAAAGACACACACATACACCCAACACCCCCCTATCCCACACATACATACACAGAACTAATTTTTAAGTAAGTTTTCCTTGGTGTTGCAAAGGACTCACTCATTATCTCTAAGTCTTTGCTATCAAAATATTATCTTGAAAAATCATTCAGTTATATTTAAAATTTCTCAATGGTTTTGCTGCATCACTAATTTTAAATGGACATAGTTTTCAAAGAACATTATTAATGTGAGTGTATGGACAGAAAAAATTTAATATAAATGAACAATGTATATTCTATACCTCTAACAATAAAATTATACATTTAAAATATTAATTATATTGTGTACATTCATTTCTCCTTGTCTTTGATTGAAATGAGCAAATCCAAAAATTAGAATCTTATTTACCCATATTTCCATAAATGAATCAAAGCATTTAAAAATATCATGATAAAGGGGAGCAACATGGCGGCGAGGAGATGCTGCGAGTAAGATCTCCCATTAAAAAAGTTAATAGGGAGGAAAAGCGGCAGGTCCCAGTGAGAACTGGGACACGGAAGATAAACGGACGAATCCAGCAAACTGCCCAAAGAAGAAAGTTGCCATAAAAGAGGACGAGAAGGGAGGGAAGCGCAGAACCCTGCTCCCCTCCCCCGCCCACAAAGTCGGCACTCTCCGACTGGCAGAGAGGAAGGAAACAACAAACCAAAACGGCCAACAAGAAAAACGGACGCAGCAAGTGGGACTGTGAGTGGAAAGGAACTATTTCAGCCACCACACCCCGTGAACGGGAGCTGTGGAGAACCCTGCAGGATCCGCCGCAGAGGTGAGCTCCAGGCGCCATTAAAGAGAGCCCCGCCCCCCAGGAGGAGACCAGCACCAGCACACAGCCCCGGCTGCCCTGTAAGCTTGCGCAGAAAGCAGCACCTGATCCGGATCTATCCCAGCTGCCCAGGTCCCCGCGCCTGCGACCTAGGCTTGCGGGGAGACCGAGGAGGCCCTCCCTGAGTGAGCAGGAACAAGGCGCCCAGGCAGGGAAGCGGGATTCAAAAGGCGCCATTCCCGCGCCACTGATCTGGGCTACAGCCCGCGTCCTGGAACTGAGGGCTTTGGAACTGAGACCCGGGGCATGAAATTAGGGGCGTGGGTTCCCCACGACGGTGGGGCACAAGGCAGACACAGCACCCCAAAGCCGTTGAGGTGTACCCTACCATCCCCGCTCTGCTCCCTGTCCCACGGGGTGGAAAATCAGCTCCCCAAGGGCTCTAGGAGAGATCTCTGGCGCCACCTAGCGACTTGAAGCCAGCAGAGGCTCCTGAAGGAGCTAGTGGCCAGCTGGGGAGTTAGCCCACACCGGGCCCCTTCCGAACAAGTAGTCTGAGACCACAGGGAGAGCGAGCACCCACAGCCGGGGCAGACCAGGAGCGCAGAAGAGTGTGCCTGAGACCAGACGCGCAAGGAGTGTGTCCCACATCACCATTTTAGAACAGGGACATTTCTTCAGTAAAGACTACCTGCAGAAGGCTTCCTCAGGAGCCAGAGGTGAGCGGGGGAAGTTCGCCCACGCCAGACCCCCTCTGGCCTGCAGTCCAAGCCCAGAGGGGGAGCAAGAACCCGCCGCCGGGGCAGACCAGGCGCACAGGGGAGTGTGTCCCCACATTGGCATTTTAGAACAGGGACCCTTCTCCAGTAAAGACTGCTTGAAACTGACAGATGACTCCTGGAGGAACCAGAGGGGAGCAGAGAAGCCCACCCAAGATGCTGGCCAGTCCCAACAACACAGTGTCCCAACGCATACGGCAAATTAGAAAACAGACAGTAGGGAGGAGAAGAACCACACTCAACCTAGCAACTCTCCAGAGAAAAAGCACACCACAAAAAGAAAACCAGCCCCCAGATTGCAACGACAATAACTTGGAAGAATTTCTGAGCCTTCCAGAAAGAGAATTTAAAATTGCCGTGATTAAAAAACTGACAGAAGTCATAAAGGAAAACAATGATAAGGGAAAAATAATCAATGATCAGAAGAATGCAATTGAGTCCCTAGAGAGGGAAAACAATGGTCAGAAGAAAGAAATTGAGTCCCTAAAGAGGGAAGTAAAAGAAATGCAGGAGATCAAAGAATTAATGGAAGAACTAAAGAATTCTGGGAAAAGCAATGAAAGCAGAATAGATGAAATGGAAGAACGAAAAAGTAATCTTGAAGACACAGAAATAAAAAGAACCAAAACAGAAAAGGAAAGAGAAGTACGAAGGAAAAAGAACGAGGAAAGACTTCGGGAACTATCTGACTCCATGAGGAAAGGAAATATAAGAGTTATAGGAATACCAGAAGGAGAGGAGAGAGATGTAGGAACAGAGAAAATATTCAAAGAGATAATTGAAGAGAACTTCCCAAATGTGAAGAAGGAGCTGAAAATTGATATACAAGAAGCAAGAAGAACACCAAACTTCCACGACGAAAGGAAAAATACAGCAAGACACATAATAGTAAAGCTCCCAAGAATCCAGGACAAGGAAAAATAATGAAGCTGGCAGGAGGGAAGAAACAGATAACATTCAAAGGAAAACCAATCAGGCTGACATCAGACTTCTCTGAAGAAACACTACGGGCAAGGAGAGAGTGGAGGGACATAGTCAACAGACTCCAAGAAAACAGATGCCAACCAAGAATACTCTATCCCGCAAAGCTCTCCTTCCTCTTTGAAGAAAGAATATGGACCTTCCCAGACAAACAGAAACTCTGGAATTTCATTGCAACTAAACCCCCACTCCAAAAAATACTACAAGGAGTCCTAAAGCCAGAACCTCAGAGGGACGAATAACAATGAAAGAAGGCCAAAAAAAAAATTATTAAAAGAATAAATAAATAAAATCAAAGGAAAGACAAACACAATGGCAAATACAGATGTTAACATATCAATATTAACTCTAAATGTAAATGGACTAAACTCTTCAATAAAAAGACACAGAGTTGCAGCCTGGATTAAAAAACAAAACCCAACCTTTTGCAGTCTCCAGGAAACACATTTAGCTACAAAAGATAAAAATAGGCTCAAAGTTAAAGGATGGAAAACAATCCTACAAGCAAATGGACCAAAAAAGAAAGCAGGAACAGCTATACTTATATCAGATAAAACGGATTTCAAACTCAAAAAGATAAAAAGAGACCCCAATGGTCACTACATTATGATCAAGGGGACAATACTTCAAGAAGAAATAACACTCATTAACATATACTCACCAAACGAAGGAGCACCAAAATATATCAGACAACTCTTGTCCTCTCTGAAAACAGACATCAGAGAAAACACATACGTAGTGGGAGACTTCAACACACCACTATCAAAAATGGATAGATCAACAAGACAAAAAATAAGTAAAGAAACCAAAGCTCTAAATAAGGACCTAGAGCAATTGGGCTTAACAGACATCTATAGAACACTAAACCCCCAAAAAACGGAGTACACATTTTCTCAAGCGCACACGGATCATTCTCCAGGATCGATCACATACTGGGGCACAAGACAAACATCAACAGATACACCAAGATTGAAATCATATCAACCATCTTTTCTGACCATGAAGGCATCAAACTAGAAATAAACCCTAAAAAGAAGGCAAGGAACTTTCCTACCTCATGGAGATTAAAAACCACACTACTGGAAGACCATTGGACTAATGAGGAGATCAAAGAAGAAATTAAAAAATGTTTTGAATTGAACGACAAGGAGGACACCAATATCCTAAATGTATGGGATGCAGCAAAAGCAGTAATAAGAGGAAAATATATAGCAATAGAAGCTCACATCAAGAAACAAGAAAGAACGCAAAGAAACAACCTAATCTCGAAGCTCAAAGATCTAGAAAAAGAACAAAAAAAACCCCCAAAACCGGTAGAAGAAAAGAAATAATAAAAACCAAAGAGAAATAAATGAAATTGAAACTAAAAAAACAATCCAAAAGATCAATGAAACCAAGAGCTGGTTCTTTGAAAAAATCAATAAAATAGACAAACCCCTAGCCAGGCTCACAAAGGAAAAAAGGGAGAAAGCACAAATAAACAGGATCATCAATGAAAGAGGAGAAATCACAACGGACACAGCAGAAATCAAAAGAATAATCAGTAACTACTATGAACAGTTATATGGAAACAAGTTTAACAATCTAGAGGAGATGGACAAATTCCTACAACTCTACAATCACCCAAAGCTAGATAAAGAAGAAATAGAACACCTAAACAGACCAATTACAATTAGCGAAATTGAAATGGTAATCAAAAACCTCCCCAAAAACAAAAGCCCAGGACCTGATGGATTTACAAATGAATTCTACCAAACATTCAGAGACGAATTAGTGCCTATCCTTCACAAACTCTTCCAAAAAATTGAGAAGGAAGGGACAATTCCAAACACGTTTTATGAAGCCAACATTACACTAATACCAAAACCGAACAAGGACAACACAAAAAAGGAAAACTACAGGCCAATCTCCCTAATGAACACTGATGCAAAAATCCTCAATAAAATTTTAGCTATCAGAATCCAACAATGTATCCATAAGATAATTCACCACGACCAAGTAGGATTCATTCCAGGGACACAAGGATGGTTTAACATCCGAAAATCAATCAACGTTATCCAACACATCAACAAAAAGAAATATAAAAACCATATGATAATATCAATAGATGCTGAGAAAGCTTTCGACAAAGTGCAACACCCATTCATGATAAAAGCCCTTGAAATTCTTGGGATACAAGGAACATACCTCAACATCATAAAGGCCATCTATGACAAGCCAACAGCCAGTATCATTCTCAATGGTGAAAAGCTGAAAGCAATTCCATTAAGATCTGGAACAAGACAAGGATGTCCACTCTCACCACTGCTTTTCAATATAATACTGGAAGTCCTAGCCAGGGCAATAAGACAAGAGAAAGACATCCAAGGAATCCAAATAGGAAAAGAAGAAGTCAAACTATCACTATTTGCAGACGATATGATATTATACATAGAGAACCCCAAAAACTCCGCAGAAAAGCTAATTCAACTCATCAATCAGTTCAGTAAAGTGGCAGGATACAAAATCAACACGCAAAAGTCAGTAGCCTTCCTATACACAAACAATAAATCTGAAGAAGAAGAAATAAAAAAAACCATCCCTTTTGTTATTGAAACAAAAAAAATCAAATATTTGGGAATAAATCTAACAAAAGAGGTAAAGGACCTATACAAAGAAAACTATAAAACACTGTTAAAAGAAATAGAAGAAGACACAAAGAAATGGAGAGACATCCCCTGCTCATGGATTGGAAGAATAAACATTATTAAAATGGCCATCCTTCCAAAAGCAATATACAGATTCAATGCTATTCCAATCAAAATTTCAATGTCATTCTTCAAAGAAATAGAACAATTATTGATGAAATTCATATGGAATCACCAAAAACCCCGAATAGCCAAAGCTCTCCTGAAAAAAAAAGAAGGGAATGGAGGCATCACACTCCCAGACTTCAAACTCTACTACAAAGCCATAATCATCAAAACTGCATGGTATTGGAACAAGAACAGACATACAGACCAATGGAATCGAATAGAAAATCCAGAAATAAACCCACAGATTTATGGTCAACTAATCTTTGACAAAGGAGCAAAGACTATGCATTGGAGCAAAGAAAGTTTGTTCAATAAATGGTGCTGGGAAAACTGGGTCGCTACATGCAAAAGAATGAAGCTTGACTACTACCTCACACCATACACAAAAATCAACTCAAAATGGATTAAAGAACTAGACATAAGTCCTGAAACCATAAAATATATAGAAGGAAATATAGGCAAAACACTACGTGATTTGCACATCAAAGACATCTTTACAGACACATCACCCAAAGCAGTGATAGTGAAGGCAAAGATAAACAGCTGGGACTACATCAAATTAAAGAGCTTTTGCACAGCAAAAGAGACAATAACAAAAACAAAGAGAAACCCCACCGACTGGGAGAACATTTTTGCACCCAACACTAATGATAAAGGACCAATCACAAAAATCTGCAAAGAGCTGATGAGACTCAACAACAACAAAGAAAATAATCCAGTCAAAAAATGGGCAGAAGAGCTAAAAAGAAACTTCTCTGAAGAGGAAATGCAAATGGCCAACAGGCATATGAAAAAATGTTCAACATCACTTGTCATCAGGGAAATGCAAATCAAAACTACCATGAGATACCATCTTACACCAGTGAGAATGGCACATATTAAAAAAACTAGCAACAACAAATGTTGGCGAGGGTGTGGAGAAAAAGGAACTCTTCTGCACTGTTGGTGGGAGTGCAAACTGGTCCATCCACTGTGGAAAGCTGTGTGGAGATTTCTGGACCTACTAAACATAGAGCTTCCATATGATCCAGCAATTCCACTCCTAGGTATTTACCCAAAGGACACAGAAACATCAACTCCAAAGAACACCTGCACCCCTATGTTTATAGCAGCACTGTTTACAATAGCTAAGCTTTGGAAACAACCCAAATGCCCAAAAATAGATGACTGGATCAAGAAGATGTGGTACATATATACCATGGAATATTACTCAGCATTCAAAAAAGATAAACTCATGCAATTTGCAGCAACATGGATGGCACTGGAAGGGATCATGCTCAGCGAAATAAGCCAAAAAGAAAAAGAAAAATACCGGATGGTCTCACTCATAGCAGGAATCTAGAAAACTTAAATAAGGGACCAGGAAAATGAATATAAGAAAGTGAAAATCAAAATCAACAAAAAACTATGAACCAGAGACACTTTTAGGGGGGCGGGGGCGGGAGGGGAGGGATTGGGGTCAGAATGGGGGGGCTGCAATTGTATGGGGAATATAACAATAAAATTTATTAAAAAAAATAAAAATTACAATTAACAAAAAAAAATAAAAAAAAAATAAAACCACACACACAAAAAAAAATATCATGATAAAGGACCTCCCTGGTGGCGCAGGTGGTTGAGCACAGCACTGTGAGGTTGTCTGCAGCCTCCGCAACATGGGTTTGATCCCGGCCAGGCAGCGAGAAACCCACATGGTGCAGCAGACCTCTCCTGTCTCTCCCGCTGCTCCCCTCAGAGTGTATTTCATCAGTCTGCCTATTCTGTTTCCCGCTCTGTCTCTGGTGAATCCTCTCACCCTCCTGCACATCTGGCCTGTACCCCTGTTCTTGTATAACTAAATAATCTGAAAAAAAAAATTCAAGATACGATTTCTTTGTATACCGAACTACTTGACATGTGATGAAGTGTAATTTCCACAAATGCCTACTTGCCCAACTTGACTGAACCCAAGGTAAGTTAGTTAGTTATATAAGTTCCCATTTTCTTTCATAGATCCCAACTTGTCTTGCAGTCACCATCACTGGGAAATTAAGAAGGACTGTGGCTAATTTCACTATGAGTGGGTTTCTTCTGACGGGATTTTCTGTCAAGCCTGAGCAGGAAATCACACTTGCTTCTCTGTTCTTAGTCTTATACATGGTGTCAGTAACTGGTAATATCCTCATTATCACTGTAACTTCCATGGACAATAGCCTCCACTCACCCATGTATTTCTTCCTGAAACATCTCTCCTTTCTGGATCTGTGCTACATTTCCGTGACTGTGCCAAGGTCTGTTTATACCTCTTTCATGCATAATGGCTACATTTCCCTTGGGGAATGTATAGTGCAGTGCTTTGCTTTCACTCTTTCTGCTATGGCTGAGATGTCTTTGCTCACAGTGATGTCTTATGATCGCTACATGGCTATCTGCTTTCTACTGCACTACGAAATCATCATGGATTTTCGCACCTGTGTTCTAGGAGTCTTAGGCGTCTGGACAATGGGGTCGTTTCTGGAACCATGAACACAACTGTCACTTTCTCCATTCACTTTTGTGGATCCCACATCATTCACCAGTTCTTCCCTGACATCCCCCAGCTCCTGAAACTCTCTTGTTCTAATGAGTATATCAGGGAGCTTGGGGTCAGTTCATTAATGTCTTTTGTAGCCTTTCTTTGTATCACCATTATTGGCCACTCCTACATGCAGATATTCTATACTGTGCTGAGGATGCCATCTGCTGAGGGCAGAGCTAAGGCATTTCCACTTGCCTTCCCCACCTCACTGTTGTCATTTTGTTCATTTCAACTGGTGTCTTTGAGTTTCTCAAGCCATCTTCTGACTCTCCAAGTGCAGTGGATATTTTGCTCACTATTATGTACACAGTTGTGCCCCCCAACACTCAACCCAGTGATCTACAGATTGAGAAATCAAGTCATGAAGGTAGCTCTAAGAAAGGTTTTCCAAAGAAGAAAAGCTGACATCTTTTGTTGCGGCCCATTTGTAAATTCTGTTTGAGAGACAAGTTGAATATTTATTGGGAAAACTGTTGGCTTTATAAGTCCAGACAAGTGAAAATTGAATTTATGAAAGACTCTAAACTGAGAACTCAAGTCTGGAAATAACCTCCAGATAATTCTGGAAAATCTGTTAGAATTTTGCACTCTCAAGAAAATTTTAAATAATTTATGAGGAAACATTTCAAGATACGGACAGGGGCCCATCTTGTGTATTTTTTTATTTTTATTTTTATGTGAGATCTTCCATGCATTGAGGTAAACAGGAAACATGTTAAGATATTCCCCATTTAAATTTCAACTGTGAGAGCTGGAAGTTTTAGCCCTGCAGTAAACATAAAGGTTTTGTTTTTTTCTGAAGTTACTGATTTTTCCAAGGCAGCAATATCTAAAATGATTTTTCATAGGAAACATTTTCCTGGGCTCAGTTTCTTCAGTACCAGCCCCAACTACATCTTCATTTTTCACTTTTGGGATGAGGGGCACAGTGCCCACTAGCATAAGTTTGGTTAGCCAAACACAGTACTGTCAAGCAAAAATAAAACTAACAAGAAATGAGCATAAGGGATGTTGTCATATTAGAGTTTTGTCATAAATGTGGACTATCTGAGTAACATCACTATTGACACAATAGCTCTGTAAACATTACTCCTCCAATATAATAGAACAATCAGACTCTCAGCACCCACTGGCTCAACTAAGGCTCTATGATGCTCACAGATCTCCTTAAGCCATGTGCTGAGGTCACTCTGCAAACATCTCATTATGCCATTTCTTTGCCTCTGTAAAGTTGAAATGGCTCAACTGCCATGCATTAGGGAGGGATGGTTAAATAATCTGTGAGTGCCTCAGATATATGTTATTAAATGTTAGAATACAAAGAACTATACATATTAATAACATCAATGCTAACAGAAATTAATATATTTGAAAAACATTGGAAAAGTACATATATGAGCATAATGTGAAGTGTTCAGAGTTTTAAAATCAATGCAGGCATTAATCATCACATCACGTTCCATTAATTCTGATGAACTGAAAGATAAGGTTTCAAATGTAAAAATAATATATTTCACCAAATGAGCAAATGAAGCAGTGATAGAACATCATGAGAAAGAGATTGAATCATAAACAATAGCAAAAGAGAATCTAACAGTGACTTATAAAAGTTCCCAAACATCGTTTGATCATTTTCCATGCTTTGAAGGCATGGACAAAAGACAATATTGTAAAAAATAATTTATGTTGTTTTTTCCAGAATTTCTATGGATATAAATCTTTAGTTTTGTGGAATAGATATTGGCTAATTTATGTGAAATAAATCCACCAGTACAATACTAATTGAAACTCTAGAATGAGAAAAACATTCATAATTATAGTAAAAGTTTTACTGTCCATCCTTTGCTTTCACTAATGCATTTTAAGATTATTTTTGCATAAGGTAGATGTTGTGGTTCCTTTTTTTCAAAGTGACAGCCAATAGAATCCATATCTTATTCAATGGATGTGTGCGTTCTTGTCTAGAATATCAAACTCTGAAATACTGTAGTCTCACAGCACCTTATTATATTAGTGTATGTATGTTTTCCAACTCTATTCTTCCAGATATTCTGGGCTTCTCTATGTTCTTTGTATATTTATACAAATTTTAGAATCAGCTTTCCAATTCCCTGACATACATGCTGAGATTTTGATAGCCATGACATTCAACCTATACTTAGAAAAAATTACAAATTTTATCTTTCAATCCATGCCCAGAATACTCTTTGCATTTATGTAAGTCTTTAAAAATCATCTCCTCTGTGATATAATTCTGTTAATGGCTTTGTATATATTTTTTAAATACATGAGTGTTTCTTTATGGAAATAACATTGCATTTCAACATTATGTGAGTTTCAAGTATGCATGATTAAAAATCAGTTTGTGTCTATATTGCATTAAATTCATTACTAAAGCTCAATTGCTCCTTCTCCATACAGTTGATACATTTTTATCTGATTAACTCCCTCTCTGCAGCCTTCCATTCTAGTAACCATTTATTAGTCCAAAAGTTTATTTTTGTATTATTGATTTCATCTGTTTGTTTGGTTCCGCCATATACCACAAATGAGTGAGATATTATTGTATTAGTCCTTTCCATGTGAGCTACTTCACTGAGCATAATCCCCTCAGGGCCATCCATACTGTGGCAAATGGCAGGATTTCAGCCAGGGGACACCTGAGTAGTATTCCACTGTGTATGTAGGCTGTACCTTTTGTAGCTGATTATCTTTTCCTGGACACTTAGGTTGTTTCTAGCTTTTGGGTAGTTTAATAATACTGCAATAAATATAGTGGCATCTATATCTATATGAATTAATGATTTCGTATTTCCTTAGCTATACAGAGAAATGAAATAACTTGAATTTCTATTTTGAATTATTTTTTTCCTTATTGACATAACAATGATTTGTAACACTGTATATGATTTAGGGGGACAATGGGCTTACACCCCAACAGATGTATATCATCACCCTACACTCACCATCAAAGTACCCAGAGTAGTATACCTCTTATTTTCCTCCATCTTCTTCCCCATCTAGTTGCCTCAATTCTGTTGTCACATTTTTTGTGTTTTGTTTTAGTTTTCTCAGTTCCTTTTTTTTTTGTTCTCTATTATCTATACATTAGGGAAATCATCTGTCTGTTGTCTTTCTCCTTCCGACTTATTACACTTAGCATAAGTCCCTCTATTCCATCCTGTTTTCTCAAACTGCAACAGTTTATCTTCTTCATAGCTGGGTAGTACATCACTGTGTATGTGAACAATCTTAAAATACTGCTCTGTTGTTTCCGTACCTTAGTTACTGTAAATCAAAGTTTGATTAACATAGGTTGCATACATTCCTTCATATAAGAGATTTTGGAATCTCTGTGATATTCAAGATATGTGAGGAATACTTACAACTTGAGCAGAAGGCTCCCTGAGGAGCCAGAGGTGAGCTGAGAAGTTCACCCATGCCAGGCCCCTTCTGGCCTGCAGTCAGAGCCCAGAAAGGGAGCAGGAATCCACTGCAGGGGCAGACCAGGTGCGCAGGGAGTTTGTCCCACTTCACCATTTTATAACAGGGACATTTCTCCAGTAAAGGCTGCCTGAAACCAGCAGAAGGCTCCCAAAGGAGCCAGAGGTGAGCTGGGAAGTTCGAAAATGCCAGGCTCCTTCTGGCCTGTAGTCCAAGCCCAGAGGGGGAGCGGGAACACACCACCAGGGCACACCAGGCATGCAGGGGAGCATGTCCCTGCATCAGCATTTTAGAACAGGGAAATTTCTTCAGTAAAGACTGCCTGAAACCGACAGTTGGCTCCTGGAGGAGCCAGAGGGGAGTGGAGAAGTTCACGCAAGATGCCGGCCAGTCCCAGCAACACAGTGTCACAATGCATACAACAAATTAGAAAACAGACAGTAGGGAGTAGAAGAACCACATGCAACCTAACAACTCCTCAGAAAAAAGCACACCACAAAAAGAAAACCACCCCCCAAATTGCAACGACAGTAATTTGGAAGAACTTCTCAGCCTTCCAGAAAGAGAATTTAAAATTGTCACGATTAAAAAACTGACAGAAGTCATAAAGGAAAACAATGATAAGGGAAAAATAATCAATGATCAGAAGAATGAAATTGAATCCCTAAAGAGAGAAGTAAAAGAAATGCAGGAGATCACAGAATTAATGGAGGCACTAAAGAACTCTGGGAAAAGCAATGAAAGCAGAATAGATGAAATGGAAGAACAAAAAAGTACTCTTGAAGACATAGAAATAAAAAGAACCAAAGCAGAAAAGGAAAGAGAAGTACGAAGGAAAAAGACAGAAGAAAAACTTCGGGAACTATCTGACTCCATGAGGAAAGGAAATATAAGAGTTATAGGAATCCCAGAAGGAGAGGAGAGAGATGTAGGAACAGAGAAAATATTCAAGGAGATAATTGAAGAGAACTTCCCAAACGTGAAGAAGGAGCTGAAAATTGATATACAAGAAGCAAGAAGAAAACCAAACTTCCATGACGAAAGGAAAAATACAGCAAGACACATAATGGTAAAGCTCCCAAGAATCCAGGACAAGGAAAAATAATCAGAATGGGGGGATTGCAATTGCATGGGGAATATAAAAACAAAATTTATTAATTAAAAAAAAAAGAAACAGATAACATTCAAAGGAAAACCAATCAGGCTGACATCAGACTCCTCTGAAGAAACACTACGGGCAAGGAGAGAGTGGAGGGACATAGTCAACAGACTCCAAGAAAACAGATGCCAACCAAGAATACTCTACCCCACAAAGCTCTCCTTCTTCTATGAAGAAAGAATAAGGATCTTCCCAGACAAACAGAAACTCTGGAATTTCATTACAACTAAACCCCCACTCCAAAAAAATGCTACAAGGAGTCCTAAAGCCAGAACCTCAGAGGAACGAATAACAATGAAAGAAGGCCCCCAAAAATAAGTTATTAAAAGAATAAATAAATAAAATCAAAGGAAAGACAAACACAATGGCAAATACAGATGCTAACATATCGATATTAACTCTAAATGTAAATGGACTAAACTCTTCAATAAAATGACACAGAGTTGCAGGCTGGATTAAGAAACAAAACCCAACCTTTTGCTGTCTCCAGGAAACACATTTAGCTACAAAAGATAAAAATATATTCAAAGTTAAAGGATGGAAAACAATCCTACATGAAAATGGACCAAAAAAAGAAAGCAGGAACAGCTATACAAATATCAGATAAAACAGGTTTCAAACTCAAAAAGATAAAAAGAGACCCCAATGGTCACTACATTATGATCAAGGGGACAATACTTCAAGAATAACACTCATTAACATATATTCACCAAACGAAGGTGTACACAAATATATAAGTCAACTATTGCCATCTCTGAAAACAGACATCAGAGAAAACACATACCTAGTGGGAGACTTCAACACACCATTATCAACAATGGATAGATCAATGAGACAAAAAATAAGTGAAGACACTAAAGCTCTAAATAACGATCAAGAGTGCTTGGGCGTAACAGACATCTATAGAACACTACACCCAAAAAAAGGAGTGCACATTTTTCTCAAGCGCACACAGATCATTCTCCAGGATTGATCAAATACTGGGAGACAAGACAAACATCAACAGATACACCAAGATTGAAATCATACCAACCACGTTTCCTACCATGAATGCATCAAACTAGATATAATCCATAAAAAGAAGGCAAGGATCTCTCCTACCTCATGGAGATTGAAAACCACACTACTGAAAGACGACTGGACTAATGAGGAGATCAAAGGAGAAATTAAAAAAAAAATCTTTGAATTGAATGACAAAGAGGAAACCAATTTCCTCAATGTATGGGATGCAGCAAAAGCAGTAATAAGAGGAAAATATATAGCAATAGAGGCTCACATCAAGAAACAAGAAAGAACTCAAACAACCTAATCTCGAAGCTCAAAGATCTAGAAAAAAACAACAAAAAAACCCCAACACCAGTAGAAGAAAAGAAATAATAAAAAGCAAAGCAGAAATAAATGAAATTGAAACTAAAAAAACAATCCAAAAGATCAATGAAACCAAGAGCTGGTTCTTCAAAAAAATCAATAAAATAGACAAACCCCTAGCCAGGCTCACAAAGGAAGAAAGGGAGAAAGCACAAATAAACAGGATCATAAATGAAAGAGGACAAATCATAATGGGCATAGCTGAAATCAAAAGAATAATCAGTAACTACTACGAACAGTTATATGGAAACAAGTTCAACAACCTAGAAGATATGGACAAATTCCTAAAACTCTACAATCACCCCAAGCTAGATAAAGAAGAAATAGAACACCTAAACAGACCAATTACAAGCAGCAAAATATAAATGGTAATCAAAAACCTCCCCAAAAACAA
The DNA here is from genome assembly GCF_964194135.1 of Talpa europaea. Lineage (NCBI taxonomy): Eukaryota > Metazoa > Chordata > Mammalia > Eulipotyphla > Talpidae > Talpa > Talpa europaea. Next base: position 135,151,371 of record NC_140068.1, read on the forward strand.
AAGCCCAGGACCTGATGGATTTACAAATGAATTCTACCAAACATTCAGAGACGAATTAGTGCCTATACTTCACAGACTCTTCCAAAAATTTGAGAAGAAAGAGACAATACCAAACACGTTCTGTGAAGCCAACATTACACTAATACCAAAACCGAACAAGGACAACGCAAAAAAAGGAAAACTACTGGCCAATCTCCCTAATGAACACTGATGCAAAAGTCCTCAATAAAATTTTAGCTACCAGAATCCAACAATGTATCCATAAGATAATTCACCACGACCAAATAGAATTCATTCCAGGGACACAAGGATGGTTCAATATCCAAAAATCAATCAACGTTATCCAACACATCAACAAAAAGAAATATAAAAACCATATGATAATATCAATAGATGCCGAGAAAGCTTTCGACAAAGTGCAAAACCCATTCATGATAAAAGCCCTTGAAATTCTTGAGATACAAGGAATATACCTCAACATCATAAAGGCCATCTATGACAAGCCAATGGCCAATATCATTCTCAATGGTGAAAAGCTGAAATCATTTCCATTATGATCTGGAACAAGACAAGGATGTCCACTCTCACCACTGCTTTTCAGTATAATACTGGAAGTCCTAGCCAGAGCAATAAGACAAGAGAAAGACATACAAGGAATCCAAAGAGGAAAAGAAGCAGTCAAACTATCACTATTTGCAGATGATATGATTATATACATAGAGAACCCCAAAAACTCCACAGAAAAAAACTAATTCAACTCATCAATCAGTTCAGTAAAGTGGCAGGATACAAAATCAACACGCAAAAGTAGTATCCTTCCTATACACAAACAACAAATCTAAAGAAGAAATAAAAAAATAAATCCCTTTTGGTATTGAAACAAAAAAAATCAAATACTTGGAATAAATCTAACCAAAGAGGTAAAGGACCTATACAAACAAAACTATAAAACACTGTTAAAAGAAATAGAAGAAGACACAAAAAATGGAAAGAAATCTCCTGCTCATGGATTGGAAGAATAAACATTATAAAAATGGCCATCCTACCAAAAGCAATATACAGATTCAATGCTATTCCAACAAAAATTTCAATGTCATTCTTCAAAGAATTAGAACAATTATTGATGAAATTCATATGGAATCACCAAAAACACCGAATAGCCAAAGCTCTCCTGAAAAATAACAAAAAAAAAAAAAAAAGAAAAAGAAAAAGAAGGGAATGGAGGCATCACACTCCTGGACTTCAAACTCTACTACAAAGCCATAATCATCAAAACTGCATGGTATTGAAACAAGAACAGACACATAGACCAATGGAATTGAATAGAAAATCCAGAAATAAACCCACAGATTTATGGTCAACTAATCTTTGACAAAGGAGCAAAGACTATGCATTGGAGCAAAGAAAGTTTGTTCAATAAATGGTGCTGGGAAAACTGGGTCGCTACATGCAAAAGAATGAAGCTTGACCACTACCTCACACCATACACAAAAATCAACTCAAAATGGATTAAAGAACTAGACATAAGTCCTGAAACCATAAAATATATAGAAGGAAATATAGGCAAAACACTACGTGATTTGCACATCAAAGACACCTTACAGACACATCACCCAAAGCAGTGATAGTGAAGGCAAAGATAAACAGCTGGGACTACATCAAATTAAAGAGCTTTTGCACAGCAAAAGAGACAATAACAAAAACAAAGAGAAACCCCACCGACTGGGAGAACATTTTTGCACCCAACACTAATGATAAAGGACTGATCACAAAAATCTGCAAAGAGCTGATGAGACTCAACAACAACAAAGAAAATAATCCAGTCAAAAAATGGGCAGAAGAGCTAAAAAGAAACTTCTCTGAAGAGGAAATGCAAATGGCCAACAGGCATATGAAAAAATGTTCAACATCACTTGTCATCAGGGAAATGCAAATCAAAACTACCATGAGATACCATCTTACACCAGTGAGAATGGCACATATTAAAAAAAAAAAAAAAAAAAACTAGCAATAACAAATGTTGGCGACAATGTGGAGAAAAAGGAAATCTTCTGCACTTTGGTGGAAGTGCAAACTGGCCCAACCACTATGGTGAGCTGTGTGGAGATTTCTGGACCTACTAAACATAGAGCTTCCATATGATCCAGCAATTCCCTGCTAGGTATTTACCCAATGGACACAGAAACATCAGTTCCAAAGAACACCTGCACCCCTATGTTTATAGCAGCACTGTTTACAATAACTAAGCTTTGGAACCAACCCAAATGCCCAAAAATAGATGACTGGATCAAGAAGATGTGGTACATATACACCATGGAATATTACTCAGCATTCAAAAAAGATAAACACATGCAATTTGCAGCAACACGGATGGAGCTGGAAGGGATCATGCTCAGCGAAATAAACCAGAAAAAAAAAGAAAAATACAGGATGGTCTCACTCATAGCGGAATCTAGAAAACTTAATTAAGGGACCAGGAAAATGTATAACTATAAGAAAGTGAAAATCAAAATCAACAAACAACTATGAACCGGAGACACTCTATGGGGTGTGGGGTGCGGAGAGTGGAAGGATTGGGGTCAAAATAAGGGGCTTGCAATTGTTTGGGGAATATAAAAATAAAATTTATTTAAAAAAATAAAAGTACAAAAAAAATAATTACAACTCAACAAAAAGGGAAACAAATATCCAAACAGAAACGGGCAGAAGAGCTAAATAGACACATCTCCAAAGAAGATATACAGATTGCTGACAGGGTATGGAAAATTGTACCTCACCAGTATCTCCAGGGAATTGCAAATCAAGACCACAATGAGATACCACCTCACCACTATGAGACTGCATAATATAAAAATAAATATTGGTGAGGATATGGAGAAAAATGAACTCTGCACAATGTTGGTGAGAATGTTGTCTTGTTACTCCCTATTGAAAACAGTAGGGAGTTTTCTTTAAAAATTAAAAATAGATCTACCATATGATTTAGCAATTACACACCTAGAAAGCTACATGAAGAATACAAAATTACATATTTGAAGGGATACATGTTCTTTTGGTTAGTGCAACACTATTTACAGTAGCCAGGTTGTGGAAACAACCTAAATTCCTAGGGATTTAGAAATGTATTAAGAAGATGTTGTATATATGCACAATGGAATATCACTTAGATATTAAAAAAAAGATTAATCTTGTCAGTCCCAACAATTGGATGAACTTGGGGTGGGAGGGGAGTGTTATAGGGGAGAATTTGCTAAGTGCAATAAGTTAGAAGAAGGAAGAAAAACACGAGATTGTTCACTAATGTGGAATATAATTAAAAAGAGGAACTGATAGAACTTACCAAAACAAACTGTAGAACATGACTGCCATATTGAGGCTACTAGAAGGGGGTAGAGGGTGAAGGTGGAAAGAGATAGAGGGAACCCAAGGTCTAGTGTAAAGGAGTGTGGGGGTTTGATGTGGCATGGTGTTTAACATATGTCTGAGGAGGTGTGACCTTATTTTCCTAAATCATGAGCCATGCTGTAAACCAATGTTACCTCAATAAAGAAAAGATACAAAAATTAAAAATAGAAGTTCCATATGATCTAAGTATCCTGTTTCTGGAAAATTACCAAAATATTCAAAATCACTGAATCATACAATAACCAAGAAGTGGAAACAACCAAAGTGGCCAGGACAGATGATTAGCTAACAAGTTTGTGGCCTCTTCACATGATGGAGTCCTACTCAAATGTCCTCTGGCTGAAATCCTGTTATTTGCCATAGCATGGGTGGCCCTGAGGGGATTATGCTTAGTGACACTCACACAGAAAGACTAATACAGTAGGACTTCACTTACATATGGTATATAGAGAAACCAAACAGACAAAGTAATTAAAAAAAACACTTTTGGGCAAATTACTGTTTACCAGATAGAAAGGGGAAAGAGGAGTAGGTTATTCTGGTAAAGCATTTGCATTCAATGGAGAATGATGAATCACAGTTTTAATGGTATATATATTCACAAGCTGATTTATAATTGTGCACAATTGGAATTTACATAATATTAAAATGTAAGATACTGAATCTGTTGGATATCACTTCTACCTCACACTTTATGCAAAATTATTTTAAAATGGATTATCAAAGCAAACAAACATTTAAGCTTTTACTATAGTTATTAATTTTGTCATTGTTATTTTATAGTTTTAATAGGTATTTTACCTGGGAATTCATTTTACATACAATTAGCCAATATTTGTTCCTCAAACCAAAAGAATTGTATCTATGTAAGTTCTGGGCAAAATAAATTCTTATTTTTCCAATATTGCTTGTTGCCCATGCCCTCAAAAGTGTGAGAAAATAGATTAAATGATGTTTGGGAACTTTTAATAGATTTGTTAGACTACTTTTTATCAGTAATGATTCAATTTCACTCCCATGATGTTTTATCAAACATTTCAATTGGTGATTGTGTGGAAGATCTTATTTTTACATTTGAAAATAATCTTTGGTTTACTAATTCTATCTTCTCTTGCTTTATTTGATGATTAATCCATCCATTTATTTTTAAGTAATTTTAACAAGTTTTCAATGTCTATTCTTTTGGTAGCATACGATTCTTTTTTTTAAGATTTATTTATTTTTTATACAAGAACTGGGGTACAGGCCGGAGGTGTGGGAGGGTGAGAGAATTCACCAGAGACAGAGTGGGGAACAAAACAGGCAGAAGGACCAAAGATGCTGCCGAGGAGAGCAGTGAGCGAGACAGAAGAGGTCTGCCATGCCAAGTGGGTATCTACCTGACTGGCTAGGAATCAAACCCACACTGCAGAGGCAGTAGACAAGTTCACAGCGATGCACTCAACCCACTGCACCACTGGGGAAGCCCACATATGATTCTTTTAATAGTATTTCTATTTTTCTTTGAGTCATTTTAGCATTTAGCTATGTGTATTTCAAAGGCACTCACATTTTCACATTTTTCTGTAATCCATAGATTCCTCCTACATGATTGTCAGTCATTCATTCCATCTTAAGAGGCAAAGAAATGGGCCTCCCCGGTGGCGCAGCGGTTGAGCGCTGGGTTGCGAAGCTGCCCGCGGCCTCTGCCGCACCGGTTCGATCCCCGGCTGCTCCCCGGCCACCAGAGGAGGGTCCCACATGGCGCACAGACCTCTCCTGCCGCTCGCTGCTCCCCTCAGCAGTGTACTTCGGTCCTTCTGCCTGCTCTGCTCCCCACTCTGGCTCTGGTGAATTCTCTCACCCTCCGGGCTTCTGACTGTACACAGTGCTTGTAGAAATAAATAAAAATAAATCTTAAAAAAAAAAGAGGCAAAGAAATGGGATAATAAGATTTTGAAAAGTGACCTCAGTTTATTGGTCATGGAGGCCTTTGAAGTTGACAGACCTCAGTGGATTCTGCATGGCCAGTGGGTGCTGAGTGTCAGGTGATTCTCATCAATTGATCAGTATGTGAAATCTCATATTCTAGTATAACACAGGACAAATGACAAAAGAAACCTATATTTACTGTTTTCCATCATCCTGTTAGAAGTGATCAGGGAAGAGATGATGTTAGCTTGGGTAAAAGTATGACATTTTTTCACACCTGGTTCTGTGGGTGAAATTTTAATCTACTGCTTTACAGGAGTTAAACTTACTGAGTTATATCAATGATATTTTTGTTTTTTAACTAGCATATAGTTATGACAACTTTCTGACATGACAACTTTACCACTGTTCATTTCTTTATTTCGCTTCAAATTCATATTTGTGTATATTTGTGTTTGGTTAATCAAATAAAAGTCTCTTCCTGGCTCTGACTCAAAAGTCTCAGATAAAAAATGAAAAAGTAATGGTCTAGTCCAGAATAAAATGTGCACAGGAAAATGCCTTTGGGAAAAGGCAGCTTTTTGGAAACTATTCCTTCTGGATATCAGTAACTTCAAAGAAAGACAGACTTCAAGGTTTATGGTAGGTTTGAATCTCCCACTTCCCAGAAGAGAAAGCTCTAAGTAGAGTAAGTTTTAAGCACTTTCCTTGTCTTCCTCACTGCTTAGAAAAAATCAGCTAGATCCATTAACCCAACACCTGCCCAGATCCTTGACATGGTTGCCTTGCAAATTGTATAATATCCTCATCCCAAAGCTCAGAGATTGAGCAGCATTTCCAGACCTATTTGGTGATTTGCCAGGGCTTGATTAACTAGACTTAATTCTTTCATAAACTTTGGATTACTTGTCTCATTTTATTTAAGTCAAAGATTTTCCCATTATATTTTGAACTGTCCTCCCAAAGAGAAAGAGCAGATGTACCTCAACAAAAGAGGTCAGCTTTTCTGCTTTGGAAAATCTTTCTTAAAGCTGCCTTTATGGCTTGATTTCTCAGGCTATAGATCATTGGGTTGAGTGTTGGGGGTACAACTGTGTAAATAATAGTGGACAAAATGTCCAGTGCATTTGGAGAGTCAGAAGGTGGCTTGAGAAACTCAAATGCACTGGTTGAAATGAATAATATGACAACAGCGATGTGGGGAAGGCAAGTGGAAAAGGCCTTAGCTCTGCCCTCAGCAGATGGCATCCTCAGCACAGTAGAGAATATCTGGATGTAGGACAGTCCAATGAAGGTGATGCAAAAAAAAGCCCACGAGTGTCAAAAAGGCACTGATCCCAACTTCAGTGATGTACTGATTAGAACAAGAGAGTTTCAGGAGCTGGGGGATGTCACAGAAGAACTGGTAAATCATAGGGGATCCACAGAAGTGCATGGAGAAAGTGGCAGCTGTGTGCATGGTTCCAATTATGATCCCACTGATCCAGACACCAACAACTCCATGAACACAGGTGCGTACATCCATGATGATTTCATAGCGCAGTGGAAGGCAGATGGCAACGTAACGATCATAAGACATCACCGTGAGTATGACTGTCTCAGCGGAACCACAGAGAATGAAAGCAAAACACTGCACTATGCATTCCCCAAGGGAAATGTATCCACTATGCATCAAAGAGTTGCAAATGGACCTTGGCACAGTCACAGAAATGTAGCACAGGTCCAGAAAGGAGAGATGTTTCAGGAAGAAATACATGGGTGAGTGGAGACTACTGTCCACGGAAGTTGCAGTGATAATGAGGATATTGCCAGTTACTGCCACCATGTACAGGACTACGAACAGGGAAGCATGGACAAATTCTAGCTCAGGCTTGTCTGAAAATCCCATCAGAAGAAACCCACTCAGAGTGAGATTAGCCATAGCCCTTCTTAATTTCCCAGTGATGTTGGCTGCAAGACAAGATGGAAATTTTGGAAAGAAAATTTCTACACCTAACCACCTCACCCACCTGGATTAAATGAAGTTAGGTAAGCCATTACTTGAAGAAATCACCTCTTCATCATAAATGTGAGTGGAGTTCTCTATACTAATGCTCATGTATTTTGATTTTTAATTACTTACATTCAGGCATGGAAACATGGATAAGGATGATGATGAAATTGATTATTTCCCATTTCAATCAAATGAAATGAAAAATGAATATTTCTAATCTACCATTGTTTTCTACTAATCTTGATATCTATTCTTATAAGACTCCAACTGATACGGTTTTAAAATTGCAGTTGAACAATTTTAAGTATAAAAGCTAGTATCCTAATGTTTTTTTCTTGTAACTATTTGTTTTTTCAATAAATAAATGAATTTATGAAACACCAAATTGGCATTATTTATTTATGCTCTTATAATATGTAAATAACTGTTATATTATCATAAAGTATCATAAAAATATGCCTAAAATATTAATTTGCATAGGAAACGGAATAGAACACATCTTTCAGTGTATTTTTAAATGAAAATAATGTAACTAATATACATGTGAAAATATCATTTGATCTAACGTTTAATGTAAAACAACTACAAAATACAATTTTTGTATGTAACAAATTAAGTATAAAAAACACACTGTGCTTTTAATTATGAAGAAATGTAGTGGTAACATATATCTGAGTGGTGTCATCCTAGACCCTAAATCGTGCACAGTCTTATAAATGCTTACTTCGATACAATTAAAATTAATTAGCCCAATTAATACAATTAAAATAATGAATGGGTTGCTTATTTCATAAAAATAAATAAATCACCTAAAACATGTAGCTAGAATGGTCTAATCTGTGCATTCTTTCTGGAAAAGAGTAAAATGTTTAGCAGAAACTGAAACATTTTGCAAGTTAAATTGCATAAATTTATAACTAGAAACATTTTAAGTAAGTCCTCTGATAATATTTCGTCATAAAAAACTGTGCATGAAAAATTAATGCATTATGGGCCTTCCCGGTGGTGCAGCGGCTGAGCGCTGGGTTGCGAAGCTGCCTGCAGCCTCTGCAGTGCCAGTTCAATTCCTGGTTGCTCCCCAGCCACCAGAGGAGGGTCCCACATGGCACACAGAACTCTCCTGCTGCCCGCTGCTCCCCTCAGCAGTGTACCTCGGTCCTTCTGCCTGCTCTGCTCCCCGCTCTGGCTCTGGTGAATTCTCTCACCCTCCTGTGCTTCTGACTGTACCCAGTGCTTGTATAAATAAATAAATCTCTAATAAATAAATAAATAGATCTTTAAAAAAAAGAAAAATTAATGCATTAGTAAAATATTGACAAATTATAAAAATGTAACAGAATATTCATTTTCATAATACTATTTTAGGTGGCCTTGAACATTATCATTATAAAGTATTTTTTCTGGAATGGGATACAATCACTATTTGGATGACATAAAAATATTTACACTTTATGTTCTGAAGATATGTAAATACATAGGAATGGAATAAGCTGAGAAACAAAGTATAAGAAAATCAAACATAAAACAACAGTAATTATTTCTGCATTGTGAGGGAATGATTGTGTTTATTGCTGGTTTACAGATTTGTTAGCCTGACCCAAGATACACAGGAAAGTCTTTCAAACTGAAATCCTTGGTCTACCTGTAATAACATTGTTAGACATAACTGTAAACATAGGGTAATGACTATAAACATAGGGTAATGTCCCTATGTTTATTGCAGAACTATTTACCAAAGGTAATATATGGAAACAACCCTAAAGCCCCCAAATAGATGATTAGATCAAGATGTGGTATATATACACAATGGAATACTACTCAACAATCAAAAACAGTTAAACCCATGCCCTTCTCAGCAACATGGATGGGGCTGGAAGGGATTATGCTCAGTGAAATAAGCCAGAAGGAGAAAGAAAAATATCAGATGGTTTCACTTATAGGAGGAATATAGGGGGGAACCAAATAAGGAATCAGGAAAAAATAATAAATAAATAAACAAAATCAACAGGCAGCTATAAATCAGAGACATTCTACAGGGGAGGGGGAGGCAAAGGGATCAAAACAGGAGATGGAAGAGCACAAGGGATAATGGTGATGGTGCACAGGTGAGTTGGTGGTGACCATTTTGTGGGACTATACCTGAGAGGAGAAAACATACATTGTGCAAGAGTGAAGAATGATGTTTTATATATATATATATATATATATATATAATTAAAATTAAAATAAATAAATACATAAATAATAAAAATAAAAATTTGAAAACTGGCTCAGCTTTATTGTGGGTGTGTGTTTGCATGTTCGTATACAAGTATGTGTGCATGTTTCAGTGTTCAAAGACTTAAATTAAATCAAGTCATTTTATTTTAAATACTATTGAGGGAACAAACACTTTGAAGATGAAGACTGACATTTCTAGAGATTATAATGTCACAATTTCTCATCCAGGCATTAACTTTTGCAACAGAAACTTACCAGGTGAGGATTTTGGAGTCTCCAAAAAGCTTCCATTTTTATATACCTGGGAGAATGTTGCTTATTTTCCTGTTACTGAGGCCAACAAAAAAAAATTCATTAGATACACCTGGAAATATTTCTTGTTTTACCCAGAAGTATATAGTTGGTCTTCATTAACTTACATCTGCTATTGTCAATAATTTATCCAGTGGCAATCTAATGGAATTAAATGTAATTTTTGTTTATGTCCTTGAAACTTAATATATCTTGAAAATATACATGTAGGGCCTCCCCGGTGGCGCAGCGGTTGAGCGCCGGGTTGCGAAGCTGCCCGCAGCCTCTTCGGCGCCGGTTCGATCCCCGGCTGCTCCTCAGCCACCGGAGGAGGGTCCCACATGGCGCGCAGACCTCTCCTGCCGCCCGCTGCTCCCCTCAGCAGTGTACTTCGGTCCTTCTGTCTGCTCTGCTCCCCGCTCTGGCTCTGGTGAATTCTCTCACCCTCCCGCGCTTCTGACTGTACCCAGTGCTTGTATAAAAAAAAAAATAATAATAATAATAAAATAAATAAATCTTTTAAAAAAAAGAAAATATACATGTAGTTATATTTATGATTACATTTATGATTATATATGATTATATTTATGGATAAATTTATGATTAAATATATTTATGATTAAACATATAACTTGTATATATTTACCTATTTCTATAATTTCCACTGTAACCCAACTGTATTTGTGAGCATGTGGGTGTGTAAAATTGACTTTGTCACTTTATGGCTTATAAATATCTAGTTAACACAATATTTTATAGCCAAAATGTCTGTGATTCTAAGTATGAAATAGGAAAAATTAAGGACTTGAAATATTATTTTTGTTGGTTCTTAGATATTATTAGAAGATTTCTTTGTCTTTTTTTAAATTATATCACTTTAAGTCAATAAATATGGTCAATTTTCTTCTTCAATGAAATCTTCATCAGTGATGATCCAGAAACTTTTGGATTTTTAATTCTACTAGTTCATCGTCTCCAAATTTTTCTTATAAAAGGAGGCATTCAAGATTGAGCATCTCTTGGGCCTCTGCTGGTGGTGCAGTGGTTGAGCACTGGGCTGCTAAGCTGCCTGTAGCCTCTGAAGTGCCGGTTCGAACCCCGGCCACCGGCGAGGTCCCACAGGGCGCAGCAGACCTCTCCTGCCACGCCCGCTGCTCCCCTCAGTACTGTATTTCCTCACTCTGCCTGTTCTGCTCTCTGCTCTGGCTCTGGTGAATTCTCTCACCCTGCTGTGCTTCTGACTGTAACCAGTGCTTGTATAAATAAATAAATAAATCTAAAAAAAAAAAAAAGATCGAGCATCTCTATTACACTTTCATATGGATAATCATGTTTATAAGCAATGTTTAATGTTAAGATGAATGTAAAGTTTTTAAAATATAACAAAATCTTTGCTAAGTATATACACATATGTAATTATTTTTACCAGTTATTTTTACTCTTTTTTTCTATATTTCTAAAAATATTCAATTTTGTATACTTCAGAATATCCCTCTAAGAATAAAAATAAATCAGAAAGCTGGGTGACTGGTTACAACAAGAAGCAAATCTCTTATTGTGATCTTTCAGTCTTTATCTATGGTTTCTTTTCCACGTTTGCTCTGTGAAGATGGAAAACGTTATTGTTTTGTTACACTTGAGGTAGTTGATCTATTCTTAATTTTAAAATTCTTTAACAAGGTGCTCCCTGGTCATGCAAGGGGTTAAGCACAGCACTATGAAGCTATCCACAGCCTCTGCAGCGTGAGTTTGATCCCCAGCGGTCAGGGAGCAACCCACATGGTGAAGCAGACCTCTTCTGTCTCTCCCGCTATATTTCAGTCAATCAGTCTGTTCTGTTCCCGACTCTGTCTCTGGAGAATCCTTTCACCCCCCTGCATCTCTGGCCTGTACCCCAGCTCTTGTATGCAGAAACAAATTAATTTAAAAAATAAATTTAAAAAAATTCTTGAACATACTGAACAGTTTTTCTGTGATTTCTGATGTGGAAGGCATCTCCCAGCTCATACTAGTCACTATTATAAGATCCAAATATACAAGGAAGATTCATGCTTATTTCCTTCTAATGACTGTTACAGAAAGTCTTTTCTACAGAGGGGGGAATTGCACTCCACAAAATGTTTCCAGAATGGAAGGAGTTTACACTGTCATCTCCTAAAGTTCTGATTTCCATTAAAATAATCATAGCTCATACATTGTTATTTCATATTAAACAAGCTGAATTACAGTGGCTGTTTCTCTCACCCCCTCAAAACCAGTAACTTATGGGCTTTCCATTATTCTGTGTAATTTATATTTTTATAAAAACTGGGGAAACTCACCAGAGCATAGTCAAGAACATTTTCTCTCAATAGGAGGAAACGCTGTCAGTGTGAGCAGCTGACACTTACTTCGGATTGCTGAATTCTGCAATTCAATCACAGTCACAAAAATGTGACCTTTGTAGAAAAAAGTCAGCTCATTTCAATTCTTCTTTGGCCACTGGAGGTTAGACTATGACATCTCTTTGGGACAGAGTATTGGTGCCCTGGGCATTTGGTGTCCTTGGTAAATATCCTGGGGCCAAAAATGCAATTACATTGATTATTCCTGCAGAGTACTTTTCTGTTGATTTGACTTAATGATTATACCTTGCTACCTGGAATTTCAGCTTATTTATGTCTTTTGAGTAAGATTCTTTAGCAATATTATAATGTGTTATATTCTGTACTACAAACAGACATTTTAATTCTAATATTATGTTAACAAGTCATTAATTTAATTCACATCTAGATAATATTATAAAAGTCTAATTGACATTTCCATTATCTGAAAATAAGGTAAATACCAACAGATTACTGCCAAAGAAGCAAATAATCTACCCCTAATTTTATACCACTGAATTCAAGTTTAATTTCATTTTGAGCCAGAAGTATCAAATAACCATTTTTTTAAAAACCCGTGTGTGGGGGGAGGTCTATGGTTTGTCTATTAGGAAAGTTTATTATGGAAATAAACTCATTGTTTCAATGCTAAGCCCCAATACAACTGTTGACACTATGCGTTGCATTATTACACAGTATGTCTTTATCCAAGGCTATCATTGTTACCTTTTCTAATCCTAAAAATGCCCAAAATAGATTTCAGGTGGAGGGTGAGAGGATTCACCAGAGACACAGTGGGGAACAGATCAGGCAGACTGACTGAAATACATTGCTGAGGGGAGCAGCGGTCGAGACAGGGGAGGTCGGCTGCGCCATGTGAGTTGCTCCCTGGCCAGGGGGGATCCAAGTCTGAAATCATGCTGCAGAGGCTGTGGACTGCTTCACAATGTGGTGTTTAACCCCTTGCGCCATCAGGGAGGCCCTATTTTCATTTGTTTTTAATAGGCATTGTGTGTTTATTAATCATGTGTTCCTTACGTCTTTCTTTTATTGAATTTCAGTGATATTTCTAATGTAACATTTTAAATTCTTAATGACTTTCACACTTAAGAGATAATTTTCTTAGTAGTTTTTTCTTGTCTCCTGTCACAAAATACAAGGTGTCATTTTTTGTCAACACTATTCCAGTTCTGAAACAAGAGTTAGACCCTGAAGCTTCTGGTTATAAAACCCTGCAGGTTGAGGACTCCCTTTGATGGGACAGCCTCTACTCACACCAATTGAATGCCCAGGCCTCCCATGCTTCCAAGTTACTAGCTGCTATTTGGTAACTCCACTTCTTTCCATACAATAATTTTCTAGAGTGACGCATAGACCTCAAGAATATGCATTTCTTACTACTGCTGGCATATTTATTTATTTTTTAAAGATTTATTTATGCATACAAGATTTGGGGTGCAGACCAGAGGTGTCGGTGAGAGGATTCACCAGAGACAGAGGGGGGATAGAACAGGCAGATTGACTGAAATACACTGTTGATGGGAGCAGTGGGGGAGACAGGAGAGGTCTGCTGCTCCATGTGGGTAGCTCTCCAGGGATCAAACTCATGCTGCAGTGGCTGCGAATATCTTCATAGGTGGTGTCTTAACCCCTTGAGGGAAGCCCTATTGCTGGCAGATTTATAAAGAACACAAATAAGAAACATGGAAATGATGCAGAACCGGTTAGGTTTGGGAAGAAGAGCAGAATTTCCTTGTCCTCTTTACACACCACCTTCCCAGCACCAACTTGGGCTCAACAAAGAACTCCTTGAAGCCCATTGTTGAAAATCACAGGTGGTTGCATTAGATAGACAAGATTGATTAAAATATCTCTCTCCTAGTCAGAGGTGAGGGATGCGGCAAATGTTTTAACCTTCTAATCACACAGTGGTTTCTCTGGAAACCTGAATTTACATAAGTTCCCACAATGCATCACATCATTACCATAAAGTCAAATATTATGAAAAGGAATTAATATGACTAAAAAGCAGTTCTGCTGAATCCTATCACTCAAGGGTTTGGGAACTCTATGAAAGGAACTGGGGTCATAGATGAATATATATATATATATATATATATATATACATATATTTTATGTCATTACAACAGATTGCTGACGGACTTACCATATATATTTTTATGTTTCTTAATAAAAACACAGTTTCTCCCTTTGGGATGTGTGTGTGTGTGTGTGTGTGTGTGTGTGGGTGGTTGGGTGTGTATGACATGGATATAGATACAGATCTGTGTGTCTGTCTTTCTCTTTCTGACTTGGAAAAGTGTTTACTTATGTCTTCTGCCCATGCTTTGATTTGATTATTTGTTTTCTGTTTGTTAAGTGAATTCCTTTTTTAGATTTTGGATATCTGCCTTTTGTATGCTCATTCAGGTTGACACATAAAATTAACCCTTACATTTGTACATGAAGGTTATATTTACATTTTACTAAAGTGCCAAATATGAATAAGGAAAAATAAACTGAACATTCCATTAAAGAGAAGGAATGCTAAATAATATTAAAATAATAACTAAGAGTTCTACAAATTTTCTGTAAAACATTGAGTTATATCTCCAGAAAACTCTATAATATCCAAGTTGGGTAAATACAAAAACTTCCACAAATAGAAACATTATGGTAAAAATGCTGACAAATAAAAGAAAAAATCTTGAAAGAAAGATGCCAAAAAAAAAAAAAATGACCTATGAGTTACAAGGGAAATAAAAGGATAGCGACTAACTTTTGTTTCATTTTATAAATGAAATTTGGACTAAATCTTTCTTTTTTAAAAATTTATTTATGCATACAAGATCTGGGGTATAGACCAGAGGTGTGGGGGGTGAGAGGATTCACGAGACACAGAATGGGGAACAGAACTGGCAGATCGATGGAAGTATACTGCTGAGGGGAGCAGCGGGCAGACAGGAGAGGTCTGCTGCACCATGTGGGTCATCTCCCTGGCCAGGGATAGGAATCATACCGCAGAGGCTGTGGAGAGCTTCACACTGCTGCATCTCAAGCCCTTGCACCAACATGGGGGCCCCCCAACTAACTTTTCTGCAGAAACATTGGCGGCAGACAATGGAATCTCATGCTCAGAATGCTGAAAGTATCTGTCAGAAATGACAGAAAAAGCAGAAAATGTCTTTCAAATAAGAATCCTGTATTTAGCAAAACCATAAAATCTGAAGCTGAGTAAAGACATTCCCAGGAAAACACATACTAGAGAATTGCTATCAAATTTATCTTACAAGAATCGTGAAAGGAAATTGATCAGCCTGAAAATTTATTGTCACACAGTTCTGAACATCAGTTCTGATTTAGGGATTCAAGATCAAAGAGTCAGTAAGGTTGGTTCTTTCTAAAGTCTATAAATGATCATTTTTCCACATCTCTTACCTAGTGTCTGGGGTTTGTAGGGAATTTTGGCTTTCCCTTAGCTTGTAGAAGAATCATGCCAGTCTCTTTTTTTAAAGTAATGTCTCATGATATGATCTCTGTGTTCAAATTTACCCTTTTTATAAGGACACATATTCTATTGGATTACTGTTTACTGGTCCAGTGTGACATCATCTTATCTTCACCATAACACCTATAATGACCATATTCCTAAACTCAATCATATACTGAGATGGTGTGGATGAAGACTTCACAATATGAATTTTGAGGGAACATAACTCTACCTAGAGTAGAAAGTAGAACACAATTCTACATAGAGTAACTGACTCTAGAAAGTAATTCAACTCACAATAAATCAAAGGACACAAGGACATTTATAGATACTTAACAACGTCAAAGTGAATATTTCTTCTCTCTTAACTACTTTAGGAAGCAATTGTATAAAACCAAATGTATATATTGCAATAATAAGTCGGGTTTAAAACATATGTGAGGTAATATATTCTGTAATAATAGCACTATGAAGGCAAGTGGAAATAAAATAGAATGAGATTAAGGAAATAATGGTAAATTGAATTGACAGGAACAAATGTACAGAGCTATAAATGATAAGATAAATATAGCAAAAGATATACATGTAATAATGTTCTTCTTTTAATTATTTCAAAGACACATAACTATGTATACTGATATGTATGTATAACAGCATGATGTTGACTTTGTAATACTGACTATTGATTATTATATCATATATTATGTAATGTATGATTCATATATGTATTTATAGTCCCACATACACATGTGTCACAAAGGAAGAATTTTTATTTGCATTAAGAAACATAAATATGGGGCCTCCCTGGTGGTGCAGGCAGTTGAGCGCAGCACTGTGAAGCTGTCTGCAGCCTCTGTAGTGCCTGTTTGATCCCTGCTGGCCGTGGAGATGTCCACATGGTGTGGCAGACCTCTCCTGTCTTGCCCACTGCTACCCTGAGCAGTGTATTTCATCAGTCTGCCTGTTCTGTTCCCCACTCTGTGTCTAGTGAATCCTCTCACCCTCCCAAACATCTAGCCTGTACCCCGGTTTTTGTTTTAGAAAACAAAAAAACAAAAAAGCAAAGTGCTATAAAAAAAGAAACATAAATATGTACATGGTAAGCCCACAACAATCTATTAAATGTGACATAAAAAGAAATATATATTTGGTCTTTTCCCCCAGCTGATGGGACAGAGTTTCCAAACCCTTGTGATTGCCTGAGTGATGGGCTTGAGTGGAGCATCTTGTTAGTCATAATAAGTCCCTTTCAAACATACTTGAATTTATGGTAATGCTTGACCCATATGGGCACTTAAGTAAATTCATGTTTTCAGATAATCCATCCTCTTAAAATGAGACAGTGATTGGAGATTGAGTTATTTGCTCAATAATTTAATCTTTATGTTGTTTATGTAAAGTGACCACCAATGGGCCTCCCTGGAGGTACAGGGGTTAAGTCTCAGCTCTATTAAGGTATCGCCAGCCACTGCAGCATGAGCTTGATCCCCAACCAGGGAGCTGACTCACATAGTGCAACAGATAGACAAGATTGATTAAAGTATCTCTCTTGTCTATCACTGCTCCCCAGTCTGTCTCTGGTGAATCCTTTCACCCCCCCCCACACCTTTGGCATACACCCCAGTTCTTGGTGGATCTCACCCCAGTTCTTGTATGCATAAATAAATAAAACAAATCTTTAAAAAATGGGTAACCACCAGTGACCTGATATAAGAAGACTCAGGGAGTTTTCGGCTGTTGAACTCAAGGAGGTTCTGGGAAGGCAGTATGACAAAGAGGATGAGGAAATTCTGCTCTCCTTCCCAAATCTAGTCTTAAATATTGCATTTCCTGAATTATGTTCTTTATAATAAGTCAACAGTAGTAATAAATGCACATTGCTGAGTTCTATGCACTGCTCTAGAAAATTATTGAATGTGAAGAAGTGGAGCTACCAAATAGTAGCTAGTAACTCAGAAGCACAGGAGGCCTGTCTGTAGAGCAGTCTTGTGGGAGGCTGTGCTTATCTTGCAGTTTGATTCTATGACTGCTTTATGCACTGAAGTGTTGAGAAAAAAAGATGCCATGTATTTGGTGCCAATAGTGTGAGTAGACGAGACCAAACCAACAAGGAAATAACTTTATAAAAGTGCAGAAGTCACTGAAAGTTTAAGATGCTACATTAGAAAATATTCACAAAACTTCAATAAAAATATTCAGTAAGGAATGAAAGAAAAATAAAGACATTGGGCATATTAAAAACAAAGAAAAAGGGGCCTCCCTAGTGCTGCAAGTGGTTGAGCGCAGCACTGTGAAGCTGTCCACAGCCTCTTCAGTGCCGGTTCGATCCCCGCCAGCCTCGGAGCAACCCACATGGTGAGCAGACCTCTCCTATCTCTCCCGCTGCTCCCCTCAGCAGTATATTTCATCAGTATGCCTGTTCTGTTCCCTGTTCTGTCTCTGGTGAATCTTCTCACCCTCCCGCGCACGTGGCCTGTACCCCGGTTCTTGTATAAATAAAATAAATCTTTAAAAAAAAAAGAAAAAATGCCAGAATTATATAATCATGTTATCAAAAGCAACACAAATGTGTGGACAATTAAGTGGAAGATTGTATTAAAATAAGAGTTTCCATGGAAACCATCTGAATTCCATTTGTTCACTTTTAGTCTTGGAAAAGCTCAGATTTATGAAATGATAGGCTGTGAGGAAGACATATTTATGATAATGCAATGACAAGTGTCAACTATTCTAATTTGGGGTTAACATTGAAACAAGGAATTTACTTTCATAATAATTAAAATTGTCTAATAGACCATCATACTACACACATACAGTTTTTAAAATATGGCTATTTGATACTTCCCAACTCAAAGTGAAATTAGATTGGCATTTAAGGGTACAAGATTGGGAAATATTTCATTGTTTTGTTGGTAGTAAACTATTGGTGTTCACCCCCATTTCAGATAATGGACATGGCAGACATTTATACATTTATGTAGCTATGAATTCAATTAGTGAATTATTAGTTCAATTCATAGAATATATGAGTTTTTTGTGTGTATTATTGAATCACAACATAAATCACAATATTTTTCATTAACTGGTCCAATAAACACAAATAAGCTGAAATGCCAGGTCACTAGGTATGATCATTAAATCAACTCAACAGGAAAATACTCGGTAGGAACAATCAATGTAATTGCATGTTTTGGCCCCAAGGTATTTACCAGGAACACCAAACACCCAATGGACCCAGACACTCTGTTTGTCCCAAAGAGATTTCGCAGTCTAACCTCCAGTTGCCAAATGGACTTATTTTTTCTCCACAGTTCACATTGTTTTGAATGTGACTGATTTCAGAGATCACCACTTTGAGCTAAGTGTGAACTGCTCATTCTGACAGCTTCCCTTTCTATGGAAGGAATGTACTGCTGAATATGTTCTGGTGAGTGTCCTTGGGTTCTCAAAGGAAGACAACACAGAATAATGGGAAGCCATTAACTTACTGATTTGAGTGGGTGAGGTACCCAGCCACTGCCATTGAACTTATAAAATATGCAATACCAGGTGTGAACTATGAGTTTTTCAATGGAAATTAGTGATCTGGGAGAGAAAATTGTAAACTGCTTCCATTCTAAAGATAGTTTATGGGTGTGATTCCCACTCCTCTCTAGCATTGCCTTTCTTTACATGACCATTGCAGAGGCAATTCAAAGTGGATGTATGATGGGATCGTGGAGTGTTATATTCCATTCCCTGTAGACTTATTATTCACTGACTCTTATAATAGTCACTTATGGTAAATGGGAAATGTTTTATCTATTAGAGATCACAAACAAATTGTTCAAATATGGAGGAAAAATTTAAAACCAAAAGGGATCAGGCATTTTAATAACAGTAAAATAACCAGATTTTACCCAACAAAATGAAGAGGAAAATGAAACCATAATGAAGACTGAGTAATTGGTAAGAATCATTAAATGTGTCTTAATACATTTAGCAAGACATTTGTTTTATTTTAAAACATTATATCCGTCTAAATATTAAACATTGTGTAATAACATAACTACTCACCTAAAACTGTGTGACAGATTTGGATTTTGAATATCCCCTTTGTTTGCTATACAACTGCAATTAAGTTGGAGAAAATGAAATAACAGAATTTAAAGATAAAACCAATGTAATCTTCTGCATCAACCATGAAAATAGGAATTTCACTGAGGAAGTAAAACACTGTTCTTAACTCCTTAGTTAAAAGGACACTCATTAAAAAAAGACAAAAACTCTTGAAATAATCTTTAGGAACCAAGATAAGACATCCTTCAAGTGCCTTAGTTTTTCTGTTTTTATATGCAGTATCACAGACAATTATGGTAACACTGTACTAAATATTATTTAGATATTTATAACCCATAATGTGACAATATTATTTTTACATAACCAATGTGAACATGACAATTGGGATAATGTATACTTTATTTGTATATTTTTATATATAATCTATTCTTACATGCAATTTTATATATATATATTTTTCAAAATACAGAAATGACATGAAAAGCTTTAAAGATGAAAGCAAAAAATTGCATTTACAAAATCAACTGGTAACTATAAACCAGGGACACACTACAGGGGTGGGGAGAAGGCAGTATAATTAAATCAAAGGTGGTGGGAATTTCATGGGGAATACAACTATGATGAAAATGCATACATTGTACAAAAATGAAAAATGATGTAAAAATATATAAAATTTAGAAATTGCATTTTTTAAAAAAAAATTTTTAGATTTATTTATTTATTTATACAAGCACTGGGTACAGTCAGAAGCGCAGAAGGGTGAGAGAATTCACCAGAGCCAGAGAGGGGAGCAGAGCAGGCAGAAGGACTGAAGTATACTGCTGAGGGGAGCAGCGGGTGGCAGGAGAGGGTGGCAGGAGAGGGTGGCAGGAGAGGTCTGCACACCATGTGGGACCTTCCTCCGGTGGCGGGGAGCAGCCAGGGATCGAACCGGCGCTGCAGAGGCTGTGGGCAGCTTCGCAACCCAGCGCTCAACTGCTGCGCCACTGGGGAGGCCCTAAAAATTGCATTTAATTCCACTATATAACCACTGCATTAATTTTTGACAATAGTATATTCAATTTAATGGAAAGACCAAACAAATTACTTCTGGGTAAATGAAGCAATATTTCCAGACAAGGAATGAATTTATTTTTGTTGTTGTTGGATTTCATAACAGAAATAAAATTAACATTCTTCTAGGCACATAGAAATGGAAGTTTTGGGAGTCTCCAGAATCCTCACCTGGTAAATTGCATTTGCAAGAGAAAATGACTAGATGAATAGATGTTTTATTACAATATCTAGAAATGCCAAGTATCATCTTCAAAATCTCCCTCAAAATAGTCTATAGTTCTTGGTATAATTTAATAGAAGGTTTATACTCCTGTGGAACACACACACACACACACACAACCCCCCCAAAAAAAAATTCTGAAGTTTTCTTGACGAGTGCAAGGGACTCTGTCATCTAAGCCAGCTCTTCTCCGTCCATTTCACAGTTAAACAATCTCCCAGTAAAATTATATAATTCCCTGCACAATCTAGGAGCATCCATCACACTCTCACCTTCTAGGTAAAGTACATCCATAGGGTTTGTGCAGAAAAACGACAAAAGAGAATTGTTTTCCTTTATGTCTCTGTGTTAGGCTAACAAATTAAGCAAGAGATAAACACAAACACGCCCTCACCATTCAGACATAATTACTTTGTTAGTGTTTTATTCTCTTTATTCTCTGCTTCTTCCATTCCTGTGTATTTTCATACCTTGAGAACATAAAGTGTTTATAATACATGTTATTCCTATGTCATCCAAACGGTGATAAGATCCACATGAGAAAAGATATTTCACAAAGATAATTTTGAGAATACCTAAAATATTATCATGAAAATAATGACTCAATTACATTTTTAGGATCTGTCAATTTTTTTTTTTTTTCCTGCGTGTAGGGGCAGGAAGGCACAGAGAGAGTTCTGGAGCCCACGGTGACTTTTCAGGCTTTCATTGAGCTTTTTATAAGGCGGGGGGGGGGCAGGGGTTGGGAAGCTGGCAGGTGTCCCAGCACCCCTGCCCCCAAATCTTCACTCTTTCTGGGCTCTCTGGTGTTCTCTGGTGGTGTCCGTGCTGTCGCTATTTCTCAGCTGCTTCCACCACTGCTACTCTTTCTGCGCTTCGCCTAAATGCTGCCCTTATGAGCCCCGTTTCTGCCCTGGTGTGCCCATCTATGCCCCCCACACCCTACCCTAGGTGTCCACCATCAGGCATGCGGGTAGGCCCGCAGGGATGCATCATCAGTGCCAGTGGTGGGAGGGAAGATAAAGCTTGATCACTTATCCTACACTGCCCCTGCAATAATTTTAAATTAAAGTGGTTTCCTCAAAATTAATTATCAGGGGCCTCCCCTGGTGGTGCAGCAGGTTGGGCGCCACACTGCGAGGCTATCCACAGCCTCTGCAGTGCTAGTTCGATCCCGGCCGGCTGGCGAGAATCCTACATGGCTCAGCAGACCTCTCCTGTCCTGCCCGCTGCTCCCCTCAGCAGTGTATTTCATCAGTCTGCCTGTTCTGTTTCCCGCTTTGTGTCTGGTGAATCCTCTAGTCCTCCAGTGCATCTGGCCTGTACCCCAGCTCTCTATAAATAAATAAATAAATCTTAGAAAAACTAATTATCAGATAATGTAATTGAAAAACCACCCATATATAAAATTATGGGGCTCTCTTTCATCTGGGAGGCAAAATGACATCCAGACTAGGAAGACCCAAACTTCTGGTCCTATGAACAATTACCAGGGCCTCTGGGGGAAGTAAGGAAGCTCCCAGGAGGCCTGGTAATGCCTCCCAGCATCCCAGGATCAACTTTGACAAATATCACCCAGATTACTTCGAGAAAGTTGGCTGAGGCTTTACCTCTTAGAGAGGAATCAGAACATCTGGCCAACTATCAACCTTGATGAATCTTATCTCTGAGCAGACTCAAACTCAGGCAAACCTACCCAAAACAAGCCTGGAGCTAAGGGGGGGTGGGAGTGGGAATTGTATGGGGAATATAACCAAAATGAAAATACATATAAACTGCACAAAAATGAAAAATGATGTAAGAAGTATATAAAATAAAACAATAATTAAAAAAATAGGTGGTTTATGTTGCAGACTTTTTCAAGTCTTCTGTTAAATAACTTGCTCTTCTCCAAAAAGTGTGTGTAAACTTGATGTTATTACTTACATCCTAAGTTCATTTTTTCTTTTTACGAAATACATATTGTAGCTATTTTTATATCATTCATTTTATTGAAATGATGGTTTAAAACACTGTATAAGATTTAGGGGTCAGACTCATACCTCTTCAGACGTATGATACCAGTAGGGATCTTTCTTTGTAATTAATAGCAGTTAGTATTTTAATTTAAACGATTACCTAATTTGGAGTGTTAA
This sequence comes from Talpa europaea, assembly GCF_964194135.1. Taxonomy (NCBI): domain Eukaryota; kingdom Metazoa; phylum Chordata; class Mammalia; order Eulipotyphla; family Talpidae; genus Talpa; species Talpa europaea. The sequence continues at coordinate 135,174,514 of NC_140068.1, forward strand.
AATATTATATTTCATAGTTGCTTCACATTTATTTACTAAGAATTATTTCAAATGATAATTTAATATGGATAATAGTTATATTATTTCCTTATAAAAATACACTGAAGGTCTGTCTGTACATTTCCTTTTCCTTTAGGAATACTATATTTCAGATCAATTTTTATGATGTAATATGCTAATAATAATGGTTATTTATACATCGTTGTTATTGCATAGTCCTATCAACTTGGTGTTTCATAATCTTAACTTAGTTATTGAAAATAAATGTTTAGTTAGAAGAAAAACCATAAGGATTTTTTCCTGTAATATATAAAAAAATTATAAAACTGCAATATTAAATCCAGTAATGTTTCGGTGGTATATGAACAGATAGAATGATTAAGAAGAAATCATAGCAGTTAGGAACATTTATTAATGTGTAAAATGAATAAGGTAATTTAATATAGATCAAAAACAAGGTTATATTTTTGAAAATATATTTTAATAACTTTATTATATATACTAATTTTTCCTTTAAGTAAAATGAGGAATACTCAAAGACATTATATTTCTTACCAATGTTATCATGACTGAGTGTCAATCATTTAAACTTTCTAAACATGTTTATTATAATAGAGAGCTACTTTTACATTTATGATGAAGTGGGTGATTTCTTCAAGTAACTTCAGCCTAACTTTGTTGAGTCCAAGGTTAGATTAGGAGGTTAAATAACAAGTTTTCAATGGTTCCATCTTCTGTTGCAGCCAACATTGATAGAAAATTAAGAAAGACTATGGCCAATTTCAATATGAGTGGGTTTCTTCTGATGGGATTTTCTGCCAGTCCTGAACTAGAACTCATCCATGCTTCTCTGTTCTTAGTCTTATACATAATGGCTTTAACTGGCAATATCCTCATTATCACCGCAGTTTCCATGGACAATAGTCTCCACTCACCCATGTATTTCTTCCTGAAACATCTCTCCTTCTTGGATCTGTGCTATATTTCTGTGACTGTGCCAAGGTCCATTTGCAACTCTTTCATGCATAATGGCTACATTTCCCTCTTGGAATGCATAGTACAGTGTTTTGCTTTCGTTCTTTGTACCTGTGCTGAGCTGTCCATGCTCACTGTGATGTCTTATGATCGCTATGTGGCCATCTGCCTTCCACTGCGCTACGAAATCATCATGGATGTCAGCACCTGTGTTCATGGAGTCCTAGGTGTCTGGATCAGTGGGGTCATTTCTGGAACCATGCAAACAGCTGCCACTTTCTCCATGCACCTCTGTGGTCCCCATATCATTCACCAATTCTTCTGTGACATCCCCCAGCTCCTGAAACTCTCTTGTTCTAATGAGTACATCAGAGAGGTTGGGGTCACTGATTTTTTGGGTCTTATGGCCTTCCTTTGTGTAGCCTTTATTGGACTGTCCTACATCCAGATATTCTCTGCTGTGCTGAGGATGCCATCTGCTGAAGGCAGAGCTAAGGCCTTTTCCACTTGCCTTCCCCACCTCGCTGTGGTCATTTTATTTATTTCAACCAGTGCCTTTGAGTTTCTCAAGCCACCTTCTGACTCTCCAAGTGCACTGGACATTCTGCTCACTATCATGTACACAGTTGTGCCTCCAACACTCAACCCAATGATCTATAGCTTGAGAAATAAAGCTATAAAGGAAGCTCTGAAAAAGGTTGTCAGAATAAGAAAAGTTGACCTCTTTTGTTGAGGCACATCTCTTAATTCTTGCTTGGGAGAAAATTCAAAATAAATTGGGGAAAATGTTGGCTGAAACGAATTGAGGTAAGTAAAAATCAAGTGAGTTAATTAAAGAAAATGTCTGGGGACTAAAGCCCCAGAGGAACCTGCATATAGTTCTGGAAAACCTGTCTGAAAATGGAGCTTCTCAGTGAGGACCTTATATAATTTACACGTGAAACATGTGAGGCAGGTGTCTGGTTTGTGTAGCAAGCTGATGTTGTCTGTACATTGAGGAAAACAGATGGTTGTTAAAATTTACCCCTATTTAGAGCTTTGCCTTTTGGGAACTGGGGGTTTCAAATCTGCCATAAACCTTGAAGGATATCTTTTTCTGAAGTTACTAATTTTCCCAAAGGCATCTGTTTCCACAATGTTGCCTTTTCACAAATGACATTTTTCCTGGGAAAAATATCTCAGGATCAGGGCAGTTGCATCTTCGCTCTTGACTTGCACTTTCTAGTTGGGGTCAGGAAAAGTGGACTGAAATTATTTTATTTGGTTTACCAGACATAACATAGTCAACCATGAATTTAAAGGTAAATAAAGAAATGAGCATAGGGGAAGTTGCCATAACTATGTGCTGAGTAATATACATATCCACACATACAGCTCTATAAACATTACTCCTGCAAATATAGATTAAAATCTGACCCCACAAAACAAAGTACAAAAAACAATCATTTCACTTTAAAAAAATTAAGAACTCTACATGATCATTTCCATCAGGATGATAAAAAAAAAAAAACAGTAAACATGATTTTCTTTTCTCATTGTTTCCTGAGTTACTCTGGAGTTGGGTTATCACATGATATCTGTGTACTGATGAGAACAAGCAGACTCCCAGCGTGCTTTGGTCCTTGTAGAGTTCCACTAAGGCTCTCTTTACCAACCTTGAAGGTCTCTCTGGGTAATTTACTGAGGTCACTCTGCAGAAATCTCATTATACCCTTTCTTTGTCTCTTAAGATACAATGGACTGATTTCCACCCATGTGGGAGGAAGCCTGGATACCACACTAATCATTTACTGCCTCAGACATACAAATGTTTCTTTCTTTTTTATATAATTTACATTTTTAAAAACATTAATTTATTTTTACATAGAACTGGGGTGTAGGCCAAAGGTGCAGGGTGGTCAGACGATTCACCAGATATAGAGTGAGGAGTAGAACAAACAGATCTACTGAAATACACTGGTGAGGGGAGCAGCCAGCAAGACAGGAGAGTTCTGCTATGCCATATAGGTTAGCTCCCCAGCCAGGGATGGAACTCAGGCTGTAGTTGTGACAGCACTGAGACTTAAACCCTAGGCCAATAGGGAGTTCCAAGAAATACATGTTTCTAAATGTTAAAATGAGTAAAAGAAGAAACAAAACAATATTAAAGTGACAAAAATAATAGATACACTGAGTACCATGCAATGTGATCAAAATTTAAAATCAATGGATGAATTTAATCAGCATGAATTCATTGTTATGTCAAAGGATGATATATGTATGGTAGATTCTAATCTGTTGAGTTGATATATGTGTTCATCTCAATAATATACCCTTTTTTTAAATTACTGTAGTTACCTAGTACTTTATTACACAAAGAACATTAAATTTCTCATTCTGTTCTTTCAAATTGTTCTGAATTTTATAAGAACACATGTCCTGTTTGATAGTGGCTCATCTTCCAGTGTGATATCTTCTCACCTACACCATTCCGTCTGCCATGACTTTAATTTTTATTTTTTTTTAAATTTATTTGAGTCAAGGAAATTAGAAAGTCAACTTTCATTGGGATTTAACTGATAAAAGGATAATTAGAACTGTCTTTTTAATAGAGTAATTAAATGATAGGTTCAGCCATAAGACCTGGAATTTCATGTATGAAAACCTAATGGTTTAATATTTCTGTTTTTTCCTCCATTATTTGCATGAGTTGAATTAAATGTTTCCATTCTTTCATTTTTATTTATTTATTTATTTATTTAAAATAATAAATTTTATTTTTATATTCCCTGTACAATTGCAACCCCCCCATTCTGAACCCAATCCCTCCTCTCCCGACCCCACCCCCCAAAAATGTCTCTGGTTCATAGTTTTTTGTTGATTTTGATTTTCACTTTCTTATAGTTATTTATTTTCCTGGTCCCTTATTTGAGTTTTCTAGATTCCTGCTATGAGTGAGACCATCCGGTATTTTTCTTTTTCTTTTTGGCTTATTTCGCCGAGCATGATCCCTTCCAGCGCCATCCATGTTGCTGAAAATTGCATGTGTTTATCTTTTTTGAATGCTGAGTAATATTCCATGGTATATATGTACCACAACTTCTTGATCCAGTCATCTATTTTTGGGCATTTGGGCTGTTTCCAAAGCTTAGCTATTATAAATAGTGCTGCTATATCTTTATTCCCAAATAAGATCATACATTGAGAGGACACGGCTGAAGACTTCAAAATATGTACTTTCAGGGAACACAATTCTACCCCTAATATTGTAGCAAGTGACTCAAGAAACTAATTCAACTCACAATAAACCAAAAAGTATGAGTAAATATAATTATGTAGTGGAAAAAGTCAATGCAAATTAATATTCTTTTCTCTTTTAACTACATTAGATATCAATTTATAAAGCAAGATGTATAGAATGGATTGTTGGGCTAGAACATATGGAAAAGTAATATATTTTCCATAATAGCATTAGAGGTGAGTGAGAATAGAGTTATATGAGATTAAGGTAATATGATATATTGAATACACACATGAAGAGAACCATCAATGATAAGGTTAATAAAACTAAAGATACACATGTCAGCATATTCTCCTACCTTCTCTGAATTCTCTAAAAGGCACATAATTATGGAAATACCTATGTATAATACTATCTTTCTGAAGTTGTGATATTGAATGAATATAAGTATATATAATGAATATAAATATATAATGAATATAGAGAGAATGGAAATATATACATATGCATGTATTTATATATATATATCATAAGAGGGATTAGCATAAATGAATCTGTATTTGTGTTAAGAATGTCTATTTGGGGCCTCCCTGGTGGCGCAGCGGTTGAACACTGGGTTGCGAAGCTGCCTGCAGCCTCTGCAGCGCCGGTTCGATGCCCGGCCTCCAGGTGAGGGTCCCACATGGTGCACAGACCTCTCCTGCTGCCTGCTGCTCTCCTCAGCAGTGTACTTCGTCACTCTGCTCTGGCTCTGGTAATTTCTCTCACCCTCCCGTGCTTCTGACTGTACCCAGTGCTTGTATAAATAAATAAATCTTAAAAAAGTAAAAATAAAATTGAAAAAAAGGAATGTCTAGTTGTGTTAAAAACATAAAGACCCTTCAGAAATTTGTGACATAAGGTGACATAATGTGTGATATTGTAATATAATATATGTTTGGTCCTTGTCCCCAGTTCCTGTCCCTGTCACAGAGATCTAATCCCTTGTAAATTATTGACCGAGAGGTGCGAGGTGATTTTCTTGTTTTCCTCAGATTGCCTGTTCCTCTGTACCTGATTTTATGCTAATGATGTGACTCATTATGGGTGCCTAAGTAAATACAGGATTTTCTCTACAAGTCAATAAATTTAAAGTAAATGGAAAAAGCCATTTAAATTTTTCTAAATATGCTATGAGCTTTCCATTAGAAATGGACCAGAAAGCAAGCTTTGTTTCTTTCTTTTTATATTACTAGGCATTATTTTGCCCATTTTATATCAGTCTACTAAAACAGAATATTCAACCAATAGGATTCTAAAATCATACCACCAAGCATTTACTAGCTTCATATTACTAAAGATAGTCACTAAGGCTAAACTGAAAATATACAAGAGAAAAATTTTGAAAACAAGCTTACATTTTTTATTTCACATGAAAAACAATATACAGGGACCTCCCCTGGTGGCGCAGTGGTTGAGCACTGGGCTGCAAAACTGTCCGCAGTCTCTGCAGCGCTGGTTTGATCCCCAGGCGCACATGGCACACGGACCTCTTCTGCCACTCCGGCTGCTCCCCTCAGCAGTGTATTTCGTCAGTCTGCCTGTTCTGTTCCAGGCTCTGGCACTGGTGAATTCTCTTACCCTCCCACACTTCTGACTGTACCCAGTGCTTGTATAAATAAATAAATATTTTTTTAAATAAAGAAAAACAATATACATTAAGTTTATATTTTGGAAAGCAAAACAGTTGAGCTAGATTCAGCTTACTATATTTACAAGGTTATAACTTAATCTGACATATGGTAAATTATTTTTGATTAGGGAGTGTTTTGTTGCTTCATCGGTAGTAAACTATTGGTATTTACACTTTTCAGTTAATGGACATGACTATTAAATTTTATACATTCATGTAGTTATGAATTAAATTAATGATTAATTCAATTAATAGAATTAAATGATGTCTTTTTGTGTATTATTGAATCACAACACAAATCACAATATTTTTCAATAACTGGTCCAATAAACACAAATAAGCTGAAAAGCCAGGTACTAGGTATGATCGTTAAATCAACTCAACAGGAAAATACTCGGTAGGAACAATCAATGTAATTGCATGTTTTGGCCCCAAGGTATTTACCAGGAACACCAAACACCCAATGCACCCAGACACTCTGTTAGTCCCAAAGAGATTTCACAGTCTAACCTCCAGTGGCCAAATGCACACACAAAATTGAGCTAATATACAAATTATTTATATGTTTTTATATATAGTCTGTTCTTACATACAATTTTATATATTTTCAAGAACAGAAAAGGAATGTAGTTTTAAAGATGAAAAATGTATTTAATTGCACTTTATGACCAATTCATTAATTTTTGTTTAATAGTAGATTTAATTTAATGGAGTGGCCAAACAAAATATTCTTGGATAAACCAAGCAATACTTCTAGGCCAGAAATTAACTTATTTTGTACTGGGTTTAATAACAGAAAATTAATTAACATTCTGCCAGGCACATAAATGGAAGTTTTGGGAGTCTCCAAAAACCTCACCTGATAAATTGCAGTTGCAAGAGAAAAAGCCTAGCTGAGTAAATGTGTTTTTACAATATCTAAAATGTCAAGTATCATCTTCAAAATCTCCCTCAACATTATCTCCACATAACCTTCGTTGGCTTAATGTAAAAGTAGTTTTATACACTACTACATGTGGGAACACCCACATGCACACAAACATGCAAACACACACCCACACTAAACTATACAAATTATGAAGTAAGTTTTCTTTTTTTTTTTAAAGATTTATTTATTTACGCATGCAAGAACTGGGGTACAGGTCAGAGGGGTGGGGAGTGAGAGGATTCACCAGATACAGACTGAGAAACAGAATAGGCAGAATGACTGAAATACACTGGTGAGGGGAGTAGTGAGAGTCAGAAGAGGTCTACTGCACCATGTGGGTAGCTCCCTGGCTGGGGATCGGAGTCATGCTTCACTGGCTGCAGATAGCTTCATAGGTTTCATCTTAACCCCTTGAGTCACCAGGGAGGCCCTGAAGTAAGTTTTCTTGTTGTGGGCAAGGGAATGTCACATCGATGCCAACTCTTCTCCATCCATCTGACATTTAAACAATCTCCCAGTAAAATTATATAGTTCACTACACAAGCTAGGAGCATCCATACACACTCTCACCTTTTAGGTAAATTATTACATGTACATCCATGGAGTTCATGAAGAAAAAAGAGGATCATTTTCCTTTATGTCTCTGGGTCAGGCTAACAAATTAAAAGAGAGATAAACACAGACATGCCCTCACCATTCAGACACAATTACTTTGCTATGTGCTTTATTTCCTTATGCTCTTTTTTCTCTGCTTATTCAGTTCCTGTGTATTTTCATAACTTGAGAACATAAAGTGTTTATAATACATGCTACTCCTATGTCATCCAAATGGTGATCAGATCCACATGAGGAAAGATATTTCATAAAGGTAATTTTCAAGAACACCTAAAATATTATCATGAAAATAAGAATACAATTACATTTTTAGGATCTGTTTATATATATATTTTCTTGCTGCTGCACTAATTTTAAATGAAAGTGGTTTCCTCTTTTGTTTGGCAGGCAAAATGACATACAGACTAGGAAGACCCAAATATTCCGGTACCTTGAGCCATTGCCAGGACTGCATCAGAAAGTAATGAAGCTCCCAGGAGGCCTGGTAATGCTGGTGGCTGCATCATCTCAGGATCAACTTTGACAAATATCACACAGGTTACTTAGGGAAAGTTGATTGAAACTTTACCCCTTAGAGAGGAATCAGAGCTTCTGCCCAACTATCAACGTTGATGAACGTTATCACTGAGCAGACTCAGACTCAGGTAAATGCTACCCAAAACAAGACAGGAGCAGTTCCATCATTGAAGTGGTGCAGTGGGCTACTAGATAGTTTTAAAGTAGGCGAGGAGATAAATAGCAAATTTACAATGATTCCATCTTGTCTTGCAGCCAACATCACTGGGAAATTAAGGAGAACTATGGCTAATTTCACTGAGTGGGTTTCTTCTGATAGGATTTTCAGACAAGCCTGAGCTAGGACTCATCCATGCCTCCCTGTTCTTAGTCTTATACATGGTGGCCTTAACTGGCAATATCACAGCAATTTCCATGAACAATAGTCTCCATTCACCAATGTATTTCTTCCTGAAACATCTCTCCTGGCTGGTCCTATACTACATTTATGAATGTGCCAAGGTCTATTTGCAACTCTTTCATGCACAGTGGCTACATTTCCTCTTTGAATGCATAGTACAGTGTTTTGCTTTCCCTCTTTGTGCTGGTGCTGAACTCTTTATGATGACAGTGATGTCTTATGATTGCTACGTGGCCATCTGCCTTCCACTGAAATCATCATGGATGTCAGCACCTGTGTTCATGGAGTCGTAGGTGTCTGGATCAGTGGGGTAATTTCTGGAGCAATGCACACAGCTGCCACTTTCTCTATGCACTTCTGTGGCTCCCATATCGTTCACCAGTTCTTCTGTGATGTCCTCCAGCTCCTGAAACTCTCTTGTTCTAATGAGTACATTCGAGAGGTTGGGGTCAGTGCCTTCTTGGCACTTATGGCCTTTCTTTGTGTCACTTTTATTGGACTGTCCTACATCCAGATATTCTCTACTATGCTGAAGATGCCGTCTGCTGAGAGCAGAGCTAAGGCCTTTTCCACTTGTCTTTCTCACCTCGCTATTGTCATATCGTTTATTTCAACCAGCGTATTTGAGTTTTTCCAGCCACTCTGACACTCAAGTGCACTGGACATTTTTCTCACTATTATGTACACAGTTGTGCCCCCAACATTCAACCCAGTGATGTATAGCCTGAGAAATCAAGGTATAAAAGCAGCTCTGAGAAAGGTTTTCCAACAGAGAAAAGATGATCTCTTTTGTTGAAGTACATCTGTTCGTTTCTTCATTGGGAAAAAAAAAAGTTCAAAATATTATGGGAAAACTCTTGACTTAAATAAATTGAGACAAGCAAATCTTAACTGAGTTTATGAAACATCACATCAGAGGGCTAAAGTCTAGGAACAACTTCCAGATAATTTTGGAAAATTTGCCTGAACTTTGTGCTTCTCAATGAGGACTGTATGCAATTTGCAAGGGGAACCATTCAAAGATGTGGGCTATTATCTGTTTAGTGCATGTAGCTGACGTTTGTGCATTTAGAAAGTATGAGTACAAATATTATTTAAAGAATCATGGCTACTGGGCCTCCCTGGTGGCGCAGGTGGTTGAGCGCTGCACTGTGAAGCTGTCCGCAGCCTCTGCAGAGTGGGTTCAATCCTCGATGGCCGGCAAGGGTCCCATGTGGCAAAGCAGACCTCTTCTGTCTCTCCCACTGCTTCCCTCAGCAGTGTAATTCATCAGTTTGACTTCTCTGTTTCCTGCTCTGTGTCTGGTAAATCCTCTCACCCTCCTGCACATCTGGCCTATACTTTGATTCTTTTTATATATATAAAAGAATCATATGCTACTAACTATTGAAAAATATGTCAAACAGTATTTATATGAGGATGAGTATAATGTGTAGTGCTCAAAATTTGAAAATCAATATAGGAATTAATCAGTACATAAAACAAAGATAGACTTAGTGAACTGAAAGATTTTCTAAAATAAAAGTGTGATATTCCAACAAATAAGAAAGCAAAACAAAGTTATAAAATATCATGAGAAATCAATTGAATTCTGATAGATCAGGAAAGTCTAGTATGTTAAAGGTTATTAATATGTTAAAATTAATTGTAAGTTCTAAAAATAATCTACGAGATCTAATTTTTGTGCCTTGAAGACGGGGCCAATAGACAATATTGAAAAATAAATTTCCAAATTAATAATGATAGAAACTTCAGATATTAGAAACAATTAAACAATTTGGCAATACATAAAATGAATTCAAAAGTAGAATATCCTAGGGCCTCCCCGGTAGCGCAGCAGTTGAGTGCTGGGTTGCGAAGCTGCCCGAAGCCTATGCAGCACTGGTTTGATCCACGGCTGCTCCCCGGCCACCGGAGGAGAGTCCCACATGGCACGCAGACCTCTCCTGCCACCTGCTGCTCCCCTCAGCAGTGTGCTTTGGTCCTTCTGCCTGCTCTGCTCCCTGCTCTGACTCTGGTGAATTATCTCGCCCTCCCGTGCTTCTGACTGTGCCCAGTGTTTGTATAAATAAATAAAAATAAATCTTTTTTAAAAAAGTAGTATATCCTATTGAAATTATAAATAACATAGACAATTTATTTTATTTATTTATTTTTTAAAGATTTATTTATTTATGAATACAAGAACTAGAGTGTAGGCCAGAGGTACTTAAGTATAAGATGACTCACCAGAAGCAGAGTGGGGAGCAGAGAAGACAGATCCACTGAAATACACTGCTGAGGGGCGCAGCAGGTGAGACAGGATAGTTCTGCTGCACTATGTGGGTCAGCTTCCTTGCTAGGTATCAAACTTGTGCAGCAGTGGCTGTGGATAGCTTCATAGTGTTGAGATTTAACACCTTGCACCACCAAGGAGGCCGTAACATAGGCAATTTAATATTACAGTAAATGGTTACTGCTTAATTCTTTGCATTCAATGATCCTTTTCAAAATTATTATTTTTTATTTATTTTTATTTTTATATTCCCCATACAATTGCGACCCCCTTATTTTGACCCCAATCCCTCCCCTCCCTGTCCCCCACCCCCCATAGAGTGTCTCTGGTTAGTAGTTGTTTGTTTATTTTGATTTTACTTTCTTATAGTTATTATTTTTCCTGGTCCCTTATTTAAGTTTTCTATATTCCTGCTATGAGTGAGAATATCTGGTATTTTTCTTTTTCTTTCTGGCTTATTTCGCTGAGCATGATCCCTTCCAGCGCCATCCATGTTGCTGCAAATTGCATGTGTTTATCTTTTTTGAATGCTGAGTAATATTCCATGGTGTATATGGACCACATCTTCTTGATCCAGTCATCTATTTTTTGCATAAAGTGTAGATAGAAGTTGTGGTTCATTTTATTCAAAGAGTTATCTACCTGACCTGGGATCACTGAGAACTATTGTTTTCTGATGAATTTCACTTGTGTTATGTCAACTGATACTATAGGTATGGGATTCTAATCTGCTCAAATGATGTATGTGTTCATGCTTATAATGTTAAACTCTGTTAATAAACATAGCTTCATAGTACTTTAGTATACTAAAGACTAAGTTCTCCAACTCTGATCTTCCAGATTGTCTATTCTTCTCTAGAGTCTTTCTATATCCACATAAGCTTTAGAATCAATTTACCAATTGCAAAACATTAAATCCATAGATAAAGTAGAAAAATTAAAAAAAAATATACTTTCCAATATATGACCAGAATGCTTTTTTGCATTTATTTATGTGTTTAAAAATTCTGTCCTCTATGATATGGAGTTTTTGGTGTAATGGTTTTTAAATCTTTTTTTAATATTCAAATTCATTGTTTAATGGACACAACACTGCTTTATAAAAGTATACATATTTCAGGTGTGTACAAATAAAAATCAACTTGTGTATATACTACATTAAGTTCAGCACTAAATTTCCAATTCTGTCCTCCACATAATTGACACATTTTGCCTGAGTCACCCACTCCTCTTCCCCCTCCCCTTGTGGTAAACATTAGTTGCCTCTAATGTTTACTTTTGTTTTATTTGGTTCATGTCTTTGTTTTCTCTGTACATAACACATGAATGAAATCATGTGATATTTGTCTTTCTCCGACTCATTTCAATGAACATAAAAATCTGAGGCTTATAAGGTTGGGACCAAGACAAACATCAACAGATACACCAAGATTGAAATCATACCAACTATCTTCTCTGACCATTAAGGCATCAAACTAGAAATAAACCATAAAAAGAAGGCAAGGAACTCTCCTACCTCATGGAGATTGAAACCCACACTACTGGAAGACCACTGGACTAATGAGGAGATCAAAGAAGAAATTAAAAAAATTCTTTGAGTTGAATGACAAGGAGGACACCAATTTCCCAAATGTATGGGATGCAGCAAAAGCAGTAATAAGAGGAAAATATATAGCAATAGAGGCTCACATCAAGAAACAAGAAAGAACTCAAAGAAACAACCTAATCTCGAAGTTCAAAGATCTAGAAAAAAACATCAAAAAAACCCCAACACCAGGAGAAGAAAAGAAATAATAATAACCAAGCAGAAATAAATGAAATTGAAACCAAAAAAAAAACAATCCAAAAGATCAATTAAACCAAAAGCTGGTTCTTTGAAAAAATAAGTAACATAAACAAACCCCTAGCCAGGCTTACAAAGGAAAAAAACAGGAGAAAGCACAAATAAACAGGATCACAAATGAAAAAGGAGAAATCAAACAGACACAGCAGAAATCAAAAGAATAATCAGTAATTACTATGAACAGCTATATGGAAACAAGTTCAAAAATCTAGAAGATATGGACAAATTCATACAACTCTACAATCACCCAAAGGTACATAAAGAAGAAATAGAACACCTAAACAGACCAATTACAAGCAGCAAAATTGAAATGGTAATCAAAAACCTCCCCAAAAACAAAAACCCAGGACCTGATGGATTTACAAATGAATTCTACCAAACATTCAGAGACGAATTAGTGCCTATCCTTCACAAACTCTTTCAAAAAATTGAGAAGGAAGGGATAATACCAAACATGTTCTATGAAGCCAACATTACACTAATAACAAAACCGAACAAAGACAACACAAAAAAAAAGGAAACTACAGGACAATCTCTCTAATGAACACAGATGCAAAAATCCTCAATAAAATTTTAGCTATCAGAATCCAACAATATATCCATAAGATAATTCACCACGACCAAGTAGGATTCATTCAGGGACACAAGGATGGTTCAACATCCGAAAATCAATCAACATCATCAAACACATCAACAAAAAGAAATATAAAAACCATATGATAATATCAATAGATGCCAAGAAAGCTTGCGACAAAGTGCAACACCCATTCATGATAAAAGCCCTTGAAATTCTCAGGATACAAGGAATATACCTCAACATCATAAAGGCCATATTTGACAAGCCAACAGCCAGTATCATTCTCAATGGCAAAAAGCTGAAAGCATTTCCATTAAGGTCTGGAACAAGACAAGGATGTCCACTCAAACCATTGCTTTTCAATATAATACTGGAAGTCCTAGGCACAGCAATAACAAAAGAGAAAGACATACAAGGAATCCAAATAGGTAAAAAAGAAGTCAAACTATCACTATTTGCAGATGATATATAATATGCATAGAGATCCCCAAAAACTCCACAGAAAAACTAATTCAACTAATCAATCAGTTTAGTAAAGTGGCAGGATACAAAATAAACACACAAAAATCAGTAGCCTTCCTATACACAAACAATAAATCTGAAGAAGAAGAAATAAAAAAAACACAATCCCTTTTACTATTGAAACAAAAAAAATCAAATATTTGGGAATAAATCTAACAAAAGTGGTAAAGGATCTATAAAAAAAAAAGACAACTATAAAACACTTTTAAAAGAAACAGCAGAAGACACAAAGAAATGGAAAGACATCCCCTGCTCATGGATTGGAAGAATTAACATCATCAAAAGGGCCATCCTACCAAAAGCAATACACAGATTCAATGCTATTCCAATAAAATTTTCAATGTCATTCTTCAAAGAAATAGAACAATTATTGATGAAATTCATATGGAATCACCAAAAACCACGGATAGCCAAAGCTCTTCTGGAAAAAAAAAATGAATGCAGGCATCACACTCCCAGACTTCAAACTATACTACAAAGCCACAATCATCAAAACTGCATGGTATTGGAACAAGAACAGACACACAGACCAATAGAATCAAATAGAAAATCCAGAAATAAACCCAAAGATTTATGGTCAACTAATATTTGACAAAGGTGCAAAGAATATGCACTGGAGCAGGAAAGTTTGTTCAATAATGATGCTGGGAAAACTGGGTCACTACATGCAAAAGAATGAAGCTTGACCACTACCTCACACCACGCATAAAAAACAACACAAAATGGATGAAAGAACTAGACATAAGACCTGAAACCATAAAATATATAGAAGGAATTGTAGGCAAAACACTACATGACATGCACCTCAAAGACATCTTTACAGACACATCACCCAAAGCAGTGATAGTGAAGGCAAAGATCAACAGCTGGGACTACATCAAATTAAAGAGCTTCTGCACAGCAAAAGAGACAATAACCTAAACAAAGAGAAACCCCCCCGACTGGGAGAACATTTTTGCACCCAACACTAATGATAAAAGACTGATGACAAAAATCTACAAAGAGCTGATGAGACTCAACAAAAACAAAGAAAATAATCCAGTGCAAAAATGGGCAGAGGAGCTAAAAAAAAACTTCTCTGAAGAAGAAATGCAAATGGCCAACAGGATTATGAAAAAATGTTCAACATCACTTGTAATCATGAAATGTAAATCAAAACTACAATGAGATACCATCTAACGCCAGTGAGAATGGCGCATATTAAAAAAAAAAAAACTAGCAACAACAAATGTTGGCGAGGGTGTGGAGAAAAAGGAACTCTCCTGCACTGCTGGTGGGAGTGCAAACTGGTCCAACCGCTATGGAGAGCTGTGTGGAGATTTCTGGACCTACTAAATATAGAGCTTCCATAGGATCCAGCAATTCTACTCCTAGGTATTGACCCAAATGACACAGAAATAGTAATTCCAAAGGGCACCTGCATCCCTATGTTTACAGCAGCACTATTTACAATAGCTAAGCTATGGAAGCAACCGAAATACCCAAAAATAGATGACTGGATCAAGAAGATGTGGTACATATACACCATGGAATA
The DNA here is from genome assembly GCF_964194135.1 of Talpa europaea. NCBI lineage: Eukaryota > Metazoa > Chordata > Mammalia > Eulipotyphla > Talpidae > Talpa > Talpa europaea. The sequence goes on from NC_140068.1 coordinate 135,189,591, forward strand.
TTACTCAACAATCAAAAAAAGATAAACACATGCAGTTTGTAGCAACATGGATGGAGCTAGAAGGGATCATGCTCAGTGAAATAAGTCAGAAAGAAAAAGAAAAACACTGGATGGTCTCTCTGATAGCAGAAATTTAGAAAATCTAAATAAGAGACTAGGAAAAAGACTAATTAATACAAAAAATCAAAATCAAAATAAAAAAGATCAAAATAAAAAAATAAAAAAAAATCAAAATCAACAAGCAACTATAAACCAGAGACACACTATGGGGTGGGGGGTCAGGTAGGGGTGGGGAAAGGAAGGACTAGAGTCAAAATAAGAGGGGTGATGCAATTGTATGGGGAATATAACCAAAATGAAAATGCATACCTTGTGCAAAGATGAAAAATGATGTAAGAATCACATAAAATAAAATATTTAAATTAAAAAAAAGATCTGGTGTGTAGGAAAGAGGTGAAAGTTATGAGGGGATTCACCAGGATAAAGTGGCAGTTTTACTGCAATACACTGCTGAGGGGAGCAGTGGGCAAGACAGGAGAGTTCTGCTGCAGCATACGTGTGTCAGCTCCCTGGCGAGGAATCAAACTCAGGCTACAACAGTCATAGCATTGAGACTTAACTCCTGTACCACCAGGGAGACCCATTATTTTCATTTTTAAACATCCTTGCTTATTTCTACACAAATGATAAGTTTTCTATATTTTTTATTTTATTTATTTATTTATTCATTTTTTTAAATAATAAATTTTATTTTTATATTCCCCATACAATTGCAACCCCCCGATTCTGACCCCAATCCATCCCCTCCCAACCCCCACCCCCCAAAAAGTGTCTCTGGTTCATAGTTTTTTGTTGATTTTCATTTTCACTTTCTTATAGTTATTCATTTTCCTGGTCCCTTATTTAAGTTTTCTAAATTCCGGCTGTGAGTGAGACCATCCGGTATTTTTCTTTTTCTTTCTGGCTTATTTTGCTGAGCATGATCCCTTCCAGCGCCATCCATGTTGCAGCAAATTGAACTGTAAATTGTTCATCTTTTTTGAATGCTGAGTAATATTCCATGGTATATATATGTACCACATCTTCTTGATCCAGTCATCTATTTTTGGGTATTTGGGCTGTTTCCAAAGCTTAGCTATTGTAAATAGTGCTGCTTATAAACATAGCAGTTCAGATGTTCTTTGGAATTGATGTTTCTGTGTCCTTTGGGTAAATACCTAGGAGTGGAATTGCTGGATCATATGGAAGCTCTATGTTTAGAGCCAGAGCTCTATGTTTAGGGCCAGAAATCTCCACACAGCTCTCCATAGCGGTTGGACCAGTTTGTACTCCCACCAACAGTGCAGGAGAGTTCCTTTTTGTCTACAATCTCGCCAACATTTGTTGTTGCTAGTTTTTTTAATATGTGCCATTCTCACTGGTGTAAGATGGTATCTCATTGTAGTTTTGATTTGCATTTCCCTGATTACAAGTGATGTTGAACATTTTTTCATATGCCTGTTGGCCATTTGCATTTCCTCTTCAGAGAAGTTTCTTTTTAGCTCTTCTGCCCATTTTTGGACTGGATTATTTTCTTTGTTGTTGTTGAGTCTCATCAGCTCTTTGCAGATTTTTGTGATCAGTCCTTTATCATTAGTGTTTTGTGGAAAAATATTCTCCCAGTTGGTGGGGTTTCTCTTTGTTTGGTAATTGTCTCTTTTGCTATGCAGAAGCTCTTTAATTTGATGTAGTCCCAGATGTTTATCTTTGCCTTCACTATCACTGCTTTGGATGATGTGTCTATAAAGATGTCTTCGATGTGCATATCACGTAGTGTTTCGCCTATATTTCCTTCTATGTATTTTATGGTTTCTGGTCTTATGTCTAGTTCTTTAATCCATTTTGAGTTGTTTTTTGTGTATGGTGTGAGGTAGTGGTCAAGCTTCATTCTTTTGCATGTAGCGACCCAGTTTTCCCAGCACTATTTATTGAACAAACTTTCTTTGCTCCAATGCATATTCTTTGCTCCTTTGTCAAATATTAGTTGACCATAAATCTGTGGGTTTATTTCTGGATTTTCTATTCAATTCCATTGGTCTGTGTATCTGTTCTTATTCCAATACCATGCAGTTTTGATGATTATGGCTTTGTAGTATAGTTTGAAGTCTGGGAGTGTGATGCCTCCATTCCCTTCTTTTTTTTCAGAAGAGCTTTGGCTATCCGGGGTTTTTGGTGATTCCATATGAATTTCATCAATAATTGTTCTATTTCTTTGAAGAATGACATTGAAATTTTGATTGGAATAGCATTGAATCTGTCTATTGCTTTTAGTAGGATGGCCATTTTAATAATGTTTATTCTTCCAGTCCATGAGTAGGGGATGTCTTTCCATTTCTTTGTGTCTTCTTCTATTTCTTTTAACAGTGTTTTATTGTTTTCTTTGTATAGTTCCTTTATCTCTTTTGTTAGATTTATTCCCAAGTATTTGATTTTTTTTTGTTTCGATAATAAAAGGGATGTTTTTTTATATTTCTTCTTCTCCAGATTTATTGTTTGTGTACAGGAAGGCTGCTGACTTTTGCGTGTTGATTTTGTATCCTGCCACTTTACTGACCTGATTGATGAGTTGAATTAGTTTTTCTGTGGAGTTTTTGGGGTTCTCTATGTATATTATCACATCATCTGCAAATAGTGATAGTTTGCCTTCTTCTTTTCCTATTTGGATTCTTTGTATGTCTCTCTCTTGTCTTATTGCTCTGGCTAGGACTTCCAGTATTATATTGAAAAGCAGTGGTGAGAGTGGACATCCTTGTCTTGTTCCAGATCTTAATGGAATTGCTTTCAGCTTTTCACCATTGAGAATGATACTGGCTGTTGGCTTGTCATATATGACCTCTATGATGTTGAGGTATGTTCCTTATATCCCAAGAATTTCAAGGGCTTTTATCATGAATGGGTGTTTAACTTTGTCGAAAGCTTTCTCAGCATCTATTGATATTATCATATGTTTTTATATTTCTTTTTGTTGATGTGTTGGATAACGTTGATTGATTTTCGGCTGTTGAACCATCCTTGCGTCCCTGGAATGAATCCTACTTGGTCGTGGTGAATTATCTTATGGATACATTGTTGGTTTCTGATAGCTAAAATTTTATTGAGTATTTTTTCATCAGTTCATTAGGGAGATTGTACTGTAGTTTTCCTTTTTTGTGTTGTCCTTGTTTGGTTTTGGTATTAGTTTAATGTTGGGTTCATAGAACATGTTTGGTATTGTCCCTTCCTTCTCAATTTTTTGGAATAGTTTGTGAAAGATAGGCACTAATTTGTCTCTGAATGTTTGGTAGAATTCATTTGTAAATCCATCAGGTCCTGGGCTTTTGTTTTGGGGAGGTTTTTGATTACCATTTCAATTTCGCTGCTTGTAATTGGTCTGCTTAGGTGTTCTATGTCTTCTTTATGTACCTTTGGGTGATTGTAGAGTTGTAGGAATTTATCCATCTCTTCTAGATTGTTGAACTTGTTTCCATATAACTGTTCATAGTAGATACTGATTATTCTTTTGATTTCTGCTGTGCCCGTTGTGATTTCTCCTCTTTCATTTATGATCCTGTTTATTTATTTGTTTTTCTCCCTTTTTTCCTTTGTAAGCCTGGCTAGGGGATTGTCTATTTTATTGATTTTTTCGAAGAACCTGCTCTTGGTTTCCTTGATCTTTTGGATTGTTTTTTTAGTTTCAATTTCATTTATTTCTGCTTTGGTTTTTTATTATTTCTTTTCTTCTACTGGATTTGGGTTTTTTTTTGTTGTTGTTGTTCTTTTTCTAGGTCTTTGAGCTTCGAGATTACGTTGTTTCTTTGAGTTCTTTCTTGTTTCTTGATGTGAGCTTCTATTGCTATATATTTTCCTCTTATTACTGCTTTTGCTGCATCCCATACATTTGGGAAATTGGTGTCCTCCTTGTCATTCAATTCAAAGAATTTTTTAATTTCTTCTTTTATCTCCTCATTAGTCCAGTGGTCTTCCAGTAGTGTGGTTTAATCTCCATGAGTTAGGAAAGTCCCTTGCCTTCTTTTTATGGTTTATTTCTAGTTTGATGCCTTCATGGTCAGAAAAGATAGTTTGTATGATTTCAATCTTGGTGTATCTGTTGATGTTTGTCTTGTGCCCCAGTATGTGATCGATCCTGGAGAATGATCAGTGTGCGCTTGAGAAAAATGTGTACTCCGTTTTTTTGGGGGTTTAATATTCTATAGATGTCTGTTAAGCCCAAATGCTCTAGGTCCTTATTTAGAGCTTTAGTTTCTTTACTTATTTTTTGTCTTGTTGATCTATCCATTTGTTGATAGTGGTGTGTTGAAGTCTTCCACTACGTATGTGTTTTGTCTGATGTCGGTTTTCAGAGATGACAACAGTTGTCTGCTATATTTTGGTGCGCCTTCGTTTGGTGAGTATATGTTAATGAGTGTTATTTCTTCTTGAAGTATTGTCCCCTTGATCATAATGTAGTGACCATTGGGGTCTCTTTTTATTTTTTTGAGTTTGAAATCTGTTTTATCTGATATAAGTATAGCTGTTTCTGCTTTCTTTTTTGTTCCATTTGCTTGTTGGATTGCTTTCCATCCTTTAACTTTGAGTCTTTTTTTATCTTTTGTAGCTAAATGTGTTTCCTGGAGACAGCAAAAGGTTGGGTTTTGTTTCTTAATCCAGCCTGTGACTCTGTCTTTTTATTGAAGAGTTTAGTCCATTTACATTTAGAGTTAATATTGATATGTTAGCATCTGTATTTGCCCTTGTGTTTGTCTTTCCTTTGATTTTATTTATTTGTTCTTTTAATAACCTTTTTTTTGCCTTCTTTCGTTGTTATTGATCCCTCTGAGGTTCTGGCTTTAGGATTCCTTATAGTATTTTTTGGAGTGGGGGTTTAGTTGTAATGAAATCCCAGAGTTTCTGTTTGTCTGGGAAGGTCCTTATTCTTTTTTCATAGAGGAAGGAGAGCTTTGCGGGATAGAGTATTCTTGGTTGGCATCTGTTTTCTTGGAGTCTGTTGACTATGTCCCTCCACTCTCTCCTTGCCCGTAGTGTTTCTTCAGAGAAGTCTGATGTCAGCCTGATTGGTTTTCCTTTGAATGTTATCTGTTTCTTCCCTCTTGTCAGCTTCATTATTTTTCCTTGTCCTGGATTCTTGGGAGCTTTACTATTATGTGTCTTGCTGTATTTTTCCTTTCGTCATGGAATTTTGGTGTTCTTGCTTCTTGTGTATCAATTTTCAGCTCCTTCTTCACATTTGGGAACTTCTCTTCAATTATCTCTTTGAATATTTTCTCTGTTCCTATATCTCTCTCCTCTCCTTCTGGTATTCCTATAACTCTTATATTTCCTTTCCTCATGGAGTCAGATAGTTCCCGAAGTTTTTCTTCATTCTTTTTCCTTCGTACTTCTCTTTTCTTTTCTGTTTTGGTTCTTTTTATTTCTGTGTCTTCAAGAGTACTTATTCATTCTTCCATTTCATCTATTCTGCTTTCATTGCTCTTCCCAGAATTCCTTAGTTCATCCATTAATTCTTTGATCTCCTGCGTTTCTTTTGCTTCCCTCTTTAGGGACTCAATTTCATTCTTCTGACCATTGTTTTCCCTCTTTTGGGACTCAATTTCCTTCTTCTGATCATTGTTTTCCTTTATGAGTTCTGTCATTTTTTTAATCACGGCAATTTTAAATTCTCTTTCTGGGAGGCTCAGAAGTTCTTCCAAGTTACTGTCGTTGCAATCTGGGGGGTGGTTTTTTTTTTGTGGTGTGCTTTTTTTCCTGAGGAGTTGTTAGGTTGCGTGTGGTTCTTCTACTCCCTACTGTCTGTTTTCTAATTTGTTGTATGCATTGGGACACTGTGTTGCTGGGACTGGCCGGCATCTTGGGTGAGATTCTCCGCTCCCCTCTGGCTCCTGCAGGAGCCATTTGTCGGTTTCAAGCAGTCTTTACTGAAGAGAGGTCCCTGTTCTAAAATGCCGATGTGGGGACACAATCCCCTGTGCGCTTGGTCTGCCCTGGCAGTGGGTTCCCGCTCCCCCTCTGGGTTTGGACTGCTGGCCAGAAGGGGCCTGCCGTGGGCAAGCTTCCCCGCTCACCACTGGCTCCTGAGGGAGTCTTCTACAGGCAGTGTTTAATGAAGAAATGTCCCTGTTCTAAAATGGCAATGCAGGACGCACTCCCTGCACGTCCCGTCTCAGGCACACTCTTCTGCGCGCCTGGTCTGCCCGGGCCTTGGCTGCCTGCTCCCCCTGTGGGCTCAGACTGCTGGTCTGAAGGGGCCTGGGCTGGGCTAACTTCCCAGCTGGCCACGGGCTCCTCCAGGAGCCTTCTGCCGGTTTCAAGCAGTCTTTTCTGAAGAAAGGTCCCTGTTCTATGGGGTGTTAGTGACTTTTTTTCTGGTCGCTAGGTGGTGTCAGAGATGTCTCCTATTGTTCTTGGGGAGCTGTTTTTTTCACCCCGTGGGACAGGGAACAGAGTGGGAATGGTAGGGATAACCTCAACGGCTTTGGCGTGCTGTGTGTGCCTTGTGCCCCACCGATGTGGAGGACCCACACCCCGAATTTCGTGCCCCGGGTCTCAATTCCAAAGCCCTCAGGTCCAGGGCGCAGGCTGTAGCCTAGTTCAGTGGCTGCAGGAATGGCGCCTTTTGCACCCCAGTCCCGTGTCCGGGCGCCTGCTTTCTGATTACTCAGTGAGGGACTTTCACCTCAGTGAGGGCCCCCGCACGTCTCCCCACAAGCCTAGGTCGCAGGCGCGGGTACCTGGGCAGCCGAGATCCGCGTTTGCTTTTCAAGCGTGCACCTTTTGCCCTGAAGCTTATCGGCTGGCCCGGGGCTGTGTGCAGGTCTCCAGAGTCTCTGTTGTTCTCTAATGGCGCCCGGAGCCGTTCGCTCACCTCCATGGTAAATCCTGCAGGGTTCTCCACAGCTCCAGTTTACGGGGTGTGGTGCCTGAAATAGTTCCTTTCCACTCACAGTCCCGCTTGATGCGTAGTTTGTTTTTGTTGGTCGTTTTAGTTTGTTTTTTTCCTCCTTTCTGTTGGTCGGAGAGTGTCGACTTTGTGGGTGGGGGAGGGTAGCAGGGTTCTGTGCTTTCCTCCCTTTTAGTCCTCTTTTATGGCAACTTTCTTCTTCGGGTAGTTTGCTGGAGTTGTCCGTTTATCTTCCATGCCCCAGTTCTCACTGGGACATGCCGCTTTTCCTCCCTATTAACTTTTTTTTTAATGGGAGATCTTACTCGCAGCGTCTCCTCACTGCCATGTTGATCCGCCCCCCTAATTAACTTTCAATTTTCTTTCATGGTCCCAATTTGCTTTGCAGCCAACATTACTGGGAAATTAAGGACTATGGCTAATTTCACTATGAATGGGTTTTTTTTCTGATGGGATTGTCAGACAAGCCTGAGCTAGAACTTGTCCATGCTTCTCTGTTCTTAGTCTCATACATGGTGGCATTAACTGGCAATATCCTCATTATCACAGCAATTTCCATGGACAATAGTCTCCACTCACCCATGTATTTCTTCCTGAAACATCTCTCCTTCCTGGACCTGTGCTACACATCCGTGACTGTGCCAAGGTCCATTTACAACTCTTTTATGCACAGTGGCTACATTTCCCTTGGGGAATGTATAGTGCAGTGTTTTGTTTTAACTCTTTGTGGTTCTGCTGAGCTGTCCATGCTGACAGTGATGTTTTATGATCACTACGTGGCCAATGCCTTCCACTGCACTATGAAATCATCATAGATGTCCAGATCTGTGTTCAAGGAGTCCTAGGTGTCTGGATCATTGCGGTCATTTCAGGTGCCATGCTCACAGCTGGCACTTTCTCCATTCACTTTTGTGGTTCCCACATCATTCACCAGTTATTCTGTGACGTCCCCTAGATCATGAAACTCTATTGTTCTAATGAGTATATCAACGAGGTTGAAGTCACTGTCTTCTTGAGTATTTTGGCTTTTCTTCATATCACCTTTATTGGACTGTCCTACATCCACATATTCTCTACTGCCTTGAGATGCCATCTGCTGAGGGCAGAGCTAAGGCTTTTTCCACTTGCCTTCCCCACCTCGCTGTCATCATTTTATTTATTTCTACATGTGGTTTTGAGTTTCTCAAGCCACCTTCTGACTCTCCAAGTTCAAAGGACTTTTTTCTCACTATTATGTACACAGTTGTGCCCCCAATGCTCAACCCCATGATCTATTGCTTGAGAAATAAAGCTATGAAAGCAGCTCTAAGAAAGATTGTCAGAATAGAAGCTGAACTCTTTTGTTGAGGCACATCTATTAAATCTTGGTGGTGAGAGAAGTTCAAAATATATGGGGAAACTGTTGGCTGAAATATATTGATATAAGCAATAATTAATTGTGTTGATTAAAGTGAAGATATTGAAGACTCAGGTCTCAGAACAACCTGCATATAGTTCTGGAAAAGCTATCTGAAATTAGAGCTTCTCAATGAGGATCTTATATAATTTGCAAGTGAAACATGTCAAGGATCTGGGCAGTTATCTGATTTATGTAATAGCTGATGATGTCTGTGTATTGAGGAAAACAAAGATAGTTGTTAAAAATTACCCTATTTAGAGCTTCATCTTTTGGGAACTGATAGTTTTAGCTACTCCTTCAATGTTGAAATCTGTCTTTCTTTGAAGTTACTGATTTCCCCAGAGACAGCAGTTTCCAAAATGTTGCCTTTTGACAAATGACATTTTTCCTGGGAACACTATTTCAGAACCAGGGCAGTTGAATCTACCCTCTTAACTTGTGCTTAGTAGTTGCAGATGGGAAAAGTGGACCACAATTTTTTATTTGGTTTACCAAACCTGTCATAGTCAACCATGAATTTAAAGGTAAAAGAAGGAATGAGCATAGGGAAAGTTACCATAACAGTTTGCGATCTGAGTAATATAAATATTCACACATACAGCTCTATAAACATTACTCCTGCAAAATTAAAATCTCACACCATGAAGTGTGAAAAAAATCATAAATTTTTAAAAAATGTTAAGAACCTTCCATGATCGTTTCCATCAGGGTAATGGAAAACAGTTAATATGAGGTTCTTTTCTCATTGATTCCTGAATTATTCTGGAGTTGGGCTATCACATGATATCATGTACTGTTGAGAACAACCTGACTTACAGCACCCCTTGGACCTTGAAGTGCTCCATTTAGGTTCTATCACCCTGGAAGGTAACTCTGCAAAAATCTCATTGTACTCTTTCTTTGCCTCTCTAGAATCAATGGATTATTTGCTGCTAATACAGAAGACATGTTAAACAGCATATCAATATGTTAGTGCTCAGAAGTACATGTTTCTCAATCTTAAAATGATTGAAAGAAGAAATACAATATTACCAAAAGAATCTTATGTTAGCAAAAAGAACAGCTATATCAAAAAATAGACAATAATATTATGTGAGTATAATGCAAAGTGTTCAAAACTTAAAAGTCAATGGATGAATTAAATCAGCATGAATTCATTGTTATGTCAAAGGATGATATAAGTATGGTAGATTCTAATCTGTAGAGTTGATATATGTGTTCATATTTATAATATAAAACTTTTTTAAATTACTGTAGTTTCCCAGGACTTTCTTACATAAAGAACTCTAAATTTCCCATTCTGTTCTTTCAAGTTGTTGTGGATTTCATTAGAACACATATTCTGTTGGACAGTGGTTCACCTTCTTCCAGTATGACACCATCTCACCTGCACCATTCCATCTACTATAACTTTATTCCAAATAAGATCATACGACGAGAGGGCATGGCTTAAGACTTCAAACTATGTGTTTTCAGGGAACACAATTCTACCCCTATTATTGCAGCAAGTGACTCAAAATTTAATTCAATTCATAATAAACTAAAAGGTATGAGTGAATTAAATTATGCAGTAAAAACCGTCAACGTACGGCCTCCCTGGTGGCACAAGGGGTTAAGACACATCCTATGAAGCTGTCTGTGGTCTCTGAAGCATGAGTTTGATCCCTGGCCAGAGAGCTAACCTCATGGCGCAGCAGACCTCTCCTAACTTGCCCACTGCTCCCTTCAGTGGTGTACTTCAATCTGCTTGTTCTGTTTCTCACTCTATCTCTGGTGACTCCTCTTACCCCCCACACCTCTGGCCTGTACACCACGTATTGTGTGCATAAATAAATAAATCTTTTAAAAAAGCCAATGCAAATGAATATTCTTTTCTCTTTTAACTACAATATAAACCAATTTGTAAAACAAGATATATATATATATATATATATATATATATATATATATATAATGGGCTTAGAACATGTGGAAAAGTAATATGTTCTCCAATAATAGCATTAGAAGATGAGTGGGAATAGAGTTATGTGAGGTTAAGGTAATAATGATGTATTGAATCCACACAAATGAAGAGAATCATCAATGATAAGGTCACTAAAACTAAAGATATACATGTAAACATGTTCTCTGACCTTCTCTGAATTCTTTAAAAGACACAATTTTGGAAATAGCTATGTATAATAATATCTTGCTGAAGTTGTAATATTGAATGAATATAAGTATATATAATGAATATATAGAAAGAATGGAAATATTTATATATATATATATATATATTCACAGAGAGTTAGCATAAGTGAATCTGTATTTGTGTTTATAAACATAAATATTTATTGTTAACCCATCAGCACTTTGTGACATAAGGTGATATATTGTGTCATAATATCTATTTGGTCATTGTCCCCAGTTCATGTCATGGAGATCTAATCACCTGTGAATTACTGACTGAGAGGTACAAGTGACTTTCTTGTATTCATCATAATTTCCTTTTTCACCATACCTGATTTTATGCTAAAGATGTGACGATTGAGTGTCAAATTCAGGATTTTCTCTATATGTCAGTTAATTTGCAGGAAATGAGAACAGCCATTTAACATTTTATAAATAGTCTATAAAATTTCCATTAGAAAATGATGAAAAATTAGGTTTGCTATATTACCAGGCATTATTTTACACATTTTATATCAGTCCACTAAAACAGAATATTCAACCTAATGGGTTTCTAAAGTCATAACCCCAAGCATGTCCTAGCTTCATATTACTAGATGTGTTTACTAAGATTAAACTGAAAATGTGTAAGAGAAAAATTTTGAGAAAATATGGGGCCTCCCCTGGTGGTGCAGCAGTTGAGTGCTGGGCTGCAAAGCTTCCCGCAGCCTCTGCAGTGCTGGTTCGATCCCTGGCCGCCAGCGAGGGTCCCACATGGCGTGCAGACCTCTCCTGCTGCACCGGCTACTCCCCTCAGCAGTGTATTTCATCAGTCTGCCTGTTTTGTTCCCCGCTCTGGCTCTGGTGAATTCTCTCACCTTCCTGTGCTTCTCACTGTACCCAGGGCTTATAAAGATAAATAAATAAATAAATCTTTAAAACAAACAAAAAAAAAGAAAACTTTTGAGAAAATAAGTTCATACTTTATTTTTTAATATTTTATTTTATAAAATTTTTACATCATTTTTAATCTTTGCACAATGTATGCATTTTCATTATGGTTATATTACCCATACAATCACAAGCCCCCTTATTTTGACTCTAATCCTCCCTCTCCCCAACCCTCACTACCCCCCAACCCGTAGTGTGTCTCTGGTTTATAGTTGCTGTTGATTTTGATTTTTACTTTGTGTTGATTAGTCTTTTTCCTGGTCCCTTATTTAAGTTTTCTAAATTCTGGCTGTGAGTGAGACCATCCGGTATTTTTCTTTTTCTTTCTGACTTATTTCGCTGAGCATGATCCCTTCTAGCTCCATCCATGTTGCTGCAAACTGCATGTGTTTATATTTTTTGATTGCTGAGTAATATTCCATGGTGTATATGTACCACATCTTCTTGATCCAGTCATCTCTTTTTGGGCATTTTGGTTGCTTTCATAGCTTAGCTATTTTAAATAGTGCTGCTATAGACATAGGGGTGCAGGTGCCCTTTGGAATTACTGTTTCTGTGACCTTTGAGTAAATACCTAGGAGTGGAATTGCTGAATCATATGGAAGCTCTATGTTTAGTAGGGCCAGAAATCTCCACACAGCTCTCCACAGTGGTTGGACCAGGTTGCACTCCCACCAACATTGCAGGAGAGTTCCTTTTTGTCTACAATCTCGCCAACATTTGTTGTTGCTAGTTTTTTTAATATGTGCCATTCTCACTGGTGTAAGATGGTATCTCATTGTAGTTTTGATTTGCATTTCCCTGATTACAAGTGATGTTGAACATTTTTTCATATGCCTGTTGGCCATTTGCATTTCCTCTTCAGAGAAGTTTCTTTTTAGCTCTTCTGCCCATTTTTGGACTGGATTATTTTCTTTGTTGTTGTTGAGTCTCATCAGCTCTTTGCAGATTTTTGTGATCAGTCCTTTATCACTAGTGTTGTGTACAAAAATATTCTCCCAGTCGGTGGGGTTTCTCTTTGTTTTGGTTATAGTCCCTTTTGTTGTGTAGAAACTATTTAATTTGATGTAGTCCCAGCTGTTTATCTTTGCCTTCTCCTATCACTGCTTTGGGCAATATGTCTGCAAAGATGTCTTTGAGGTGCATGTCATGTAGTGTTTGGTCTATATTTTCTTCTATGTATTTTATGGTTTCAGGTCTTATGTCTACTTCTTTAATCCATTTTGAGTTGGTTATTGTGCATGGTGTGAGGTAGTAGACAATCTTCATTCTTCTGCATGTAGCGACCCAGTTTTCCCAGCACCATTTATTGAACAAACTTTCCTGCTCCAGTGCATATTCTTTGCTCCTTTGTCAAAGATTAGTTGACCGTAATTCTGTGGGTTTATTTTTGGATTTTCTATTTGATTACATTGGTCCATGTGTCCGTTCTTGTTCCAATACCATGCAGTTTTGATGATTATAGCTTTTTAGTATACTTTTGAAGTCTGGGAGTGTGATGCCTACATTCCTTTTTTTTTTTTTTTTTTTGGAGAGCTTTAGCTATTCAGGGTTTTTGGTGCTATCATATGAATTTCATCAATAATTGTTCTATTTCTTTGAAGAATGTTATTGAAATTTTTATTGGAACAGCAATTGAATCTGTAAATTGCTTTTGGTAGGATGGTCATTTTAATAATGTTAATTCTTCCAATCCATGAGCAAGAGATATCTTTCCATTTCTTTGTGCCTTCTTCTATTTCTTTAAACAGTGTTTATAGTTTTCTTTGTATAGGTCCTTTACCTCTTTTGTTAGGTTTATTCCCAAGTATTTGATTCTTTTTGTTTTAATAATAATAATAATATTAATAATGAAAGGTTTTTTGATTTCGTCTTCTTCAGATTGGTTGTTTTTGTATACGAAGGCTACTGATTTTTGCATGTTAATTTTGTATCCTGCCACTTTACTGAACTGATTGATGAATTAGTTTTTCTGTGGAGCTTTTGGGGTTACCTATGTATGTTATTATATCATCCGCAAATAGTGATAGTTTAACTTCTTCCTTCCCTATCTGGATTCCTTGTATGTCTTTCTCTTGTCTTATAGCTCTGGCTAGGACTTCCAGTATTAAATTGAAAAGCAGTGGTGAGAGTGGACATCCTTGTCTTGTTCCAGATCTTAATGGAAATTCTTTCAGCTTTTCACCATTGAGAATGATACTGGCTGTTGGCTTGTCATATATGCCCTTTATGATGTTGAGGTATATTCCTTGTATCCCGAGAATTTCAAGGGCTTTTATCATGAAGGGGTGTTGCACTTTGTCGAAAGCTTTCTCAGCATCTATTGATATTATCATATGGTTTTTATATTTATTTTTTTGAAGTGTTGGATAACGTTGATTGGTTTTTGGATGTTGAACCATCCTTGTGTCCCTGGCATGAATCCTACTTGGTCACGGTGAATTATCTTATGGATACATTATTGGATTCTGATAGCTAAAAATTTATTGAGGATTTTTGCATCAGTGTTAATTAGGGAGATTGGCCTGTTGTTTTCTTTTTTTGTGTGTTGTCCTTGTTCAGTTTTGGTATTAGTGTAATGTTGGCTTCATAGAATGTGTTAGGCATTATCCCTTCCTTCTCAATTTTTTGGAAGTTTGTGAAGGATAGGCACTAATTCGTTTCTGAATGTTTGGTAGAATTCATTTGTAAATCCATCAGGTCCTGGGCTTTTGTTTTTGGGGAGGTTTTTGATTACCATTTCAATTTTGCTGCTTGTAATTGGTCTGTTTAGGTGTTCTATTTCTTCTTTATCTAGCTTTGGGTGATTGTGGAGTTGTAGGAATTTATCTATCTCTTCCAGATTATTGAACTTGTTTGCATATAAGTGTTCATTGTAGTTCTGGTTATTCATTTGATTTCTGTTGTGATTTCTCCTCTTTCATTTGTGATCCTATTTATTTGTGCTTTCCCCTTTTTTCCTTTGTGAGCCTAGCTAGGGGTTTATCTATTTTATTTTTTAGAAGAACCAGCTTTTGCTTTCATTGATCTTTTGGATTATTTTTGAACTTCAATTTTATTTATTTCTGCTTTGATTTTTATTATTTATTTTCTTCTGCTGTTTTTTTTTTTTGTTGTTGTTGTTCTTTTTCTAGTTCTTTGAGCTTTGGGATTAGGTAGTTTCTTTGAGATCTTTCTTGTTTCTTGATGTGAGCCTCTATTGCTATATATTTCCCTCATATTACTGCTTTTGCTGTGTCTCATATGTTTAGGAAATTGGTGTCCTCCTGGTCATTCAACTCAAAGTGTTTTTTAAGTTCTTCTTTGATCTCCTTACTAGTCCAGTGGTCCTCCAGTAGAGTGGGTTTCAAACTCCATGAGGCAGTAGAGTGCCTCAACTTCCTTTTATCATTTATTTCTAGTTTGATGCCTTCATGTTCAGAGAAGATGGTTGGTATGATTTCGATCTTGTTGTATCTGTTGATGTTTGTCTTGTGTCCCAGTATGTGATCGATCCTGGAGAATGATCCGTGTGCACTTGAGAAATATGTGTACTCAGATTTTTTTGGGTTTAGTGTTCTATAGATGTCTGTTAAGCCCAAGCTCTCTAGATCCTTATTTAGAGCTTTAGTGTCCTTACATATTTTTGTCTTGTTGATCTATCCATTGTTGATAGTGGTGTGTTGAAGTCTCCTACTACATGTGTTTTCTCTTTTGTCTGTTTTCAGAGATGATAATAATTGTCTGATATATTTTGGTGCTCCTTCATTTGGTGAATATATGTTAAGAAGTGTTATTTCTTCTTGAATTATTGTCCCCTTGATCATAATATAGTGAGCGTTGGGGTCTCTTTTTACCTTTCTGAGTTTGAAATCTGTTTTATCTGATATAATTATAGCTGTTTTCCTTCTTTTTTGGTCCATTTGCTTGTAGGATTGTTTTCAGTCCTTTAACTTTGAGTCTTTTTTATCTTTTTTGTAGTTAAATGTGTTTCCTGGAGACAGCAAAATGTTGGGTTTTATTTCCTAATCCAGCCTGCAACTCTGCGTCTTTTTATTGAAGAGTTTTTTCCATTTACATTTATAGTTAATATTGATTTGTTAACATCTTTTTCCTTTGTACTTCTCTTTCCTTTTCTGTTTTGGTTCTTTTTATTTCTGTGTCTTCAAGAGTACTTATTCATTCTTCCATTTCATCTATTCTGCTTTCACTGCTTTTCCCAGAATTCTTTAGCTCCTCCATGAATTCTTTGATCTCCTGCATTACTTTTACTTCCCTCTTTAGGGAATCAGTTTTATTCTTCTGATCATTGATTATTTTCCCCATATCATTTTTTACTTCCTTCAGTTTTTCAGTCATGGCTATTTTAAATTCTCTTTCTGCAATGATCAAAAGTTCTTCCAGGTCACTCTTGTTGCAATCTGGTGGGCTGTTTTCTTTTGGTGTTGTGTCTTTTTCCTGAGGAGTTGCTAGGTTGCATGTAGTTTTTCTTCTCCCTGCTGCATGTTATCTAATTTGCCCAATGCATTGGGACACTGTGTCATTGGCTCTGGCTGGCACCTTTTTAGTGTGCTCTTTCTGTAATTTTGGAAACTGGTGGTTCAAATGAGTCAACTACTGTTATGCCAGAAGTCCAGTGAGGCAGTGGTACTTTGAGTATGTTAATGGTTGCTGTCACATTATATGTCCTCCTTCTGTGTTTGTTTAATTCCAAAGGTGTGTTTTGAAGTCCCACAGACTTCCCTGGAGGTGGAGCTGTTGGATTACACTCTGGGCTCCAAATCGCTGGATCCCCCTCTGGGCTCCACTCCCTGCCAGGGGTGACCAGTCTTGTGGGGCCTTCAGCTCACCTCTGACTCCATGGGGAGCTTTATGCCAGTTTCAAGCAGTCTTTATTGAAGAAAAGTCTCCATTCTAAAATGGCAAGTTGGAGACACACTCTCCTGCGTACCTGGTCTGCCCGGGTGTGGGTGCCAGCTCCCCTCTGGGCTTGGACTGCTGGCCTGGTGGGAAGGGGCCTGGTGTGGGGGAACTTTCCAGCTCACCTGTGGCTCTATGGGGAGACTTTTACCAGTTTCAAGCAGTTTTTATTGAAGAAAGGTCCCTGTTCTAAGATGGCAAGTTGGACATGCTCTCTGCTGCATGCCCGGTCTGCCCTGCCCATGGGTGCCTCCTCCCCTTTTGGGCTCAGACTGCTGGCCAGAAGGGGCTTGGCATGGAGGAACTTCCCAGCTTACCTGTTAAGTTCATTTAAAAAACAATATATATTAAGTTGATATTTTGAAAAGCTAAACGATTGAGCTAGAGATATCTTACTATATTCTTTTTTAAAGATTTATTTATTTATGCATGCAAGAGCCTGGGTGTAGGCCAGAGGTGTGAGGGGTAAGAGGATTAACCTGAGACAGAGTGGGTAGCCGAATAGGCAGACTGACTGAAATACACTGCTGAGGGGAGAAGCAGGCGAGTAAGGAGAGGTCTTCTGTGCCTTGGGGGTAGCCCTGGCTGGGGATTGAACTTGTGCTGCAGTGACTACAGATAACCCCTACAGGTTGCGTCTTAACCCCTTACACCCTTAGGGATTCCCTCTTACTATATTTTTAAGGTCATAACACTCTGACTTGTGGCAACATACTTCTTGAAGAACATGACATATATGTTTAGATTCATAAAAAAAATTTGTAAAATACTGGTATCTATGAAATATTATTTGCTATACCCTGGAAGACAAAATAAATATTATGAAGGAGCAGACTCTAAGTTTTGATCACAAAGGTCAGGGAAAACTAGGATGGGCTGCTCCCTCTTCTAACAGTATTATAGGAAGAAGAGTGTTTTTAAGGATGAGCACTTAAGTATTCTGTTATGGGAAAGAGGGTGTCATTTTCATCTTAATGTATTTGGGCCCAAGTGAGTGCAAATTCCTTCATTTGTTGAGGGACAATCATGCATAGAGTATTATTTCAGTAAGATGGAAATGTGTTTGAGTAAAAATATCTTGTTCTTTTTCAACATATGCTCTGCCCAAAATGATGCAAAACTAGGGAAAGGGATATTTTGTTACTGAAAATTCAGAAAGCTTGTCTGTTGCCTGAGAGAAACTGCAAGGAATATTGGCCAGAGACAGCAACTGGATCCAGCCTGAAAGAAACTCTGAAGGTTGCTTCCCAGTGACCCTTCTGAAAAGATGGAAGGAAGGTGGAATCACAGCAAATCCTGAGCTACTAGTGTTGGGAAGGGTGAGGGTGAGATGAGGAGGCCCCAGGTCTCCTAATGAGATGGTGAGGTGGGTGTAATATGCATCGGAGGGGTGTGAGCCTAGTCCCTTAAATCATAAGCTGTGTTGCAGAGCAATAATGAAAAAAGTAAAAAGAAAGGACAAGGGGCGTCCCCGGTGGCGAAGCAGTTGAGCGCTGGGTTGCAAAGCTACCAGCAGCCTCTGCAGCGCAGGTGTGATCCCTGGCTGCTCCCGGGCGACTGGGTGAGGGTCCCTCATGGTGCACAGACCTCTCCTGCCACCTGCTGCTCCCCTCAGCAGTGTACTTCAATCCTTCTGCCTGCTCTGCTCCCCACTCTGGCTCTGGTGAATTCTCTCACCCTCCCGCACTTCTGACTGTACCCAGTGCTTGTGTAAATAAATAAATGAATCTTAAATAAAAAAAAAAAAACAGAAGACAAAATAAATTCCATATGATCTCCTTATTATGTTTCTGGGTATATGCAAAAAAATACAAACACACTAAATCAAATAGATTTATGTGCCACCATGTTTATTGTAGTATTATGTTACAATAGCCAAGAGTAAGAAAAAAACTAAATGCCCAAGGGCAAATGATTGACTAAAAATGTTCTGGTGTATCACGCAATGGAATAGCACTCAGGTGTCTAGTATGAACTCCGCCATTTGTCCCAACATACCTGGGGGTATTATGCTCAGTGAAATAAGTCATAAAAAAGGCTTATACAGTAGGATTTCACTCAATGTGGTATATAGATAAACCATACAAACAGAGAACTAAATAATACAAAAACAAACTTCTGGACCAATTAGTGGTTACCAGAGGGGAAGGGGAAGAGGAGTGGGTAAATCAGGTACAATGTGTCAGTTGTATAGAGAAGAACAGAATAGGAGCTTTAGTGGTGAACTTAACATAGAACACACACAACTTGATTTTTAATGATAATAACACATGAAACTTACATATGTTAAATGCAAGATTTTCAATGAAGAAATGAATTTAAGTATCAAAAAATCTACAAAGCCATTACACTAATAATTACATATCATGGATGAGAGAATTTTAAAAATTTCAATAAATGCAAATAGTTTCCTGACCATGGACTGGGGGACATAATCTTTTTTAATTTTTCTGCTTTATTACAGATGAAAGTAATTACAAACAAAATTTCAACAGGTATGTTTTGGGATTGGAAAACTGATTCTAAAGTTTGTACAAATAAAAACAGTCAAGAGAAGTTAGACAATCTAGAAGAATAGAGTAATTAATATATTAAGTTATTACAAAACTACAGTAATTTACATAGATTGATATTATAAGCATGAACCCAAACATCAGTTGAACAAGTTGAAAATCCCACACCTATCTCATCACTTGACATAACAAAATGATTCCTCAGCAAACAATATTTCTCAATTAATGACACTGAAATTCATTGAGGAGACTACTTCTCAATTAATGATTCTGAATGACTGTGAATAAAATGAACCACAACTTCTACCTCACAATTTATGCAAACTTTTTAAATATTGTGTGTTGCTATTCCCACAAATCAAGGGAAAACAGATAACTGGGGAAGATGTTTGGGAACTTTTAATAGGTCAATACTAGACTCTCCCTATCATTAATGATTTGATCTCTTTATCATTGTTTTATCACTTCATTTCATCCATTTGTTCATTTGCTGGAAACTATTTATGTTTGACCGCCTACCTTTCTGTTCATAATTCTGTCATTTTATTTGCTGATTAAGCCATCCATTGATTTTTTAAATTCTGATCACTACAAAATATATGTGTGTGTATGTTTCAAATATTTATATTCTTTTTGATAGTGTGTGGATTTTATAATAAAATAATATTTTTAAATTTTCTCTGAGTCTAGTTTACATTTAGAGATATGTGTTTCACAAGCACTCACAGATATTCTGTTATTCAATAATTACTACCATATGACTGGAAATTATTTAATTGCATCTTAAGATAAGGCAAATAAACAGTGCAATGATATTCTTGCCAAGTGACCTCAGTCTATTGCTCCTGGAGGCCTCATGGCAGGGAGACCACAGTGAACTCTGCACAGGAAATGGGTGCTAGAGTCAGGGGTTCGCATCAGTTCATAGAAATCATGTGATATTCCAACTGCAGTGTAACTCAGGGAAAAAGAGCAGTGAATCTCTTTATTTCCTATTTTCTATCATCTTGACAATTTTATGACATGACAACATTCCCTATGATCATTTCTCTATTTAGCTTTAAATATGTGGCTGGCTGTGTCTTGTTTGGTGGTGTTTGGTAAACAACAGCTACCACGGTGGGAAACATTCTTCTTGATCCCATCTAAAGGGTGGTGTTAAAGTGAAGATGGAATCGGTCTGCTCCTAAAGCTACTGCACAGGAGAAAAGCTCTTTGTGAAAAGCAGCATTTTGGAAATTGCTGCTTCTGGGCAAATTACTAACTTCAAAGAATGACACACTTTGAGGCTTATACCAGGGCTGAAACACCTAGTTCCCAGATGATAAACCTTTAAATAGAGTAAATTTTAGCAACTGTTCTTGTTCTCATTGCATAGATGTCATCAGAGAAATCAGTTAAGCAGACACTTGCCCAGGTCCTGGGCATTTTATCCTTGCAAATTATATAAAAAAAAAATCACTGAAAAGCTCAGAGTTTGGGTGGTTCTTCCAGATAATCTGGAGATTGTTCCTGGACTTGTCTCAGTCTTTTTTTTTTTTCTTTTTCATAAGATCTTTTAATTATTACTTGCCTCAACTTATTTAAGTCAAAAGTTGCCCAATATATTTGGAAATACTCACCCAAACAAGAATTAATAGATGTGCATCAACAAAATAGATCAGCTTTTTTTCTTTGGAAGATCTTCCTTAGAACCGCCTTTATGGCTTGATTTCTCAGGCTGTAGATCATAGGATTGGCTGTTGGGGGCACAACTGTGTACATTATAGTGGGCAAAATGTCCAGTGCACTTGGAGAGTCAGAAGGTGGCTTGAGAAACTCAAAGGCACCGGTGGATATAAACAAAATGACAACAGCAAGGTGGGGAAGGCAAGTGGAAAAAGCCTTAGCTCTGCCCTCAGCAGATGGCATCCTCAGCACAGTAGAGAATATCCGTGTGTAGGACACTCCAATAAACACAATGCAAAGAAAGGCCATTAGAGATAAGACACCACTGATCCCAAACTCGCTGATATACTCATTAGAACAAGAGAGTTTCATGATCTGGGGGATGTCACAGAAGAACTGATGAATGATATGAGAACCACAGAAGTGCATGGAAAAAGTACCAGCTGTGTGCATGGTTCCAGAAATGACCCCACTAACCCAGACGCCTAGGAGTCCATGAACACAGGTGCTGGCATCCATGATAATTTCGTAGCGCAGTGGAAGGCAGATGGCCACGTAGCGATCATAGGACATCACTGTCAGCATGGACAGGTCAGCAGTGGCACAGAGAGCAAAGGCAAAACACTGCACTATGCATTCCTCGAGGGAAATGTAGCCACTGTGGATGAAAGTGTTGTAAATGGACCTTGGCACAGTCACAGAAATATAGCACAAGTCCAGGAAGGAGAGATGTTTCAGGAAGAAATACATGGGTGAGTGGAGGCTATTGTCTATGGAAATTGCACTGATAATGAGGATGTTGCCAGTTACTGCCACCAGGTATAAGACTAAGAACAGAGAAGCCTGGACGAGTTCAAGCTCACGATTGGCAGAAAAGCCCATGAGAAGAAACCCACTCAGAGTGAAATTAGCCATATTTCATATTAATTTCCTAGTGTTGTTAGCTGCAAGATAAAATGGAACCAACCATTGGCAAGAAAATTTTTGTTACTTAGCCATCTAAACTTCATTAACTCAGTGAAGACATGCATGAATCTCTTGAAGAAATCACCACTTCATCATAAAATGTGAACGTATTTCTCTATTTTCAATTTAAATGATTAACATTCAGTCATGGAACATGGGTAAGGAAGATGATGAAATTGATTAGTCTACATTTCAATGTAATGAAAAGTAAATTAATGTGTATAATATAGTTAATAAAATATGTTTTAAATGTATAATTTTATTATAGGACTTTGGAGCATTTCATTTTGGTTTTTTGTGAAAATATGAAACAGTTCATAAACTCACATTTACAAATGTTTCTTACCTACTCTTCTTTGCCAGTAATAATTCTTTCCATTCATATTCATTCTTCCTCCAATGGTTTTATTATGGCAATATAATAATTGTTTTTATTTATGTAGATAAACATTCTAATATCTTCTTACTAAACATTTATTTTTTCAATAAATACATTTATGAAACAACAAATTGACATTACCTATTCTTGTTTCTAATTATGATATGTAAATAACTGTTTTCATTGACATAAAATACCATAGATATTGATCTGAAAAAATATTCATTTCTCAAAGAAAAATGAATAGAACAGACATTCCACAGTATATTTTTAAACAAAAAGAATATAACTGATATACATGTGAAAATGCCATTTATCCTAACATTTAATGTAAAACAACTATGAAAAACAATTTTTGTATGCAACAAATTAGTTAAGTATAAAAAATAATACACTCTATACTTTTAATTATGAAGAAAGATCTTGTGGTAACATACATCTGAGGAGTCTCATCGTAGAGCCCGGAGTCCTGCCTAGTGCTATAATCCATTAATTCAATGCAATTAAAATTAATTAATACAATTAAAATTAATGAATATGCTGCTCATTTCATAAAAATAAAGAAATTGCCTTGAAGCATATAACTAGAATGGTCAAATCTGTGCATTCTTTCTGGAAAAGAACAAAATGCTTAGCAGAAACTTTGAAATAATTTCCAAGTAAAATTGGATAAATTTATAAATAGAAAATATTTTAAGTATATCATCTGTAATTGATAGTAGAAAATTATGTATGAAAAGTTAGTGCAGTAGCAAAATAATTGACATATTGTAAAAATATAACTGAATAATTATTTTCATG
This sequence comes from Talpa europaea, assembly GCF_964194135.1. Taxonomy (NCBI): domain Eukaryota; kingdom Metazoa; phylum Chordata; class Mammalia; order Eulipotyphla; family Talpidae; genus Talpa; species Talpa europaea. Next base: position 135,212,249 of record NC_140068.1, read on the forward strand.
ATAATATTTCAAGCGGCCTTAAAAATTCTCATTATGAGGTGTTTTTTTTTTTTTCTGAAATGGGATCTGATCACTATTTGGATGATATAAAAATAAGATATATACACATTGTGTTCTGAAAATATGTAAATACACAAGAATGGAATAAACAGAGCATAAAATATGTAAGGAAATAAAACACAAAACAACACTAATCATTCTAAGGGAATGATTGTGTTTATTGCTGGTTAATAGATTTGTTAGCCTGACCTGAGACACACAGGAGTCTTCCAACCTGAAATCCTTGGTCTACCTGTGATAATTTACTTAGAATATGAAGGTGATGGACGCTTCTGGCTTCTGTAGTGAGCGATGTAATTTTATTGGAAGATGGTTTAAGTCTGAGATGGATGGGATGGTTGGAACAGATGATGTTGTCCTTTACATGCAACAAGTAAAACTTATTTGAAAACTGTTCGGCTTTACTGTGTGTGTGTTTGCATGTCCATGTGCAGTTGTGTGTGTATGTTCCAGTGTTCCCAGACTGTTAAACCAAGTAATTTAATTCTGGACAATATTGAAGGGAGACTTTAAAGATGATTCCTGACATTTCTAGAGATAAATGACATATTTTCTCATCCAGGCTTTACCTGTGGCAAAAGAAACTTACCAGGTGAGGCTTTTAGAGTCCTCAAAAATTTCCATTTTTATGTACCTGGAAGCATATTGTTTATTTTCCTGTATTGAAACCAACAACAACAACAAAAAATCATCAGATATGTTATAGGGAGGGAGGACGGACACCCCAAGACCCCCAAACTGGTCACTCTAAATAGCTTCTGCCATCTGCTGCATGAGGACAAAACATACTTCAGTGTGTAAGACCCTTAATGGAAAGGAACTTTAATACAATTAGTGTGATGCAAAGAGAATGAAAGAACATAGTTTCCAAATCAAGCTCCCCAAGTTACCCATCCTCTCGTGGGTGAATGCCCGGCCAGAGAGGGTTGGCCCAAAACAGGGCCACTGAGTCACAAAGTCTGCCACAAGTCTAAGGCACCTCCTCCTGGGGGAGGCCCATAAAAAAAGGGTCAGAAACAGCCAGACAAATCCGGACTGAAAAGAGCAAAATCAAAATCAAGATAAATGCTACCATTGTTAACATCCCCATGGGTCTCTCACTCACATCTGTTTCAACTAGTCCAAGACCAAGAAGCAAATGCAGCTTCTTCACATGTCTCTGCTCCCTGTGCCTCCTCCAGGTCTCCTCATTCTCCATTCTGCTTCCTTCCTTATCCCAGTCTCCTTCCAGCTTCTTCTCCCTGCTCAGCTCCACCCTTCTTTAGGTAGGGCAGGGGAAAACTGGAATCTCCTCTTTTCCTGGGAACCACCCTGTTACCGACACACTTGGAAATGTTGTGTGTTTTACCCAGTTATTATTTTTAAAGATTTATTTATTTACACATACAAGAATTGGGGTGCTGTCCAGAGGTGTAGGGGGTGAGAGGATTCATCAGAGACAGAGCGGGAAACAGAACAGGCAGAATGACTGAAATACACTGCTGAGGGGAGCAGCGGGTGAGACAGGAGAGGTCTGCTGCACCATGTGGGTAGCTCGCTATCCAGGGATCGAACTCATGCTGCAGTGGCTGCAGAGAGCTTCGTAGGTTGTGTCTTAACCCCTTGTGCCACCAGACAGGCCCAATAATTAAATATTAAAAAAAAAATTAAGAAGCCACAGCCGGAGCTTCACCAACTCTCAGGCAAGCAGGCAAAAAGAAGCAAATTTGTTTAGAGAAATAGATGTAAGGAAAAGTTTATTTAGGAGAAAAGGCAGAGAAACAAAGTGGGACTCCCAGGCTGTGGAACCAGGCCAGGAAGGGGTAAGGAAGCCTCCTGGGGTCTGGCCTCAGGGAAGATGCACCTTCTCTCTGTCATTATTCTAAGACCTTTCAGTCTCTCTGTGATTGGTTAGTTCTCTGGGTCTCACTCACTCTGTCCTAATGTCTCTCTGCCTAGAATTACATTTTGCTGCACTTATCTTGGAGTCCTTTTTTTTTTTTTTTTAATTGCCCTTACCCAGGAATGTCCTGTTGCCCCTCTTCCTAGGGATGTCTGATTACTCCCCTTTGGAATTAGTTGCCATTATTTCTGGAAACTTCCTTATTCCTCCCAGGCTTTTTCCCATTTTATTCTGACCCAAAAAGCTCTCTACTTGCCCCATAACTTAACTGGTTATAACAAGAAGTAAGTCTTACTGTGGCCTTTCTGTCTTTATCTACGGTTTCTTTTTGACATTTACATTGTGAAGATGGAAAATATGCTTATTTTGCTGTCCTGGGATAGTTGACTTATTCTCCATTTTTTTAATTTTTCTGACATATTTGAACATTTTTTCTGTGATTCCTGATGTGGAAGGCATCTCCCAGCTCATACTAGTCACTATTATAAGAGACCAAAAATGCAAAGAAATTCACACTGATTTCCTTCTAATGATGTTTAGAAACAGAAAGTCTATTTCTATGGAGGTGGGAATTGTGTTCCACTAGAGTTCTAATTTCCACTGAAATAATCATAGCTCATGATTATTAGTTCATATTCAAGAAGCTGAATGACAGTGCCTGTTTCTCTCACCCCCTCAAAACCAGTAACTTATGGGCTTTCCATTATTCTGTGTAATCTATGATTTTATAAAACCTAAGGAAACTCACCAGAGTATATTCAAGAACATTTTTTTCCTCAACAGGAGGAGACGCTGTTGGTGTGAGCAGCTGACACTCAGGTCAAAGTCCTGATCTCAGTAATTCAGTCACATTCACAAAAATGTGACCTGTGGAGAAGTTAGTCCATTTTAATTCTTCTTTGGCCACTGGAGGTTAGACTATGAAATCTCTTTGGGACAAGCACAGTTTTGGGTTCTCTGGGCATTTGGTGTCCTTAGTAAATATCCTGGGGCCAAAAATGCAATTATATTGATTATTCCTGCAGAGTACTTTTTTGTTGATTTGACTTAATGATTATACCTTGCTACCTGGAATTTCAGCTTATTTATATTTATTGGATAAGATTCTTTAAAAATATTATAATTTGTGTTATATTCAGTACTATGAAAAGACACATTTAATTCTAATATTGTATTATCAAGACATGAATTTACTTCATATGTAGGTGATATTATAATATCTAATTGACATGTCCATTATCTGAAAAGGGATAAATACTAATAAATTACTGCCAAAGAAGCAAACAAATTACCCCTAACCTTATGCCACTAGATGCCCATGTAATTTCACTCTGAGTCAGGAAATAGTGTTTAAAAACCATTTTTTTAAACCTGTGTATGGTCTATGGCTTGTGTATTGGAAATTTAGTTGTTATGGAAATAAACTCATTGTTTTAATGTTAAGCCCTAATACAATAGTTGACAACGTGTACTGATTATCACAGAATATGTCTTTATCCAAGGATATCATTTCACAAATGTAAACTTTTCCAATTCTAAAACTATACAGATTTCAGGTGGTTTATATTTTGTAAACTCTCATTTTAATACATTGAAATTTCTGTTTATAACATGATTATACATTTCTGGCACTTTCATATGTTTTTACTACGCTTCATGTCTATTAATCATTCATTCCTTACTACTTCCTTTCATTGAATTTGAATATTTCTAATGTAGCATTTTAAATTCTTAATGACTTTTGCACCTTTATGACATAATTGCCTTAGTAGTTTATTCTTGTCTCCTGTCACCAAATACAAGGTGTCTGCTTTTGCTAACAGGGGCCCATGTCTAGGGGATATTTAAACCTTTTTTTCTATTCTAAGATCTCATCATCTTGCTTGTTATTGGCTCTTTCTCTTAGTGGCTGTACTCCTCTGGACAGAGGTGCCCATTTTCCCAACTCTTAGAGTTTTTCCTTTTACATCCTCTGCTCAAGGTCTCCTAAAATTTACTTTCCCAATTAGCCTTAAATATTAGCTTTAACATTTACTGCCATCAATAGCTCTCCTGAATTTCTCAGCCCTTACCTCAGAAGCCCCTTTAACTCTCCTAAAGTCCCTGCCTGTGCTGTCACTGAGCTGCCTAATTAACCCTAACTGGCCTGGGCCTCCAAGCTTCCAGGAATAAGATACTGCAGGTTGAGGCTCCTCCTGATGGGCTGGCCTCTACTCAGACACCCACTGAACGTCAAGGATTCCTGTGCTTCTGATTTACTAGCTACTATCTGGTAGCTCCAATTCTTCCTATTCAATGATTTTCTAGAGTGATTCATAGAACTCAGGAATGTGCATTTCTTACTACTGATGGCTTATTATAAAGAGCACAATTCAGGAAAATGCATGATGGTGGGTTGGGTTTGGGAAGAACAGAATTTCCTTGCCCTCTTTTTTGCACCGTCTTCCCAACACTTCCTTGGGTTCAACAACCTCAAATTCTTCCCTGAATCCCACTATTTAAGCTTTCACTGATTGTATTCTAGAAAACCTGAAAAAAATAGTTAGAAAACTTGGAATACTTAATATAATTATGTACTTTAACCAACAGTAACTAACAGATTTGATATTGTAAGCATGAACCCAAACATCAACTGAACAATTGAAACTCCAGCATCTATATCATTATCTGACATAACAAAAGTAAAATTCATCAACAAATAATATTTCTCAATTAATAACTTGGAAATTGAAGAAATGATTTCTCAAAAATGGTCCTGAATCTGTTGTGTATCACTTTGAATAAAACGAACCACAATTTCTATCTCACATTTTGTGTAAAGTAATTTAAAATGGATTGTTGAATGCAAAGGATAAAACAGTAAATTTTTCATGTAAACTAACATTTTTCTCTGTTATTTCATAGGTTTAATAGGTATTTGTGAATTCACTTTCATTATATTAACCAATTTTTGTTTCTCATACGCAATCTATTGAAGAAAACATAAAAATTATTTTTAAGCTATCACTTGTTGCTCATGCCATCAACACCTAAAATAGATGAACTGATGTCTTGAAACGTTTTTTTTTTTAAGATTTTATTTATTTATACAAGAACTGGGGTACAGGTCGGAGGCACCAGAGGGTGAGAGAATTCACCAGAGACAGAGTGGGGAGCGGAACAGACAGACAGACCGAAGACACTGCTGAGGGGAGCAATGACCAGCCAGGAATCGAACCCCTGCTACAAAGGCTGCAGTCAGTTTCACAGCAGGGTGCTCAACCCGCTGTGCCACTGGGCAGGCCATGTCTTGGAACTTTTAATAGGTCCTTATTAGACTCTTCAGTTCTCTCATTTAAGATTCAATCTCTGTCTCAATGTTTATCACTTCATACCATTTGTTCATTTTGATGCAGTTACAAATTACTGATCTCTCAGATAAGAATGAACAAGTTTGGGCCTCCAGGGTGGCACAGCGGTTGAGCGCTGGGCTACGAAGCTGCCCGCAGCCTCTGCAGCACTGGTTGGGTCCCGGCAGGCCAGTGAGGGTCCCACATGGCTCACAGACCTCTCCTGCCAGGCTCGCAGCTCCCCTCAGCAGTGTATTTCTTCAGTCTGCCTGATCTGTTCCCCACTCTGTCTCTGGTGATTTTCTCACCCTCCTGCGCTTCTTACTGTACCCAGTGCTTGTATAAATAAATAAATAAATAAATAAATCTTAAAAAAAAAAATTAACAAGTTTGTTTCCCCCCATCCCTTGCAATTTATTTTCCCCCATTCCCTTGCAATTTCCCCCTTGTACAGGTTTGTCTTCTTGCTTTCCAAGGAGTTGAAAAAAGCAAGCTGGTGCCCACCCATCTCTGTCCTGAATCCTTCCCCCTCCCCTTTGCAGACCTTTGTCCATCTTCCCCCTTTTTTCCTTTTGTAAAAATACCCCTGCCCTCTGCCAAAGAGCAGGGTGGTTGTCTTTCAAACATGAGTGCTGCCTTCCTCCTTTGTCGACAAATTAAACCACTTTCCTTTTCCTCAAACTCTGTTTCCTTTTATTAACTGAGGGAAACTGAGGTAGCATTGGTATCTATTTGGTGGAAACAAAATGTTTGAACACCTGTCTTTCAGTTCACAATTCTGTCTGCCCTTATTTTATTTGATGATTAATCTGTCCATTGATTTTTAAATTCTGATCTCTACAAATATATATATATATGTACTTTATATATTTCAAACTTTTCTGTTCTTTTTGATAGCATATGATTTTTAAAATACATATTTTAATTCTTTTTGGAGTGATTTTTACATTTTGAAATATGTGTGGCACACACTGTAGATATTCTGTTAATAGCTCCTCCTAGATGACTAGCAATTATTCAGTTGAATCATAGGAGACAAAGAAATGGTATAATGAGATTTATGCAGTGACCTCAGTGTATTGCTCCTGGAGGACACCTTGTGGCTAGAGCAAAATGGACTCTGCATGGAAAATGGGTGTTCTCATCAATTCATAGACATCATGTGGTATCCAAACTCCAGTATAACTGAGGGAAAATGAGAATAGAAACTTTGACCACTTTCAATCATCCTAACAGAAATGAGCAGAAGGGAAGTATTAAGTTAAAATCTTTAAAATGATGGTAATTCTTTCTTATTCACACCTGGCCTTTTTTCAGGAAGAATTTTACCTATTGTATTTGTAAGAGTAAACTTTGTGGAGCTATGTGAGCTATGTGTATGAATATTTTTGTTACAAAGTTAGCACATATCTATGACAATTTTGTGACATGACACTTTCCCTTATGATCATTTCTCTATTTAGCTTTACATTCTTGTCTGGCTGTGTCATGGTTAGTGAACCACAGCTAACGGTTTGGGAAACATTCTCCTTTGTCCTAACTAAAGGACACAAATCAAGGTGAAGATGGAACTGGCCTGACTCTGAAGCTATTGTGCATGAGAAAAATGCTCTTGGTGCAAAAGCACATTATTGACTCTGCACCTTCTGGGCAAATCACTAACTTCAAAGAAAGACAAACTTCAAGGTTTATAGCAGGGCTAAAAAACTTAGTTCCCTCATGATAACTCTCTGAGTACAGAAAATTTTAACAAGCATCCTTGTTCTACTCAGTGCATAGATGGCATCAGATAGATCCATTAACCAGACACCTGCCAAGATCCTGGACATTTTTTCCCCTGCTAATTGTATAAAATCCTTATTGAAGAGCTCAAAGTTTGGACAGCTCTTCCAGATTTAGCTGGAGATTGAGTCTGAGCTTCATTCACCAGTCTTGATTCATTCATAAAAAAACTCTTAATTATTAGTTGTCTCAATTTATTTAAGTCAACAATTGCCCCAATATGTTTTGTACTTGTCTCCCAAATAAGAATTTACAGATGTGTCTCAACAAAAGAGATCAGCTTTTCTTCTTTGGAAAACCTTTCTAACAGCAATTTTTATGGCTTGATTTCTCAGACTATAAATCATTGGGTTGAGTGTTGGGGGCACAACTGTGTACATAATCGTGAGAAAAATGTCTAGTGCACTTGGAGAATCAGAAGGAGGCTGGAGAAACTCAAAGGCACCGGTGGATATAAACAAAATGACAACAATGAGATGGGGAAGGCAAGTGGAAAAGACCTTGGCTCTGCCCTCTGCAGATGGCATCTTCAACACAGTGGAGAATATCTGGAAGTAGGACATTCCAATGAAGGTGATGCAAAAAGAGCCCACAAGAAATGTGAAGGCACTGACCCCAACTTCTCTGATATACTCGTTAGAACAAGAGAGTTTCATGATCTGGGGGATGTCACAGAAGAACTGATGAATGATATGGGAACCACAGAAGTGCATGGAGAAGGTGGCAGCTGTGTGCATGGCGCCAGCAATGACCCCACTGATCCAGGTGCCTAGGACTCCATGGACACAGGTGCTGACATCTATGATGATTTCGTAGCGCAGTGGAAAGCAGATGGCCACGTAGCGATCATAAGACATCAACGTGAGTATAAATGTCTCAACAGAACCACAGATAGTGAAAGCAAAACACTGCACTATGCATTCACCAAAGGAAATGTAGCCACTATGTGTGAAAGAGTTATAAATGGACCTTGGCACAGTCACAGAAATGTAGCACAAATCCAACAAGGAGAGATGTTTCAGGAAGAAATACATCGGTGAGTGGAGACTATTGTCTATGGAGATTGCTGTGATAATGAGGATATTGCCAGCTAATGCCACCATATATAAGACTAAGAACAAAGAAGCATGGATGAGTTCTAGCTCAGGCTTTACTGAAAATCCCATCAGAAGAAACCCACTCATAGTGAAATTGGCCATAGTCCTTTTTAATTTCCCAGTGATGTTGGCTGCAAGACAAGACAGGACTATTGGAAATCTCTTACTGAACCTAGCAATCCACCTGGACTAAATGAAGTTAGGCATAAAGTTACTTGAAGTAATCATCACTTCATCATTGATGTGAAGGAAGTTATTTATAGCAATAATCAAGAGGAACAATTTGACCCAGATATGGAAACATGGATAAAGAGGATTATAAATTTCAGTATTGCCCACTTAAATCAAAGAAAAGGAAAAATGTATATTGGAATAAATTCAATACAATATGTTTTAAAATATATAATCTTGCAAATAGTACTGGATCATTGAATGTTGATTTATATAAAAAGTTTTATACAGTTCATATACTTACATTTTAAATGTTTCTTCACTGCCTAGTCTTTTTGATTAATCATTCTATCTTTTCATATGCCACTGCAATTACAATGGATTTATTATAGCAATTTTATGATTTTGTTTTAATTTTAAGGTGTAGAATCCATGTTTTTACTTCTTTAAGCATTTGTATTCTTAATAAATAAAATTATGAAACACCAAATTGATGGCACCTATCAAATAATTGTGATGTATAACCATTATCATAACATAATATATCATAAAACTTTGGTCTGAAAAATACTATTTCTCAAGTGAATTAGAAAAGAATAGACATTCCAAGTGTGTTTTTTTGAGAATTGATATAACTAATACAAAGCTGAAAAAACTCTCTTACTCTTCTGCTAGTTAATATAGTAAATTTGTGGAACATAATTTTTGTACCCAACACATTAGTAAAGATTCAAAAAGAAAATACTCAGTGCTATAAATTGTGAGGAAAGCTACCTCATAGTCACGTATATCTCAAAAGAAAAAGATGTGAATCTAGATATGAAATCTTGTGCAGTCTTGTAAATCAATGTTACTTTAATAAAATTCATATAATTGCAGAATAATATGACCCTTATTTCATGAGAAAAGGAAAAAGCTTAATATATGCAAGCAATATGGTCCATTATGTGCATACTCTTTAGAAAAAATAAATGTTTAGAAATACTTTGAAGCACTCTGCATCTTAGACCATGTAACTTTATATCTAGATAACATTTTATTAAATTATTTGGATAATTAGTATTAAGAAAAACTGTGTCCATTTAAAATAAGGGCAGTAACAAAATGTTGACAAACCATAAAGATATAACTGAATACTTATTTTCATGATATTTGAAGTGACCTTGAAAATTATCTTTCTGAAGTACTGCTATCTGAAATGAGGTTTGATAACTATTTGAATGACACAGAAGTAAATCATATTAATAAACATGTAAATACACATAAGTGGAATATGCAGAAAATAAAGACTATAAAGAAGTAAAACATATAACATCAATAATTACTTCTACATGTTGAGACAATGATTGTGTTTATTGCTGGTTTATAGATTGTTAGCCTGACTAGAACATATGGGAAAATGAGTCTCCTTTTTAGTTTTTCAGCCAGAAACCATAGTATTCCTGTAATGATTTACTTAGAAATTGAGGGTGATGGTTGCTCTAGCTTCTGTAGTGAACAACGTAATAATACTGGGAAATTCTTTAAGTCTGTGATTGATAGAAAAAAAAACTTGACATTGATGAGACAGTCCCTTAAACACACAAGCAAAACTTATTTGAGATTGTTTCAGCTATTGTGTGTGTCTGTGTGATCCACAGGAATGTCAACATACTGTTAAGTATGTCCAAGTAATTCCATTTTAGATAATATTAAAAGGAGACTTTGAAGGTGACCCCTTGAATTTCTAGAGGTGAGCATGACACATTTACTCATGTGGGCATCATAACTATAATTTACCAGGTGAGGTTTCTGAAGCCTCCAAAATTTCCATTTCTATATGTCTGGAAGAAGGTTGCTTATTTTTCTTTATGGAACCCACCTAAAAGAATTCCTCTCCCATGTATTGAAATATTACTTGATTTATCCAGAAGTATTTGTTTGGTCTTTCCATTAATTTAAATCTACTCTTGGTAATGATTATACAGTGGCCACATAGTAGAATTAAATACAGTTTTCTTATCTTTAAAAATTTATGTATCTTTTCTGTATCTTGAATATATAAGAATGTTATAACATTAGATTATCTATAAACATGTATAAATAAATTATGTATTTGCCCAATTGTGTATGTGTGTGTGTGTGTAGGGGGAATGTAAAAAATAACTGTCACATTATGGATTATAAAGATTATAAATAGCTAACTAATATTTTTAATATGTTGCTGTAACTGTGATAACAAGTGTAACTGCAGGAAGAAATAAAAGGACTCAAAGTGTCTATTTAGTTGATTCTTAGATATTATTCATTACTTTTGCTTTATTAATTAGATATCACTGTAATCATGAATATTAAGATTACTTTTCACTTCAAAGAAATCCCTAATTTCAGGGTTGATCAAGAAATTTACATTAATTTTACCTCTTTAATTCACCATCTCATTGTCTCCAACTTATTCACCGTCCTATGACAAAGGGAACATTCAAAATGTTTTACATCTATCACTGTTTTAGGAAAATATTAATGTCTTTAAACACTGTTGTTTAAGTGCATATAGTGTTTTCAAGACATAACAACATTCTTTAAGTGGATACAGTATGATGGCATTTATGATTTTTACCAGTTATTTTTTATTTCAGTCCTTTTCTCCATGTTTCTATTAAATTGTCCATCCACAAGTCCATGCCAGAATCATCTTATATTTTCTCTGATTCAGAATCTTCTCCTAAGAATTAGAAGTTAAAAGACTGGGTGATTGTCATGACCTGAGGCATGGTCTCATATTATGTAAGAAAATGTCAGACTGAGCTGTTAATTAACTGAAGTTATGTTGAAATAAAGCCTAAATGGAAACTGAAAATCGAGGGAGTAACTCATAAAAACTCTGAAGGCGGACAAGCCTGACTTGTGCACCCCAGAACTGCTTTGGAATCTCCAGCTTCTGTACTCTTTGCTTGCATTAAGGTGCAAGTGTACTCCTGCTAAAGCAAATAATACTGTTATCTAACTGCTCAGGGCTTAGTTTTAGGGGAGAGATCTCCTCTAGGTCAGCTTCTTCCTCTCAGAGTGCTGCCTGGTTCCCTAGTGGAATTCTGGCCTAACAGTATTACATACTTTCATCTTTATCTATGGTTTGTTTATGATCCTTGCTTTGGGAAGCTGGAAAATATGGTTATATTGCTCTCATGAAACTGTTGGATCCATTCTCAATTTTCAAACTTTTCTATCATAGTTGAGCAATTTTTTCCCGAAATTTCTGAAATGGAAAGCATCTCATATGTCTTTCATTCACTATTATAAGAGTCAATAAATGGTATGAATACAAGGTATTTCAAAACAATATCATACATTCACGCTCAATTAATTCTTATGAGGGTTATATAAAGAAAGACATTGTTATGGAGGTGGAATTGGACTCCACAATATGTTTCTTGCAATGGAAGTCATTTACAATATTCTCTCCGAGATTCCTGATTTACATTAAAATAATTATAGTATTTCATATTTAGCAAATTAAATGACAATGTCTAGTTCTCTGAGTCATTCAAAACCAGTGTCTATGGCCTTTCCATTATTCTGTGTGATCGATCATTTAGACCCTAAGGAAACTCACCAGAGCATATTCAAGAATATCTTCCCTCAGCAGGAGAAGCTGTCAATGTAAGCAGCTGACACTTAGCTCAAAATCCTGATCTGAAATCAGTCACCATTAGAAAAATCATAACTGTAGAGAAAAGTTACGTCCATTTTAATCTTTTTTGGCCTCTGGTGATTAAGCAATGAAATCTCTTGGCACAAGCAGAGCTTGTGGGAGCTCTGGGTATTTGCCATTGCTGGCCAATACCTTGGGACCAAAGCTTGCAAATGTATTAATTGTTCCTGCAGAGAATTGTTCTGCTGAATTGATTTAATAATTATAACTAGTTACCTGGAATTTCAACTTGTGTTTATTAGATCAAATTATTGAAAAATATTATAATTTGGTGCCAATTCAAGAATATTTAAAACACAACTTAATTCCATTAATTGAAATACCAAGTTATTAATTTACTTTTAAATAATGTGTTATTGTCTATAAGCATACCTATTGTCTGAAGATGTGTAAATACCAATAGATTACTACCAAAAATGAAGAAAAGATTCCCTAATCTTATACTACTAAGTGGTAGTTTAATTTAACTTAGAGGGACAATGTAACAAATAGATTTTTTTTTTTAAATCCTGGTGTGTGGTCAACGGTTTGTGTAGCATAAAATTTTAATTTTTAAAAATATTTATTTATTTATGCATTCAGGAAGTGGGGTGTAAACCAGAGGTGTGAGAGGAGTGAGAGGAGTAACCAGAGACAGAGTGGGAAGCAGAACAGGCAGATCTACTGAAATACACTGCTGATGGGAGCAGCTGTTGAGACAGGAGAGATCTGCTGTGCCATGTGGGTCACCTACTTGGCCGGGGATCCAACTTGTGCTGTAGTGGCTGGCAAAAGCTCAATAGCACTATCTTTAACTCCTGCACCACTAGGGAGGCCCAAAACTAATTTTTATTAAAACAAACTAATTATTCAAAAAAGCCTAATAGAATAGTTAATGAGTGTACATGCCATCATCATGTCTTTATCCCAGACTTCATTGCACAAGTTTTTACAGTCCTAACAATGCTATGATATAGGATCAGATGGTTTCCAAGTAAACTATCATTTGAACAGAACCTTCCAACTAATTGTCAGAGCATTTCACATTTATATTCTACAAATATAGCACATTATGGTTTAATTTCAGTCATACTTTCTGTATATGTATTAGTGCTACTGAATTTGAAGAATATTCTCTATTAATTAATAAGACAGAGTCTATATGTTTTTGAGCACTTGCTCCAACTAAAATGTCTTTTAAAATATCAGAATTTATTGATTTTTATTTTTATTAAATTTCTTTTGAATTTTTTTTACATTTATCATTTTTTAAAATTTTTTAAACAATATTTGTTTCCCCCAACCACCTCAGATTGAGTCCCCATAGAATTTTCTTCCCCAAGGCACCCATGCACCATCACCACAGTCCCCTGTGCTCCTCCCTCCCTCCCTCTGATCTCTCTCCCTCTTCCTGCCCTGCAGGATGCCTCTGGTATACAATTGTCTGTTTTTGCTTTATTGTGTTTGGTACTATTATTATTTTTTTTACACTGATGTTTTATTTGGTTCCCTCATATCCCTGTTATAAGTGAAACCATCCGATATTTTTCTTTTTCTTTTTTTTTTAAATATATATATATATATTTTATAGAGGCATGTTTTTTATTTATTTATTTGTTTGTTTGTTTTTTTCGTTTTTTTTTTTTTTAAAGATTTATTTATTTATTTATACAAGCACTGGGTACAGTCAGAAGCGCGGGAGGGTGAGAGAATTCACCAGAGCCAGAGCGGGAAGCAGAGCAGGCAGAAGGACCGAAGTACACTGCTGAGGGGAGCAGCGGGCGGCAGGAGGGGTCTACGCGCCATGTGGGACCCTCCTCTGGTGGCCGGGGAGCAGCCGGGGATCGAACCGGCCCTGCAGAGGCTGCGGGCAGCTTTGCAACCCAGCGCTCAACTGCTGCGCCATCGGGGAGGCCCTGTTTTTTTCGTTTTATACATGCACTGGGTACAGTCAGAAGCGCGGGAGAGTGAGAGAATTCACCAGAGCCAGAGCGGGGAGCAGAGCAGGCAGAAGGACCAAAGTACACTGCTGAGGGGAGCAGCGGGCGGCAGGAGAGGTCTGCGGCCATGTGGGACCCTCCTCCGGTGGCTAGGGAGCAGCCGGGGATCGAACCGGCGCCGCAGAGGACGCGGGCAGCTTCGCAACCCAGCGCTCAACCGCTGCGCCACCAGGGAGGCCCCGATATTTTTCTTTTTCCTTCTGGCTTATTAAACTGAGCATGGTTACTTCTAGCTCCATCCATGGTGCTGCAAATGGCATTAGTTGATCATTTTTGATTGCTGAATAATATTCCATTGTGTATGTATACCACGTCTTCTTGATCCAGTCATCTATTTTTGGGCATTTGGATTGTTTCCAGGTTTTACCTATTGTAAATAGTGCTGCAATAAACATAGGTGTACAGGTGCTCTTTTGAATCACTGTTTTTGTGTCCTTTGGGTAGATCCCTAGTAGTGGAATTGCCAGATGATATGGTAGCTCCATTTTTAGTAGACTGAAGAACATCCAGACAGCTTTCCACAGTGGTTGGACCAGTTTTCACTCCCACCAGCAATGTAAGAGAGTTCCTTTTCACCACTTCCTCACCAATATTTGTTGTTGCTTGTTTTTTTTTTTTTTTTTGATATGTGCCCTTCTTACCACCTGTTGAAAGAAATTGAAAGACACAAAGAAATGGAAAGGCATCCCCTGCTCATGGTTTGGAAGAATTAAGATTATTAAAATGGTCATCCTCCCAAAAGCAATATATAGATTCACTGCTATTTCAATAAAATCCCAATTAAAAGATGGTATCTCAGTGTGGTTTTGATTTGCATTTCCCCGATTATAAGGGATGTTGAACATTTTTTCATATGCCTGTTGGCCATTTGCATTTCCTCTTTAGAGAAATGTCTTTTGAGTTCTGCCCATTTCTTGACTGGATTATTTTGGTTTTTTTTGAGCTGTGTGAGTTCTTTGTATATCTTTGTGATCAGTCCCTTATCAGTTGAATGCACTATTTCTGCAAATAGTGCAAAGATTTTTTCCCAATCAGTGAGTTGTCTCTCTGTTTTGTTTAATGTCTCTTTTGTTGTACAGAAGCTTTTCAGTTTGAGGTAATCCCACGTGTTTATCTTTGACTTCACTGTCACTGCTTTGGGTGATGTGTCTTTAAAGATGTTTCTAAGATGTATGTCTTGTAGTGATTTACCTATATTTTCTTCTACATATTTCATGGTTTCAGGCCTTATGTCCATTTCTTTTATACATTTTGAGTTGAATTTTGTGCATTGTTAGAGGTAGTGGTCTAGTTTCTTTTTTTTTTTTTTTTTTGCATGTGGAGGTCCAGTTCTCCCAGAACCATTTATTGAATAAACTGTCCGTATTTCTTTTTTTTTTTTTTTAGATTTATTTATTTATTTATACAAGAACCGGGGTATAGGCCAGATGCGCAGGAGGATGAGAGGATTCACCAGAGACAGAGTGGAGAACAGAACAGGCAGACTGACGAAATACACTGCTGAGGGGAGCAGCGGGTGCCACAGGAGAAGTCTGCTGCGTGATGTTGGACCCTCACTGGCTGGCCAATATCAAACCGGCTCTGCAGAGGCTGCAGTCAGCTTCACATTGTGGTGCCACAAGGGGACGCCCAAGCTGTCCATATTTCATTGCATATTCTCTGCTTCTTTGTCAAATATTAGTTGTTCATATAAGTGTGGCTTTATTTCTGGGCTCTCTATTTGGTTCCATTGGTCTGTGTGTCTGTTTTTGGTCCAATACCAAACTATTTTAATTATTATGGCTTTGTAGTATAGCTTGAGTTAGCAAGTATGATACCTCCTTTCTCTTTTGTTTTCATTAGCAGGGCTTTGGCTATTGTGTTTTTTTGTGGTTCCATATGAATTTCATCAGTATTTGTTCTATTTCTTTGAAGAATGTCATCAGATTTTTATTGGATTAGAATTGAATCTGTATATTGCTTTTGGTAGGATGGCCATTTTGATGATGTTAATTCTTCCAATCCATGAGCAGGGGATGTCTTTCCATTTCTTTGTGCCTTTCAATTTCTTTTAACAGTGTTTTATGATTTTCTTTGTATAGGCCTTTCACCTCTTTTGTTAGGTTTATTCCCAAGTAGTTGATTTTCTTGTTTCAATTATAAAAGGGATGGTTTGCTTGATTTCTTCTTCTTCAGACTGATCGTTTGTGTATATGAAGGCTCCCAATTTTTGTGTGTTGATTTTGTATCCTGCTACTTTACTGAACTGGTTGATTATTTGAGTAGTTTTTCTGTAGAGCATTTAGGGTTCTCTCTATATATTATCATATAGTCTGCAAATAGTGATAGTTTTACTTCTTTCCCTATTTGGATTCCTTGTATGTCTTTCTCTTGTCTTATTGCTCTGGCTAGGACTTCCAGTGGTGAGAGAGGACATTCTTTTCTTGTTCCTGATCTTAAAGGAAAGACCTTCAGCTTTTTGCCATTGAGAATAATGTTGACAGTGGGTTTGTCGTATATGGCTTTTATCATATTAAGGTATGTTCCTTGTATCCCGAGAATTTCAAGGGACTTCATTATAAATGAATTTTGGACTTTGTTCAATGTTTTCTCAGCATCTATTGATATTGTCATATGGTTTTTCTTTTTCTTTTTGTTGATGTGTTGTATTACACTGATTGTTTTTCGTATGTGGAACCATCCTGGTGCCCTGGGATGAATCCCGCTTGATCATGGTGTATTAACCCTTTGATGCATTGTTGGATTCTGTTGGCAAGTATTTTGCTGAGGATTTTTGCATCAGTGTTCATTAGGGAGATTAGCCTGTTATTTTCATTTTTTGTGCTGTCTTTGGTTTTGGTATTAGTGTAATGTTGGCTTCATGGAACATATTTGGTAGTATTCCTTCTTTTCCAATTTTTTGAAAGAGTTTGTGTAGGATAGGCACTAATTCACTGCTGAATGTTTGGTATAATTCATTTCTCAAGCCATCTGGGTCTTGAACATTTATTTTTGGAGAGTGGTTTGATTCCTGCCTCAATTTCACTGCTTTTAATTGCTCTGTATAGTTATTCTATTTCTTTTTTTTTTAAGATTTATTTATTTATACAAGCACTGGGTACAGTCAGAGCGCAGGAGGGTGAGAGAATTTACCAGAGTCAGAGCGGGGAGCAGAACAGACAGACTGATGAAATACACTGCTGAGGAGAGCAGCCGGCGGCAGGAGAGGTCTGCACACCATGTGGGACCCTCACCCAGTGGCTGGGGATCGAACCAGCGTTGCAGAGGCTGCGGGCAGCTTTGAAACACAGTGCGCAACCATTGCGCCACCAGGGAGGCCCTCTATTTCTTTTTTGTCCAGCTTTGTACGATTATATCATTCTAGGAATTTGTCCATCTCTCCTAGGTTGTTGAAAATGTTTGCATGTAAGTGTTCATAGTAATCTCTGATTATTCTTTTGATTTCTGCTGAGTCTGTTGTGATTTCTTCTCTTTCATTTATAATCCTATTTATGTGTTTTCTCTTGTTTTTTCTTTGTGAGCCTGGCTAAAGGTTTGTTTATTTTGTTTATTTTTTCAAAGAAGAAACTTTTGGTTTCATTGATCTTTTGGATTTTTTTTAAAGTTCCAATTCATTTATTTCTGCATTGATTTTTATTATTCCCTTTCTTCTACTGCTTTTAGGTTTTTTTTTTTGTTGTTGTTGTTGTTCTTTTTCCAGCTCTTTGACATGTGAGATTAGGTTGTTTCTTTGAGTTCTTTCTTGTTTCTTGATGTGAGCCTGTATTGCAATGTATTTTCCTCCTATTACTGCTTTTGCTGCATCCCATACATTCTGGAAAGTGGTGTCCTCCTTGTCATTCAACTCAAAGTATTTTTTAATTTCTTCTTTGATATCCTCATTAGTCCAGAGGTCTTCCAGTAGTGTGGATTTCAATCTCCATGAAGTGGCTGGGCTCCTTGTTTTCTTTGCATGATTAATTTCTACTTTGATCCCTTTCAGAGAAGATAGTTGGAATGATTTTGATGTTCATGTATCTGTTGCTGTTTGTCTTGTGGCCCAGTATGTGATAGATTCTGCAGAATGATCCATGTGCACTTGAGAAAAATGTGTACTCAGATTTTTTTGGGTGCAGTGTCCTATAGATATCTGTTAAGTCCATGAGTTCTATGTCTTTATTTAGGGCTCTAGTGTCTTTATTTATTTTTTGTCTCATTAATCTGTCCATTGGTGAGAGTGGGGTATTGAAATCTCCCACTATATATGTAATTTTCTTTAATGTCGGTTTTCAGAGCTGATAATAATTGTCTAATATGTTGTGGTGCCCCTTCATTTGGTGAGTATATGTTGATGAGTGTTATATCTTCCTGGTGTATTGTCCCATTGATCATAATGTAGTGTTCATCTATATCTCTTTTTACTTTTTTTAATTTGAAGTCTATTTCATCTGATATAAGTATGGCTATTCCTGCCCTCTTTTTTGGTCCATTTACTTGTAGGATTGTTTTCCAAGCTTTTACTTTCAGTCTATGTTTATCTTTTGTGGTTAAATGTGTTTCCTGGAGACAACAGACGTTTGGATTTTGTTTTTTAATCCAGCCTGCTACTCTGTGTCTTTTTATTGATGAGTTTAATCCATTTACAATTAGAGTTAGTATTGATATGTTGGCATCTGTATTTTCCATTTTATTTGTCTTCTTTGTGATTTTATTCCCTGCTTTATTTTGTTCTTCTTGTTCATTTCTTTGTTGGTTTTGGCTTTAGGACTTGTAGAATTTTTTTGGAGTGGGGGGTTTAGTTGTAATGGATTTCTGGAGTTTCTGTTTGTCTGAGAAGTTCCATATTTTTTCTTCACAGAGGAAGGAGAGCTTTGCAAGTTTCAGTATTTTTAGTTGGCATTTGCTGTCCTGAAGTTTGCTGAATATGTTACTCCATTCTTTCTTGCCCATAATGTTTCTTTGGAGAAGTCTGAAGCTAACCTGATTGGTTTTCCCTTATAAGTTATTCATTTCTTCCCTCTTGCCAGTTTCATTATTTTTTCCTTGTCTTGGACTCTTGCAAGCATTACTGTTGGGTGTCTTGCTGTTGTTTTCTTTTCATTATGGTAATTGGGAGTTCTTCTTGCTTCTTGTATGTCTATATCTGTCTCCTTTTTCATGCTTGGGAAGTTTTCTTCAATTATCTCCTTGAATAATTTCTCAGTTCCTCTGTTTCTCTCCTCACCTTCTGGAATGCCTATAACGCTTACATTTCCTCTCTTCATGGTGTCTGATAATTGTCTAAGAGTATCCTCATAGTTCTTCATTTGTACTTCTATCTCCTCTCTTTTGGCTCTTTTTATTTTTGTATCTTCAATAGTGCTGATCCATTCTTCCATTTCATTGATTCTGTTTTCATTGCTTTTCCCAGAGTTCTTTATCTCCTCTAGTAATCTTTTAATCTCCTGCATTTCTTTTCTTTCTTAAGGTCTCAGTTTCATTCTTCAGTTCTGTGATTATTTGTCTCAAATCATTTTTTTCTTTACATTTTCTTTCTACCTTTTAATCATGATGATCATTAATTCTCTATCTGATAGGCCAAGAAATTCTTCCATGCCATTGTTGAGCTCTGGTGACTGTATTTCTTTCTATGGTGTGTCCTCCTGCATTTTGCTTGGTTATTTATATTTTTTTCTTCTCCCTGTTGTTTGCTTTCTAATTAGTTCTATCTCTGGGACATTGTGCCACTGGTGTTGGCAGGCATCTCTTTGGAGTGCTCCTTTAGGGGTGTCAGAAACAGTTTACCAGACTGAGACCAGCAGTGGTAGGCCAACAATCCACCAGTGTTGCTGGGCACTGTCCCTTACAGATCCCTCCCTCTGATTTACTCAGTTCCAACAGGAAATCAGCTAGTTGGTGATTTTGTTCTGGTCATGAGGTAACACCATAGACCCATACTTGCTAACCTGTGCTTTTTCCCAGTGGTTCTCTGAGAAACGGAGGTGGGGGACTGAGGGGAGCACCTCAACACAGGGGCTCTGATTCAAGCTGGGTGCTCTGTCTGCCCCATGTTCACCCAGTTCTGTGCCTGTGGCTTTATTGATCCCATGCCCTGAATTAAGCTCTCTAGGTCTCAGTTCCAAAGCTATCAGATCAAAACTCTGGCTGTCATCCTGTGCAGTGCCTGGTGCTACGACTTGTCCCATTCCCCGGATCCTGCACCCCATTCTCTCAGTTCCAGAATGGGGTCTTGCTCCATGCCTTATTTCCCTCCTTAACCCCAGTTAGCGTGGCCCACCCTCTCTCAGAGTCTGAGGGTATTTTTGGGATCACTGGTTTCCAACTACCAGGATGTTGGTGATATTTTTCTGGTCTCTAGGTGGTGCCAGAGATCTTTTCTAGTGTCCTTCCAGAATTTATTTTTTCTTTGCAGTTCTGAGGAGGGTTCCACATGGTGCACAGACCTCTCCTACCGCCCAATGCTCCCCATCAGCAGTGTACTTCGTCAGTCTGGCTGCTCTGCTCTCTGCTCTGGCTCTGGTGAATTCTCTCACCCTTTTGTGCTTCTGACTGTACCCAGTGCTTGTAAAAATAAATAAATAAATCTTAAAAAATGAAATTTATTTATTTATGCATACAAGAACTGGGGTATATAGGACAGAGTTGTGGGGGGTGGGGGTGAGAGGATTCACCAGAGACAGAGTGGGGCACAGAAAAGGAAGATCAACTGAAACATACTGCTGAGGGGAGCAGCAGGCTCTCCTCAGAAGTCTGCTATACCATATGGGTGGCTTCCTGGCTGGGGACTGAACCCGTGCTGCAGTGGCTGGCGATAGCTTCATAGGTTATAGCCTAACCTCTTGTGCCACCAGGGTGATCCCATAGTCTCCATTTAAAAAAAAAATATATTTTTAACTGAGGTAACACGGGACACCCCCATTAGGTATTACCACCTTAGTGCACCCACCACCGACTCACCTATATAGCACCACCACTGACCATTGTGTCTCCCTCCCTGTTCTTTCCCCTCTCTCTTCCCTTCCTTGCTTCATGTTCAGTTCCAGAGTCAGTTATCAAGGGTTAATTTTAAGTTTGTTTTTATGTGACTTTTAATTTAGTTTCTTGATATTCCACATAGTGACAGTAGCTGGTATTTTATCTTTCTTCCTCAGACTTATTTCACTGCACATTATCCTTTCAAGCTCCATCATGTTGCTGCAGATGGAATGAGCTTATCATTTTGATCAGTGAGCCAGCCAGAGTGCCACAGCATGGCCACATGGCATAGCAGACCTCTCCTGACTCACCTGCTGCTCCCTTCAGCAGTGTACTTAGGCCAGTCTTCCTGTTCTGTTCCCCACTCTGCCTCTGGTGAATCCTCTCACCCCACCGTACCTCTGGCCTGTGCCCCAGGTCTTGTATGCATAAATAATAAATAAATCTTAAAAAAATAATCTTTTACAATGTGAGATAAAATGTATTTTTTCTTTGTTCTCAGTTCCTCTCACAGAGTATGAAAACACTTGTAATGTCTGTGTGATGGACTGAGTGAGGCATATTGTTATTCATAATAAATCCTTTGCAAAAATACCATTTATGCTAATGGTGTTACTAATTGAGTACACTTAGTGAAATCAGGTTGCCAGAGAAACTAACCATGTGTTTAGAAGCTTGAAATATTTGCCTCATCCCAGATCTCTAAAGAGCAGAGAGATATTGGAGGTTAAATTGTCCCATAATTTATTCAGTCTAGTCTGTGTAATGTGACTCCAAGTAAAACCTTAAATAGTTGGATACAGGAAGTTCTGATTGGTGAACCCTGGAAGGTTCTGAAAGGTAGTAAGTGAAAGGAATAAAGACATTTCTACTTTCTTTCCCATACCTTGTCCAACATCTCTTCCATTTTTCTGGCTTGTATTCTTTATAATAAAACACCATAATGAGAAATGCAGCTTCCTGAGTTCTGAGTTGCTCTAGAAAGTTATTGAAAGGGAAGAAATGGAATTGCCAATTAACAGCTAGCAGTTAAGAAGTACATTCAATCGGTGCCTGAGTAGAGTGGTCCCATCAGAGGGATGTTCTGAACATGTAGGCTCAGCAGTATATTTTGTCAGTCTGCCTGTTCTATTCCCTGCTCTGGCTCTGGTGAATTCTCTCACCCTCCTGAGCTTCAGACCTGTACCCCAGTTCTTACATAAATAAATAAATCTTAAAAAAACACCATGTATTTGGTGACAGGTTTATGAGTAAAAACAGACAAGAATAAAACAAGAAGGAAATAGCTTTGTAGAAAGGCAATAGTCATTTAAAACTTAAATGCTACATTAGAAAATATTCACTAAAATTCAATAAAAGAAAGCAGTAAGGCATGAATGAAGGAAAAATAAAGATTTGAGACATATGTGATCATATTATTAGCAGCAATTTGAATGCACTTACAATTCCTTGGAAGACTGTGTGAGAATGAGACTTTACATGGAAACCATTTAAATCTATTTTTGTGCATTTTTAAGATTGGAAATTTCATATTTGTCAAATGATAGTCTGGGATAAAGCATATTTTGTGACAATGGAATATATAGTGTGAAATCTTCTAAAATGAGACAATGAGGTTATTTGCACCACAATTAAAGTTTTATACTATGGGCCTCCCTGGTGGCACAAGGGGTTAAGCACCATATTATGAAGCAAATCTGCAGCCTCTGCAGCATGAGTTCAATCCCTGGCTGGCCAGGGAGTAACCCTCTCCTGTCTCTCCCACTACTCCCCTCAGCAGTGTATTTCACTCAGTCTGCCTGTTCTGTTTCCCATTCTGTCTCTGGTGAGTCCTCTCGCCGCCCCTCTACATCTCTGGCCTGAATCCCAGCTCTTGTATGCATAAATAAATAGATGTTTAAAAAATAAAGTTTTATACTAGACAAACCATGAGAAACACAGGTTTCTTAAGAATGGCTATTTGTTACTTCCTCACTCAAAGTGAAATTACATTGGTATTTAGTAGGATAAAATTAGGGGGTGTTTTGTTGCTTCATTGATAGTAATCTGTTAGTATTTACCCCTTTTCAGATGATGGCCATGTCTACTAGACATTATAATATTTTTTAGTTATGAATTAAATCAATGACTTGCAAAATCAATTAACAGAATGAAATTAAGTCTTTCTGTTGGATATTTCAGAATCTAACACACAAATTCAAACATTTTTCAATAATGGCTCAATAAACAAAATAAGTCAAACTTCTTGGTGACTATGTCTGATCATTAAATCAACTTAACAGAAAAAAGTCCCCAAGAATAATCAGTATAATTGCAAATTTTGGACCCAGGGCATTTAGCAAGAACAGGAAATACCCAGAGCATCCAGAAACTCTGCTTGTGCCAAAGAGATTTAATTGCCTAATCACAAGTGGCCAAAGGAGGATTATAGTGAGTTTATTGTTTTCTCCACAGCTACTTTGTTTGATTATGGCTGGATTGCACAGATTAGGACTGAGGTGAGTATCAACTGCTCATGGAGACAAATTCTCCTTCAGTTGAGGGAGATAACTATGGTGAGGTGAGATTCTTGGATTCTAAAAATATAGATTATACAGAATAACGGAAAGCTCAAAAGTTACTGCCTTTGAGTAGATGAGATAACCTGCCACGGCTGGTAAAATATGAAATGTTATGTATGAGATGATTATTTTATTAGAAGTTATGAATCTGGTAGAAAACACTGTAAACACCTTCTTTTCCAGAAGCATTTTATGAAATTCAATTCTCACTTTCCTAGCAGTCTCATAATAGTGACATATATAAGAAATGTGAGATGCTTCCCACATCTGAAATTAAAGGTAAATTGTTCAAATATGCAGAAAAATTTTTAAATTGAGAATGGATCAAACATTTTAATGAAAGCAAAATCACATTTTCCATTGTTACACAGTACAGACCCAAAGGAAAGCATAAAATTGAAAGAGCAAATAGGAGACATCCTTGTTTTCATTAGTCTTCTGATTTCTTTTAATTCATAGGGGGAAATTCTGAAACAGAGAAAATTAAAATTGATCCTGGAATGACATGCTAATGATCATTTTTTGGGAAATATAGAGAAAAACATTTACAAGAAAAATAGCTGGTAAAAAGCATTAACTATATCTTAATACATTTAACAGACTTTGGTTATATTTTAAAAACAATATATCCATGTAAACATGAAGAATTGTTTATACCAATATCCATCGTCACGTAAAAATATGATAGAGATCTTAGATCTTGAATGCTCCCTCAGTTATATGACTGTAAATAAGTTGGGGACAATAAAATGGTAGACTAACAGATATAAAAGTAATGTAACTTCTGGATCAACACTGAAAGAAATAATTTCATTGAAAAGGAAAATCAATCATCTTTATATCCTTCATTAATGTGAGATTCATAAAAAAAGACAAAGTCTTGAAATAATATCCAGGAACCATTCTTTTCCAGAAAGAACACACAAATTTGATCCTACCACTTCCCTATACTAAGCTAACTCATTTCTTTATTTTTTGAGTAAATCATATTTATTATTATTTTAATTGCATTTATTTTATTGAAGGAACATCTATTTATAAGACTGTACATGATATAGGGATTTATAGTCACACCTCCTCAGATCTATGTTATCACCAGACACCTTTCATCATACTATATTCTACTGATTATATTATTTTTGATGGTTTACTAATTTGGTAGGTACAAAATTTTATGTCATAGTTGTTTTAATCATTTATTAAAATGAATGATATTTTTGTATATGAATCATATCATTTTCCTTTAAAAATACATGTTGATGTTCTGTTTAATTCTTTCCTTTTAGGAAAATAATATTTTTCAGATCAATTTTTATGATATTTTATGTTAATAAGTTATTTATATGTCATAATTAGGTAATGAATAGGTACCGGGTACTACCATTTTGGTATTTCATAATTTTAACTATTGAGAAAATAATGTTTAGTTAGAAGACAAGCATGGGAGAATTTTCCTTATATATAAATGAAATTATTACATTGCAATAATAAAACCATTGTAGTATGTGTTATTTGTGAATAGATAGAATGATTAATGAAAATACAGGCAGCTAAGAAACAATTATAGATATGAGGTGTATGAACTGTATAAAACTCTAATATAAATCAAAATTCAATGGCTCATAGTGCAATTAATAAATTATATCTATCTAAATAAATTTCATGAACTTTATTATATACATTCATATTCCTTTCATTTGATTGAAATGGGAAAAAAGATTATAATACACTTATAATCTTCCTGACTTAGGTTTCCATGACTGAGCCAAAATCATTAAAAATTGCACAAGATTGCTATTCTATAGAACTATTTATGCATTTATAATGATGAGGTAATTCCAGTGATTTCATGCCTAATATCATTGAGTTCAAAATGGGTTAAATATCAAGAAAAGGAATTCACATTGGTTCCCATATTATCTGACAGTCGAAGTCATGCAGAAATTAAGAAGGACTATGGCTAATTTCACTACGAGTGGGTTTCTTCTGATGAGATTTTCCACCAAGCCTGAGTTAGAAATCTTACTTGCTTCTCTGTTCTTAGTCATATACATGGTGACTTTAACTGGTAATATCCTCATTATTACTACAATTTCCATGGACAATAGCCTCCACTCACCTAGGTTTTCTTCCTGAAACATCTCTCCTTCCTGGACCTGTGCTACATTTCTATGACTGTACCATGCAGAATGGCTACATTTCCCTCTGGGAATGCATAATGCAGTGCTTTGTCTTCATTCTGTGTGGTTTTGTTGAGCTGTCCAATCTCACAGTGATGTCCTATGATCTCTACGTGGCCATTTGCCTTCCGCTACGCTATGAGATCATCATGGATGTCAGCAAATGTGTCCATAGTGTCTTTGGTGTCTGGATCAGTGGGATCTTTTCTGGAATCATGCACACAACTGCCACATTCTCAAAGCACTTTTGTGGTTCCCAGATTCACCAGTTCTTCTGTGATATCCTCCAGCTCCTGAAACTCTCTTGTTCTAATGAGTGCATCAGAGAGGTTGGGGACACTGCCTTCTTGTCTCTGGTGACCTCTCCTTATTTCATCTTTATTGGGGTGTCCTACACTAAGATATTCTCTACTGTGTTGAAGATGCCATCTGCTGAAGGCAGGGCTAAGGCCTTTTCCACTTGCCTTCCCCACCTTGTTGTTGTCATATTGTTTATTGTCATATTGTTGTCATATTGTTTACAACCAGTATCTTCGATTTTCTCAAGCCACCTTCTCACTCTCCAAGTGCATTGGATATTTTTCTCACTATTATGTATACAATTGTACCCCCAACATTCAACCCAATGATCTACAGCCTGAGAAATCAAGCCATGAAGGCAGCTCTAAGAAAGATTTTCCAAAGAAGACAAGTCTGTCTCTTTTGTAGGGGCACATCTCTTTATTGGGAGAAGAGCTCAAAATATATTAGGAAATTTGTTGTCTTAAATAAATGAGATGAAAAACATTAGCGAGCTTATAAAAGAAAAAAAGACAGAAAAGATTGAAGACAACTCTTAGTATAACATCCAGAGAACTCTGGATAAACTCTCGAACTTTGAGTTTCCACGATTCCTCTTAAAAATATATCTTGTACTGTTGTGCTGTGTATATAGACCACATCTCCTTAGTCATCATCCATTGATGATGTTGCTCCCCACCAGCTGTTGTAAATTGTGCTGCAATGGACAATGGTTTGTGTAGCATAAAACTCTAATTTTTATTAAAATGTAATCATTCTTCAAGAAAAAGCCTAATAGAATAGTTAATGACTATACATTCCATTATCATAAAATATGTCTTATCCCAGTTTTCATTTCACAAATGAGGCTTTACAGTCCTAATAATGCTATGAAATAGGATCAGATGATTACCAGATAAACTATCATTTGAACAGAACCTTCCAACTAATTGTCAGAGCATTTCACATTTATATTCTACAAATATAGGACATAATGGGTTACTTTCTGCCATACTTTCTGTACATGTATTAATGTTCCTGAATTTGGAGAATAAATATTTTCTATTAATTAATGAGAAAGAGTCTATAGGTTTTTGAGCACCCGCTCCAACAAAAAAATATGTCTTCAAATATCAAAATTTATTTATTTTTAATTTTTGCTACATATTTTTAACTTTATTTTCTTACATCATTGTTCACTTTTCTACAATATTTTATTTATCCCCTCAGGTGTAGTCCCCATAAATCTCCCACCACCACATCACTCATAAACCATCACAACAGTCCTTTGTGCTCTTCCATTCCCTGGTTTGACCCCTCTCCCTCCCTCTCGTCTGCTATATGCCTCAGATGCAGAAGAGCTAAAAGGATACTTCTCCACAAAGGAAATACAATGGCCAACAGACATATGAAAAACTGCTCAACATCACTTATAATGAGAAAATGCAAAGCAAAACCACAATGATATACCACCTCACTCTGGAGAGAATACCCCATATTAAAAAAAAAAAAAAACAAAAACAAACTGGCAACAACAAATGCTGGGCAGATTGTGGAGAAAAGGAACCCTTCTTACATTGCTGGTGGGAATGAAAATAGCAGAAATAAAATGTATGTATACTTGTAAGCTGTGAGCTCATGAAACAAGACAAACATTAAAAACAATGAATAGTGAAAAACATTAAAAATGATAAATACTGAAAAAATTGTATTATCCTTCAAAATTAATTCACTTTAGAAAATCATATAGGTAGCATCACATATCTGTATCTGCAGGATTATTATGTATTAGTAGGACTAGAACTGTCCTTTCACATATTATGAAAAGAAATAGTGAAATCATAAATAGCAGAGAAGATGTAGCTCAGTGAGGAGGATGCTAAAATGTTTTCATCTTTCAGTAGTAAATGTGATGTCCTGGAGATACAATGAGACCCTAAAACTGTTCATGAAAGCTACATAGATGTGGAGATACACATTTTTAATTTGGTAGGATGTTGGCCAACATGATCTCTAATTTTTTTCTAACTCTAAAATTCATTCAGTTTATCCTCATATCTCAATTATAAATGTGAAAATGAAAAAAAAATCAGATTTTTTTCATCTCTCTCTTGATTTCTTCTCAGATCCATTGGTTGTCCAGAAATGTGTTGTTTAATTCCCACCTACTTGTGTGGTTTTCAGTTTTCTCTCTGTTACTCTTTTCTAGTTTCATAATATGTGGTTCCAAAAGACACTTGAAATGATTTCAGTCATTTCAAATTTGTTAATACTTGTTTCAGGATCTAATGCATGAATTATCCTGGAGAATGTACTTGAAAAGAATGTGTACTTAAAAAGAATGTGTATTCTACCACTTCTGGGTGAAAAGTTATGTGTATGATTGTTACATCTACAATGGAGTTAAGTCCATAGTATAACAGGTGGTGATGTTCCTGGAGGGGGTTGCTGGTGAGGATAGATAGCCCCAAGGAAAATCCTAAAAAGTATTGCATTTTGGGGGTAGAGAAACAGATAAGAAATATAAGGGACTGCAGAAGGGGGAGTGGATTCATTCAGTCTTGGGGAGTCAGTGTTTTTCAGATCTTCAGCATTTGGGGTCAGTAGATTTTGGCCCCCACCTTACTGATCTTCCGGAAGGTTGTTGTGTGTCTCTGCATATGGAGAGTCCTCTAGCAACCAATTTCAGAGAGGTAAAGTTTAGAGACTTTGCAAGTAGCCAAGCAATTGAAACTGCTCCTGGTTTTGCTCCTGTTGTAGCCTGGCAGAGAAGACGAAGACAGGAGCTGGGCACCTTGCTGAGCTGCATGAGTGTCGCCATTTGTTAGGTCATTCAGCCACTGCAGCTGCTGTTTTGAGTGTCACTTGTCTGGCGCTGGGCTGGGGCTTCCTGGCAGCTCCACAAGAGTCTTCTGTTGCATGTTCTGTTGTCTTCATGAGTTGAAACATGACCTAGAGTCTGGCTGCTCTGTTCTCCAGGTTGGCAGCGGCAGGAAGACACCATCTTGGACACTATTGTTCAGGAAAGGGGCTCTGCGTCCTCAGTGATGGGAAGATGCTATCTTAGCTGCTTTTGTTTAGGACTGAAAAACACGGCATATTGCTTCAGGTGAGGTAAACAGCCATTTTGGCCTCAGTAACTATGTTTTCCCCTGGCTTGTTAAATAAATCCCATTATTGTTCCCTGAGCCTGAATAGTCTTGCAATTGTACATGCAGGTGAGAAATCAGACAGTGATCAATAAACTATTTGAGAAGTGTCCTTGTCCTGTTTGAGTGCCTCTTGCTGCCCTGTATCAATTTTGCAATATATCATGTGTAGCTGTGGCTCATTTAATTCTGCTGTTGCATGATATTCCACTGTATGAATATATTGCAACATTTTGTCTTCTTTCATTAATGGTGATTTTTGCTGACTTTTTTTGGCTTATGTAAAGGAAAAGTTATGATGAACATTTTGTAAAAAGCCATTGTTTTCTTGTTAATTCTCTATGTGGCAAATATATTCATTGATATTAGTGGATGTAGCAGATTGTACTAAAAATGTGAGATTTCTAATTCTAACTTTGGGTGTTTTGATATTTGTTTTTTATATTTTGATACCCCTATTTGCATGTGTGTGTATGTTGTGCAATTTTGATGGACTGACCCTTATTCTGTAGTGCCTGAATTTATCTCTTATTTAAAAATATATGTGTATATATATATATTTTTTAAGATTTATTTATTTATTTATATAAGAATGGGGGTACAGGCCAGATGCATGGGAGGGTGAGAGGATTCACTAGAGACAGAGCGGGGAACAGAACAGACAGACTGACTAAATACACTGCTGAGGGGAGCAGCGGGTGTGACAGGAGAGGTCTGCCACGCCATGTGGGACTCTTGCCGGCTGGCCGGGATCAAACCAGCGCTGCAGAGGCTGCAGACAGTTTCACAGCACTGCGCTCAACCACCTGCGCCACCAGGGGAGGCCCTGTATTTATCTCTTATTACCTTTTCTTTTTTTTTGAGATTTATTTTTCTTTATTTATGCATACAATAATTGGGGTGTAGGCCAGAGGTGCGGGAGTGGTGAGAGGATCCACCCAAGACAGAGTGGGGAGTAGTACAGGCGGATCTACTAAAATACTGCTGCTGTCAGGACAGCCAATGAATTTCTCTGCCATTGATGAAGACTCGGAGTCTAAATGAATTTTCAGTTGGGGGAGGTTGGGGATAGTGCCATGGAGAGCAGCTCTGCTTTTCACTATCCCAGCCCAAGTTTTATTAAAGATATGAACAAAGGAACAAGAAAATAGCATGCAATTGTGTTTATGCTTATACAGATTAATAAGTTACTGCTAAAAACAGTTTTATCTTGTAAGCAGGGAATATGCACATAAGCCAATAGGTCCTCAGAAAACAGGAGTTAATTCTGGGAAGAAGTTCTTTTTGCAGATCTTCTAATGCCCTGGAACTCTGTATGCAGAGTAAAGAGGAAGTCTTCAAAAACTCCAGCTCCATTTAGGACAGCAGGCTCTCAATAAAATACACTGCTGAGGGGAAACGTCGGTGAGACAGGCGAGGTCTGCTGCACCATATATGGGTCAAATTCCTGGCTGAGGATCAAACTCATTCCACAGTGGCTGGCAGTAGTTTGATAGTGCTAAGACTTTAACACCTGTACCACCAGGGAGGTCCTTTTAATTACCTTTTCTTGCTGAAAGTTTACTTTTTCTGACGTGAACAACTTCACATAGTAAGCTTGTAATATTCCTCCCCCTGCATGAGGGTCACTGGCACCCGGATGTGATTGTCCATATGGTGTCTGCCCTCCCACCTCCTGGTCTGTGGATAAACCTGGTGGCCTCAACTTCTCCCTTGGCCCAGCTCCACCATTCCATGAAGCACTATTCTAGAGCTTCACCCACCTTCACATACACACATATGCGGGTCTCTCTGGTATGTTGGTGTGATGAGCAGGAGTCATATTTGAGTTTTGAATGATCTATTACTTGTGTTATGAAGTGGATGAATAATGATAGTTCCTTACTCTGCCTTTGACAGATGAATGGATTAAGAAATAGTGGAGTATATACTCAAGGAAATTCCATACAACCTTGAAAAAGATGAATAATTGACTTTTGGGACAAAATGGATGGAACTTGAGGTGATTATGTTAAATGAAATAAGTTAGAAAGAAAAAGAAGTATTGGATGGTTGCACTCCTCTGTGGAATATAAATTACCAAACATAATATACAGGTGAAATATAGCAGGAATGAATCCTGGACTCAGTGAACAAATTTAATGATTTCCAGAGGGAATAGGGGAGAGGATGGGGAGATGAATGTGAGAAGTAGAAGGGATTTTGGCACTGGTTGCTTGGTGCAGGATGAGTGGAACGTGTGCAGATATGGAAGAACAAACAAGTAACATTCAAATCAAAATAATAGTGAGAAATTAAAAAAAATAACAGTAATGATAATAAGTCTCTGTTGTTAAGAAGCATCTGCTATTCTAGACGTATGTCAAATTGCTAATATTATTGTCAGTTACAAAGTTATCTTTTCCTTTTAACACAGATCTGTCTCTTTTTAATGGGATGGAACATAAAGACCAGAATTAGTGTCACATTAGTCTAGGTCAGGTTTTTACTGCCAATGGAGTAAGGAAAAGTTTAATTTTCCAAGTGTTTTAAATTCAGAATTGTGGCTATTTAAAACTATATTTATAGTTCTTTGAAGGCTTGTTTGTTTCTTTTTTTTCTTTTTTGTGTTATGCAAAACATAGAATTTATCATGGAGCTAACATGGCATGTACCTGGAGAAACTGATTATCTCCTAAAATATCATTTCATATGTCTTATCTCTTTTTATTATCAATATTTTATTTTATATAATTCTTACATCATTTTTCATTTTTGCACAATGTATGCATTATCATTTTGGTTATACTCCCCACACAGTTGCACCCCCCCCCTTATTCTGACCATAGTCGTTCCTCTCCCCTTCTCTCCTTCCCCTCCCCGTAGTGTATATAGTTGAAGAACATCATTGAGGTTTTTATTGGAATAGCATTGAATCTGTATATTGCTTTTGGGAGGATGGCCATTTTAATAATGTTTATTCTTCCAATCCATGAGCAGGGGATGTCTTTCCATTTCTTTGTGTCTTCTTCTATTTCTTTTAACAGTGTTTTGTAGTTTTCTTTGTATAGGTCCTTTACCTCTTTTGTTAGGTTTATTCCCAAGTATTTGATATTTTTTTGTTTCAATAATAAAAGGGATTTTTTTTTTATTTCTTCTTCTTCAGATTGACTGTTGTGTATTGGAAGGCTACTGATTTTTGCATGTTGATTTTGTATCCTGCCACTTTACCAAACTGATTGATTAGTTGAATTTGTTTTTCTGTGCAGTTTTTGGGGTTCTCTATGTATATTATTATATCATCTGTAAATAGTGATAGTTTAACTTCTTCCTTGCCTATTTGGATTCTTTGTATGTCTTTCTCTTGTCTTATTGCTCTGGCTATGACTTCCAGTATTATATTGAAAAGCAGTAGTGAACGTGGACATCCTTGTCTTGTTCCAGATCTTAATGGAAATGCTTTCAGCTTTTCACCAGTGAATATGATACTGGCTATGGGCTTGTCATATATGGCCTTTATGATGTTGAGGTATGTCCCTTGTATCCCGAGAATTTCAAGGGCCTTTATCATAAATGGGTATTGTACTTTGTCGAAAGCTTTCTCAGCATCTATTGATATTATCATATGGCTTTTCTGTTTCTTTTTGTTGATGTATTGGATAACATTGATTGATTTTCGGATGTTGAACCATCCTTGTGTTCCTGGAATAAATCCTACTTGGTTGTGGTGAATTATCTTATGGATACATTGTTGGATTTTGATGGCTAAAATTTTACTGAGGATTTTTGCATCCGTGTTCATTAGAGAGAATGACCTGTAGTTTTCTTTTTCTGTGTTGTTCTTGTTCGGTTTTGGTATTAGTGTAATGTTGGTGTCATAGCATGTGTTTGCTATTATCCCTTTCTTCTCAATTTTTTGAAAGAGTTTGTGAAGGATAGGCACTAATTTTTTTCTGAATGTTTGGTAGAATTCATTTGTAAATCCATCAGGTCCTGGGCTTTTTTTGGGGGGGAGGTTTTTGATTACCCTTTCAATTTTGCTGCTTGTATTTGGTCTGCTTAGGTGTTCTATTTCTTCTTTATCAAGCTTTGGGTGATTGTAGAGTTGTATGAATTTGTCCATCTCTTCTAGATTGTTGAACTTGTTTGCATATAAGTGTTCATACTAGTTTTTGATTATTCTTTTGATTTCTTCTGTGTCTGTTGTGATTTCTCCTCTTTTGTTTGTGAGTTGATTTATTTGTGCTTTCTCCTGTTTTTCCTTTGTGAGCCTGGCTAGGGGTCTGTCTATTTTATTTATTTTTTTCAAAGAACCAGCTTTTGGTTTCATTGATGTTTGGATTGTTTTTTAGTTTCGAATGCATTTATTTCTGCTTTCATTTTTATTATTTCTTTTCTTCTACTGGTTTTGTTTTTTTGTTGTTGTTCTTTTTCTAGTTCTTTGAGCTTTGAGATTAGGTTGTTTCTTTGAGATCTTTCTCGTTTCTTGATGTGAGCCTCTATTGCTATGTATTTCTCTCATATTACTGCTTTTGCTGAGTCCCATACATTTAGGAAATTGGTGTCCTTTTTGTCATTCAATTCAAACTATTTTTTTAATTTCTTCTTTGATCTCCTCATTAGTCCAGTGGTCTTCCAGTAGTGTGGGTTTCAATCTCCATGAGGTAGAAGAGTTCCTTGGCTTCTTTTCATGGTTTATTTCTAGTTTGATGCCTTCATGGTCAGAAAAGGTGGTTGGTATGATTTCAATCTTGGTGTATTTGTTGATGTTTGTCTTGTGTCCCAGTATGTGATGGATCTTGGAGTATGATCCATGTGCATTTGAGAAAAAATATGTACTCAGATTTTTGGATTTAGTGTTCTACATATGTCTGTTAAGCCCATGAGCTCTAGATCCTTATTTAGAGCTTTAGTGTCTTTACTTATTTTCTGTCTCATTGATCTATCCATTGTTGATGGTGATGTGTTGAAGTCTCCCACTATGTATGTGTTTTATCTGATGTCTGTTTTCAGAGATGACAATAGTTGTCTGATATATTTTGGTGCTCCTTCATTTGGTAAATATATGTTAATGAGTGTTATTTCTTCTTGAAGTATTGTCCCCTTGACCATAATGTAGTGACTGTTGGGGTCTCTTTTTATCTTTTTGAGCTTGACATCTGTTTTATCTGATATAAGTATAGCTGTTCCTGCTTTCTTTTTTGGTTCATTTGCTTGTAGGATTGCTTTCCATCCTTTAACTTTGAGTCTATTTTTATCTTTTGTAGCTAAAAGTGTTTCCTGGAGACAGCAAAAGGTTGGATTTTGTTTCTTAATCCAGCCTGCGAATCTGTGTCTTTTTATTGAAGAGATTAGTCCACTTTCATGTAGAGTTAATATTGCTATGTAAGCATCTGTATTTGCCATTGTGTTTATATTTTCTTTGATTTTATTTATTTATTCTTTTAATACCTTTTTTTTTTTTTTTGGCCTTCTTTCGTTGTTATTCGTCCCTCTGAGGTTCTGGCTTTAGGATTCCTTGCAGTATTTTTTGGAGTTGGGGTTTAGTAGTAATGAAATTCCAGAGTTTGGGTTTGTCTGGGAAGGTCCTTATCCTTTCTTCATAGAGGAAGGAGAGATTTGCGGGATAGAGTATTCTTGGTTGGCATCTGTTTTCTTGGAGTCTGTTGACTATGTCCCTCCACTCTCTCCTTGCCCATGGTGTTTCTTCGAAGTCTGATGTCAGTCTGATTGGTTCTCCTTTGAATGTTATCTGTGTCTTCCCTCTTGTCAGCTTCATTATTTTTTCCTTGTCCTGGATTCTTGGGACTTTACTATTATGTGTCTTGCTGTATTTTTCCTTTCGTCGTGGAAGTTTGGTGTTCTTCTTGCTTCTTGTATATCAATTTTCAGCTCCTTCTTCACGTTTGGGAAGTTCTCTTCAGTTATCTCCTTGAATATTTTCTCAGTTTCTACATCTCCCTCCTCTCCTTCTGGGATTCCCATAACTCTTATATTTCCTTTCCCCATGGAGTCAGATAGTTCCCGAAGTCTTTCTTTGGTCTTTTTCCTTCATACTTCTCTTTCCTTTTCTGTTTTGGTTCTTTTTATTTCTGTGTCTTCAAGAGTACTTATTTGTTCTTCCATTTCATCTATTCTGCTTTCATTTGTTTTCCCAGAGTTCTTTAGCGCCTCCATTAATTCTTTGATCTCCTGCATTTCTTTTACTTCCCTATTTAGGGATTCATTTTCATTCTTCTGATGGTTGATTATTTTTCCCTTATCATTGTTTTCCTTTATG
The DNA here is from genome assembly GCF_964194135.1 of Talpa europaea. Classification (NCBI taxonomy): domain Eukaryota; kingdom Metazoa; phylum Chordata; class Mammalia; order Eulipotyphla; family Talpidae; genus Talpa; species Talpa europaea. The sequence goes on from NC_140068.1 coordinate 135,247,622, forward strand.
ACTTCTGTCAGTTTTTTAATCATGGCAATTTTAAATTCTGCAATAGACATGGTGGCATATATATCTATTCAATTTAGTGATTTTGTACTTTTTTAAATAGAGGCATGTTTTATTTATTTATTTGTTTGTTTGTTTGTTTTGTTTATACATGCACTGGGTACAGTCAGAAGCATGGGAGGGTGAGAGAATTCACCAGAGCCAGAGCGGGGAGCAGAGCAGGCAGAAGGACCGAGGTACACTGCTGAGGGGAGCAGCGGGTGGCAGGAGAGGTCTGCACACCATGTGGGACCCTCCTCAGGTGTCAGGGGAGCAGCCGGGGATGGAACCTGTGCCGCAGAGGCTGCGGGCAGCTTCATAACCCAGCGCTCAACCGCTGCGCCACCGGGGGGAGGCCCGGTGATTTTTTATTTTTATGTATATGTCCAGAAATGGATTGACTGGAATTTCTCTGGTCAATTGATTTCTTTTTTTCTTTACTGAAGTAACCATGACTTTCAGGAGTGAATGTGATTTAGTTGGAGAGGCTCACACCTCTTCAGATGTATGTTATCATCCTATAACCACCATCAAAGCACCCATAGTACTTTTCCCTGTACCTCTCTTTTTCCTATTTCTAGTTTCCTTTACCCTAGTAGCTTCAATTTGGCAATAATATTTCTAGGGTGTGTAGTGATTTGGTTTTGAAAGTTCTTCTTTTTTTTTTTTTTTTTTTGGTTTGGTTGTTTATTATCCATATGTTAGTGAAATCATCTGTTGTTTTTTTCCCTCTGACAAATAACATAATTCCTTCCATTTCCAGTCTCCTTGTATCAAACTGAAGAGTTCATTTTTATAGCTGAATAATGCACCATTTTGTATATAGATAACATTGACTTAAAATACTGCTCTGTTTTTCCATATTGCACTGCAGATAACATAGGAGTGCATATACCTTTGAATTAGTGATTTTGCCATCTCTGAGTAGATACTGGATCACATGGTAGATCTGTATGTAATATTTGAGGAATCTGCAGTTTTTCCCATAAGGACAAGACCAGTCTTTATCCTCACCAACAGTGTGCAAAGATTTCTTTTTTCTATATGTCCTCACAATTTTTTTTTTTGTTTTATTTTTTGGTGGTGGAGGGAATAAGGGCCATTCTTATTAGAGTGAGGTAGAATCTCACAGTAATGATTAACATTTCCCTGATGATAAATGATGATATATATATAAATTTTTGGTTTAATATATTTTATTTTATATAATTCTTACATCATTTTTCATTTTTGCACAATGTATACATTTTCATTTTGGTTATATTACCCATACAATTGCACCCCCCCTTATTTTGACCCTAATCCCTCATCTCCTCTCCTTCACCCCCCTGTAGTGTGTCTCTGGCTTATAGTTGCTAGTTGATTTTGATTTTTTTCTTTATTATAATTGGTCCTTTTCATGGTCCCTTATTTAGGTTTTCTAAATTCCTGCTATGAGTGAGACCATCTGGTATTTTTCTTTTTCTTTCTGGCTTATTTCGCTGAGCATGATCCCTTCCAGCGCCATCCATGTTGCTGCAAATTGCATGTGTTTATCTTTTTTTGAATGCTGAGTAATATTCCATGGTGTATATGTACCACATCTTCTTGATCCAGTCATTTATTTTTGGGCATTTGGGTTGTTTCCATAGCTTAGCTATTGTAAATAGTGCTGCTATAAACATAGGGGTGCTGGTGCCCTTTGGAATTAATGTTTTTGTGTCCTCTGGGCAAATACCTAGGATTGGAATTGCTGGATCATATGGAAGCTCTGTCTTCAGTAGGTTAAGGAATCTCCATACAGCTTTCCACAGTGGTTGGAGCATTTTGCACTCCCATTTGTTGTTGCTAGGTTTTTTTTTTTTTTTTTTTAATATGTGCCATTCTCACTGGTATAATATGGTATCTCATTGTAGTTTTAATTTGCATTTCCCTGATTACAAGTGATGTTGAACATTTTTTCATATGCCTGTTGGCCATTTGCATTTCCTCGTTGGAGAAGTTTCTTTTTAGCTCTTCTGCCCTTTTTTTGACTGGATTGTTTTCTTTTTTTTGTTGTTGTTGATCTCATTAGCTCTTTGTAGATTTTTGTGTGCCTTTTGGTCATCGTTATATCTTCTTTGAGAAGTGTTATTCAGCTCTTGATTTGCCCATTTTTGATTGGGTAATTTCTTTTTTTTATTGAGTTGTATGAGTTCTTTGGAGATCATATATATTTTCTCCTTGTCAGATGTATGATTTGAAAATATTTTCTCCCATACTTACAGTGCATTTTGTTTTAATGAAGCAAATAAGATAGAAAGAAACCAAGAAAAACAGTCAGAAATCAACTCTCAAGATTGCATTGGAAATCATTATATATTAATGACAACTTAAAATGTTAATAAATTAAATTTAATCAAAATACAACTTTATATTGACACTATGCAAACAATTCTGTTACTAAATAGATTAAAAACAAAACTAGAACCAAGGGAACAGATTTCTGATTAAGATGATGAGGTTGGGGAATCAATGACCAGCATGGTGATTATGGGTAATAATACCTACTACATACCTGAAAGTTGTTAATAGTAACAACAAATGACCCATGACAAAAAGATATAGGAATTATGTGACATGCTAGATGTGTTAAGTAATACTACACTGCTTATCATTTGGTATTTAAATTTTGTTAAAATACAACTCAACCAAAAAAATATGTATATCTTAAACTTATACTAATGTCAATTAGATGTCATATATGTCAATGAATTTTGAGTGAAAACAGGACCCAACTATTGGATGTCTACAAGGTACTTTCTTCAGTTTTAGGAACTCTCATATTGTCAAGCAAAAATAATGGAAAATGATATTCCATGCAAATGGGAAACAAAAGACAGCATGGATAATGATACTTGCATCATATAAAAGAGACATTAAGTGAAAACTTTAAGAGACAAAATGCTTTTAGCATAATGATAAGGAGCTGAATTAATCAAGAGGTAGAAAGAGGTATCAGCATAATTAAAGATGGCTTATATAACACAATTTCAAAAGTGAATACTTTACCCAGATAACAATCAGTAATGAAATATTGGGTTGAAGTACATTGTAGACCTAAGAAACATATACAGAACTTTCCACCTAACAATGTGAGAATCCACATTCTTCTCAAGTGTACAGGAATCGTTTTTCAGGATAATGATATATTAGGTCATGAAACAAATATTAACATCTAGGAGTTGATAAAGATCATGTCAAAGTAGTTTCTCTGACCTCAATGGTATGAAATTAAAAATACACAACAGGAAGATAATGGAAAACATTAAAAATCAGTGGAAAATAAACTACACGGCTTTCAACAATCAAGGGCTAAAAGAAGAAATCAAGAGAGAAATTAAAATGAAAATGGACATGCAGCATACTGAAATTTATGGTGTTTAGTAAAAGTAGTTCTAAGGATAAATTTATATCTGTCTCAAACAAATATCCCAAATTTACAGGTCAGTGAACTAGTCTAAGGAAAACAAAATAAGTTCAAATTTAGAAGAAATGAAATGAACAGAATGAAAGAAATGAAACAGAGACTAGAAAACTAGTAGAAATATCATTAAAGGTAAGAACAGGTTATTTGAAAAGAAAAGCAAAATCGAAAACCTTTATCTAGACTGACAAACATAGAACTTACTCTAGTAAAATCAGAACTGGTGGAGGAGGCGTTACAACTCATGCCACAGTACAAGGATCATAAGAAACTATTATGACTACAAATTTAATAACCTGTGGATCTGGATCCTTTCCAAGATATATACAAGATAACAAGACTCAATGATGAGGAAATAGAAAACCAACCAAAAGTCAGACACAATGTATGGCAACATATAATATCCTGTCATGATAAAAACTACAAAATAGGTGTATTGGAACATACTTCAGCATAATAAAGGCCATGTATGTAATCATGTTTTATTCAGAGGCACCACACAAAGGGTCAATCCTTCCTTTTAATATTTATATTGAAAGCAGAGGCACGTTTGGGAAAATCATATCCTCTGCTCACAAAGCAAAAGTAACTTGGACTTTGTCATTTTCATGTTTATAATTTTGATATTACTATAAACTCTGAATTTTAGTGTTAGAGAAAATTTTAGAGATCATAATGGCCAACATCTAGCCCAAATAAAAACTGTGTCTTTCCACTTCTATGTAGCTGTCATGCAACCTCATCCTGAACAGCTGTAGGGTCTCAGTAAATCTCTAGGACACCACATTTACTAAATAAAGTTTAAACATTTTAGAGCTCATCTTCATATTGAGCCAAATCTTCCTTCCTATGTATGTCTTTACTATTTCTTTTCTTAATATGTGGAAAAACAGATATAGCATGGGTAATTGTAATCTTGAAATAGTAATCTTGAAATTGTAATCTTGAAATATAGGAAGGTATCTTCATGATTTTCTGTAGTATTAAATATCGAAAGATTCTAAAATGTTCAATTTTCCTCATTTTTAATCTGTATGTCTTCCATGAAGTCAACAAGTTGCAAGTCTACCTAATTTTATGACTTTTTTCAAAGACACATCTCTTTGTTGTTTTATGTCATTGGAAACTTATGAATATTTTTCTCATTAAGCAAGAGAGAAGATTTATTCTGGAAATTCAGGAACACAGATACATGTACTGAATGATTGTCTTAAATTACACCTTTGTATAATATTCTTAGTTCACAAATGTGCAATTAGCTCTATATTAACAAATAGTTGAATTATGGTGTTAAAATGATAGTTTACATAGAAACCATGATTTTATCTGTGGCATCAAAAGATTGAAAAAGCTCACACTTGTGAAATGTTAATAGGATGAAGACTAGTTTTGTGATAATGGAATATACGGTTGTTAACTATAATAATTTGGGCTTAACATTGAAATAATGAGTTTATTTTCATAAGAGTTCTTATGATTATAGTAGACATATCATAGACCACACACAAATTAAAATATGTTTTTTTTTTTACTTCTTCACTCAAAGTGAAATCACATTGCCATTCATTTTTTGGATTCCAAGTAACCAAATGACAATTACATCTTTTTAAAAAATGGGGAAGTTTATTATGCGTTATAATATTATCTCTTAGAATTAAATTATTGCCTTGTTTATTCAATTAATGGAGTTAAATGTTTTGTGTATATTCTTTTTTTAAGATTTAATTTTATTTATACAAGAAGCAGGGTACAGGCCAGATATGTGGGAGGGTGAAAGGATTCACCAGAGATAGTGCAGGGAACAGAACAGGCAGACTGAGGAAACACACTGCTGAGGGGAGAAGCGGGTGAGACAGGAGAGGTCTGCTCGCCATATCAGTTGCTGCAAGGCCTGCAGGGATCGAACCAGCACTGCAGAGACTGCAGACAGCTTCACAGTCCTGCGCTCAAACGCCTACGCCACCAGGGTAGGCCCAGTGTGGATATTCTTGAATCTAACACATGTTATAATATTTTTCAATAATTTGGTCCAATTACACAAATGCATTGAAATTTCAGGAAACTAGGTGTGAATGTTATATCAACTCAGCAAGAAAACAATCTGAGGAACAGTAAATATAATTGCAGGTTTTGGCCCCAGAGTATTTACCTAGAAGAACACCAAATACCCACTGCACCCAAACTCTGTTTATGCCAAGGAGATATCATAGCCCAACCTCCAGAGGCCAAAAGAAGATTGAAATGGACTCATTTTTTTCTCCACAGTTCAGATTTTTCTGAATGTGACTGTCTTGCAGAGATCAGGACTCTGAACTAAGTGTTAGCTGCCCACACTGACAGCTTCTCATTCTGTTGAGGGAAGATGTTCTTGAATATGCTCTCGTGAATTTCCTTAGGTTGTATAAAAACATAGATTACAATGAATATTGAAAACCCATAAATTACTTAGTTTGAATGGGTGAGATAATCAGCTACTGCCATTTAACTTGTAAAATATGAAATAATATGTATGAGTTATGATAATTTTAATGGAAGTTAGGAATTTGGGAGAGAACATTGAAAACTCCTCCCATTCCAGAATCATTTTATGGATGGTGATTCCCATCTTTCTGTAAAACGGTTTTCTTTTTTTTTTTTTTTAAGATTTATTTATTTATTTATACAAGCACTGGGTACAGTCAGAAGTGCGGGAGGGTGAGAGAATTCACCAGAGCCAGAGTGGGGGACAGAATAGGCAGACTGAAATACACGGCGGAGGGGAGCAGCGGGCACGGCAGGAGAGGTCTGCCGCGCCATGTGAGACCCTTGCCATCAGCCGGGGATAGAACTGGCGCTACAGAGGCTCTGGGCAGCTTCGCAGACCAGCGCTCAACCGCTGCACCACCAGGGGAGGCCCTCTGTCAAAGAGTTTCTGTACAGAACCATCATAGAAGTAATTCAGTGTGAATGTTCCTTCCAGTAATATATATATTTTCTCTTATAATAGTGACTTATAAGATATGTGAGATGTTTTCCACATCAGAAAACACAGGTAAATTGCTGAAACGTGGGAGGAAAATTTATCTATCTTCACAAAATAAGGATCAAAATAAACTACAGCTAAATATTAAGAGAGCATAACAAAAATCATGCTTGTCCTAACCACTCATTCCAGCCTTCTTATTTATTCTAATTCTAAGGGAAAAATCTGAGTTATGGAAAATTCTAGAATGAACTCTCAGTATTTCCAGAAAGACAGAAAAGTTCTGACAATGAAAATAATGGGTAAATATCATTAGCAGTATCTAAATACATTTAGAAAAGACTTTCATGTAGAATGATTTAGAATGATTTAGAATCATTATATCCATCTAAACATTAGATTGCTTAAAAAGATCAATGTTCACCTAAAACTGTGCTAAAGATGCTGGATTTTGAATTCCCCATTGTTATCACACAGCAATAATTTGGGCACAATGAACCATTACAGTTAAAGATGTAAAACCAATATAAAAGTCTGATCAATAATGAAAAAAGAAAAAAAAAATGTGACCATCATTGTGTTCATAAATTAATCCTCATCAAAAAATGACAAAAAAATCTGAAATAACAATTAATCACTAGCAAAAGAGACACTTAAGTCCCTTCATTATTTTTCCTTCTATACTTGGTATCTCAAACAGTTAATTCAACACTATTTTAAATAAGTCTTAGATATTTATTACACATAAGTGTAATAAGTGACACAGTTGTTTTTACATACACACATACTAACACAACTCAATTGTGCTAACATGTATGAATTTTTTTTAAGAGTAACAACATGACTACTCTAATCCTTACTGGCAATCATAGATTTAAATTAATGGAAAGACAAGCAAAATAATTTTGGGTACATCTTGTGATATTGCCATGAATATGGAATGGAGATGTTTATGTTAGATTTCTAAATAGAAAATAAGCAACATTCTCCCAGGCATAAAAATGGAAATCTGGGGCCTCCCCGGTGGCGCAGCGGTTGAGCGCTGGGTTGCGAAGCTGCCCGCGGCCTCTGCGGCGCCGGTTCGATCCCCGGCTGCTCCCCGGCCACCGGAGGAGGGTCCCACATGGCGCGCAGACCTCTCCTGCTGCCCGCTGCTCCCCTCAGCAGTGTACTTCGGTCCTTCTGCCTGCTCTGCTCCCCGCTCTGGCTCTGGTGAATTCTCTCACCCTCCCACGCTTCTGACTGTACCCAGTGCATGTATAAACAAAACAAACAAAAAAAACAAACAAATAAATAAATAAAACATGCCTCTATAAAAAAAAAAAAAATGGAAATCTGGAGGTCCCGCAAACCTCACCTGCCTAGATAATTAAATTTGTCATTACAGTTTCTGGAATAGTCAGTGATATCATCATTCTCTCTTCAGTGTTGTATAAATATAAAATTAATTGGTTTAATTTACAGTATTTTGACACTCCAGTGCAACAATCCACACATACACAGGTAATATATGTAAAATGAATATACAGCAGAATATCATATTAAAACTAAAAAATAACAAAGACAAAAACATTAGTAATTACATTAAAATGTTTACTGCTTTGTTCTTTACTTCAGTGGTCCCATTGAAAATTATTCTTGCATGAGGTACAAAGTAGAAATTGTGGTTTACTTTATTAAAAGTTACTCCTCATGATTCGGTTTTACTAAGAAATATTGTTTCCTGATGAATTTCACTGTTTTAATATCAAACGATGCTATAGTGTGAGAGTTTTAATATGTTCGGCTGATGTATGTGTTCATGCTTATAATATCAGACTCTGTTAATAGCTGTAGTTCACAGTACTTTAGTAAATTAAAAACTCAAAATTTTCCAACTCTGTTCTTCCAACTTTCCAATTCTTTCCAACTCTGTCCGTTTCTCTAGATTCTTTCTATATCTTTATAAGCTTTAGAATCAGTGTACCAATTGCAAAAGATACCTGCTGAAATATTGGTTGGTATTACATTAAATTTGTAGATTGAGCAGGAACATAAAAAATTCCTCTCTTCCTATTCATGGCCAGAATACTGTATAAATATGTAAGTAAAGACATTTACTTATGTCTTTAAAAAGTCTTTCCTCAGTCATGTATGGTTTTTAGTGTAATGGTATTATACACCATTAAAATATTCAAATCCATTTCTTCCATGGACACAATGCTGCGTTATAATATGAATATTTCAGATGTGCACAATTAAAAATCTACCTGTATATATACACTGCGTTAAGTTCAGCACTAAAGCTCCAGTTCTGCCCTCCATATAAGTGACATATTTTACCTGAGTCACCCACTCCTCTTCCCTTCCCTTCTAACCAGTAGTTGTTCTTAAAGTTAACTTTTGTTTTATTTGGTTAACGTATTTTTTTTCCCCTCGGTATATAACACATGCATGAAATCATATGCTGTTTGTCTTTCTCTGACTCATTTAACTGAACATAAATATCTGAGGCTCATCAAGGTTGTCACCAGGGCAGGATTCTAGCCATTTACACCTTTGGGATCCATCAAGTGCATTGACCTCATCTTCTTCAGCCGATCGTCTGTCCCTGAGCACTGAGGTTGTTTCCAGGTCTTAGCTATTGCTAATAACACTGCAATAAGGATAGTGGTGCACATCTCTTTGAATTTATGTTCTTTTATTTTTTTGGCTAAATAGGATAACTGGGATCATATGGAATTACTAATTTTAATTTTTTGAGGACCATAGTTTTCCTTAATGTTGGCACAGCTTTCATTCCCTTCAAGAACTTGTAAACATTCCATCATCTCTACATCCACTCCATCACTTTAAAGTGTTGAATAATATATATTTTGGGTATTTTTCTTTTTGTCATGTGAAGTGTAAATATTTTCTCCCATTCTGTGGAATACCTTTTTGTTTTAGAGTTAGATTCCATGTATAGAGGCTTTCATTTTATTTCATTTTTAAACATCATTGTTAATTTCTTCACAAATGACAGGACTTCCATTTTTAATGACCAAGCAATTTACTACTGTGTATATAAACACAACTTCCTTAGTCATAATTCTTTGATAGACACTTATGTTGTTTCTACTCATTGCCTCTGTTTTCTGCCATGCATTTTGTTTCAAGTTTTCACTAAGCTACGTGTCAATGAGCTTATTGTCTATGTTTCTTTCCTCACTTTTTAGGTCATACCTTCAATGTTTTAATCCATGTTGAATACATTTTTGTAATAAGGTGAAATTCCAGGTAACTGGGTTTAATCATTAAGTCAACTCAACAGAAAAATACTCTGCAGGAACAATGACTGTAATTATAAGTTTTGGTCCCAGGGCACTGACCAAGATCACCAAATGCCCACAGCACCAGACACACTGCTTGTGCCAAAGTGACTTCATAGTCTAACCGCTAGGGGCCAGGAAGGGTTGAAATGGACTTATTTTCTCTGTCAAGTTCAGATTTTTCTGAATGTGCATGAACTCAGAGATCAAGACTTTGAGCTAAATGTCAGCTGCCCACACTGACAGCTTCTCCTTCAGTTGTGGGGAGAAGTTCTTGAATATGCTGTGGTGAGTTTCCTTAGGTTCTAAAAATATAGATTACACAGAATAATGAAGTCACCATAAATTACTGGTATTGAGTGGGTGAGAGATGAGCCACTGCTATTTAACCTGTAAAATATGAAATATTTTGCATGAGCTATGTTTATCTAAACAGAAATTATGATCTGGGAAAGAACATTGTAAAACCTTCCTTTCCAGAAACATTTTGTGGAGTGCAGTTCCCACCTCCCTAGCAATGCCTTTCATTACATAACCATCTTAAAAGTATACAGTGTGAATGTGTGATGGGAGGACACTCTGATACTCCTTGTATTCCCACCATTCTTTGAGTCTTATAATTGCCACTTATAAATGATAGGAGGGGCTTTCACATCAGAAATCACAGAAATTATTCAAGTAAAGTAGAAAAATTAAAAAATTGGGAATGAATTTGACATTAAGGATAGTGAAGTAAGGATAAAAAAGAAACAATAAAGATTAACAGATCATGATGACACCGTGATTCTTGTCATAAACATTAATTCAGTCTCTGATTTCTTCTAATCATCAGGGAAATTTCTGAAGCAGAGAAAATTTAGAAAAATTTGGAATGGACATGTTACTAGCCAATTTTTTGGTATATAGAGAAAAAGACTTTCAAGGAAAATAACTGGCAAAAATCATTAGATATCACACTTAGTACATTGAAAAAGAACTTTTGTTAAGTTTTGAAAACATTATCTACCTAAAGTTTAAACACTAATGTTTAAAAACATGAAAATTCATGAAAAATGTTCATGGAGAAGTTAGACTTTGAATGCCTCCTTTGATCTTTATTTTATGTAGGACTTTCAGAAAAGAAAATGTGAAAAATCTTGATTATCTTGTTTAAAGTAAAGGCTTATATAGAAAGGGAAAATTGCCTTGAAATAATACTAAAAATGAACCTTTTCTCCCTCTTCTTTTTATCCCTCGTTTTATCCCTTTTTAAAGTTGTGCTCACAGCATACTAAATACTAGTTAGATATGACTAACCCATAATGTGACAAAATTCTTTTTACATACCCACAAACACACAGATGATTGGGGTTAACATATAAATTATACATAAATATATATTCATATGTATGTAATGTTATATTGTTTTTTCAAAAGGCAGAAAAGATATGTAAAGTTTTAAAGAATAAAACAAAAATTGCATTTAATTTCACTATGTGGCTACCATATAAATCATTATCAATAGATGATTTAAATTAATAGAAGACAAGACAAAATACTTCTGGGTAAATCACACAATATTTTCATGCATATGGAAAAAATCATTTTTGTTGGTTTCTATAAGGTAAAGTGAGCAATCTTCTCCCATGTACCTAGGCATAGAAACTCTTGGAGCCTCCAGAAATCTCAGTTATTAAGTTTCAGTTGCAAGAGACAAGGGGCTCCTCAACAGTATAAAGTCTTTTCTATCAACCTCAGACTTAAACAAATCCTTGATTAATTTAAATGGTACACTACAGAAGCTAGAAGCATCAATCACCCTCGGTGTTCAGAACATTAATACAGGAACATGAATGGATTTCAGCCTGTAAAACTAAAAAGGAGGCTCATTTTCCTGTGGGTCTCAACCATCAAATCAGGCCAACAATACATAAAATAGTTACAAACAGTATCAATCCCTCACCATTCAGAATATTAAGGCTGTTATGTTTTTTTTTTGTTTCCTTATATGCTTTATTCTCTGCTTATTCCATGTCTTTAGAACATGAAATGTATGTAATATATCCAAATAGCAATCAGATCCAGTAAAGCATACTTAATACAGTTATATTTTTAGGATTTGTCAATACTTTTGCTGCAGTACTAATTTTAAATGAACATAGTTTTCTATATAAGAATTATTCAGATGATGATTTAAAATATCATTTAGATATAAAGTTTTGTTGTTGGCATACAGACTGTTTCAAAACTTTGGCTAAATAATTTGCTCTTTTCCACAGAAAATGCACAAATTAGGCCATACTGCTTGCCTGTTTTAAGATTTTTCTTTTTGTATGAAATAAGAATAATATTTAATATTTTTATTTTTATTTTTTAAAAGATTTTTTTTTTATTTATACAAGAACTGTGGTACAGGTCAGAGGCGCGGGAGGGTGAGAGAATTCACCATAGACAGAGCGTGGAGCAGAACAGGCAGATGGATCAAAGACACTGCTGAGGGGAGCAGCTGGCAAGAATGGAGAGGTCTGTCATGTCATGTGGGTATCTCCCTGGCCAGATGGGAATCGAACCCGCACTGCAGAGGCTGTGACAGCTTCAAAGCACGATGTTCAACCAGCTGTACCACCGGGGAGGCCCAATATTTAATATTTTTATTATTAATTTTATTGACAACATTGATTTTGGGTCTACATTTTCATTTTCAGGTGTATGATACCACTAGCTATCTTTATTCATAATTAACAGTACTTAGGGCCTCCCCGGTGGCGCAGCGGTTGAGCGCTGGGTTGCGAAGCTGCCCGCGGCCTCTGCGGTGCCGGTTCGATCCCGGCCACCGGAGGAGGGTCCCACATGGCGCGCAGACCTCTCCTGCCGCCCGCTGCTCCCCTCAGCAGTGTACTTCGGTCCTTCTGCCTGCTCTGCTCCCCGCTCTGGCTCTGGTGAATTCTCTCACCCTCCCGTGCTTCTGACTGTACCCAGTGCTTGTATAAATAAATAAATAAATAATAAATCTTTAAAAAAAAAAAAAAGTACTTAGTATTTTATTTTTGCTCTTAACTAATGTTTCGGGTTCAAACATTAAAATTCATATATTTCTATAATATTTTTATTTATTTGTTTATTCAAGCACTGGGTACAGTCAGAAGCGCTGGAGGGTGAGAGAATTCACCAGAGCCAGAGTGGGGAGCAGAACAGGCAGAAGGACCGAAGTGCACTGCTGAGGGGAGCAGTGGGTGCGGCAGAAGTCTGCGTGCCATGTGGGACCCTTGCTGGCAGCCAGGGATTGAACCGGCGCAGCAGAGGCTGTGGGCAGCCTCAAAACAAAGTGCTCAACTGCTGCGCCACCGGGGAGGCCCTGCAATTCATATTTATTCAATATTTTATTTAATTAGGTATTAGAGTAGAAATATTTTGCGTGTATATATTAGGTATGTAATTTTCTCAAAAAAAAAAAAAACAACACGGTGAAAGTTCTGTTATACATTTCATTTGGGAAATTAACATTTTTCAGATGAGTTTGGAGTTTTATGTGAATTATACTGGTTATTTATATATCATAAGTATTGTAAAATTTCTATCAATTTTAAGTTTCATAATTCCATTCAAAAGAGAAAATATATAAAAATGAGTGATATTTCCCTCATACATAAAATAAAAATTAAATAGCAGTTATATAAATCAGTTGTTGATAGAATGGCATATGATTAGGTAGAGTGATTCATGAAAAAGAATAGGAAACTAAGAAACGTTTATAAACACCATTGTATGGACTGGCAAATAAATCTAAAGGAAAATTGAATATTCTGGCCCTTAATTAGTAAAATTATTTAAAGGTTGTATTAATTTTATTATGTATATTATTATTTTTCTTGTCTATGATGAAATGGGCAATACTATTTAAAATCTTGTTTACCCCTGTTTCCATAACTGAGGCAAGTAAATGAAATTTCTTGACATAATTTTTAGTCTCAGAACTACTTCATATTTGTGATGAAGTGTGATTTCTTCAAATGGCTTTTTGCCAAACTTGATTGAGTCCAGGTAGATTAGTAGGTTAATTAAATTTCAATATTCTTTCACGGGCTCAATTTGTCTTGCAGCCAACAATACTGGGAAATTAAGAAGGACTATGGCTAATCTCACTTTGAGTGGGTTTTTTCTGATGGGATTTTCAGACAAACCTGAGCAGGAAATCATACTTGCTTCTCTGTTCTTAGTCTTCTATCTGGTGGCATTAACTGGCAATGTCCTAATTATCACAGCAACTTCCATGGACAATAGTCTCCAGTCACCCATGTATTTCTTCCTGAAACATCTCTCCTTTCTGGATCTGTGCTACATTTCTGTGACTGTGCCAAGGTCCATTTATAACACTTTCATCCACAGTGGCTACATTTCCTTCAGGGAATGCATAGTGCAGTGTTTTGCTTTCACTCTCTGTGCAGCTTTTGAGATGTCCATGCTTACAGTGATGTCCTATGATCGCTACGTGGCCATCTGCCTTCCACTGCGCTACGAAATCATCATGGATGTCCGCACCTGTGTCCACGGAGTGATAGGTGTCTGGATCAGTGCGGTTATTACTGGAACCATGCACACAGCTGGAACTTTCTCCATCCATTTCTGTGGTTCCCATATCATTCACCAGTTCTTCTGTGACATCCCCCAACTCTTGAAACTCTCCTGTTCTAATGAGTACTTCGGCGAGATAGGGGTCAGTGTCTTCTTGTCTCTAATGGCATTTCTTTGCATTATCTTTATTGGTCTGTCCTACACAAAAATATTCTCTACTGTGCTGAGGATGCCATCTGCTGAGGGCAGAGCTAAGGCTTTTTCTACTTGCCTTCCCCACCTCGCTGTCGTCATTTTATTCATTTCAACAGGTGTCTTTGAGTATCTCAAGCCATCTTCTGACTCTCCAAGTGCACTGGACACTTTGCTCACTATTATGTACACGGTTGTGCCCCCAACACTCAACCCATTGATCTATAGCCTGAGAAATCAAGCTATGAAGGCAGCTTTAAGAAAGATTTTCCAAAGAAAACTCTGCTTTTTTTGTTGAGGCACTTCTGTAAATTCTTGGTTGGGATACAAGTTCAAAATAAATTGGGAAAACTATTGCTTTAAATAAGTCAAAATGAACAAAAATTAAATGAATTTATGAAAGAATAAAGACTGAGGACTCAATCTGGGAACAAGCTCCTGATAGTTCCGGAAAAGCTGTCTGAACTTTGATCTAGTCAAGAGGAGTTTATATGACTTACAAGGGAAATGTTTCAAGATATGATAGCAGCCCATTTTGTGTATTTCTGTGATGTCTTCTGTGCATTGAGAATAACCAGAAAAAAATGCTAAGATTTTCCCTATGGTATATTTCTTATTATGGAAGCTGGGAGTTTAAGCTTTACTGATCTTTAGTTACTGATCTGTCCACAGGCAGTGGGATCTAAAATGCTTTTTCCCTCAAGAGCATTTTTCCTGGGCTCAGCATCTTCAGTCCAAGGCCCAGCTGCATCTTAGTTCTTGACTTGTGCCCCTAATTTGGGACTGTAACAGTGTGGTCCTCAGGGAAAGGGGACGTTCCAGATTGCCTTTTGTACCCAAGGTAGGGGGGAGCTGAGCAGGGAGTAGTAGAAGCTGGAGAGAAGACTGAGAGAAGTAAGGAAAATGGATGGAGAAGGAGACCTAGAAGAGGCACATGGAGCAGAGAGAGACAAAGAAGCTGCCCCTGATTCTCAGCCTTGGGATTGTTCCAGGGATTTGCGAGACATGGAAGGAGACACTTAAAACAGATGTGGTTGAGAGACCTTGGGGAGGTTAACAATGCAGCATTTACCTTGATTATGATTTTGCTCTTTTCCTTCCTGGCCCTTTCTGCTGCTTTTCTAAGGGTCCCGTTTGGAAGGTGCTTTAGATTTGTGGCTAGCTTTTGGGCCTCAGCAGCCTCATTTTGGGCCAACCCTATTTGGCTGGACATTTACCCACAATAGAATGGGTCACTTGGGTGTTTTGTGTGAAAGCTATTTTACCCATTTTTTTCCTTCTCTTTATTTCACACTAATTGTATTAAAGTTGTTTACATTAAAGGTCTTACACACTAGAATATGATTTGTTTTGATATGGTGAATGGCAGAACCTATTTAAAGTGGGCATGTTTGGGAGTTCTAGGATGTCTGTCACCCTGTTCAGTAATAGGATGAGGGAAAAGGGTACCCATTGATGTCAGTTTGGTCAACCAAACATAGCATAATCAGGCAAAAATAATTTAACAGAGAAATGAGCATAGGGAAAGTTGTCATATGAGAAAGTTGTCAGAGTAGCTATCTAATAAAAGATATTCACAAAATAGCTCTGTAAACACTATTCCTTCAAATGCAATAGATTAAAATCTAACCCCATGAAACTGGGTGTGCAAAATTTCCATAATTTTAAAGAAGTTAACATGATACCTTCAAGAATCATACGTGCCAGGATGACAGAAAATAATAAGCATGAGATTCTTTTCTCAGTTTGAGTTACACTGGAGTTGGAATATTATGTGATACACATGAATTGATGAGAACAACCAGACTCGAGCGCCCATTAACTCTGGCTTTGCTAAGGCTCTATGAACCTCACAGGACTCCTTGAGCAATATATTCAGGTCATTCTGGGAAAATCTTATACCATATTTTGCATCTAAAAATGCAAAGGCTTAATTGCCATGCATGTGGGAGGAATCTTTAGACAACACAATAATCTGTATATTATTAAAAGGATGCTGTACTAACAGAAATAAATGTATTTGAAAAATAGGGGAAAATGTACATAGGAGTATAATGTTCAGTGATTGGAGTATAAAAATCATGGATGGACTGATAACATAACACAAGGGAAGACATAAATAGTGAACTGAAATAAAAGTTTTCAAATGTAAAAATAAGATTTTCCACCAAATGAGCAAATGAAGCAGTGACAAAACATCATGAGAAAGTGATTCAATCATAAGTGACAGAAAAGAAGACTCTAACATTGACTTATAAAAGTTCCCAAACATCATTTGATATTTTTCCATGCTTTGAAGTCATGTAAAGAGACAACATTTAGGGCCTCCCCTGGTGGTGCAGCGGTTGAGCGCTGGGCTGCGAAGCTGCCCACAGCCTCTGCAGCACCGGTTCAATCTCCGGCCTCCGGCGAGGGTCCCACATGGTGCGCAGACCTCTCCTGCCGCCCGCTGCTCCCCTTAGCAGTGTACTTCATCAGTCTGCCTGTTCTGTTCCCCGCTCTAGCTCTCGTGAATTCTCTCACTCTCCCATGCTCTGACTGTACCCAGTGCCTGTATAAATAAATAAATAAATCTTTTTTTTTAAAAAAAAAGATGAGTTAAAAAAAAAAGACAATATTTAAATAAATAATTTTCTTTTTTTTTCCCCAGAATTTATGTAGATATAAATGTTTATGTTTGAGACACAAATATTCCCTAATATATGTAAATGAATCTGCAGGTACAATACTTATTGAAACTTTAAAATAACAAATGCAAACATTAATGATTACAGTAAAAGTTTTACTATTTCATCCTTTGCTTTCAGTAATCTATTTAAAAATTATTTTTGCATAAAATATAAGTTGTAGTTATTTTATATTTTCTAGGTTTTTATATTTGTTTTAATTTTTTAATTCTTTTTTCTTTCAATCATTTTTTATTTTTTTATTTATATATATTTTACATCATTCTTCATTTTTGTAGAGTGTATCTTTTCTCCTTTCTGGTGTAGTTCCTATAATATTCCCACCACCAATTCACCCATGCATTATCACCATAGTCCCTTGTGCTCTTCCTCCCCCTGTTTTGATCCCTCCTCCTCCCAGTCAGAATATCCCTGATTTATAGTTGCCTGTTAATTTTGTATTTTTTTATTTATTATAATCATTTCTCCCCTGATCCCTTACTGGTTTCCCTCATATTCCTCCTATAAGTGAAACCATCTGATACTTTTCTTTTTCCTTCTGGCTTATTTCACTGAGCACAATCCTTTCCAGCTCCATGCATGTTCCAGCAAATGGCATGGATTCGTTGTATAAATATACCACAACGTTTTGATCCATTCATCTGTTTTGGGGCATTTGCATTGTTTCCATATCTTGGCTATTTTAAATAGTGCTGCAATAAACATAGGAGTGCATATTTCCTTTCAAATTAGTGTTTTTGTGTCCTTTGGGTAGTTGCCTAGCAGTGGAATCACTGCATCATCTTTAAATAAGTTGTTTCCTCAATTAATTACAATGCCATTGACTGAAAAGTTTTTTTTTTTCTGATGAATATCACCTTTGTTATGTCAAATGATGATATAGGTGTGGGAGATGCTAATCTGTTCAATGGATGTGTGTGTGTTCATGCATGTAATATCAAACTCTGTATTACTGTAGTTTCACAGTACCTTACTGTGTATGGACTCTGTTTTCCAACTCACATATTCTAGGCTTCTCTATTTCTTTTCTTGATATGTGAAAAGACCATCTAGTCCTGTTAATCCTAACAATTCTTCAGATATGTGTTATCACCTTGTAACAGGGTGGTCCCCAGGAAATGGGGAGGTTCCATGTTTCCTGCCTCACTCAAAAGGAGGTGGTGCTGAGCAAAGAGAGAAGAAGCTGCAGAGGAGACTGAGGAAGAAAGGAATCAGGATGGAGCCAGAAGGAGACCTGGAGGAGAAACATGGAGCCTAGAGACTCATGAAGAAACTACACTTGCCTTTTGATCGTGGACTGGGTGACACAGATGTGGGTGAGAGACCCGTGGGGAGGTGACAATGATGGTTTTGTCTTGATTTTGATTTAACTCTTTTCCTTCCAGACATGTCTGCTTGTTTCTGATCCTTTTCTGTGGGTCCCCACTGGAAGATGCTTTAGACTTGTGACAGGATTTGGGGCCTTGTTCTGGGCCAATTCTGCTTGGGTGGACTTTTTACCCATGAGGGGATGGGTAACTTGGGTGCTTGATTTAGAAACTAGATTCTTTGCCTTTCCTGTATTGTTTCCTAATTGTATTAAAATTCCTTCCCATTAAATTCTCATATGTTTTGTATTGATGCAGCAGATGGCAGAGCCTATTTAGAGCAGGCAGGTTTGCTGGGTCTGGGCTGCCCCTCTTCCTGTCCTGTAACATCCTTATATGATTTTCTGAAGTCATTTAAATTTTGAAATTCTAAAATTCTTCACTTTTCCTGAATTTTAATTTGTATGTCCTTCTTCATGAGCTCAACAACTTACAAGTTTACACATTTTTATGTTGTATTTTCTCAGACATATGTCTTTGTTATTTTATGCCATCAGAAATCATGAGCTATTTCTCTCATTCCTTAAAGTAGAAAATGTATTCTTCAAATTAAGGAGCACAGGTAAAAGTACTGAATGGTTGACTTAAAGCCTTGAATACTATTCTTAGTTCATAAATGTGTGACACATTGACAGTTAGTTGAATTATTGTGTTAAAATGATAGTTTATTTATTGTAGAAACCAATTTAGACCCATTTTGTGACATTAAAGGATTGGAGAAACTCATGTCTGAAATGACAGCCATGGATAAAGACTTGCTTTTAATAATGAAATAAATGCATGCTTGTTAACTATTTGGTTTGGACTTAACCTTGAAGAAATGAGCTTATTTTCCTAGCAATTTTTATGTGATACTTGTTAGAAAAGAAAGGAGGCCAAGATTACCAGATAAAAATGAGCTTTATTAGAAGTCCAGTGAGGTGACAACTCTCTGCAGGCCAAGAGTTGAGCCCCTAAATGGGAAAGAAAGTTTTTAGGGTCTGGCTACTGCTGGACCTTTATCTGCCAGTGGGGATCTGCTGGAATCAATTTACTGACAGCGTCGAGGGTCTCTCCTGCCCTAGAGGGTGCGTTGGAATTTACTGCAGGGGTGGGGGGGCGCAGGGGTCCTGTGTTGCTGTCAGCTAATGTCTAGTTTAGCTTATCCCTGGTATCTTGGATACTGGGGCAATGATGGGTTTCATGATAGGCCTGTGTGTGCTCTCTTCAATACTAGTCAAACCATAGACCACACACGTGATTCTGAAAAAAATGGCTACTTGTTACTTCCTCATTCAAAGTGAAATTACATTGTTATTTGGTGCCATACGATTAGGAGGACAGTGGTGATGGTGCACAGGTGCCTTGGGGAAGGAAATTCTATGGGGACTCATTTTGAGGGGATGGGGGGAAGCAAATATTGTTTAAAAATAAAAAATTTAAAAAAGTATAATCTGAAAGCCAAAGGAAGTGAACATTTCAGGTAACTCTATTGATATTCATACTAACCACTTATAAAATCAATACAATTTAGAATATTTTCCTCACATTCAGTGCCAAAGATTAAATTAAACTTGAGTTACTTGGTAATTTGTATCCGTGTGCTCTGTGTGTCTTTATTTTTTTTTTTAATTTTTAAAAAAGTTTTATTTATTTTTTTTCCCAAGAACCAGGGTACAGGCCAGATGCATGGGAGGGTGAGAGGATTCACCAGAGACAGAGTGGGGAACAGAACAGGCAGACTGGCAAAATATACTGCTGAGGGGAGCAGCAGGTGAGGCAGGAGAGGTCTGCTGTACCATGTGGGACCCTTGCAGGCTGGCAGGGGTCAAACCGGCACTGCAAAGGCTGCAGATAGCTTCACAGCATGGCACTCAACTGCCTGTGCCACCAGGGGAGGCCCTGTGTGGATTTATTTTAATCCATGTTTTGCTATCACTGTATTAAATGAGAATAATTTCCCAAAAAAAAAAAAAAAAGATTAGGCTGTACTTCACTGCTTCATTAATAGTAATCCGATGGTATTTACCCCTTTTCAGAAAAGGGCAACGTTTATTAGGCATTGCAAATATTATGGACTTAAAATTAAACTAATGAGGGCCTCCCCAGTGGCACAGGGGTTGAGCGCTGGGCTGCGAAGCTGCCTACAGCCTCTGCAGCATCAGTTCGATCCCGGCCACCAGCAAGGGTCCCACATGGCATGCAGACCTCTCCTGCCATGCCCACTGTTCCCCTCAGCGGTGTGCTTCGTCAGTGTGCCTTTTTTAGTCCCCGCTCTGGCTCTGGTGAATTCTCTCACCCTCCTGTGCTTCTGACTATATCCAGTGCTTGTATAAATAAATAAATAAATAAATAAATAAATAGTTTAAAAAATTAAACTAATGAATTGCTGAAACAATGAATAGTACTTAATTAAGATTTTGGGGGTATTCATCTCTCAACTTATGTCATGATATTTTTCAATAATTTTGCCCAATAAACACAAACAAGTTGAAATTCCATGTTACTAGGTAAGACCATCAAGACAGCTCAGCAGAAAAAAGAAACTTTGTAGGAACTGTTGTGTCAGTAACACCACACTGATAGAGAAACAGGAGTCTAGAGTAAGCTGCACCATGTAGAATGCTGCTGAAGAACAAGATCCTGGCCTTTTTATTGATAAAATAATCATACAGTGTCAGTTGTAAGGGAAAGGAGGAAGAAAGGAAAAGGGGAAGGATGAAACTAGAAAATGTACTGTTATCTACGGTATCAAGGATTGTGAGTCTGCCCTCCAGGCACATCTCATCTGCTTGATGACTCAGCATTGTAATTGAGATAAAGCTGTAGATCCCCAGCCAGGGTTTCAATCTCATCAACAAGCTATTCCACTGTTCAGCTTCTGGGGTCCCTTGTCATATATCAGTCCTCCCCAATCCCCTCCCCTGGGGTTCCAGGGCATAACTTATGATGCATAGCCTTCCCAGAGTGATCAAGCTTTCTGCACTTGATTGATTTGAAAGGCACCTTGCAAAGTTGGGCTCCTAATAACTAATTGACTGGGCAATCCTGTCCTAATAGGAATAAGGAGCTGTAGGTAACAAAATGGTGGCCAAATAGGCCACTAAAAATTAGCAGATCCACAGGAACAATAAATATTATTCCAAGTTTTGACCCCAGGGTATTTACAAAGAACATCAAACACCTGCTGCGTTTACTAATTATTCTTATGCCAAAAGATTTCATAGCCTAACCTTTAGAGACCAAAGAAGGATTGAAATGGACTTATGTTTCTCCTCAGTTCAGAATGTTCTGAATATGACTGAATTGCAGGACTTTGAGTGAAGTGTCAGCTGCTCACACTGACAGCTTCTCCTACTGTTGAGGAAAGATATTCTTGAATATGCTCTGGTGAGTTTCTTTAAGTTTTATAAAAAGATAGATTACACAGACTAATGGAAAGCCCATAAACTACTTAATTTGAATTGGTGAGATAACAAGCTACTGCCATTTAATTGTGAAACATGAAATACTAGGTATGATTATTTTAATGGAAATTAGGAATCTGGAAGAGGACATGGTAAAGTCTTCCCTTTCCAGAATCATTTTATGGACTGCGATTCCTACCTCCTGGAAATGTTTTTCTTTAATAACCATCATAATATAATGGCTTAAAAGACATTTGAGATATTTTCCACATCAGAAATCATTGATAAATTGTTAAGTGCAATAGAAAATTTTATAAATTTAGAATGGATCAAATATTTTATTGAAAGCAAAATAATTACATTTTCCAGCATCATGAAATAAGGATCAACAACAACAACAACAACAACAACAACAACAAAAAAAAACATAGAAAATGACATGCTTCTTGTAATTCCAACTTTATTATTCATTTTCATTCATAGGGAAAACTCTGAATTTTTTTTTAAGATTAATTTATTTATTTATACAAGCACTGGGTATAGTCAGAAGCATGGTAAGGTGAGAGAATTCACCAGAGCCAGAACGGGGAACAGAACAGGCAGACTGATGAAATACATTGCTGAGGGGAGCAGCGGGCATGGCAGGAGGGGTCTGTCGTGCTATGTGGGACCCTTGCCCGGCAGCTGGGGATCGAACCAGCTCTGTGGAGGCTGCAGGCAGCTTTGCAGCCCAGCGTTCAACCGCTGTGCCACCAGAGAGGCCTGGGAAAACTCTGAATTAAAGAAAACTCTGGAGTGGACTTGTGAATGGTCATTATTTTCAGAATACAAAGAAAGTTCCTGAGAATGAAAATAACTAGTAAAAATAATTAAATGTATCTTAATACATTTAGAAAAGACTTATATTTTATAAACATTATGTCTATGTGAACAGTAAACATTGTTTAAGAACATCAATATGACCTAAAACTGTGGTAAAAGTTTTGAATTTTTTAATTCCCCCTTTGTTATAGCAGAGTGAATAAACTGGAGAGAATAAAATAGTAAATTAAAAGTGTAAAACCAACTTAATGTTCTGATCAACAATGAAAAAAGTGATTTCATTGAAGAAAACAATGTTACTATCATTATGTTCATAAACAGATACTCATAAAAATAGACAAAAAATATTGAGTTTGTTTGTAAGAACCAGCAAGTTACATTCATGTCCCATCATCATATACTGTTTTTGTACTTGGTACCACAGACAGTTGTGCAGCAGCATATTCAGTAATCTTAGAAAGTTATCTATAACCCAAATGTGACGTAATTGTTTTTGCATTCACACATACTCATATACATAATTGAGTTAATATGCATGATTTTTTTCCTTCAAAAGGAAGAAAAGTTATATAGTTTTAAAGATGCAAACAAATACTGCATTTGATCCCTCTATTTGGCTCCTGTGCTTATTAATGTAATTGCAGATTTAAATTGATGGAAGACCAACCAAAATACTTTCGGGTAAGTAAGCAATATTTCCACACATATGGAACTGAGTCTCTTTTTCTTGGTTTCCTTAACAGAAAATAAAAAATTTCTCCTATACACAGATATGGAAGTTTCTGGGGGTTCCAGACACCTCATCTGCCATGTTGAGTGTGTCATCATAATCTTTAGAATGTCAGATGTCACCTTAAAAGTGTCTCCTCAATGTGGTCTAAATATAAAATAATCATTTCATTTAATGATAACACTCCAGAAGACACCCACACATATACACAATCACATCCAAACACAGACAATAAGGCTGAAACAATTTTCCAATAAGTTTCCTTGTGTGTGCAAGCAACTCCCTCATTAGTCAAGTCTTTTCTATCAATCCAGACAATTTTCCAATTAAATTACATAAAACCCAACAGGATTTACAAACATCAATCACCCTCAGCTTCCAAGTAAATTATTCTGGTGCATCCATGGAGGTTAGGCTGAAAAAATAAAATGCAGGATCATTTTCTTATGTGTTTCAGGTCAGGCTAACAAATCAAACTGTTATAGGGCAACCCCGATATAAAATAAAATGGGTTGCCTGGCTGTGGGTCCTCACCCACGAGCTTAAAAGGGACTTATTAATACTCCACTACAGGCACACACAAAAGGTTAATAAAAAGGTTTATTTACAAGGGAAAGGGAATTAAGGAAATGTACAACTCAGGGAGAAAATAGGGAAATAAAGTCTTTAATGCGTCCTACCTGATCCGCTGACCTGGAAACCCAAAGGCACTCTCAGAGCTGGCCAAATGCTGTGAGCTGGCGGGGAGCCCAAATGGGGGAACCCCTCCAAAGCCCAAGTGTCTGGCTTTATACCACACCTGGCTGCTTAACCCCACCCTCAGGTCCCAGCCACCTTCCCTTCCATGGTGATGGGATTTGGAGTTCCCATTGTCTTTTGGCTTTGGTCTGGAGTTGGGGGTGGAGTCTACAAAGCCTGTATGGAATTAGCTTTAGGACATCCTTTTCCCCCTAACAAAACCAGTAATAAGGATAATCATTCCCTCACCATGCAGAAATTATTACTGTTGTTATGTATTATATTTCCTTGTATTCTCTATTCTCTGCTTACTCCAACATTGAGTATTTACACATATTGATAACATACAGTGTGTGTGTCTTCCTTCTATGTCATCCACATAGTGATCAGATTGTATTTCAGAAAAAAATGTCATCATTATAATTTTCAAGACCACTAGAATATTATTATGAACATAACAACTCAAGTTCAATTTTAGAATTTGTCGATATTTTTGTTACGGTGCTAATTTTAAATGAACCTAGTTTCCTTAACTAATTACCAAAGAATATAATTAAAATGGTCTCTAGCTAAAAATTACATTCTCTAGGTGGTAGATTGTTTCAAGTCTTCTGCTAATAATTTTCTCTTTTCTGGATGTGTGCACAAATTTGATTTTACTACATATTTGTTTTAACTTTATATCTTGATTTTTATTAAGCAAATATCATATTTGTTTATTTTTAATTTTATTAGTTTCATTTAAGTAATGTTGATTTACAAAACGATATGTGATTTGGGCTTTGACTCAGACCTCCTCAGATGTATATACCAATAGATCAGTTTCTCTATAATTAATAGAACTATTTTAATTTAAATGTTAACTAATTTTATGAGTACAAAAATTGTTTGCATAGTTGTTTTGTTTTTGTACTCAGAATGAGTGTAAATTATATGTATATTGGTTATATTTCATATATATATGTTTCCATTTATTTTTATAAAAATACACTTGGGCAAGTCTGTTCTTTTTCATTTTCAGAGGGAAATTAACATTTTACAGTAAACATTTTTATGATATTTTATGCTAATGATAATGGTTATTTTATATATGATTATTGCATAGGTATTATTAGCTTGATTTTCAATATATTATTTATTGAGAAAATATTTAGTCAGATGAAAAAACACGAGGCATGTATCCTCTCACATAAAAAAAAAATATATATATAAAATTGCAACCACAAATCCATTGTGGTTGCAATAGTATAAAAAGAGATAG
Source organism: Talpa europaea (assembly GCF_964194135.1). Lineage (NCBI taxonomy): Eukaryota > Metazoa > Chordata > Mammalia > Eulipotyphla > Talpidae > Talpa > Talpa europaea. The sequence goes on from NC_140068.1 coordinate 135,273,089, forward strand.
AATGATTAATAAAAAGGAAAAGGTAGATAAGAAACTTCATAAATGTGAATGTATTAAGTATATAAAACTTTTAAATATAAATAAAAATTAATGCCATACAGCATGGTAACAATATTATGCATTTAACAATGTATTTTAGGGCATTCATGGTATTCTATGCGTTAAGTCTCAGCACTATCACCAAAATGGCCTGAGTTGGATCCCTGACAAGGGAGCTGACCCACATGGCACAACAGACCTCTCCTGTCTCATCTACTGCTCCCCTCTGCAGTGTATTTCAGTAGATCCACGTGTTCTGTTCCCCATTCTGTCTCTGGCGATACTCTCACCACCACACCTCTGGCCTACACCCAGTTCTTCTATGTTAAATAAATAAATAAATAAACAAACAAACAAATAAATAAATAAATAAATGTTCAAATATATATTATTAATTTTATTATATGTGTTTGGGCTTTTTTTCACTGAAATGCTCAATAATCACATAATCATCTCCCTAACCTATGTTTTCATGACTGAGTCAAGTAAAATAAAGTGCTCCACATGATTGTTAGTATTGACAAATACTTTCATATTTATTTATGAAAGTAAATTTATAAAATTTATTTATTTCTTCAAATAACTTCATCCTTTCCTTCACTGAAAGGTTATGTAATAATAATTTGTGAATAGTTCCATTTTGTCTTATAGACAACATAACACAGAAATGATGTGTGATGGCTATATGAAGGAATATGGGGAATTTCACTATGAGTGGGCTTCTACTGTTGGGATTTTCTGCCACAGCTGAGCTAGGACTTGTCCATACTTCTCTGTTCTTAGTCTTATACATGGTGGTGGTAACTGGAAATATCTTCGTTATCACAGCAACTTCCATAGACAATAGTCTCCAGTCACCCATGTATTTCTTCCTGAAACATCTCTCCTTCCTGGATCTGTGCTATATTTCTGTGACTTTGCCAAGGTCCATTCACAACTGTTTCATGCACAGAGGCTACATTTCCCTAGGGAAATGCATAGTGCAGTGTTTTGCTTTCACTCTCTTTGCGGCTGCTGAGATGTCCATGCTCATGATGATATCTTATGACTACTACGTGGCCATCTGCCTTCCACTGCACTATGAAATCATCATGGATGCCAGCACATGTGTTCATGGAGTGATAGGCATCTGGATCAGTGGGGTCATCTCTGGAGCCATGTACACAGCTGGCACTTTCTCCGTGCATTTCTGTGGTTCCCATACCATTCACCAGTTCTTCTGTGACATCCCCCAACTCCTGAAACTCTCTTGTTCTAATGAGAACATCAGTGAGGTTGGGGTCAGTGTCTTACTAGCTGCTATGGCCTTTCTTTGTGTCATCTTTACTGGAGTGTCCTACACACAGATATTCTCTACTGTGCTGAGGATGCCATCTGCTGAGGGCAGAGCTAGGGCCTTTTCCACTTGCCTTCTCCACCTCGCTGTGGTACATTTTTTTTTTTTATTTCAACAAGCTTCTTTAGTTTCTCAAGCCACCTTCTGCCTCTCCAAGTGCACTGGACATTTTGCTAACTATTATGTACAAAGTTGTGTCCCCAACACTCAACCCCATGATCTACAGCCTGCAAAATCAAGCCATAAAGTCAGCTCTGAGAAAGGTTTTCCAAAGAAGAAAAGACTGACTCTTTTGTTGTGGCCCATTGTTAATTCTTAGTTGGGAGACAAGTTCACAAAATGTTGGAAAACTGCTGGGTTAAATAAATTGAAGTGAGTGAAAATTAAATGAGTTTATGAAAGAATCAAGGCTGTGGACTCAAGCCTGCGAACAACCTACAGATAATTCGGAAAAGCTGCCCAAGCTTTGTGCTCTTGGATGAAGATATTCTCTAATTTCCAGGGGAATAAGGCAAGGATCTGGGGAAATGTCTAGTTGTTGTTGTCTGTGCATTGATTAAAAAAAAAGATGAGAGTGTCATCTACCCAGAATTGGGAGAGTTAGCTCTTCCATAAACCTTGATATCTGTCTATTTTGAAGTTACTAATTTGCCCAGAGAAAGCAGTTTCCAAATGCTGTTTTATCTCAAAGTACATTTTTCCTAGACATAATATATTTAGGTCCAGACCAGTTAAATTTTCACTCATGACTGTGTCCTTTAGTGAGGAATAGAGGCGGGGGGGGGCAAACTGATACCCAAATTGTGGTGAGCCAAACAGGCAACCAGAAATTTACCGGTAAATTGAGAAACTAGCACATTGACTGTCATATCAGTCATTCAGTAGCACTATGAAAATTACTTTCGTAAACAGTGTAAATTAATATGTCGCCACACAAAATTCGGTGTGAGAAAAAGTTCCATAATTTTAAAGAAGCCAGTGTAGTCTCTTCCCTGATGATTTCTGTCAGGATGATGGCAAACGGTAACATGAGGTTCTTTCTCATTTTCACTATTCTCCTAAGGAGTTGGGATATCATATGGTGCCTGTGAACTCAGTAGAACTACCTGACTCTCAGCACCTATTGACCAGGTAGCACCCCACTAAAGCTCTATCTACTGTAGGGCCTCCGGGAGCAATACACAGGGGTCACTCTGCAACTCTCTCTATGCACTTCGTTGTCTCTGAAGATACATGGATTGCTTGACACTCAAGTGAGAGAAATTTTAAATCACACAATAATCTTTAAGTTGCTCAGAAATACATATTCTCAAATGTTAAAATCACTTATGGAAATATTGGCAAAATAATGGCTTTATTGTGTACTAACAAAAGGAATAGTGATGTTTAAAGATAGGTAAATAAATTTATGGATGTATAGTGAGCAGTGATCAGAACTTCGAAATCAATGGATGTATAATCATCTCATATCTCAAATAAAGACATAATTAATGAACTGAAAGACACATTTTAAATGTGATAATATGAAATTCTGCCAAATAAACTCACAAAACAGTGGGAGAAAACAGCATGAAAAAGAGATTGAATCATAAATGATAGAAAAGGAGAGTCTATCAGGCTTATAAAAGTTCCCAAACACCTTTTCATCTATGTTTCCATACTTTAAAGGTAAAGATAGCAGACTATATTGAAAAAGATTTTTCTATTTTTTCCAAAATTAATAGTAATTTAAAAATTTTGTCTTGAGAAACAAAATTTTTGATATATGTAAAATGAATTCAAAAGCATGGTATCTTACTGAACATTTGAAATAACATACCAAACAATAATTATCATTAAAATTTTACTTCTTTATTCTTCATTTCAACAATCCATTGTATAATTAATTTTGCAAACTGTGACGTAGTTTTGATTCCTTTTATTCAAATGGTATATGATGGATTCTGTATCTTTATTTATTTATTGTAATTTTATATATTTTTACATCATTTTTCATTTTTGCACAATGTATGCATTTTCATATTGGTGATAGTCCCCTTACAATCCCACCCCCTTATTTTGACCATAATCCTTCCTACCTCCCTATCCCATACTATGTCTCTGCTCTATAGTTGCTTGTTTATTTTGATTTTTACTTTATTATAATTAGTCTTTTTCCTGGTCCTTTATTTAGGTTTTCTAAATTCCTGCTATTAATGAGAGCATCCACTATTTTTCTTTTTCTTTCTGGCTTATTTTTATTTTCTTTTTGTTTCTGGCTATTTCTTTCTGGCTTATTTTGCTGAGCATGATCCCTTCCAGTTCCATCCATGTTGTTGCAAATTGCATGAGTTTATCTTTTTTGAATGCTGAGTAATGTTCATTGTGCATGTGGACCACAACTTCTTGATCCAGTCATCTATTTTTGGGCATTTGGGTTGTTTCCAAAGTTTAGCTATTGTAAACAGTGCTGCTATAAACCTAAGGGTGCAGGTGCTCTTTGGAATTAATGTTTCTGTGTCCTTTGGGCAAATACCTAGGAGTAGAATTGCTGGATCATATGGAAGCTCTGTCTTCAGTAGGTTAAGGAATCTCCACACAGCTTTCCATAGTGGTTGGACCATTTTGCACTCACACCAGCAGTGTGGGAATGTTCCTTTTTTCCACATCCTAGCCAACATTTGTTGTAGCTACTTTTTTTTTTTCACACAACACTAATAATAAAGGACTCCTCACAAAAATCTACAAAGAGCTAAAGAGACTCAACAAAAACAAAGTAAATAATCCAGTCAAAAAATTGGCAGAAAAACTGAAAAAGAACTTCTCTAAAGAGGAAGTGCAAATGGCCAACAGGCATATTAAAAAATGTTCAGCATCACTTGTAATCAGGGAAATACAAATAAAAACTACAATGAGATACCATCTTACAGAAGTGAGAATGGCACATTTTAAAATATTAATTTTTTATCTTGCAAAACAAATATTTGCTGATGTTTGTAAAATGAATTCAAAAGCATGGTATCTTATTGAAAATATAATATAACAAAGACAAAACATTTATAATTTTTGCTAAAATTTTACCGTTTCATTCTTTATTTCAACAGTCCATTGTAAAATTAGTTTTGCAAAAGTTGTGAGGTAGAAATGTTGGTTTCTTTTATTCAAATGATATCTGGTGGATTCTGTGTCTTTCAATGAGAAATCACGTCCTCAGAATTTCAGTGCCATTAATTGAGAAATATTGTTTTCTGATGAATTTCACCTGTGCTTTGTTAAATGATGTTATAAGTGTGTGAGTTTCTAGTCTGTTCTATTGGTATATAGGTTCATGCTTATAATATCAAACTCTGTTAAGAAGTAGTTTCACAGTACTTACTATATTAAGGACTCTAAGTTTTTCAGCTCTTTTCTTCCAGATTGTTATGCTTCTCTAGAGTCTGTCAATAGCCTTACAAGCTTTAGAATCCCCAATGGCAAAATATTAAATTTATATATTAAGCAGGAAAAGAAATAATGTCTTCTAATCCATGACCAGAATATTTTTTTGCATTTACTTATGTCTTTAAGAATACTTTTCTCCTTTATATACAGTTTTTTATTATAATGGTTTTTGAATCTTTTTTTAAAATCAAATCCATTTCTTTTTAAAATGACTTAAGTGTTTATTTATGCATACAAGAAGTGGGGTACAGGCCAGAGGTGTGGGGGGTGAGAGGATTTATCAGAGACAGAGTGGGGAGCAGAACAGGCAGATTGATTGAAATATACCCCTGAAGGGAGCAGTAGGTGAAGCAGGAGAGGTCTGCTGCACCATGGGGGTCAGGTCCCTGGCTGGCAAGGGATCAAACTCATTCTGCCATGGCTGCAGATAGCTTCATAGATCTGCAACTTAACCCCTTGTTCCACCAGGGAGGCCCTCAAATCCATTCTCTAAATGGATACCACATGTCATTATAATATCATTATTTCAAGTGTGCATGATTAAAAATCAACTTGTGCATATATTACATCAAGTTCAACACTAAAGCTCCATATAATTGACATATTTTACCTGTGTCACCCCCTCCTATTCTCCCTTCCCTTTGGAAAGCACTAGTTGCTCCAAAAGTTTCTTTTTGTTGTTGTTGTTGTTGTTGTTGTTGTTAGTTCATCTCTTTGTTTTCTAACTATACAGCACATGAGCAAAATCATATGTTCTTCTTTGACTCATTTCACTAAACATAATAATCATAGGCTCATCAAGGTTGTGACAAATGGCAGATTTTCAGCCATTTTAAACCTGTAGTAAACATCATAGTAAACCTGTGCCACATCTTTAGTCATCATTCTTTGTTGTCATTTTTTTCCCTTTTGGCTAACTCTGTCTTTGCTTTTATTATTTATATATATTTTACATCATTGCTTATTTATTTATTTTTTTACAATGTTTGTTTTCCTTTCTCAGGTGTAGTCCTTATAGAATTTCCACCACCATTTCACCTGTGCACCAACACCATAGTCCCTTATGCTGTTCCCTCCCTCCTTTCGATCCCTTCCCCACCCCTTCTCTACAGAATGTCTCTGTTTTACAGTTGCCTGCTGATTTTGATAGGCACTTATGTTGTCTCTACCTCTTTGTTAGTGTAAATAGAATCTCTATTTTAAAATACTGGTTTCACATTCTTTTAATGGGGACCAAGAGTGGAATTTCTGGATCATATAGTAGATCTATTTTTAAATTTTTGAGAAATCTGCATCTTGTTCTACAAGGTAGTTGCATTAATATACCAGTGTATGATGATTCCCTTCTCTCCTTCTCTCTCCAGCACCTGTGCCTTCTTGTCTTCTGGATAATGGACTCTCACAATCTTGAGATGAGATGTGATTGTGGCTTTGATGTACAAATCCTACAATAAAATAATTGAACATCTTTTCATGAGACAGTTGGCTATCTGTCATCTACAGTGAGCACCTATTCAGATTTTCTGGCCATTTTTAATTGGGTTGTTTGTTTTTTTTTTTTTCATTTTAAATTGTATGAGTTGATTATATTTTTTAGACATTAATCCCCTATCTTATATACAGTTTGTAAATATATTCTCATATTAGTAGGTCATCTTTTACTTCTAATGATGGTTTCCATCACTGTGCAGAAGGTCTTTAATTTGATGCAGTCCCCTTTGTTGATTTTGAGTTTGTTCCCCTTGATGTTGGAGTCCAATCCCCAGAGTCATCACTAAGCTGATGGCAGTAAACCTATTGCTTCTGTTTAATTTTTTTAAATATTTTATTTATTTATACAAGAACGGGGTACAGGTCAGAGGCACGGGAGGGTGAGAGAATTCACCAGAAACTGAGCGGGGAGCAGAACAGGCAGACGGACCGATGACACTGATAAGAGGAACAGCGGATGAGGCAAGAGATATCTGCCACACCATGTGGGTTTCTCCCTGGCTGGGCTGGGAATAGAACCAGCGCTGCAGAGGCGGAGGATAGCTTCACAGCTTGCACTCAACCTGCTGCGCCTCCGGGGAGGCCCTATTGCTTCTGTTTAACCCCAAGTAATTTTATGGTCTCAAGTTTTCACTAAAGAAAATATCAATGAATTTATAGTCTATGCTTCTTTCCTCATGTTTTAGGTCATAACTTCAAGGTTTTAATCCACTTTCAATATGTTGTTGTAATAAGGTGCAATTCCAGGTAACTGGGTGCAATCATTACATCAACTCAACAGAGAAATACTCTGCAGGAACAAATAATGTAATTACAAATTTTGGTCCCAGGGTGTTGCCCAGGAATACCAATACCCACAGCACCAAACAACCTGCTTGTGCCAAAGTGACTTCATAGTCTAACCTCCAGAGGCCAAAGAAGGGTTGAAATGAAGTTATTTTCTCTTAAGTTCAGATAATTCTGAATGTAACTGAACTCAGGAGATCAAGACTTTGAGCTCAATGTCAGCTACCCACACTGACAGCTTCTCCTTCAGTTGCAGAGAGAAGTTCTTGATTATGCTCTGGTGAGTTTCCTTAGGTTCTAAAAAGATAGATTACACTAAAAAATGAAAAGCACTCAAATTACTGGTTTTAGAGTGGGTGAGAGATGAGCCTCCGATATTTAACCTGTAAAATATGAAATATCATGTGTGATCTATGATTATTTACTTGGAAATTATGATCTGGGAGAGAACATTGTAAACTCTTTCCTTTCCAGAAACATTTTGTAGAGTGCAGTTCCCACCTCCCTAGTCATGCCTTTCATTACATAACCACATTAGAAGTATGCAGTGTGAGTGTGTGATGCGATGACACTCTGATACTCCTTGTATTCACATTATTCATTGAGTCTTATAATTGCTACATATAAATGATAGGAGGTGCTTGCAAGTCAGAAATCACAGATAAATTGTTCAAATATGGTACAAAAATGAAAAATGGGAGGGATTTAAACATATTGATGAGAATAAAGTCACTACGTATTCCAATTTTCACAGTCTAAAGATGAAAAATAAATCTTTTAGATTGAAAGACTATGATTTAAAATTCCTTTAAAACATTATTGTAGCCTGCTGATCTAATTCTCAATGAAAGTTGTGAAGTAGAGAAAATTCAGAAAAATTCTGGAAATGAGTTTTTAATAGCCGAAATTTTAGACATATAGGGAAATTTAGGGAATTTTTAAAATTTAAGGAAATATTTAGAAATATAGGGAATAAGACTTTCAAGAAAAATAACTGGTAAAATTCATAAAGGGCATCACTCTTAATACAATGAACAAAAACTTTTATTATTTTTTGAAAACATAATATCTACCTAATGTTTAAACATTAATGGTTTAAAAAACATAAATACTCACCAAACACTGTGATATGTTAGATTTTGAATACCACCATAAAAATAAGACAGTGAATAAGCTGGAGAGAATGAAATAGTTGAATGAAAGAAGTATAATTATGGATTTGCACTGAATGGAGGACTTTCATAGAAGAAAAAAGTGACAATCTTCATCTTCTTATCTTCTTATTTAAAGTAATAGCTCATAAAGAAAGGCTAAATTATCCTGAAACAATACCTACAAGCCAACAAAAGAGACACTATAAATCTCTTTATACCACTGCCTCTTTTTTTGGTATACAGACAGTTGTGGCTACAGCATATTAACTGCTAGTTAGACATTTACAAACCATAATGTGACAAATATCTTTTTACACAGCCAAAAACACACAAATATTTGGGTTAATGTTCATATGTATGTAATGTTAAAAATAATTAAATATTTTTTCAAGAGTTAGAAAAGACAAGCAAAGATTTAAAGATGAAAACAAAAATTGCATTTAATTTCACTATATGGCCACTGTATAAATTATTAACATTAGTCGATTTAAATTAATGGAAAGAGCAAAGAAAGTACTTCTGTGTAAATCAAGAAATATTTTCATCCATAAGGAATATACCATTTTTTATTGGGTAGCATGAAGAAAATTAAGCCACCTTCTCCAAGATACACAGTATTAGAAGTTCTTGGAATCTCCAGAAACCTCACTGCTCAGTGTCAGTCTTCAGAAACAATGCCTGGATGAGCAAATATGACATTGAAATGTCTAGAATTGTCAGGTGTCATCTTTAAAGTCTCTCTTCAATATTTTTTAAATATAACATTTCTTGCTTTAATTTAACAGTATTATAATGCCCCTTTGTAATACACAGAAAGACATACATGCTTACACACCCATTCCCAACAACCACTCCCCCCCCACACACATACACATGACTGATTTTTAAATAAGTTTTACTTGATGTATGCAGGGATTCACTCATCGGTTCCAAGTCTTTTCTATCAAAATGTTATCCTATGCCTTCACTATCCCTGCTTTGGGTGATGTGTCTGTAAAGATGTCTTTGATGTGCAAATCACATAGTGTTTCGCCTATATTTCCTTCTATATATTTTATGGTTTCAGGTCTTATGTCTAGTTCTTTAATCCATTTTGAGTTGATTTTTGTGTATGGTGTGAGGTAGTGGTCAAGCTTCATTCTTTTGCATGTAGCGACCCAGTTTTCCCAGCACCATTGATTGAACAAACTTTCTTTGCTCCAATGCATAGTCTTTGCTCCTTTGTCAAAGATTAGTTGACCATAAATCTGTGGGTTTATTTCTGGATTTTCTATTCGATTCCATTGGTCTGTATGTCTGTTCTTGTTCCAATACCATGCAGTTTTGATGATTATGGCTTTGTAGTATAGTTTGAAGTCTGGGAGTGTGATGCCTCCATTCCCTTCTTTTTTTTTCAGGAGAGCTTTGGCTATTCGGGGTTTTTTGTGATTCCATATGAATTTCATCAATAATTGTTCTATTTCTTTGAAGAATGACATTGAAATTTTGATTGGAATAGCATTGAATCTGTATATTGCTTTTGGAAGGATGGCCATTTTAATAATGTTTATTCTTCCAATCCACGAGCAGGGGATGTCTCTCCATTTCTTTTTGTCTTCTTCTATTTCTTTTAACAGTGTTTTATAGTTTTCTTTGTATAGGTCCTTTTCACCATTGAGAATGATACTGGCTGTTGGCTTGTCATATATGGCCTTTATGATGTTGAGGTATGTTCCTTGTATCCCAAGAATTTCAAGGGCTTTTATCATGAATGGGTGTTGCATTTTGTCGAAAGCCTTCTCAGCAAAAGAGACAATAACAAAAACAAAGAGAAACCCCACCAACTGGGAGAACATTTTTGCACCCAACACTAACGATAAAGGACTGATCACAAAAATCTGCAAAGAGCTGATGAGACTCAACAACAACAAAGAAAATAATCCAGTCAAAAAATGGGCAGAAGAGCTAAAAAGAAACTTCTCTGAAGAGGAAATGCAAATGGCCAACAGGCATATGAAAAAATGTTCAACATCACTTGCCATCAGGGAAATGCAAATCAAAACTACCATAAGATACCATCTTACACCAGTGAGAATGACACATATTAAAAAAACTAGCAACAACAAATGCTGGCGAGGGTGTGGAGAAAAAGGAACTCTTCTGCACTGTTGGTGGGAGTGCAAACTGGTCCAACCACTGTGGAAAGCTGTGTGGAGATTTCTGGACCTACTAAACATAGAGCTTCCATATGATCCAGCAATTCCACTCCTAGGTATTTACCCAAAGGACACAGAAACATCAATTCCAAAGAGCACCTGCACCCCTATGTTTATAGCAGCACTGTTTACAATAGCTAAGCTTTGGAAACAACCCAAATGCCCAAAAATAGATGACTGGATCAAGAAGATGTGGTACATATATACCATGGAATATTACTCAGCATTCAAAAAAGATAAACACATGCAATTTGCAGCAACATGGATGGCGCTGGAAGGGATCATGCTCAGCGAAATAAGCCAAAAAGAAAAAGAAAAATACCGGATGGTCTCACTCATAGCAGGAATCTAGAAAACTTAAATAAGGGACCAGGAAAATAAATAACTATAAGAAAGTGAAAATCAAAATCTACAAAAAACTATGAACCAGAGACACTTTTAGGGGGGCGGGGGCAGGAGGGGAGGGATTGGGGTCAGAATGGGGGGGCTGCAATTGTATGGGGAATATAACAATAAAATTTATTATAAAAAAAATGTTATCCTAAAAAATTTATTCAGTTATAATTTAAGATTTTCAATATTTTTTCTGCTGGAGCAGTAATTTTAAATGAGCATAGTTTTCTAAATATTAATTATTCAGGTGACTATTTAAAAATATCACCTAGATATAAATTTCTTGGTTTAACATACAGGCTGTTTCAAAGCTTTTGCTAAATAATTTGTTCTTATCCACACAGCATGCACAAATTTCACCATAATGTTTGGCTGTTTTATGTTTTTGCTGTATTTATGTGAAATAAACATCATATTTGATATTTTTAATAGCATTAATTTTATTGTTATAGCATCGATATACTGCACTATATGATTTTTGGTCTACATTTTCTTCTTCAGATGTATGATAACACTAGTTTTCTTTATTCATAATTAATAATACTGAGTATTTTACTTTTCATCTTGACCAATATTCTGGGTATAAAATTACAATTCATAGATATTCAATATATTATTTAATTAAGAATTTAAGTAAAATTATTTTTTCTTGTGTATATTAGTGATGATATTTTCTTATAAAAATACACTGTGAAAGGTCTGTTCTTTTCCATTTCCTTTGGGAAATTAACATTTTTCAAATGAATTTTTATAATCTTTTGTGTGAATGATACTGATTATTCATATATCATATTTATTGCTTAAGTCCTACTAATTTTGAGTTGCATAATTGCAGTAAATGAGAAAATACATGGGGAAAATGGAGAGATTTTCCTCTTATACATAAAATAAAAAAATAAATTGCAATTATAAATCAATTGTATATAGATGGGATGTGATATGTAGACAATTAATGAGAAACAGTAAGTAGATAAGAACATTTATTAATGCAAGTACATTGAACTAAAAATTACAATATAAATGAACACTGAGTATTCTATACTGCTAAAAATGTATTTATATATTTTAAAGATCTTATCACTTTTACTATGCACATTCATTTTTCATTGATTGTAATGGGTGATTAAAATTTAGAACCTTGTTTACCCATGTTTCTGTAACTGAATAAAAGCATATTGAAATTTCTTGACATGGCTTTTAGTATACAGAACAACTTCACATTTGTGATGAAGTGTGATTTCTACAAATGACTTCTTGGCCAACTTGATTGAGTCCAAGTTAGGTTATATGTAAAGGAAATTTCAATTTTTTTTCATGAATCCCAACTTGTCTTGCAGTTACCATCACTGGGAAATTAAGAAGGACTATGGCTAATTTCACTATGAGTGGATTTCTTCTGATGGGATTTTCTGCCAAGCCTGAATTAGAACTCTTCCTTGCTTCTCTGTCCTTAGTCTTATATATGGTGGCGGTAACTGGCAATATCCTCATTATCACCACAACTTCCATGGACAATAGTCTGCAGTCACCCATGTATTTTTTCCTGAAACATCTCTCCTTTCTGGATCTGTGCTACATTTCCGTGACTGTGCCAAGGTCCATTTATACATCTTTCATACACAGTGGCTACATTTCCCTCGGGGAATGCATAATGCAGTGTTTTGCTTTCACTCTCTGTGCTGAGGCTGAGCTGTCCATGCTTACAGTGATGTCCTATGATCGCTACGTGGCCATCTGCCTTCCACTGCGCTATGAAATCATCATGGATGTCCGTACCTGTGTTCTAGGAGTCTTGAGTGTCTGGATCAGTGGCATCATTTCTGGAACCATGCACACAGCTGCCATTTTCTCCATGCACTTCTGTGGTTCCCATATTATTCACCAGTTCTTCTGTGACATCCCCCAGCTCCTAAAACTCTCTTGTTCTAATGAGTTTATCAGCGATATTGGAGTCAGTGCCTTCCTGTCTTTTGTTGCATTTCTTTGTGTCGCCTTTATTGGCCATTCCTACATCAAGATATTCTCTACTGTGCTGAGGATGCCATCTGCTGAGGGCAGAGCTAAGGCCTTTTCCACTTGCCTTCCCCACCTCGCTGTGGTCATTTTATTTATATCAACAAGCATCTTTGAGTTTCTCAAGCCACCTTCTGACTCTTCAAGTGCACTGGACATTTTGCTCACTATTATGTACACAGTTGTGCCCCCAACATTCAACCCAATGATTTACAGCCTGCGAAATCAAGCTATGAAGGCAGCTCTAAGAAAGGTTTTCCAAAAAGGACAAGCCTGAATCTTTTGTTGAGGCCCAACTGTAAATTCTAGTTGAGAGTGATGTTGAATATTTATTGGGAAAACTATTGGCTTATTTAAGTCCAGACAAGTGAAAATTGAGTTTATGAAATAATTAAGACTGAGGACTCTAGTCTTGGAACAACTCTAGATAGTTCTGAAAATTCTGCCTGAACTTTGAACTCTCAAGAGATTTTATCTAAATTACAAGGAAACTTTTAAAGATACAGACAGGGGCCTATCTTATGCATTTATGTGATGTCTTCTTGAAGAATACAGAGTACGGAGCACGTTGTTAAGATTTTCCCCATTTAACGTTCCATGTATAGGAGCTGGGAAATTTAGCCCTGCCATAAAGATGAAGGTTTTTTTTTTTTTTTAAGTTACTGATTTTTCAGAGGCAGCAGTATCTAAAATGCTTTTTCACAAAACAAACAAACAAACAAACAAAAAAAGAAAACCGGAAACACTTTTCCTGGGCGGTTTCGGTCCGTACTATCCCCAGCTGCATCTTTACTTTTGATTTATGCACTTTTGTGGGATAAGGGGACATGGAACCCACTAGTGTAAGCAATTTGGTTAACTAAACATCATACAGTGAAGCACAAATAAAACTAACAGGAAGTGAGCATAAGGGAAGTTGTCATATTAGAGTTTTGTCATAACTGAGTAACAGCAATATTCACACAATAGCTCTATAAACATTACTCCTCCAATGCAATAGAATGACCAGACTCTCAGCACCCATTGGCTCATTTAAGACTCTGAAGCTCACAGGCCTCCTTGAGCCATGTGCTGAGGTCACTCTGCAAATATCTCATTATGCCATTTCTTTGCCTCTATAAAGTTGCAATGGTTCAATTGCCACACATGTGGGAGGCATGTTTAAATAGCAATAATCTGTGAGTGCTGCAGAAATACATGTTATTAAATGTTAAAAGGATATAAAGAGAAAAATAGAAATATTATTAATAGAATCCTCTGCTAACAGAACTAAATATATAAAAGGATAAAGAGTAAATATATGAATATAATGTGTAGTGATCAGAATTTATGAATGAATGCATGCATTAATCAGCACATCACAGAAGGAAAGACAGAATTAGTGAACCGAAAGTTAATTTTTCAAATGAAAAATGAGCATTTTCACCAAAGGAGCAAATGAAGCAGTGGTAAAACTTCCTGAGAAAGTACCTAAATAGGGCCTCCCTGGTGGCACAAGGGGTTAAGATGCAATCTATGAAGCTGTCCTCAGTCTCTGCAGCACGAGTTCAATCCCTGGCCGGCCAGGGAGCAACACACATGACACAGCAGACCTCTCCTGACTCTCCCACTGCTTCCCTTGGCAGTGTATTTCTTTAGAGCTGCCTGTTCTGTTCCCGGCTCTGTTTCTGGTGAATCCTCTCACTCCCCACTCCTCTGGCCTGTGCCCCAGTTCTTGTATGCATACATAAATAAATCTTAAAAAAAAAAGAAAGTAACTGAATAAAAATGATAGAAAAGGAGATTGTATCATTGATTTAATAAAAGTTCGCAAACATCATTTGATGATTTTCCATGCTTTGAAGGCATGGACAAGAGACAATATTTTATAAAATAATTTTTCTGTTTATTTTACAGAATTTCTGTAGCTATAAATCTTTAGTTTTGAGTAAAAAATATTGGCCAATATGTGTAAATAAATCCCCCAGGGCAACACTGATTGAAGTTTAAAGTGATAAAAACATATTAATAATTACAGTAAAGGCTTTACCCTTTCTCATTTGCTTTCATTAATTAATATTAAGATTCTTTTTGCATAGGGTAGCCATTGTGGTTTGTTATATTCAAAGTGCTATCCAGGAGATTCCATATCTTTAGGTGAGAAGTAGTTTCCCCAAGGAATTTCAGTGCAATTCACTTTTTGCTAATGAATGTCACCTGAGTTGTGAAATGATGGTACAGGTATGGGAGATGCTAATCTGTTCAATTGATGTGTGTGTTCATGTGCATAATACCAAACTCTAAAATGCTGTAGTCTCACAGTACCTTATTATATTATGGGCTCTATGTTTTCCAACTATTTTCTTCCAGATATTCTAGGCTTCACTGTGTTCTTTGTGTATTCAGACAAACTTTAAAATCAGTTTTCCAATTTCCAAACATTCCAGCTGAGATTTTGATAGGAATTACATTCAATCCATACATAAGACAGAAAAATTAAAGATCATGTCTTCCAATCCATGACCATGATGCACTTTGCATTTGTTTAAATCTGTCAAAATTTTCTCTTATGTGATATATATATATATATATATATATATGTATGGTTTAAATGTTTTGTACATTTTTTAAATACATGACTCCTTTTCTTTACGAAAATAATTTTGCTTTTCAACATTATGTTAGTTTCAGGTATATGCAATTAAAAAGAAATTTGTGTTTATATTGCATTAAATTCACTACTAAAGCTCTTGCTCTTCCTTTCCCATAAAATTGACATGTTTATCTGATAAACTCTGTTTCTACTCACTGGTAGCTACTAATGAGACCAAAAGTTTATTTTTGTATTATTTGGCTCATCTCTTTGTTTGGCATCTCTATATAGCACAAGTGAGTGAAATCCTACTTATTAGTCTTTGTATAAGTGTGTCATTGAGCATAATACCCCAGGGCCATCCATGCTATTGCAAATGGCTGATTTCAGCCATGGGACACTTGAGTAGTATTCCACTGTGTATATGAGCCACATTTCTGTAACTGATTATCTTTCCCAGGATACTTAGGTTGTTTCTAGCTTTTGTCTATTGTTGATAATACTGCAATAAACATAGTAGCTTATGTATTTATTTGATGTAATGATTTTGTATTTTTTAATATATACACAGAAATGGAATTACTTTAATTTCTATTTTTAATTATTTTTTTCTTATTGAGGTAACAGCAATTTGCACACTTTATATGATTGAGGGGGACAAACTCACAACCCCACCTGATGTATACAATCATCCCACACTCAACATCAAAGCACTTTGTGTATATAGGTAATTTTAAAGCACTGTTCTGTTGTTTCCATACCTTGGATACTGTAAATTAGACTTCAATTAAACATAGGTTGCATATATTTCTTCAAATTAGAGATTTTGGAGTCCCTGTGTAGATACCTAGGCATAGAATTGCTGGGTCATAGAGTAGATTTGTATTTCATATTTGAGGAATCTGCAATATTTTCCCATAGCATGGACTAGCCTGTATCTTCACCAACAGTGCACAGGGGTTTATTTTTTTCCTTACCTTCATCAATATTTGCTGTATATATTGCTTTTATTTTTAAGATCTATTTATTTATGCATACAAGAACTGGGGAACAGTCCGGAGGTGTGGGGTGTGGTGAGAGGATTCACCAAAGACAGAGTGGGGAGCAGAACAGGCAGACTGGGTGAAATACACTGCTGAGGGGAGCAATGGGCGAGTCAGGAGAGGTCTGCTGCGCCATGTAGGTAGCTCTCTGGCCAGGGACGAACTTGAGCTATAGTGGCTGCTGATACCTTCATAGGTTGCATCTTTACCCTTTGCAGCACCAGGGAGGGCCCTGTTTTTCTTTTTTGAATATGGACCACTGTTACTGAAATGAGGTGGTATTCATAGTTCTGATTTGCATTTCCCTGTTGCTAAGTTATTTTGATAAATTTTTCAAGTGCCTTTTGATAATCTATATGTCTTCTTTGAGAATTGTCTCTAGTTCTTTTGCTCATTTGTTTATTTGTTTCCTTTGATTTATTTGTTTCCTTTTGATTTATTTGTTTCCTTTTTGTTGATTTTTTGAGTTATTTGGAGAGTTCTTGTGAGATGTATAATGTGTAATTATTTTCTCCCATTTGATATGGTGTCATTTTGTTTTTATGAAGCAAGAAATGTAGAAAGAAACAAAGAAAAAAAGTCAGAAAACAACTCTCAAGGTAGCCTTAATGTCTACATTTTAATTATAACTTAAAGTATAAATAAATTGAATTCTCTCAAAAACAACATAGTTAACACTATGTTGAAGATTCTAAACAATTCTAGACAAGACCCAACTCAAAAGAACAGACTTCTGATGATAAGATGACCAGGTTGGGGAATCCAATGGCAAGATGGTGATTATGGTTAATAACACCTAACTACGTACTTCAAAGTTGATAAAAATAAGAAAAATGTTCTTATGACAAAACAGATATAGAAATTATGTGACATGATTCATTTATTAGCTAATACTACATTACCTAATACTACTAGATTATCATTTTATAAATTATCTGTGGCAAATCAAAACATTATATATCTTAAATGTGTACAAAGTTCTATGACAATTGAACTTTGTCAATAAATTTGGAATAAACCCAGGCCTGAGTATTTCCTGTCTGCAAGGCACATACTTCAGCTTTAGGAACTCTCATAGTATGAAGTGAAAAGGATGGAAAACAATATTCCATGCAAATGGAAAATAGAAGACAACAGGATAGTGACTCGTACATCAGATAAAAGAGGCATTAAGCAAAAAACTTTAAAAGAGAAAAAAAAAAAACCTTTTTTTACATAATGATAAAACTTTTTACAAAATGGTTATTTGAAAATACAAACAAAATTGAAAACCATTTATCCAGACTAACAAAAAGAACTTAATTAAAATCAGAATGGTAGAGGAGACATTACAACACATGCCACCAAGAAAAAGGATCATAAGAGACTAATATGAACATTGAAATGACAACAAATTTAATAACCTTTTGGAATTGACACTTTCTATAACCATACAAGATATGAAGTCTAAATTATAAAGAATAATTTCAAATGAACATAGTTTCCTTAACTAATAATCAGATCATAATTAAAATGTTCTCTTCCTATAAAATTACATTCTCTAAATCGTAGATTGTTTCAAGTATCCTGCTAAATAATTTGCTCTTTTCCCAAAATATGCACAAACTTGCTTTTGCTACATACATGTTTTAAACTTATATCTTTATATAATTTATGTATTATCATATTTTTATTTTATTATTTTTATAGAAGTAATGTTTATTTACAACACTGTGTATGATTCAGACTTCTTCAGATGTATACTATCAGTAGATGACTGTCTCTATAATTAAAACAACTATTTTAATTTTAAAAGTCAACTAGTTTTTTGAGTACAAAAATTATATTTTATATTGTTTTAGTTGCTCTTTGTACTCAGAATGAGTGTAAATGATATTTTCATGTGTATATTAGTTATATTTTTTTAATAAAAATGCACTTGGGGCTGGTCTCTTCTTACCCATTTCCATAGGGAACTTAGCATTTTACAGTTCATTTTTTATGATATTTTATGTTAAAGATAACAGTTATTTTCATATATGATGATTGCATAGATATTGTCAATTTCATGTTTCATAATTTTATTTGTGAAAATAAATATTTAGTTAGAAGAAAAAATCATGGGGAATTTTCCTTCTTATATATAAAACAAAGGTATAAAATTGTATTAACAATTCCATCGTGTTTGAATTATTATATATAGAGATAGAATGGTTAACGAAAAGGAAAAGGTGGCAAAGAAACCTCCATAAATGTGAGTGTATTAGGGCCTCCCCCGTGGCGCAGCGGTTGAGCGCTGGGTTGCAAAGCTGCCCGCGGCCTCTGCGGCGCCAGTTCAATCCCCTGCTGCTCCCCGGCTGCTCCCCAGCCACCGGAGGAGGGTCCCACATGGCGCACAGACCTCTCCTAACGCCCGCTGCTCCCCTCAGCAGTGTACTTCGGTCCTTCTGCCTGCTCTGCTCCCCGCTCTGGCTCTGGTGAATTCTCTCACCCTCCCGTGCTTCTGACTGTACCCAGTGCATGTATAAACAAAACAAACAAACAAACAAACAAATAAATAAATAAAACATGCCTCTATTAAAAAAAATTAAAAAATGTGAGTGTATTAACTATATAAACCTTTAAAATATATTTTTCTAGTAATAACTAAGCATATTTTTATTTTATTAGCTGCTCCAACAGTGCAAACAGAAATTAATATTTTCTGAGACATTAAAAATAAAGAGTATCCTAGCTTTCACCACTAGATCATAAAAACTACGTAATTTAAAATTTATTTTACATTTATAGTTTAACATAAAGATTGCAATCAATAGAATCATGGAACAGAGAAAATTCATAATCACTCTTGTCATTAATAATCCACAGTAACTTTTCAGGTGCTGGACTCTTTTGCCATCTGTCTGTATTTTTTCAACTCTCAGTTAAAACTTTGGGGAAAGCACTTTTCTCCTAAATCTCTTATTTAAAATATGTAAATGATTATAAAACAAACTTAAAAAAATTCAATCATGCAATCCAATTAACAAAATTATACATTTTAAATTTTTCTTATTAATTTTATTGTTTAAATACATTTTGTTTCTTTTCTTTGAAATGGTAATATCAAATAATCATCTTCCTCATCTGTTTTCATGACTAAGTCAAGACATTTCAAATATTCCACAATATTACTAGTATAGAGAAATACATTCACATTTATGATTTAGTGGTGATTTCTTCAAGTAACTTCATCCTTAGGTTCACTGAATGGTTAAGTAACAGAAATATCCAATGGTTCCATTTTGTCTTCCAAGCAAGTAACACAGAAATGATATGTGATGGCCATATGAAGGAATATGGGGGATTTCACTATGAATGGGCTTCTATTGTTGGGATTTTCTGCCACAGCTGAGCTAGAGCTCATCCACGCTTCTCTGTTCTTAGTCTTATATGTGGTGGCTTTAGCGGGAAATCTCCTCATTATCACTGCAACTTCCATGGACAGTAGTCTCGACTCCCCCATGTATTTCTTCCTGAAACATCTCTCCTTTCTGGAACTTTGCTACATTTCCGTGACTGTGCCAAGGTCCATGTACAACGCTTTCACACAGAGTGGCTACATTTCCCTCGGGGAATGCATAGTGCAGTGTTTTGCTTTCATTCTCTTTGCGGTTGCTGAGATGTCCATGCTCACAGTGATGTCCTACGACCGCTATGTGGCCATCTGCCTTCCATTGCGCTACGAAATCATCCTGGATGTCCGTACCTGTGTTCACGTGGTGATAGGCGTCTGGATCAGTGCAGTCGTTCCTGGAACCATGCACACAGCTGGCACTTTTTCCATGCACTTCTGTGGTTCCCAAATCATTCACCAGTTCTTCTGTGACATCCCCCAGCTCCTGAAACTCTCTTGTTCTAATGAGTATATAAAAGAGGTGGGGGTCTCTTGCTTTGTAGTGATTATGGTCTTTCTTTGTGTTTTCTTAATTGTAATGTCCTACATCCAGATATTCTCTACTGTGCTGAGGATGCCATCTGCTGAGGGCAGAGCTAAGGCCTTTTCCACTTGCCTTCCCCACCTCGCTGTGGTCATTTTATTTATTTCAACAAGCGTCTTTGAGTTTCTCAAGCCACCTTCTGACTCTTCAAGTGCACTGGACATTTTGCTCACTATTATGTACACAGTCGTGCCTCCAACACTCAACCCAATGATCTATAGCCTGAGAAATCAAGCCATAATGGCAGCCATAAGGAAGGTTTTTCAAAGGAGAAAATCTAACCTCTTTTGTTGAGGACATTCTGTTCATTTTTTTGGGGTGAGAAGTTCAAAATATATTGGGAAAACTCTTGGCTTAAATAAATTGTGATGAAAGAAATTAAATAAGTTTATGAAAGAATTAAGATTGAGGACAGCATAGCAACAATCACTAGATAGCTCTGGAAAAGCTGCACAAACTTTGAGTTTCTTTTTATATTATATATATATATATATATAAATATATTATATGATCCTCTTTTTTGTACAATGTATGCTTTCTCCTCTCAGGTGCAGTCCCTGTAAAAGTCCCACCACCAATTCACCTGTGACCATCACCATAGTCCATTGCGCTCTTCCCACATTTGTTTTGATATATTTCCCTCCCCCTACCCTGCAGAATGTCTCAGATTTATAACTGTCTGTTGATTATGATTTTTAATTTATCATAATTTTTTTCCTGATCACTTTTATGGTTTATCTACATTCCTCCTATAACTGGCTTCTTGATAGGACTTTATATAATTTGCAAGGGAAACATTTAAAGGACTTGGTGGGGGGTTGTCTGGTTTATGTATTACCTGATATTTTCTGTGCTTTGAGAAAAACAGGAGAAGTTGTTAATATTTATCCTATTTAGAGCATGCTCTACATAGAACTGGGAGTTTTAGCTTTTCCCTAATCCTTGAACTCTGTCTTTCTTTGAAGTTAGTGATTTGTCTTGAGGCAGCAATTTCCAAAATGCTGATTTATCTCCAAGAACATTTTTCTTGGCACAATATATTCAGGACCAGACCAGTTTTCTCTTCACTCATGACTTGCATCCTTCAGTTAGGAATCGGGAGTGGGAGGACCTAAACTGTTATCTGTGATTAACCAAGGGGCAACCAGGAATTTAGATCTAAATTGAGAAATGAGAATAGGGAAAATTGTCAAATCATACTAACAACAGCTCTATGAAAATTACCTTCACAAATAAAGTAGATTGCTATCTCACCCCACAAAACCAGGTGTTAGAAAAACATTTCCATTATTTTAAAGAAGCTAATGTACTCTCTTCCCTGATCATTTCTGTTAGGATGATGGAATACAGTAAATATGAGATTATTTTCTCATTTTTCCTGAATTACACTGCAGCTAGGATATCACAAGGTATCTCTGCATTGATGAGAAACACCAGACTTTCAGACCCACTGGCCATGCAGAGCTCCACTGAGGCTCTATCAATTTTACAGCTTTGAAGAACAATACACTGAGGTCACTGCAATAATCTCTTCACCTCATTTCTTTGCCTCTTAAATTACATGGATTAATTACCACTCAAGTGTGATAAATGTATAAATAACACAATAATCTTTGAGTTGCTCAGAAATACATATTCTAAAACATTAAAATGTCTTAAGGAAATAATGACAATATTAATTGCATTATTATATGTTAACAAAAAGAATAGATATATTTGAAAATTGTTATGATATATAATGGTAATGATCAGAACATAAAATATTAATGATGATTCATCATCTAATACCCCTAGTAAAGACAGAATCAGTGAACCAAAAGGCAACATCATGAAAAAGAGATTGAATCATAAATGTTAGAAAAGGAGAGTCTAACATGGGCTTATGAAAGTTCCTGAACACCATTTCCATCTGTGTCTCCGTGCTCTAAGGCAAGAACAATAGACAATATTGAATTTTTCCACCAGAGTTAATAGAAATTTAAATATTTGTCTTAAGATACAAAAATTCACTGATATATGTAAAATGATTTCAAAATCATAGTATCTTATTATAAATATAAAATAACAAAGACAAAAATGTTAATAATCATTAAAATTTTACTGTTTTATTCTTTGCTTCAATAATCCACTGTAAAATTATTTTTTGCAAAAGTTGTGAAGTAGAGGTTTTGATTTCTTTTAGTCAAATGCTGTCTCATGGATTCTGAATCTTTAAATGAGAAATCATGTCCTGTCAGTGTCATCAATTTCGGTATCGTCAATTAAGAAATTTTGTTTCCTAATGAATTTCACCGGTGTTTTGTTAAGTGCTAGAATATATGTGTGAGTTTCTAATCTGTTGTAGTGATATAGGGGTTCATGTTTCTAGTATCAGCTGCTAATAACAGCAATTTCACAGTATGTAGTATATTAAGACTCTTAAGTTTTCCTACTCTGTTTTCCAAATTGTCTTTGGTTCCCTAGAGGCTTTCTATATCCTTACCAGCTTTAGAATCAGATTACCAATTGTAAATGTTAAATTTATATATTAAGCAGGAAAATAAAATTTTCATATCTTCCATCCATGACCAGAATATTTTTTGTGTTTGCTTATGTAATTAGTAATTCTATTCCATTATATAGTTTTTAGTGTAATGGATTTGTACAAATTTTTAAAAAAATATTCAAATCCATTTTTTTAATGGACACAGTATTCCTTTCTAACCTGAAGATTTCAGGCATACATGATTAAAAATCTATTAAAAATCTACTTGTACATATACCAGAATAAGTTCAGCACTAAATGTCCAATTCTGTCCTCCATGAAACTGACACATTTTACCTGCATCACCCATTCCTCTTCCCCTTTCTTCTGGTAACCACTACTTGCTCCAAAAGTTTATTTTTTTGTTGTATTTAGTTAATTCCTTAGTTTTCTTTCTATATAACACATGAGCAAAATCATATGTTGCTTTACTTTGACTTATTTCACTAAATGCAATAACCTAAGGCTCATGAGGTTGTGACAAACGAGATAATTTCAAACGTTTTAGACCGGTAGTTTCCATCCTGTATATCTACCACATCTTATTTAGTCATCATTCTTTGATAAACACTTATGTTGTTTCTACCTCTTTGCTGGTATAAATAGTGTTGTGATGAGCATGAAGATGAATCTACCTTTCAAAATTACTGGTTTCATATTCTTTGAATGTAAGCCAAGGGTGAAATTAACAGATCACACAATAGATTATTTTTAATTTTGAGACATCTCTGTCTTATCTCTATGGTAGTTGCTTCAATTTACAGGATATGAAGAGTTCCTTTTCTCCCTCTTCTCTAGCATATGTGCCTTCTTGTCTTCTGGATAATAGCCTCTCACAAGTTTGAGGTGAGGTATGATTGTGGTTTTGATGTACATATCCTACAATAAAAGAATCGGACATCTTTTCCTGAGACAGTTGGCTATCTGTCATCTGCAGTAAGAGCCTATTCAGACCCTCTTTCCATTTTTAATAGAGCTGTTTCTTAATATTGAATGGTATGAGTTATCTCTTATTAGTGGTCATCATTTTCATCTATTGATGGTTTCCTTCACTGTGTAGAAGCTCTTTAGTTAGATGTAGTCCCCTTTGTTTATTTTTGTGTTTGTTTCCCTTGATGTTGGAGTCCAATCCTCAGGGTCATCTCTAAGGCTAATCTCAATAAACTTCTTGCTTCTGTTTTCTCCCATGTATTTTGTTGTTTCAAGTTTTCACTAAAGTACATGTCAATGAACTTATAGTCTGTATTTTTTCCTCATGTTTTAGGTCATACCTTCAAGGTTTTAATCCACTTTCAATATGTTTTTGTAATAGGGTGAAATTCCAGGTAACTGGGTATAATGATTAAATCAACTCATCAGAAAAATACTCTGTAGGAACAACAAAAGTAATTACAAGTTTTGGTCCCAGGGTATTGCCCAGGAACACCAATACCCACAGCATCAGACTCTCTGCTTGTGCCAAAATGACATCATAGCCTAACCTCCAGGGGCCAAAGAAGGGTTGAAATGGACTTATTAATCTGTCAAGTTCAGAATTTTCTGAATGTGACTGAAGTCAGAGATCAGGACTTTGAACTAAATGTCAGCTGCCCACATTGGCAGCTTCTTTTTCAGTTAAGGGAAGTTCTTGAATATGGTCTGGTGAGTTTCCTTAGGTTCTAAAAAGATTAATTACTCAGAATAATGAAAAGCCTATAAATGACTGGTTTTGGGTGGGTGAGCGATGACACTCTGATATTTAACTTGTAAAATAAGAAATATAATGTGTGATCTATGATAATTTACATGAAAATTATAGATCTGGGAGAGAACCTTTCAAACTCCTTGCTTTCCAGAAACATTTAGTGGAGTGCAGTTCCCACCTCCCTAGCAATACCTTTCATGATGTAGTCATCTTAGAAATAATGCATTGTGTATGTGTGTTGGGATGACACTCTGATACTCCTTGTATTCATATTATTTGTTGACTCTTATGATTGCCAATTATAAGTGATAAGAGGTGCTTCCACATCAGAAATAACAGATAAATTGTTCATTTATCATACAAATATAAAACTGTGGGAGTTAAACAAATTAGTGAGAACAAAGTGACTACATATTCCATCCTCACAAAGTAAGGATCAAATGGAAATGATAAAGATTGAGAGATTATGATAAGTGACCAAACTTCTTTTGTAACATTAAAGTAGCCTTATGATTTTTTTCTAATCCTCAGGGAAAGTTCTGAAGTAGAGATAATTTAGAAAAAATTCTGGGAAGGACATGTTAATGGCCAAATTTTTAGAAATGTAAGGAAAAAGACTTTCAAGGAGAATAGCAAGTAAAAATCATTATATGTACCTCACTTTATACATTGAACAAAAACTTTATTATATTTTGAAAACATTTTATCCATATAAAGTTTAAAAATTAATGTTTAAAAAAGTGAATATTCACCAAACACTATTATATATTGTTAGATTTTGAGTGCCCCCTGTGAAATAAGACAGATAATAAGCTGGAAGAAGTAAAATTTTAAATCTGTATTGAATTGATCACTTTCATAGAAGAAGAAAAATCTTCATCTTCTTCTTAAAGTCACAGCTCATGAGGAAAGAAAATTATCTTGATAGTAATACCTAAAAACCAACAAAAACAGACATTTCAAGCATTTTGTTTTCCACTGCTTTTCTCTTGGTATCAAAGACAGTTATGGTTATAGTATATTAATTACTAGTTAGATATTTATATTCCATAATGTGACATTTCTTTATACACACACACACACAGAGACAATTGGATCAATATATAAATTATATACATATATGTGTGTATACACACACGCACACACACACACATATATATATATATATATATTATGTTGAAAATAATTGTGTAGTTCTTGTCCTGGCAGAAAAGACAAAGTTTCAAAGATGAAAAAAAAAAAAAGGTACATAATTCTACTATATGGCCACTGTATAAATTATTAACAATAGTTGATTTATATTAAGTAAAAGACCGATGAAAATACTTCTAGGTATATCAAGCAATATTTTCATGTAAGGAATATACCATTTTTGTTGTTCCATAAAGAAAAATAAGCAACTTTCTCCCAGATACACAGAAATAGAAGTTCTTGGAGCCTCCAGAAACCTCACCTGGTAAGTTTCAGTTACAAGAGATGATGGATGAGGAAAGGTGTCATTAGATGTCTAGAATTGTCAGGTATAGTCTTTAAAGTCTCTCTTCAATATTTTTAAATATAATGTTACTTGGTTTAATTTAACAGTATTTTCATATTTCTGTGTAATACACACAAAGACACACACATACACCCAAAAACCCCTATCCCACACATACATACACGGAACTAAATTTTAAATAAGTTTTACTTGGTGTTGCAGAGGACTCACTCATTATCTCCAATTCTTTGCTATCAAAATATTATCTTGAAAAATCATTCAGTTGTATTTAAAATTTCTCAATGGTTTTGCTGCATCACTAATTTTAAATGGATGTAGTTTTCTAAGAACATTATTAATGTGAGTGTATGGACAGAAAAAAATTAATACAAATGAACAATGTATATTCTATACCTCTAACAATAAAATTATATGTTTAAAATATCTTATTAATTATATTGTGTACATTCATTTCTCCTTGTCTTTGATTGAAATGAGCAAATCCAAAAATTAGAATCTTATTTACCCATATTTCCATAAATGAATCAAAGCATTTAAAAATATCATGGGATAAGGGGCCTCCCTGGTGGCACAGGTGGTTGAGCGCAGCACTGTGAGGTTGTCTGCAGCCTCTGCAGCGCGGGTTTGATCCCAGCCAGGCAGAGAGAAACCCACATGGCGTGGCAGACCTCTCCTGTCTCTCCCTCTGCTCCCCTCAGCAGTGTATTTTGTCAGTCTGCCTATGCTGTTTCCTGCTTTGTCTCTGGTGAATCCTCTTACCCTCCTGCACATCTGGCCTGTACCCCTGTTCTTGTATAACTAAATAAGTCTGAAAAAAATAAAAATTTCATGATACAATTTCTTTGTATACCAAACTACTGGACATATGTGATGAAGCGTAATTTCCACAAATGGCTACTTGCCCAACTTGACTGAACCCAAGGTAAGTTAGTAAGTTATGTAACTTTCCATTTTCTTTCATGGATCCCAACTTGTCTTGCAGTCACCATCATTGGGAAATTAAAAAGGACTATGGCTAATTTCACTATGAGT
This sequence comes from Talpa europaea, assembly GCF_964194135.1. Taxonomy (NCBI): domain Eukaryota; kingdom Metazoa; phylum Chordata; class Mammalia; order Eulipotyphla; family Talpidae; genus Talpa; species Talpa europaea. Next base: position 135,300,228 of record NC_140068.1, read on the forward strand.
GGATTTCTTCTGACGGGATTTTCTGTCAAGCCTGGACAGGAAATCACTTGCTTCTCTGTTCTTAGTCATATACATGGTGTTGGTAACTGGTAATATCCTCATTATCACCGTAACTTCCATGGATAATAGCCTCCACTCACCCATGTTTTTCTTCCTGAAATATCTCTCCTTCCTGGATCTGTGCCAAGGTCCGTTTATACCTCTTTCATGCATAATGACTGCATTTCCCTTGAGGAATGTATAGTGCAGTGCTTTGCTTTCACTCTTTCTGCTATGGCTGAGATGTCTTTGCTCACAGTGATGTCTTATGATCGCTACGTGGCCATCTGCTTTCCACTGTGCTATGAAATCAGCATGGATGTGCGCACCTGTGTTCTAGGAGTCTTAAGTGTCTGGATCAGTGCGGTCATTTCTGGAACCATGCACACAGCTGCCACTTTCTCCATTCACTTTTGTGGATCCCATATCATTCACCAGTTCTTCTGTGACATCCCCCAGCTCCTGAAACTCTCTTGTTCAAATGAGTATATCAGCGAGTTTGGGGTCAGTGCATTAATGTCTTTTGTGGCCTTTCTTTGTATCACCTTTATTGGCCACTCCTACATGCAGATATTCTCTACTGTGCTGAGGATGTCATCTGCTAAAGGCAGAGCTAAGGCCTTTTCCACTTGCCTTCCCCACCTCGCTGTTGTCATTTTATTCATTTCAAGAGGCGTCTTTGAGTTACTCAAGCCACCGTCTGACTCTCCAAGTGCACTGGACATTTTGCTCACTATTGTGTACACAGTTGTGCCCCAACACTCAACCCAGTGATCTACAGATTGAGAAATCAAGCCATGAAGGCAGCTCTAAGAAAGGTTTTCCAAAGAGGAAAAGCTGACATCTTTTGTTGAGGCCCATTTTTAAATTCTGGTTGAGAGACAAGTTGAATATTTATTGGGAAAACTGTTGGCTTTAATAAGTCCAGATAAGTGAAAGTTGAGTTTATGATAGACTCTAAACTGAGAACTCATGTCTGGGAATAACTTCCAGATAATTCTGGAAAATCTGCTAGAACTTTGTACTCTCAAGAAAATTTTAAATAATTTGTAAGGAAACATTTCAAGATATGGACAGGGGCCCATCTTGTGTATTTATGTGATGTCTTATGTGATTTCAACTGTGAGAGCTGGAAGTTTTAACCCTGCAGTAAACATGAAGGTTTTGTTTTTTCCGAAGTTACTGATTTTTCCAAGGCAGCAGTATCTAAAATGATTTTTCACAGGAAACATTTTCCTGGGCTCAGTTTCTTCAGTACCAGCCCCAACTATATCTTAATTTTTCACTTTTGGGATGAGGGACACAGTACCCACTAGCATAAGTTTGGTTAGCCAAACACAGTACTGTCAAGCAAAAATAAAGCTAACAAGAAATGAGCATAAGGAATGTTGTCATATTAGAGTTTTGTCATAAATGTGGGCTCTCTGAGTAACAGCACTATTGATACAATAGCTCTGTAAACATTACTCCTCCAATATAATAGAACAATCAGTCTCTCAGCCCCCACTGGCTCATCTAAGGCTCTATGACTCTCACAGATCTCCTTGAGCCATGTGCTGAGGTCACTCTGCAAACATCTCATTATGCCATATATTTGCCTCTATAAAGTTGAAATGGCTCAACTGCCATGCATTTGGGAGGAATGTTTAAATAAGCTATGAGTGCCTCAGATATGCATGCAATTAAATGTTAGAATACAAAGAACTATAAATATTATTAATAACATCAATGCTAACAGAAATTAATATATTTGAGAAACAGTGGAAAAGTACATATATGAGCATAATGTGAAGTGTTCAGAGTTTAAAAATCAATGCAGGCATTAATCAACACATCATGTTCCATTAATTCTGATGGAATGACAGAATTAGTGAACTGAAAGATAAGTTTTCAAATGTAAAAATAATATATTTCACCAAATGAGCAAATGAAGCAGTGATAAAGCATCATGAGAAAGAGATTGAATCATAAATGACAGCAAAGGAGAATCTAACATTGACTTATAAAAGTTCCCAAACACAGTTTGATGATCTTCCATGCTTTGAAGGCATGCACAAAAGACAATATTATAAAAAATAATTTATGTTTGTTGATTTTGATATTTTCTTTCTTATAGTTATTCTTTTTCCTGGTCCCTTATTTAAGTTTTCTAGATTTCTGCTATGAGTGAGACCATCCGGTATTTTTCTTTTTCTTTCTGGCTTATTTCGCTGAGCATGATCCCTTCCAGCTTAATCCATGTTGCTGCAAATTGCATGAGTTTATCTTTTTTGATTGCTGAGGAATATTCCATTGTGTATATGTACCACATCTTCTTGATCCAGTCATCTATTTTTGGACATTTAGGTTGTTTCCAAAGCTTAGCTATTGTAAATAGTGCTGCGATAAACATAGGTGTGCAGGTGATCTTTGGAATTGAAGTTTCTGTGTCCTCTGGGTAAATACCGAGGAGTGGAATTGCTGGATCATATGGAAGCTCTATGTTTAGTAGGTCCAGAAATCTCCACACAGCTCTCCATAGTGGTTGGACCAGTTTGCACTCCCACCAACAGTGCAGGAGAGTTATATATGATTATATTTATGGATAAATTTATGATTAAATATATTTATGATTAAACATATAATTTGTATATCTTTACCTATTTCTATAATTTCCATTGTAACCGAGTTGTATTTGTGAGCATGTGGGTGTGTAAAAGTGACTTTGTCACTTTATGGCTTATAAATATCTAGTTAACACAATATTTTGTAGCCAAAAAGTCTGTGATTCTAAGTATGAAATAGGAAAAATTAAGGACTTGAAATGTCTTTTTTGTTGGTTCTTAGATATTATTAGAAGATTTCGGGCTTCCTCGGTGGCGCAGCAGTTGAGTGCTGGGTTGCGAAGCTGCCCACAGCCTCTACAGCACGCTGGTTCGATCCCTGGCTGCTCCCAGCCACCGGAGGAGGGTCCCACATGGCGCGCGGACCTCTCCTGCCGCCCGCTGCTCCCCTCAGCAGTGTACTTCGGTCCTTCTGCGTGCTCTGCTGCCCGCACTGGCTCTGGTGAATTCTCTCAGCCTCCCACGCTTCTGACTGTACCCAGTGCATGTATAAATAAATAAATCTTTGGAAAAAAAAAAGAATATTTCTTTGTCTTTTTTTAAATTATATCACTTTAAGGCAATAAGATGGTCAATTTTCTTCTTCAATGAAATCTTTATCAGTGATGATCCAGAAACTTTTAGATTTTTAATTCTACTATTTCATTGTCTCCAAATTTTTCGTATAAAAGGAGGCATTCAAGATCGAACATCTCTTGGGCCTTCCCTGGTGGTGCAGTAGTTGAGCGCTGGGCTGCGAAGCTGCCTGCAGCCTCTGAAGCACCTGTTCAATCCCCTGCCGCTGGGATCCATATGGCATGGCAGACCTCTCCTGCCATGCCCGCTGCTCCCCTCAGCACTGTATTTCATCACTCTGCCTGTTCTGCTCTCTGCTCTGGCTCTGGTGAATTCTCTCACCCTCCTGTGCTTCTGACTGTACCCAGTGCTTGTATAAATAAATAAATAAATCTTTAAAAAAAAAAGATTGAGCATCTCTATTACACTTGCATGTGGATAATAATGTTTATAAGCAATGTTTAATGTTAAGATGAATGTAAAGTTTTTAAAATATAACAAAATCTTTGCTAAGTGTGTAAACATATATGTAATTATTTTTCCAGTTATTTTCACTCTTTTTTTTTCTATATTTCTAAAACTATTCAATTTTGTATACTTCAGAATTTCCCTCTAAGAATAAAAATAAATCAGAAAGCTGGGTGACTGGTTACAACAAGAAGCAAATCTCTTATTATGATCTTTCAGTCTTTATCTATGGTTTCTTTTTGATGTTTTCTCTGTGAAGATGGAAAACATGATTGTTTTGTTACCCTTGAGGTAGTTGATCTATTCTTAATTTTAAAATTCTTTAACAGGGTCCTGCCTGGTCATGCAAGGGGTTAAGCACAGCACTATGAAGCTATCCACAGCCTCTGCAGCATGAGTTTTATCCCCAGGCGGTCAGGGAGCAACCCACATGGCGAAGCAGACCTCTTCTGTCTCACCTGCTGTATTTCAGTCAGTCAGTCAGTTCTGTTCCCCACTCTGTCTCTGGAGAATCCTCTCACCCACCCTGCATCTCCGGCCTGTACCCCAGCTCTTGTATGCAGAAATAAATAAATTCAAAAAACAAATTAAAAAAAATCTTTAACATACTGAACAGTTTTTCCGTAATTTCTGATGTGGAAGGCATCTCCCAGCTCATACTAGTCACTATTATAAGATCCAAATATACAAGGAAGATTCATGCTTATTTCCTTCTCATGACTGTTACAGAAAGTCTTTTCTATAGAGGGGGGAATTGCACTCCACAAAATGTTTCCGGAATGGAAGGAATTTACACTGTCGTCTCCTGATTTCCATTAAAATAATCATAGCTCATACATTATTATTTCTTATTAAACAAGCTGAATGACAGTGGCTGTTTCTCTCACCCCCTCAAAACCAGTAATTTATGGGCTTTCCATTATTCTGTGTAATTTATATTTTTATAAAAACTGGGGAAACTCACCAGAGCATAGTCAAGGACATTTTCTCTCAACAGGAGAAAACGCTGTCAGTGTGAGAGCTGACACTTACTTCGATCTCTGCATTTCAATCAGTCACAAAAATGTGACCTTTGTAGAAAAAAGTCAGCCCATTTCAATTCTTCTTTGGCCACTGGAGGTTAGACTATGACATCTCTTTGAGACAAACAGAGTTTTGGTGCCCTGGGCATTTGGTGTCCTTGGTAAATATCCTGGGGCCAAAAATGCAATTACATTGATTATTCCTGCAGAGTATTTTTCTGTTGATGTGACTTAATGATTATACCTTGCTACCTGGAATTTCAGCTTATTTATGTCTTTTGAATAGATTCTTTAGCAATATTATAATTTGTGTTATATTCTGTACTACAAACAGACATTTTAATTCTAATATTATGTTAACAAGTCATTAATTTAATTCACATCTAGATAATATTATAAAGTCTAATTGGCATTTACATTATCTGAAAAAGGGTAAATACCAACAGATTACTGCCAAAGAAGCAAATAATCTACCCCTAATTTTATACCACTGAATTCAAGTTTAATTTCATTTTGAGTCAGAAGTATCAAATAACCATTTTTTTAAAAAACCTATGTGAGGGGGGAGGACTATGGCTTGTCTATTAAGAAAGTTTATTATGGAAATAAATTCATCATTTCAATGTTAAGCCCCAATACAACTGTTGACACTATGCGTTGCATTATTACACAGTATGTCTTTATCCAAGGCTATCATTTCACAAATGTTACCTTTTCTAATTCTAAAAATGCCCAAAATAGATTTCAGGTGGTTTTCATGAAAAATCTCTCTTAAACACAATTTTCCAATCAAATATCAATACATTTAATTCCAATTAAATATTGGTACATTTAAATCACTATTAATAATATGATTATACATTTCTGGCATTTTCATTTGTTTTTATTTTATTTTTTTAAGATTCATTTATTTATGCATACACGACCTAGGCTATAGGCCAGAGATGTGGAGGGTGAGAGGATTCACCAGAGACAGAGTGGGGAACAGATCAGGCAGACTGACTGAAATACACTGCTGAGGGGATCAGCGGTTGAGACAGGCGAGGTCTGCTGTGCCATGTGAGTTGCTCCCTGGCCAGTGGGGATCCAAGTCTGAAATCATGCTGGACTGCTTCACAATGTGGTGTTTAACCCCTTGCACCATCAGGGAGGCCCTATTTTCATTTGTTTTTAATAGGCATAATGTGTTTATTAATCATGTGTTCCTTCTTTTATTGAATTTTAATGATATTTCTAATGTAACATTTTAAATTCTTAATGACTTTCACACTTAAGAGATAATTTTCTTGGTAGTTTTTTCTTGTCTCCTGTCACTAAATGCAAGGTGTCATTTTTTGTCAACTCTATTCCAGCTCTGAAACAAGAGTTAGACCTTGAAGCTTCTGGTTATAAAACCCTGCAGGTTGAGGACTCCCTCTGATGGGACAGCCTCTACTCACACCAATTGAACATCATGCCTCCTGTGCTTCCGAGTTACTAGCTGCTATTTGGTAACTCCAATTCTTTCCATACAATAATTTTCTAGAGTGATGTATAGACCTCAGGAATATGCATTTTTTACTACTGCTGGTGTATTTATTTATTTTTTAAAGATTTATTTATTTATGCATACAAGAATTGGGGTGCAGACCAGAGATGTGGGGGGGGTAAGAGGATTCACCAGAGACAGAGGGGGAATATAACAGGCAGATTGACTGAAATACACTGCTGAGGGGAGCAGTGGGAGAGAAAGGAGAGGTCTGCAGCTCCATGTGGGTAGCTCTCCAGGGATCAAACTCATGCTGCAGTGGCTGTGAATATCTTCATAGGTTGTGTCTTAACCCCTTGAGGGAAGCCCTATTGCTGGAAGATTTATAAAGAACACAAATAAGAAACATGGAAATGATGCAGGGTTAGGTTTGGGAGGAAGAGTAGAATTTCCTTTTCCTCTTTACACACCACCTTCCCAGCACCAGCTTGGGCTCAACAAAGAACTCCTTGAACCCCATTGTTGAAAATCACTGGTGGAGTGAGAATGGCACATATTAAAAAAACTAGCAACAACAAATGTTGGCGAGGGTGTGGAGAAAAAGGAACTCTCCTGCACTGCTGGTGGGAGTGCAAACTGGTCCAACCACTATGGAGAGCTGTGTGGAGATTTCTGGACCTACTAAACATTGAGCTTCCATAGGATCCAGCAATTCCACTCCTAGGTATTTACCCAAAGGACACAGAAACATCAATTCCAAAGAGCACCTGCACCCCTACGTTTATAGCAGCACTATTTACAATAGCTAAGCTTTGGAAACAGCCCAAATGCCCAAAAATAGATGACTGGATCAAGAAGATGTGGTACATATACACCATGGAATATTACTCAGCATTCAAAAAAGATAAGCACATGCAATTTGCAGCAACATGGATGGCGCTGGAAGGGATCATGCTCAGCAAAATAAACCAAAAAGAAAAAGAAAAATACTGGATGGTCTCACTCATAGCAGGAATCTAGAAAACTTAAATAAGGGACCAGGAAAATGAATAACTATAAGAAAGTGAAAATCAGAATCAACAAAAAACTATGAAACAGAGACACTTTTGGGGGGGATGGGGGCGGGAGGGGAGGGATTGGGATCAGAAAGGGGGAGTTGCAATTGTATGGGGAATATAAAAATAAAATTTATTATTTAAAAAAAAAAAAAGAAAATCACTGGTGGTTGCAATAGATAGACAAGATTGATTACAATATCTCTCTCCTCTTCAGAGGTGAGGGATGGGGCAAATGTTTTAACCTTCTAATCACATGGTGGTTTCTCTGGAAACCTGAATTTACATAAGTTCCCACAATGCATCACATCATTACCATAAAGTCAAATATTATGAAAAGGAATTAATATGACTAAAAAGCTGTTCTGCTGAATCCCATTACTCAAGGGTTTGGGAACTCTATGAAAGGAACTGCCAAAGATGAATAAGGAAAAATAAACTGAACATATCATTAAAAAGAAGAAATGTTAAATAATATTAAAATAATAACTAAGAGTTCTACAAATTTTCTGTAAAACACTGAGTTATATCTCCAGAAAACTCTATAATATCCAAGTTGGGTAAATACAAAAACTTCCACAAATAGAAACATTATGGTAAAAATGCTGACAAATAAAAGAAAACAATCTTGAAAGATGCAAAAAAAAAATACCTATGAGTTACAAGGGAAATAAAAGGATAGCAACTAACTTTTGTTTCATTTTATAAATGAAATTTGGACTAAATCTTTTTTTTTAAAATATTTATTTATTTATGCATACAAGATCTGGGGTATAGACCAGAGATGTGGGGGGTGAGAGGATTCACAAGACACAGAATGGGGAACAGAACTGGCAGATCGATGGAAGTATACTGCTGAGGGGAGCAGCGGGCAGACAGGAGAGGTCTGCTGCACCATGTGGGTCACCTACCTGGCCAGGGATAGGAATCATGCTGCAGAAGCTGTGGAGAGCTTCACAGTGCTGCATCTCAACCCCTTGCACCAGCAGAGCCCCCACCCCCACCCCGCAACTAACTTTTCTGCAGAAACATTGGTGGCAGACAATGGAATCTCATGCTCAGAATGCTGAAAGTATCTGTCAGAAATGACAGAAACTATCTTTCAAATAAGAATCCTATATTTAGCAAAACCATAAAATCTGAAGCTGAATAAAGACATTCCCAGGAAAACACATACTAGAGAATTGCTATCAAATTTATCTTACAAGAATCGTGAAAGGAAATTGATCAGCCTGAAAATTTATTGTCACACAGTTCTGAACATCAGTTCTAATTTAGGTATTCAAGATCAAAGAGTCAGTAAGGTTGGTTCTTTCTAAAGTCTATAAATGATTATTTTTCCATATCTCTTACCTAGTGTCTGGGGTTTGTAGGGAATTTTGGCTTTCCCTTAGCTTGTAGAAGAATCATGCCAATCTCTTTTTTTAAAGTAATGTCTCATGATATGATCTCTGTGTTCAAATTTACCCTTTTTATAAGGACACATATTCTATTGGATTAGTGTTTACTGGTCCAGTGTGACATCATCTTATCTTCACCATAACACCTATAATGACCATATTCCTAAACTCAATCATATACTGAGATGGTGTGGATGAAGACTTCACAATATGAATTTTGAGGGAACATAATTCTACCTAGAGTAAAAAGTAGAACACAATTCTACATAGAGTAACTGACTCTAGAAAGTAATTCAACTCACAATAAATCAAAGGACACAAGGACATTTATAGATACTTAACAATGTCAAAGTGAATATTTCTTCTCTCTTAACTACTTTAGGAAGCAATTGTATAAAACCAAATGTATATATTGCAATAATAAGTTGGGTTTAAAACATATGGGAGGAAATATATTCTGTAATAATAGCACTATAAAGGCAAGTGGAAATAAAATAGAATGAGATTAAGGAAATAATGGTAAATTGAATTGACAGGAACAAATGTAGAGAGCTATAAATGATAAGATAAATATAGCAAAAGATATACATGTAATAATGTTCTTCTTTTAATTATTTCAAAGACACATAACTATGTATACTGATATGTATGTATAACAGCATGATGTTGACTTTGTAATACTGACTATTATTATTATGTCATATATTATGTAATGTATGATTCATATATGTATTTATAGTCCCACATACACCTGTGTCACAAAGGAAGAATTTTTATTTCCATTAAGAAACAAATATGGGGCCTCCCTGGTGGTGCAGGCAGTTGAGCGCAGCACTGTGAAGCTGTCTGCAGCCTCTGCAGTGCCTGTTTGATCCCTACTGGCCGTGGAGATGTCCATGTGGTGTGGCAGACCTCTCCTGTCTTGCCCGCTGCTACCCCGAGCAGTGTATTTCATCAGTCTGCCTGTTCTGTTCCCCACTCTGTGTCTAGTGAATCCTCTCACCCTCCCACACATCTGGCCTGTACCCGGGTTTTTGTTTTAGAAAACAAAAAACAAAAAGCAAAGTGCTATTAAAAAAAGAAACATAAATATGTACATGGTAAGCCCACAACAATCTATTAAATGTGACATAAAAAGAAATATATATTTGGTCTTTTCCCCAAGCTGATGGGACAGAATTTCCAAACCCTTGTGATTGCCTGAGTGATCGGCTTGAGTGGAGCATCTTGTTATTCATAATAAGTCCCTTTCAAACATACTTGAATTTATGGTAATGCTTGACCCATATGGGCACTTAAGTAAATTCATGTTTTCAGATAATCCATCCTCTTAAAATGAGACAGTGATTGGAGATTGAGTTATTTGCTCAATAATTTAATCTTTATGTAGTTTATGTAAAGTGACCACCAATGGGCCTCCCTGGTGGTGCAGGGGTTAAGTCTTAGCTCTATTAAGGTATTGCCAGCCACTGCAGCATGAGCTTGATCCCCAGCCAGGGAGCTGACTCACATGGTGCAACAGATAGACAAGATTGATTAAAGTATCTCTCTTGTCTATCACTGCTCCCCAGTCTCTCTCTGGTGAATCCTTTCACACCCCCACACCTTTGGCATACACGCCAGTTCTTGGTGTATCTCACCCCAGTTCTTGTATGCATAAATAAATAAAACAAATCTTTAAAAAATGGGTAACCACCAGTGACCTTATATAAGGAGACTCAGGGAGTTTTTGGCTGTTGAACTCAAGGAGGTTCTGGGAAGGCAGTATGACAAAGAGGATGAGGAAATTCTGCTCTCCTTCCCAAATCTAGTCTTAAATATTGCATTTTCCTGAATTATGGTCTTTATAATAAGCCAGCAGTAGTAAGAAATGCACATTGCTGAGTTCTATGCACTGCTCTAGGAAATTATTGAACGTGAAGAAGTGGAGCTACCAAATAGTAGCTAGTAACTCAGAAGCACAGGAGGCCTGTCTGTAGAGGCAGTCTTGTGGGAGGCTGTGCTTATCTTGCAGTTTGATTCTATGACTGCTTTATGCACTGAAGTGTTGAGAAAAAAAGATGCCATGTATTTGGTGCCAATAGTGTGAGTAGACGAGCCCAAACCAACAAGGAAATAACTTTATAAAAGTGCAGAAGTCACTGAAAGTTTAAGATGCTACATTAGAACATATTCACAAAACTTCAATAAAAATATTCAGTAAGGAATGAAAGAAAAATAAAGACATGAGGCATATTAAAAACAAAGAAAAAGGGGCATCCCTAGTGGTGCAGGTGGTTGAGCGCAGCACTGTGAAGCTGTCCACAGCCTCTGCAGTGCCGGTTCGATCCCCGCCAGCCTCGGAGCAACCCACATGGCGAGCAGACCTCTCCTATCTCGCCCGCTGCTCCCCTCAGCAGTATATTTCATCAGTATGCCTGTTCTGTTCCCTGTTCTGTCTCTGGTGAATCTTCTCACCCTCCCGCGCATGTAGCCTGTACCCCGGTTCTTGTATAAATAAAATAAATCTTTAAAAAAAAAAGAAAAAAATGCCAGAATTATATAATCATGTTATCAAAAGCAACACAAATGTGTGGACAATTAAGTGGAAGATTGTATTAAAATAAGAGTTTCCATGGAAACTATCTGAATTCCATTTGTTCACTTTTAGTCTTGGAAAAGCTCAGATTTATGAAATGATAGGCTGTGAGGAAGACCTATTTATGATAATGCAATGCCAAGTGTCAACTATTCTAATTTGGGCTTAACATTGAAACAATGAGTTTACTTTCATAATAATTAAAATTGTCTAATAGACCATCATAGACTACACACATACAAGTTTTTAAAATATGGCTATTTGATACTTCCCAACTCAAAGTGAAATTAGATTGGCATTTAGGGGTGCAAGATTGGAAAATATTTCATTGTTTTGTTGGTAATAAACTATTGGTGTTCACCCCCATTTCAGATAATGGACATGACAGACATTTATACATTTATGTAACTATGAATTCAATTAGTGAATTATTAGTTCAATTCATAGAATTAAATGAGTTTTTTGTGTGTATTATTGAATCACATCATAAATCACAATATTTTTCATTAACTGGTCCAATAAACACAAATAAGCTGAAATGCCAGGTCACTAGGTATGATCATTAAATCAACTCAACAGGAAAATACTCGGTAGGAACAATCAATGTAATTGCATGTTTTGGCACCAAGATATTTACCAGGAACACCAAACACCCAATGCACCCAGACACTCTGTTCGTCCCAAAGAGATTTCACAGTCTAACCTCCAGTGGCCAAATGGACTTATTTTTTCTCCACAGTTCACATTGTTTTGAATGTGACTGATTTCAGAGATCACCACTTTGAGCTAAGTGTGAACTGCTCACTCTGACAGCTTCCCCTTCTATGGAAGGAATGTACTGCTGAATATGTTCTGGTGAGTGTCCTTGGGTTCTGAATGGAAGACAACACAGAATAACGGGATGCCATTAAGTTACTGATTTGAGTGGGTGAGGTACCCAGCCACTGCCATTGAGCTTGTAAAATATGCAATACCAGGTGTGAACTATGATTTTTTCAATGGAAATTAGTGATCTGGGAGAGAAAATTTTAAACTTCTTCCATTCTAAAGATAGTTTATGGGTGTGATTCCCACTCCTCTCTAGCATTGCCTTACTTTACATGACCATTGCAGAGGCAATTCAAATTTGATATATGATGGGATTTTGGCGTGTTATATTCCATTCCCTGTAGACACTGACTCTTATAATAGTCACTTATGGTAAATGGGAGATGCTTTATCTATTAGAGATCACAAACAAATTGTTCAACTATGGTGGAAAAATTTCAAACCAAAATGGATCAGACATTTTAATAACAATAAAATAACCAGATTTTACCCAACAAAATGAAGAGGAAAATGAAACCATAATGAAGACTGAGTAATTAGTAAGAATCATTAAATGTGTCTTAATACATTTAGCAAGACATTTGTTTTGTTTTAAAACATTATATCCATCTAAATATTAAAAACTGTGTAATAACATAACTACTCACCTAAAACTGTGTGACAGATTTGGATTTTGAATATCCCCTTTGTTTGCTATACAACTGCGATAAAGTTGGAGAAAATGAAATAGCAGAATTTAAAGACAAAATCAATGTAATCTTCTGCATCAACCATGAAAATAGGAATTTCATTGAGGAAGTGAAACACTGTTCTTAACCTCCTTAGTTAAAAGGACATTCATTAAAAAAAAGCCAAAAACTCTTGAAATAATCTTTAAGAACCAAGATAAGAGATCTTTCAAGTGCCTTAGTTTTTCTGTTTTTATATGCAGTATCACAGAAAATTATGGTAACACTGTATTAAATATTATTTAGATATTTATAACCCATAATGTGACAATATTATTTTTACATAACCAATGTGAACATGACAATTGGGATAATGTATACTTTATTTGTATATTTTTATATATAATCTATTCTTACATACAATTATATATATATTTTTCAAAATACAGAAAAGACATGAAAAGCTTTAAAGATGAAAGCAAAAAATTGCATTTACAAAATCAACTGGTAACTATAAACCAGGGACACACTACAGGGGTGGGGAGAAGGCAGTATAATTCAATCAAAGGTGGTGGGAATTTCATGGGGAATACAACTATGACGAAAATGCATACATTGTACAAAAATGAAAAACAATATAAAAATATATAAAATTTAAAAATTGCATTTTTTAAGTTTTTTTTTTGATTTATTTATTTATTTATACAAGCACTGGGTACAGTCAGAAGCGCGGAAGGGTGAGAGAATTCACTAGAGCCAGAGCAGGGAGCAGGACTGAAGTACACTGCTGAGGGGAGTAGCGGGCAGCAGGAGAGGGCGGCAGGAGAGGTCTGCGCGCCATGTGGGACCCTCCTCCGGTGGCCGGGGAGCAGCCATGGATCGAACCGGCGCTGCAGAGGCTGTGGGCAGCTTTGCAACCCAGCATTCACTTGCTGCACCACTGGGGAGGCCCTAAAAATTGCATTTAATTCCACTATATAACCACTGCATTAATTTTTGGCAATAGTATATTCAATTTAATGGAAAGACCAAACAAATTACTTCTGGGTAAATGAAGCAATATTTCCAGACAAGGAATGAATTTTTTGTTGTTGTTGTTGTATTTCATAACAGAAATAAAATTAACATTCTTCTAGGCACATAAAAATGGAAGTTTTGGGAGTCTCCAGAATCCTCACCTGGTAAATTGCATTTGCAAGCGAAAATGACTAGATGAATATATGTTTTATTACAATATCTAGAAATGCCAAGTATCATCTTCAAAATCTCCCTCAAAATAGTCTATAGTTCTTGGTATAATTTAATAGAAGTTTTATACTCCTGTGGAACACACACACACACACACCCAACCCCCCCCCAAACAAATTCTGAAGTTTTCTTGAGGAGTGCAAGGGACTGTCTCATCTAAGCCAACTCTTCTCTGTCCATTTCACAGTTAAACAATCTCCCAGTAAAATTATATAATTCCCTGCAAAAGCTAGGAGCATCCATCACACTCTCACCTTCTAGGTAAAGTACATCCATAGGGTTTGTGCAGAAAAATACAAAAGAGAATCGTTTTCCTTTATGTCTCTGTGTCAGGCTAACAAATTAAGCAAGAGATAAACACAAACATGCCCTCACCATTCGGACATAATTACTTTGTTAGTGTTTTATTCTCTTTATTCTCTGCTTATTCCATTCCTGTGTATTTTCATACCTTGAGAACATAAAGTGTTTATAATACATGCTATTCCTATGTCATCCAAATGGTGATAAGATCCACATGAGAAAAGATATTTCACAAAGATAATTTTGAGAACACCTAAAATATTATCATGAAAATAATGACTCAATTACATTTTTAGGATCTGTCAATTATTATTTTTTTTCCTGCTTGTAGGGGCAGGAAGGCACAGAGAGAGTTCTGGAGCCCTCGGTGACTTTTCAGGCTTTTATTGAGCTTTTTAAAAGGCAGGGGGGCCAGGGGTTGGGAAGCTGGCAGGCCTCCCAGCACCACTGCCCCCAAATCTTCACTCTTTCTGGGCTATCTGGTGTTCTCTAGTGGTGTCCGCGCTGTCGCTGGTTCTCAGCTGCTTCCACCACTGATACTCTTTCTGCGCTTCGCCTAATGCCACCCTTATAAGCCCCGTTTCTGCCCAGGTGTGCCCATCTATGCCCGCCCACACCCTACCCTAGGTGTCCGCCATCAGGCATGCAGGTAGGCCCGCAGGGATGCATCATCAGTGTCAGTGGTGGGAGGGAAGATAAAGCTTGATCACTTATCCTACACTGCCCCTGCGCTAATTTTAAATGAAAGTGGTTTCCTCAAAATTAATTATCAGTGGCCTCCCCTGGTGGTGCAGCAGGTTGAGCGCCGCGCTGTGAGGCTGTCCACAGCCTCTGCAGTGCCGGTTATATCCCTGCCAGCCGGCGAGAATCCTACATGGCTAAGCAGACCTCTCCTGTCCTGCCCGCTGCTCCCCTCAGCAGTGTATTTCATCAGTCTGCCTGTTCTGTTCCCCGCTTTGTCTCTGGTGAATCCTCTAGTCCTCCAGCGCATCTGGCCTGTACCCCAGCTCTCTATAAATAAATAAATAAATCTTAGAAAAACTAATTATCAGATAATGTAATTGAAAAACCACCCATATATAAAATTATGGGGCTCTCTTTCATCTGGGAGGCAAAATGACATCCAGACTAGGAAGACCCAAAACTTCCGGTCCTGTGAACAATTACCAGGGCCTCCTGGGGAAGTAAGGAAGCTCCCAGGAGGCCTGGAAATGCCTCCCAGCATCCCAGGATCAACTTTGACAAATACCACCCAGATTACTTAGGGAAAGTTGGCTGAGGCTTTACCTCTTAGAGAGGAATCAGAACTTCTGGCCAACTATCAACCTTGATGAATCTTATCACTGAGCAGACTCAAACTCAGGCAAACCTACCCAAAACAAGACTGGAGCTAAGGAGGGGGCGGGTGGGAATTGTATGGGGAATATAACCAAAATGAAAATGCATATAAACTGCACAAAAATGAAAATGATGTAAGAATTATATAAAATAAAACAATAATTAAAAAAAAATAGGTGGTTTATGTTGCAGACTTTTTCAAGTCTTCTGTTAAATAACTTGCTCTTCTCCAAAAAGTGTGTGTAAACTTGATGTTATTACTTACATCCTAGGTTCATTTTTTCTTTTTACGAAATACATATTGTAGCTATTTTTATATCATCCATTTTATTGAAATGACTGGTTTACAACACTGTATAAGATTTAGGGTTCAGACTCATACCTCCTCAGACATATGATACCAGTAGGGATCTTTCTTTGTAATTAATAGCAGTTAGTATTTTAATTTAAAAGATTACCTAATTTGGAGTGTTACAATATTATATTTCATAGTTGCTTCCATTTATTTACTAAGAATTATTTCAAATGATAATTTAATATGGATAATAGTTACATTATTTCCTTATAAAAATACACTGAAGTTCTGTCTGTACATTTCCTTTTCCTTTAGGAATACTATATTTCAGATCAATTTTTATGATGTATTATGCTAATAATAATGTTTATTTATACATCATTGTTATTGCATAGTCCTATCAACTTGGTGTTTCATAATGTTAACTTACTTATTGAAAATAAATGTTTAGTTAGAAGAAAAACCATAAGGATTTTTTCCTGTCATATATAAAACAAAATTATAAAACTGCAATATTAAATCCAGTAATGTTTCGGTGGTACATGAACAGATACAATGATTAAGAAGAAATCATAGCAGTTAGGAACATTTATTAATGTGTAAAATGAATAAGGTATTTTAATAAAGATCAAAAACTAATGTTTCATAGTCCAAAAAACAAGATTATATTTTTGAAAATATATTTTAATAACTTTATTATATATACTAATTTTTCCTTTAAGTAAAATGAGGAATACTCAAAGACATTATATTTCTTACCAATGTTATCATGACTGAGTGTCAATCATTTAAACTTTCTAAACATGTTTATTAGAATAGAGAGCTACTTTTACATTTATGATGAAGTGGTGATTTCTTCAAGTAACTTCAGCCTAACTTTGTTGAGTCCAAGGTAGTTTAGGAGGTTAAATAACAAGTTTCCAATGGTTCCATCTTCTGTTGCAGCCAACCTCAATAGGAAATTAAGAAAGACTATGGCCAATTTCAATATGAGTGGGTTTCTTCTGATGGGATTTTCTGCCAATCCTGAACTAGAACTCATCCATGCTTCTCTGTTCTTAGTCTTATACATAATGGCTTTAACTGGCAATATCCTCATTATCACCGCAGTTTCCATGGACAATAGTCTCCACTCACCCATGTATTTCTTCCTGAAACATCTCTCCTTCCTGGATCTGTGCTATATTTCTGTGACTGTGCCAAGGTCCATTTGCAACTCTTTCATGCATAATGGCTACATTTCCCTCTTGGAATGCATAGTACAGTGTTTTGCTTTCATTCTTTGTTCCTGTGCTGAGCTGTCCATGCTCACTGTGATGTCTTATGATCGCTATGTGGCCATCTGCCTTCCACTGCGCTACGAAATCATCATGGATGTCAGCACCTGTGTTCATGGAGTCCTAGGTGTCTGGATCAGTGGGGTCATTTCTGGAACCATGCAAACAGCTGCCACTTTCTCCATGCACCTCTGTGGTCCCCATATCATTCACCAATTCTTCTGTGACATCCCCCAGCTCCTGAAACTCTCTTGTGCTAATGAGTACATCAGAGAGGTTGGGGTCACTGATTTTTTGGGTCTTATGGCCTTTCTTTGTGTCGCCTTTATTGGACTGTCCTATATCCAGATATTCTCTGCTGTGCTGAGGATGCCATCTGCTGAAGGCAGAGCTAAGGCATTTTCCACTTGCCTTTCCCACCTTGCTGTGGTCATTTTATTTATTTCAACCAGTGCCTTTGAGTTTCTCAAGCCACCTTCTGACTCTCCAAGTGCACTGGACATTCTGCTCACTATCATGTACACAGTTGTGCCTCCAACACTCAACCCAATGATCTATAGCTTGAGAAATAAAGCCATAAAGGAAGCTCTGAAAAAGGTTGTCAGAATGAAAAAAAGTTGACCTCTTTTGTTGAGGCACATCTCTTAATTCTTGCTTGGGAGAAAAGTTCAAAATAAATTGGGGAAAATGTTGGCTGAAATAAATTGAGATAAGTAAAAATCAAGTGAGTTAATTAAAGAAAATGTCTGGGGACTAAAGCCCCAGAGGAACCTGCAGATAGTTCTGGATTGGAGCTTCTCAGTGAGGACCTTATATAATTTGCATGTGAAACATGTGAGGAATCTGGTCAGGTGTCTGGTTTGTGTATCAAGCTGATGTTGTCTGTACATTGTGGAAAACAGATGGTTGTTAAAATTTACCCCTATTTAGAGCTTTATCTTTTGGGAACTGGGAGTTTCAAATCTGCCATAAACCTTGAAGGATATCTTTCTCTGAAGTTACTAATTTTCCCAGAGGCATCTGTTTCCACAATGTTGCCTTTTCACAAATGACATTTTTCCTGGGAAAAATATCTCAGGACCAGGGCAGTTGCATCTTCGCTCTTGCACTTTCTAGTTGGGGTCAGGAAAAGTGGACTGAAATTATTTTATTTGGTTTACCAGACATAACATAGTCAACCATGAATTTAAAGGTAAATAAAGAAATGAGCATAGGGGAAGTTGCCATAACTATGTGCTGAGTAATATACATATCCACACATACAGCTCCTCTATAAACATTACTCCTGCAAATATAGATTAAAATCTGACCCCACAATACAAAGTACAAAAAACATTTATATCACTTTAAAAAAATTAAGAACTCTACATGATCATTTCCATCAGGATGATAAAAAAACAGTAAACATGATTTTCTTTTCTCATTGTTTCCTGAGTTTCTCTGGAGTTGGGTTATCACATGATATCTGTGTATTGATGAGAACAAGCAGACTCCCAGCATGCTTTGATCCTTGTAGAGTTCCACTAAGGCTCTCTTTACCAACCTTGAAGGTCTCTCTGGGTAATTTACTAAGGTGACTCTGCAGAAATCTCATTATACCCTTTCTTTGTCTTTTAAGATACAATGGACTAATTTCCACCCATATGGGAGGAAGCCTGGATACCACACTAATCATTTACTGCCTCAGAAATACAAATGTTTCTTTCTTTTTTATATAATTTACATTTTTAAAAACATTAATTTATTTTTACATAGAACTGGGGTGTAGGCCAGAGGTGCAGGGTGGTCAGGCGATTCACCAGATATAGAGCGAGGAGCAGAACAGACAGATCTACTGAAATACACTGGTGAGGGGAGCAGCCAGCAAGACAGGAGAGGTCTGCTATGCCATATGGGTTAGCTCCCCAGCCAGGGATGGAACTCAGGCTGTAGTTGTGATAGCACTGAGACTTAACCCCTAGGCCAATAGGGAGTTCCCAGAAATACATGTTTCTAAATGTTAAAATGAATAAAAGAAGAAACAAAACAATATTAAAGTTACAAAAATAATAGATACATTGAGTACCATGCAATGAGATCAAAATTTAAAATCAATGGATGAATTTGATCAGCATGAATTCATTGTTATGTCAAAGGATGATATAGGTATGGTAGATTCTAATCTGTTGAGTTGATATATGTGTTCATGTCAATAATATACACTTTTTAAAATTACTGTAGTTACCTAGTACTTTATTACATAAAGAACATTAAATTTCTCATTCTGTTCTTTCAAATTGTTCTGAATTTTGTAAGAACACATGTCCTGTTTGATAGTGGCTCATCTTCCAGTGTGATATCTTCTCACCTACACCATTCCATCTGCCATGACTTTATTTTTTTTTTATTTTATTTTTAATTTATTTGAGTCAAGGAAATTAGAAAGTCAATTTTCATTGGGATTTAACTGATAAAAGGATAATTAGGACTGTCTTTTTAATAGAGTAATTAAATGATAGGTTCAGCCATAAGACCTGGAATTTCATGTATGAAAACCTAATGGTTTAATATTTCTGTTTTTTCCTCCATTATTTGCATGAGTTGAATTAAATGTTTCCATTCTTTCATTTTTATTTATTTTTATTTATTTATTTTTTTAAATAATAAATTTTATTTTTATATTCCCCATACAATTGCAACCCCCCCGTTCTGACCCCAATCCCTCCTCTCCTGCACCCCACCCCCCAAAAAGTGTCTCTGGTTCATATTTTTTTGTTGATTTTGATTTTCACTTTCTTATAGTTATTCATTTTCCTGGTCCCTTATTTGAGTTTTCTAGATTCCTTCTATGAGTGAGACCATCCGGTATTTTTCTTTTTCTTTCTGGATTATTTCGCTGAGCATGATCCCTTCCAGTGCCATCCATGTTGCTGAAAATTGCATGTGTTTATCTTTTTTGAATGCTGAGTAATATTCCATGGTATATATGTACCACATCTTCTTGATCCAGTCATCTAATTTTGGGCATTTGGGCTGTTTCCAAAGCTTAGCTATTGTAAATAGTGCTGCTATATCTTTATTCCCAAATAAGATCATACATTGAGAGGGCATGGCTGAAGACTTCAAAATATGTATTTTCAGGGAACACAATTCTACCCCTAATATTGTAGCAAGTGACTCAAGAAACTAATTCAACTCACAATAAACCAAAAAGTATGAGTAAATATAATTATGTAGTGGAAAAAGTCAATGCAAATTAATATTCTTTTCTCTTTTAACTACATTAGATATCAATTTACAAAGCAAGATGTATAGAATGGATTGTTGGGCTAGAACATATGGAAAAGTAATATATTTCCATAATAGCATTAGAGGTGAGTGAGAATAGAGTTATTTGAGATTAAGGTAATACGATGTATTGAATACACACGTGAAGAGAACCATCAATGATAAGGTTAATAAAACTAAAGATATACATGTCAGCATATTCTCCTACCTTCTCTGAATGCTCTAAAAGGCACATAATTATGGAAATAACTATGTATAATACCATCTTTCTGAAGCTGTAATATTGAATGAATATAAGTATATATAATGAATATAAATATATAATGAATATAGAGAGAATGGAAATACATACATATGCATGTATTTATATATATATATCATAAGAGGGATTAGCATAAATAAATCTGTATTTGTGTTAAGAATGTCTATTTGGGGCCTCCCTGGTGGCGCAGTGGTTGAGCACTGGGTTGTGAAGCTGCCTGCAGCCTCTGCAACACAGGTTCGATGCCCGGCCTCCAGGTGAGGGTCCCACATGGTGCACAGACCTCTCCTGCTGCCTGCTGCTCTCCTCAGCAGTGTACTTCGTCACTCTGCTCTGGCTCTGGTGAATTCTCTCACCCTCCCGTGCTTCTGACTGTACCCAGTGCTTGTATAAATAAATAAATCTTAAAAAAATAAAAATTAAATTAAAAAAATAATGTCTATTTGTGTTAAAAACATAAAGACCCTTCAGAAATTTGTGACATAAGGTGACATAATGTGTGATATTGTAATATAATTTATGTTTGGTCCTTGTCACCATTTCCTGTCCCTGTCACAGAGTTCTAATCCCTTGTAAATTATTGACCGAGAGGTGCGAGGTGATTTTTCTTGTATTCCTCATGATCTCCTGTTCCTCTGTACCTGATTTTATGCTAATGATATGACTCATTATGGGTGCCTAAGTAAATACAGGATTTTCTCTACAAGTCAATAAATTTAAAGTAAATGGAAAAAGCCATTTAAATTTTTCTAAATATGCTATGAGCTTTCCATTAGAAATGGACCAGAAAGCAAGCTTTGTTTCTTTTTTTTTTTTATATTACTAGGCATTATTTTGCCCATTTTATATCAGTCTACTAAAACAGAATATTCAACCAATAGGATTCTAAAATCATACCACCAGACATTTACTAGCTTAATATTACTAAAGATAGTCACTAAGACTAAACTGAAAATATACAAGAGAAAATTTTTGAAAACAAGCTTACATTTTTTATTTCACATGAAACAAAATATAAAGGGGCCTCCCCTGGTGGCGCAGTGGTTGAGCACTGGGCTGCAAAACTGTCCGCAGTGCAGTCTCTGCAGCGCTGGTTTGATCCCCAGCTGCAAGGGTCCCACATGGCGCACGGACCTCTCCTGTTGCTCCGGCTGCTCCCCTCTGCAGTGTATTGTGTCAGTCTGTCTGTTCTGTTCCCCGCTCTGGCACTGGTGAATTCTCTTACCCTCCAGCACTTCTGACTGTACCCAGTGCTTGTATAAATAAATAAATAAAATTTTTAAAATAAAGAAAAACAATATACATTAAGTTGATATTTTGGAAAGCAAAACAGTTGAGCTAGATACAGCTTACTATATTCACAAGGTTATAACTTAATCTGACTCATGGTAAAATATTTTTGATTAGGGAGTGTTTTGTTGCTTCATTGGTAGTAAACTATTGGTATTTACCCTTTTCAGTTAATAGACATGACTATTAAATTTTATACATTCATGTAGTTATGAATTAAATTAATGATTAATTCAATTAACAGAATTAAATGATTTTTTGTGTATTATTGAATCACAACACAAATCACAATATTTTTCAATAACTGGTCCAATAAACACAAATAAGCTGAAATGCCAGGTACTAGGTAAGATCATTAAATCAACTCAACAGAAAAATACTCGGTAGGAACAATCAATGTAATTACATGCTTTGGCCCCAAGGTATTTACCAGGAACACCAAACACCCAATGCACCCAGACACTCTGTTAGTCCCAAAGAGATTTCGCAGTCTAAACTCCAGTGGCCAAATGCACACACACAATTGAGCTAATATACAAATTATTTATGTGTTTTTATATATAGTTCTTACATACAATTTTATATATTTTCAAGAATAGAAAAGGAATGTAGTTTTAAAGATGAAAAAATGTATTTAATTGCACTTTATGGCCAATTCATTAATTTTTGGCAATAGTAGATTTAATTTAATGGAGTGGCCAAACAAAATATTCTTGGATAAACCAAGCAATACTTCTAGGCCAGAAAATAATTTATTTTGTGCTGGGTTTAATAACAGAAAATTAATTAACATTCTGCCAGGCACATAAATGGAAGTTTTGGGAGTCTCCAAAAACCTCACCTGATAAATTGCAGTTGCAAGAGAAATAGCCTAGCTGAGTAAATGTGTTTTTACAATATCTAAAATGTCAAGTATCATCTTCAAAGTCTCCCTCAACATTGTCTCCACATAACCTTCCTTGGCTTAATGTAAAAGTAGTTTTATACACTTGTGGAACACCCACATGCACACAAACATGCAAACACACACCCACACTAAACTATACAAAATATGAAGTAAGTTTTCTTTTTTTTTAAAGATTTATTTATTTATGCATGCGATAATTGGGGTACATGCCAGAGGGGTAGGGAGTGAGAGGATTCACCAGATACAGAGTGAGAAACAGAATAGGCAGAATAACTGAAATACACTGCTGAGGGGAGTAGTGAGAGTCAGAAGAAGTCTACTGCACCATGTAGGTAGCTCCCTGGCTGGGGATCAAAGGCATGCTTCACTGGCTGCAGATAGCTTCATAGGTTTCATCTTAACCCCTTGAGCCACCAGGGAGGCCCTGAAGTAAGTTTTCTTGTTGTGGGCAAGGGGACTGTCACATCTATGCCAACTCTTCTCCATCCACCTGACATTTAAACAATCTCCCAGTAAAATTATATAGTTCACTACACAAGCTAGGAGCCTCCATACACATTCTCACCTTTTAGGTAAATTATTACAAGTACATCCATGGAGTTCGTGAAGAAAAAAGAGGATCATTTTCCTTTATGTCTCTGGGTCAGGCTAACAAATTAAATGAGAGATTAACACAGACATGCCCTCACCATTCAGACACAATTACTTTGCTATGTGCTTTATTTCCTTATGCTCTTTTTTCTCTGCTTATTCAGTTCCTGTGTATTTTCATAACTTGAGAACATAAAGTGTTTATAATACATGCTACTCCTATGTCATCCAAATGGTGATCAGATCCACATGAGGAAAGATATTTCATAAAGGTAATTTTCAAGAACACCTAAAATATTATCATGAAAATAAGAATACAATTACATTTTTAGGATCTGTCTATGTATATATTTTCTTGCTGCTGCACTAATTTTAAATGAAAGTGGTTTCCTGAAAACTAGTTATCAGATAATTTACTTGGAAAACCATCCATATATAAAATTATGGGGCTCTCTTTTGTCTGGCAGGCAAAATGATGTACAGACTAGGAAGACCCAAATATTCCAGTACCTTGAGCCATTGCCAGGACTGCATCAGAAAGTAATGAAGCTCCCAGGAGGCCTGGTAATACTGGTGGCTCCATCATCCCAGGATCAACTTTGACAAATATCACACAGGTTACTTAGGGAAAGTTGATTGAGACTTTACCCCTTAGAGAGTAATCAGAGCTTCTGCCCAACTATCAACCTTGATGAACGTTATCACTGAGCAGACTCAGACTCAGGTAAATGCTACCCGAAACAAGACAGGAGCAGTTCCATCATTGAAGTGGTACAGTGGACTACTAGATAGTTTTAAGGTAGGCGAGGAGATAAGTAGCAAATTTACAATGATTCCATCTTGTCTTGCAGCCAACATCACTGGGAAATTAAGGAGAACTATGGCTAATTTCACTGAGTGGGTTTCTTCTGATAGGATTTTCAGACAAGCCTGAGCTAGGACTCATCCAGGCCTCCCTGTTCTTAGTCTTATACATGGTGGCCTTAACTGGCAATATCCTAATTATCACAGCAATTTCCATGAACAATAGTCTCCATTCACCCATGTATTTCTTCCTGAAACATCTCTCCTGGCTAGTCCTGTACTACATTTCTGTGACTGTGCCAAGGTCCATTTGCAACTCTTTCATGCACAGTGGCTACATTTCCTCTTCGAATGCAATATACAGTGTTTTGCTTTCCCTCTTTGTGCTGGTGCTGAACTCTTTATGTTGACAGTGATGTCTTATGATTGCTACATGGCCATCTGCCTTCCACTGAAATCATCATGGATGTCAGCACCTGTGTTCATGGAGTCGTAGGTGTCTGGATCAGTGGGGTAATTTCTGGAGCCATGCACACAGCTGCCACTTTCTCTGTGCACTTCTGTGGCTACCATATCATTCACCAGTTCTTCTGTGATGTCCTCCAGCTCCTGAAACTCTCTTGTTCTAATGAGTACATCAGAGAGGTTGGGGTCAGTGCCTTCTTGGCTCTTATGGCCTTTAGTTGTGTCACTTTTATTGGACTGTCCTACATCCAGATATTCTCTACTATGCTGAAGTTGCCGTCTGCTGAGGGCAGAGCTAAGGCCTTTTCCACTTGTCTTCCTCACCTCGCTGTTGTCATATCGTTTATGTCAACCAGCGTATTTGAGTTTTTCCAGCCACCTTGTGACACTCCAAGTGCACTGGACATTTTTCACACTATTATGTACACAGTTGTGCCCCCAACATTCAACCCAGTGATCTATAGCCTGAGAAATCAAGGTATAAAAGCTGCTCTGAGAAAGGTTTTCCAAAGGAGAAAAGATGATCTCTTTTGTTGAAGTACATCTGTTCGTTTCTTCATTGGGAAAAAAAAAAAAGTTCAAAATATTATGGGAAAACTCTTGACTTAAATAAATTGAGACAAGAATATCTTAACTGAGTTTATGAAACATCACATCAGAGGGCTAAAGTCTAGGAACAACTTCCAGATAATTTTGGAAAATTTTCCTGAACTTTGTGCTTCTCAATGAGGACTGTATGCAATTTGCAAGGGAAACCATTCAAAGATGTGGGCTATTATCTGTTTAGTGTGTGTAGCTGATGTGCATTTAGAAAGTATGAGTACAAATATTATTTAAAGAATCATGGCTACTGGGCCTCCCTGGTGGTGCAGGTGGTTGAGCGCTGCACTGTGAAGCTGTCCGCAGCTTCTGCAGAGTGGGTTCAATCCTCCATGCCCGGCAAGGGTCCCATGTGGCGAAGCAGACCTCTTCTGTCTCTCCCACTGCTTCCCTCAGCAGTGTAATTCATCAGTTTGCCTGTTCTGTTTCCTGCTCTGTCTCTGTTAAATCCTCTCACCCTCCCGCACATCTGGCCTATACTTTGATTCTTTTTATATATATATAAAAGAATCATATGCTACTAACAGAATAGATATATTGAAAAATATGTCAAACAGTATTTATATGAGGATGAGTATAATGTGTAGTGCTCAAAAATTGAAAACCAATGTAGGAATTAATCAGTACATAAAACAAAGATAGACTTAGTGAACTGAAAGATTTTCTAGCATAAAAGTGTGATATTCCAACAAATAAGAAAGCAAAACAAAGTTATAAAATATGAGAAATCAATTGAATTGTGATAGAACAGGAAGGTCTAGTATGTTAAAGGTTATTAATATGTTAAAATTAATTGTAAGTTCTCAAAATAATCTACTAGATCTATTTTTTCATGCCTTGAAGACGGGGCCAATAGACAATATTGAAAAAAAAAATCCAAATTAATAATGATAAAAACTTCAGATATTAGAAACAATTAAACAATTTGGCATTACATAAAATGAATTCAAAAGTAGAATATCCTAGGGCCTCTCCGGTGGTGCAGCAGTTGAGCGCTGGGTTGCGAAGCTGCCTGCAAGCTGCCTGTAGCCTCTGTAGCGCCGGTTCGATCCCCGGCTGCTACCCTGCCACCAGAGGAGAGTCCCACATGGCGCGCAGACCTCTTTGGTCCTTCTGCCTGCTCTGCTCCCCGCTCTGGCTCTGGTGAATTCTCTTGCCCTCCCGTGCTTCTGACTGTGCCTAGTGCTTGTATAAATAAATAAAAATAAATATTTTAAAAAAAGTAGAATATCCTATTGAAATTATAAATAACATAGACAATTTATTTTATTTATTTATTTTTAAAGATTTATTTATTTATGAATACAAGAACTAGAGTGTAGGCCAGAGGTACTTAAGAATAAGATGACTCACCAGAAGCAGAGTGGGTAGCAGAGCAGACAGATCCACTGAAATACACTGCTGAGGGGTGCAGCAGGTGAGACAAGAGAGGTCTGCTGCACTATGTGGGTCAGCTTCCTTTCTAGGTATCGAACTTGGGCAGCAGTGGCTGTGGATAGCTTCATAGTATTGAGATTTAACCCCTTGCACCACCAAGGAGGCCTTGACATAGACAATTTAATATTACAGTAAATGGTTACTGCTTAATTCTTTGCTTTCAATGATCCTTTTAAAAATTATTATTTTTATTTTTTTTTATTTTTATATTCCCATACAATTGTGACCCCCTTATTTTGACCCAAATCACTCCCCTCCCCACCCCCACCCCCCATAGAGTGTCTTTGGTTCATAGTTGTTTGTTGATTTTGATTTTTACTTTCTTATAGTTATTCTTTTTCCTGGTCCCTTATTTAAGTTTTCTAGATTCCTGCTATGAGTGAGACCATCTGGTATTTTTCTTTTTCTTTTTGGCTTATTTCGCTGAGCATGATCCCTTCCAGTGCCATCCATGTTGCTGCAAATTGCATGTGTTTATCTTTTTTGAATGCTGAGTAATATTCCATGTTGTATATGTACCACATCTTCTTGATCCAGTCATCTATTTTTGCATAAAGTGTAGGTAGAAGTTGTGGTTCATTTTATTCAAATAGTTATCCACCTGATCCGGGATCACTGAGAGCTGTTGTTTTCTGATGAATTTCACCTGTGTTATGTCAACTGATACTATAGGTATGGGATTCTAATCTGCTCAAATGATGGATGTGTTCATGCTTATAATGTTAAACTCTGTTAATAACCGTAGCTTCATAGTACTTTAGTATACTAAAGACTAAGTTCTCCAACTCTGATTTTCCTATTGTCTATTCTTCTCTAGAGTCTTTCTGTATCCACATAAGCTTTAGAATCAGTTTACCAATTGCAAAAGATTAAATCCATAGATAAAGTAGAAAAATTTTTAAAAAATCATACTTTCCAACCTATGACCAGAATGCTTTTTGCATTTATTTATGTCTTTAAAAATTCTGTCCTCTATGATATGAGTTTTTGGTGTAATGTTTTTTAAATCTTTTTTTAATATTCAAATTCATTTTTAATGGACACAACACTGTTTCATATAAGTATAGATATTTCAGGTATGTACAATTAAAAATCAACTTGTGTATATACTACATTAAGTTCAGCACTAAATTTCCAATTCTGTCCTCCACATAACTGACACATTTTGCCTGAGTCACCCACTCCTCTTCCCCTCCCCTTCTGGTAAACATTAGTTGCCTCTAATGTTTACTTTTGTTTTATTTGGTTCATGTCTTTGCTTTCTCTATACATAACACATGAATGAAATCATGTGATATTTGTCTTTCTCTGACTCATTTCACTGAACATAAAAATCTGAGGCTTATCAAGGTTGGGACCAGGGCAGGATTCCAACCACTTACATCCGTAGGATTCCATCATGTCCATTGACCTCATCTTCTTCAATCGATTGTATTTCCCTGGGCACTGAGGTGGTTTCCAGGTCTTAGCTATTGATAATAACACTGCAATAAGGATGGTGGTTCACATCTCTTTGAATTTATGTTTTTTATATTTCATGGCTAAATGGGATATCTAGATCATATGGAATTTCTAATTTTAATTTTTGAGGACCATTGTCTTCCTTAATGGTGGCACAACTTACATTTCCTCTAAGAATGTATAAAAATCCCATTGTCTCTGCAATGTCCACCCCCAACAATCGTTGCTTCTTTTTTGGAGAATAGTCATTCTCCATCTCATAGGTTAGACGTAGTATCTCCCTGAGGTTTTTTTTTTTTTTTTTTTTTTGTATTTACGGATTCTGCATATTTATTTCAGAGTGAAAGGTTTTATTATCAGAAATGTTAAAAACCATTTAGGAGGTAAAACATAATGCCCAATGGAAACCCTTAACAGTTCCATTATATCTAATCAGCAATCACTTGTTTCAATTAGATTAACCTTCATTTCTACAGTTTAATGTCTTGATTCTAAAGAGAAGTTATGGACAAACACATTCTATGATTTGCCATGTTATTTTAATTCTTTATTGTAGTTTTACTCTTTGATGATTAGAACCTGAAGACCAGTATCATATTTGACATAAAATATATTGATTTCACCACTGAAATCCTGTTGAAACATATCATAAAATTTGAATATAAATAATAATTATGAAGCAAAACACCACTAATCACTTAAACTTACTATTTCTATTAGCTGTAAGGTTAAAAAAAAATGTCAAGCATATTAAAATGCTGTCCTGATAGGAACATTAAGGGGGATTCAGAGGAAAGAAGGTTTTGACTTGCATTTCCTTATGCATATGAGATGACGAAGATTGTTTCATGAGAGTATGGCCATCTGTTTATCTTTGGTGCAGTCATTGTTCAGATCCTCTATCCCTTTATTAATTGGGCTATCAATTTTGTTCTTGAAGTTTAGAGTAATTTACATCTTGGATTTTAACCTTTTTTTTTTGGCATTGAGTTGTAAATATCTTCTCCCATTCTTTGGAATATCTTTTGTTTTGAAAATAATTTCTTTTCTTGTATGGAGGTTTTTATTTTATTTTTATTTATTTAAGATTTTATTTATTTTTGTGCAGAAGAACTGGGGTGTAATATGTAGTAGGAGAATTCAACACACCACTATCAACAAAGGATAGATCAACAAGAAAAAAATCAGTAAAGACACTAAATAAGCTCTAAATAAGGATCTATAGCACTTGAGCTTAACAGACATCTACAGAACACTAAACCCCCAAAAATCTGAGTACACTTTTTTCTCAAGAGCACAAGGATCATTCTCCAGGATCGATCGCATACTGGGACACAAGACAAACATCAACAGATACACCAAGATTGAAATCATACCAACCATCTTCTCTGACTATGAAGGCATCAAACTAGAAATAAACCATAAAAAGAAGGCAAGAAACTCTCCTACCTCATGGAGATTGAAACCCACACTACTGGAAGACCACTGGACTAATGAGGAGATCAAAGAAGAAATTAAAAAAAAAAAAACGTTGAGTTAAATGACAATGAGGACATCAATTTCCCAAATGTATGGGATGCAGCAAAAGCAGTAATAAGAGGAAAATATATAGCAATAGAGGCTCACATCAAGAAAGAAGAAAGAACTCAAAGAAACAACCTATTCTCAAAGCTCAAAGAACTAGAAAAAGAACAACAACAACAAAAAAAAACCCAAAACCAATAGAAGAAAAGAAATAATAAAAACCAAAGGAGAAATAAATGAAATTGAAACTAAAAAAAAAAAAAAAAAACAATCCAAAAGATCAATGAAACCAAAAGCTGGTTCTTTAAAAAATTAATAACATAGACAAACCCCTAGCCAGGTTTACAAAGGAAAAAACAGGAGAAAGCACAAATAAACAGGATCACAAATGAAAGAGGAGAAATCACAAAGGACACAGCAGAAATCAAAAGAATAATCAGTAACTACTATGAACAGCTATATGGAAACAAGTTCAGCAATCTAGAAGATATGGACAAATTCCTACAACTCTACAATCACCCAAAGCTAGATAAAGAAGAAATAGAACACCTAAACAGACCAATTACATGCAGAAAATTTGAAATGGTAATCAAAAACCTCCCCAAAAACAAAAACCCAGAACCTGATGGATTTACAAATGAATTCTACCAAACATTCAGAGAGGAATTAGTGCTTATCCCTCACAAACTCTTTCAAAACATTGAGAAGGAAGGGACAATACCAAACATGTTTTATGAAGCCAACATTACACTAATACCAAAAACGAACAAAGACAACACAAAAAAAGAAAACTACAGGCCAATCTCTCTATGAACACAGATGCAAAAATCCTCAATAAAATTTTAGCTATCAGAATCCAACAATGTATCCATAAGATAATTCACCATGACCAAGTAGGATTCATTCCAGGGACACAAGGATGGTTCAACATCCGAAAATCAATCAACGTTATCCAACACATCAACAAAAAGAAATATAAAAACCATATGAAAATATCAATAGATGCCGAGAAAGCTTTCGATAAAGTGCAACACCAATTCATGATAAAAGCCCTTGAAATTCTTGGGATACAAGGAACATACCTCAACATCATAAATGCCATATATTACAAGCCAACAGCCAGTATCATTCTCAATGGCAAAAAGCTGAAAACATGTCCATTAAGATCTGGAACAAGACAAAGATGTTCACTCTCACCACTACTTTTCAATTTAATACTGGAAGTCCTAGCCACAGCAATACAAAAGAGAAAGACATACAAGGAATCCAAATAGGAAAAGAATAAGTTAAACCATCACTATTTGCAGATGATATAATAATATACATAGAGACCCCAAAAACTCCACAGAAAAACTAATTCAACTAATCAATCAGTTTAGTAAAGTGGCAGGATACAAAATCAAGATTCAAAAATCAGTAGCCTTCCTATATACAAACAATAAATCTGAAGAAGAAGAAATTAAAAAAAATATCCCTTTTACTATTGAAACAAAAAAAATCAAATATTTGGGAATAAATCTAACAAAAGAGGTAAGGATCTATACAAAAAAAAAAAAACACTATAAAACACTTTTAAAAGAAATAGAAGAAGACACAAAGAAATGGAAAGACATCCCCTGCTCATGGATTGGAAGAATTAACATCATCAAAATGGCCATCCTACCAAAAGCAATACAGATTCAATGCTATTCCAATAAAAATTTCAATGACATTCTTCAAAGAAATAGAACAATTATTGATGAAATTCATGTGGAATCACCAAAAACCCTGGATAGCCAAAGCTCTTGTGAAAGAAGAAAAAAAAAAAAAAAAAGGAATACTGGCATCACACTCCCAGACTTCAAACTATACTACAAAGCCATAATCATCAAAACTTCATGGTATTGGAACAAGAACAGACACACAGACCAATGGATTCCAATAGAAAATCCAGAAATAAACCCAACGATTTATGGGCAACTAATATTTGATAAAAGGAGCAAAGAATATGCACTGCAGCAAAGAAAGTTTCTTCAATAAATGGTGCTGGGAAAACTGGGTCGCTACATGCAAAAGAATGAAGCTTGACCACTACCTCACACCATGCATAAAAAACAACTCAAAATGTTTCAATAATAAAAGGGATTTTTTTTATTTCTTCTTCTTCAGGTTTATTGCTTGTGTATAGGAAGGCTACTGACTTTTGCATGTTGATTTTGTATCCTGCCACTTTACTGAACTGATTGATGAGTTGAATTAGTTTTTCTGTGGAGTTTTTGGGGTTCTATATGTATATTATCATATCATTGAAACAAAAAATCAAATATTTGGGAATAAATCTAACAAAAGAGGTAAAGGACCTATACAAAGAAAACTATAAAACACTGTTAAAAGAAATAGAAGAAGACACAAAGAAATGGAAAGACATCCCCTGCTCATGGATTGGAAGAATAAACATTATTAAAATGGCCATCCTACCAAAAGCAATATACAGATTCAATGCTATTCCAATCAAAATTTCAATGTCTTTCTTCAAAGAAATAGAACAATTATTGATGAAATTCATATGGAATCACAAAAAACCCCGAATAGCCAAAGCTCTCCTGATAAAAAAAGAAGGGAATGGAGGCATCACACTCCCAGACTTCAAACTCTACTACAAAGCCATAATCATCAAAACTGCATGGTATTGGAACAAGAACAGACATACAGACCAATGGAATCAAATAGAAAATCCAGAAATAAATCCACAGAATTATGGTCAACTAATCTTTGACAAAGTAGCAAAGACTATGCATTGGAGCAAAGAAAGTTTGTTCAATAAATGGTGCTGGGAAAACTGGGTCGCTACATACAAAAGAATGAAGCTTGACCACTACCTCACACCATACACAAAAATCAACTCAAAATGGATTAAAGAACTAGACATAAGACCTGAAACCATAAAATATATAGAAGGAATTATAGGCAAAACACTACATGACATGCACCTCAAAGACGTCTTTACAGACACATCACCCAAAGCAGTGATAGTGAAGGCAAAGATAAACAGCTGGGACTACATCAAATTAAAGAGCTTCTGCACAGCAAAAGAGACAATAACCAAAACAAAGAGAAACCCCACCGACTGGGAGAACATTTTTGCATACAACACTAATGATAAAGGACTGATCACAAAAATCTACAAAGAGCTGATGAGACTCAACAAAAACAAAGAAAATATTCCAGTTCAAAAATGGGCAGAAAAGCTAAAAAGAAACTTCTCTGAAGAAGAAATGCAAATGGCCAACAGGAATATGAAAAAATGTTCAACATCACTTGTAATCATGAAATGCAAATCAAAACTACAATGAGATACCATCTTACGCCAGTGAGAATGGCTCATATTAAAAAACTTGCAACAACAAATGTTGGCGAGGATGTGGAGAAAAAGGAACTCTCCTGCACTGCTGGTGGGAGTGCAAGCTGGTCTAACCACTATGGAGAGCTGTGTGGAGATTTCTTGATCTATTAAACATAGAGATTCCATAGGATCTAGCAATTCTACTCCTAGGTATTTACCCAAATGACACAGAAACAGTAATTCCAAGGAGCACCTGCACCCCTATGTTTACAGCAGCACTATTTACAATAGCTAAGCTATGGAAGCAACTGAAATGCCCCAAAATAGATGATTGGATCAAGAAGATGTGGTACACATACATCATGGAATATTACTCAGCAATCAAAAAGGATAAACACATGCAGTTTGCAGCAACATGGATGGAGCTAGAAGGGATCATGCTCAGCGAAATAAGTCAGAAAGAAAAAGAAAAATACTGTATGGTCTCTCTGGTAGCAGAAATTTAGAAAACCTAAATAAGAGACCAGGAAAAATACTAATCAATACAAAGTAAAAATCAAAATCTACAAGCAACTATAAACCAGAGACACACTACTGAGTGGGGCGGCAGGAATGGGCAGGGAAAGGAAGGACTAGAGTCAAAATAAGAGGGGTGGTGCAATTGTATGGGGAATATAACCAAAATGAAAATGCATACATTGTGCAAAGATGAAAATTGATGTAAGAATTACATAAAATAAAATATTTAAATTAAAGAAAAGAAATGGGGTGTAAGATAGAGGTGAAAGTGATGAGGGGATTCACCAGAGCAAAGTGGCAGTTTTACTGCAATATACTGCTGAGGGGAGCAGTGGGCAAGACAGGAGAGTTCTGCTGCAGCATATGTGGGTTAGCTCCCTGGCCAGGAATCAAACTCAGACTACAACAGTCATAGCATTGAGACTTAACTCCTGTACCACCAGGGAGGCCCATTATTTTCATCTTTAAACATCCTTGCTTATTTCAACACTAATGATAAGTTTTCCATTTTTTTTATTTTATATAATTCTTTCATCATTTTTCATTTTTTGCACAATGTATGCATTTTCATTTTGGTTATATTCCATTTTTAATGACCGAGTAACATAGTGGTGTGTTATCTACCACATCTCCTTTAGTCATCATTCTTTGGTAGGCACTTACCTTGTTTCTGCCTCTTTGCTGGTGTAAATAGTGGGTAATGAACTGAACGTGAATCTGTCTTTCAAAATTACTGTTTTCATATTCTTTGAATGTAAACCAAGAGTGGAATTACTGGATCATTCAATACATCTATTTTTATTTTTTTGGTAATTCTGCCATGGTAGTTGCATCAACGTAACAGTTTGTGATATACGATTTGCCTGCCTCTTTTCCAGCACCTGTGCTTTCTTAACTTCTGGAGAATGGACTCTCACAAGTTTAGGATGAGATGTGATTGTGACTTTGATGTACATTTCCCACCTCTTTTCATGACATTGTTACCTGTAGTCATCTGTGGAGATCTGCTGGAAATTTTATCAAGACTGATTTCTTTTTTATGTTGAATTCTATGAGTTGATTATATTTTTTAGATTAACCCCTTATCTGATAAATAGTTTGTAAATATCTTCTCCCATTAGTAGGTCTTTCTTTCTTCTCATGAGTTTCTGTGCAGAAGCTCTTTAGTTTGATGCAGTCCCACTTGTTTATTTTTTTTCCACCTTGATATTGGAGTCCAGTTTTCAGAGTCATCTCTAAGACTGATGTCAATAAAACTTATTGCCTCTGTTTTCTCCCATACATTTTATTGTTTCAAATTTTCACTAAACTGCATGTCAATAGTTTATGGTCTGTCTATGCTTCTTTACCCATGTTTTAGGTCATGTCTTCGAGTTTTTAATCCATTTTGAATACATTTTTGTAATAAGGTAGACTTTCAGGTAACTGGGTATAATCATTAAATCAATTGAACAGAAAAATACTGTGAAGGAACAATGGATGTAATTGCAAGTTTTGGTCCCAAGACATTGACCAAGATCACCAAATGCCCACAGCACCAGACACCCTGCTTGTGCCAAAGTGACTTCATAGTCTAACCTCCAGAGGGCAAAGAAGAGTGGAAAGGGACTTACTTTTTCCCCCCAGTTCAGAGTTTTCTGAATGTGACTGACTTCAGAGATGAGGACTTTGAACTAAATGTCTGCTGCCCACCCACACTGACAGCTTCTTTGATATGCACTGGTGAGTTTCCTTAGGTTCTAAAAAGATGGATTACACAGACATTTGAAATTTCCATAAATTACTTGTTTTGAGTTAGTGAGAAATGAACCACTGCTATTTAACTTGTAAAATATGAAATAGTATGTATGAGCTGTGGTTATTTAAATAGAAATTGCAAATCTGGGAGAGAGCATTGTAAACTCCTTCCTTTCCAGCAACATTTTGTGGAGTGCAGTTCCCACCTCCTTAGCAATGCCTTTCATTATGTAACCATGTTAGAAGTAATGCAGTGTGAATGTCTTTTGGAATGGCACTCTGATATTCCTTGTATTGATATTATTCATTGACTCTTACAATTGCCACTTATAAGTGATATGACGGGCTTCCACATCAGAAATCACAGATAATTTTTTCAATTATAGTGTAAAAATTTTTAAAATTGGGAATGAATCAAACATATTAATGAAAGTAAAGTGACCATATATTCTATCTTCACACAGTAAGACTCAAATGGAGATGATAGATAAAAATTGAAAGAGACCATTCTTCTTGTCATTACCTTTAATTCAGCCTTCTGATTTCTTCTAATCCTCAAGGAGCATTCTGAGGTAGAGAAAATTCAGAAAATTTCTTGAATGGACATGTTAATGGTCAATATTTTTAAACAGATTAAAATATTTTCAAAGCAAATAACTAGTACAAATCATTAGATATCACACTTAATACATTGAACAAGAATTTTTGTTATGTTTGAAAATGCTATATTGACCTAAAGTTCAAATATTAATGTTTAAAAACATGGCAATTCACCAAAAACTATGACTGTGTTGTTAGACTTTGAATGCCTCCTTAGTTATAAGATAGAGAAGAAGCTGGAGACAATGAAACAGTACAATGAAAGACAAAATTCTGGATCTCTATTTAATGTAGGGCTTTTAGAGAAGAAAATGTGACAGTATTCATCTTCTTACTTAAAGTAACAGCTCATAACGAAAGGCAAAGTTATCCTGAGATATTACCTAAAAAAGTTTTTTCCCCTTCTTCTTCAATTGGTGTTACAATTGTAATAGTATATTAGCTACTAGTTAGATATTAATAATCCATAATGTGATAAAGTTCTTTTTACACACCAACAAACACACGATTGGGTTAGCACATAAGTTATACATAAATATGTATATATGTAATGTTAAAAATAATTATCCTTTTTTCAAAAAGTAGAACTTTAGGCCTCCCCTGGTGGTGCAGGTGGTTGAGTGCAGCGCTGTGAAGCTGTCCACAGCCTCTGCAGCACCAGTTCAATCACTGTCCTGCCAACAAGAGTCCCGCATGGCACAGCAGACCTCTCCTGCCTTGCCCACTGCTCCCCTCAGCAGTGTATTTTGTCAGTCTGCCTGTTCTGTTCCCTGCTCTGTCTCTGGTGAATCCTCTCACCCTCCTGAGAATCTGGCCTGTACCCCATTTCTTGTATAAATAAATAAATTAATCTTTAAAAAAAAGCAGAAATTTAGAAGGTAAAAGCAAAATTAGCATTTAATTTCACTATACAGCCACTATATAAATAGCTAAAGTTGATTTAAATTAATGGTAAGACAAAAAAAAAAAGAACTTCTGGGTAAATCAAGCTATATTTTCATGCATATGGAGTATATTATTTTTATTGGGTTTCCAGAGGAAAAAGAAGCAATCTTCTCCCAAATATATAGAAATAGAAGTTCTTGGAGCTTCCAGAAACCTCACCTGTTCAGTGTCAGTTGCAAGAGATGATGTCTGGATAAGTAAAGGTGACATTGTTATCTCTAGAGACGTTAGGTGTCATTTTCAGTCTCTCTTCAATATTGTCTAATTGTACAATATTTGGTGTAACAGTATTTTGATATTGCTGTAGGAAACACAAACACATACATGCACACACACAACAAGAATGAAGGGATTTTTCACATTTTACCTTAGCCAAAAGGCTGAGAAGCGATGAGAAGAATGAATCAATTTTTAAGTAAATTTTACTTGATGTGTGCAAGGGGCTCCCTCATTAGTGCAAAATATTTTCTCTCAATCTCAGACTTAAACAAATTCTCAATTAATTTAAAGAATAGACTACAGTCATTTTTTTTTTCTGCAGCACTACTTTTAAATGAACATAGTTTTCTAACTATGAATTATTCAGATGACTACTTAAATTGTCATCTGGATACAAATTTTTGTGGATTAACATACAGTTTCAAAACTTTTGCTAACTAATTTGTTCTTTTCCACAGAGAATACACAAATAAGACCATAGTGCTTGTGTGTGCTAAGCTTGTTCTATATTTATATGAAATAAGCATCATATTTAATGTTTTTAATAGTATTATTTAACTGACATAATATTGGTTTATAACACTATATATAACTTTGGGTATACATTTTCATTTTCAGATGTATGAAAACACTGGTTGCCTTTGTTAGTAATTAACAGCAGTATTTTAATTTTGTTCTTAAGTAATAATTGGGTACAAAAATTCATATTTATTGAAAAATTTAATTAATGAATTATTCATGTTAATAGTTTTTTTTCAGTTGTATATTGGATATGTTAGTGTCTAAAAAATTACCCTGGTAAAGTCCATTTTCCATTTCATTTGTAAAATTACATTTTTCAGATGAGTTTTATGACGTTGTGTGTGAATGATAATGGTTATATATCATAATTATTGGATAAGTAATGTCAATTTTGAGTATCATAGTTTCATTTAAAGAGAAAATACATAGAAAAAATGAGTAATATTTTCCTCTTATATAGGTAAAATAAAAAATTAAATTGTAATTTTATTTATTTATTTATTTTTTTAAAGATTTATTTATTTATTCATACAAGCACAGGATACAGTCAGAAGCACGGGAGGGCTAGAGAATTCACCAGAGCCAGAGCGGGGAACAGAACAGGCAGAAGGACCGAAGTACACTGCTGAGAGGAGCAGTGGGCGGCAGGAGAGGTCTGCGCGCCATGTGGGACCCTCACCCAGTGAGCCCGGGGATTGAACCGGCGCTGCAGAGGCTGCAGGCAACTTCGCAACCCAGCGCTCAACCACTGCGCCACCGGGGGAGGCCCTAAATTGTAATTTTAAATCAATTGTAGATAGAATGGTATATGATTAGGTAGAATGATTCATGAAAGAGAATAGGAAGCTAAGTAACATTGATAAATGAAATTGTAAGGACTGAAAAAATTTTAATGTAAATGAACATGGAATGCTCTGGTCCTGCATTAATAAAATTATGTATTTTAAAGATCTTATTAATTTTATTATGTACATTCATTTTCCCTGTCTTTAATGAAATGGGCAGTACTAAATGTAGAACCTTGTCTACCCATGTTTCCATAACTGAGTCAAAGTATATATAAAATTGTTTACATGGTTATTAGTATACAGAACTACTTCATATTTGTGATGAAGTATGATTTCCTCAAATGATTTCTTTTTTATAGATTTATATATTTATGCATACAATAGCTGGGGTGCAGACCAAATGTGGGGGCATGAGAGGATTCAGGAGAGTCAGAGTGAGAAGCAGAATAGGCAGGTCTACTGAACTACACTGCTGAGGGGAGCACTGGGTGAGATAGGAGAGGTCTGCTGCACCATATGGGTACCTCCCTGGCAGGGGACTGCACTATGCATTCCCTGAGAGAAATATAGTCATTCTGCATGAAATAATTGTAAATGTACCTTGGTACATTCATGGATATATAGCACAATTCTAGGAAGGAGAGATGTTTAGGAAGAAATACATTGCCATGATAATGAGGAAATTGCCAGTTAATACCACCATGTGGTATTAAGATTAAGAACAGGGTAGCATGGACCAGCTCTAGCTTAGGTTTGGCAGAAAATCCCATCAGAAGAAACATACTCATTGTGAAATTAGCCATAGTCCTTCTTAATTTCTTTTTTTTTCTTTATATGCTTTTTTTTTTTTCTGTCTTTTCTTTTTTTTTAATAATAAATTTTATTTTTATATTCCCCATACAATTGCAACCCCCCCATTCTGACCCCAATCCCTCCCCTCCACCCCCCACCCCCAAAAAAGTGTCTCTGGTTCATAGTTTTTTGTTGATTTTGATTTTCACTTACTTGTAGCTATTCATTTTCCTGGTCCTGGCAGCCATTGTGAATTACTGTTACTTGATCACTAACCGAATTTGAACTCAATGAATTTAGGCATGAAATCACTGAAAATTATATCATCATTGTAAATGTATAAATAGTTTTATACACTAATGAGCTTGTGCAATTTTCAATGACTTTGAGTCACTCATGGAAACCCAGGCCATAAAGATTATAAACTTCATTATTTCCCATTTTAATCAAATGAAAGAAAAAATAATGTATATATTAAATTTCATAAAATATGTTTTAAAATATCATTGTATTAGTTGCACAATGGACCATTTACTTTTGATTCATACTGAAGTTTTATACAGTTCATATATTCACATCTATGTTTCTTAGCTGCCTATTTTTTCATTAATCATTCTATCTATTCATGCTCCACACTGAATAACATGGTTTTATTATTTCAATGTAATAACTTTATACATGAGAAAAAAAACTCATGTTTTGTCTTCCAATTAAACATTATTTTCTCAATAGTTACAATTATGACATATCAAACTGGTAGTACCTATTCATTACCTAGTTATGACATATAAATCACTTATTAACATAAAATGTCATAAAAAATTATCAGAAAAATACTGTTTTCCTAAAAGGAAAGATTTGAACAGATCTTCAACCTATATATTTTAAAAGAAAATGGCATGATTCATATATACAAAAAATATCAAATTCTAATTTTTAATTAAAACAACTATGAAATAAAATTTTGTACCTAACAAATTAGTAAACCATAAAAATAATATAACTGGTACAATATATTATGATGAAAGATATCTGGTGGTAACATACAACTGAGGTGGTGTCACTATAGACCCATATATCATGTACAGTCTTATAAACAGATGCTAATTCAATAAAATAAATACAATTAAAATAATGAATATGATTTACTCAAAAAATAAATAAATAAGTATGCTTAATATAGGCAAGTGGTAGGATCAAATTTGTGCATTCTTTTTGGAAAAGAACAAATTATTATTGGTTCATAGGTATTATTTCAAGACTTTGTCTTTTTTATGAATCTCATATTAATAAAGGAGATAAAGATGGTCGATTTTCCTAGTCCATGAAATTCCTACTTTCTGTGTTGATCCAGTTTACATTAGTTTTACATCTGTAATTCTACCAATTATTGTCTGCAATTTTTTCAGTCATATAACTGAGGGAACATTCAAAATCTACAATTTTTATCATAGTTTTAGGTGAAGATGGACATTTGTAGAGAATTCTTCATCTTTACATGGATATATTGTTTTAAAAATACAACCAAAATCTGTTAAATGTGTTAACATATAGTTAATGATTGTTACCAGCTATTTTTATTGTAAATGTTTTTCTCTATATTTCTAAAAAAAGTGACCATTGTCATCTCCATTCCAGGAACTTCTTGAATTTTCTCTGTCAGAATTTTCTCCTGAAAATTAAAAGAAATCGGAAGACTGATGACTGGTTATGGAAAGAAGCATGTCTCCTCTTTGATGTGTCAATTTTATGCTTTCTTGTTGGTCTATACTGTGTGAAGATGGAAAATATGGTGATTTTGCTTTTCATTAGATGTTTGATCCATTCTCAATTTATATTTTTTCTGCATATTTGAACAATTTACCTTTAATTTCAGATGTGGAAAGCATCTCACATCTCATATATAAATCACTATTTTAAGACATTGTTAGGGAAGTGAGAATTGCAGTAAATAAAATGCTTCTGGAGAAGTTTACAATGCTCTCTGACATATTCCTAACTTCTATCAAAATAATCATCTCTCAGATATAATATTTCATATTTTACTAGCAATGGCTGGTTAAGACATCCACTCAAAAGCAGTAACTTTTGGGCTTTCCATTGTTCTGTGTAATTTGTATTTTTAGAACCCTGGGAAACCTACCACAGCATAGTTAAGAATATTTTCCCTCAGCTGAAGGAGAATCTGTCTCTATCAGCAGCTTACACTCAGCTCAGTCCTGATCTATGCAATCCAGCCACATTCAAACAAAATAGCTGTGCTGAAAAAGATAAATAAGCTCATAACAATCCTTCTTTGGCCACTGGTGATTAGACAATTAAATCTCTTTGGCACAAGCAGAGATTTTGGGTGCTGTGGATATTTTGTGTTCTTGGTAAATACCCTGGGACAAAAACTTGCAATTATAATGATTATTCTTGGAGACTTTTATTATTAAATTTATTTAATGATCAGACAGAGTTACCTGGAATTTTGATTTATTTTGTTTATTGGGCCATTATTGAAAATTACTTTAATTTGTGTGTTAGATTCTGAAATATGCAACAGAAAGGCTTCACTTAATTCTCTCAAATATGTTAGCAAGTCATTAACTTAATTCATAATTAAATAGCATTATAATACCTAGTTGACATGTCAATCATCTGAAAAGGGGTAAATACTAGTAGATTACTATCATTGAAGCAACAAAACACCCCCTAATTTTATACCACCAAATGCCAATGTAATTTTATTTGGATTGAGGAAGAAACAAATAGCTTTTTTTAAGAACCCTGGATTCCTGGTCTATGATTTGTCTAGCATAAAAGTTGAATTTTGGTGCAAATAACATCACTGTTTTATTTCAGAAGATTTCACATTATGTATCCCATTATCACAAAATATGCTTTATGCAAGACTATCATTTCACAAATGTAAACTTTCCCAATATTAAAAATGCAAAAAAAAATAGAATTTGGATGGTTTCCATGTAAAATCTCATTCTCACACAATCTTCCAAGGAATTGTCACTGATTCAAATTGCTGTTAATAGCATGATCATGTATTTCTGTATTTTACATTTATTTTTAATATGTCTCAAATCTTTATTCCCCTTCATTCATCCCTTACTGCTTTATTTTATTGAATTTTAGTGATTATTTATAATGTAACATTTTTTAATGACTATTGCCTTTTCATAAAGTTATTTCCTTTGTGTTTTATTTTAGTCTGTTTTTACTCATAAACCTGTCACTAAATATGTGGTGTCCTTTCTGGTCA
This sequence comes from Talpa europaea, assembly GCF_964194135.1. Classification (NCBI taxonomy): domain Eukaryota; kingdom Metazoa; phylum Chordata; class Mammalia; order Eulipotyphla; family Talpidae; genus Talpa; species Talpa europaea. Next base: position 135,342,684 of record NC_140068.1, read on the forward strand.
ACACTGGTCCAGTAAACAACAATTAGACCCTTGAGGGCTTAAGTAACCAGAATCTGAATGTTCAGAACTCCCTGAAAGTTCAGAACTCCCTCTCAATGCATAGAAAACATCAGCTACATAATACATCAAACACTTGCCCAGTTCCTTGATATATTTCCTGTATAAAATCTTGATAAAAAATCTGCAAATTCAGATAAGATTTCCGAAAGTATCTGCTGATTGTTCTGGAACTGAGTATTCATTCAGTTTTCTATATTAAAATCACTTATTTTAGCTTATCTAAATTTATCAATCAACAGATTTCCCTTTGTATTTTTAACTTCCCTCACACACACAAAAACAAATTATACAATGCCTTTTGAATGCATACTTTATGGCTTTATTTCTCAGGAGAGAGATCACTGGGTTAGGAGCTGGGAGAGCAACTGTGTACATAATAGTCAGCAAAATGTCCAGTGCGCTTGGAGTCACTTTGAGAAACTCAGAGTCAATAGTTGAAATAAATACAATGATGGCAGTGTATTGGGAAAGCAATTGGAAAAGGTCTTAGCTCTGCCTTCAGCAGATGGCATCCTCAGAACAGTAGAGAATATCTGTGTGTTAGACAGTCCAGAAAAGGTAACACAAATAAAGGACACAGGTGCCATGGATCCACTAAGACCTCACTGATATAGTCATTTAAACAAGAGGATTTCAGGAGTTGGAGGGTATCACAGAAAAAATGTTGAATGAAATGGGAACCACAGAAGTGGATAAAGTGGCAGCTGTGTACATGGCTCCAGAAATGACCCCACTTATCCAGATGCCTAAGAAACTGTGGACACATTTGCTGACATCCATGATGCTTTCAATGCGCAGTGGAAGGCAGATGGCCACTTAGCGATCATAGGACATGTCACCATCAGCGTGGACATTTCAGCAGAACCACAGACAATGAAAGCAAAACACTGCACTATGCATTCCCTGAGGGAAATATAGCCACTTTGCATGAAAGAGTTGTAAATGGACCTTGGCAGAGTCACAGAAATGTAGCTCAGATCCAGGCAGGAGAGATGGCCTTTTCAATCAAAGGTTAGGAAAAATGTAAGTATATAATAGAACAAATAAATTGTATTGTTTAAATATATAATAGTGTTAATAGAATATGGAGTAATGGCTCCTATTTATATAAAGCTCTATACAGTTCAAACACAAATTTACAAATGTTTCTTAGCCACCAATTAATTTTCATTCATCATTTCTATCTATTATTCAAGCACTCCAACCACAGAGTTTCATTAGTGGAATTTTATAATAATATTAGGAATTATTAATAGTGGTTTTTATATATGAGAGCAAAAGTACCATTCTTTTTTTTAAAAGAACTTTGGATTAACTGTATTTTTTTAAAGACTTATTTATTTTTATACAAGAACTGGGTACAGGTCAGGGGCATGGAAGGGTGAGAGGGTTCACCAGAGACAGAGCGAGGAGCAGAATGGCAGACAGACCAAAATACACTGCTGAGGGGAGCAGCGGGCCAGACAGGAGAGGTCTGCCAAACCATGTGGTATCTCTCTAGCCGACCAGGAATTGACTGGGCACTGCAGAGGCTGCAGACAGCTTCACGGCACTGCGCTCAACCTGCTGTACCACTGGAAGGCCCAAAAGTACCATTCTTTACTGTCAAGGTTATTTCGCCCATAAATAAAAAATATGAAATACAATTGAATAGTACCTATGTAATAATTATGTATATAAATAAACATTGTCATTAAATAAAATAACATAAAACTAATGAAAAAATTGTTAATCTCCCAAAAGAAATGGGAAACTACAGCCTTTTTTTAAAGATTTATTTATTTATGCATTCAAGAACTGGAGTAGAGACCAGAGGTGTGGGGGGTTAGAGGATTCACCAGAGTCAGAGTGGGGAACAGAACAGATGGGTTGACTGAAATGCACTGCTGAGGGAGCAGTGGACGGGTCAGGAGAAGTCTTCTGTACCATGTGGGTAGCTCCAGGGCCAGGGATTGAAATCCTGCTGCACTGGCTGTGGACAGCTTCATAGGTTGCATCTTAACCCCTTTCACCACCAGGGAAGCCTGGAAACTACAGACTTTCACTAGGATAATTGCTTAAGTAAATAATATAACTGATGCAACAAGAAAATATTACTTTAATTCTTAGTTAAATAAAATGTAGACCAATGAATTGATACGATTTTGTGTTCAACACATTAGTCAATAATAAAAAAAAAAAAATCTCAGTTCTGTTATGAAGAATGGTATCTGGTAGTAACATGTATCTGAAGAAGTGTGGCCTAGACTCCTAAATTGTGTAAATGTTACAAACCACATTACTACAGTAAAATTAAATAAATAAATAATAAATATGTTGCTTATATGATAAAGTAGACATAGAATAAACTTAAAACATGAAGGCAATATGTTCAAATTTTAGTACATATTTTCCACAAACAGAAAATTATTTAGCAGAGATCCTAAATTATTTGCAATTAAACCATATAGCATGATATATATAAGAGTTTAATGAATTAATTTGATAACTGCAGTTAGAAATTAGTAATTCATCCTGAAATCCATGGTGTACCTCCAATGATTCACTGAGAAGCTGAGGGAGATGGATGCTTCTAGCTTCTGTGGTGATATATGCAAATTAATTGGGAAATTATTTAAGTCTGAGCTGGATGAGGAGTTGGCACAGATGAGACTGTCCCTTGGACCCACAAGTAAACTTATTTAAAAATTGGATCAGTCTTACTGTGTGTGTGTGTATGTGTGTGTGTGTGAATGTCTGGGTGTGGTCCATTGGAGTCTTAAAACACCTTTAAATTAACCCTGGCAATTTTATATCTAGGCAACAATGAAGAGAGACTTTGAAGATGACACCAGATGTTTCTAGAGATTGTAATGGCACACCTACTCATCAAAGCAGACAAGGTATATTGAAACTTCAGAAGTTTCCATTTCTAAATATCTAGGAGAATTTTGCTATTTTTTTGTTAGGAAAAACAAAAAAAGTCTCCATTTCACAAGCATGGAAGAATTGCTTCACTTACTCAAAACTATTTTGATTTACCCAAAAGTAAAAGTAAACTTGCCACTATTTCAATGTCCACAAATTATTTTCTATACTATACGATGATATATTCAAAATCTAAGATCTCTATTACAGTTTGGGATCTCATGAATATTTCTGAAAAGTAATGTTTTGTTTTTAGGTGGATATAATACTTCTAAAACATAACAAAAGTCATTGATAACTGTATTGTGATCTATTTAATGATATTTGCATGCTCTTTCATTATAACTCCTTTTATCTATAATATGAAAATATTGACCATCCACTTGTCCATTCTAGAATTTCTTGAATTTTCTCTAGCTCAGAATCAATCAGAAGACCTGACTACTGGTTATAACAGAAGGATGGTCTCTACTTATGCTCTTCTAGTCTATGTTTTGTTTTAATTTTTAAGATTATGGATAGGAAAATGTGATTATTTCACATGATTAAAATATCTGATTCATTCTTCATTTTTAAATTTTTCTACCACATTTCAACAATTTATCTGTGACCTCTGATTTAGAAAGCATTGCCTATCTCTTATGAATCATAGAATAATATGAATACAAGGAATACTGACAGTATCATACTATCATATGCTCATGCTGCATTATTTCCATGATGTTATCTAAAAAAAAAAAAAAACATTACTAGGGAGTTTGGAATTGCACTCCACAAAATGTTTCTGGGATGGAAGGGAATTTACAGTTTTCCCTAACTGATCCCTAATTTCCACTGAAATAATCATAGCTCATTGTTTACAAGATAAAGAACAGTGCCTGGTTTTCTCACCCACTCAAAACCAGTAACTTAGGGCTTTCATTTTTCTGTGTAATCACCTTTTTAGAACCTAAGGAAACTCACCAGAACCCATTCAAGAACTTCTATCTGCTACAGAAGATGTTGTCAGTGAGCAGCTAACATTTAGCTCAAAGTTGACTTCTGAATTCAACAACATTCATAAAAGTGTGAACTTTGAAGAAAAAGTAAGTCCATTCCAATCCTCCTTTGGCCTCTGGAGGTTAGACTCTGCAATCTCTTAGGCATGCGCAAAATGTCTTGTTGCTGTGGGTATTTGGTGTTTTGGGTAATACCCTGGGACCAATGTACCCTTGGACAAAAACTTGCAATGACTAAAATTCTTTGAGTTTCTAGTAATATCAAAACTAATGATATGAGAATAACAAAATCTAAGTTACCTCTTCTTCATGTACAAAGGGGATATGATTTCCAAAATATGAATGTGCTCTCATTTAAATTGAAAAGGATAATAAATCCTTTGTGTTTGTTGTCCGAATAAAGCAAAAATACATATACTACTTTCACTATGATGAAGTGTGTTCTCTCTACACCTAATTTGTTGAGATTTTTATCAAAAGTATTAAATTTTGCCATGTTTGACTCTTACTGAGATGTTTGACTCATCTCTTATTGAGATGTTCATTTTTTAAGAATTTTCTTTTTGTTCAACTTCTTTACTGATTATTCTGTTCAGATTTTCAATTTACTCATAATCAATTGTGATATTTTACAGGATTCTAGAAATATATCTATTTTCACAAGGTTAATAAATTTGTTGAAAAAGCAAAAATCACAAAAAATGGGACTATATCAAACTAAACAGTTTCTGCACAGTGAAAGGAAAATCTTTGAAGTAAAAAGTCACCTACTGAATAGGAGAAGCCATTTCCAAACCTTATATCACACAAGGGATTAATATCCAAAACAAATAATCAGTTCATACAATTCCTTAAAAAAATTATTTAAAATGGCCAAAGGATCTCAATAGGCTCTTTGCCACAGAACAGAGTCAACAGACTCATGAGAAGATATTCAGCTCTCACACCTGTGAGAAGAGCTGTTATCCAGAAGAAAAGAAACAGCAGGTGCTGGAGAAGAGGTGGAAAAAAGGGAATCTTCTTCCTGTGGGAACTGGTGTAACTACCACAGAAAACAAAACAAAAAAAAACTATTTGCTTAAAAAAATTAAAAAACAGATCATTGTGTAATCATGTAATTCCACTTGGCTTTTACTCAAAGAAAGTGAAACCACTGTGTTGAAAAGATACATGCATTTTCATTTCATTGCAGCACAATTTACAACAATCAGGAAGTGAAACAACTTACGTTTCCATCAATGGATGATGACTAAGACTGTACATCTGTATACACTAAACAACAGTACAAGATACATTTTTAAGAGGACTCCTGGAAATTCAAAATTCAGAAAGTTTATCCAGAGCTATTTAAATGTTATTCTCAGGATTGTGTTCAGTCTTTTCAGTCTTGTTTCTTTCACAAGATGGCTAATTTTTTTAATCTCTCTTTTTTAAGCCAACAAGTTTCCTAATATATTTTGGGCTTGTCTCACAACCAAGAATTAACAGATGTACCTCAACAAAAGAGTCAGGCTTGTCTTCTTTGGAAAACCTTTCTTAAAGCGGCCTTCATGGCTTGATTTCTCAGGCTGTAGATCATTGGGTTGAATGTTGGGGGCACAATTGTGTACATAATAGTCAGCAAAATGTCCAGTGCACTTGGAGAGTCAGAAGGTGGCTTGAGAAACTCAAAGACACTGGTTGTAATAAACAATATGACCACAGCAAGGTGGGGAAGGCAAGTGGAAAAGGCCTTTGCTCTGCCCTCAGCAGATGGCATCCTCAGCACAGTGGAGAATATTTTTGTGTAGGACACTCCAATAAAGGCAATGCAAAGAAAGGCCACTAGAGACAAGAAAGCAGTGACCCCCACCTCTCTGATGTACTCATTAGAACAGGAGAGTTTCAGGAGTTGGGGGATGTCACAGAAGTACTGGTGAATGATATGGGAACCACAGAAGTGTATTGAGAAAGTGGCAGTTGTGTGCATGACTCCAGAAATGACCCCACTGATCCAGACGCCAAAGACACTGTGAACACATTTGCTGACATCCATGATGATCTCGTAGCGCAGTGGAAAGCAAATGGCCACGTAGCGATCGTAAGACATCACTGTGAGCATGGACAGCTCAGCAAAACCACAGAGAATGAAAACAAAACACTGCACTATGCATTCCCAGAGAGAAATGTAGCCATTCTGCATGAAAGAGTTATAAATGTACCTTGGCACAGTCACAGAAATGTAGCACAGATCCAGGAAGGAGAGGTGTTTCAGGAAGAAATACATAGGTGACTGGAGACTATTGTCCATGGAAGTTGTAGTGATAATGAGGATGTTGCCAGTTAAAGTCACAATGTATATGACTAAGAACAGAGAAGCAAGTAAGATTTCTGTCTCAGGTTTGGCAGAAAATCCCATCAGAAGAAACCCACTCATTGTGAAATTAGCCATAGTCCTTCTTAATCTCTGAGTTATGTTGACTGCAAGAAAATATGGCAGCCATTGTCAATTATTGTTATTTGATCTCTAACCCTTTTGAACTCTATGAAGTGAGGCATGAAATCATTGGCAATTACCTCATTATTATAAATGTATAAATAGTTCTATGGACTAGTAATTTTGTGCAGTTTTCAATGACTTTGAGTCATTCATGGAAACCTAGGTCAGAAAGATTATAAATTTCATTATTTCCTTACATCAAATGAAAGAAAAATAATGTATATATTAAATTTCAAAAAGTATATTTTAAAATATAATTGTATTAATTGCAAAAGGGACCATTTACTTTTGATTCATACTGAAGATTTATCTAGTTCATATATTCACACCTATGTTTCTTAGCTGCCTATTTTTTTCATTAATCATTCTATCTATTCATGCTCCACACTGAATACCATGGTTTTATTATTGCAACGTAATATCTTCACTTTATATATGAGGAAAAAATCTCATGTTTTGTCTTCTAATTAAACATTATTTTCTCAATAGTTACAATTATGACATACCAAACAGGTAGTACCTATTCATTACCTAGTTATGACATATAAATCACTTATTAACATAAAATATCATAAAAAAATGATCAGAAAAATAGTGTTTTCCAGAAAGGAAAGATTTGAACAGAGCTTCAACATGTATATTTTAAAAGAATGATATGATTCATATACATAAATATATCATTTATTCTAATCTTCAATTAAAACAATTATGAAATAAAATCCTATACATAACAAATTAGTAAATCATCAAAAATAACATAATCAGTAGAATATACTATGATGAAAGTTATCTGGTAATAACATACATCTGAGGAGGTGTCATTATAGACCCTTATATCAGGTACAGTTTTTTTTTTAAGGTTTAGTTTTTATTTTTTTATGCAAGAACCGGGGTACAGGCCAGATGCACAAGAAGGTGAGAGGATTCACCAGAGACAGAGTGGAGAACAGAACAGTCAGATTGATGAAATACTCTGCTGCGGGGAGCAGCAGGCACGACAAGAGAGGTCTGTCACCCTATGTGGGACCCTTGCCGACCAGCTGGGATCGAACCGGCGTTGCTGAGGCTGTGGACAGCTTCATAGCACAATGCTCAAAGGCCTGAGCCACCAGGGGAGGCCCATATCAGGTAAAGTCTTACAAGCATATGCTACTTTAATAAAATATTATTTATTAAAATAATAATGAAAATGATTTACTCAAAATATAAAGACATAAGTAAGCTTAGTACAAGCAAGTGGTAGGATCAAATATGTATATTCTTTCTGGAAAAGACCAAATTATTGTTTTTTATATATTATTTCAAGACTTTGTATTTCAGTTTATCTGCCCGTTCTTCAACCCACTCTGTCTCTGTGAATCCTTTCACTCCCACATCTCTGGCTTACCTCCCAGTTCTTGTATGCATAAATAAAATTTTTTTAAATAACCAAAATCTAAGATCCCTATCATAGTTTTAGGTGAAGATGGATGTTTGTAAACAATGCTTCATGTTTCCATGGATATGTTGCTTTAAAAACATAACCAAAGTCTGTTAAATGTATTAACATATAGTTATAGTTAATGATTGTTACTGGCTATTTTTCTTTTAAATGTTTTTCTCTATATTTCTAAAAAATTGACCATTGGCATATCCATTCCAGGATCTTCTGATTTTCTCTATGTCAGAATGTTCCCCTATGAATTAAAAGAAATCAGAAGACTGATGACTGGTTAGGAAAATAAGTATGTTTCCTGTTTGTTCTTTCAATTGTATGCTTCCTTTTTTGGTCTACACTGTATGAAATGGAAAATGTGGTGATTTTGCTTTCATTAGATGTTTGATCCATTCTCAATTTATAATTTTTCTGCATATTTGAACAATTTACCTTTAATTTCAGATGTGGAAAACATCTCACATTTCATATATAAATCACTATTATAAGACATTGTTAAGAAGTGAGAATTGCAATAAATAAAATGCTTCTGGAGAAAAAGTTTACAATGTTCTCTGACATATTCCTAACTTCTATCAAAATAATCATCTCTCAGATATAATATTTCATATTTTACCAGCAATGGCTGTTAAGACATCCACTGAAAAGCAATAACTTTTGGGTTTTCCATTGTTCTGTGTAATCTGTATTTTTAGAACCCAAGGAAACTTACCACAGCATAGTTAAGAATATTTTCCCTCAGCTGAAGGAGAATCTGTCTCCATGAGCAGCTCACACTCAGCTCAGTCCTGATCTGTGCAATCCAGCCACGTTCAAATAAAATAGCTATAGAGAAAAAAATAAGTGCACTACCATCTTTCTTTGGCCACTGGTGATTAGACAATTAAATCTCTTTGGCACAAGCAGAGTTTCTTGGTGCTATGGGTATTTCGTGTTCTTGGTAAATACCCTGGGACAAAACGTGCAATTATAATGATTATTCTTGGAGTCTTTTTCCATTAAGTTGGTTTAATGATCAGACATAGAGTTTTGACTTATTTTGTTTATTGAGCCATTATTGAAAAATGATTTAAGTTTTGTGATTCTACAATATCCAACAGAAAGACTTAATTTAATTCTATTAATTGTGTTAGCAAGTCATTAACCTAATTCATAATTAAATAATATTATAATGTCAAGTTGACATGTCCATTATCTGAAAAGGGGTAAATACTAAGTGATTATTATCAATGAAGCAACAAAACACCCCCTACTCTTATACCATTAAATGCCAATATAATTTCACTTTGAGTGAGGAAGTAACTAACAATCATTTTTACAAAACCTGGGTTTGTGGTCTCTGATTTGCCTGGTATAAAAGTTTAATTGTGGTGCAGATAACCTCATTGTTTTAAGACCAAATTAGGAGATTTCACACTAGATAATCCATTTTCACAAAATATGCCTTATCCCAGACTATCATTTCATAAAATGAACTTTTCAATCTTAACAATGCACAAAATAGAATTTAGATGGTTTCCATGTAAATTCTCATTCTTATACAATCTTCCAAGAAATTGTCACTGCATTCAAATTGCTGTTAATAACATCAACAGTATTTTACATTCTTTTTTAATATGTCTCGAATCTTTATGTTTCCTTCATTCATACCTTAGTGTTTTCTTTTATTGATTTCAGTGAATATTTTCTAATGTAACATTTAAGTTTTTTAATGACTATTGCCTATTTATAAAGCTATTTCCTTCATGTTTTATTCTTGTCTGTTTTTAATTATAAACCTGTCACCAGATGATATGATGATATTGTGATATCATATCAGATGATATGATGATATGGTGACAGGTTTATAATTAAAAACAGACAAGAATAAAACACGAAGGAAATAGCTTTATAAATAGGCAATAGTCATTAAAAAACTTAAATGTTACATTAGAAAATATTCACTGAAATCAATAAAAGAAAACACTAAGGTATGAATGAAGGAAACATAAAGATTCGAGACATATTAAAAAAGAATGTAAAATACTGTTGATGTTATTAACAGCAATTTGAATGCAGTGACAATTTCTTGGAAGATTGTATAAGAATGAGACTTTGAGGCATCACACTCCCAGACTTCAAACTATACTACAAAGCCATAATCATCAAAACTGCATGGTATTGGAACAAGAACAGACATACAGACCAATGGAATCAAATAGAAAATCCAGAAATAAACCCACAGATTTATGGTCAACTAATTTTGACAAAGGAGCAAAGACTATGCATTGGAGCAAAGAAAGTTTGTTCAATAAATGGTGCTGGGAAAACTGGGTCGCTACATGCAAAAGAATGAAGCTTGACCACTACCTCACACCATACACAAAAATCAACTCAAAATGGATTAAAGAACTAGACATAAGACCTGAAACCATAAAATATATAGAAGGAAATATAGGCGAAACACTACGTGATTTGCACATCAAAGACATCTTTACAGACACATCACCCAAAGCAGTGATAGTGAAGACAAAGATAAACAGCTGGGACTACATCAAATTAAAGAGCTTCTGCACAGAAAAAGAGACAATAACAAAAACAAAGAGAAACCCCACCAACTGGGAGAACATTTCTGCACCCAACACTAATGATAAAGGACTGATCACAAAAATCTGCAAAGAGCTGATAAGACTCAGCAACAACAAATAAAATAATCCAGTCAAAAAATGGGCAGAAGAGCTGAAAAGAAACTTCTCTGAAGAGGAAATGCAAATGGCCAAGAGGCATATGAAAAATGTTCAACATCACTTGTCATCAGGGAAATGCAAATCAAAACTACCATGAGATACCATCTTTACCAGTGAGAATGGCACATATTAAAAAAACTAGCAACAACAAATGTTGGCGAGGGTGTGGAGAAAAAGTAACTCTTCTGCACTGTTGGTGGGAGTGTAAACTGGTCCAACCACTGTGGAGAGCTGTGTGGAGATTTCTGGACCTACTAAACATAGAGCTTCCATATGATCCAGCAATTCCACTCCTAGGTATTTACCCAAAGGACACAGAAACATCAATTCCAAAGAACACCTGCACCGCTATGTTTATAGCAGCACTGTTTACAATAGCTAAGCTTTGGAAACAACCCAAATGCCCAAAAATAGATGACTGGATCAAGAAGATGTGGTACATATATACCATGGAATATTACTCAGCATTCAAAAAAGATAAACACATGCAATTTGCAGTAGCATGGATGGCGCTGGAAGGGATCATGCTCAGCGAAATAAGCCAAAAAGAAAAAGAAAAATACCGGATGGTCTCACTCATAGCAGAAATCTAGAAAACTTAAATAAGGGACCAGGAAAATGAATAACTATAAGAAAGTGAAAATCGAAATCAAGAAAAAACTATGAACCAGAGACACTTTTAGGGGGGCGGGGGCGGGAGGGGAGGGATTGGGGTCAGAATGGGGGGGCTGCAATTGTATGGGGAATATAAAAATAAAATTTATTATTTAAAAAAAAAGAAAGGAACATGAAAAAAAAATAAAAAAATAAAATGCAATTTCATTTGGGGTCAAAAAAAAAAAAAAAAAAACCTGTCACCAAATAATTTTTTGGTCAACAGTGTTCCAGTAAACAACAACTAGACCCTTGAGGACTCAAGTAATGAGACCCTGCATGTTCAGAAAATCCCTCTGTGGGACCAACTCTACTCAGGCACCAATTGAATGTGCTTGTCCAACTGCTAGCTATTAATAGGTAGTTCATTTCTTTCTTTTCAATAACTTTGAAGAACAGCTCATAACTCAGGAAGCTGCATATCTCATTATGATATTTTAGCGTAAAGAATACTAATCGGCGGGGGGGCCTCCCCTGGTGGCGCAGCATTTGAGCGCTGGGCTGTGAAGCTGTCCACAGCCTCTGCAGTGCTGGTTTGATCCCCGGCCACAGGCAAGGGTTCCATATGGTGTGCAGACGTCTCCTGCCGTGCCTGCTGCTCCCCTCAGCAGGGTACTTCATCAGTCTGCCTTTTCTGTTCCCCACTCTGGCTCTGGTGAATTCTCTCACCCTCCGTTGCTTCTGACTGAACCCAGTGCTTGTATAAATAAACAAATAAATAAATAAATAAATAAATGAACAAATAAATAAATAAATAAATAAATGTTTAAAAAAAGAGAATAAAAATCAGGGCCTCCCCAGTGATGCAGCGGGTTGAGGGTTGAGAGCCACACTGTGAAGCTGTCCGCAGCCTCTGCAGTGCAGGTTTGATTTCCAGCCAGTCAAGGAGATACCCACATGGCACAGCAGACCTCGCCTGTCTTGCCTGCTGCTCTCCTCAGCAGTGTTTTTGGTCTGTCTGCCTGTTCTGCTCCCTGCTCTGTCTCTCAACACTCTTGCATCTCAAGATGCAAGAATTCTCTCAACACTCTTGCATCTCTGGCCTGTACCCCAGTTCTTATATAAATAAATGAATCTTCAAAAAAATACAAATCAGAAAATTGGAAGAGATGCTGGTCAAGGTATGGGAAAGCAAGTAGAATTAGTTTCCTTTACTCCTTTCACATACCACCTTCCAGAACCATCTAGATTTCATCAATCTAGAACTTCCTGAATCTTATTATGTAAGGTTTTACTTTGGGTCACATTACACAGACCAGATTGAATAAATTATGGGACAATTAACTCACCCTCTGATATCTCTCTGGTCTTCAGAGGTCTGGGATGAGGCAAATGTTTCACAATTCTAGCCACATGGTTAGTTTCTCTGATAATCAGATTTCACTAAATGTCTTCAATGAGTCACACCATTAGCATAAATGGTATTTTTTGCAAAGGACTTTTTGTTGTTGTTATTTATTTATTTATTTATACAAGCACTGGGTACAGTCAGAAGTGCGGGAGGGTGAGAGAATTCACCAGAGCCAGAGTGGGGAACAGAACAGGCAGACCGACGAAATACACTGCTGAGGGGAGCAGCAGGTGCAGCAAGAGAAGTCTGCATATCATGTGGGAACCTCACCGGCGGCTGGGGATCGAACGCTGCAGAGGCTGCAGACAGCTTCTCAGCCCAGCACTCAACCACTGTGCCACGAGGGGAGGCCCATGACTTATTTTGAATAAAAATATGCTTCATTCAATCCCACTACTCAGACATTACAAATGTTTTCATACTCTGTGAGAGGAACTGGGGACAAAGAACAAATGCATATTCTCTCTATATCACATTATAACAAGTTATTGATGGGCTTGCCACTAATACATGTACAGAAAGGATGATAGAAGTAAACCATTATGCACTATATTCTTAGAATATGAATTTGAATTAGAGAAATGTGAATTTCTCTAATCCTATTTTCTAGCATTGTTATGACTATAAAAACTCATTTGTGAAATGAAGTCTAGGATAAAGATATATTTTATGATAGTAGAATGTATACATATTAACTATAATTAAACTGTGTTTGGAATATTCTTGAATTGACAGCAAATTATAATAGTTTTCAATAATTTGATCCAATAAACACAAATAAGCTGAAATTCCAGGCAACTAGTTATAATCATTAAATCAATTCAGCAGAAAAACAATCTGTAGGAACTATTAATGTAATTGCAAACTTTGGTCCCAGGGTAATGGCCAACAATACCAAATACCCAGAGCTCCCACAAAGTTTGCTGTGCCAAGAGATTTCATTGCCTAATCACCAGAGGTCGAAAAAGGATTGAAATGAATTTAACCTTTCTCCATAGTTCTCATTTTTCTGATGGTGACTGATTTTAGAGATTAGGATTTTGAGCTAAGTGTCAGCTGCTCACATGGACAGCTTCTCTTTTTTTATTTTTAAAATATTTTACTTTGTGTTTTTGGGATATGTACAGTTTGAAGTGCAGACATTATGTTTATATGTTCAAATTAGAGAGTTTGATAAGTTGTAGTTAAATTACATTACTTTGAAGCTCAAAAGAGCATCAGGGAGCTCAAGAGAAATTGCGAATTGAGCCTGGCACTGCAGTGTAAAGATAGGAGGGAGTTTCCATTGCAGTATATAAATAGAATATACTACTCTTGGACATTTTGGACTTGAGAATATTGTTATAAGCTTCTCCTTTTGAGGGAAGATATTCTTGAATATGCTCTGGTGAGTTTCCTTAGGGTCTAAAAGATCACACCGAATAATGGAAAGGCCATAAGACACTGAATGACTGAGAGAACTAGCCATTGTCATTTAACTTGCTATCTGTGAAACACTATGTATGAGCTGTGATTATTTTAATGGAAATTAGGAATCTGGGAGAGAATATTGTAAAAGAATCCCATTCCAAGAAACGTTTTGTGGAGTGCCAACTCCACCTCCATAACAATGCCTTTCTTTATATAACCCTCATAAGAAGTAATTGAGCATGAATGCATAATACTGTTCGAAATACCTTGCATTCATGTCATTCATTGACTCTTTTAATAGTGAATTAAAGACTTATGAGATGCTTTCCATTTCAGAAATCTCAGAAAAAGATTGCTCAAGTATGGCAGCAAGTTTGAAAATTGAGAGTGGATCCAAGAGTTTCATGAGAGCAACATAACCATATTATCTGTCTTCCCAAAGAAAGGATCAAAAACAAACCACAGATAAAGATGGAAAGGATGTACTACTGTTAGTACAGAATTCTGTTAGGGAACCAGGAAGCACTCAGAGAGGAGGAGGGAAGGTCTTTACTTGAGCCAGTGAGCCAAGAGGAGATCTCTCACCTAAGTCTGTGCTTTGAGCAGTTAGATAACAGAGTATTATTTGCTTTAGCAGGGGTACACTTGCACCTTAAAGTAAGCAGAGAGTACAGAAGCAGGGGATTCCTAAGTGGTTCTGGGGTGCACAAGTCAGGCTTGTCAGCCTTCAGAGTTTTTATGAGTTACTCCCTGGAATTTGCAGTCTCCATTTAGGCTTTGTCTCAACATAACTTCAGTTAATTAACAAGTCAGCTTGACATTTTCTTGTAGAGTATGAAACCATGCCTCAGGTCATAACAATTACCCAGGCTTTTAACTACTAATTCTTAGAAGATTCTGAGTCAGAGAAAATACAAGAAGATTCTGACATGGGCTTGTGAATGAGCAATTTAATATAAATACAGAGAAAAGACTGTAATAAAAATTAACTGGTAAAAATCATAAAATACATCATGCTGAATCCACTTAAAGTATTTTGTTATGTCTTGAAAATACCATAGCCACTTAAGCATTAGTGTTTAAAGACATTAATATTTTCCTAAAATGGTGACAAATGTATATCATTTTGAATGTTCCCTTTGTTATAGGACAGTACGTTGGAGATAATGAAATGGTGAATTAAAGAGGCAAAACTAATATAAACTTTGGGTCAACCCTGAAATTAGGAAATTCTTTGAAGTCAAAAGTGACCATCTTAATCTTCATGATTGCAGTGATATCTAATTAATAAAGCAAAAGTAATTAATAATATCTAAGAATCAACTAAAGAGACACTTCAAGTCCTTTTATTTCTTCCTGCCTTTATACTTGTCATCACAGTAACAGCAGCGACATATTAAAAATATTAGTGAGCTATTTATAATCTTTAATTTTTTTAAAGATTTATTTATTTTTTATACAAGAACTGGGGTACAGGCCCAGATGCATGGGAGGGTGAGAGGATTCACCAGAGACAGATCAGGGAATAGAACAGGCAGACTGATGAAATACACAGCTGAGGGGGGGAGCAGCAGGCGAGACAGGAGAGGTCTGCTGCGCCATGACCAGCACTGTAGAGGCTGCAGACAGCTTCACAGTGCAACACTCAACCACCTGTGCCACCAGGGGAGGCCCTTATAATCTTTATAATCCATAATGTGACAGTTATTTTTTTATATACACACATATACACACACGCATACATGCAAACACACAATTGGGTTAATACATAAATTATTTATACATGTTTGTACATAATCTAATGTTACAATAATATACATATATATTCAAGATACAAAAAAGATATATAAAGCTCTAAAGATAACAAAATTGCATTTTATTCCACTATGTGTCCACTGTATAATCATTGACAAGAGTGGGTTTGAATTAACAGAAAACCCAAACAAATACTCTTGGATAAATCAAGCCATATTTCAATACATAGGAAATGAATTCTTTAGGTTGGGTTCCATAAAGGAAAATAAATAACTTTCTCCCAGACATATAGAAAAGGAAATTTTTGGAGGCTTCAGAAACCTCACCTGGTGAATTAAGTTACAAGAGACGATGTCCAGATGAGTAAATGTGTCAGGATCACCTCTAGAAATGCAAGGGGTCACCTTCAAAATTCCCTTTTAATATTGTCTAAAATGGAATTACTTCGTAATACTTAGCAGTATGTTAACATTCCTGTGGAATACACAGACACACACAATAGCTGACACAATTTTCACATAAGTTTTACTTGTGTATTTAAGGGACTGTCTCATCTGTGTCAAGTTTTTTTCTATCAATCACAGACTTAAACAATTTCCCTGTGATATGACATAGTTCACTACAGAAGCCAGAAGCATCCATCACCATCAGCTTATAAGTAAATCATTACAGGAACACACTGTTTTCAGGCTGAAAAACTAAAAAGGAGGCTCATTTTCCTATATGTTTGGGTCAGACTAACATTCTATAAAACAGCAATAAACACAGTCATTGCCTCACCATGCAGAAATAATTATTGTTGTTATATGTTTTATTTCTTTATACTCTTTATATTCTCTGTGTATTCCATTCATGTGTACTACATGTCTTGTGAAGATAGTGTTGATTAATATATTTTACTTCTGTGTCACGCAAATAATTATCAAATTCCATTTCAAATTAACAATACTTCAAAAAGATAATTTTAAGTTCACTTCAAATATTATCTTGAAAATATTATTCAGTTATCTTATGGTTTGTCAATATTTTGCTACTGCCCTAATTTTAAATAGAGAGTTTTCTGAATACCAGTCATCCAAATGACTTAATAAAATGGTATCTGTGTATAAAGTTTCATGGCTTAAGACGCAGAGTGCATCAAAGTTTTCCTAAACATATGCTTTTTTTCTAAATATTATGCACAAATTGGACCATATCACATACATAAATTAAGCTTTTTTTCTTTTTTCATGAAATAAGATCATATTATTCTGTAATTATATGAATTTTATTAAAGTAATTTGATTTACAAGGCTGCACAAGATTTAGAGATCTAGATTCATATATTTTGAGATATATGTGACCATGAGGTTGCTTTACTCATTATTAATAGCACTGATTATTTTTTCTTTGCATCTTAACTAATGTGTTGGGTACAAAAATTTGGTCCACAGTTGTTCTACATTTATTACCTAAAAAGCAGAGTAAATGAATTTTTCAGCTTTGTATTAGTTATATTAATTCTCATAAAAATACAGAGGAAGGTCTATTCCTTTCCAATTAACTTGAGAAATGAGTATTTTTCAGACCAAATTTTTATGATATATTATGTTAGGATAATGGTTTTAACTTACAATTATTTGATAAGCATCATCAATTTGATGATTCATAATTTTATTTATTGAGAATATATATGCTTAGTTAAATAATTAAAAACATGGATTCTACTGCTTAAAATGAAAACAAAATTATAAAATTGCAATAATAAATCCATTGTAATTGGAGGTATATAAATAAATAGAATGATTAATGAAAAAGAATAGGTAGCTAAGACACATTTTAAATGTGAATAGGGCCTCTCCTGGTGGTGCAGCAGTTGAGCGCTGGGCTGCGAAGCTGCCCTCAGCCTCTGCAGCACCGGTTCAATCCCCAGCTGCCAGTGAGGATCCTCCATGGCACGCAGACATCTCCTGCTTTGCCCACTGCTCTCCTCAGCAGTGTATTTTGTCGGTCTGCCTGTTCTGCTCCCCGCTCTGGCTCTGGTGAATTCTCTCACCCTCCCGTGCATCTGACTGTACCCAGTGCTTGTATAAATAAAATAATCTTTAAAAAAATAAATTGTGAGTATATGAACTGTATAAAACTTTTTAAATAAATCAACATTCAATGGCCCAGTAGTATTAGCAAGTTCATATATTTTAAAATATATTGTACTAAATTTATTCCAATATACATTTTTCCTTTTCTTTGATTTAAATGGGCAATACTGAAATTTATAATCCTCTTTATCAGTATTTCCATGATGGGTCAAATTGTTCCTCTTGATAATTACTATAAATAACTTCCTTCACATCAATGATGAAGTGGTGATTTCTTCAAGTAACTTCATTCATAACTTCATTGAGTCTGGATGGATTACTAGGTTCAGTAATAGATTTCCAATAGCCCCATCTAGTCTTGCAGCCAACATCACTGGAAAATTAAAAGGGACTATGGCCAATTTGACTATGAGTGGGTTTTGTCTGATGGGCTTTTCTGCCAAGCCTGAGCTAGAACTTGTCCACGCATCTCTGTTCTTAATCTTATACCTTGTGGCATTAGCTGGCAGTATCCTCACTATCACAGCAATCTCCACAGACAGCAGTCTCCACTCACCCATGTATTCTTCCTGAAACATCTCTCCTTCTTGGACCCGTGCTACATTTCCGTGACTGTGCCAAGGTACATTTACAACACATTCATGCACAGTGGCTACATTTCCCTTGGGGAATGCATAGCGCAGGGTTTTGCTTTCATTCTCTGTGCTGCTGCAGAGCTGTACATGCTGACAGTGATATCTTATGATCTTTACATTGCCATCTACCTTCCACTGCGCTACGAAATCATCATGGATGTCAGCACCTGTGCCCATGGAGTCCTGGGTGTCTGGATCAGTGGGGTTATAACTGGAGCCATGCACACAGCTGCAACATTCTCCATTCACTTCTGTGGTTTCCGATTCACCAGTTCTTCTGTGGCATGCCCCAGCTCCTGAAACTCTCTCTTGTTTATTAAAGATTTATTTTTATTTATTTATACAAGCACTGGGTACTGTCAGAAGTGCGGGAGGGTGAGAGAATTCACCAGAGCCAGAGCGGGGAGCAGAGCAGGCAGAAGGACCTAAGTACACTGCTGAGAGGAGCAGCGGGTGGCAGGAGAGGTCTGCGCGCCATGTGGGACCCTCCCCCGGAGGCCGGGAAGCAGCTGGGGATCGAACTGGCGCTGCAGAGGGCGAGGGCAGCTTAGCAACCCAGTGCTCAACCGCTGCGCCACCGGGGAGGCCCTCCTGAAACTCTCTTGTTCTAATGAGTACATTAGTGAAGGTGGGGTCAGTGCCTTTTACTCTATTGTGTTTTTGTTTGTTTGTTTGTTTGTTTGTTTGTTTGTTTTTTGCATCACTTTGATTGGCGTATCCTACACACAAATATTCTCTACTGTGCTTAGGATGCCATCTGCTGAGGGCAGAGCTAAGGTCTTTTCCACTTGCCTTCCTCACCTCGCTGTTGTTATATCATTTATTTCAACCAGTGTCTTTGAGTATCTAAAGCCACCTTCTGACTCTCCAAGTGCACTGGATATTTTGCTTACTATTATGTACACAGTTTTGCCCCCAACACTCAATCCAATGATCTACAGCCTGAGAAATCAATCCATGAAGGCAGCTCTAAGAAAGGTTTTCCAGAGAAGACAAGCTGATATCTTTTGTTGAGGCACATCGTTAATTCTCATTTGGGCATCAAGTTCAACACATTCTTGACCTAAATAAATTGAGACTACTACTAATTAAGAGTTTTTATGAAAGAATCAAGACTGGTGAACAAAGATCAGACTCAGTCTCCAACTAGATCTAGAAGAGTAGTCCAAACTTTGATCTTCTCAGCGAGAATTTTATGCAATTAGTAAGGGAAAAATGTCCAGGATCTGGGAAAGTGTCTGGTTAATGGATCTATCTGATGTCATCTATGCATTGAGGAGAACAAGGAGGGCTGTCAAAATTTACCCTACTAAGAGCTTTATAATCATGTAACTGTTTTAGCCCTGATGTAAACCTTAAAGTTTGTCTTTCTTTAAAGTTAGTGATTTGCTAGAAGCTGCAGTTTCAATAAAGGTGCTTTTGCACAAAGAGCATTTTTCTCATGCACAATAGCTTCAGAGTCAGGCCATTTCCATCTTCACCTTGACTTGTGTCCTTCATTTGGGATCAAGGTGAATGTCTCCTTAACTGTTAGCTTTGGTTAACCAAACAAGACACAGCCAGTCAAGAATTTAAAGCTAAATAGATAAGTGATCACAGTGAAAATTGTCTTGTCACAAAATTGCCACAGGGATCTCCCTGGTGGCTGAAGAGATTAAGTACAGCAGTATGAAGCAATCTGCAGCCTCTGCAGCATGAGCTCTGTCCTCGGCTGGCCAGGTAGCTACCCACATGGTGCAGCTGACGTCTCCTATTACACCTGCTGCTCCCCTCAGCAGTGTGTTTCAGTCAGTCTGCTCGTTCTGTTCCCTACTCTCTCTGGTGAATCTGTTGGCGCCTTACCTCGTGGCATCAGGATACTCCCCCTTTCTGTGATTGGCTGTGCTCCTTTCGGCCCAGTGCGCATGACGACCTCCGGCGCACCAAATAAGGGCATGTGCCCTTCCGGGATTAGCCTCTTTTGGCCCAGTGCGCATGACGGCTTTGGCCTGCTTCTTCCGCTTCCGGTTCCCTGCTATAAAGCCCCACCGAAACCGAAAGTAAACGAGACCTGCGATAGCTGAACGAAGAGTGCACGTGTCTCCCTCCGTGGTGTACCCCTGTTCTTCAGGTCGCTGCTCTCCCCTCGAGAACCTCGTTGAACAGTCCGCGGGCTCGGACAGGTGGCGCCCAACGTGGTGCTCGAGGTAAGAGAGATTTACAGTAGACCCAGACGCGGCGCGCGCGCGGCGCGAGTTATTCAGGCCCTGACCCACCCGGCGGGACAGTCATTAGGTAAGTTTTGGCGTCTGAATTGTTTAAAAATGGGACAGGCACTTAGTGAGCACCAGCTTTATGTTTCCCAGCTCAAGGAAGCTCTTAGGACACGCGGAGTTAGGGTTAAGTCTCTTTTTATTCTTTGATTTTGTATAAGAAACATGCCCGTGGTTCCCTAAAGAGGGCACCATTGATGAAAAACGTTGGAAAAGGGTCGGCGACGCTTTAAACGATTTCTACCGCGTCTTTGGACCTGAAAAAGTCCCTGTGACGGCCTTTTCCTATTGGAACCTCATTAATGATCTTATAGCCAAGCGAGGAAATGATCCTGGCTTACAACACACTATTTTCCATACTGAAAATATTCTTAAAAGCGCTCCCTCCAGTTTTGCTGAGGCTTCTCCTCCCGAGGCTTGTTGTGAACACCTAATCTCCTTTCATAGTGATGATGAGACTAATCCCCAAAATAATGCACCCCCAGTGCCAGATGATGCCCCCCCAACCTGCCGGCACTCCCGTAAAGGAGCCCCATCCAAATACACTTCCCCCATGCAAAAGCCTCTACCCTTCTCTGCCGCGACCCCACCGTGGGTCTCCTTCGCTCCCGAGGTAGACTGGGACGAGTTGGCAGAACAAGAGGGTCACTACTGGCCTCCCCCCGCCTCTATTGCCAAGGACCCCATAAAAAAGCCTGTTTTAATGCAAACACTTGAGACCTTGGGAAACCAAATTAATACTCTTGTTAACCGTTTTGATAAATTGTGTGCGGCCTTCCCCGTGTCTGCTGACGGCACTTCTGCTCCTCCCCCACAAGTTAATCCGCCGCCATTTTGTCCTTCTGTTCCCGCCTTGCCGCCATTTTGCCCTCCTTCTTCCTCCCTTATTGCCTTGCCGCCTTTTTCTTTGACTCCTCCCACTCAGCCGCCCTCTCCGTCCCTCCCTCCTCCTTCATGTCCTGCTCCATTACATCTCTTTCCAGTGGTTGAAACCACCAACGCCCAGGGCATTGTTCAACGTCATCATGAGCCTCATAATTTCCACCATGTTAAAGAACTAAAAGAGGCGGTGTCCCTTTATGGAGCCACGGGGCCCTTCACCCTCACTGTTTTGGACACCTTAGCCCAATCCTCTCTCACTCCGTCGGATTGGTACTCCCTGGCAAAGGCCACCCTTTCTGGGGGCGATCACCTCCTTTGGAAGGCTGAGTTTATTGATAATTGTAAGGTTTTTGAAAGACAAAACCCCTCATTCCTCGGCCCAGCTTGTAGAGCTTGAGGCGGTGATCACTGTTCTTTCTTCCTTTGCCCATCAACCTCTTAATTTATATACGGATAGTGCTTACATCGCCCAGTCGGTCCCCCTACTTGAAACCGCCCCATTTATCAAAACATCCTCCATGGCTGTGACCCTTTTTCAGCAGTGCCAGGTGGCCGTCCGGAACCGCACCGCTCCTTTCTTCCTTGGCCATCTTCGGGCCCATTCGGGTCTTCCGGGACCCTTGACACATGGAAACAACTTGGCCGATGCAGCCACTCAAACAATTCACGTTCTTTCGGTCACCCAGGCCCAACAAGCCCATGACCTCCATCATCTTGATGCCCGGTCCCTGCGTGTGTTGTTCCGTCTCACCCGAGACCAAGCCAGGCACATTGTTTGCTCCTGCCCAACGTGCGCTACTTCCCTTCCTGTCCCTCACTTGGGTGTCAACCCTCGTGGTTTGGCCCCTCGAGACCTCTGGCAAATGGACGTCACCCATGTTTCTGAGTTTGGTAATCTCAAGTATGTCCATGTTTCCATTGATACCTTCAGTGGATTTTTAGTGGCTTCTCCCCATGCTGGGGAGGCCACCAAACATGTTATCTCCCATCTCCTTTATGCCTTCTCTGTTTTAGGCGTGCCTAAGGCCCTTAAGACTGATAATGGACCAGGCTACACTTCAAGGCATTTTCTGAATTCTGTGCCACCCTTTCCATTACTCATACTACTGGCATACCATATAATCCCCAGGGACAGGGCATCGTTGAAAGAGCCCACCAGACACTCAAAACCGTTATTCACAAAATCCGCCAATCTTCCTGGTACCCCTCCCGGTTGGTGCCCCGCAATGTCCTGTGTCATGCCTTGTTTATTTTAAATTTCCTCCACTTGGATGATGCTGGTAAAAGTGCAGCCGACTGCTTTTGGCACTCCTCCACCTCCACTCAATTTGCGTTGGTCAGATGGAAGGACCCACTTACTGGCTCTTGGAATGGTCCAGACCCTGTTTTGATTTGGGCTCGTGGAGCGGTTTGTGTCTACCCCCACGATGCTGACTCTCCTCGCTGGCTCCCAGAGCGCTTGGTTCGCGCTGTACCTGTGCCACCCAGCGCCACTGCAAAACCTCCGGACGCCGCCGAGGTGCCCCGTCAACCCCTTCCGCCCAGGGTGGCTGAGTCCCTCTGAGGCGTCTCTTTTGTTTCCTTTTCAGGATGCCTGTGGCCACCTGGATTCTCCTGGTTCTTCAACATTACCCTGCCGCCCGTGTCTTAGCCGGCCTCGGACCACCCGCCTCTCTCGCATCCGCGTCTTCTTCCTTAGATTCGCCCTGCAACTGCAAGACATTACCTCTGCTCTGGCCACGGGTGCCTCCGGTTTGGCCATCTCCATTTCCAGGAACTTGCAACCAACCCCTTATGGACTTGCCTTAATGGACTTTTGCCGTATTTGCTTCCCCTGTTGGGTCCCCCCTGTTATCTCTTTTATTGTTACTTGCTATAGGTCCTTGTGTTTTAAACAAAATTGTTGGGTTTGTAAGGCAACAAATACAGTCCCTTCAGGCGAGACCTATCCAGGTGCACTATCACCGCCTGGAAATGCTGGAAAGCGGGGGGCGCATATACGGATCTCCGGTCGCCGTCTGCGCCTGGCCAATAGGTAGCACAGCCTACATGCTATGGGAGTCCCACCGTCCTGACCTTTGGCAGCCTTTTAACTTCAGTCATTATCCAGCTTCCTGGCTGGGCCCCCTTGAGGATGCTGGAATGGATAGCCAATGAAGGGTAAGATGGAATGCGGGACAAGACCAACCTAAGACAGCCCGCGCTCCCTTTCCATCTAGGACTGTCGGGTGATGACGGGTAAGGCTCGTCCCTGCAATCCGCAACCTAAGACAGGCACATTCCTCCTCACTAATAAAGAGAAAAGGGGGATCTGTTGGCGCCTTACCTCGTGGCATCAGGATACTCCCCCTTTCTGTGATTGGCTGTGCTCCTTTCGGCCCAGTGCGCATGACGACCTCCGGCGCACCAAATAAGGGCATGTGCCCTTCCGGGATTAGCCTCTTTTGGCCCAGTGCGCATGACGGCTTTGGCCTGCTTCTTCCGCTTCCGGTTCCCAACTATAAAGCCCCGCCGAAACCGAAAGTAAACGAGACCTGCGGTAGTTGAACGAAAAGTGCACGTGTCTCCCTCCGGTGTACCCCTGTTCTTCAGGTCGCTGCTCTCCCCTCGAGAACCTCGTTGACCAGTCCGCGGGCTCGGACAGTCAGTCTGCTCGTTCTGTTCCCTACTCTCTCTGGTGAATCCTCTCTCTCTCACACACATACACCCACCCACACCTCTGGCTTGTACCCCAGCTCTTGTATGCATAAATAAATAAATATTTTAAAAATTTCCATAGATTTTTTTACATCATTTTTTTAATTTTTGCACAATATATGCATTTTCATCTTGGTTATAGTGGCCCCTTGTTTTGATCCTCTCCCTCTTCTCCCTCCCCCCCCCCCCGTAGTTTGTCTCTGGTTTATAGTTGCTTGTTGATTTTGATTTTTTATAAAATTAAAAAATAATAATTAAAAAAATAAAAATTCAAACAGCAAAAAAAAAGCCATAGATTTGTACTATTTTTGCAACAAAATATCTATTTATTTATTTGTTTGTTTGTTTGTTTTGAAAGATTTATTTATTTATTTGAACAAGCACTGGGTACAGTCAGAAGCATGGAAGGGTGATTCACCAGAGCCAGAGCAGGGAACGGAACAGGCAGAATGACAAAATACACTGCTGAGGGGAGCAGCAGGCGTGGCAGGAGAGGTCTGTTGCACCATGTGGGACCCTCGCCTGGGGCCAGGGATCGAATTGGCGCTGCAGAGGCTACGGGCAACTTCGCAGCCCAGCGCTCAACCGCTGCGCAACTGGGGAGGCCCAACAACAAAATATTTATATACATAGATCCATAAAATTTACTTTTGAAAATACAGTAGATAAAATTCTTCCTGAAAAATTCAGGTATGGAATAAAAAAAAGAGAGTACCATAATTTTAAAGACTTTAACATAATCCTTTTCTTCTGATCATTTCTGTTAGGATGATTGAAAGCAGTAAATGTAAGGTTCTCTTCTCATGTTTCCTGTTACACTGCAGTTGAGATATCACATGATGTCTATGAAATGATGAGAACCCCTGACTCTCAGCACCCATTGTCCATGTGTAATACATTTTATCTACCCATAGGAGCAACACACTGAGGTCACTCTGCAAAAAATTACATTATACTATTTCTTTGCCTCTCAAGGTTTAATTGAATAATTGCCAGTCATGTGGGAGCAGTCATTATCAAAGTATCTATAGTCTCTTGCTGCAAATATTTCAAAATGCAAAAATGACTCCAAGAAGAATTAAAATATGCACTTTAAAAATCATATGCTGGGGGACCTCCCCGGTGGCGCAGCGGTTGAGTGCTGGGTTGCAAAGCTGCATGCAGCCTCTGCAGCGACGGTTCGATCCCTGGCTGCTCCCTGGCGACAGGAGGAAGGTCCCACATGGCACACAGACCTCTCCTGCCGCCCGCTGCTCCCCTCAGCAGTGTACTTTGGTCCTTCTGCCTGTTCTGCTCCCTGCTCTGGCTCTGGTGAATTCTCTCACCCTCCTGCGCTTCTGAATGTACCCAGTGCTTGTACAAATAAATAAATAAATCTTTAAAAAAAAATCATATGCTGGGCCTCCCTGGTGGTGCAAGGGGTTAAGATACAACCTATGAAGCTAGCCACAGCCACTGCAGCAGGAGTTTGATCCCTGGCCAGCATGACGCAGCAGACCTCTCCTGATTCATTGGCTGCTCCCCTCAGCAGTGTATTTCAGTCAATCCATCTGTTCTGTTCCCCACTCTTTCTCTAATGAATCCTCTCACCCCTGCAACTCTGGCCTGTACCCTAATTCTTGTATGTATGGGTAAATAAATCTTTAAAAAAATCCTATGATTTCAAAAAGATCAGAAATATTTGAAAAATAGAAAGTATAAATATGCATATATATTGTAGCTATCAGAATTTAAAAATCAATGGACAGATTAATCATCAAATAAACAAGACTGGATTGTGACCAGAAAGATAATGTTCAAATGTAAGTGGTTTCCACCAAATGAACAAATGGTATGAATTGATAAACACTGAGACAGAGGTTTAATCACAAATGAGAGAATGGAAGAGTCTAATATTGACCTATTAAAAGTTCCCAAACATCAGCAGATCTATTTTTCCTTATTTTGAGGGCATGACAATAAACAATAGTTAAAAAAATAATCTTTACATTTTTTCCAGAATTAATAGAAATACATGAGAAACAATAGTGTTTAATATAATGAAAGTGAACTCACAAATACAATACCTACTAAACCTATGAAATAACAAAGAAAAATGTTAATATTTACATTACAAAGTTAATGTTTTATCCTTTGCATTCAAATCCATTTTAAATATTTTTGCACAGCACCCCTGCGCCGTTGAGGTGCTCCACGCCACCACTCCCACTCTGTTCCCCTGACCCACGGGGTGAAAAAACAGTTCCCAAAGGACACTAGGAAAGATCTGTGGTGCCACCTAGCGACCTGAAAAAAATCACCAATACCCTATAGTTGGAAACCAGGTATCCAAAAACAACTTCAGGTCGCTGAGAGAGGGCGGCCATGGAAATGGGGGTAAGGAGGGAACTAAGGCGTGGAGAAGACCCCATGTGAAACTGAGAGCAAGGCACAGGATCCAGGGCATGGGCCGCAAAATAGCAGTGGATACTGCACAGGGTGGCAGCCAGCATTTTGGATCTGATAGCCCTGGAACTGAGACCTAGAGTGCAGAATTCAGGGTGCAGGATCCATATAGCTGCAGGCACAACATCAGGTGAACACGGGGCAGACAAAGCACTCGGCTTGAATAAGAACCCCTGTGTTGAGGTGCTCCCCTCCTCCCCCCTCCACTACTCAGAGAACCACTGGGAAAAAGCACAGGTCAGCAAGTATCCCTCTCTGGCGCCACCTCATGACCAGAACTAAATCACCAACTAGCTTATTCCCTGTTGGAAATGAGTAAATACAGAGGGAGGGAACTAAAAGGGACAGAGCCCAGCAACACAGCATCAACACCCTGGTGGAGTTTTGGCCTACCAGTGTTGGTCTCAGTCTGGTAAACAGTTTCTGACACCCCTAAAGGAGCACTCCAAAGAGATGCCCGCCAACACCAGTGTCACAATGTCCCAAGGCATGGAACTAATTAGAAAGCAAACAACAGGGAGAAGAAAAAGTATAAATAACCAAGCAAGCTAGCAGGAGGACACACCACAAAAAGAAATACAGTCACCAGAGCTCAACAATGACATGGAAGAACTTCTCGGCCTATCAGATAGAGAATTAATAATCATCCTGATTAAAAAGCAGAGAGAAAACAAAAAGAAAAAAAATGATTTGAGATAAATAATCACTGAACTGAAGAATGAAATTGGGACATTAAGAAAGGAAAGAAAATAAATGCAGGAGATAAAAAGATTACTAGAGGAGATAAAGAAATCTGGGAAAGACAATGAAAACAGAATTGATGAAATGGAAGAACGGATCAGTACTATAGAAATAAAAAGAGCCAAAAGTGAAAGGGAGAGAGAAGTGCAAATGAGGAGACTCTTAGATAATAATCAGACTTCATGAAGAGAGGAACTGTAAGAGATATAGGCATTCCAGAAGGTGAGGAGAGAGACAAAGGAACTGAGAAATTATTCAAGGAGACAATTGAAGAAATTGTCCCAAGCATGAAAAAGGAGATAAATATAGACATACAAGAAGTGAGAAGAACTCCCAATTACCACAATGAAAAGAAAACTAGAAAACTACAGCAAGATACTTAGTAGCAAAGCTTGCAAGAGTCCACAACAATGAAAAAATAATGAAATTGGCGAAGAGGAAGAAACAGATAACTTATAAGGGAAAACCAATCAGGTTAACTTCTGACTTCTCTGAGGAAACATTACAGGCAAGAAGAGAATGGAGTAACATATTCAGCAAACTTCAAGATAGCAAATGCCCACTAAGAATACTTTACCTTGCAAAGCTCTCCTTCCTCTATGAAAAAAAAAAAAAAATGGAACTTCTCAGACAAACAGAAATTCCAGAAATTCATTACAACTAAACCCCACTTCAAAAAATTCTACAAGAAGGCCAAAAGCCAAAATCAACAGAGGAATGAACAAGAAGACCAGAATAAAGCAAGGAATTAAATCACAAAAAGATGAACAAAATGGCAAACACAGATGCCAACATATCAATATTAACTCTAAATGTAAATGTATTAAACTCATCAATAAAAGACACAGAGTAGCAGGCTGGATTAAGAAACAAAATCCAAACTGTCTCCAGGAAACATATTTAACCACAAAACATAAACATAGACTGAAAGTAAAAGGTTGGAAAACAATCCTACAAGCAAATGGACCAAACAAGAAAGCAGGGACAGCCATACTTACATCAGATGAAATAGATTTCAAATTTAAAAAGAAAAAAGAGACATAGATGGACACTATATTATGATCAAGGGACAATACATCAGGAAGATATAACACTCATCAACATATACTCACCAAATAAAGGGGCACCACAATATATTAGACAATTATTATCAGCTCTGAAAAGAGATATTAAGGAAAATACATATATAGTGGGAGACTTCAACACCCCACTCTCACCAATGGACATAAACGAGACAAAAAAAGAAACAAAGACACTAGAGCCCTAAATAAAGACATAGAACTCATGGACTTAACAGACATCTACAGGATACTGCACCCAAAAAAATCTGAGTACACATTTTTCTCAAGTGTGCATGGATCATTCTCCAGAATCAATCACATACTGGGCCACAAGAAAAACATCAACAGATACATCATCAAAATCATTTCAACTATCTTCTCTGATCATCAAGGCATCAAGCTAGAAATAAATCATGAAAAGAAAACAAGGAACCCTCCCACTTCATGGAGATTGAAATCCACACTACTGGAAGACGACTGGACTAATGAGGAAATCAAAGAAGAAATTAAAAAAATACTTTGAGTTGAATGACAAGGAGGACAACACTTTCCAGAATGTATTGGATACAGCAAAAGCAGTAATAAGAGGACAATATATAGCAATATAGTCTCACATCAACAAACAAGAAAGAGCTCAAAGAAATAACCTAATCTCACATATCAAAGATCTAGGACAAGAACAACAACAACAACAACAACAACAAAACCCTAAGGCCAGTAGAAGAAAGGAAATAATAAAAATCAAAGGAGAGATAAATGAATTAGAAATTTAAAAAAAATCCAAAAGATCAATGAAACCAAAAGTTGGTTCTTTGAAAAAATAAACTAGACAAACCTCTAGAAATGCTCACAAAGAAAAAAACAGATGAAAAAAATATAAATAGGATTATAAATGAAAGAGGAGAAATCACAACAGACTCAGTAGAAATCAAAAGAATAGAGAATACTATGAACACTTATACGCAAAAAAATTCAACAACCTAGAAAAGATGGACAAATTCCTAGAATGATATAATCATCGAAAGCTAGTCAAAGAAGAAATAGAACAACTAAACAGACCAATTACAAGCTCAAAATTGAAGCAGTAATCAAAGCACTCCCCAAAAACAAAAGTACAGGCCCAGACAGCTTCACAAATGGATTCTATCAAATGTTCAGCAGTGAATTAGTGCCTGTCCTACACAAACTCTTTCAAAAAATTAAAAAAGAAGGAATACTACCAAATACGTTCTATGAAGCCAACATTACACTAATACCAACACCCAACAAAGACATCACAAAAAAAGGAAATTACAGAACAATCTCCCTAATGAACACTGATGAAAAAATCCTCAACAAAATCCTTGCCAACAGAATCCAACAATGCATCCATAAGATAATTCACCATGACCAAGTAGGATTCATTCCAGGGACACAAGGATGGTTCAACATCCAAAAATCAATCAATGTAATCCAACACATCGATGTAATCCAACAAAAAGAAATATAAAAAACCAGATGATAATATCCATAGATGCTGAGAAAGCATTCAACAAAGTACAGCACCCATTTATGATAAAGGCCCCTGAAATACTCGGGATACAAGGAACATACCTCAACGTCGTAAAGGCCATATATGATAAGCCAATAGCCAATATCATTCTCAATGGTGAAAAGCTGAAAGCATTCCCATTAAGATCTGAACAAAACAAGGATATCCACTCTCACGAATGCTTTTCAAAATAATACTGGAAGTCCTAGCCAGAGCAATAAGACAAGCAAAAGACATACAAGGAATCCAAATAGGCAAGGAAGGAGTCAAATTATCACTATTTGTGGATGATATAATAATATACATAGAGAACCCCAAAAACTACACAGAAAAACTAATTGAGCTCATCAATCAGTTTAGTAAAGTGGCAGGATACAAAATCAATGCACAAAAATCAGTAGCCTTCCTATACACAAACAATAAATCTGAAGAAGAAGAAATCAAGAAAACCATTCCTTTTATCACTGAAAAAAATCAAATTCTTGGGAATAAAAGTAACAAAAGAAGTAAAGGACCTATACAAAGAAAACTATAAAGCACTGTTAAAAGAAATAGAAGCAGACACAAAGAAATGGAAAGAAATCCCCTGCTCATGGATCGGAAGAATTAACATTATCAAAATGGCCATTCTACCAAAAGCAATCTATAGATTCAATGTTATTCCAATTAAAATTTCAATGTCATTCTTCAAAGAAATAGAAAAAAAATGATGAAATTCATATGCATCCACCAAAAACTCCAAATAGCCAAAACCCTCCAAAAAAAAAAAAAAAGAAGAAGAAGGGAATGGAGGCATCACACTCCCAGACTTCAAACTATACTACAAAGCCATAATAATCAAAACTGCATGGTATTGGAACCAGAACAGATGCACGGGCCAATGGAACCAAATAGAAAACCCAGAAATAACCCACAGATTTATGGTCAACTAATCTTTGACAAAGGAGCAACAAATATGCACTGGAGCAAAGAAAGTTTGTTCAATAAATGGTAATGCAAAAACTGGGTCACTACATGCAAAAGAATGAAGCTTGACTACTAGCTTACACCATGCACAAAAAACAACTCTAATGGATTAAAGAACTGAATGTAAGACCTGAAACCATAAAATATATAGAAGGAAATATAGGCAAAACACTACATGACATGCACATCAAAGACATCTTTACAGACACATCACCCAAAACAGTGATAGTAAAGGCAAAGATAAACAGCTGGGACTACATCAAATTAAAGAGCTTCTGCACAGCAAAAGAGACAATAACCAAAACAAAGAGAAACCCCACCAACTGGGAGAAAAATTTTGCACACAACACTAATGATAAAGGACTGATCACAAAAATCTACAAAGAGCTGATGAGACTCATCAAAAGCAAAGAAAATAATCCAGTCAAAAAATGGGCAGAAGAGCAAAAAAGAAAATTCTCCAGAGAGAAAACACAAATGGCCAACAGGTATATGAAAAATGTTCAACATCACTTGCAATCAGGGAAATGCAAATCAAAACTACAATGAGATACCATATCACACCAGTGAGAATGGCACATATTAATAAAAACTAGCAACAACAAATGTTGGTGAGGATGTGGAGAAAAAGGAACTCTCCTGCACTGCTGCTGGAAGTGCAAACTGGTCCAACCACTATGGAAAGATGTGTGGAGATTTCTCGACCTACTGAAGATAGAACCGCCATATGATCCAGCAATTCCACTCCTCGGTATTTACCCAAAGGACATAGAAACATTAATTCCAAAGAGCACCTGTACCCCTATGTTTATTGCAGCACTGTTTACAATAGCTAAGCTTTGGAAACAACCCAAATGCCCCAAAATGGATGACTGGATCAAGAAGGTGTGGTACATATACACCATGGAATATTACTCAGCATTCAAAAAAGATAAACACATGCAATTTGCAGCAACATGGATGGAGCTGGAAGGGATGATGCTCAGCTAAATAAGCCAGAAAGAAAAAGAAAAATACCGGATGGTCTCGCTCATAGCAGGAATCTAGAAAATCTCAATAAGGGATCAGGAAAATGAATAACTCTAAGAAAGAAAAAAATCAAAATCAACAAACAACTATGATCCACAGACACACTATGGAGGGGAGTGGGGAAAGGAGGGATTGGTGTCAAAATAAAGGGTTGCACTTTTATGGGGAATTTAAAAATAAAATTAAAAAAATATATATAATTAAAAAATCTAAAAAAACAGGTTAATTTGGACTTGATAGTCAGCTCTATAGGATGCTTATTGGTCAGTTTATCAAATGTCTTAATTGTTTGTTGGACTAATACACATTTTAGAGATACCTTAAGAATCTAAATTCCTCTTTGAAATTAATTTTGCAAAAGAAAACTACAGAGTGAACATGCAGATTTCTTTGAGCTAAACTCCAAACTTCAGATTTCTTTTGTCTTTTTATTTTTGTATAAAAGAAATGGGGTGCAGGCCAGAGATACAGGTCAGGAGTGAGAGGATTCACCAGAGACAGAGAGGGGAAGAGAACAGGCAGATCTACTGAAATCCACTGCTATGGGGAGGAGTGGAGAGACAGGAGAGGTCTGCTGTGCCATGTGAATCAGCTCTCTGTCCGGGGATCCAACCCAGGCTTTAGCAGTGGGCCGTGGTGGTGGTAGCACTGAGACTCAACACCTAGGAAGACCCAAACTTCAGATCCCTGATGAGAGTCTAGGAACAGGCAAACTGCAAAATAAGATCTTATTCTCTCTTTTCCTGTCCTTCTCATGGTCCATGAATTAAGTGTTCTTTTGTCTCAAGAAAGTGCTTGGTCTAAGTGAGGTAAAAAACAAACAAACAATGACGTTGTAAAACCATCTGACCCCATGCCTTGGATCTTAGAGATGCTGGTCATAGTTAAAATAAGACATTTTCCCTACCATGTAAGGATAATAACCTCAACATTGTGTTAGAAACCTTGAGAGAAAAGAAAAATGAGCATATCAAGCCCTATCTTGAAATTCTAAGTTATTGCATGAAACAGGCTCTCTTTCTTTCAAAATGGGCATGTTTCTGGGAAACTGCCTACCTACCCACAGTCTCCTGAGGAAGGCAATGGCAGCTAGAACAGCCCAGGCAGGAGATGAGTGGCCGAGACCTCCAGAGTCAGATAATGACAGCTGCACCTCTGATAGCCCAGGCTGGAAAAAACAAAACACCACCAGCCACTGAAGCCACATTTTGCTTGCCCCCAGCCAATGTGTGGGGAGCACCTCAAACCTCCTAGTGATGCAGAATGTTTCCAGGTCAACCAGGCCCTCAGGCAGGGGGTCTGTTCCTTGTTGTGGTGAGCTGGGGGCCTCCTCTCCCAGGCACAGACAAGTTCTTTCTCTACATCACTGATTTGTAACACTGCCCTGAAGACCCACCAAAGCCCTGCCTCCCTCAAGGCACCCCAATGCTAGGAGAGGTCCTTGTTGATTCTGTCACCTCCATGCTGTGCACACTTAATAGTTTGTTTTGACTCCACTTCACCCTGCTTTTCTGTTTGTGTGTATAGTCTTGCTCAGTGAGCTCTGTGCTATGCGGACCAGGTATTAAATGAACTGGTGTCTCAGAAACTCACACTGTATCTGGAGCAAAGTAATATCTCAAAAACAATGTGCAACTGAACTGCTCTGATAGGAAATAACTGGTCATGCCAGGCCAGAGAGACTTCATATTCTAAGACTTTCTGATCTTTTTCTGCCACTTTCTTCTTGATGTTTTTGACTCATAACAGATACTTGTGCATTAAATCTGCAGCTCACTGAGGTGACTGAACAACGATTGGACATGGGAAAATCATGACGAGGTGAGGGGCTTGAGTTAGTTACAAAAATCTTGATTCTTGATCCAGAGTGAAACTCAGTACATCCATTCAATGCAGTAAGGCCCTTTGAACAACTACTATAGACCAGATACTGCACCAGGAGCAGTGGAGATAGAACCTTGATACACAGGACCCCTCCTGGGACTTGCAAGATCCAACTATACAATTACACTGTTTAAACAAGAGAGGCAGCGGAAAGACAGTAGCTCCAATTTATTTAGTGGCAATGGGCACTGTTAACTTCTCTTTCCTATTGTCTTTACTCCTATTTGTGGGATCCACCCTTGGCTACTTTTTCTTCCAGAACTGCTGCCAGCTCATGCAATTTTCCCTTAGCACAAATTTGAAAATGTTGCATCTTCAGAGCAGAGTAGGGGAAAAAATCTTTGTCTTATTTTTAACTATTTTCACTGGCTAGCAAGGGACATGATTGTGAGTGGGCAGAATGAGGGTCACCATGGAACCCCATGCTTTAAATGTGTTCTGCCATCTGTGTCATCAAGAAAAAAACATGCTCTAGTGCATGAGACCTTCTATAGAAAAGCATTTTAATACAATTCATGTGCAATAATTAGTGTGCAATCAAGAGAATAGTTAAAGTAGTTTCCACACAAAGCAACCAAACTTACCCGTCTCCTCATGGGTAAATGCCCATCCCAACAGGCCCAAAGCAGGATCACTGAGGCCTAAAATCTCACCACAAGCCTAAGGCATTTCCTGGTGGGACCTATCGGGAAGGGGCCGAAGGGGCCAGGCATGGTCTCTTTCCATGTCCCCCACATCCCTGGTATAAGTCCAAGGCCGAGAAGCAAGAACAGCTTCTTCTTCACACATCTCTCTGCTCCATGTGCCTCCTCCCAGTCTTCTCTTTGCTCTCTCTGCTCTCTGTAACATCACACTGTCCCACTGTGTGATCTATAAAGATGATATCGTTATCTTTCTCCTTTAGATAATGAGTGCATTTACCGACAAGCAGAACACAGTTTATGGCAAACATAAACTGAACAGTCGACAGAAGCCACACGTCATGGATTTTCCATTTCTCTCTGTTTAAAGAAAAATGTAACAGTGAAACTGGAGATATTGTTTAGAGCCAAGTGGAGTTTTGGGTTCATAAGAATTTCCAGAAGCTTCAGACAACAGTTATTATTGAGAAACACCTCTATGGAGAGCAATAATCTCAACTTTGGAAGGATATACATGATGGGCAAATCACTTCCTTTAAGATGGTAGTAATAAGAACGGCATAGAATGGGTGCACTGACTGAATAAGAAAAGATAACACATTTGACAAGGCGTCCATGATGTAGTTAGTATTCAAGAAATCATTTGTAATGCTCACCGTAAATAACCCCCCTGCTCTAACATATGAAACCTACAATTCCAGGTGCTTAGTCCTCTAAAATCCACCCCTCTCTCAGTCGCAGTCTCTCTGGCTGGGCGGCATCCACATGATCATTTATTTAGGAGCAGGAGCTACAGATCCTCATGTGGTGGTTTTGTCCTCTGTCCATAGCCTGCATGCAGCCAAAGAATGGGGAAGGAGAAAACAGGATGAGGCGGGGGAAGTTTTATTAGCTTCTCTCTGTCCTGGTTCAGGTTTCTAGAACTCCTGAGGCAGCAGGAGACCTGTGATCTCATCCTGTGATCAGAAGAGGTGTATTTGGGAGCATCTGGTCATCCTGCTTCAGTTTTATTCCTTTACTCACCTATTTCAGCTCCTAAAATTCCAGGGTATTTTTTTCATTTGTTAGTAATATTGAGCTAATGCTGCTTATTTTGTGTGTGTGTTTTTTTTTAAAGATTTATTTATCTATGCATACAAGAACTGGGGTGTAAGCCAGAGGTCCGTGGGGGGGGGGGTGAGAGGATTCACCACAGACATAGTGAAACTTTTTTGTGGACTTGGTTGTATTGCACTGTTTGTATTAAAACCCTTGATAGAGTGAAATATTGGCAAAGGTGAGGTGAAATATGGACTCTCATTCATTCCTAAGGAAAGTATAAATGTGCACCATCCTTCTGCAGAGAACTGTGAATTTAGAATATTTAGACTGCTTGACATAGTCTTTTTTTTTGAGGGGAAATGCTTTCAAATACAGAAAAAAAAATTATTTATGTGTAAAAATATTCACCAGCAATTTCTTTACAGTAACAAATCATTGGAAACAATGTAAATGAAAACCCGGAGGAATGGTTAAATAAATTACAGTATATAGTATATATAAAATAAAATGTAACAGTTACAGGGTGGATGGTGCAAGAAGGCTAAGAAATAAATGTTCGGGGGCACAAAAAGGGTCATGATACACACGGTGCCAAAAAAAAGGCAGACCCCGCCCCCTGGTGGCGAGAATCGGTAATGCTGCGAAAGCAGAGAGGCGAGGGCGCTGTGTGTTGCTGGGGAAGGTGGAGGGGGGAGGGAGGAGCTGGGGTGCAAAGCTCACCCAGCCAGAAAGGAGCAGTCTGCTTCCATTCTGTCTTTATTACGGGAGGGGCTGGTTTGTAGTCATCAGTGGTCACTGCTAAAGAATCCTGAGCAAGTTTTCAACTCCAAATAGACATGTTTTGCCACTTTAATGGCTTCCTGAAATTTTCCATGGCTCTATTTTTGGAGAAGACATGGGTTACTTGCCTCCATTTCAGTTGGAATTTCCAGACTGTAAGCCTGGAGGCGCTTAGCAGGAGGCGCTCAGGTGTGCTGGGCCAGCACACCTTCCCCTGCCCCACCTGCCTGACCCCTCCCACCGCGCATGCGCACCAGCCCAGCCTCCTCTCTGCGCCAGCGCGTCCCAGCCCGAGACTCAGAGTGAAGTCGGTGTTGGTGTGAGCCCAGTTTCAACAGGACCCATCTTCTTGGACCTGGGGGGCTTCTGCGGTCGCGAGAAGAGGAGGCGAGTCAAAGGGGAGGGAAAGTGAGAACATTCCCCGTGGCGGCTGCCCGCGGAGAGGGTCCCCTTGAAGACCCGGTGCGGGGAGGGCTGCCTGTGGGAAACTGGGGAGCTTTAATGGCTTGTTATTGGGCTTGGATAACTTAGGGGTCTGGGTTCATTCCTGAATGTGACCCCTCCGTTTCCTGCCTCCTCTGAGGGCCTCTGCCCCCGGCGCCATAGTGCTAAGTGGATGTCCCTGGTGTGGGGCTCCTCCGACCGGCGTGTTTATCACAGGGACGTGCCTTAGAGTTTGGGGACCGCAGGGTAACATATTTTAGGGCTGACATCCCTTCCTCGCCCCAGATCTGGCAGGCAGGAGAGCAACCCCCCACCCCCGAAACCGAGTCTGAACAGCATCCCCAAAGGGGAAGCCCGTCTCTTCACCCCACTGTCAGCCCTGGAGGCAGATGATGAAGATTTAAGCCGGGGTGCTCAGCCTTTATCCCTCCAGAGGATGATCTTTAGACAGGAGGACATAGGACCTCCCTAGTGGTGCAAGGGGTTAAGACGCAGCACTACGTGGCTGTCCACAGCCACTGCAGCACGATTATGATCCCCGCCAAGGAGCTGCCCACATGGCCCAGCAGACCTCTCCTGACTCCCCGCTGCTCCCCTCAGCAGTGTGTTTCAGTCAATCTGCCTGTTCTGCTCCCCACTCTGTCTCTGGTGAATTCTCTCACCCCCTGCACCTCTGCCCTGTACCCCAGCTCTTGTATGCATAAATATTTTTTTTTTAAATGGAGGTGATGAACCCTCAACATGATTAGGTCAAGATGGGCTGGAGTGAAAGTCCCTCCCTGCTCATGCTTCCTCTCCACTAAAGTAAATCCAAACTTGTTTTTTGGAAGTAAGTCTGTCAGGCTGCTTCCTGGGTGCAAATCTTCCCTGTTACTATCTAATACACTCTAATTTTAAGTTGAGACTTACTGTCCAATGAACAGATTGAAGTCCAGAGACAAGATGCCTCCAGCTTCCCTCTCAGGCATGTTTTTGGTCCTCCTGGTCCTCTGTGCCCCCCACACATGTCAGGATGGCTAGTTCTGTTTCTGGAAAAACTGCCATCAAGATTTTGATCAGGATGGCATTGACTGTGTGGTTTGCTTTAGAAGTGGGCACCTTTGATATTAATTATTCAAATCACCAGCATTAAAGATCTTTTCATTTACTTGTTAGTTTTTTTTTTAAAGATTTAATTATTTATACAAGAACTGGGGTACAGACCAGAGGCGCGGGAGGGTGAGAGGATTCACCAAGACAGAGCAGGGAACAGAACAGGCAGACTGCTGAAATATACTGCTGAGGGGAGCAGCGGGCAAGACAGGAGAGGTCTGCTGCACCCATGTGGGACCCTCGCCAGCCAGCTGGGATGGAATTGGTGCTGCAGAGGTTGCGGACAGCTTCACAGTGTGGCGCTCAAATGCCTGAGCCACCAGGGGAGGCCCATTACTTGTTAGTTTTTTAAACACTATTTTATAGTTTTTCATTGTACTTTTCCCCCCACTGCTTCATGAAATAGTTTGGAAGTAGTTTTTTGAATTATTAGGATCCAAGTGGGCTCCTTGGGTTCACTCAGGAAAATTTTCCACCAAGCTCCTAGCAGGAGCTCCTAACACCACAAGATACAAAGAACAATTTCTCCATCACTGACAGACTGACAAGAGAGTGACAACAAGTTTAGAGTGGCAGCAAGTGGCTTTCTCCCCTCCTACTTTGTTTCCTGCTCCTCTGCTATGTGGTCCTCATCTATCCAGTGTCTGTGATGCTGCCTTTATTCCTCAGCCTCCATGCTCCAGTGTGTTCTCACACAGGCCCCACCATAGCCCAGGTGCCCACCTTCAGGCATTGTGCCCGAAGCCTACCCTCCCTCCCAGTCACCTGGCTTCATGGCTGCTGGTGATCGCCAGGAAGTCATAGGTGCATCTCCATTTATCCTCAGTCCAGCCCCTCATCTTTATTGTCATGCATATACATAATTTTCCCTTGGCCATGATGCATGAAAGTAAACAAATACAACAGAATATAACACTTAAAGAGAACACAGCTCATCCCAGAGAGGGCACCAACCTCGGGTCAGCAATGATTAGGACCAGCCAATGATCCATCAAGTGTGCCCCATAGGCCCTGCTCATTAGAAGGGGAACCACTATTCACTCACGGCTCTGCCCTCCCACACTGCACCCTCCCCAGGTACCTGCACTCAGATGGCGACACACTCTATGCTCTTTGGGGTAAAATCGCCCCGTCAGGGGTCCTCACTGCTATCACTGCCACACTGGGCTCTCATTCCCCCCCTGTGACAAGCAGGCCAAGCCTTTGCACGTGACAATGTGTCTGGCAGGGTAGTGAGTGCCAAACGTGGCCACTCTGGCCCCCACCTGGATGTGGTCCCCCGTTCCCCCCCAGGTTCCTCAGCACCTCACCCTTATTCCACTGTGAACCCCGTACTCTCTGCAGGTGAAGTGAGGAGGCGCACCTGCCTCCTTTAGCAGCCTTGGCTGTGTCACGGCTCAGGGCTCCTGACCTTGGCACCAGCTTTTCCCGCATGCAAGTGGCTCTGAGACGCTCCTGCCCTGCTGCCGACAACCTCCCTCAAGGCTGCTTTAGGCCACCCCTGCCCATCGGTCATCCCCTCCACACCTCAAACTGCCCCCACCGGCTTTTCATTTTCTAGGGTAGGTAAATGCACCCTCCATCCCCAGGGTACCCTGGACATGGCATCAGCCCCCCAAAGTTCCCAGCCTCTGGCAGGATCTTTAGTCCAAGTCCATGGAGGTTTCCTCGCGGCAGCACTGGGTGAGCTCTGAATGGGGAGTCGTGGCCTCTCCCCTCCCCACCAGTCTGCTGCCTCGGGGATCAAGGGCTGGTCCTGCAGGCGCCCCTCCTCCCCTCGGGGTCTCCTCCTGCAACTCCCAGGCCTTGTCCCCCTCCCGGGCTGCTGCAGCACCTCCTGCGTTTCCTGGACCCCGGGCGGCTGCGAGGGGCACTCACCCCAGCCCTGCCCCAGCAGACATCAGGTCTGTCCACCGCCCCACCATGTGCGGAGTCCCCCTCCCTGTGCCAGGCCTCGGGAGGCGCCCACAGAGAGGAGGTGGCACCCCCAGGGCCCTCCCGGGGTCTTCGGAGGCTCCACACCTGTCTGTGCTGGGTCCTGCTGACCAGGCCCGTGGCGGTGGCGGCTGGCACGGGGGCAGGCTCTCCATGGATCCGGGCAGATGGGGAAGGTGGTCCTGGAGTCCCCTGTGGCTTTTATAGTCAGTGTCTTTCTCCGCCATTTGCAGTGCGGCAGCCAGGCGCAGGGCAGGCAGGAGGCTCCTAGCCCCAGCAGATCTTGACTCTGGGCTCTGCTGGGGCAGGGCGGGCAGGCTGGGGGGCCGGGATCCCGGGCTGAGGGGCTGGGATCTGGGGACTGGGGGACTGGTCGGCTTCCCAGCCCCCTGTGAAGCTTTACTCTTTCTCTGGGCTCTCTCCAGCGTTCCCTGGTGGGCTCCTCTCCCGGCGTTGGCGTCCTCTGCTGCAGCGGTTCTCCAGCACTCTCCAGGCAGGCCTCTGCTGCTCGGTCCTCTGAGACCCCGCCTTATATACTCCACCTCCAGGCTCAGGTGCACCCCCCACACCGCCCACACCGCACCCCAGGAGCCCACCCTCAGGCATGCGCACCCCAGCCTAGCTCCCAAGGGCTCCTGCAGTCAAGGTGCAGGTGATGGCCACAGAGGCTGATGGAGCAAAAGCCTGGGCATCTTCCTTTACCCCCCAGACTCCCACAAAGACACTGAGCCCCACGACATTGGGTGGGCTGGATCTGGTCAGGGCTTTGCTCCATAAAGAACTGAGTGTCTTGTCTGGTTTCTGGAGAGACATTGAAAATGTAACTTACTTTACAATTAGTTCAAATGTGCAGGAAACTGAAATAACAGCACAAATGCTCTTTCTCTTACACTCAGTTTTCTCCTTTACCATTTATTTGGCTTAACATTGTGTTTTCATCACAATATTCCATTTGGTATTTAATCAAAATATTCCAGGGATCCACCACATCGCCCCAAGAGGAAATCATCTTGGTTTCCCTGTTAGAATCCAGTCCACAGACTCCTCTTGGCTGTCACCACCTGCTCCAGCTCTGGAACATCATCTTATTCCATCTGATCCACTTTTCTCTTTTGAAACTGGTGTTCAGG
Organism: Talpa europaea; assembly: GCF_964194135.1. NCBI lineage: Eukaryota > Metazoa > Chordata > Mammalia > Eulipotyphla > Talpidae > Talpa > Talpa europaea. The sequence continues at coordinate 135,383,723 of NC_140068.1, forward strand.
CTGTTCCTCATGTTCACAGCTCGGTGGGTGTAGTGTGAGCGCTGCCCACACTGTGGGGCTTTTCTGGTGGACTCTCACTTAGGCCTTCATGGCCTTGCGGTATTTGTGTATTTATTTGTTGCCACCTCCAGCACCCATTTCCCCCTGTGGCTGCTGAACAGATTGTTTCCTCAGACAGAGCTTACTTCGTAGGTGGCGTTAAACCAGGGGAAAATGAAATTACCGTTTTTATGGCAGATTATCCTATAATCATGACACAGGTCAGTATTTCATTTTAATTACCACCACCCTGCCCCACGCCCACACACACATTGGTCCTATTAACTTTGCTCAAAATAGCACGCATTTTCAGTGTCAGGGCATTTGCACTTTGGATATCTGTCTGCTTGAAGTGCCCACCGGGTCCCTTTCTTCAGGTCATCATCAGTATCACAAGGCCACACTCTGTGTCTGTTTCTGAATTTCACTGCTCTGGATATTCACAAAAGATTATTTTTTTTTACATTTTCTTTTCATGTCTGGGTAATTTATTGCCCTTAGCACACTGACTCTAAGGTTCCTACAAGTTGGAGCATGTACCAGAATTCCCTTCCTTGTCTACAACTGAGTTACAGTTGATATATGTACATGAAGTGGCCATTCTTGGTCCAGCCAAAAGCTGTCACAGCAGGACAGCTAACAACCTCTGGGCCTGCCCTGCAAGTGTGACTTGTCAGCTTAGGGAAGATGGTTTCCCTTTTCCAGGTTGTTACACCACCTGCTGTTCCTGCAAGATGCAGCAGCTTTAAGAGGCTGTCCTGGCCATCCCCATTTCCATAGCGTGCAAATAATTGCCTTTCACTCTGCGCTTCTGTCTTTCTGAAACTCCTCATCTTGCTACATTCTGCTGTTTTCTTCCCTGTTGTATTAATTCAGCATCTGTGTTTTAAACAATAATAATCTTTGCACAAGAGACCTCTGGGCTTCTTATTCGTGGCTGAAGTTCTCTTTGGAGTGACACGTGGATGTCTTGATGTGTTTCGGTATCTAACTTGTGCTGCAGTGGCTGCCAATAGTTTCATAGTGGTGTGACTAAACTCCACCACCAGGGAGGCCCTCCTCAAATGGCTTCTTGCCAAATCTGATTGAATCCAAGGTAGGATGTTAATTAACTTTCAATTTTCTTTCATGGCCCCAATTTGCTTTGCAGCCAACAATACTGGGAAATTAAGGATTATGGCTAATTTCACTATGAATGGTTTTTTTCTGATGGGATTGTCAGACAAGCCTGAGCTAGAACTTGTCCATGCTTCTCTGTTCTTAGTCTCATACATGGTGGCATTCACTGGCAATATCCTCATTATCACAGCAATTTCCATGGACAATAGTCTCCACTCACCCATGTATTTCTTCCTGAAACATCTCTCCTTCCTGGACCTGTGCTACACATCCGTGACTGTGCCAAGGCCCATTTACAACTCTTTTATGCACAGTGGCTACATTTTCCTCGGAGATGTATAGTGCAGTGTTTTGTTTTAATTCTTTGTGGTTCTGCTGAGCTGTCCATGCTGACAGTGATGTCTTATGATCGCTACGTGGCCATATGCCTTCTACTGCGCTATGAAATCATCATGAATGTCCAGATCTGTGTTCAAGGAGTCCTAGGTGTCTGGATCATTGCGGTCATTTCAGATGTCATGCACACAGCTGGCACTTTCTCCATCTACTTTTGTGGTTCCCACATCATTCACCAGTTCTTCTGTGACGTCCCCCATATCATGAAACTCTCTTGTTCTAATGAGTATATCAGGGAGGTTGGAGTCACTGACTTCTTGAGTGTTTTGGCTTTTCTTTGTGTCACCTTTATTGGACTGTCCTACATCCAGATATGCTCTACTGTCTTGAGATGCCATCTGCTGAGGGCAGAGCTAAAGCTTTTTCCACTTGCCTTCCCCACCTCGCTGTTGTCATTTTATTTATTTCTACATGTGGCTTTGAGTTTCTCAAGCTACCTTATGACTCTCCAAGTTCAAATGACTTTTTTCTCATTATTATGTACACAGTTGTGTCCCCAATGCTCAACCCCATGATCTATAGCTTGAGAAACAAAGCTATGAAATCAGCTCTAAGAAAGATTGACAGAAAAATAGAAGCTGAACTCTTTTGTTGAGGTACATCTATAAAATCTTGGTGGTGAGAGAAGTTCAAAATATATGGGAAAACTGTTGGCTGAAATAAATCGATACAAACAATAATTAATTGTGTTCATTAAAGAGAATATATTGAAGACTCAGGTCTCAGAACTACCTGCATATAGTTATGGAAAAGCTATCTGAAATTAGAGCTTCTCAATGAGGATCTTATATAATTTGCAAGTGAAACATGTCAAGGATCTGGGCAGTTATCTGATTTATGTAATAGCTGATGATGTCTGTGTATTGAGGAAAACAAAGATGGTTGTTAAATATTACCCTATTTAGAGCTTCATCTTCCGGGAACTGATAGTTTTAGCTGCTCCTTCAATGTTGAAGTCTGTCTTTCTTTGAAGTTACTAATTTCCCCAGAGACAGCAGTTTCCAAAATGTTGCCTTTTCACAAATGACGTTTTTCCTGGGAACACTATTTCAGAACTAGGGCAGTTGCATCTACTCTCTTAACTTGTGCTTTGTAATTGCAGATGGGAAAAGTGGACCACAATTTTTTATTTGGTTTACCAAACCTGATATAGTCAACCTGATATGAATTTAAAGGTAAAAGAAGGAATGAGCATAGGGAAAGTTACCGTAACAGTTTGCGATCTGAGTAATATAAATATTCACACATACAGCTCTATAAACATTACTCCGGCAAAAACAGATTAAATTCTCACACCATGAAGTGTGAAAAAATCATAAAATTTTTTAAAATGTTAATAACCCTCCATGATCGTTTCCATCAGGATAATGGAAAACAGTTAATATGAGGTTCTTTTCTCATTGATTCCTGAGTTATTCTGGAGTTGGGCTATCACATGATATCGTGTACTGTTGAGAACAACCTGACTTTCAGCACCCCTTGGACCTTGAAGAGCACCATTTAGGCTCTATCACCCTGGAAGGTAACTGCAAAAGTCTCATTGTACCCTTTCTTTGCCTCTCTAGAATCAATGGATTATTTGCTGCTAATACAGAAGACATGTTAAACAGCATATCAATATGTTAGTCCTCAGAAGTACATGGTTCTAAATCTTAAAATGATTGAAAGAAGAAATACAATATTACCAAAAGAATCTTATGTTAGCAAAAAGAACAGCTATATCAAAAATAAACAATAATATTATGTGAGTATAATGCAAAGTGTTCTAAACTTAAAAGTCAATGGATGAATTAAATCAGCATGAATCCATTGTTATGTCAAAGGATGATATAAGTATGGTAGATTCTAATCTGTAGAGTTGATATATGTGTTCATATTTATAATATAAAACTTTTTAATAACTGTAGTTTCCCAGGACTTTCTTACATAAAGAACTTTAAATTTCCCATTCTATTCTTTCAAGCTGTTGTGGATTTCATTACAACACATTTCTGTTGGATAGTGGTTCACCTTCTTCCAGTATGACACCATCTCACCTGCACCATTCCATCTACTATAACTTTATTCCCAAATAAGATCATACAATGAGAGGGCATGGCTTAAGATTTCAAAATATGTGTTTTTAGGGAACACAATTCTACCCCTAGTATTGCAGCAAGTGACTCAAAAATTAATTCAATTCATAATAAACTAAAAGGTATGAGTGAATTTAATTATGCAGTTAAAAACGTCAATGTAGGGCCTCCCTGGTGGCACAGGGGTTAAGACGCATCCTATGAAGCTGTCTGTGGTCTCTGCAGCATGAGTTTGATCCCTGGCCAGAGAGCTACCCACATGGCGCAGCAGACCTCTCTTAACTTGCCCACTGCTCCCTTCAGTGGTGTATTTCAATCTGCCTGTTCTGTTTCTCACTCTATCTCTGGTGACTCCTCTCACCCCCCACACCTCTGGCCTGTACCCAGCTCTTGTATGCATAAATAAATAATTCTTTAAATAAAAAGCCAATGCAAATGAATATTCTTTTCTCTTTTAACTACGTTAGAAATCAATTTGTAAAACAATATATATATATATATATATAATGGGCTTAGAACATGTGGAAAAGTATTATGTTCCCCAATAACAGCATTAAAAGATGAGTGGGAATAGAGTTATGTGAGGTTAAGGTAATAATGATGTATTGAATCCACACAAATGAAGAGAACCATCAATGATAAGGTTACTAAAACTAAAGATATACATGTAAACATGTTCTCTGACCTTCTCTGAATTCTTTAAAATACATAATTTTGGAAAAAAAGCTATGTATAATAATATCTTGCTGAAGTTGTAATATTGAATGAATATAAGTATATATAATGAATATATATAAAGAATGGAAATATTTATATATATATATAGTCACAGAGAGTTAGCATAAGTGAATCTGTATTTGTGTTTATAAACATAAATATTTATTGTTAACCCATCAGCACTTTGTGACATAAGGTGACATATTGTGCCGTAATATCTATTTGGTCATAATATCTGAATTGTCCCCAGTTCACGTCATGGAAATCTAATCACCTGTGAATTCCTGATTGAGAGGTACAAGTGATTTCTTGTATTCATCATAATTTCCTTTTTCCCCATACCTGATTTTATGCTAAAGATGTGACGATTGTGTGTCGAATTCAGGATTTTCTCTATATGTCAGTTAATTTGCAGTAAATGAGAACAGCCATTTAACATTTTCTAAATAGGCCATAAAATTTTCATTAGAAAATGATGAAAAATTAAGTTTGCTATATTACCAGACATTATTTTGCACATTTTATATCAGTCCACTAAAACAAAATATTCAACCTATTGGGTTTCTAAAGTCATAACCCCAGGCATGTCCTAGCTTCATATTACTAGATGTGTTTACTAAGATTAAACTGAAAATGTGTAAGAGAAAACTTTTGAGAAAATATGGGGCCTCCCCTGGTGGTGCAGCGGTTGAGCGCTGGGCTGCAAAGCTTCCCGCAGCCTCTGCAGTGCTGGTTTGATCCCCGGCCGCCAGCGAGGGTCCCACATGGGGTGCAGACCTCTCCTGCTGCACCCGCTACTCCCTTCAGCAGTGTATTTCATCAGTATGCTTGTTTTGTTCCCTGCTCTGGCTCTGGTGAATTCTTTCACCCTCCTGCCCTTCTCACTGTACCCAGTGCGTGTATAGATAAATAAATAAATAAATCTTTAAAACAAAAAAAAAAGAAAACTTTTGAGAAAATAAGTTCATACTTTCTTTTTTTTAATATTTTATTTTATAAAATTTTTACATCATTTTTCATCTTTGCACAATGTACGCATTTTCACTATGGTTATATTCACCATACAATTGAAAGCCCCTTTATTTTGACTCTAATCCTCCCTCTCCCCACCCCTCACTACCCCCCAACCCATAGTGTGTCTCTGGTTTATAGTTGCTTGTTGATTTTGATTTCTACTTTGTGTTGATTAGTCTTTTTCCTGGTTCCTTATTTAAGTTTTCTAAACTCTGGCTGTGAGTGAGACCATCCGGTATTTTTCTTTTTCTTTCTGACTTATTTCGCTGAGCATGATCCCTTCTAGCTCCATGCATGTTGCTGCAAACTGCTGTGTTTATCTTTTTTGATTGCTGAGTAATATTCCATGGTGTATATGTACCACATCTTCTTGATCCAGTCATCTATTTTTGAGCATTTTGGTTGCTTCCATAGCTTAGCTATTGTAAATATTGCTGCTATAAACATAGGGGTGCAGGTGCCCGTTGGAATTACTGTTTCTGTGTCCTTTGAGTAAATACCTAGGAGTGGAATTGCTGAATCATATGGAAGTTCTATTTTTAGTAGTTCAAGAAATCTCCACACAGCTCTCCATAGTGGTTGGACCAGCTTGCACTCCCACCAGCAGTGCAGGAGAGTTCCTTTTTCTCCACATCCTCGCCAACATTTGTTGTTGCTAGTTTTTTTTAATATGTGCCATTCTCACTGGTGTGAGATGGTATCTCATTGTAGTTTTGATTTGCATTTCATGATTACAAGTCATTTTGAACATGTTTTCATATGCTTGCTGGCCATTTGCATTTCCTCTTCAGTGAAGTTTCTTTTTAGCTCTTCTGCCCATTTTTGACAGGATTATTTTCTTTGTTTTTGTTGAGTCTCATCAGCTCTTTGCAGATTTTTGTGATCAGTCCTTTATCATTAGTGTTGTGTGCAAAAATGTTCTCCCAGTCGAAGGGGTTTCTCTTTGTTTTGGTTATAGTCCCTTTTGTTGTGCAGAAGCTCTTTAATTTGATGTAGTCCCAGCTGTTGATCTTTGCCTTCACTATCACTGCTTTGGGCGATGTGTCTGCAAAGATATCTTTGAGGTGCATGTCATGTATTGTTTGGTATATATTTTTTTCTATGTATTTTATGGTTTCAGGTCTTATGTCTAGTTCTTTAATCCATTTTGAGTTGATTATTGTGCATGGTGTGAGGTAGTAGACAATCTTCATTATTTTGCATGTAGCGACCCAGTTTTCCCAGCCCCATTTATTGAAGAAACTTTCTTTGCTCCAGTGCATATTCTTTGCTCTTTTGTCAAAAATTAGTTGAACATAATTCTGTGGGTTTGTTTTTGGATTTTCTATTTGATTCCATTGGTCCGTGAGTCTGTTCTTGTTCCAATACCATGCAGTTTTGATGATTATAGCTTTGTAGTATACTTTTGAAGTTTGGGAGTGTGATGCCTCTATTCCCTTCTTTTTTTTTTTTTTTCATTCAGGAGAGCTTTAGCTATTCAGGATTTTTGGTGCTATCATATGAATTTCATCAATAATTGTTCTATTTCTTTGAAGAATGTCATTGAAATTTTTATTGGAACAGCATTGAATCTGTAAATTGCTTTTGGTAGGATGGCCATTTTAATAATGTTAATTCTTCCAATCCATGAGCAAGAGATATTTTTCCATTTCTTTGTGTCTTCTTCTATTTCTTTAAACAGTGTTTATATTTTTTTTTGCATAGGTCCTTTACCTCTTTTGTTAGGTTTATTCCCAAGTATTTGATTTTTTTGTTTTAATAATAATAATACTAATACTACTACTAATAATAATAATAATAAAGGTTTTTTTATTTCATCTTCTTCAGATTGGTTGTTTTTGTATATGAAGGCTACTGATATTTGTATGTTGATTTTGTATCCTGCTACTTTACTAAACTGATTGATGAATTAGTTTTTCTGTGGAGCTTTTGGGGTTCCCTATGTATATTATATCATCTGCAAATAGTGATAGTTTAACTTCTTCCTTCCCTATCGGGATTCCTTGTATGTCTTTCTCTTGTCTTATTGCTCTGGCTAGGACTTACAGTATTAAATTGTAAAGCAGTGGTGAGAGTGGACATCCTTGTCTTGTTCCAGATCGTAATGGAAATGCTTTCAGCTTTTCGCCATTGAGAATGATATTGACTATGGGCTTGTCATATATGGCCTTTATGATGTTGAGGTATGATCCTTGTATCCCGAGAATTTCAAGAGCTTTTATCATGAATGGGTGTTGCACTTTATCGAAAGCTTTCTCGGCATCTATTGATATTTTCATATGGTTTTTATATTTCTTTTTGTTGATGTGTTGGATAACGTTGACTGATTTTCGGATGTTGAACCATCCTTGTGTGCCTGGCATGAATCCTACTTGGTCGTCGTGAATTATCTTATGGATACATTGTTGGATTCTGTTAGCTAAAACTTTATTGAGGATTTTTGCATCATTGTTCATTAGGGAGATTGGTCGGTTGTTTTCTTTTTTTGTGTGTTGTCCTTGTTCAATGTTGGTATTAGTGTAATGTTGGCTTCATAGAATGTGTTTGGTATTATCACTTCCTTCTCAATGTTTTGGAAGAGTTTGTGAAGGATAGGCACTAATTCGTTTCTGAATGTTTGGTAGAATTCATTTGTAAATCCATCAAGTCCTGGGCTTTTGTTTTTGGGGAGGTTTTTGATTACCATTTCAATTTTGCTGCTTGTAATTGGTCTGTTTATGTGTTCTATTTCTTCTTTATCTAGCTTTGGGTGATTGTGGAGTTGTAGGAATTTGTCTATCTCTTCCAGATTGTTGAACTTGTTTGCATATAAGTGTTCATTGTAGTTCTGATTATTCTTTTGATTTCTGTTGGTCTGTTGTGATTTCTCCTCTTTCATTTGTGATCCTGTGTATTTGTGCTTTCTCCCTTTTTTCCTTTGTGAGCCTGGCTAGGGGTTTGTCTATTTTATTTATTTTTTAGAAGAACCAGCGTTTGGTTTCAATGATCTTTTGGATTACTTTTTTAACTTCAATTTTATTTATTTCTGCTTTGATTTTTATTATTTCTTTTCTTCTGCTGTTTTTTTTTTGTTATTTTTCTAGTTCTTTGAGCTTTGAGAATAGGTTGTTTCTTTGAGTTCTTTCTTGTTTCTTGATGTGAGCCTCTATAGCTATATATTTCCCTCTTATTACTGCTTTTGCTGTGTCTCATATGTTTAGGAAATTGGTTTCTCCTGTCATTCAACTCAAAGTATTTTTTAATTTCTTCTTTGATCTCCTCATTAGTACAGTGGTCTTCCATTAGAGTGGGTTTCCAACTCCATGAGGTAGTAGAGTGCCTTGCCTTCCTTTTATTGTTTATTTCTAGTTTGATGCCTTCATAGTCAGAGAAGATGGTTGGTATGATTTCGATCTTGGTGTATCTGTTGATGTTTGTCTTGTGTCCCAGTATGTGATCGATCCTGGAGAATGATCCGTGTGCCCTTGAGAAATATGTGTACTCAGATTTTTTTGGGTTTAGTGTTCTATAGATGTCTGTTAAGCTCAAGCTCTCTAGATCCTTATTTAGAGCTTTAGTGTCCTTACATATTTTTTGTCTTCTTGATCTATCCATTGTTGATATAGTGGTGTGTTGAAGTCTTCTACTACATATGTGTTTTCTCTTTGTCTGTTTTCAGAGATGATAATAATTGTCAGATATATTTTAGTGCTCCTTCATTTGGTGAGTATATGTTAAGAAGTGCTATTTCTTCTTGAATTATTGTCCCCTTGATCATAATGTAGTGATCGTTGGGGTCTCTTTTTACCTTTGTGAGTTTGAAATCTGTTTTATCTGATATAATTATAGCTGTTTTCCTTCTTTTTTGGTCCATTTGCTTCTAGGATTGTTTTCAGTCCTTTAACTTTGAGTCTATTTTATCTTTTTGTAGTTAAATGTGTTTTCTGGAGACAGCAAAATGTTGGGTTTTGTTTCCTAATCCAGCCTGTGACTCTGTGTCTTTTTATTGAAGAGTTTTGTCCATTTACATTTATAGTTAATATTGATATGTTAACATCTTTTTCCTTTGTACTTCTCTTTCCTTTTCTGTTTTGGTTCTTTTTATTTCTGTGTCTTCAAGAGTACTTATTCATTCTTCCATTTCATCTATTCTGCTTTCACTGCTTTTCCCAGAATTCTTTAGCTCCTCCATGAATTCTTTGATCTCCTGCATTTTTTTACTTCCCTCTTTAGGGAATCAATTTTATTCTTCTGATCATTGATTATTTTCCCCATATCACTTTTTACTTCCTTCAGATTTTCATTCATGGCAATTTTAAATTCTCTTTCTGCAAGGATCAAAATTTCTTCCAGGTCACTCTTGTTCCAATCTGGTGGGTGGTTTTCTTTTGGTGGTGTGTCTTTTTCCTGAGGAGTTGCCAGTTTGCATGTAGTTTTTCTTCTCCCTGCTGCCCATTTTCTAATTTGCCCTGTGCGTTGGGACACAGTGTCACTGGTACTGGCTGGCATCTTTTTAGTGTGCTCTTTCTGCAATTTCGGAAACTGGTGGTCCAAATGAGTCAACTACTGTTATGCCAGAAGTCCAGTGAGGCAGTGGTACTTTGAGTATGTTAATGGTTGCTGTCACAGAATATCTCCTCCTTCTGTGTTTGTTTAATTCCAAAGGTGTGTTTTAAAGTCCCACAGACTTCCCTGGATGTGGAGCTGCTGGATTACACTCTGGGCTCCAAATTGCTGGCTCCCCCTCTGGGCTCCACTCCCTGCCAGGGGTGACCAGTCTTGTGGGGGCCTTCGGCTCACCTCTGGCTCCGTGGGGAGCCTTATACCAGTTTCAAGCAGTCTTTATTGAAGAAAGGTCCCTTTTCTAAGATGGCAAGTTGGACATGCACTCTTCTGCGTGCCCGGTCTGCCCTGCCCATGGGTGCCTACTCCCCCTTTGGGCTCAGACTGCTGGCTAGAAGGGGCCTGGCATGGAAGAACTTCTCATCTCACCTGTTAAGTTCATATTTTTATTTCATTTAAAAAATATATATATTAAGTTGATACTTTGAAAAGCTAAACGATTGAGCTAGAGATATCTTACTATATTATTTTTTAAAGATTTATTTATTTATGCATGCAAGAGCCTGGGTGTAGGCGAGAGGTGTGGGGGGTAAGAGGGTTAACCTGAGACAGAGTGGGTAGCAGAATAGGCAGACTGACTGAAATACACTGCTGAGAGGAGAAGCAGGCGAGTAAGGAGAGGTCTGCTGTGCCTGGGGGTAGCCCTGGCTGGGGATTAAACTTGTGCTGCAGTGACTGCAGCTAGCCCCTCAGGTTGCATCTTAACCCCTTGCACCCTTAGGGATGCCCTCTTACTATATTTTAAGGTCATAACAATCTGACTTATGGCAACATACTTCTTGAAGAACATGACATATATGTTTAGATTCATAAAAAAAATCTGTAAAATACTGGTATCTATGAAACATTATTTGCTATACCCTGGGAGACAAAAGAAATATTATGAAGGAGCAGACTCTAAGTTTTGATCACGAAGTTCAGGGAAAACTAGGATGGGCTGCTCCCTCTTCTAACAGTATTATAGGAAGAAGAGTGTTTTTAAGGATGGGCATTTAAGTATTCTGTTATGAAAAGAGGGTGTCATTTTCATCTTAATATATTTGGGCCCAAATGAGTGCAAATTCCTTCATTTGTTGAGGGATAATCATGCACAGAGTGTTATTTCAGTAAGATGGAAATGTGATTGAGTAAAACTATCTTGTTCTTTTTCAACATATGCTCTGCCCAAAATGATGCAAAACTAGGGAAAGGGATATTTTGTTACTGAAAATTCAGAAAGCTTATCATTCGCCCGAGAGAAACTGCAAGGAATATTGGCCAGAGATAGCAACTGGATCCATCCTGAAAGAAACTCTGAAGGTTGCTTCCCAGTGACCCTTCTGAAAAGATGGAAGGAAGGTGGAATCACAGCAAATCCGAGGCTACTAGTGTTGGGAAGGGTGAGGGTGAGATGAGAAGGCCCCAGGTCTTCTAATGAGATGGTAAGATGGGTAGTAATATGCATCGGAGGGGTGTGAGCCTAGTCCCTTAAATAGTAAGCTGTGTTGCAGAGCAATAATGAAAAAAGTAAAAACAAAAGACAAGGGGCCTCCCCAGTGGTGAAGCTGTTGAGCACTGGGTTGCGAAGCTGCCTGCAGCCTCTGCAGTGCAGGTTCAATCCCCAGCTGCTCCACGGCCACTAGGTGAGGGTCCCACATGGTGCACAGACCTCCCCTGCCACCTGCTGCTCCCTTCAGCAGTGTACTTCAATCCTTCTGCCTGCTCTGTTCCCCACTCTGGCTCTGGTGAATTCTCTCACCCTCCCGCACTTCTGACTGTACCCAGTGCTTGTGTAAATAAATAAATAAATCTTAAAAACAAAAACAAAAACAAAAACAAAAAACAAAAGAAATTCCATATGATCTCCTTATCATGTTTCTGGGTATATACAAAAAAATACAAACACACTAAATCAAATAGATTTTTATGCCACCATGTTTATTGTAGTATTATGTTACAATAGCCAAGAATAAGAAAAAAAAATAAATGCCCAAGGGTAAATGATTGACTAAAAAGGTTGTGGTGTATCACGCAATGGAATAGCACTCAGGTGTCTAGTGTGAACTCCGCCATTTGTCCCAACATACCTGGGGGTATTATGCTCAGTGAAATAAGTCATAAAAAAGGTATATACAGTAGGATTTCACTCGGTGTGGTATATAGATAAACTATACAAACAGAGAACTAAATAACACAAAAACAAACTTTTGGACCAATTAGTGGTTACCAGAGGGGAAGGGGAAGAGTGGGTAAATCAGGTACAATGTGTCGGTTGTATAGAGAAGAACAGAATTGGAGCTTTAGTGGTGAACTTAACATAGAACACACACAAGTTGATTTTTAATGATAATAACACATGAAACACATGTTAAATGCAAGATTTTCAATGAAGAAATGAATTTAAGTATCAAAAAATCTACAAAGCCATTACACTAATAATTACATATCATGGATGAGAGAATTTTAAAAATTTCAATAAATGCAAATAGTTTCCTGACCATAGACTGGGGGACATAATCTTTTTTAATTTTTCTGCTTTATTACAGATGAAAGTAATTACAAACAAAATTTCAACAGGTATGTTTTGGGATTGGAAAACTGATTCTAAAGTTTGTACAAATATAGACAGTCAAGAGAAGCTAGACAATCTAGAAGAATAGAGTAGTTAATATATGAAGTTACTACAAAACTACAATAATTTACATAGATTGATATTATAAGCATGAACCCATACATCAGTTGAACAAGTTGAAAATCCCACACCTATCTCATCACTTGACATAACAAAATGATTCATCAGCAAACAATATTTCTCAGTTAATGACACTGAAAATCATTGAGGAGACTACTTCTCAATTCATGATTCTGGATCAGCTGCTTATGACTGTGAATAAAATGAACCACAACTTCTACCTCACAACTTATGCAAACTTTTTAAATATTGTGTGTTGCTATTCCCACAAATCAAGGGAAAACAGATAACTGGGGAAGATGTCTGGGGACTTTTCATAGGTCAATATTAGACTCTCTCTATCATTAATGATTTGATCTCTTTATCATTGTTTTATCACTTCATTTCATCCATTTGTTCATTTGCTGGAAACTATTTATGTTTGACCACCTACCTTTCTGTTCATAATTCTGTCATTTTATTTGCTGATTAAGCCATCCTTTGATTTTTAAATTCTGATCGCTACAAAATGTATGTGTGTGTATGTTTCAAATATTTATATTCTTTTTGATAGTGTATGGATTTTATAATGAAATAATATTTTTAAATTTTCTCTGATTCTAGTTTACATTTAGAGATATGTGTTTCACAGGCACTCACAGATATTCTGTTATTCAATAATTACTACCATATGACTGGCAATTATTTAATTGCATCTTAAGATAAGGCAAATAAACAGTGCAATGATATTGTTGCCAAGTGACCTCAGTGTATTGCTCCTGGAGGCCTCATGGCAGGGAGACCACAGTGAACTCTGCACGGGAAATGGGTGATAGAGTCAGGGGTTCTCATCAGTTCATAGAAATCATGTGATATTCCAACTGCAGTGTAACTCAGGGAAAAAGAGCAGTGAATCTCTTATTTACTATTTTCCATCATCCTGACAGAAATTGTCAGGGAAGGGATTATGTTAAACTCTTTAAAATTATGATAATTTCTTTTTTGCACTCCTGACACTTTTTCAGAAAGAATTTTTCTACTGTATTTGCAAGAATAAAGTCTATGGAGCTATGTATGTGAATATTTTTGTTACTCAGAAGAGCATATTTATACAATTTTATGACATGAAAACTTTCCCTATGATCATTTCTCTATTTAGCTTTAAATTTGTGGCTGGCTGTGTCTTGTTTGGTGTTGTTTGGTGAACAACAGCTACCACTGTGGGAAACATTCTCCTTGATCCCAACTAAAGGGTGGTGTTAAAGTGAAGATGGAATTGGTCTGCTCCTAAAGCTACTGCATAGGAGAAAAGCTCTTTGTGAAAAGCAGCATTTTGGAAATTGCTGCTTCTGGGCAAATTACTAACTTCAAAGAATGACACACTTTGAGGCTTATACCAGGGCTGAGACACCTAGTTCCCAGATGATAAACCTTTAAATAGAGTAAATTTTATCAACTGTTCTTGTTCTCATTGCATAGATGTCATCAGAGAGATCAGTTTAGCAGACACTTGCCCAGATCCTGGACATTTTATCCTTGCAAATTATATAAAATCATCACTGAAAAGCTCAAAGTTTGGTTGGTTCTTCCAGATTATCTGGAGATTGTTCCTAGACTTGTCTCAGTCTTTTTTTTTTCTTTTTCATAAGATCTTTTAATTATTACTTGACTCAACTTATTTAAGTCAAAAGTTGCCCAATATATTTGGAAATACTCACCCAAACAAGAATTAATAGATGTGCATCAATGAAATAGATCAGTTTTTTTTTCTTTGGAAGATCTTCCTTAGAACCACATTTATGGCTTGATTTCTCAGGCTGTAGATCATAGGGTTGGCTGTTGGGGGCACAACTGTGTACATTATAGTGGGCAAAATGTCCAGTGCACTTGGAGAGTCAGAAGGTGGCTTGAGAAACTCAAAGACACTGGTGGATATAAACAAAATGACAACAGCAAGGTGGGGAAGGCAAGTGGAAAAAGCCTTAGCTCTTCCCTCAGCAGATGGCATCCTCAGCACAGTAGGGAATATCCGTGTGTAGGACACTCCAATAAACACAGTGCAAAGAAAGGCCATTAGAGATAAGAAGCCACTGATCCCAAACTCGCTGATATATTCATTAGAACAAGAGAGTTTCATGATCTGGGGGATGTCACAGAAGAACTGGTGAATGATATGGGAACCACAGAAGAGCATGGAAAATGTGCCAGCTGTGTGCATGGTTCCAGAAATGACCCCACTAACCCAGACGCCTAGGAGTCCATGAACACAGGTGCTGGCATCCATTCGTAGCGCAGTGGAAGGCAGATGGCCACATAGCGATCATAGGACATTACTGTCAGCATGGACAGGTCAGCAGTGACACAGAGAGCAAAGGCAAAACACTGCACTACGCATTCCTCCAGGGTAATGTAGCCACTGTGGATGAAAGTATTGTAAATGGACCTTGGCACAGTCACAGAAATATAGCACAAGTCCAGGAAGGAGAGATGTTTCAGGAAGAAATACATGGGTGAGTGGAGGCTATTGTCTATGGAAATTGCACTGATAATGAGGATGTTGCCAGTTACCGCCACCAGGTATAAGACTAAGAACAGAGAAGCCTGGACGAGTTCAAGCTCACGATTGGCAGAAAAGCCCATGAGAAGAAACCCACTCAGAGTTAAATTAGCCATATTTCATATTAATTTCCTAGTGTTGTTAGCTGCAAGATAAAATGGAACCAACCATTGGCAAGAAAATTTTTGTTACTTAGCCATCTAAACTTCATGAACTCAGTGAGATATGCATGAATCTCTTGAAGAAATCGCCACTTCATCATGAATGTGAAAGTATTTCTCTATTTATAATCATATTTTTTCAATTTAAATGATTAACATTCAGTCATGGAACATGGGTAAGGAAGATGATGAAATTGATTAGTCCACATTTCAATGTAATGAAAGTAAATTAATGTGTAAAGTAATTCAGTGTGTAAGACCCTTAATGGAAAGGAACTTTAATGCAATTAGTGTGAAGCAAAGAGAATGAAAGAAAGTAGTTTCCAAATCAAGCTCCCCAAGTTACCCATCCTCTCGTGGGTGAATGCCTGGCCAAACAGGGTTGGCCCAAAAGTAAATTAATAATTATAAAATATGTTTTAAATATATAATTTTATTATAGGACTTTGGAGCATTTCATTTTGTTTTTTTGTGAAAATATGAAACAGTTCATAATCTCACATTTACAAATGTTTCTTACCTACTCTTCTTTGCCAGTAATAATTCTTTCCATTCATATTCATTGTTCCTCCAATGGTTATATTATGGCAATATAATATTTTTTTTATTTATGTAGATAAACATTCTAATGTCTTCTTACTAAACATTTATTTTTTCAATGAATAAATTTATGAAACACCAAATTGACATTACCTATTCTTGTTCCTAATTATGATATGTAAATAACTGTTTTCATTGACATAAAATACCATAGATATTGATCTGAAAAATATTCATTTCCCAAAGAAAAAGGAATAGAACAGACATTCCACAGTATATTTTTAAACAAAAAGAATATAACTGATATACATGTGAAAATCCCATTTACCCTAACATTTAATGTAAAACAACTATGAAATACAATTTTTGTATGCAACAAATTAGTTAAGTATAAAAAATAATACACTCTATACTTTTAATTATGAAGAAAGATCTTGTGGTAACATATATCTGAGGGGTCTCATCGTAGAGCCCGAATTCCTGCCTAGTGCTATAAGCCATTAATTCAATGCAGTTAAAATTAACTAATACAATTAAAAGTAATGAATATGCTGCTCATTTCATAAAAATAAAGAAATTGCCTTGAATCATATAACTAGAATGGTCAAATCTGTGCATTCTTTCTGGAAAAGAACAAAATGGTTAGCAGAAACTTTGAAATAATTTCCAAGTAAAATTGGATAAAATTATAACTAGAAAATATTTTAAGTATATCATCCATAATTGATAGTAGAAAATTATGTATGAAAAATTAGTGCAGTAGCAAAATAATTGACATATTGTAAAAATATAACTGTATAATTATTTTCATGATAATATTTCAGGCAGCCTTAGAAATTCTCATTATGAGGTGTTTTTTTTTTTTTTTCTGAAATGGGATCTGATCACTATTTGGATGATATAAAAATAAGATATATACACATTGTGTTCTGAAAATATGTAAATACACAAGAATGGAATAAACAGAGCATAAAATATGTAAGGAAATAAAACACAAAACAACGCTAATCATTCTAAGGGAATGATTGTGTTTATTGCTGGCTTATAGATTTGTTAGCCTGACCTGAGACACACAGGAGTCTTCCAACCTGAAATCCTTGGTCTACCTGTGATAATTTACTTAGAATATGAAGGTGATGGATGGTAATTTTATTGGAAGATGGTTTAAGTCTGAGATGGATGGGATGGTTGAAACAGACGATGTTGTCCTTTACATGCAACAAGTAAAACTTATTTGAAAACTGTTCAGCTTTACTGTGTGTGTGTTTGCATGTCCATGTGTAGTTGTGTGTGTATGTTCCAGTGTTCCCAGACTGTTAAACCAAGAAATTTTATTTTGGACAATATTGAAGGGAGACTTTAAAGATGATTCCTGACATTTCTAGAGATAAATGACATATTTTCTCATCCAGGCTTTACCTGTGGCAAAAGAAACTTACCGGGTGAGGCTTTTGGAGTCCTCAAAAATTTCCATTTTTATGTACCTGGAAGTATATTGTTTATTTTCCTGTTACTGAAACCAATAACAAAAAAGAATCATCAGATATGTTACAGGGAGGGGGGACGGACACCCCAAGACCCCCAAACTGGTCACTCCAAATAGCTTCTGCCATCTGCTGCATGAGGACAAAACATACTTCAGTGTGTAAGACCCTTAATGGAAAGGAACTTTAATACAATTAGTGTGATGCAAAGAGAATGAAAGAACATAGTTTCCAAATCAAGCTCCCCAAGTTACCCATCCTCTCGTTTGTGAATGCCTGGCCAAAAAGGGTTGGCCCAAAGCAGGGCCACTGAGTCCCAAAGTCTGCCACAAGTCTAAGGCACCTCCTCCTAGGGGAGGCCCATAAAAAAGGGTCAGAAACAGCCAGACAAATCCGGACTGAAAAGAGCAGAATCAAAATCAAGATAAACGCTACCATTGTTAACATCCCCACGAGTCTCTCACCCATGTCTGTTTCAACTAGTCCAAGACCAAGAAGCAAATGCAGCTTCTTCACATGTCTCTGCTCCCTGTGCCTCCTCCAGGTCTCCTCATTCTCCATTCTGCTTCCTTCCTTATCCCAGTCTCCTTCCAGCTTCTTCTCCCTGCTCAGCTCCACCCTTCTTTAGGTAGGGCAGGGGAAAACTGGAGTCTCCTCTTTTCCTGAGAACCACCCTGCTACAGACACACTTGGAAATGTTGTGTGTTTTACTCAGTTATTTTTTTTAAAGATTTATTTATTTACACATACAAGAATTGGGGTGCCGACCAGAGGTTTGGGGGGTGAGAGGATTCATCAGAGACAGTGGGGAACAGAACAGGCAGAATGACTGAAATACACTGCTGAGGGGAGCAGCAGGCGAGACAGGAGAGGTCTGCTGCACCATGTGGGTAGCTCGCTAGCCAGGGATCGAACTCATGCTGCAGTGGCCACAGAGAGCTTCATAGGTTGTGTCTTAACCCCTTGTGCCACCAGACAGGCCCAATAATTAAATCTAAAAAAAAAAAATTAAGAAGCCACAGCAGGAGCTTCACCAACTCTCAGGCAAGCAGGCAAAAAGAGGCAAATTTGTTTAGAGAAATAGATGTAAGGAAAAATTTTATTAAGGAGAAAAGGCAGACAAACAAAGTGGGACTCCCAGGCTGTGGAACCAGGCTAGGAAGGGTTAAGGAAGCCTCCTGGGGTCTGGCCTCAGGGAAGATGCACCTTCTCTGTGTCATTATTCTGAGATCTCTCAGTCTCTCTGTGATTGGTGTCTCACTCACTCTGTCCTAATGTCTCTCTGCCCAGAATTACATTTTGCTGCACTTATCTTGATCCTTTTTTTTTTTTATTGCCCTTACTCAGGAATGTCCTGTTGCCCCTCTTCCTAGGGATGTCTGATTACTCCCCTTTGGAATTAGTTGCCATTATCTCTGGAAACTTCCTTATTCCTCCCAGGCTTTTTCCTATTTTATTCTGACCCAAAAAGCTCTCTACTTGTCCCATGACTTAACTGGTTATAACAAGAAGTAAGTCTTACTGTGGCCTTTCAGTCTTTATCTACGGTTTCTTTTGGACATTTACATTGTGAAGATGGAAAATGTGCTTATTTTGCTGTCCTGGGATAGTTGACTTATTCTCCATTTTTTTAATTTTTCTGACATATTTGAACATTTTTTTCTGTGATTCCTGATGTGGAAGGCATCTCCCAGCTCATACTAGTCACTATTATAAGAGACCAAAAATGCAAAGAAATTCACACTGATTTCTTTCTAATAATGTTTAGAAACAGAAAGTCTATTTCTAGGGAGTTGGGAATTGCGTGCTCCACTAGAGTTCTAATTTCCACTGAAATAATCATAGCTCATGATTATTAGTTCATATTCAAGAAGCTGATGACAGTGCCTGTTTCTCTCACCCCCTCAAAACCAGTCACTTATGGGCTTTCCATTATTCTGTGTAATCTATGATTTTATAAAACCTAAGGAAACTCACCAGAGTATATTCAAGAACACTTTTTCCTCAACAGGAGGAGACGCTGTTGGTGTGAGCAGCTGACACTCAGGTCAAAGTCCTGATCTCAGTAATTCAGTCACATTCACGAAAATGTGACCTGTGGAGAAGTTAGTCCATTTTAATTCTTCTTTGGCCACTGGAGGTTAGACTATGAAATCTCTTTGGGACAAGCACAGTTTTGGGTTCTCCGGGCATTTGGTGTCCTTAGTAAATATCCTGGGGCCAAAAATGCAATTATATTGATTATTCCTGCAGAGTACTTTTTTGTTGATTTGACTTAATACCTTGCTACCTGGAATTTCAGCTTATTTATATTTATTGGATAAGATTCTTTAAAAATATTATAATTTGTGTTACATTCAGTACTATGAAAAGACACATTTAATTCTAATATTGTATTAACAAGACATGAATTTACTTCATATGTAGGTGATATTATAATATCTAATTGACATGTCCATTATCTGAAAAGGGATAAATACTAATAAATTACTGCCAAAGAAGCAAACAAATTACCCCTAACCTTATGCCACTAGATGCCAATGTAATTTCACTCTGAGTCAGGAAATAGTGTTTAAAAACCATTGTTTTAAAACCTGTGTATGGTCTATGGCTTGTGTATTGGAAATTTAGTTGTTATGGAAATAAACTCATTGTTTTAATGTTAAGTCCTAATACAATAGTTGACAACGTGCATTGATTATCACAGAATATGTCTTTATCCAAGGATATCATTTCACAAATCTAACCTTTTCCAATTATAAAACTACAGATTTCAGGTGGTTTATTTTTTGTAAACTCTCATTTTAATACATTGAAATTTCTGTTTATAACATGATTATACATTTCTGGCACTTTCATTTGTTTTTATTATGCTTCATGTCTTTATTAATCGTTCATTCCTTACTACTTCCTTTCATTGAATTTGAATATTTCTAATGTAGCATTTTAAATTCTTAATGACTTTTGCACCTTTATGACATAATTGCCTTAGTAGTTTATTCTTGTCTCCTGTCACCAAATACATGGTGTCTGCTTTTGTTAACACTATTCCAGCTTTTAAACAAGAGTTAGAGCCTGAGGCTAAAACTGGTGTGCACTGTTACCTGATTATAGCTGCTGCTGCTGCTGCTGTTGCTGCAGTTCACCCAGGTAACCCTTAAACCACCACCAGTTCTAGTCCCATGAAACAATAAAAAGGAATTCATAGCCAAACTCGCCTCTCAGAGAAATAAGCGGAGCTTTATTTAGAAAGTAAACAAAAGTTTATTTAATGGAGAAAGAACAAAAGCAAAGACTTCTAGCTAGTCATGCCAATGAGGGGCAAAAAACATCACAGGGGCCCATGTTTAGGGGATATTTAAACCTTTTTTTCTATTCTAAGATCTCATCATCTTGCTTGTTATTGGCTCTTTCTCCTAGTGGCTGTACTCCTCTGGACAGAGGTGCCCATTTTCCCAACTCTTAGAGTTTTTCCTTTTACATCCTCTGCTCAAGGTCTCCTAAAATTTACTTTCCCAATTAGCCTTAAATATTAGCTTTAAAATTTACTGCCATCACTAGCTCTCCTGAATTTCTCATCCCTTACCTCAGAAGCCCCTTTAACTCTCCTAAAGTCCCTGCCTGTGCTGTCACTGAGCTGCCTAATTAACCATAACTGGCCTGGGCCTCCAAGCTTCCAGTAATAAGATCCTGCAGGTTGAGGCTCCTCCTGATGGGCTGGCCTCTACTCAGACACCCACTGAACGTCTAGGATTCCTGTGCTTCTGATTTACTAGCTACTATCTGGTAGCTCCACTTCTTCCTATACAATGATTTTCTAGAGTGATTCATAGACCTCAGGAATGTGCATTTCTTACTACTGATGGCTTATTATAAAGAGCAAAATTCAGGAAAATGCATGATGGTGGGTTGGGTTTGGGAAGAACAGAATTTCCTTGCCCTCTTTTTTGCACCATCTTCCCAACACTTCCTTGGGTTCAACAACCTAGAATTCTTCCCTGAATCCCACTATTTAAGCTTTCACTGATGGTATTCTAGAAAACCTGAAAAAATAGTTAGAAAACTTGGAATACTTGATATAATTATGTACTTTAACCAATAGTAACTAAAGGATTTGATATTGTAAGCATGAACCCAAACGTCAGCTGAACAATTTGAAACTCCAACATCTATATCATTATCTGACATAACAAAAGTAAAATTCATCAACAAATAATATTTCTCAATTAATAACTTGGAAATTGATTGAAGAAATGATTTCTCAAAAATGGTCCTGAATCTGTTGTGTATCACTTTGAATAAAATGAACCACAATTTCTATCTCACATTTTGTGTAAAGTTATTTAAAATGGATTGTTGAATGCAAAGGATGAAACAGTAAATTTTTCATGTAAACTAACATTTTTCTCTGTTATTTCATAGGTTTAATAGGTATTTGTGAATTCACTTTCATTATATTAACCGATTTTTGTTTCTCATACACAATCTATTGAAGAAAACATAAAAAATATTTTTAAGCTATCAATTGTTGCTCATGCCATCAACACCTAAAATAGATCAACTAATGTCTTGGAACTTTTTTTTTAAGATTTTATTTATTTATACAAGAACTGGGGTACAGATTTTATTTATTTATACAAGAACTGGGGTACAGGCCAGAGGGTGAGAGAATTCACCAGAGACAGAGTGGGGAGCGGAACAGGCAAACAGACCGAAGACACTGCTGAGGGGAGCAGTGGGCGAGGCAGGAGAGGTCTGCCACGCCACGTGGAAATGTCCCTGGCCAGCCAGGAATCGAACCCCTGCTACAAAGGCTGCAGACAGTTTCACAGCAGGGTGCTCAACCCGCTGTGCCACTGGGGAGGCCATGTCTTGGAACTTTTAATAGGTCCTTATTAGACTCTTCAGTTCTCTCATTTATGATTCAATCTCTGTCTCAATGTTTATCACTTCATACCATTTGTTCATTTTGATGCAGTTACAAATTACTGATCTCTCAGATAAGAATTACAAGTTTGGGCCTCCCGGGTGGCACAGCGGTTGAGCGCTGGGCTGCGAAGCTGTGCGCAGCCTCTGCAGCGCTGGTTGTGTCCCGGCAGGCCAGTGAGGGTCCCACATGGCTGGCAGTCCTCTACTGCCATGCTCTCTGCTCCCCTCAGCAGTGTATTTCGTCAGTCTGCCTGCTCTGTTTCCTGCTCTGGCTCTGGTGAATCCTCTCACCCTCCAGCACTTCTTACTGTACCCAGTGCTTGTATAAATAAATAAATAAATCTTAAAAAAATAATTAACAAGTTTGTTTCCTCCCATCCCTTGCAATTTATTTTCCCCCATTCTCTTGCAATTTCCCCCTTGTTTGACAGGTTTGTCTTCTTGCTTTCCAAGGAGTTGAAAAAAGCAAGCTGGTGCCCACCCATCTCTGTCCTGACTCCTCCCCCCTCCCCTTTGCAGACCTTTGTCCATCTTCCCCCTTTTTTCCCTTTGTAAAAATACCCCTGCCCTCTGCCAAAGAGCAGGGTGGTTGTCTTTCAAACATGAGTGCTGCCTTCCTCATTTGTCGACAAATTAAACCACATTCCTTTTCCTCAAACTCTGTTTCTTTTTATTAACTGAGGGAAACTGAGGTGGCATTGGTATCAATTTGGTGGAAACAACATGTTTGAACACCTATCTTTCAGTTCACAATTCTGTCTGCCCTTATTTTATTTGATGATTAATCTGTCCATTGATATTTAAATTCTGATCGCTACAAATATATATGTATATATATGTACTTTATATTTTTCAGACATTTCTGTTCTTTTTGATAGCATATGATTTCTAAAATACATATTTTAATTCTTTTTGGAGTGATTTTTACATTTTGAAATATGTGTGGCACAGACACTGTAGATATTCTGTTAATAGCTCCTCCTAGATGACTAGCAATTATTCAATTGAATCATAAGAGACAAAGAAATGGTATAATGAGATTTATGCAGAGTGACCTCAGTGTATTGCTCCTGGAGGACACCATGTGGTTAGAGCAAAATGGACTCTGCATGGAAAATGGGTGTTCTCATCAATTCATAGACATCATGTGGTATCCAAACTCCAGTGTAACTGAGGGAAAATGAGAATAGAAACTTTGACCACTTTCAATCATCCTAACAGAAATGAGCAGAAGGGAAGGATTAAGTTAAAATCTTTAAAATGATGGTAATTCTTTCTTATTCACACCTGGCCTTTTTTCAGGAAGAATTTTATCTACTGTATTTATAAGAGTAAACTTTGTGGGGTTATGTGTATGAATATTTTTGTTACAAAGATAGCACATATCTATGACAATTTTGTGACATGACACTTTCCCTTATGATCATTTCTCTATTTAGCTTTACATTCTTGTCTGGCTGTGTCATGTTTAGTGAATCACAGCTAACAGTTTGGGAAACATTCTCCTTGGTCCTAACTAAAGGACACAAATCAAGGTGAAGATGGAACTGGCCTGACTCTGAAGCTATTGTGCATGAGAAAAATGCTCTTGGTGCAAAAGCACATTATTGACACTGCACCTTCTGGGCAAATCACTAACTTCAAAGAAAGACAAACTTCAAGGTTTATAGCAGGGTTAAAAAACTTAGTTCCCTCATGATAACTCTCTGAGTACAGAAAATTTTAACAAGCATCCTTGTTCTACTCAGTGCGTAGACGGCATCAGATAGATCCATTAACCAGACACCTGCCAAGATCCTGGACATTTTCCCCCTGCTAATTGTATAAAATCCTTATTGAAGAGCTCAAAGTTTGGACAGCTCTTCCAGATTTAGCTGGAGATTGAGTCTGAGCTTCATTCACCAGTCTTGATTCATTCATAAAAAAACTCTTAATTATTAGTTGTCTCAATTTATTTAAGTCAACAATTGCCCCAATATGTTTTGTACTTGTCTCCCAAATAAGAATTTACAGATGTGTCTCAACAAAAGAGATCAGCTTTTCTTCTTTGGAAAACCTTTCTAACAGCAATTTTTATGGCTTGATTTCTCAGACTATAAATCATTGGGTTGAGTGTTGGGGGCACAACTGTGTACATAATCATGAAAAAAATGTCCAGTGCACTTGGAGAATCAGAAGGAGGCTGGAGAAACTCAAAGGCACCGGTGGATATAAACAAAATGACAACAATGAGATGGGGAAGGCAAGTGGAAAAGACCTTGGCTCTGCCCTCTGCAGATGGCATCTTCAACACAGTGGAGAATATCTGGAAGTAGGACATTCCAATGAAGGTGATGCAAAAAGAGCCCACAAGAAATGTGAAGGCACTGACCCCAACTTCTCTGATATACTCGTTAGAACAAGAGAGTTTCATGATCTGGGGGATGTCACAGAAGAACTGATGAATGATATGGGAACCACAGAAGTGCATGGAGAAGGTGGCAGCTGTGTGCATGGCACCAACAATTACCCCACTGATCCAGGCGCCTAGGACTCCATGGACACAGGTGCTGACATCTATGATGATTTCGTAGCGCAGTGGAAAGCAGATGGCCACGTAGCGATCAGAAGACATCAACGTGAGTATAAATGTCTCAACAGAACCACAGATAGTGAAAGCAAAACACTGCACCATGCATTCACCAAAGGAAATGTAGCCACTATGTATGAAAGAGTTATAAATGGACCTTGGCACAGTCACAGAAATGTAGCACAAATCCAGCAAGGAGAGATGTTTCAGGAAGAAATACATGTGTGAGTGGAGACCATTGTCTATGGAGATTGCTGTGATAATGAGGATATTGCCAGCTAATGCCACCATGTATAAGACTAAGAACAGAGAAGTAAGTAAGAGTTCTAGCTCAGGCTTTACTGAAAATCCCATCAGAAGAAACCCACTCATAGTGAAATTGGCCATAGTCCTTTTTAATTTCCCAGTGATGTTGGCTGCAAGACAAGAAAGGACTATTGGAAATCTCTTACAATGCACCTAGCAATCCACCTGGACTAAATGAAGTTAGGCATAAAGTTCCCTGAAGTAATCATCACTTCATCATTGATGTGAAGGAAGTTATTTATAGCAATAATCAAGAGGAACAATTTGACCCAGATATGGAAACATGGGTAAAGAGGATTATAAATTTCAGTATTGCCCACTTAAATCAAAGAAAAGGAAAAAATGTATATTGGAATAAATTCAATACAATATGTTTTAAAATATGTAATATTGCAAATAGTACTGGATCATTGAATGTTGATTTATATAAAATTTTTATACATTTCATATACTTACATTTTAATTATTTATTTTTTTAATTTTTATATTCTCCATACAATTGTGATCCCCTTATTTTGACCCCAATCCCTCCCCTCCCACCACCCACTCGCCATATAGTGTCTCTGGTTCATAGTTGTTTGTTGATTTTGATTTTTACTTTCTTACAGTTATTCTCTTTACTGGTCCTTTATTTAAGTTTTCTAGATTCCTGCTATAAGTGAGACCATCCGGTATTTTTTCTTTTTCTTTCTGGCTTATTTCACTTAGCATTATCCCTTCCAGTGCCATCCCTGTTTTCAATAGCTAAGCTTTGGAAACAACCCAAATGCCCAAAAATAGATGACTGGATCAAGAAGATGTGGTACATATACACCATGGCATATTACTCAGCATTCAAAATAAGATATCCTTACATTTTAAATGTTTCTTCACTGCCTAGTCTTTTTGATTAATCATTCTATCTTTTCATATGCCACTGCAATTACAATGGGTTTATTATAGCAATTTTATGATTTTGTTTTAATTTTAAGGTGTAGAATCCATGTTTCTACTTCTTTAAGCATTTGTATTCTTAATAAATAAAATTATGAAACACCAAATTGATGGTACCTATCAAATAATTGTGATATATGACTTATCATAACATGATATATCATAAAAGTTTGGTCTGAAAAATACTATTTCTCAAGTGAATTAGAAAGGAATAGACATTCCCCAGTGTATTTTTATGAGAATTAATAAACTAATACAAAGCTGAAAAAACTCTCTTAATCTTCTGCTAGTTAATAGTTAATACAGTATAGTACAATTGTAGAACATAATTTTTGTACCCAACACATTAGTAAAGATTCAAAAAGAAAATACTCAGTGCTATAAATTGTGAGGAAAGCCACCTCATGGTCACATATATCTCAAAAGATGTGAATCTAGATATGAAATATTGTGCAGTCTTGTAAATCAATGTTACTTTAATAAAATTCATATAATAGAATAATATGATCCTTATTTCATGAGAAAAGGAAAAAGCTCAATATATGCAAGCAATATGGTCCATTTTGCACATACTCTTTAGAAAAAAACAAATGTTTAGAAATACTTTTGAAGCACTCTGCAACTTAGACCATGTAACTTTATATCTAGATAACATTTTATTAAATTATTTGGATAATTAGTATTAAGAAAAACTGTGTCCATTTAAAATAAGGGCAGTAACAAAATATTGACCAACCATAAAGATATAACTGAATAATTATTTTCATGATATTTGAGGTGACCTTGAAAATTATGTTTTTGAAGTACTGCTATCTGAAATGAGGTTTGATAACTATTTGAATGACACAGAAGTAAATCATATTAATAAACATGTAAATACGCATGAGTGGAATATGCAGAAAATAGAGTATAAAGAAATAAAGAAATAAAAAATATAACATCAATAATTACTTTTGCATGTTGAGACAATTGCTGGTTTATAGATTGTTAGCCTGACTAGAACATATGGGAAAATGAGCCTCCTTTTTAGTTTTTCAGCCAGAAACCATGGTATTCCTGTAATAATTTACTTAGAAATTGAGGGTGATGGTTGCTCCTGCTTCTGTAGTAAATGACATAATAATACTGGGAAATTCTTTAAGTCTGTGATTAATAGAAAAAAATTTGACATTGATGAGACAGTCCCTTGAACACACAAGCAAAACTTATTTGAGATTGTTTCAGCTATTGTGCGTGTCTGTGTAATCCACAGGAATGTTAACATACTGTTAAGTATGTCCAAGTATGCCAGAAAGAAAAAGAAAAATACCGGATGGTCTCACTCATAGCAGGAATCTAGAAAACCTAAATAAGGGACCAGGAAAAAGAATAACTATAAGAAAGAAAATATCAAAATCAACAAACAACTATGAACCAGAGACACTCTATGGGGGTGGGGGGGCAGGGAAAGGAGGGGTTGGGGTCAAAATAAGGGTGTTGTAATTATATGGGGAATATAAAAAATAAAATTTAAATTAAAAAAAAAACTGGTAATAACAATATTGAGGATGTGGAGCAACTGCAGAGCTCATACAATGCTGGGGAGAATATAAAATGGGGCAGCCACTTTGTAAACTGGCAGTTTCTCAGATGAGTAAAACAGAGTTACTATATGATCCAGCAATTTTACTCCTAGTTACATATTGAATAGAAATAAGAAAATTACACGTAAAAACTGGTACATCAACATTCATCACAGCCTCATTCTTAATGTCCTCAAAGCAAGAACAATCCAAATGTTCATCATCAATGGATATAAAATGTAGTGTATCCACATAGTAGATGTATGTAGAATATCCACATAGTAGAATATCACCAATAAAAAGCAGTGAATCTCAAATATGCTACAACATGGATGAGCCTTGAAAATGTTACAAAAAGGCCACCTCTTACATGATTTCATTTATATGAAATGTCCAGAACAGACAAATCTACAGAGACCAAGAGTAGATTAGTGGTGGCCTGAGGCTGGGAGGTTGGAGGTAGAATAAGGTAATTAGGGGGTGAGAGCTAAAGAGCATAGGATTTCTTTTTGCGGAGATAAAAATGTCCCCAAAGTGATTTTGGTAACCATTCCACAACTGTGAATAAAGGGTGAATCATACTCTGCAAATGATTTGCAAATTATATTTCAATAAATATTTTTTTTCAATATTTGAAAAAAAAAGTATGTCCAAGTAATTCCATTTTAGATAATATTAAAATGAGACTTTAAAGGTGACCCCTTGAATTTCTAGAGGTGAGCAAGACACATTTACTCATCTGGGCATCATAACTATAATTTACCATAACTGAAGCCTCCAAAATTTCCATTTCTATATGTCTGGGAGAAGGTTGCTTATTTTTCTTTATGGAACCCACCTAAAAGAATTCCTCTCCTATGTATTGAAATATTGCTTGATTTATCCAGAAGTATTTGTTTGGCCTTTCCATTAATTTAAATCTACTCTTGGCAATGATTATACAGTGGCCACATAGTAGAATTAAATGCAGTTTTCTTATCTTTAAAAAATTTATGTTTTCTCTGTATCTTGAATATATAAGAATGTTCTAACATTAGATTATCTATAAACATGTATAAATAACTTATGTATTTACCCAATTGTGTGTGTATGTGTGTGTGTACGTGGGTATGTAAAAAATGACTGTGACATTATGGACTATAAAGATTACAAATAGCTAACTAATATTTTTAATATGTTGCTGTAACTGTGATAACAAGTGTAACAGCAGGAAGAAATAAAAGGACTCGAAGTATCTATTTAGTTGATTCTTAGATATTATTCATTACTTTTGCTTTATTAACTAGATATCACTGTAATCATGAATATTAAGATGGTCACTTTTCACTTCAAAGAAATCCCTAATTTCAGGGTTGATCAAGAAGTTTATATTAATTTTACCTCTTTAATTCACCATCTTCTTGTCTCCAACTTATTCACTGTCCTGTAACAAAGGGAACATTCAAAATGTTTTATATCTATCACTTTCAGGAAAATATTAATGTCTTTTTACACTGTTGTTTAAGTGCATATAGTGTGTTCAAGACATAACATTCTTTGTTAAGTGGATTCAGTATGAGGTATTTTATGATTTTTACCAGTTATTTTTGATTCCAGTCCTTTTCTCCATATTTCTATTAAATTGTCCATCCACAAGTCCGTGCCAGAATCATTTTGTATTTTCTCTGACTCAGAATCTTCTCCTAAGAACTAGAAGTTTTAAAAGGCTGGGTGATTGTTATGATCTGAGGCATGGTCTCATATTCTGCAAGAAAATGTCAGGCTGAGCTGTTAATTAACTGAAGTTATGTTAAGACAAAGCCTAAATGGAAACTGAAAATCGAGGGAGTAACTCATAAAAACTCTGAAGGCGGACAAGCCTGACTTGTGCACCCCAGAACTGCTTTAGAATCTCCTGCTTCTGTACTCTCTGCTTGCATTAAGGTGCAAGTGAACTTCTGCTAAAGCAAATAATACTGTTATCTAACTGCTCAGGGCTCAGTTTTAGGCGGGAGATCTCCTCTTGGTCAGCTTCCTCCTCTCTGAGTGCTGCTGGGTTCCCTAGCAGAATTCTGGCCTAACAATATTACATGCTTTCATCTTTATCTGTTTTGTTTTTGATCCTTGCTTTGGGAAGCTGGAAAATATGGTAATGTTGCTCTCATGAAACTGTTGGATCCATTCTCAATTTTCAAACTTTTCCATCATAGTTGAGCAATTTTTTCCCGAAATTTCTGAAATGGAAAGCATCTCATATGTCTTTCATTCACTATAAGAGTCAATAAATGGCATGAATACAAGGTATTTCAAAACACTATCATACATTCATGCTCAATTAATTCTTATGAGGGTTATGTAAAGAAAGGCATTGTTATATGTTTCTTGCAATGGAAGTCATTTACAATATTCTCTCCAAGATACCTGGTTTACATTAAAATAATTATAGTATTTCATATTTAGCAAATTAAATGACAATGTCTAGTTCTCGGAATCATTCAAAACCAGTGTCTATGGCCTTTCCATTATTCAGTGTGATCGATCTTTTAGACCCTAAGGAAACTCACAAAAGCATATTCAAGAATATCTTCCCTCAGCAGGAGAAGCTGTCAGTGTAAGCAGCTGACACTTAGCTCAAAATCCTGATCTGAAATCAGTCACCATTAGAAAAATCATAACTGTGGAGAAAAGTTAAGTCCATTTTAATCTTTTTTGGCCTCTGGTGATTGAGCAATGAAACCTCTTGGCACAAGCAGTGCTTGTGGGAGCTCTGGGTATTTGCCATTGCTGGCCTGTACCTTGGGACCAAAGCTTGCAAATATATTAATTGCTCCTGCAGAGAATTGTTCTACTGAATTGATTTAATAATTGTACCTAGTTACTTGGAGTTTCAACTTATTTGTGTTTACTAGATCAAATTATTGAAAACTATTATAATTTGGTGCCAATTCAAGAATATTCAAAACACAGTTATATTAATTGAAATATCAAGTTATTAATTTACTTTATAAAAAATGTGTTAGTGTGTATAAGCATCCCTATTGTCTGAAGATTTGTAAATACCAATAGATTACTACCAAAAATGAAGAAAAGATTCCCTAATCTTATACTACTAAGTGGTAGTTTAATTTAGCTTATAGGGACAATGTAACAATAGCAAATTTTAAAAAAAATCCTGGTGTGTGGACAGCAGTTTGTGTAGTATAAAATTTTAATTTCTTAAAATATTTATTTATTTATGCATACAAGAACTGGGGTGTAAACCAGAGGTGCTGGGGTGAGAGGAGTCACCAGAGACAGAGTGGGGAGCAGAACAGGCAGATCTACTGAACTACACTGCTGATGGGAGCAGCTGGTGAGACAGGAGAGGTCTGCTGTGCCATGTGGGTCACCTACATGGCCAGGGATCCAACTTGTGCTGCAGTGGCTGGCAAAGTTTGATAGTGCTATCTTTAACTCCTGCAACACTAGGGAGGCCCAAAACTTTAATTTTTATTAAAACAAACTAATTATTCAAAAAAAGCCTAATAGAATATGTAATGAGTGTACATGCCATCATCATGTCTTTATCTCAGACTTCATTGCACAAGTTTTTACAGCCCTAACAATGCTATGATATAGGATCAGATGGTTTCCAAGTAAACTATCATTTGAACAGAACCTTCCAACTAATTGTCAGAGCATTTCACATTTATATTCTACAAATATAGCACATTATGGTTTAATTTCAATCATCCTTTCTGTATATGTATTAGTGCTACTGAATTTGAAGAATATTCTCTATTAATTAATAAGACAGAGTCTATATATTTGTGAACACTTGCTCCAACAAAAATGTCTTTTAAAATATCAGAATTTATTTATTTTTATTTTTATTAAATTTCTTTTGAATTTTTTACATTTATATATATATTTTTAATTTTTAAACAATATTTGCTTCCCCCCACCACCTCAGATTGAGTCCCCATAGAATTTTCTTCCCCAAGGCACCCATGCCATGCACCATCACTACAGTCCCCTGTGCTCCTCCCTCCCTCCCTCTGATCCCTCTCCCTCCTTCTGTCCTGCAGTATGTCTCTGGTTTATAATTGCCGGTTTTTGCTTTGTTGTGTTTGCTACTGTTATTATTTTTTACACTGATGTCTTATTTGTTTCCCCTATATTCCTGTTATAAGTGAAACCATCCGATATTTTTCTTTTTCCTTCTGGCTTATTTCACTTTCCTTCTAACCCTATCTGCGGTGCTGCAAATGGCATGAGTTGATCTTTTTCATTGCTGAATATTATTCCATTGTATATATATACCACATCTTCTTGATACAGTCATCTATTTTTGGACATTTGCATTGTTTCCAGGTTTTACCTATTGTAAATAGTGCTGCAATAAACATAGGTGTACAGGTGCTCTTTTGAATCACTGTTTTTATGTCCTTTGGGTAGATCCCTTGTAGTGGAATTGCCAGATGATATGGTAGCTCCATGTTTAGTAGACAGAGGAATCTCCAGAGAGCTTTCCATAGTGGTTGGACCAGTTTTCACTCCCACCAGCAATGTAAGAGAGTTCTTTTTTCACCACTTCCTCACTAATATTTGTTGTTGCTTGTTTTTTTGATATGTGCCCTTCTTACCACCTGTTGAAAGAAATTGAAAGACACAAAAAAATGGAAAGGCATCCCCTGCTCATGGATTGGAAGAATTAACATTATTAAAATGGTCATCCTCCCAAAAGCAATATATAGATTCACTGCTATTTCAATAAAATCCCAATTAAAAGGTGGTATCTCGGTGTGGTTTTGATTTGCATTTCCCTGATTATAAGGGATGTTGAACATTTTTTCATATGCATGTTGGCCATTTGCATTTCCTCTTTGGAGAAATGTCTTTTGAGTTCTTCTGTCCATTTCTTGATTGGATTGTTTATTTTGTTTTTGTTGAGCTGTGTGAGTTCTTTGCATATCTTTGTGATCAGTCCCTTATCAGTTGAATGGAGTGCAAAGATTTTTTTCCCAATCATTGATGTGTCGCTCTGTTTTGATTGGTGTCTCTTTTGCTATACAGAAGCTTTTCAGTTTGAGGTAATCCCAGGTGTTTATCTTTGATTTCACTGTCACTGCTTTGGGTGATGTGTCTTTAAAGATGTTTCTGAGATGTATGTCTTGTAGTGTTTTACCTATATTTTCTTCTGTATATTTCATGGTTTCAGGTCTTATGTCCATTTATTTTATACATTTTGAATTGAATTTTGTGCATTGTTAGAGGTAATGGTCTAGTTTCTCTTTTTTTGCATGTGGGGGTCCAGTTCTCCCACCACCATTTATTGAACAAACTGTCCGTATTTCTTTTTTTTTTTTTTTTAAGATTTATTTATTTATTTATACAAGAACTGGGGAATAGGCCAGATACGCAGGAGGGTGAGAGGATTCGCCAGAGATAGAGTGGAGAACAGAACAGGCAGACTGACGAAATATACTGCTGAGGGGAGCAGCGGGTGCGACAGGAAAAGTCTGCTGCGCGATGTGGGACCCTCGCTGGCTGGCCAAGATCAAACCGGCTCTGCAGAGGCTGCAGTCAGCTTCACATTGTGGCGCCACCAGGGGAGGCCCAAACTGTCCATATTTCATTGCATGTTCTCTGCTTCTTTGTCAAATATTAGTTGTTCATACAAGTGTAGCTTTATTTTTGGGCTCTCTATTTGGTTCTATTGGTCTGTGTATCTGTTTTTGATCCAATACAAAAGTTTTTTAATTATCATGGCTTTGTAGTATAGCTTGAGTTTGGAAGTGTGATACCTCCTTTCTCCTTTGTTTTCATTAGCAGGGCTTTGGCTATTTGTGTTTTTTGGGTTTTTTTTTTTTTTTTTTTTTTTTGTGGTTCCATGTGAATTTCATCATTATTTGTTCTATTTCTTTGAGAATGACATCAGGATTTTTATTGGAATAGCAGTGAATCTGTATATTGCTTTTGGGCAGATGGCCATTTTAATAATGCTAATTCTTCCAATCCATGAACAGGGGATGTCTTTCCATTTCTTTGTGTCTTTCAATTTCTTTTAACAGTGTTTTATGATTTTCTTTGTATAGGTCTTTCACCTCTTTTGTTAGGTTTATTCCCAAGTAGTTGATTTTTTTTTTTTGTTTCAATTATAAAAGGGATGGTTTCCTTGATTTTTTCTTCTTTAGATTGATTGTGTATATGAAGGCTCCTAATTTTTACATGTTGATTTTGTATCCTGCTACTTTACTGAACTGGTTGATTATTTGAGTAGTTTTTCTGTAGAGCTTTTAGGGTTCTCTCTACATATTATCATATCGTCTGCAAATAGTGATAGTTTTACTTCTTTCCCTATTTGGATTCTTATGTCTTTCTCTTGTCTTATTGTCCTGGCTAGAACCTCCTGTGGTGAGAGAAGACATCCTTTTCTTGTTCCTGATCTTAAAGGAAAGACCTTCAGCTTTTTTCCGTTGAGAATAATGTTGACAGTGGGTTTGTCATATATGGCTTTTATCATATTAAAGTATGATCCCTGTATCCCGAGTATTTCAAGGGCCTTCATCAAAAATGAATGTTGTACTTTGTTCAATGTCTTCTAGACATCTATTGATATGATCATATGGTTTTTCTTTTTCTTTTTGTTGATGTGTTGGATTACACTGATTGATTTTCATATGTTGAACTATCCTTGTGCCCTGGGATGAATCCCACTTGATCATGGTGTATTATCCCTTTGATGCATTGTTGGATTCTGTTGGCAAGGATTTTGCTGTGGATTTTTGGGTCAGTGTTCATGAGGGAGATTGGCCTGTAATTTTCATTTTTTGTGCTGTCTTTGTTTGGTTTTGGTATTAGTGTAATGTTCGCTTCATGGGACATATTTGGTAGTATTCCTTCTTTTCCAATTTTTTGAAAGAGTCTGTGTAGGATAGGCACTAATTCATTGCTGAATGATTGGTATAATTCATTTGTCAAGCCATCTGGGCCTTGGAAATTTGTTTTTGGAGAGTGGTTTGATTCCTTCCTCAATTTTGCTGCTTTTAATTGCTCTGTATAGTTATTCTATTACTTTTTATTTTAAGATTTATTTATTTATTTATACAAGCACTAGGTACAGTCAGAAACGCAGGAGGGTGAGAGAATTTACCTGAGTAAGAGCGGGGAGCAGAACAGACAGACTGATGAAATACACTGCTGAGGGGAGCAGCGGGCAGCAGGGGAGGTCTGGGCACCATGTGGGACCCTCACCCAGTGGCTGGGGATTGAACCAGCGTTGCAGAGGCTGTGGCAGCTTTGCAACCCATTGCTCAACCACTGCACCACCAGGGAGGCCCTCTATTTCTTTTTTGTCCAGCTTTGGGTGATTATATCATTCTAGGAATTTGTCCATCTCTCCTAGGTTGTTGAAAATGTTTGCATATAAGTGTTCATTGTAATCTCTGATTATTCTTTTGATTTCTACTGAGTCTTTTGTGATTTCTCCTCTTTCATTTATAATCCTATTTATATGTGTTTTCTCTTGTTTTTTCTTTGTGAGCCTGGCTAGAGGTTTGTTTATTTTTTTTATTTTTTCAAAGAAGAAACTTTTGGTTTCATTGATCTTTTGGATTTTTTTTAAAGTTCCAATTTGTTTATTTCTGCTTTGATTTTTATTATTCCCTTTCTTCCACTGTTTTTAGGGTTTTTTGTTGTTGTTGTTGTTCTTTTTCCAGCTCTTTGACATGTGAGATTAGGTTGTTTCTTTGAGTTCTTTCTTGTTTCTTGATGTGAGCCTGTATTGCAATGTATTTTCCTCCTATTACTGCTTTTGCTGCATCCCATACATTCTGGAAAGTGGTGTCCTCCTTGTCATTCAACTCAAAGTATTTTTTTTAATTTCTTCTTTGATTTCATTAGTCCAGTGGTCTTCCAGCAGTGTGGATTTCAATCTCCGTGAAGTGGCAGGGTTCCTTGTTTTCTTTGCATGATTAATTTCTAGTTTGATGCCTTTCAGAGGAGATAGTTGGAATGATTTTGATGTTCATGTATCTGTTGATGTTTGTCTTATGGTCCAGTATGTGATAGATTCTGCAGAATGATCCATGTGCACTTGAGAAAAATGTGTACTCAGAATTTTTTTGGGTGCAGTGTTCTATAGATATCTGTTAAGTCCATGAGTTCTATGTCTTTATTTAGAGCTCTAGTGTCTTTATTTATTTTTTGTCTCACTGATCTGTCCATTGGTGAGAGTGGGGTATTGAAGTCTCCCACTATATATGTATTTTCTTTAATGTCAGTTTTCAGAGCTGATAATACTTGTCTAATATATTGTGGTGCCCCTTCATTTGGTGAGTATATGTTGATGAGTGTTATATCTTCCTGATGCATTCTCCCCTTGATCATAATGTAGTGTCCGTCTGTATCTCTTTCTGTCTTTTTTAATTTGAAGTCTATTTCATCTGATACAAGTATGGCTGTTCCTGCCTTCTTTTTTGGTCCATTTGCTTGTAGGATTGTTTTCCAACCTTTTACTTTCAGTCTATGTTTATCTTTTGTGGTTAAATGTGTTTCCTGGAGATAGCAGAAGGTTGGATTTTGTTTTTTTTTTAACCCAGCCTGCTACTCTGTGTCTTTTTATTGATGACTTTAATCAATTTACAATTAGAGATAATATTGTTATGTTGGCATCTGTATTTTCCATTTTATTTGTCTTCTTTGTGATTTTATTCCTTGCTTTATTCTGTTCTTCTTTTTCATTTCTTTGTTGGTTTTGGCTTTAGGACTTCCTGTAGAATTTTTTGGAGTGGGGGTTTAGTTGTAATGAATTTCTAGAGTTTCTGTTTGTCTGAGAATTACCATATTTTTTTCTTCATAGAGGAAGGAGAGCTTTGCAAGTTTAAGTATTCTTAGTTGGCATTTGCTGTCTTGAAGTTTGCTGAATATGTTACTGCATTCTTTTCTTGCCCATAATGTTTCTTTGGAGAAGTCTGAAGTTAACCTGATTGGTTTTCCCTTATAAGTTATTCATTTCTTCCCCCTTGCCAGTTTCATTATTTTTTCCTTGTCTTGGACTCTTGCAAGCATTACTGTTGGGTGTCTTGCTGTTGTTTTCATTATGATAATTGGGAGTTCTTCTTGCTTCTTATATGTGTATATCTGTATCCTTTTTCATGCTTGGGAAGTTTTCTTCAATTATCTCCTTGAATAATTTCTCAGTTCCTTTGTCTCTCTCCTCACCTTCTGGAATGCCTATGGCACTTACATTTCCTCTCTTCATGGAGTCTGATAATTGTGTAAGAGTCTCCTCATACTGCTTCATTTGTACTTCTCTCTCCTCTCTTTTGGCTCTTTTTATTTCTGTATCTTCAATAGTACTGATCCATTCTTCCATTTCATTGATTCTGTTTTCATTGCTTTTCCCAGAGTTCTTTATCTCCTCTAGTAATCTTTTAATCTCCTGCATTTCTTTTCTTTCCTTTCTTAAGGTCTCAGTTTCATTCTTCAGTTCTGTGATTATTTGTCTCAAATCATTTTTTTCTTTACATTTTCTTACTGCTTTTTAATCATGATCATCATTAATTCTCTATATGATAGGCCAAGAAATTCTTCCATATCATTGTTGAGCTCTGGTGACTGTATTTCTTTTTGTGGTGTGTCCTCCTGCATTTTGCTTGGTTATTTATATATATATTTTTTCTCGGACAATAAAATGGTAGACTAACAGATATAAAACTAATGTAACTTCTGGATCAGCACTGAAAGAAATAATTTCATTGAAAAGGAAAATAAATCATCTTTATATCCTTCATTAATGTGAGATTCATAAAAAAGACAAAGTCTTGAAATAATATCTAGGAACCAATAATAATTTGTTCTTTTCCAGAAAGAATGCACAAATTTGATCCTACCACTTCCCTATACTAAGCTAACTCATTTCTTTATTTTTTGAGTAAATCAAATTTATTATTATCTTAATTGCATTCATTTTATTGAAGGAGCATCTATTTATAAGACTGTGCATGATATAGGGTTCTACAGTCACACCTCCTCAGATCTATGTTATCACCAGACACCTTTCATCATACTATATTCTATTGATTATATTATTTTTGATGGTTTACTAATTTTGGTAGGTACAAAATTTTATGTCATAGTTGTTTTAATCATTTATTAAAATGAATGCTATTTTTTGTATATGAATCATATCATTTTCCTTTAAAAATACATGTTGAAGTTCTGTTTAATTCTTTCCTTTTAGGAAAACAGTATTTTTCAGATTAATTTTTATGATATTTTATGTTAATAAGTTATTTATATGCCATAATTAGGTAATGAATAGGTACTACCATTTTGGTATTTCATAATTTTAACTATTGAGAAAATAATGTTTAATTAGAAGACAAACATGGCAGTATTTTCCTTATATATAAATGAAATTATTACATTGCAATAATAAAACCATTGTAGTAGGTGTTATGTATGAATAGATAGAATGATTAATGAAAACACAGGCAACTAAGAAACAATTATAGATGTGAGGTGTATGAACTGTATAAAACTCTAATGTAAATCAAAATTCAATGATCCATAGTGTAATTAATAAAATTATATCTATCTAAATAAATTTCATGAACTTTATTATATACATTAATATTCCTTTCATTTGATTGAAATGGGAAATAAGATTATAATACATTTATAATCTCCCTGACTTAGGTTCCATGACTGAGCCAAAATTATTAAAAATTGCACAAAATTGCTATTCTATAGAACTATTTATGCATTTTTAATGATGAGGTAATTCCAGTGATTTCATGCCTAATTTTATTGAGTTCAAAATGGGTTAAATATCAAGAAAAGGAATTCACATTGGTTCCCATATTATCTGACAGTCAGAGTCATGCAGAAATTAAGGACTATGGCTAATTTCATTACAAGTGGGTTTCTTCTGATGGGATTTTCCACTGAGCCTGAGTTAAAAATCTTACTTGCTTCTCTATTCTAGTCATATACATGGTGACTTAAACTGGTAATATCCTCATTATTACCACAATTTCCATGGACAATAGCCTGCACTCACCCATGTATTTCTTCCTGAAACATGTCTCCTTACTGGACCTGTTCTACATTTCTGTGACTGTAAAAAGGTACATTTATAACTCTTTCATGCAGAATGGCTACATTTCCCTCTGGGAATGCATAATGCAGTGCTTTGTTTTCATTCTGTGTGGTATTGCTGAGCTGTCCATTCTCACAGTGATGTCCTTTGATCACTATGTGGCCATTTGCCTTCCACTATGCTATGAGATCATCATGGATGTCAGCAAATGTGTTCACAGTGTCTTTGGTGTCTGGATCAGTGGGATCATTTCTGGAGTCATGTACACAACTGCCACTTTCTCAATGCACTTCTGTGGTTCCTGATTCATCAGTTCTGTGATATCCCCCAGCTCCTGAAACTCTTTTGTTCTAATGAGTACATCAGAGAGGTCGGGATCACTGCCTTCTTGTCTCTGGTGATCTCTCCTTGTTTCATCTTTACTGGGGTGTCCTACACTAAGATATTCTCTACTGTGTTGAGGATGCCATCTGCTGAAGGCAGAGCTAAGGCCTTTTCCACTTGCCTTCCCCACCTTGTTGTTGTCATATTGTTTATTGTCATATTGTTGTCATATTGTTTACAACGAGTATCCTTGATTTTCTCAAGCCACCTTCTGACTCTCCAAGTACATTGGATATTTTTCTCACTATTATGTATACAATTGTACTCCCAACATTCAACCCAATGATCTACAGCCTGAGAAACCAAGCCATGAAGGCAGCTCTAAGAAAGGTTTTCCAAAGAAGACAAGTCTGTCTCTTTTGTAGGGGCACATCTCTTTATTGGGAGACGAGCTCAAAATATATTAGGAAATTTATTGTCTTAAATAAATGAGATGAAAAACATTAGCGAGCTTATAAAAGAAACAAGACAGAAAAGATTGAAGACATCTCTGAGTATAACATCCAGAGAACTCTGGATAAACTCTCGAAATCTGAGTTTCCATGATTCCTCTTAAAAATGTATCTTGTACTGTTGTGCTGTGTATATAGACCACATCTCCTTAGTCATCATCCATTGATGATGTTGCTCCACCTCCTAGCTGTTGTAAATTGTGCTGCAATGGCCAATGGTTTTTGTAACATAAAACTCTAATTTTTATTAAAATGAAATCATTCTTCAAGAAAAAGCCTAATAGAATAGTTAATGACTATACATTTCATTGTCATAAAATATGTCTTAGCTCAGGTTTCATTTCACAAATGAGGCTTTACAGTCCAAATAATGCTATGAAATAGGATCAAATGATTACCAGGTAAACTATCATTTGAACAGAACCTTCCAACTAATTGTCAGAGCATTTCACATTTATATTCCACAAATATAGGACATAATGGGTTACTTTCTGTCACCCTTTCTGTACATGTATTAATGTTCCTGAATTTGGAGAATAAATATTTTCTATTAATTAATGAGAAAGAGTCTATAGGTTTTTGAGCACTTGCTCCAACAAAAAAATATGTCTTCAAATATCAGAATTTATTTATTTTTAATTTTTGCTACATATTTTTAACTTTATTTTCTTACATAATTGTTCACTTTTCTACAATATTTTATTTCTCCCCTCAGGTATAGTCCCCATAAATCTCCTACCACCACATCACTCATGAACCATAACAACAGTTCTTTGTGCTTTTCCATTCCCTGGTTTGACCCCTCTCCCTCCCTCTCGTCTGCTATATGCCTCAGATGCAGAAGAGCTAAAAGGATACGTCTCCACAAAGGAAATACAATGGCCAACAGACATATGAAAAAAATGTTCAACATCACTTATAATAAGAAAATACAAAGCAAAACCACAATCATATACCACCTCACTCTGGAGAGAATACCCCATATTAAAAAAAAAAAACAAACAAACCTGGCAACAACAAATGCTGGGCAGATTGTGGAGAAAAGGAAACCTTCTTACATTGCTGGTGGGAATGAAAATAGCAAAAATGAAATGTAAACAATGAATAGTGAAAAACATTAAAAATGATAAATACTGAAAAGTTGTATTATCCTTCAAAATTAATTCACTTTAGGGCCTCCCCGGTGGTGCAGCGGTTGAGCGCTGGGTTGCGAAGCTGCCCGCGGCCTCTGTGGCGCCGGTTCGATCCCCGGCTGCTCCCCGGCCACCAGAGGAGGGTCCCACATGGTGCGCAGACCTCTCCTGCTGCCCGCTGCTCCCCTCAGCAGTGTACTTCGGTCCTTCTGCCTGCTCTGCTCCCCGCTCTGGCTCTGGTGAATTCTCTCACCCTCCCGCGCTTCTGACTGTACCCAGTGCATGTATAAACAAAAACAAACAACAAACCAGCAAACAAATAAATAAAGCATGCCTCTATAAAAAAAAAAAAAAAGAAATTAAAAAAAAAATTAATTCACTTTAGAAAATCATATAGGTAGCATCACATATCTGTATCTGCAGGATTATTATGTATTAGTAGGACTAGAACTGTCCTTTCACATATTATGAAAAGAAATAGTGAAATCATAAATAGCAGAGAAGATGTAGCTCAGTGAGGAGGATGCTAAAATGTTTTCATCTTTCAGTAGTAAATGTGATGTCCTGGAGATACAATGAGACCCTAAAACTGTTCATGATAGCTACATAGATGTGGAGATACACATTTTTAATTTGGTAGGATGTTGGCCAACATGATCTCTAAATTTTTTCTAACTCTAAAATTCATTCAGTTTATCCTCATATCTCAATTATAAATGTGAAAATAAAAAAAGAAAACTCAGATATTTTTCATCTCTCTCTTGATTTCTTCTCAGATCCATTGGTTGTGCAGAAATGTGTTGTTTAATTCCCACCTACTTGTGTGTTTTTCAGTTTTCTCTCTGTTATTCATTTCTAGTTTCATACTATGTGGTTCCAAAAGACACTTGAAATGATTTCAGTTATTTCAAATTTGTTAATACTTGTTTCAAGATCTAATACATGAATAATTCTGAGAATGTTCCATTTGTACTTGAGAAGAATGTGTATTCTGCCATTGCTGGGTGAAAAGTTATGTGTATGATTGTTACATCTACAATGGAGTCAAGTCCATAGTATAACAGGTGGCGATGTTCCTGGAGGGGGTTGCTGGTGAGGATAGATAGCCCCAAGGAAAATCTTAAAAAGTATTGCATTTTGGGGGTAGAGCAACAGATAAGAAATATAAGGGACTGCAGAAGGGGGAGTGGATTCATTCAGTCTTGGAGAGTCAGTGTTTTTCAGATCTTCAGCATTTGGGGTCAGTAGATTTTCGTCCCCACCATGCTCATCTTCCGGCCGGCTGTTGTGGGCCTCTGAATGTGGAGAGTCCTCTAGCAACCAATTTCAGAGAGGTAAAGTTCAGAGGCTTTGCAAGTAGCCAAGCAACTGAAACTGCTCCTGGTTTTACTCCTGTTATAGCCTGGCAGAGAAGATGAAGACAGGAGCTGGGCACCTTGCTGAGCTGCATGAGTGTCACCATTTGTTAGGTCATTCAGCCACTGCAGCTGCTGTCTTGAGTGTCACTTGTCTGGCGCTGGGCTGGGGCTTCCTGGCAGCTCCACAAGAGTCTTCTGTTGCATCTTCTGTTGTCTTCATGAGTTGAAACATGGCCTAGAGTCTGGCTGCTCTGTGCTCCAGTTTGGCAGCGGTAGGAAGACACCATCTTGGACACTATTGTTCAGGACAGGGGCTCTGCGTCCTCAGTGATGGGAAGATGCTATCTTAGCTGCTTTTGTTTAGGACTGAAAATAACTGCATACTGCTTCAGGTGAGGTAAACAGCCATTTTTGGCCTCAGTAACTCTGTTTTCCCCTGGCTTGTTAAATAAATCCCATTATTGTTGTTCCCTGAGCCTGAGTAGTCTTGCAATTGTACATGCAGGTGAGAACCCAGACAGTGACCAATAAACTATTTGAGCAGTGTCCTTGGCCTGTTTGAGTGCCTCTTGCTGCCCTGTATCAATTTTGCAATATATCATGTGTAGCTGTGGCTCATTTAATTCTGCTGTTGCATGATATCCCACTGTATGAATATATTGCAACATTTTGTCTTCTTTCATTAATGGTGATTTTTGCTGACTTTTTTTGGCTTATGTAAAGGAAAAGTTATGATGAACATATTGTAAAAAGCCATTGTTTTCTTGTTAATTCTCTATCTGGAAAATATATTCATTGATGTTAGTGGATGTAGCAGATTGTACTAAAAATGTGAGATTTCTAATTCTAACTTTGGGTGTTTAGATATTTGTTTTTTATATTTTGAAACCCCTATTTGCATGTGTGTATAATATATGTTGTGCAATTTTGATGGACTGACCCTTATTCTGTAGTGCTTGTATTTATCTCTGTATTTATCTGACATGAACAACTTCACATAGTAAGCTTGTAATATTCCTCCCCCTGCATGAGGGTCACTGGCACCCGGATGTGATTTTCCACATGGTGTCTGCCCTCCCACCTCCTGGTCTGTGGATAGACCTGGTGGCCTCAACTTCTCCCTTGGCCCAGCTCCACCACTCCATGAAGCCCTATTGTAGGTATTCACCCACATTCACATACACAGATATGCAGTGTCTCTGGTATATTGGTGTGATGAGCAGGAGGCATATTTGAGTTTTGAATGATCTATTACTTGTGTTATGAAGTGGATGAATAATGATAGTACCTTACTCTGCCTTTGACAGATGAATGAATTAAGAAATAGTGAAATATATACTCAAGGAAATACCATACAACCTTGAAAAAAGATGAATAATTGACTTTTGGGACAAAATGGATGAAACTTGAGATGATTATGTTAAATGAAATAAGTTAGAAAGAAAAAGAAGTATTGGATGGTTGCACTCATCTGTGGAATATAAATTACCAAACATAATATACAGGTGAAATATAGCAGGAATGAATCCTGGACTCAGTAAACAAATTTAATGATTTCCAGAGGGAATAGGGGAGAGGATGGGGAGATGAGTGCGAGAAGTAGAAGGGATTTTGGCACTGGTTGCTTGGTGCAGATATGGAAGAACAAACAAGTAACACTCAAATCAAAATAACAATGAGAAATTAAAAAAAAAATAACAGTGATGATAGTAAGTCTCTGTTGTTAAGAAACATCTGCTATTCTAGACATATGTCAAATTGCTAATATTATTGTCAGTTACAAAGTTATCTTTTCCTTTTAACACAGATCTGTCTCTTTTTAATGGGATGGAATGTAAAGACCAGAATTAGTGTCACATTAGTCTAGGTCAGGTTTTTACTGCCCATGGAGTAAGGATAAGTTTAATTTTCTAAGTGTTTTTAAATTCAGAATTGTGGATATTTAAAACTATATTTATAGTTCTTTGAAGGCTTTTTTGTTTCATTTTTTTCTTTTTTTGTGTTATGCAAAACATAGAATTTATCATGGAGCTAATATGGTATGTACCTGGACAAACTGATTATATCCTAAAATATCATTTCATATGTCTTATCTCTTTTTATTATTAATATTTTATTTTATATAATTCTTACGTTATTTTTCATTTTTGCACAATGTATGCATTATCATTTTGGTTATATTCCCCACAGAGTTGCACCCCCCCTTTATTCTGACCATAGCCATTCCTCTCCCCGTCCCTCCTTCCCCTCCCTGTAGTGTGTCTCTGGTTTATAGTTGAAGAATGTCATTGAGGTTTTTATTGGAATGACACTGAATCTGTAAATTGCTCTTGATTGGATGGCCATTTTAATAATGTTGATTCTTCCAATCCCTGAGAAGGGGATGTCTTTCCATTTATTTATGTCTTCTATTTCTTTTAACTGTGTTTTATAGTTTTCTTTGTATAGGTCCTTTACCTCTTTTGTTAGGTTTATTCCCAATTATTTGATATTTTTTTGTTTCAATAATAAAAGGGATTTTTTTTTATTTCTTCTTCTTCAGATTGATTATTGGGTATTGGAAGGCTACTGATTTTTGCATGTTGATTTTGTATCCTGCCACTTTACCAAACTGATTGATTAGTTGAATTTGTTTTTCTGTGGAGTTTTTGGGGTTCTCTATGTATATTATCATATCATCTGTAAATAGTGATAGTTTAACTTCTTCCTTGCCTATTTGGATTCCTTGTATGTCTTTCTCTTGTCTTATTGCTCTGGCTAGGACCTCCAGTATTATATTGAAAAGCAGTAGTGAGAGTGGACATCCTTGTCTTGTTCCAGATCATATTGGAAATGCTTTCAGCTTTTCACCATTGA
The DNA here is from genome assembly GCF_964194135.1 of Talpa europaea. Lineage (NCBI taxonomy): Eukaryota > Metazoa > Chordata > Mammalia > Eulipotyphla > Talpidae > Talpa > Talpa europaea. The sequence continues at coordinate 135,428,624 of NC_140068.1, forward strand.
ATATGATACTGGCTATGGGCTTGTCATATATGGCCTTTATGATGTTGAGGTATGTCCCTTGTATCCCGAGAATCTCAAGGCCCTTTATCATAAATGGGTGTTGAACTTTGTTGAAAGCTTTCTCAGCATCTATTGATATTATCATATGGCTTTTCTATTTCTTTTTGTTGATGTGTTGGATAACATTGATTGATTTTCGGATGTTGAGCCATCCTCGTGTTCCTGGAATAAATCCAACACAGTTGTGGTGAATTATCTTATGGATACATTGTTGGATTCTGATAGCTAAAATTTTATTGAGGATTTTTGCATAAGTGTTCATAAGGGAGATTGGCCTGTAGATTTCTTTTTTTGTGTTGTCCTTGTTTGGTTTTGGTATTAGTGTAATGTTGGCTTCATAGAACGTGTTTGCTATTATCCCTTTCTTCTCAATTTTTTGAAAGAGTTTGTGAAGGATAGGCACTAATTTGTTTCTGAATGTTTGGTAGAATTCATTTTTAAATACATCAGGTCCTAGGCTTTTGTTTTTGGGGAGTTTTTTGATTACCATTTCAATTTTGCTGCTTGTAATTGGTCTGTTTGGGTGTCCTATTTCTTCTTTCTCTAGCTTTGGGTGATTGCAGATTTGTATGAATTAGTCCATCTCTTCTAGATTGTTGAACTTGTTTGCATATAAGTGTTCATAGTAGTTTCTGATTATTCTTTTGATTTCTTATGTGTCTGTTGTGATTTCTCCTCTTTCGTTTGTGAGTCTATTTATTTGTGCTTTCTCCCTTTTTTCCTTTGTGAGCCTGGCTAGGGGTCTGTCTATTTTATTTATTTTTTCAAAGAACCATCTTTTGGTTGCATTGATTTTTGTATTGTTTTTTAGTTTCAATTTCATTTATTTCTGCTTTGATTTTTATTATTTCTTTTCTTTTACTTTTTTTTTTTTTTTGGTGGTGGTGGTGTTCTTTTTCTAGTTCTTTGAGCTTTGAGATTAGGTTTTTTCTTTGAGATCTTTCTTGTTTCTTGATGTGAGCCTCTATTGCTATGTATTTCCCTCATATTACTGCTTTTGCTGAGTCCCATACATTTAGGAAATTGGTGTCCTCTTTGCCATTCAACTCAAACTATTTTTTTAATTTCTTCTTTGGTTGCCTCATTAGTCCAATGGTCTTCCAGTAGTGTGGGTTTCAATCTCCATGAGGTAGGAGAGTTCCTTGGCTTTTTTTCATGGTTTATTTTTAGTTTGATATCTTCATGGTCAGAGAAGATTGTTGTTTATGATTTCAATTTTGGTGTATTTGTTGAAGTTTGTCTTGTGTCCCCATATGTGATCGATCCTGGAGAATGATCCATGTGTGCTTGAGAAGAATGTGTACTCAGATTTTTTTTTTGTGTTTAGTGTTCTATAGATGTCTGTTAAGCCCATGAGCTCTAGATCCTTATTTAGAGCTTTAGTGTCCTTACTTATTTTTTGTCTCATTGATCTATCCATTGTTGATAGTGATGTGTTGAGTCTCCTACTGCATATGTGTTTTCTCTGATGACTGTTTTCAGAGATGATAATAGTTGTCTGATATATTTTGGTGCTCCTTTATTTGGTGAATATATGTTAATGAGTGTTATTTCTTCTTGAAGTATTGTCCCCTTGATCATAATGTAGTGACCATTGGGGTCTCTTTTTACCTTTTTGAGTTTGAAATCTGTTTTATCTGATATAAGTATAGCTGTTCCTGCCTTCTTTTTTGTTCCATTTGCTGGTAGGATTGTTTTCCTTTTCCATCCTTTATCTTTGAGTCTGTTTTTTATCTTTTGTAGTTAAATGTGCTTCCTGGAGCCAGCAAAAGGTTGGATTTTGTTTTTCAATCCAGCCTGCTACTCTGTGTCTTTTTATTGAAGAGTTTAGTCCATTTACATTTAGAGTTAATATTGATAGGTTAGCATAGGTATTTGCCATTGTGTTTGTATTTCCTCTGATTTTATTTATTTATTCCTTTAATAACTTTTTTTGGCCTTCTTTCATTGTTATTCGTCCTTCTGTTGGTTCTGTCTTTAGGACTCCTTGTAGTATTTTTTGGAGTGGGGGTTTAGTCTTAATGAAATTCCAGAGTTACTGTTTGTCTGGGAAGGTCCTTATTCTTTCTTCATAGAGGAAGGAAAGCTATGCAGGATAGAGTATTCTTGGTTGGCATTTGTTCTCTTGCAGTCTGTTATCTATATCCCTTCTCTCTCTCCTTGCCCGTAGTGTTTCTTCAGAAAAGTCTGGTGTCAGTCTAATTGGTTTTCCTTTGAATTCTATCTGTTTCTTCCTCTTGTCAGCTTCATTATTTTTTCCTTGTCTTGGATTCTTGGGAGCTTTACTATTATGTGTCTTGTTGTATTTTTTCTTTCTTCATGGAAGTTTGGTGTTCTTCTTGCTTCTTGTATGTCTATTTTCAGCTCCTTCACGTTTGGGAAATTCTCTTCAATTATTTCCTTGAATATTTTCTCTGTCCCTATGTCTCTCTCCTCTCCTTCTGGGATTCCTTAAACTCTTATATTTCCTTTCCTCATGGAGTCAGATAGTTCCCAAAATCATTCTTCAGTCTTTTTCCTTAGTAGTTCTCTTTCCTTTTCTGTTTTGGTTCTTTTTATTTCTGTGTCTTCAAGAGTACTTATTCATTCTTCCATTTCATCTATTCTGCTTTCACTGCTTTTCCCAGAGTTCTTTAGCTCCTCCATTAATTCTTTGATCTGCTGCATTTCTTTTACTTCCCTCTTTTGGGACTCAATTTTATTCTTCTGATGGTTGATTATTTTTTCCATATCATTTTTTACTTCCTTCAGTTTTTTAATCATGGCTATTTTAAATTCTCTTTCTGGAAGGTTCAGAAGTTTTTTCCAAGTCACTGTCATTGCATTCTGGTAGGTGGTTTTCATTTGGTGTTATGTCTTTTTCCTGAGGTGTTGCTAGGTTGCATGTAGTTGTTCTTCTCCCTGCTGCCTGTCTTCTAATTTGCCCTTGTGTTGGGACATTGTGTCGCTGGTACTGGTCAGCATCTTTTTGATGTGCTCTTTCTGGGATTTCAGAAACTGGTGATCCAAACGTGCTAAATACTATTATGCCAGAAGTCCAGTGATACAGTGCTACTTTGAGTATGTTAATGGTCGCTGTCACAGAATATCTCCTCCTTCTGTGTTTGTTTAATTCCAAAGGTGTGTCTTGAAGTCCCACAGGCTTCCCTGGGGGTGGAGCAGCTGGATTACACACTAAGTTCCAAATCGCTGGATCCCCTCTGGTCTCCACTCCTTGCCAGGGGAGACCAGGTTTGTGGGGGCCTTCAGCTCACCTCTGGCTCTGCAGGGAGACTTCTGCCAGTTGCAAGAAGTCTTTATTGAAGGATGGTCACTGTTCTAAAATGGAGAGTCAGAGACACACTTTCCTGTGCGTGTGTTTTGCCCCAACCTGTATGCCCGCTCCCCCTCTGGGCTTGGACTGCTTGCCAGAGGGGCCTGGCATGGGCATGATTCCCAGCTCACCTCTTGCTCAGCAGGGAGCCTTCTGCCAGTTTCAAGCAGTCTTTATTGAAGGAAGGTCCCTGTTCTAAAATGGCGAGTAAGAGACACACTTTCCCTGCGCGTGTCATCTGCCCCAGCTCGCTTGTTTGTTTCTTTTAAAAAGGTTTATATATTTTTTAATATGTGTCATTCTCACTGGTGTAAGATGGTATCTCATGATAGTTTTGATTTGCATTTCCCTGATTACAAGTGATGTTGAACATTTTTTCATATGCCAGTGGGCCATTTGCATTTCCTCTTCAGAGAATTTTCTTTTTAGCTCTTCTGCCCATTTTTTGACTGGATTATTTTCTTTGTTTTTGTTGAGTCTCATCAACTAGCAACAACAAATGCTGGCGAGGTTGTGGAGAAAAAGGAACTCTCCTGCACTGTTGGTGAGAGTTCAAACTGGTCCAACCACTATAGAGAGTTACGTGGAGATATCTTTTTTTTTTAAGTTTTATTTATTTATTTATACAAGCACTGGGTACAGTCAGAAGCACAGGAAGGTGAGAAAATTCAACAGAGTCAGAGCAGGGAGCAGAGCAGGCAGAAGGACCGAAGTACACTGCTGAAGGGAGCAGCGGGCAGCAGGAGAGTTTTGCATGTCATGTGGGACCCTCCTCTGGTGGCCTGGGAGCAGCCGGAAATCAAACAAGTGCTGCAGAGGCTGCAGGCAGCTTTGAAACCCAGTGCTCAACCGCTGCACCACCAGGGAGGTCCTGTGTGGAGATTTCTTGACCTACTAAACATAGAGCTTCCATAGGTTCCAGCAATTCCACTCCTAAGTATTTACCCAAAGGACACAGAAACATCAATTCCTAAGAGCATCTGCACCCCTATGTTTATAGCAGCACTATTTGCAATAGCTAAGCTTGGAAACAACCCAAATGCCCCAAAATAGATGACTGGATCAAGAAGATGTGGTACATATACACCATGGAATATTACTCAGCATTCAAAAAAGATGAACATGTGCAATTTGCAGCAACATGGATGGAGCTGGAAGGGATCATGCTCAGCGAAATAAGCCAGAAAGAAAAAGAAAAATACTGGATGGTCTCACTCATAGCAGGAATCTAGAAATCTTAAATAAGGGACCAGGAAAAAGAATAACTATAAGAAAGAAAATATCAAAATCAACAAATAACTATGAACCAGAGACACTCTATGGGGGTGGGGGGCAGGGAAAGGAGGGCTTGGGATCAAAATAAGGGTGTTGTAATTGTATGGGGAATATAAAAATAAAATTTAAATTAAAATAAACAAACAAATAAACAAATAAATAAATGAAAAGGTTTATGTGGCAGTAGCTTATACAACCAGCATAGATGTGACTTCTGCTTTCCCAAATTCCTGGTAATATCTTTTATTATCAAATGTCTTCCTAGTAAAGTATGACATGGGGCTTCCAGCTTTTAATCTTATTAACTGAGGTGAGGTTTGAATAACTGGCTGTTTTGTCTACATATTTACCACTAACCTGGAAGACTGTTAGTGATTTTTCTCTCAGGTGCTAGAGCCAGGGAACATGTACTTGTGTCAATCTTTTGGGTCCAGGAAAGTCTTACTTTTAGTCATTTTTTTAAAATGATTTCTTTCTTTCTTTCTTTCTTTCTTTCTTTCTTTCTTTCTTTCTTTCTTTCTTTCTTTCTTTCTTTCTTTCTTTCTTTCTTTCTTTCTTTCTTTCTTTCTTTCTTTCTTTCTTTCTTTCTTTCTTTCTTTCTTTCTTTCTTTCTTTCTTTCTTTCTACAAGCACTGGGGACAGTCAGAAGTATGGAAGGGTGAGAGAATCCACCAGAGCCAGACTGGGGAATAGAACAGGCAGTCTGACAAAATACACTGCTAAGGGAAGCAGCGGGCAGCAGGAGAGGTCTGCACGCTGTGTGGGACCCTCACTGTTGGCCAGGGATTGAACCAGCTCTGCAGAGTCTGTGGACAGCTTTGTAGCCCAGCGCTCAACTGCTACGCCACCAGGGGAGGCCCTGGTCATTTTTACATTTGAGAAAAAAACACATGTTATCACACTAAGATATTGCTTTCCCAATGTTTTTTCATTACCTTCATCTCACTCCCATGAAATTTTAGTATCTCAAATAGCTTGTTTATCTATTTTTCTAAAATTATTTATTTATTCAAACAAGAAGTGGGGTACAGGCCAGAGTGTGGGGTGTGAGAGGATTCACCAGAGACAGTGGGGAACAGAACAGGCAGATTGACTGAAATACACTGCTGAGGGGAGCAGCGAGTGAGTCAGGAGAGGTCTGCTGAATCATGTGGGTAGCTCCCTGGCCAGGGATTGAACTCATGCTGCAGTGGCTGTGGATAGTTTCATAGGTTGTGTCTTAACCCCTTGCACCACCAGGAGGCACCTATTTATGCTGTTTATATTGCAGTAGCTCTTCAGAGGCCACCAGTCACTGTACTAAGATTTTTTTTTAAAAAAAAAACACTAAGCTTGGTATTGCTTTATTTATTTGTTTATTTATTTATTTGTTTATTTATTTATTTATTTATTTATTTATTTATCTATTTATTTATTTATACAAGCACTGGGTATAGTCAGAAGCATGGGAGGGTGAGAGAATTCACCAGAGCCAGAGTAAGGAGCAGAGCAGGCAGAAGGACCGAAGCACACTGCTAAGGGGGGCAGCGGGCGGCAGGAGAGGTCTGTGCACCATGTGGGACCCTCCTCCGGTGGCCGGGAGTAGCTGGGATGGTACTGGTGCTGCAGAGGCTGCAGGCAGCTTTGCAACCCACCACTCAAGCGCTGCTTCACCGGGGAGGCACTGTACTAAGATTTTTATCCCATGAGTTGGTTTTTGTTCCCTTGAAGGCGAGATATCTGATATGAAGCAGACATAGGGAGAAATAAAACAGAATAGAGATTATGACCCACACATTAATATGGATGTGAATGAACTAAAAGTTATTCACTAAAAACAGTGTATTTCTGGACACTGAATGAACATTTTCTTTTAGTGTTTCTGTTTTTATATATTCTGAACATATACATATATGTATGCCTTCTAGGGATATTGTGTAGCTCCTACAATATTATGCATGTGAAAGAAAAAATTAAACTTTATTTTGCACATTAACCCTAAAGTCTCAGTCATTTATTACAGCTTAATATAACATTAACCAGAAGTTTTTGGCTCCAGAGTTTAATTGCCCAGTGAATATTTGCCATATTCTGAAGAATTAAACATATTCATGAGGATTTATTTTAAAATTTATTTAATTATTATACAGAGATTAATTGAATATCTAACATATGCCAGAATTAGACACAGCAAAATCATACATGAATTTAGATAAAGCAACATCATACATGAACAAGAGGTTCTATGTTTTGAAAAGCTCTCTATACAAACAAGTAAGAAGAATGAAATAAAATCACAATACTGATATGGTCAGATTTTGGAGGGAATTCAAAATCTGATAAGACAGGTAAGTACTTCTCAGATGAGTTAAGGTGAGTTAACTGATTGTCGATAATTGAGCAGAGGCTTTAAACCTTTAATGAAATGTGTATCAAGATTCAGGAGACACCCTTCTCACAAAGAGAAGTCCATACTCATTTCCTGTGGCTATGATTTCAACCCCACACCTTTCTTCTTCTTTCATTGTCATTATAATATTATGAAGTTTATGTTGTCTATACTTTTTCCTTATCTTTTGATTGTATCATCTTTCAGTTTCTTCACTTTTACCAACTGATAATTGTAAAGCTATTTGAATAAGAAATCAAAATCTTAAATTAAAGCTGTTTTCACTGTGGAGATTTGGAATGCACAGGATTAAGGAGTGGAGAGGGTGACCACAGACCTTCACAACCCTCAGGTTCAGCTTCCAAATACTTTGTAGATGGAAGGACACAGAAAGGGCACTGACTTGCAGGTAGGATTTTCGGTCACTGAAATGGGTACTTGTAGAGAAGTGGAGTCATTTATTCTCCAGCATAGAAATCTCCAGATGTTGGAGTTGAAGGTAGTTGCCAGTCATATAAAGTTAAAAAAATGGTGAGGAAACAACAAATTGCTAAATTTTTGTTTTGTCAAGTAAGAGCATCAATCCTTTCAAATAAATTACTATCTACCACCACCATCATTCAATAAAATAAAGATAGCATAAAGCAATTTGCAAGTAGATAGTATTAAATAAGGAATAACTTTTTCAATCAACATTAGGAGAAACTTCTTATTTTACTCCTTTTTCTGGATTGTTGAAAAAAAATACTCTAAGACCCTGAATTCTGTTCTGACTTTTGGGATATTTGAAAACTACTGATTTAAAAGCATCAATAATTAAGCATTATATCAACCCTCTTTACATGCCAATCAGGAAGAAAATGAGTTAAAATCAAGAAAATGTTGTGAGTTTTCTGATTGGAGACATTCAAAGTCTCTCTAGTCTCTCCAAGTGATTGTCAAACTTCAGTCTGATCACCAAACTCCTAATTAAGCCACATAACAGTAAACTTTAAGGTACCATAACAAGGAGACCCCCACATACAGTAATTTAATTATTATTAAATACATAGAAACTTTATTCCTGCAATAATATAGGGACTTTGCTTTTTTGATGGGGTTGTTCTGTTTCCACCAAACTATCCAATTCCCTCTGAAGGCTCTTGTCAAAGCTAGGTACACTTCACATTCACTTTCTTGTCATGAGGAAGAGGGAGGAAAGTGAGATCAAGTGACTTCCTATTGGACAAACAACCCAGAAATTGCAGATTTTACTTCCCTGGCACTTGTTTGTGAAGGTCAAACTGGGAAATCTAATTTTCAGCCTGGTGGCCCAATGGAAGTTAAAACTGTTGGCCGAGCTTAGTCCCTACCACAGAGGTTCCTCAGGCAGTATCATGTGAATGAATGCCAGTTATTATTAATAAAGGTGGGAAGTCTGCAAATAAAAAATATGTCCAGTGTAGTTCTCCTAGAAGAGATGCCCTTAATGCTTTATAGATATCTATTACTGTATTTATCACATTTTCTAATTACACATATGTTTATGTGCATTCCCTCTTTAGTTTTAAAACTTACAAGTAGGCCTCCCCTGGTGGCGCAGGAGGTTGAGCATAGCACTGTGAAGCTGTCCGCAGCCTCAGCAGTGCCTGCTCAATCCCTGCTGGCCAGAGAGGGTCCTACGTGGCGTGGCAGAACTCTCCTATAGTGCCCACTGCTACCCTCAGCAGCGTATTTCATCAGTCTGTCTGTTCTGTTCCCCATTCTGTCTCTGGTGAATCCTCTCACCCTCCCACGCATCTGGCCTGTACCCAGTTCTTGTATAAATAAATAAATAAATAAATAAATAAATCTTTAAAAAAACTTACAAGTGGCCAATGGTTGGAACTCTTGGATAGACTTTTAATTATGTATTTTGATCTCTACTTATCTCTTTCCTTCTTATTTTTCTGCTGCTTATTTACAAAACCAGTACCTATAGCAAATCTTGGTCTATGTTAACACCCAGGAAATGTTCTTTGAATAAAAAAATCATTTTCTAAAGTTAATGATCAATATTAGCTCTCTATGCTCTGATTTTTACATCTATCTCATGACTTTTCTGACAATTTCCCTACACACAGCATTCTCTTTACTGCATTCTTTACATCTTTGTTTCTTAAAGAGTAGATCAGAGGGTTAAGGCCAGGTGTAATGATTGTATAAAAGAGAGTAATGAACTTCCCCTCATTTTGGGATGTGCTATTATTTTTCTGTGGCTTCAGGTACACAGAAATGAGTGTTCCATAAAACAGAGTCACCACTGTGAGGTGGGAACCACATGTGTTGAAGATCTTATGCCATCTTGATGCTGACTTGATCCTCATCACAGCATGAGTGATAACTCCATAAGAGGTAAGAATAAGTGATAGAGGTAATAGGAGAAATATGACTGAAAGAGCAGAGAAAACACTCTGGATTACTTTTGAATAGATACAAGCCATCTTGAACAAATCTGTTATCTCACAGAAAAAATTATCTATATCTCTGTTCCCACATCTTGGCAACTGCAAAGTCAAGGAGCAAAGAATTAAGGCAGCGCCAAGACCACCTAACCAGGAAACCACCACCATCTTCCGGCAGAGCTGAGGGTGCATGATCACTGTGTAGTGAAGAGGTTGACACACAGCGGCATAGCGGTCATAGGCCATCACAGCCAAGAGGAGACATTCTGTGGCTCCCATTTCAAGGGAAAAGTAGGATTGAAACATACAACCTCCATATGTAATAGACTTTTTTGGACTCCAAAGGTTTAGCAACATCTGAGGGACGATGCTAGTTGTATAACAGAGATCCACAAAAGACAAATTGGATAAGAAGAAATACATAGGCGTATGGAGGTGGGAATCTAAGTTAGACACAACAATAATGGTGGTGTTTCCTACCAGAGTCACTAGGTAGGAGATAAAGACCGCCCCAGATATGATGCCTTCCAACTGGGGCCAGTCGGAAAATCCCAGAAGGATGAAGTCTGTTGTGGAACTTTCATTGCTTGTGTCCATTGTTCCTTGTGAAAGGCTAGAAAACAAGCATGATAACAAAAAATTCCATCAGTGTCAGGTGGAGATAAAGACCTGTGAGGGCTGCCATGGGAATCCAAAACTTGCTCACTGTCTTGCTTTCTCTGTGACTCCTTTCTCTCGGTCTCCTTTAACATTTCCCCTTTGTTCAATGCCAAAAGTCTCTCTATATTTAATCAAATCTAGATTTAATATAAATCTAAATATTTAAATAATATATTAAATCCAATCACAGTAAATTGTAAATCATTGAAAAAGCTTCCTATTTTATGCTACTCATGATTCTAAATACTATGATTAACTAATAAATTCATTAAATTATTTTCAGTGTTATATTATATTTAAATTTTTAAATTTGTTATATTTGTTATATTATTTTAAGGACTTGTCCCTGCTTAAAACTGTGATCTAAGCATCGCATGTAATATCAGGATAATGTTTTCCCTTATCAAAGGTGTTGAGGTAAAAAGTAAAATGGCACATTCCACCATTTGATCATAGAACCACTTTCCATATTCAATCCAAATTCTACTTCCATCTATTATAATCATAATCATTACCATTAACACAATCAAACTCCTCCTCCTCTTTCTTTCTTGTCAATATTGCAGACACTTATTTTGTATCATTTTTTTATGTCCACTACTATACTGGCCTTTTATTTTGGGGACATGTTTTTTTTTTGTTGTTGTTGTTGTTGCCAGTAAGTATAGTCTTTTCTTTATTATTAATCTCTATTTACATGTACACAAGCTACAAATTTCTTGAATATCTCTTGTGATTTCAGCACATCATCTAAAGCCTAACTGATTTATTGCAGAATTAAAAATTGAACTAAATATAAACCATTAGGTCATTATAAAAATGTAGCAACTACCTATGTAGCTCCTACTCACCTGGTCATTCAACAAAATTAGCAGCCAGGTAATTCCAAAGAGCAGCTCATCAAACAACCAATGAGTTGCTTTAACCCATGGAATTCACGAATTACTTAAGAAGATCTTCTGGTTGTTTTGGAACCCCATAGCTAAAATCATAATTTTGACTCTAAAAAAACACAGATAAGGGATAAAATGACATCAATCTCAATATGTAAAGTTATATATAATATGATTAGTTAGATGAAAGGTTTGATGTCTGAACTATATTATATTTTCAAAATAATGTTTTGTTGAGGTAACATTGCATTATAACATTTTATAAATTCAAGTGTGCATCATGAAAAATCAAAATCTGTATATATAAAAATCTACAAAGAGTTGATGAGACATATGAAATTCAAAACTACAATGAGATACCATCTCACACCAGTGAGAATGGCACATATTAAAAATAAAAACTAGCAACAACAAATGTTGGCGAGGTTGTGGAGAAAAAGGAACTCTCCTGCACTGCTGGTGGGAGTGCAAACGGATCCAACCACTATGGAGAGCTGTGTGGAGATTTCTTGAACTACTAAACATAGAGCTTCCATATGATCCAGCAATTCCACTCCTAGGTATTTACCCAAATGACACAGAAACAGTAATTCCAAAGGGTACCTGCACCCCTATGTTTATAGCAACACTATTTACAATAGCTAAGCTATGGAAGCAACCCAAATGCCCAAAAAGAGATGACTGGATCAAGAATATGTGGTATATATACACCATGGAATATTACTCAGCATTCAAAAAAGATAAACACATGCAGTTTGCAGCAACATGGATGGAGTTAGAAGGGATCATGCTCAGTGAAATTAAGTCAGAAGGAAAAAGAAAAATACCAGATGGTCTCACTCATAGCAGGAATTTAGAAAACCTAAATAAGAGACCAGTAAAAAGACTAATCAATACAAAGTAAAATTCGAAATCAACAAGCAACTATAAACCAGAAACACACTATGGGGGGGCGGGGGAGAGGAAGGGAGGGATAGGGAAAGGAAGGACTAGGGTCAAAATAAGGGGGGTGCAAGTGTGTGGGGAATATAACCAAAATGAAAATGCATACATTGTGCAAAGATGAAAAAAGATGTAAGAATTATATAAAATAAAATATTTAAATAAAAATGTATATATATATTATAGTAACTTCACCATTAGTAGTTCTGTTTTTTTTCTGTTTTCCATCCAATTGCCTGTTTTTACCTGATTTACTCATTCCCTTTTCCCTATTGGTAACTACTAACTTATTCTTTTTGTCTAAAAGTTAATTTTTGTATTCTATAATTTTTATGTGCATTAATATATGTGTATAATTTCTGAACCTGAACTTCAGATCTAGGATACTTTACATCTATAGCATCATTGTGGCCAAGTAATACACTTATTTGTTACATTTATAGTGAATTAAGAAAAAATAAATTACTCACAATATATCAGTTATAAGCATTATGGTTAGAACATGACAATGTTATTGTCATGAAGACTCAACTTTTATTACCAAGTCTTATGAGACAGAGATGTAGTTTCTCTCAAGACATGTAGTAATTTAATTAAATTAATGAGAGTCCAGTCTTCACATAGCAGGAGGAAAATAAGTGAAGCCAGTTGAAGGCTCAGGGGCACAGGTTCAGGACTCTAATAACTGGGGACAAATTCCAGCTTTACACTAGGAAGCAGTATGCCCTTGAGGAACCATTTAGCCTGTTTGTAGATCTTTTTCTTTATATGTTATTTTAAGATAATACTTCCTGGTGGGAAAGATGTGAAGCTTAATATTTGTGAAAACATTTGGATCTGTGGTAAGTTCACATTTATTTCTTAAAAATAAAACACCTCCCTAGCTATGATTTCCTTTCATTGATGCTTCTCACTTACTTTGTATGCTGAGCTCGACGATGTGTCTTTCTAACACCCAGGCACTATCTCTTTCTTCTTATTCTGTAAAAACAGTGTAAGTCAATCCCAAATAATTTTATTGTAGAACCCTCCTAGTTTTGTTATAAATTAAAATATTGATGCAGAGAAAAATGAGTAAATTTGGATGAAAAGGTGCATATTATTGTAACTAACACTCAGGTCAAGAATTACAACATTGCCCACCACTTAGGAGCTTCCCTTAGTGCCTCACCCCAATTACAACCCTTCCCCATCCTCCAAGTATCCACTCTCCTGATTTACAGAGTTCACCTCCTTGTATTTTATTTTTTTAAATGATTATTTATATAAGTACTGGGGTACAGGTCAGAGGCACGGGGGCGGGGGTGGGGAAGGTGAGATGATTCACCAGAGAAAGAGCAGGGAGCAAAACAGGTAGAAGGACCAAAATACACTGCTGAGGGGAGCAGCAGCCAAGACAGGAGAGGTCTGCCATGCCATGTGGGAATCCCCCTGGCCGGCTGGGAATCGAAACCATGCTGCTGAGGCTGCAGACAGCTTCACAGCACTGCGCTCAATCCGCTGCGCCACTGGGGAGGCCCACTTCCTTGTATTTCAATAGCTAATTAGCCAGAGTGCATTTCTAAACAATACAGTTAGTTTGGCTCATTAACATGTTTATGACTTTTAATCTCTTTTATTATAGGGATCTATTCTCCAATACACTGTTAGAACTTGGTTCTCAGACCCAGGGCCTAGACCACTGGCAGCCGCTACTGACACTGCAGGGTCTTAAATTTAAAAGTGGATGTGAAGCTATGAGTATCCCCATGAGAATGAACAATGATGTAATATATATATATATATATATATATATATATATAATTGATGGTTAAAATGAAAAAAAATTAAAAGTGAGTGTGATATTGAAAATGAGACTTAGAGCTTATGCTAAAAAAAAAAAATAGGTGTTCAGGGCCTTCCCGGTGGTGCAGCGGTTGAGCGCTGGGTTGCAAAGCTGCCCACAGCCTCTGCAGCGCCGGTTCGATCCCCAGCTGCTCCCCGGCCACTGGAGGAGGGTCCCACATGGCGCACAGACCTCTCCTGCCGCCCGCTGCTCCCCTTAGCAGTGTACTTCGGTCCTGCCTGGTCTGCTCCCCGCTCTGGCTCTGGTGAATTCTCTCACCCTCCCCGTGCTTCTGACTGTACCAGTGCTTGTATAAATAAATAAATAAATCTTTAAAAAAAATTTTAAAAAATAGATGTTCATAAAGAGGCTTGTTACATTTAATTGCACTTAGTTTTTCATATTTCATGATATGGACACAATTTCCAATATCAGGATAATTTTACTGTTACTATCTTCAGTGACAAAATAAGATAAATGGACCAAACATATTTAAGCATAACTTGAGTCTATGTACTTACAGAAAGAAAAGTGGAAAGAAAACCTCACAGTTGTCTAACATTATGTATTTTTATTAACTGCAAATTTCTACATAGTGGTGTGGTCCCACAAAGTCCAAGCAGAAAGAAACTATATGGAAATAGGCAAGACCCCAGCCTCTGGAGTCAGACAAGCTGAGGTAATAGTAGAGCAAAACCCAGCCATTATTTCCTCACTGTGTGAATTAGAACAAACAACTTAAATCCTTCAGTCTCAGTTTTCTGATCTGCAAATAATAATTCTAATATCACCTGCTTTTTAAGATGGCTCTAAGGAAGATTAAATGTGATATTAAATATAAACTATTATTGTGCCTCCCTGGTGGTGCAAGGGGTTGATCACAGAGCTTTGAAGCTGCCGCAGCCTCTGCAGCATGAGTTCAATCCCCTGCCAGCCAGGAAGATACCCACATGGCACAGCAGCCCTCTCCTGACTCACCTGCTGCTCCCCTCACCAGTGTTTTCAATCGATCTGTCTGTTCTGCTCCCCACTCTGTCTCTGGTGAATCCTCTCACCCTCCTCACTGATGACTTGTACCCCAGTCCTTGTATGCATAAATAAATAAATCTTTTAAAAATATATAAACTATTACTAACATGACACTTGACACATAGAAAGCACTAGTAACTTCAACCTCCACTCACTGGCTTGTTGAAATGTAATGTGTTCCTCATTCCTGACAAATAATTAACATATTGGTGTTAATAGATCATATATCTTCACTATTTTTCCTATAATGTTAGACTGAGGCTTATGCTAACTGAGATTTATGTCATGAAGGACCAGTTTCTCCTTCATGTCTTTTTCTTAGGAGATGGCAGAAAATACTTACCAGAAGGCAAAAATATCACTATATATTGTTTCCATCAGGGTAGTACTCACAGTGTCTTCCTTGATGTAGTCCAAACACACTCATTTCCCATTAGGATCACCCTTCCTTTCATGGATAAATCAGAAAAATTATTACTCATTGCAGTACTGAGTTTCTGAAAGATTGGATGAGCCACCAGTTTTTTTTTTTTATTAAAACTGCAATTATGGTTACCTTTTAACACACCTGCTGAACTAAGGTTTAATGAGGATGATGGAGCAAAATTAAAGGTGGGACTGGTGGGTGAGTTGATGAATTGGGCTTAATTAAAATGTATTCTTGATAGGGTATTTGTGGTCATATAATGTGATCATCAAGCACATTTGCAGGGATATTTATGCCTAATAAAGCAGACAACAGTATATGGTCTGTCTGTGGCAAGAATCATTACCAGGTAGCAGGAAAGTATTTATGTACAAACTTAAAGGTTACTGTGTTGATGGGATTTAGACCTTGGAGACAGGCACTGCACAGAGGTGATTAAGAAATCTATGACTATTTAAGGATGTAAAATAATAATATGTCATTAATTAAAAAAAAAGAAATCTGTGAGTATTGGTAGAGGTTTCTCCAAAAAAAACAGTTTTATGAAAAATTCCCTTAAGACATTAGGTTTCATGTTTTGCTTTTATTTTTAGATTTCTTACATTGGAATTAATTTCAGAATAAATTGACTTGTGTACTATATTAAATTTACTGTTGATGGTTGAAGCTATGTGGAACCTTATCTATAAAAATTAACACATTTAATTTCAATTTGATCTATTCAACAGGTACAATACCAATACTTCACATATAGGTGAGGTCACGGAGTATTTGTTTTTCTCCATCTGACTTCTCAGAGCAAATGGTCTCAACAACATATAAATACAACAAAGAATAAATGAGATCTCTATTTCTCCTTTCCTAACAATGCATTGTGCTACTAGGCTATGAAATGCATTTTGTAGGATGGAAACCCCAATCCCAGTTCAAGATAGAGGCTGGGGGTGGAAAGGGTGTGGGTGGGCAGTGAGTCTTTACCACAAAGGCTTCTCTGGCAGGATCAGGTGAATGAACAGGTATGCTATTTTTCATAAAAGTGGGAGGTCTATGAAGAAAATGTCAATGTCCAAATAATCTTATATTAGAATAGAGGTCCATGAAAATCTATTGTTACCACAGTTCATAATTGCATATCTATCATCCCTTATTATCTTGAAGTTTTTAAACAGATAAATTATATTTAGATATCTGGATCTTGATCTATCTCCTATCATTTCCCTCTACTCCCCACTTATTAACAGAATCAGTACACTCTGAAATTCTTGGTATATGGCAAAACCCCAGGAAATGCTCTTTGATAAAATGAATTGGTTCATCGTCTGTGTGTGCTATTTCTTTAGCTTTCTGACCTCAGATTTTTCCCATCCTTTTCATGACTTTGTGGACCACTTTTTTGCCCACAGTAGTTTCCTTACTGCATTCTTTACATCTTTGTTTCTTAAAGAGTAGATCAGAGAGTTAAAGCTAGGTGTAATGATTGTGTAAACGAGAGCGATGAACTTCCCTTCATTTTGGGATGTGTTATTATTCTGTGGCTTCACATATATAGAGATGAATGTTCCATAGAATCACCACTGTGAGGTGGGAACCACACGTGTTGAGGATCTTACACCACCTTGATGCTGACTTGATCCTTATCACGGCACAAGCGATAACTCCATATGAGATGAGAATTACTGATAGAGGTAGCAGAAGGAATATTATTGAAATAGTAAGGAAAACAATCTCAAACACTTGTGAGTAGACACAAGCAATCTTGAAAAAATCTATTATCTCACAGAAAAAATTATCCAACTCCCGGTGCCCACATCTTGGCAACTTGAATGGCAAGAAAGAAATAATTAAGACACAGCCAAAAGTACCCAACCAGGTGGTCACCACCATCTTCTGGAAGAGCTGTGTCATGAAGAGGTTGACACACAGAGCATATCTCTTTGTGTCATAGGTCATAGGCCATCACAGCCAAGAGGAGACATTCTGTGCCTCCTAAGTCAAGAGCAATGAGGGCTTGGAGCACACACCCTCCATAGGAAATAGATATTTTTGTACTCCAAAGATTTACCAGCATCTGAGGGATAATGCTATTTATATAACAGAGATCCACAAAAGACAAATTGGATAAGAAGAAATACATGGGGGTATGCAGCTGGGGGTCGAGGTAAGACACAAGAATGATGGTTGTGTTTCCTACCAGAATTACAATATAGAAGAAGAGGACAAGCACCACAAATATTTGCTCCAATTTTGGCCATAGAGAAAAGCCCAGAAAGATGAAGTCTGTTGTGGAACTTCCATTGCTTATTTCATTGTTTTCATGACAGCCTAAGAGAGAACTATAGTAACAATAAAAGACCATCATGATGTCTTACATAGATATAAGTGTTTTGGAAGTTTTTCATTGGTATTCAACCTTATTTGCAGACTTCTTCCCATCTGCAATGTCAATTTTAACATTTCCCCTGTATTCAGAATCCAAAGTTGCTCCATATTTAAGTCTTTCCAGAGTGGTTCTAAAAATAATTTGTCAGCTCCAATCACACTGAGTTATAAATTATTGAAAAGGTTTCCTATGCTATGTCATTGGCTGTTCTAAATATTATGATTAAGTAATACATCCATAAAGTTACATAATTTCAAGAGAGGTGTAATTTTAAGGACTTGTTCCTCTTTGAAATTATGACATAATCATCACTTGATTATGAGAAATCATTCCCTTATCAAAATAGTTGACCTCGAGGTAAATAAAATGACATATTTTGGGGATACACTTGACAGCACATTGTAGCAGAATGACTTTCCCATTCACTCCCGTGGCTACATCACAGCCATCATAATTATCATCACCATCATCACTAATCTCTTCTTTCTTACAATTTTTCTCCATTTCAACATGGCAGACACTGTTGCTCCTTTGAATCACACTCAGTGTTTTATCAACATTTGCATTCTCTGGCATAATGCTTTTTTTGTTTGTGAATTTGGCACCAGGGAAAAGTAATCTTTTTTCTTGTTAACCTTAATATTCATGTTTCTTTGATAACATTTCATGATTCCAATTATATAAACTAAATAACCATCTTGATTTGTTGCAGAGTTAAAAGTTGAATTAATCTAGAACCATTTGGTCCACATACACATAGCAACTTCCTGTGCAGCTCTTACTCACCTGGCCATTCAGCAAAATTCTCAGGTGGACAATTCCAAAGAGCAGCTCATTAAACAACCAGTATGTTATTTTTCCACATGGAATTCACCAATTACATTAGTGGATCCTTTGGTTGCTTTGGAACTCCATAGGAACCATCTTCTCACTTTGATTCCAAAATAATATAGATAAAGGATAAAAATGACATCTATCTCACTATTTATGATCCTGTATATGACTAATAATCCTATTTATGACTAATTACATGAAATATTTGATGATGCATTAGTTTATAATATTTTTGTGCATGTAATTTATGAGCATAAACTTCAGAACTACAGAGTTTTATATGTAGTGTCTTGTGACCAAGGAATAATATTTGCTATATTTCTACTAAAAAAGATAATACCTACAGTATATAACATAAGTATTTTAGTTAGAACATTATCATATTTAATCAAGAAAAAGGATTATGGGGCATTTTGTATTTGTCAATTCAAAGTAATTATTTTATTTTATTAGTGAGTGTCCAGGTATAATGTACTAGGGTGTAAGCTAATAGAGCATAGTGCTTAAGTTCAAATATTCTGGACTTAGATGCTTTGAATCAAATCTCGGAATCACACTTGCAATCAATGTGTCCATGGGCAATTACTGAACATCTTTTTAGTCAAATTTCCTTATATATTAAGTGAAGATAATGAAATGTTCACTCTCTAAGGAAAGTTATAAGAATTACTATTTGTGAAACACTTAGAACTGTGTAAGTTCATATTTATTTCTTAAAAATTAAAAATAGATTTTTTGCAGCATTAAAAATTGAACTCATTCTAGCCAACAGTCATATGAAAAAATGTTCAACATCACTTGTAATCAGGGAAATGCAAATCAAAACTACAATGAGATACCATCTTACACCAGTGAGAATGGCACATATTAAAAAAATAGCAATTACAAATGTTGGTGAGGATGTGGAGAAAAAGGAACACTCCTGCACTGCTGGTGGGAGTGCAAACTGGTCCAACCACTATGGAAAGATGTGTGGAGATTTCTTGAACTACTAAAGATAGAGCTTCCATATGAACCAGCAATTCCACTCCTAGGTATTTATCCAAAGGACACAGAAACAGTAATTCCAAGGAGCACCTGCTCCCCTATGTTTATAGCAGCACTATTTACAATAGCTAAGCTTTGGAAACAACCCAAATGCCCAAAAATAGATGACTGGATCAAGAAGATGTGGTACATATACACAATGGAATATTACTCAGCAATCAAAAAAGATAAACTCATGCAATTTTCAGCAACATGGATGGAGCTAGAAGGAATCATGCTCAGCAAAAATAAGCCAGAAAGAAAAAGAAAAATACCGGATGGTCTCACTCATAGCAGGAATCTCAAAAACCTAAATAAGGACCAGGAAAAAGAATAACTATAAGAAAGGAAAAATCAAAATCAACAAACAACTATGAACCAGAGACACACTATGGAGGGGGCGGGGAAAGGAGAGTTAGGGGTCAAAATAAGGGGGTGAAATTGTATGGGGAATATAAAAATAAAAAAAAATATAAAAAAAATGAACTCATTCTAGAACCATTAGGCCCACATTTTTTGGTGGTGGGTGTGGTATTATAACATACATCTGAAGAAGTATGAACCTGTGCACCCAGATCATACACAATATTGTAAACCATTGTTACCTAAATAAAAATAATACAACTTAAAGAAGAAAATCCATCTGATCTGGGAGATCAGATATATACATTGATAGGGAACAGTGGAGTGAATATGCCTGAATTATGATTCAAAAGTATATATAAGAATATGTTTAATAATGTTTCAATCATATAAAATGATAGCAAATAGAACACTTAGAAGTCAACTATTATTATAGATAAAAGCATCATGAGTACAGACTCATATTCTTTTTTTTAAAAGATGTATTCCTTTATTTATCTGTGCATAGAAGAACTGGGGTTAGAGTTATAGGCCAGAGGTGTGGGGGATGGGAGGATACTCCAGAGACATTGGGGAGCAGAACAGGCAGATCTACTGAAATACACTGCTTAGGGGAACAGTGGGTGAGATAGGAGAGGTCTGCTGTGCCTATATATATATGGGTTAGCGCCCTCGCCAGGAGAGAACTCAGGTGGGGCGGAGATAGTGTGATAGCGCTGAGACTTACACCCCTATACCACCTGGGAGGTCCTCTTTCATATCGCATAATTAAAACCTCCTACCCACTAACATGATAACTCTCTCTGTCCACTAATCCACTGGTTTTTCATTGGTGATTTATCACCATTGACCATGATGGTCTAGATCTTAACTGGAATGCTTTAAAATTTTCTTGCATAACTCCTTAAATGTGAAAGCATACTTATGGATATAATGTAAAGATTGATAAATATCAGAAGCAGGAGAAGACCATGTGTCCAAAATGCTCTGATTACAACATACATTTGTCTTTTTTAACCACCTGAGTTTGGGATGATGCTAGGAATGAAAGGACCATGGGTTTTAATTCAAATAGACCTCAGAAGCCATGGATCCAACCTTTGCCCACACTGGAGGTCATTTTACAGAACACCCACCTGCTCCTGTCTTATCATTGTGGTGCCTCTCATGTACTTTGAATGTTGAATCAAAGATGCCTCTTTGTGACATCCAGGCACCAGCTCTTTCTTTCATTTTGGTAATAACACAGCATAAGTTGATTCCATATTGCTCTACTTATAAAAAATGCTTTATTATGACAGAAAACACAGAGACAGAAGAAAAAAAAAAGTAAAACTGGATGATTTAAAATGATTATTCTTACAACTAACTCCCAGGTCAAGAAATCAAACAATGCCAACCACATCAGAAGCTTCTCTTGTGCCTCATCCTGGTCTTAACCCTTCCCTGTCCCTCAAAGTAGCCACTATCCTGCCTTATAGTAACTACCTCTTTGTATTTTAGTAACTTAATTACACAAATGTGCATCTGTATACTCATTAACATGTTCGTTCATATGTCTTTTATGTTTCGTTTGTCATTGTATGAGCATCTATTTTCAAATATACTGTTAGAATTTTAGTCCCAGACACAGTGTTTAGATTGTTGTCAGCCATTCCTGATCCTGAAGGATCTTTAATTATTACATTTTTCTGGATTCCATCCAGAATTGCACACACTCAAAAGAGAACAAAGTCCCCAGGTAAGCTCAGGATAAAGAGAACATGGACATCTGTGACCTATATATGTTTTCTAAAACCTATGTTTGTGAGCATTAGTAGGTGAAGACATTACTGACTCATTTTTTTTCTTTTTTTAAATATTTATTTATTCATTTACACAAGCACTGGGTACAGTAAGAAGCGCAGGAGGGTGAGAGAATTCACCAGAGCCAGAGAGGGGAACAGAACAGGCAGAATGATGAAATACACTGCTGAGGGGAGCAGCAGGCATGGCAGGAGAGGTCTGCGTGCCATGTGGGACCCTCGCTGGCGGCCAGGGATCGAACTGGCACTGCAGAGGTTGTGGGCCGACTTGCAGTCCAGCACTCAACCACTGAGCCACCAGGGAGGCCCTACTGACTCATTTTTTTTTAAAGATTTATTTATTTATTTATACAAGCACTGGGTACAGTTAGAGGCACAGGAGGATGAGAGAATGCACCAGAGCCAGAGCGGAGAGTAGAACAGGCAGAATGATGAAGTAAACTGCTGAGGAGAGCAGCGGACGGCAGGAAAGGTCTGTGCACCAAGTGGGACCCTCGCCCGGTGGCCGGGGATCGAACCAGCACTGCAGAGACTGCAGACAGCTTCGCAACCCAGCGCTCATCCGCTGTGCCACCGGGGAGGCCTGCTACTGACTCATATTTAAGCCTATAGTCCCTGAAGACCCGAGGAATCCATATTAGAAGTGGTGCAAAGTCAGAAATTATACTTTTTTAATTTAATGTTATAAACCTAAATGTAGTACTTTTTATATTATTCATTTTTATATTTTCCATGTTGGTTTATATTCTGGGTCTCAAGTTTTACTTATTATTTTAATTTCGTTTAAAATGGTAATGTGACACTAAAAAATGAGATTTAGTGAATGTGTTGAAAAAATTATCTCGAAAAAAGAGGGATGTTCTATTTAATTGTACTTGGCTTTTCAGTTCTAATAACATGGTAATTTTATTGTTTACTTTCTTCAGGGGATTTTAAGACAAATGAACCAACTATATTTAAACAAAACTGAATGTACCCAAAGATGCAGTGAGTTCTATATTGTACCCATAGAAGTGAAAGAAGAAAAAAAAAAAACAATTTAAAAACAGTTAGAATCCCAGGCTCAGATCCTTAATTTTATTACTGCAGATATTGATCACATTCTGACTGTGTATCCTAATTAAGTTCTTTAAGTCTCAGTTTATTTATCTGCAACTATTTACTAAATAGCATCCTTTTAGGATGGTTGTGAGGAGGATTAAATGATATTTTATTTATAAAAATATTTAGCATGATGCTTGTAAAGAACATTCAGATAACTTCAAAATCTACTTGTTTCTCTCTTAGCAATTTGAAATAACCCCGTTCCTGAGAGGGCTCTGGTATATTGCTGTTCATTTCTGACTCACATACCTTGCCACTTTTCCTCTCATGTTAGGCTGAAGTCTGACCCATCTGCCATCTGTGGTATCTACGATCTGATTTTCACTCTGAGTCTTTTTCTCCTGAGATGGCAGAACATACTTACCAGAAGAAACAAATATCAGAATATACTTAAGCTTTTGTCATGTTTGCAGGTAGTCCAGAGTACTCATGTTCCCACGAAGGGGGTTCTTCATTTCAGTGATAACTCAAAAAAAATCTTGTTCAGCAAATTCTGAGTCTCTGAAATATGGATTTGCCATCCACATGGAACAGAGCAGCTGAACTAAGATATAACGCTGTCTATTTAATGTGGATGATGTAGTAAAATTAAATGTGAAGAGCTGATGAACTAAGATCTGGTAAACATATTTTTGGTAGGATGTAAAATGTGTTAGATTTCTGCCTAATGAAGCAGAGAGCAGGATATGGTCTCTCTATACAGCAGGGAAGCATTTATATACAATTCTAAAGGTTAATGTTCTGATGTTGTGTAGACCTTGGGGACAGGTGCTCACAAAGGTGATTAAGAAATCTATGACTATTATCAGAAGCTTCTCCAGACAATAATTTTATAATAAGGTCCCTGAAGACATTAGGTTTCATTGTTCCCTTTTATTTTTAGAGTCTTACATGGAAATTAACTTTAGAGATTTTTTGTTATATTAAATTTGCTACCAAAGATTGAAAATAAAACATGAACTATTTGGATAGAATCTAGTAATGTGGAGCAATTAAAGCTCTTTCAGGATCCTTCAGGAATGACTGAGAATGGTGTAGGAACTGGGTCTCAGAAAAAAATTCTAACAGTGTATTTGCAAATAGATCCTAATAATAAAGGACATGTGAGCATATTAATGAGTGTAGAGCTGCACATTTGTGTAAATGAACACTTTTTATTGTAGTTTGATTTATTCAATTGATATAAGTTCTGGAAATGCAGGCAATTATCTAGGCATTGTATGTATAGAAAATAAAATATTTGATTTAAAAATGATTATGGAATAACCATAATTTTAAGCACATGAACAATATCATCTTAGTTCTACTCTCAAGGAATTTAAATATTCGCATGAATACCTTGGAGGTTACCACTCATTTTAGAACTGGAAACTTAGTTACAAGTTAGTTATTACTTAACTGATCTTCAAGGAAATCATGATCTTGAATCTTGTGTTCATGACACATTTGCTTTAAGATAGAGTTCCTATATCAACACACTCATACATATGGGACTGACTAAATAATATTTATTACAAAGTTTAGTTTTTAAAAAAAAAGTACATAAAAGGAAGCATATCTGATATGTGCTTCTGGAAGTTTTCTGTTTTCATTTGACATTTTGCTACTAAGAATATTCAATAAGTTTGTGTAGCCTGGTTCCTTTATTTCTAGCCACGTGTAATATTCCACTGAGTGGATATTTTACAATCATTATACATATTCTTTAATAGATGGACATTTTATTTTTGCCGTTCACAGCTTTTGGCTCATCTGAAGGGCTAAATTATACACAATTTTGTATATGTCTCTTGGCACATGTTTGTAAGAATGTCCCTTGGGTATAAAATTGGAGAAGAATTGCTGGGTTATGGAATAAAGACATGTTAAGTTTTACAAGATATTTCCTCCCGAAGTGGTTCAATCAATTTATTCTACCTTAGATATGTATAGATGAGTCCGGAATTTTTGTTGGCGTGTTTTTGGAGAAGACTGGGTATTCGCCTCCATGAGTTTGAATTTCCAACCTGTCAGGCGGCAGGGGACCTGACAGGTGGGCGTGGCCATGGAGAGCGGGTCGGGGCGTGTCCCCCCACCTGCCCCTTGCACCTGCACCGCCCCCTGACCGACCACGCATGCGCACACTGCAGTCGCGCGTTCTTTGCTCCCTAAGGCTTCCTCTGGACATGGGGTGGAGTTGGGGCTGCAAGGATCTGGTCTCTCCTAGACCCAGCCGCGAGGCGTCATCTGTGCTTTTATCTGGGGGCCCCTTGGGCCGGCAGGGGAGGAGGTGAGCCGAAGGCGAGGGCAAGTGAGAACAGCTCCCTGAGGGCGGCTGACTGCGGAGGGGCGGTGGGAGGACCCGGGGCGGGAGGGGCTGGATGTGGAGAACTGGAGAGCTTTTGGGGCCTTACTTCTGGGTCTGGAGAAACTGAGGGGTCCGGTTCATTCCTCACCGTGACCCTTAGTGTAGCCTCCGGGGCTGAAGAGCGGCATCCTGCGCCCCGGCTCCTGGCGCCTCTGCTGCATTGATGGCACCTGGGGACTCCTGGGCTCTGCTCCGCTGACGTGGGTGTGTTTATCACAGTGGGTTTATCATAGAGTTTGGAGACCATGTAACGTTTTCTGGGGCTGACGTCCCCCTCCAGCCCCGGTGTAGCAGGCAGGAGGCAAAGCCACCCTAGATGCCCGGGCTGAGCTGCTCCCCCACGTCCTGTCGTCTCACCCCACTGTGGCCCCTGGAGGCAGGTAGAGAGGATGTGATAAGGGGCGCTCAGGCTTTGCATCTCTCCAGGCATCCTTCAGAAAGAGATTAAATCCTCCAGCATCAGCATCTGTTTAGGTTGGGGCCGGTTGGAATGGAAGCCAGAACAATTAAATTCTTTTTTTTTAAAGATTTATTTATTTATTTATACAAGCCCTGGGTACAGTCATAAGCATGGGAGGGCAAGATAATTCACTAAAGACAGAGCGGGGAGCAGAACAGGAAGACTGAGGAAATACACTGCTGAGGGGAGCAGGGGGCGGCAGGAGAGGTCTGTGTGCCCTGTGGGACCCTCGCTGGGGGCCAGGGATCGAACCGGCGTTGCAGAGGCTGCGGGCAGCTTCCCAGCCCAGCACTCAATCGCTGCATCACCGGGGAGGCCCGGATAACGATTACATTTTTTTTTAAGTTTTTTTTTTTTTTAAGATTTTATTTATTTATTTATTATTCAAGCACTGGGTACAGTCAGAAGTGCGGGAGGGTGAGAGAATTCACCAGAGCCAGAGCAGTGAACAGAACAGGCAGACCGACGAAACACACTGCTGAGGGGAGTAGCAGGTGGCAGGAGAGGTCTGTGCCCCATGTGGGACCCTCCCCTGTGTCTGGGTATAGAACCGACCCTGCAGAGGCTTCGGGCAGCTTCGCAGCCCAGCGCTCAACAGCTGCACCACCAGGGGAGGCCCAACAATTACATTCTTAGTGTCAAGGACTCTTTCTAGACAAAGAAACTGAGTTCAACTTCTTGTTTGGCATCGTTCTCCCAGAATCAAATCTGTCTGACATGCTTCCTGGGCTCAAATCCTCACTTTAATTATCTAAGAAATTAACTCTAGTTGAGACTATGTTTAGTGAACAGTTTGAAGGCAGGGAGCAAGATGCCTCCAGCTTTTCTCTGGAGAGTGTTGGTTCTTCGTCGTCTTCTGTGTATCGTCGACCCCCCCACCCCCATTGCAAAAGGATTAGTTCTGTGTCTGTTGGCTGTGAAAACTGCCCTCGGAATTGTGATCAGGACTGCACTGAACGTGTGGTTTGCTTTGGGAAGTCTGCAGATTTCAATAATATTAACTATTCCAATCATGAACACAGGATATCTTTCCATTTATTTGTGTTATTAATTTTTTTTCACCAGTGTTTTCTAGTTTTTCATTGTACAGGTTTTTCTTCATTAAATGTTTTCCCAGGTATTTCATTATTTTGATGCTATTGTAAACATATTTTCTATTGACACTTTCTGAAGGGTCATAATGAGGTTATAGACACACAACTGATTTTTCTGTATATATTGATTTTGAGTTCTTTATATATTGATTTTGAGTTCTGATTTTGAGTTCTTACTGGATTCATCTTTTCTAACCGCTTGTCTTTTTTGGTGGAGTGATATCAAAAATTGGAATTTAAAAAGCCCTGCTATTTCTACCACATCATGGGTCATCTGCAACACCCAAGATATAATGTCTACTAATAGAATCTTCCCACATGCCACTTCCCACAGGGCTCATGTTTTTTTCTGGAGAGGCATTGGAAAGTAATTTACTTTCCATTACTTCAAATGTTCAGAAAATTGTAATAGAACAAAAACTATTACCTTTATACTTAGACCCCTAGTGTCATTATCACATATTTGACCTCACATGAAACATCCCATTGTGTTTTCATCCCATTTTGTATTTAACCAAAATATTCCAGGGATCCACCACATCACCCCCCATGAATAAATCCTCATGGTTTCCATGTTGGACTCTGTTCCACCGGTCATTCTCAACTCATCATCAGCCCCAGCTGTGTGAAAAAGTCTTTTTTTCATTCTGATCTACTTTCCTCATTTGAAACTGTTCCGGATACTCTTCCTCATTTTCACAACCTTTATGTGTTGAGTGTGTGCACATGTCTACAATCTGGGGGTCATTTCTGTCAGGCAAGTTTTCATGTTTATATATTGTTTGTTTTTACATTTTTTTGCCCCACCATGGCCCATTTCTCTGCATGACTGTTGAACATTTTGTTTCCTCAGATGTAGAGCTGACTTCTTTGGTTGTGTTAAACCAGGGGAAAATGAAATTATCATTTTTGTCGGATTATAATATAATAGTGACCAAAACAGGCTGATACATAAGCTCTAATTTATTTTTTACCCCACTGACTGTTGACGTTCCTAAATATAGATACATTTTTAACATTAGAGCTTTTGCATTTGAGGTTCTCACTAAATTGCCCAAAGTATCACTTCATTCAGGCCATTGTCAGGAACTCCCTCCTCAGAGTGCCCCCAAAGATAACTCTGTCTAGAACAGCACCTCTGTGACCTCAACCTATTTTCCAGACCTTATGTCATAATACCTATCGGTACTGACATGGTTTTGATCCATCCTTTCTCTTCCTTCTCTGTTAATCTCAGAAGGCTCATGTGTTTCCTAGAGTCCAGCCATTCTTATTAGTGTCTTGCTTTGTTTTCACACCTGCTATGTAAACATCCAATATTTATAATTTCATTTTTACTTGCTTTACTACAAAGGAACCACTCAAATTCCTTCCATTTTGTTGTCAGTGGTAATATTTTGTCTTTCCGCATGGCTGAATAGTCTTCCTGTAGGTGGGTAGCCCACGTCTTCTTGACCCAGGCCTCTTGGTGGACTCCCCTGGCTGCCTGGAAGACACACTCTACCTCTGTTCTGAATTTGACTAGTCAGGATACTTACTGATGTGGAATTTCTTAACATTTATCCTTTTGTGTCCAGGTAATTTATTGTACTTTTTATAATGATTCTGTTTCCTGCAAGTTGTAGGAATTTCCTTTCTGGTGTAAGAGTGAATGTGACAGTGTCTCTGTGCCACGAGACATTTTACATTTGTTCATCCCATGGGCACTAGAGTTTCTAGATACTGATGGATGGAGAATGGTGCTGCTGTGAACATGGGTGTACAGGTAACTGATTGAGTCACTGCTTTCAATTATTTGGGGGTGTGTACCTGAAGTGGAATTGTTGTATTCCATGTTAGTTATATGGTAAGTTTTCAAGGGAATCACCATAGTGCTTTCCACAGCACCTACACCAATTCACTTTCTTCCTTAAATGGCAGAATGATATTGATGTTTATGGATCTAGCACATTCTGTTTATCCACCCACTGATGGACATTTGCACTGTTTCTGCCTTAGGCTATTATGAACAGTGCTGCTATAAATATTTGTGTACACATTTAGCTTGAACACCCATTTTCAGTCCTGTGGAGTAGGTATATATCTAGGAGTCAGCCTGAAAATTCCTCACCACGAATCAATGATCTTCAATTATTGAAAATATTCCCTTGCGAACAGAATCTCTGCTGTGGGCGAGACGTTGATGTCTGAGCTCCCACTGGGAGGGGCCGGAACTGGAAAGAGGGAGAAGGGAAATGAAGCTTTTAGGTTTCCCAGGAAGCAGCCTCAGGTCACCCCACAAGACCTGGGGTGCGCAGGTAAGAGGGTGGTATCAGGGCCCAGAGTAATGTAGAGAACTCTGAAAAGGCGAGCATGGGGCAGGGGTCCTGGGAAGATGCTGGCGTCTTTCTGTTTAAGTGTATGATTGGGGATTAAAGTAGGAGATGATAGGACCTGGGGAACATGTTCAATGAAATGTGTATAATCCTGATGTCTTCTCATGCTTAGGTCTGGATTCATATTTGCTCATTTTTGCCAACACCACAGGAGTCGCTGTCCATCTGTGATGATCAGGCGCCAGCACCCGTGTGCCCCAGTACATTGGTGTGAGGTGCTTGGTTCAGGGTTTCTCTGCCCATTTCCTCCACTACCACATTAATATTTGCTGGTTATCATGAATAAGGGTGATGAGAGTTTCCCATAAGCCATCACATTTAATCTGAAAAAATCTTTTACATTGTCTCTTCTTTGATTTGAGAAAATGAGGCTCTCACCTTGGGAGATGTTGGCTTTTGCAGGTGGAAATGATCAGGCTGCAGTCTTATAAGTGTCCATACATCATGTAGCACAGGCATTTTATACACACTTCCCCTTTATTATCTGTCTCAGCACAGATGTGAAAAGAAACAAAAACTGTCAAAGAAACAAAAGACTCAGCAGCAACCCTTCTTGTTTGGTTAATATGTGTTTGTCTTGTGGTATGTTCAAGAAATACAGACAGTGTCACTCACAAATAGAATTATCAGTTTCACAAATTATAATAACATGATTATGTTGATAAGACAATTAGGTATTCTATGACTTTTAATGTGTGTGTGGCCCCATGTCTGTGTGTGTCTGTGGACAAGAACTGACATTATTATGTTATTCTCAGTTTGTTCCTAGTATCCTTTCCTTTTAAAGTACAAACTAAACTCACAGTGTTTGTTGTAGTGCTCATTTGCTCTCCTTTGGCCACTCATGGAAAGGATTTGCCTTAGTCTTTGGGGTGCTCTGGGGAGGGAGGTAGAGTACCTTTGTACTATTCAAGTGTTATTCAAGTGTTTCATCCTTTATGGATTTCCCATTTGATTAATGGAGAAGGATATATTTTTTCAAAGAAACTGAAAATAAGTGGGAAATGATTCTGTTGCAGAGTAGAGCTCCTGCCTGAAAGATGATGTGGTGGGGACAGGACACCTCAGGCACAGCCTGAGGACACTGTGGTCCCCCTCAGGTACTGAGTGGGCACTGTTTACAGTGGGAGGAAACACTGTGACATCTGACTGGTCTGATACAGCTGAGTACATTGACCTGGAATTCTCTTAACAATTTCTGGTACCTTGGGGGCCCTGGCTGTGAGCTGCTTGGGTGTGGATGGGAACCTGTGACTGAAGCTCATAGTGGCCAGCCCGCAGGTGGTTCTTTCTTATGTCACTGTCTTTGAATATCAAATCAACAAGGACAGGTTGGATTTGCCTTTATTGTGATATATAAATGAAAAAAGAATCCATATTAATAACACGATAATCAATGTTGTAATCACATCTGAAAATAATCTTATGCGTCATTCCCAGTCATAAGAACCAAGCAAGTGATTTTCTTATTTTGATCTGACCAATAAATATTTATCCCAACATTGAAATGAAATAAATTGCACAAATATAGTAATGCATTACTTTTTCCATTATGGAACATTCATAAAATAGAATTTTTTTAAAAAAAGTATATGTTATTTTTTCTAAATAGTCACAGTAGGTCTGTTTGCAGAAGATGAAGAAAGACTGTTTCAGTGATAAAATATGTTTTCTTATGTAAGTGATGACATTATCATAATACTGGGGATTCATCCTCTTGCCCTGGATGGAGCTCTAAGTAGGATCCTGCTTGTGTCAGCTGCTTAATGGTGACACCAAGTAACATGTTGCACTTCAGTGGCTTTTGACTCCAGCACCATGTAGGGATGGTTTACAAAGTCATCAAATATAGGACCAAAGTGAGGAAATTCAAAAATGAAACTGGAAAATATGAAGCGGTAATGGAGGCAAAACCCTTCTCTTTAGGCTGAGACAAAGCTTGGTGTTCTTGCTGTCAGCTCCTCTCTCCCTTCCTTGTTAAATGCACAGTGGATGCACAGACCAGATGGAGCGCTGCCTCCTGGGGAAAGTGCTAGAGTGGCCCTGCCCCTCTCAGTGGCCTGGCTGGCTTATGCCTGCGTGGCACTGAGGCCATGACTACCTGTGGGCTCTGTGGGAATGGTGCGGCTGCCACACCTCTCCAGGGTGGCGCTCAAGTCAGCACGGGAATGGAGGTGGCTCAGGTGACCGTGCAAGTCTAGGTCAGGGGGCAGCAGCTACCCTCCCAGCAGGCCCAGGATGTGGCGAGCCAGGTGGGCAGGGAAGGGTCTAGGGGTGCACAGGTGCACCCTCACCTCCTCCTCGCTGATTCCTCCCCTCAGAGCACTGAGTGTGCAGCAGTAACCTGACTGTCTTGTGCCCTGGGCCTTCTGGGGTCTCCTCACAGTCAGTTTCTGACCAATGGGTTATTCAGGAATGAACCCGGAACTCTGTGATCCTCCACACACAGAAATAGCCCCACAAAGTCCTAGTTCTTCACACCTGGCCTTCTTTGCACTGGGTCCCCTTACTGCTCCCTCGGAATTCAGTCACCACAGGGAAATGCCCCTCAGCTCCCTTCACTTTTTTGGTCCCCTTGTCCGCTCATGGCCCAAGGAGGTCCCCAGATCAAGCCTCAGACTGTGACTCCTGGATGGGTCCCGAAGAAACCAGGCTCCCACAGGCATGAATCCCACTCCAAGTCCCCCCGGGAAGCACTCAAAGGTGAGGATGGAGTCTGTGTCTGCGCTGAGTGCAGCATATCCCGCTGCATCATGACGTTTGAAAATCCAGAGTGAGATGAGGGGAATGTCCCATCCTTTCCAGAGACAGAGTGACCCTGCAGGTTCTGAGAGCAATAGGGAAGGCCCAAGGGGCCCACATGCTTGGGTGGAAATGTTTGTTATGATGTAAATTTTATCTGGTTTGTACCCAATGCTGTGTCAACATTGCTAACATGAGTTGAGCTTTAGCACATGACATTTGTTGTCATGATTGCCAGGTTGAAATTTGCCATGTTAAAGAAGGGCATGGATTGATGTTGCAAAGGTGTCTGCAGTGTATTAGTGACCTTCTTTCATTGACAGTACACATATTCATTTGGAGTGAATATATTAATCCAAGAAAACCCCCCTTTTAATAACCAGGGTTTAAATATTATTGGCATACTATGTTTCCTTTAAATACTTCTGGCTATTCTCAGAGTTTTTTTTTTTTTTAACTTCCCTTTTCCTTTTTGAGTCTTAGCACCCATTTGAGTTATGGTAATTCTCACCAGGCATGGCTTGTACCTTGCCCAGAAGTAGGCCACTGTGGAGCTACCTCAAAAGTGTAAATGAGTATTTCAGTGCCACATTTCTTCCTGTTGCCTCCAGCATATGCACAATGAATCGAAATTTGAGCTCCAGGGTGAGATGGAAATGACAGCAAGGCATTAGCCAGGACACTGGGTTTATAATGATGTGAGAGGAGTGGAATTGGACACAGGAATTTCATTCTAACCTGATTTTTTCCCTCATTGAACTACTCACAGGATCATTCACTGCTATAAAAGTTTGTTGTATGAGAAATCATAATTTTGTCTTGTATTTCCATAGGTATACACAAATTATAGAACCGTTGTTGGGAAGCTCACTGGAGCCCAGATTTTTGAAGTTGTGTCTTGTTTCCACTGTTTTTTTTTTTTTTTTAAACTAGAGCTGTCCAGAGCTGAGGGTTAAAGAAAATATATTTATAAATTTAAAAATGAACAAAAGAGGTTACAAATCTGTTTATTTGGATTTGAAAACTGGTAGGAGCATGGTTCAGGCTAGAAACCCAACACCCTCACTAAAATGAAATGAGGTGACCTTGACTTTAGCACTCCATTTACTCCTGCTCTGGGTGCCTGCTTGGCTAGCAGGAGGCCCATCATTTCATCTTAAATGTCTCCCTATAACCACAGTGGAATTCTGAAGACTTTATTTTTTTATTTTTTTAAAGATTTATTTATTTATGCATATAAGAACTGGGGTGTGTAGGAGGGTGAGATGATTCACCAGAGACAGAGTGGGGAACAGACCAGGCAGATATATCAAAATACACTGCTGAGGGGAGCAGCAGCAGGCTAGGCACATAAGGTCTGCTGCGCCATGTGGGTCAGCTCCCTGGCCTGCTGGGATTGAACTTGTGCTGCAGTGGCTGCCCATAGCTTGATAGCACTGTCTTTAAACCCTGTGCCACCAGGGAGGCCTGGATTCTGAAAACTTTAAAACAAATGATCAGTTACTTTTCACCTGCCATGGAGCAGGAAGATAGTATCAGCAATGATTTGTTCATTAGCCTTAGCTACTGGTTCTGATAATAAAAGTGAGTTGTGCACATTATAGATATTATGAAGCATAATAAATTTAATGAACAATAGTTAACTATGATTTTTCCATCGAAAGATGCATTATGACTTAGCTTTTTCCTAGTATTTTCCAATATTTTTAATTGTGAAGGGTTACACTTGTGTGTAAGGGCAGATAGTTTGAGAATTACAAGAAGAACTCACATTAACCAGGATTAGAAATATAAAATCATATCATAATCTTCCAACATAAGTGAGTACCAATGACTTTCATCAAAGTTATTTCCTTTGCTCTTCATTACAATGTATAATCTAAGTAGATAGCACTAAAACTATAATTTAAAACATTTCAATTTTATCTGGTACTCAAATATTATATCTGGACTCAACAGTATGTAGACAGTAGTAATCCACACTATTTCATGCAGCTAGAGCCTAATTATTTTCACTGATTTATAAATACCTGATGCAAAGTAATTTTTTAAAGATTTGTTTATTTATACAAGAGCTGGGGTATAGGCCAGAGATGTGGGAGGGTGAGAGTATTCACCATAGGCATTGGGAACAGAACAGGCAGATCTACTGAAATACACTGCTGAGGGGAACAGCAAGCACGACTGGAGAGGTCTGCGGAAGGGGTCTGTTGCACTATGTGGGAATCTTCTTGGCTAGACGGGAATCGAGGCTGCGCTGCAGAGGCTGAGGACAGCTTCACAGCATTGAGCTCAACCTGCTACGCCACTGGGGAGGCCTCAAAGTAATAATTTTCCAAGAGAGTACATGTCATTATTATTTTCCTTCTGGGTGGAATGACAGTTATCCCTGGGATTTTATTTTCTACCTTCCACATTTATCGTTAGAAAAGTATTTTTCATGCATTTAAACCTCAGATTTACTATATTTAATAGGTACATGCCATTTGTGTCTACTCTGTAATCTATTTAATCATTGCCTGGGATGCTCATTTAGATGGTTTCCAACCCTTTCTCACTACAAAGAAATGGCGGAGAACAATTTTACACTCAAAGTTTTTTTTAATTTTTTTTTTTTTAAGATTTATTTATACAAGAACCAGGGTACAGGCCAGATGCGGGGGAGGGTGAGAGGATTCCCCAGAGACAGCCTGGAACAGAACAGGCAGACTGACTGAAATCCACTGCTGAGGGGAGCAGCGGGCGGCAGGAGGGGTCTGCGCGCCTTGTGGGCCCCTCGCCCAGCGGCCAGGGATCGAACCGGCGCTGCAGAGGCTGCGGACAGCTTCACAGTGCGGCGCTCAATCGCCTGCGCCACCAGGGAAGGCCCTAAATAAGGGTTTTTATGTGTATTTCACACCATTTCCTTAGGTCATTTCCCAAAAATAGAGTCGCTATTTCCATTTCAAGGAGAATAAAAATATTTTAAACTCTGAAGGGTGGTGTGAAGGAGAGTCCGTGTTTCCTCTCGCCCTTGCCAACGTGTCATTCTCTCCAGTCCCCGCTTCAAGGCTCCTCACACCCGCGCCCCCGTCACTCCTCCTCCCGGCCCGGCCCCGCCGCTCCCTTCCTGCCGGGAACGTCATCTTCCGTCGCCGCTGCCCCCGACGCCGCTGCTCGCGCGGCGCGGTCCGTCCCCGCCCCTCAGCCCCACGTCAGCGCGGGGCTCCCCTCCTGGGCCTTCCCCGTCCCGGCGCCTTGGCCGCGTCGCTCCCACTCGCCACGGGGCGGCGCCCTCGGCGGTTTCTGCGCTTCGGGCCTCCTGGCGCTGCCCGTTCCCCCGCGGGCCTCCATCACGTTCCGCGTCTCACGAGCGGCCGCGCCTGTCATTATTCTGTGCTTGGGCCCTGTCCCTCCTGCTGCCTCGTCTCCTTCTGAGCCTCACTGCACTTTGCGCGCCCCGCTCTTTACCCGCCCAGCAGCACAGTTATTACTCCGCGTTCTTCCCGCATTATCCCTCCATTCTTCCTCTCCGCCCCTCACCCCCACTTTTGCCCCAGGAGCTTCTTCCTCGCTCCACTTCCGGGTTAATTCGCGCACGCGCACTCCACAACCTCCTTTTGCCACAAGAGCCCCTCCTTGGCTTCCCTCTAGTCCCACAGACCGCGAATTTCGCGTGTTGCCGCCCCAGCCCACAAGACGGCGCTCTCCGTTCCTGCCTCCTTTTGCCGCAGGAGCCTCTCTTTCCTCCGCTTCCGGGTCAGCCCGTTAGTGCATACGTGTCTAGGTCCCGTCCCCGTGATTTTCCCACGTGACTACCCCAGTCCACTAGACGGCGCGCTCCGTTTCTTCCTGCCTCCTTCCTCCTACCACCTTCATGCCAGTTACTGCCTCAGGTATAATTATCATACGCTATCACCCTGCGCCACGAAAGAGCGCGCTCCTTTAGCATGCTGACCCGGAAGTGAGGGGAGGACGGAGAGGCGTCTGCTGTTAAAGGAGGCAGGCAGGAACGGAGAGCGCTCTCCAGGGGACCAGGGTGGTTGGTCCCAGAAATTTTCTACATTATTTTCCACGCTTGAGCCATACTCTGCAACAGAACAGATTCCAACTTATTTACAGCTTCTTTTCAACTAGAAAAATACACCCTTTCCTCAATAAGCACATGGGGAAGACATAAAGGAAGAAAGACTTGAGTAGCATAAATGTTGTCTGTTCCCCCTCTCAGTGCCCTGAAGACTAAAGGCAGATGCTTTCCGGGAGTGGCTAATGGAGAACAGATCAGTGTTTCTAAATGGCTGAGTCATGACTTAGATGTGACCCAAATGCATTTTCCCCCCACCTTGTCCTTTAATGGAGAACTAATGGGAACAGGTTAAAAAGAACACAGTGAGGTAAATAATGTTAGTCTCGTAAACACACACACAGACATTCAAAGTAATACATAATTTTCTTATCAACAGAACATGTTAATTTGTGAAACTGATGATTTGTGAATGATCTTGTTTGTATTTTTTAATCACACCATGGAGATAAACAGAGACACCCACTGAATCAGAGGGATTGCTGCTGAGTCTTTTGTTTCTTTGACAGCTTTTGTTTCTTTTCACATTTGTGCTGAGGTAGATTTGTAACTCTTTTTGCAGAAATAAAGGGGAAGTGTTAAAAGCCTGTGGTATATAATATAATGGAAATTTGCAAGACTGCGGCCTGATCATTTCCACTTGCGAAAGCCAACATCTCCCAAGGTGAGAGCCTTCATTTTCCAGATCAAAGAACAAACAATGTAAAAGGAGATGTTTTCAGATTAAACATGATGGTTTATGGGAATCTTTCATCACCCTTATTCATGATAACTGGCAAATATTAACATGGTAGTGGAGGAAATGGGCAGAGAAGCCCTGAACCAAGCGCCTCACACCAATGTACTGGGGCACACGGGCGCCGGCACCTGATCATCACAAATGGACAGCAACTCCCATGGTGCTGGCAAAAATGAGCAAATTTTAATCCAGACCTAAGCATGAGAAGACATCAGGATTATACACATTTTGATGAACATGTTTCCCCAGGTCCTATCATCTCCTACGTTAATCCCCAATCATACACTTAAACATTAAGACGCCAGCATGTACCCAGCACCCCTGTCCCACGTTCTCCTTTTCAGAGTTCTCTGTGTTACTCTGGGCCCCGACACCACCCTCTTACCTGCGCACCCCATGTCCTGTGGGGTAACCTGAGACTGCTTCCTGGGAAAAATAAAATCTTGATTTCCCTCCTCCCTCTTCCAAGCTCAGGGCCCTCCCAACCAGGATCTCAGACATCAGTGCCTTGCCCACAGCAGGGGTTCTAGCCCCCAGAGAGTATTTTCAGTCAGTGAAGATCCTGGTGAGAAATTTTCAGTCCATGCAGGAATTCTGCAATCAGAGAATAGAGTGACCACTCTGGGACACAAGGTGAAGGCATTCTGAAGAACTACTTTGCTTTTCACAAGAGAAGGGAGGGCAGGAACACAGTGGCTGACCACCTGGATGAGAGGATCAAGGGCAGAAGCACCCAGAGAGGAGGTTGACAGTGACCCTGAGCCCAACAGAGTTTTTGTAAAGGGGAGCTCTCACCTGACCAGCAGGGAAGGAAAGTGGGAGATACAGGAAAACACCACTAGAGAGTAGAGCTGCATGAAGGAGGCAGGTGGCAAATCAAGGGCCTGTAAAATGCTGAGGAGCCAGAACTTTCTGACAGGAAGAACCTGTGTGTGATGCATTGGCCACATGTGAGTGAAGACTGGCCATCTGGGTTACTGAGTCAGACCTGAGGAAGCCCAGGGGAGGCCACCACCGGGGGCAGAAAGGGGGTAATGAGCCCTTACCCCCAAGCAGCCTCCCTCAAGGTTTCCCGGTGTCAGCTCCAAAGGGGGTCCAGGGATGTACAGGGCCAGGTGCCCCTGAGTCACCAGATCCAAAGAAACCAGCACCCGAGTCCATTACCTGGTCCAGGGCACCTTCCCTGTTGCCTTGACCTTGGGGATATCCCTAAAATGTCCTCACCCCCTCACTGCTGCCACTGCCTAGAGGAGAAGGAGAGCACACTGTGTGGAAAGCTCAGTCTCCTGATGAGGTGCAGCCTTGATGCTGCACAGTCACTCAGAGCCGGGAAATTCTCGATAAAAGGGCCAGCCTCACAGCCCTGCCTCAGACAGGGATACTTGATTCAGCTGAACTGTCAGCTCTGCCTGTGTACGTGTGTGTGTGGGGGGGCGTGTTCCCAGTCCCCACTTAGGGATGCCCCGGCTGAGCAGCCAGGTGAGGCTAGGATGGAGGGCGGGGCAGCTCCTGAGACATGTGAAGAAGAGCATGTTGCTCCTCAGCTCTGATATGTGCCACATCCTTGGGGACTTGAGAAGAGACATGTAGACACATTTGAGGGAAAATGTGCTTGCTTCTCAGCTGTGCACTTGCAGCACAGACCTGGGGGACTTGGAGGAGAGATGTGGAGATGTGGGTGAGAGACAGGAAGGGTGGTGATGGCAGCCATCATCTCCATTTGTACTTTGATTTTTCTACCTTCATGTCAAACCTTCCTGGTCCCTTCTCCCCCCCCCACCCCCTCCCTGAGATCCCCATCAAAAGGTGTCTTGGACTGTGGCAAGCTTATGGGCCTCAGCGGCCCTGCTGGGCTAACTCTGTTTGCCTGGACATGTACCCAAGGGGGATGGTAATGGACGTTTATGGGAAACTGCTCTCCTTTCTGCTCTTCTCTCTCCATCACACTCAGTCTATTGATGTTCTGTTATGGCTGGTCTCTGAGAGCACAGATGGCTGGACCCCTTTAGAGTGAAAGTATGGAGGCCTCGGGGGTCCCTGGATCTGCTCCTGGACACACACTCTGGTCTCAACCCAGAAACCAGCCCTGCTCCCCAACCCAGGCATACACCATGGATGCAACCGCACAGGGACCACTTCTTGAGCAAATGAGATTTATAAGTGAGAAACATGAAAGTTAACCTTGGAAAGGAAAATGTGCATTTCAAAATAATCTTTCCTTGACAATTGACAACATCCTCCACAATGCTGAGATTTGGGTATCAGCAGCCTCACCACAGCACCCTCTTGCTCCAGCAAGGCCCAAACCTCCCAAGGGCCTGGTGACCTAGTTGGCTACGCTGGATGGGGAAAGGAACAAAACCCAGTAAGACTCCAAAGAGACTCCAAAGATATGTGTGTCCCCACTTTGGAAGTGGGGCCCATGAGTCAGCCACCTTCGCATATACGACAATGGGGGCATAAAAATAAAAGAACCAGGGGCAGGGCCTGTAGGGTGGGGGAGGGGGTGTGGGAGACAATCTTGAAGGAGACAAAGCAGGAGGAAGGGGGAGGTGAGCAGGAGTGGAGTGTGATGTAGGGGGGATTATAAAGATGGAGGGGCTGGGGGTGTAGGAATGTCTATGCGTCCCGGGATGTGCTATACCCACACTCAGGTCTTTGCTGATTATCTTTGTGCACATCCTGCTCAGGCCAGGCAAGGGCTCACTTAAGCTCTTTGGAGCCTCCAGGGCAGCTATTTCTGGGGTACCCTTTCTTCAGAAGCTGTGAGGTAAAAGGCATGGCCCCTGCCCTAATGGGGCCCAATCTGTGCTGGGGAGACTATGGGGGATAAGGCCTCTGCTGGCCACACACCCAGGCCAACAGGGGCAGGGAAAAGCCCCCAGACACTGACACCTGCAGAGCATTTCTCTTTAGCCCTGCAGAGAAGAGGCCCCGCCCACGAAGGGGACTCACTCACTCTTGTTCATTCATTTTAGTTCATTCTGATTTCTGGTGATTACCTGGAAAGTCTCTCAAGGAACAGGAGCTGGTTCTTATTGCCATGATTTTACCATAGTCAACTAAAAACATAAATCTGTCCATCCTAGTGTCTAGATGTATCACCCCAAAAATTACACCCCTGGCCTGTGGCTCATGTGGGCAATACACTCATATGTTTTCTTAACCTATTTAATTCATGCAAAAGTTTTTGAAAGTTTTCAAAAAGATGACATTTTGCTTACTTGAAATAGACATATTTTAGCATAAAACATACGTGGCAGTTATGAACATAATTGTATTGCTACACCTGCACAAACTTAATTTTTCATTCAATTTGTAGAAATATCCTGCATTTCCCCCAGTGCTGTCACTGAGACCACCGAAACACATCAAGACATCCATGTGTCACTCCAAAGAGAACTTCAGCCACAAATAAGAAGCCCAGAGGTCTCTTGTGCAAAGATTATTATTGTTTAAAACACAGATGCTGAATTAATACAACAGGGAAGAAAACAGCAGAATGTAGCAAGATGAGGAGTTTCAGAAAGACAGAAGCGCAG
This sequence comes from Talpa europaea, assembly GCF_964194135.1. NCBI lineage: Eukaryota > Metazoa > Chordata > Mammalia > Eulipotyphla > Talpidae > Talpa > Talpa europaea. The sequence continues at coordinate 135,468,713 of NC_140068.1, forward strand.
AGTGAAAGGCAATTATTTGCACGCTATGGAAATGGGGATGGCCAGGACGGCCTCTTAAAGCTGCTGCATCTTGCAGGAACAGCAGGTGGTGTAACAACCTGGCAAAGGGAAACCATCTTCCCTAAGCTGACAAGTCACACTTGCAGGGCAGGCCCAGAGGTTGTTAGCTGTCCTGCTGTGACAGCTTTTGGCTGGACCAAGAATGGCCACTTCATGTACATATATCAACTGTAACTCAGTTGTAGACAAGGAAGGGAATTCTGGTACATGCTCCAACTTGTAGGAACCTTAGAGTCAGTGTGCTAAGGGCAATAAATTACCCAGACATGAAAAGAAAATGTAAAAAAAATAATCTTTTGTGAATATTCAGAGCAGTGAAATTCAGAAACAGACACAGAGTGTGGCCTTGTGATACTGATGATGACCTGAAGAAAGGGACCCGGTGGGCACTTCAAGCAGACAGATATCCAAAGTGCAAATGCCCTGACACTGAAAATGCGTGCTATTTTGAGCAAAGTTAATAGGACCAATGTGTGTGTGGGCGTGGGGCAGGGTGGTGGTAATTAAAATGAAATACTGACCTGTGTCATGATTATAGGATAATCTGCCATAAAAACGGTAATTTCATTTTCCCCTGGTTTAACGCCACCTACGAAGTAAGCTCTGTCTGAGGAAACAATCTGTTCAGCAGCCACAGGGGGAAATGGGTGCTGGAGGTGGCAACAAATAAATACACAAATACCGCAAGGCCATGAAGGCCTAAGTGAGAGTCCACCAGAAAAGCCCCACAGTGTGGGCAGCGCTCACACTACACCCACCGAGCTGTGAACATGAGGAACAGCCTGAACACCAGTTTCAAAAGAGAAAAGTGGATCAGATGGAATAAGATGATGTTCCAGAGCTGGAGCAGGTGGTGACAGCCAAGAGGAGTCTGTGGACTGGATTCTAACAGGGAAACCAAGATGATTTCCTCTTGGGGCGATGTGGTGGATCCCTGGAATATTTTGATTAAATACCAAATGGAATATTGTGATGAAAACACAATGTTAAGCCAAATAAATGGTAAAGGAGAAAACTGAGTGTAAGAGAAAGAGCATTTGTGCTGTTATTTCAGTTTCCTGCACATTTGAACTAATTGTAAAGTAAGTTACATTTTCAATGTCTCTCCAGAAACCAGACAAGACACTCAGTTCTTTATGGAGCAAAGCCCTGACCAGATCCAGCCCACCCAATGTCGTGGGGCTCAGTGTCTTTGTGGGAGTCTGGGGGGTAAAGGAAGATGCCCAGGCTTTTGCTCCATCAGCCTCTGTGGCCATCACCGGCACCTTGACTGCAGGAGCCCTTGGGAGCTAGGCTGGGGTGCGCATGCCTGAGGGTGGGCTCCTGGGGTGCGGTGTGGGCGGTGTGGGGGGTGCACCTGAGCCTGGAGGTGGAGTATATAAGGCGGGGTCTCAGAGGACCGAGCAGCAGAGGCCTGCCTGGAGAGTGCTGGAGAACCGCTGCAGCAGAGGACGCCAACGCCGGGAGAGGAGCCCACCAGGGAACGCTGGAGAGAGCCCAGAGAAAGAGTAAAGCTTCACAGGGGGCTGGGAAGCCGACCAGTCCCCCAGTCCCCAGATCCCAGCCCCTCAGCCCGGGATCCCGGCCCCCCAGCCTGCCCGCCCTGCCCCAGCAGAGCCCAGAGTCAAGATCTGCTGGGGCTAGGAGCCTCCTGCCTGCCTTGCTCCTGGCTGCCGCACTGCAAATGGCGGAGAAAGACACTGACTATAAAAGCCACAGGGGACTCCAGGACCACCTTCCCCATCTGCCCGGATCCATGGAGAACCTGCCCCCGTGCCAGCCGCCACCGCCACGGGCCTGGTCAGCAGGACCCAGCACAGACAGGTGTGGAGCCTCCGAAGACCCCGGGAGGGCCCTGGGGGTGCCACCTCCTCTCTGTGGGCGCCTCCCGAGGCCTGGCACAGGGAGGGGGACTCCGCACATGGTGGGGCGGTGGACAGACCTGATGTCTGCTGGGGCAGGGCTGGGGTGAGTGCCCCTCGCAGCCGCCCGGGGTCCAGGAAACGCAGGAGGCGCTGCAGCAGCCTGGGAGGGGGACAAGGCCTGGGAGTTGCGGGAGGAGACCCCGAGGGGAGGAGGGGCGCCTGCAGGACCAGCCCTTGAGCCCCGAGGCAGCAGACTGGTGGGGAGGGGAGAGGCCACGACTCCCCATTCAGAGCTCACCCAGTGCTGCCGGGAGGAAACCTCCATGGACTTGGACTAAAGATCCTGCCAGAGGCTGGGAACTTTGGGGGGCTGATGCCATGTCCAGGGTACCCTGGGGATGGAGGGTGCATTTACCTACCCTAGAAAATGAAAAGCCGGTGGGGGCAGTTTGAGGTGTGGAGGGGATGACCGATGGGCAGGGGTGGCCTAAAGCAGCCTTGAGGGAGGTTGTCGGCAGCAGGGCAGGAGCGTCTCAGAGCCACTTGCATGCGGGAAAAGCTGGTGCCAAGGTCGGGAGCCCTGAGCCGTGACACAGCCAAGGCTGCTAAAGGAGGCAGGTGCGCCTCCTCACTTCACCTGCAGAGAGTACGGGGTTCACAGTGGAATAAGGGTGAGGTGCTGAGGAACCTGGGGGGGAACGGGGGACCACATCCAGGTGGGGGCCAGAGTGGCCACGTTTGGCACTCACTACCCTGCCAGACACATTGTCACGTGCAAAGGCTTGGCCTGCTTGTCACAGGGGGGGAATGAGAGCCCAGTGTGGCAGTGATAGCAGTGAGGACCCCTGACGGGGCGATTTTACCCCAAAGAGCATAGAGTGTGTCGCCATCTGAGTGCAGGTACCTGGGGAGGGTGCAGTGTGGGAGGGCAGAGCCGTGAGTGAATAGTGGTTCCCCTTCTAATGAGCAGGGCCTATGGGGCACACTTGATGGATCATTGGCTGGTCCTAATCATTGCTGACCCGAGGTTGGTGCCCTCTCTGGGATGAGCTGTGTTCTCTTTAAGTGTTATATTCTGTTGTATTTGTTTACTTTCATGCATCATGGCCAAGGGAAAATTATGTATATGCATGACAATAAAGATGAGGGGCTGGACTGAGGATAAATGGAGATGCACCTATGACTTCCTGGCGATCACCAGCAGCCATGAAGCCAGGTGACTGGGAGGGAGGGTAGGCTTCGGGCACAATGCCTGAAGGTGGGCACCTGGGCTATGGTGGGGCCTGTGTGAGAACACACTGGAGCATGGAGGCTGAGGAATAAAGGCAGCATCACAGACACTGGATAGATGAGGACCACATAGCAGAGGAGCAGGAAACAAAGTAGGAGGGGAGAAAGCCACTTGCTGCCACTCTAAACTTGTTGTCACTCTCTTGTCAGTCTGTCAGTGATGGAGAAATTGTTCTTTGTATCTTGTGGTGTTAGGAGCTCCTGCTAGGAGCTTGGTGGAAAATTTTCCTGAGTGAACCCAAGGAGCCCACTTGGATCCTAATAATTCAAAAAACTACTTCCAAACTATTTCATGAAGCAGTGGGGGGAAAAGTACAATGAAAAACTATAAAATAGTGTTTAAAAAACTAACAAGTAATGGGCCTCCCCTGGTGGCTCAGGCATTTGAGCGCCACACTGTGAAGCTGTCCGCAACCTCTGCAGCACCAATTCCATCCCAGCTGGCTGGCGAGGGTCCCACATGGGTGCAGCAGACCTCTCCTGTCTTGCCCGCTGCTCCCCTCAGCAGTATATTTCAGCAGTCTGCCTGTTCTGTTCCCTGCTCTGTCTTGGTGAATCCTCTCACCCTCCCGCGCCTCTGGTCTGTACCCCAGTTCTTGTATAAATAATTAAATCTTTAAAAAAAAAAACTAACAAGTAAATGAAAAGATCTTTAATGCTGGTGATTTGAATAATTAATATCAAAGGTGCCCACTTCTAAAGCAAACCACACAGTCAATGCCATCCTGATCAAAATCTTGATGGCAGTTTTTCCAGAAACAGAACTAGCCATCCTGACATGTGTGGGGGGCACAGAGGACCAGGAGGACCAAAAACATGCCTGAGAGGGAAGCTGGAGGCATCTTGTCTCTGGACTTCAATCTGTTCATTGGACAGTAAGTCTCAACTTAAAATTAGAGTGTATTAGATAGTAACAGGGAAGATTTGCACCCAGGAAGCAGCCTGACAGACTTACTTCCAAAAAACAAGTTTGGATTTACTTTAGTGGAGAGGAAGCATGAGCAGGGAGGGACTTTCACTCCAGCCCATCTTGACCTAATCATGTTGAGGGTTCATCACCTCCATTTAAAAAAAAAATATTTATGCATACAAGAGCTGGGGTACAGGGCAGAGGTGCAGGGGGTGAGAGAATTCACCAGAGACAGAGTGGGGAGCAGAACAGGCAGATTGACTGAAAAACACTGCTGAGGGGAGCAGCGGGGAGTCAGGAGAGGTCTGCTGGGCCATGTGGGCAGCTCCTTGGCGGGGATCATAATCGTGCTGCAGTGGCTGTGGACAGCCACGTAGTGCTGCGTCTTAACCCCTTGCACCACCAGGGAGGTCCTATGTCCTCCTGTCTAAAGATCATCCTCTGGAGGGATAAAGGCTGAGCACCCCGGCTTAAATCTTCATCATCTGCCTCCAGGGCTGACAGTGGGGTGAAGAGACGGGCTTCCCCTTTGGGGATGCTGTTCAGACTCGGTTTCGGGGGTGGGGGGTTGCTCTCCTGCCTGCCAGATCTGGGGCGGGGAAGGGATGTCAGCCCTAAAATATGTTACCCTGCGGTCCCCAAACTCTAAGGCACGTCCCTGTGATAAACACGCCGGTCGGAGGAGCCCCACACCAGGGACATCCACTTAGCACTATGGCGCCGGGGGCAGAGGCCCTCAGAGGAGGCAGGAAACGGAGGGGTCACGTTCAGGAATGAACCCAGACCCCTAAGTTATCCAAGCCCAATAACAAGCCATTAAAGCTCCCCAGTGTCCCACAGGCAGCCCTCCCCGCACCGGGTCTTCGAGGGGACCCTCCCCGGGCAGCCGCCACTGGGAATGTTCTCACTTTCCCTCCCCTTTGACTCGCCTCCTCTTCTCGCGACCGCAGAAGCCCCCCAGGTCCAAGAAGATGGGTCCTGTTGAAACTGGGCTCACACCAACACGGACTTCACTCTGAGTCTCGGGCTGGGACGCGCTGGCGCAGAGAGGAGGCTGGGCTGGTGCGCATGCGCGGTGGGAGGGGTCAGGCAGGTGGGGCAGGGGAAGGTGTGCTGGCCCAGCACACCTGAGCGCCTCCTGCTAAGCGCCTCCAGGCTTACAGTCTGGAAATTCCAACTGAAATGGAGGCAAGTAACCCATGTCTTCTCCAAAAATAGAGCCATGGAAAATTTCAGGAAGCCATTAAAGTGGCAAAACATGTCTATTTGGAGTTGAAAACTTGCTCAAGATTCTTTAGCAGTGACCACTGATGACTACAAACCAGCCCCTCCCGTAATAAAGACAGAATGGAAGCAGACTGCTCCTTTCTGGCTGGGTGAGCTTTGCACCCCAGCTCCTCCCTCCCCCCTCCACCTTCCCCAGCAACACACAGCGCCCTCGTCTCTCTGTTTTCTCAGCATTACCGATTCTCGCCACCAGGGGGCGGGGTCTGCCTTTTTTTTTGCACCGTGTGTATCATGACCCTTTTTGTGCCCCCGAACATTTATTTCTTAGCCTTCTTGCACCATCCACCCTGTAACTGTTACATTTTATTTTATATATACTATATACTGTAATTTATTTAACCATTCCTCCGGGTTTTCATTTACATTGTTTCCAATGATTTGTTACTGTAAAGAAATTGCTGGTGAATATTTTTACACATAAATAATTTTTTTTTCTGTATTTGAAAGCATTTCCCCTCAAAAAAAAAAGACTATGTCAAGCAGTCTAAATATTCTAAATTCACAGTTCTCTACAGAAGGATGGTGCACATTTATACTTTCCTTAGGAATGAATGAGAGTCCATATTTCACCTCACCTTTGCCAATATTTCACTCTATCAAGGGTTTTAATACAAACAGTGCAACACAACCAAGTCCACAAAAAAGTTTCACTATGTCTGTGGTGAATCCTCTCACCCCCCCCCCCACGGACCTCTGGCTTACACCCCAGTTCTTGTATGCATAAATAAATAAATCTTTAAAAAAAACACACACACAAAATAAGCAGCATTAGCTCAATATTACTAACAAATGAAAAAAATACCCTGGAATTTTAGGAGCTGAAATAGGTGAGTAAAGGAATAAAACTGAAGCAGGATGACCAGATGCTCCCAAATACACCTCTTCTGATCACAGGATGAGATCACAGGTCTCCATGGCAGCTGCTGCCTCAGGAGTTCTAGAAACCTGAACCAGGACAGAGAGAAGCTAATAAAACTTCCCCCGCCTCATCCTGTTTTCTCCTTCCCCATCCTTTGGCTGCATGCAGGCAGGCTATGGACAGAGGACAAAACCACCACATGAGGATCTGTAGCTCCTGCTCCTAAATAAATGATCATGTGGATGCCGCCCAGCCAGAGAGACTGAGACTGAGAGAGGGGTGGATTTTAGAGGACTAAGCACCTGGAATTGTAGGTTTCATATGTTAGAGCAGGGGGGTTCATTTATTGTGAGCATTACAAATGATTTCTTGAATACTAAGTACATCATGGACGCCTTGTCAAATGTGTTATCTTTTCTTATTCAGTCAGTGCACCCATTCTATGCCGTTCTTATTACTACCATCTTAAAGGAAGTGATTTGCCCATCATGTATATCCTTCCAAAGTTGAGATTATTGCTCTCCATAGAGGTGTTTCTCAATAATAACTGTTGTCTGAAGCTTCTGGAAATTCTTATGAACCCAAAACTCCACTTGGCTCTAAACAATATCTCCAGTTTCACTGTTACATTTTTCTTTAAACAGAGAGAAATGGAAAATCCATGACGTGTGGCTTCTGTCGACTGTTCAGTTTATGTTTGCCATAAACTGTGTTCTGCTTGTCGGTAAATGCACTCATTATCTAAAGGAGAAAGATAACGATATCATCTTTATAGATCACACAGTGGGACAGTGTGATGTTACAGAGAGCAGAGAGAGCAAAGAGAAGACTGGGAGGAGGCACATGGAGCAGAGAGATGTGTGAAGAAGAAGCTGTTCTTGCTTCTCGGCCTTGGACTTATACCAGGGATGTGGGGGACATGGAAAGAGACCATGCCTGGCCCCTTCGGCCCCTTCCCGATAGGTCCCACCAGGAAATGCCTTAGGCTTGTGGTCAGATTTTAGGCCTCAGTGATCCTGCTTTGGGCCTGTTGGGATGGGCATTTACCCATGAGGAGACGGGTAAGTTTGGTTGCTTTGTGTGGAAACTACTTTAACTATTCTCTTGATTGCACACTAATTATTGCACATGAATTGTATTAAAATGCTTTTCTATAGAAGGTCTCATGCACTAGAGCATGTTTTTTCTTGATGACACAGATGGCAGAACACATTTAAAGCATGGGGTTCCATGGTGACCCTCATTCTGCCCACTCACAATCATGTCCCTTGCTAGCCAGTGAAAATAGTTAAAAATAAGACAAAGATTTTTTCGCCTACTCTGCTCTGAAGATGCAACATTTTCAAATTTGTGCTAAGGGAAAATTGCATGAGCTGGCAGCAGTTCTGGAAGAAAAAGTAGCCAAGGGTGGATCCCACAAATAGGAGTAAAGACAATAGGAAAGAGAAGTTAACAGTGCCCATTGCCACTAAATAAATTGGAGCTACTGTCTTCCCGCTGCCTCTCTTGTTTAAACAGTGTAATTGTATAGTTGGATCTTGCAAGTCCCAGGAGGGGTCCTGTGTATCAAGACTCTATCTCCACTGCTCCTGGTGCAGTATCTGGTCTATAGTAGTTGTTCAAAGGGCCTTACTGCATTGAACGGATGAACTGAGTTTCACTCTGGATCAAGAATCAAGATTTTTGTAACTAACTCAAGCCCCTCACCTCGTCATGATTTTCCCATGTCCAATCGTTGTTCAGTCACCTCAGTGAGCTGCAGATTTAATGCACAAGTATCTGTCACGAGTCAAAAACATCAAGAAGAATGTGGCAGAAAAGATCAGAAAGTCTTAGAATATGAAGTCTCTCTGGCCTGGCATGACTGGTTATTTCCTATCAGAGCAGTTCAGTTGCACATTGTTTTTGAGATATTACTTTGCTCCAGATACAGTGTGAGTTTCTGAGACTCCAGTTCATTTAATACCTGGTCCTCATGGCACAGAGCTCACTGAGCAAGACTGTACACACAAACAGAAAAGCAGGATGAAGTGGAGTCAAAACAAACTATTAAGTGTGCACAGCGTGGAGGGGACAGAACCAACAAGGACCTCTCCTAGCACTGGGGTGCCTTGAGGGAGGCAGGGCTTGGGTGGGTCTTCAGGGCGGTGTGACAAATCAGTGATGTAGGGAAAGAACTTGTCTGTGCCTGGGAGAGGAGGCCCCCAGCTCACCACAACAGGGAATAGACCCCCTGCCTGAGGGCCTGGTTGACCTGGAAACATTCTGCATCACTAGGAGGCTTGAGGTGCTCCCCATACATTGCCTGGGGGCAAGCAAAATGTGGCTTCAGTGGCTGGTGGTGTTTTGTTTTTTCCAGCCTGGGCTATCAGAGGTGCAGCTGTCATTATCCGACTCTGGGAGGGCTCGGCCACTCATCTCCTACCTGGGCTGTTCTAGCTGCCATTGCCTTCCTCAGGAGACTGTGGGTGAGTAGGCAGTTATCCAGAAACACACCCATTTTGAAACAAAGAGAGCCTGTTTCATGCAATAACTTTGGATTTCAAGAAGGGTATGATATGATCATTTTTCTTTTCTCTCTAGGAGGTTTCTAATACAATGTTGAGGTTATGATCCTTACATGGTAGGGTAAATGTCTCATTTTAACTATGACCAGCATCTCTAAGATCCAAGGCAAGGGGTCAGATGGTTTTACAAAGTCATTGTTTGTTTGTTTGTTTTTTACCTCACTGAGACCAAGCACTTTCTTGAGACAAAAGAACACTTAATTCATGGACCATGAGAAGGACAGGAAAAGAGAGAGAATAAGATCTTATTTTGCAGTTTGCCTGTTCCTAGACTCTCATCAGAGATCTGAAGTTTGGGTCTTCCTAGGTGTTGAGTCTCAGTGCTACCACCACCAAGGCCCACTGCTAAAGCCTGGGTTGAATCCCCAGACAGAGAGCTGACTCACATGGCACAGCAGACCTCTCCTGTCTCTCCACTCCTCCCCATAGCAGTGGATTTCAGTAGATCCGCCTGTTCTCTTCCCCACTCTGTCTCTGGTGAATCCTCTCACCCCTGACCCTGTACTTCTGGCCTGCACCCCATTTCTTTTACACAAAAATAAAAAGACAAAAGAAATCTGAAGTTTGGAGTTTAGCTCAAAGAAATCTGCATGTCCACTCTGTAGTTTTCTTTTGCAAAATTAATTTCAAAGAGGAATTTAGATTCTTAAGGTATCTCTAAAATGTGTATAACTCCAACAATTAGACATTCGATAAACCAACCAATAAACATCCTATAGAGCTGACTATCAAGTCCAAATTAACCAGTTTTTTTAAGATTTTTTATTATATTTATTTTTTTTAATTTTATTTTTAAATTCCCCATACAAGTGCAACCCCTTATTTTGACACCAATCCCTCCTTTGTCTGCCCCTCCATAGTGTGTCTGTGGTTCATAGTTGTTTGTTGATTTTGATTTTTTCTTTCTTATAGTTATTCTTTTTCCTGGTCCCTTATTTAGGTTTTCTAGATTCCTGCTATGAGTAAGACCATCCAGTATTTTTCTTTTTCTTTCTGGCTTATTTCGCTGAGCATCATCCCTTCCAGCTCCATGCATGTTGCTGCAAATTGCAAGTGTTTATCTTTTTTGAATGCTGAGTAATATTCCATGGTGTATATGTACCATGTCTTCTTGATCCAGTCATTTATTTTTGGGCATTTGGGTTGTTTCCAAAGCTTAGCTATTGTAAACAGTGCTGCTATAAACATAGGGGTGCAGGTGCTCTTTGGAATTGACGTTTCTGTGTCCTTTGGGTAAATACCTAGGAGTGGAATTGCTGGATCATATGGAAGCTCTATGTTTAGTAGGTCCAGAAATCTCCACACAGCTCTCCACAGTGGTTGGACCAGTTTGCACTACCACCAACAGTGCAGAAGAGTTCCTTTTTCTCCACACCCTCGCCAACATTTGTTGTTGCTAGTTTTTTTAATATGTGCCATTCTCACTGGTGTAAGATGGTATCTCATGGTAGTTTTGATTTGCATTTCCCTGATGACAAGTGATGTTGAACATTTTTTCATATGCCTGTTGGCCATTTGCATTTCCTCTTCAGAGAAGTTTCTTTTTAGCTTTTCTGCCCATTTTTTGACTGGATTATTTTCTTTGTTGTTGTTGAGTCTCATCAGCTCTTTGCAGATTTTTGTGATCAGTCCTTTATCATTAGTGTTGGGCGTCCTTTATCATTAGTGTTGTGTGCAAAAATGTTCTCCCTGTCGGTGGGGTTTCTCTTTGTTTTGGTTATTGTCTCTTTTGCTGTGCGGAAGCTCTTTAATTTGATATAGTCCCAGCTGTTGATCTTTGCCTTCGCTATCACTGCTTTGGGTGATGTGTCTGTAAAGATGTCTTTGAGGTGCATGTCATGTACTGTTTTGCTTATATTTCCTTCTATATATTTTATGGTTTCAGGTCTTATGTCTAGTTCTTTAATCCATTTTGAGTTGGTTTTTGTGCATGGTGTGAGGTAGTAGTCAAGCTTCATTCTTTTGCATGTGACCCAGTTTTCCCAGCACCATTTATTGAACAAACTTTCTTTGCTCCTTTGTTGCTTCTTTGTCAAAGATTAGTTGACCATAAATCTGTGGGTTATTTCTGGGTTTTCTATTTGGTTCCATTGGTCCGTGCATCTGTTCTGGTTCCAATACCATGCAGTTTTGATTATTATGGCTTTGTACTATAGTTTGAAGTCTGGGAGTGTGATGCCTCCATTCCTTTTTTTTTTTTTTTTAGGAGGATTTTGGCTATCCGGGGGTTTTGGTGGATGCATATGAATTTCATCATTTTTTTTTCTATTTTTTTTGAAGAATGACATTGAAATTTTAATTGGAATAGCATTAACTCTTTAGATTGCTTTTGGTAGGATGGCCATTTTGATAATGTTAATTCTTCTGATCCATGAGCAGGGGATGTCTTTTCATTTCTTTGTGTCTACTTCTATTTCTTTTAACAGTGCTTTATAATTTTCTTTGTATAGGACCTTTACTTCTTTTGTTACATTTATTCCCAAGTATTTGATTTTTTTTATGATAAAAGAAATGGTTTTCTTGATTTCTTCTTCTTCAGATTTATTGTTTGTGTATAGGAAGGCTACTGATTTTTGTGCATTGATTTTGTATCCTGTCACTTTACTAAACTGATTGATTAGTTGAATTGTTTTTCTGTGGAGTTTTTGGGGTTCTCTATGTATATTATTATATCATCCACAAATAGTGATAATTTGACTTCTTCCTTGCCTATTTGGATTCCTTGTATGTCTTTCTCTTGTCTTATTGCTCTGGCTAGGACTTCCAGTATTATTTTGAAATGCAGTGGTGAGAGTGGACATCCTTGTCTTATTCCAGATCGTAATGGGAATGCTTTCAGCTTTTCACCATTGAGAATGATATTGGCTATGGGCTTGTCATAGATGGCCTTTATGATGTTGAGGTATGTTCCTTGTATCCCGAGAATTTTAAGGGCCTTTATCATAAATGGGTGTTGTACTTTGTTGAATGCTTTCTCAGCATCTATGGATATTATCATCTGGTTTTTATATTTCTTTTTGTTGGATTGAATTGATGTGTTGGATTACATTGATTGATTTTCAGATGTTGAACCATCCTTGTGTCCCTGGAATGAATCCTACTTGGTTGTGGCAAATTATCTTATGGATGCATTGTTGGATTCTGTTGGCAAGGATTTTGTTGAGGATTTTTGCATCAGTGTTCATTAGGGAGATTGGTCTGTAATTTTCTTTTTTTGTGCTGACTTTGTTGGGTTTTGGTATTAGTGTAATGTTGGATTCATAGAATATATTTGGTAGTATTCCTTCTTTTTCAATTTTTTGAAAGATTTTGCGTAGGGCAGGCACTAATTCACTGCTGAACATTTGATAGAATCCATTTGTGAAGCCGTCTGGGCCTGGGGTTTTGCTTTTGGGGAGTGCTTTGATTACTGTTTCAATTTTGAGCTTGTAATTGGTCTGTTTAGTTGTTCTATTTCTTCTCTGTCCAGTTTTGGATGATTATATCATTCTAGGAATTTGCCCATCTTTTCTAGGTTGTTGAATTTGTTTGCATAAAAGTGTTCATAGTAATCTCTGATTATTCTTTTGATTTCTACTGAGTCTATTGTGATTTCTCCTCTTTCATTTATAATCCTATTTATATTTTTTCATCTGTTTTTTCTTTGCTAGAGGTATGTCTAGTTTATTTTTTCAAAGAACCAACTTTTGGTTTCATTGATCTTTTGGATTGTTTTTTTAATTTCTAATTAATTTATTTCCCTTTGATTTTTATTATTTCCTTTCTTCTACTGGCTTTAGGGTTTTTTGTTGTTCTTTTCCTAGATCTTTGAGATGTGATATTAGGTTATTTCTTTGAGCTCTTTCTTGTTTGTTGATGTGAACCTGTATTGCTATATATTTTCCTCCTATTACTGCTTTTGCTGCATCCAATACATTCTGGAAAGTGTTGTCCTCCTTGTCATTCAACTCAAAGTATTTTTTAATTACTTCTTTGATCTCCTCATTAGTCCAGTGGTCTTCCAATGATGTGGATTTCAATCTGCATGAAGTGGGAGAGTTCCTTGTTTTCTTTTCATAATTTATTTCTAGCTTGATGCCTTGATGATCAGAGAAGACAGTTGGAATGATTTTGATGTTGATGTATCTGTTGATGTTTGTCTTGTGGCCCAGTATGTGATTGATTCTGGAGAATGATCCATGCACACTTTAGAAAAATGTGTACTCGAATTTTTTTGGGTGCAGTGTCCTATAGATATCTGTTAAGTCCATGAGTTCTATGTCTTTATTTAGGGCTCTAGTGTCTTTGTTTCATTTTTGTCTCATTGATCTGTCCATTGGTGAGAGTGGGGTGTTGGAGTCTCCCACTATATATGTATTTTCCTTAATATCTGTTTTCAGAGCTGATAATAATTGTCTAATATATTGTGGTGTCCCTTCATTTGGTGAGTATAGGTTGATGAGTGTTATTTCTTCCTCATGTATTGTCCCCTTGATCATAATGTAGTGTCCATCTATGTCTCTTTTTTCTTTTTAAATTTGAAGTCTGTTTCATCTGATATAAGTATGGCTGTTCCTGCCTTCTTTTTTGGTCCATTTGCTTGTAGGATTGTTTTCCAACCTTTTACTTTCAGTCTATGTTTATCTTTTGCGGTTAAATATGTTTCCTGGAGACAGCAGAAGGTTGGATTTTGTTTTTTTTTTAATCCAGCCTGCTACTCTGTGTCTTTTTACTGATGAGTTTAATCCATTTACATTTAGAGTTAATACTGATATGTTGGCATCTGTGTTTGCCATTTTGTTTGTCTTTTTTTTGTGATTTTATTCCTTGTTTTGTTCTGTTCTTCTTGTTCATTCCTCTGTTGGTTTTGGCTTTGGGACTTCTTGTAGAATTTTTTGGAGTGGGGTTTAGTTGTAATGAATTTCTAGAGTTTCTGTTTGTCTGAGAAGTTCCATATTTTTTTTTTTCATAGAGGAAGGAGAACTTTGCAAGGTAAAGTATTCTTAGTGGGCATTTGCTGTCTTGAAGTTTGCTGAATATGTTACTCCATTCTCTTCTTGCCTGTAATGTTTCCTCGTAGAACTCAGAAGTTAACCTGATTGGTTTTCCCTTATTATCTATTTCTTCCTCCTTGCCAGTTTCATTATTTTTTCATTGTTGTGGACTCTTGCAAGCTTTGCTATTAAGTGTCTTGCTGTAGTTTTCTTTTCATTGTGGTAATTGGGAGTTCTCACTTCTTGTATGTCTTTATTCATCTCCTTTTTCATGCTTGGGACATTTTCTTCAATTATCTCCTTGAATAATTTCTCAGTTCCTTTGTCTCTCTCCTCACCTTCTGGAATGCCTACATCTCTTACATTTTCTCTCTTCATGAAGTCTGATAATTATCTAAGAGTCTCCTCATATTGCTTCATTTGCACTTCTCTCTCCCTTTCTCTTTTGGCTCTTTTTATTTCTATAATACTGATCCATTCTTCCATTTTATCAATTCTGTTTTCATTGCCTTTCCCAGATTTCTTTATCTCCTCTAGTAATATTTTTATCTCCTGCATTTCTTTTCTTTCCTTTTTTAAGGTCTCAATTTCATTATTCAGTTCAGTGATTATTTGTCTCAAATCATTTTTTTCATTTTTGTTTTCTCTCTGTTTTTTAATCAGGATGATTATTAAATCTCTATCTGATAGGCCAGGAAGTTCTTCCATGTCATTGTTGAGCTCTGGTGACTATATTTCTTTTTGTGCTATGTCCTCCTGCTGGCTTGCTTGGTTATTTATATTTTTCTTCTCCCTGTTGTTTGCTTTCTAATTATTTCTATGCCTTGGGACGTTGTGCCACTGGTGTTGGCAGTCATCTCTTTGGAGTGCTCCTTTTGGGGTGTCAGAAACTGTTTACCAGACTAAGACCAACACTGGTAGGCCAAAACTGCACAGGGTGTTGATGCTATGTTGCTGGGCTCTGTCCCTTATATTTCCCTCCCTCTGTATTTACTCAATTGCAACAGGGAATCAGTTAGTTGGAGATTTAGTTCTGGTCATGACGTGGCGCCAGAGAGGGGTACTTGCTGACCTGTGCTTTTTCCCAGTGGTTCTCTGAGTAGTGGAGGGGGGAGGAGGGGAGCACCTCAACACAGGGGCTCTTATTCAAGCTGAGTGCTTTGTCTGCCCCATGTTCACCTGGTGTTGTGCCCGCAGCTATATGGATCCCGCACCCTGAATTCTGCACTCTAGGTCTCAGTTCCAGGGCTATCAGATTCAAAATGCTGGCTGTCACCCTGTGCAGTACTCACTGCTATTGCGCATCCCATGCCCTGGATCCTGTGCCTTGCTCTCAGTTCCAGGATGGGGTCTTGCTCCATACCTTATTTCCCTTCTCACCCCTGTTTCCCTGAAGTTGTTTTTGGGATCCCTGGTTTCCAACTATAGGGTGTTGGTGATTTTTTTTTTTTTTTGGTCACTAGGTGGTGCCACAGATCTTTCCTAGTGTCCTTTGGGAACTTTTTTCACCCCGTGGGTCAGGGGAACAGAGTGGGAGTGGTGGGGTGAAGCACCTCAACAGCATGGGGGTACTGTGTAAAAATATTTAAAATGGATTGTTGAATGCAAAGGATAAAACAGTTACTTTGTAATGTAAATATTAACATTTTTCTTTATTATTTCATAGGTTTAGTAGGTATTGTATTTGTGAGTTCACTTTCATTATATTAAACACTTTTTGTTTCTCATGTATTTCTATTAATTCTGAAAGAAATGTAAAGATTATTTTTTTTTTAGCTATTGTTTATTGCCATGCTCTCAAAATAAGGAAAAATAGACCTACTGATGTTTGGGAACTTTTTTTTTTTTAAGATTTATTTATTTATACAAGCACTGGGTATAGTCAGAAGTGCGGGAGTGTGAGAGAATTCACCAGAGCCAGAGAGAGGAGCAGAACAGGCAGACTGACGAAATACACTGCCGAGGGGAGCAGCGGGCGGCAGGAGAGGTCTACGCGCCATGTGGGACCCTCCTCCAGTGGTCGGGGAGCAGCCGGGGATCGAACCGGCGCTGCAGAGGCTGTGGGCAGCTTCGCAACCCAGCACTCAACCTCTGCGCCACCAGGGAGGCCCCTGTTTGGGAACTTTTAATAGGTCAATATTAGACTCTTCCATTCTCTCATTTGTGATTAAACCTCTGTCTTAGTGTTTATAACTTCATATCATTTGTTCATTTGGTGGAAACCACTTACATTTGAACACTGTCTTTCAGGTCACAATTCAGTCTTGTTTATTTGATGATTAATCTGTCCATTGATTTTTAAATTCTGATAGCTACAATAATATGTATATTTATACTTTCTATTTTTCAAATATTTCTGATCTTTTGATATCATATGATTTTTTTTAAAGATTTATTTACCCACACATACAAGAATTGGGGTACAGGCCAGAGTTGCAGGGGTCAGGTAGATTGATTGAAATACACTGCTGAGGGGAGCAGCCAATGAGTCAGGAGAGGTCTACTGCATCATGCTGGCCAGGGATCAAACTCCTGCTGCAGTGGCTGTGGCTAGGTTCATAGGTTTTGTCTTAACCCCTTGTACCACCAGGGAGGCCCAGCATATGATTTTTAAAATACATATTTTAATTCTTCTTGGAGTCATTTTTGCATTTTAAAATATGTGTAACAAGACCCTGTAGATACTTTGATAATGACTGCTCCCACATGACTGGCAATTATTCAATTAAACCTTGAGAGGCAAAGAAATAGTATAATGTAATTTTTTTGCAGAATAACCTCAGTGTATTGCTCCTATGGGTAGATAAAATGGAATATACATGGACAATGGGTGCTGAGAGTCAGGGTTTTTCATCAATTCATAGACATCATGTGATATCTCAACTGCAGTGTAACAGGAAAAATGAGAAGAGAACCTTATATTTACTGCTTTCAATCATCCTAACAGAAATGATCAGAAGAAAGGGATTATGTTAAAGTCTTTGAAATTATGGTAATCTCTTTTTTTATTCCATACCTGAATTTTTCAGGAAGAATTTTATCTACTGTATTTTCAAAAGTCAATTTTATGGATCTATGTATATAAATATTTTGTTGTTGGGCCTCCCCAGTGGCGCAGCGGTTGAGCGCTGGGCTGAGAAGCTGTCTGCAGCCTCTGCAGTGCTGGTTTGATCCCTGGCCCCCAATGAGGGTCCCACATGCTGTGACAGACCTCTCTTGCCACGCCCGCTGCTCCCCTCAGCAGTGTATTTTGTCACTCTGCCTGTTCCATTCCCCACTCTGGCTCTGGTGAATCACCCTCCCGTGCTTCTGACTGTACCAAGTGCTTGCATAAATAAATAAATAAATCTGTATAAATAAATAAATATTTTGTTGCAAAAATAGTGCAAATCTATGACTTTTTTTACTGTTTGAATTTTTATTTTTTAATTATTATATTTTAATTTTATAAAAATATCAAAATCAAGAAACAACCATAAAACAGAGACACACTACGGGGGGAGAGAAGGGAGAGGATCAAAACAAGGGGGGGTGGGAATTGTGTGGGGACTATAACCAAGATGAAAATGCATACCTTGTGCAAAAAAAGAAAAATGATGTAAAAAATCTATGGAAAATTTTTAAAATATTTATTTATTTATCATACAAGAGCTGGGGTACAGGCAAGAGGTGTGGGTGTGGGTATGTGTGTGTGAGAGAGAGAGGATTCACCAGAGAGTGTGGGGAACAGAACAAGCAGACTGACTGAAACACCCTGCTGAGGGGAGCACCCGGTACAATAGGAGAAGTTGGCTGAACCATGTGGTAGCTCCCTGGCCAGCTGGGATTAGCTCTTGCTGCAGAGGCTGCAGATTGCTTCATACTGCTGTACTTAATCCCTTGAGCCACCAGGGAGACCCCTATGGCAATTTTGTGACAAGACAATTTTCACTGTCATCACTTCTCTATTTAGCTTTAAATTTTTGGCTGGCTGTTTCATGTTTGGTTAACCAAATCTATCAGCTAAGGATACATTCACCTTGGTCCCAAATGAAGGACACAAGTCAAGGTGAAGATGGAACTGGCCTGACTCTGAAGTTATTATGCATGAGAAAAATGCTCTTTGTTCAAAAGCACCTTTACTGAAACTGCAGCTTCTGGCAAATCACTAACTTTAAAGAAAGACAAACTTTAAGGTTTACAGCAGGGCTAAAACAGTTACATGATTATAAAGCTCTTAGTAGGGTAAATTTTGACAGCCCTCATTGTTCTCCTCAATGCATAGATCATGTCAGATAGATCCATTAACCAGACACTTACCCAGATCCTGGACATTTTTCCCTTAATAATTGCATAAAATTCTCACTGAGAAGATCAAAATTTGGACCACTCTTCTAGATCTCGCTGGAGACTGAGACTGATCTTCGTTCACCAGTCTTGATTCTTTCATAAGAACTCTTAATTAGTAGTAGTCTCCATTTATTTAGGTCAAGAATGTGTTGAACTTGATGCCCAAATGAGAATTAACAGATGTGCCTCAACAAAAGATATCAGCTTTTCTTCTTTGGAAACCCTTTCTTTGAGCTGCCTTCATGGATTGATTTCTCAGGCTGTAGATCATTGGATTGAGTGTTGGGGGCAAAACTGTGTACATAATAGTGAGCAAAATATCCAGTGCACTTGGAGAGTCAGAAGGTGGCTTTAGATACTCAAAGACACAGGTTGAAATAAATAATATAACAACAGCGAGGTGAGGAAGGCAAGTGGAAAAGTCCTTAGCTCTGCCCTCAGCAGATGGCATCCTCAGCACAGTAGAGAATATTTGTGTGTAGGATACTTCAATCAAAGTAATGCAAAAAAAACCCACAATAGAGGAAAAGGCACTGACCGCACCTTCACAAATGTACTCATTAGAACAAGAGAGCTTCAGGAGCTGGGGCATGTCACAGAAGAACTGGTGAATCTGGAAACCACAGAAGTGGATGTAGAAAGTTGCAGCTGTGTGCATGGCTCCAGTTATAACCCCACTGATCCAGACACCCAGGACTCCATGGGCACAGGTGCTGACATCCATGATGATTTTGTAGCGCAGTGGAAGGCAGATGGCAACATAACGATCATAAGACATCACTGTCAGCATGTACAGCTCTGAAGCAGCACAGAGAATGAAAGAAAAAACCTGTGCTATGTATTCCCCAAGGGAAATGTAGCCACTGTGCATGAATGTGTTGTAAATGGACCTTGGCACAGTCACGGAACAGAGATGCATGGACAAGTTCTAGCTCAGGCTTGGCAGAAAATCCCATTAGTCAAAACCCACTCATAGTCAAATTGGTCATAGTCCCTTTTAATTTTCCAGTGATGTTGGCTGCAAGACAAGATGGGGCTATTGGAAATCTGTTACTGAACCTAGTAATCCATCTGGACTCAATGAAGTTAGGGATAAAGTTACTTGAAGAAATCACCACTTCATCATTGATGTGAAGGAAGTTATTTATAGTAATTATCAAGAGGAACAATTTGACCCCATCATGGAAATACTGATAAAGAGGATTATAAATTTCAGTATTGCCCATTTAAATCAAAGAACATGAAAAATGTATATTGGAATAAATTTAATACAATATATTTTAAAATATATAAACTCGCTAATAGTACTAGACCATTGAATGTTGATTTATATAAAAAGTTTTATACAGTTCATATACTCACATTTTATTTTTTAAAGATTTATTTATTTTATTTATACAAGCACTGGGTACAGTCAGAAGCATGGAAGGGTGAGAAAATTCACCAGAGCCAGAGCGGGAAACAGAACAGGCAGACCGACGAAATACACTGCTGAGGGGAGCAGCGGGTGAGGCAGGAGAGGTCTGCATGCCATGGAGGACCCTCGCTGGCAGGTGGGGATTGAACCAGTGCTGCAGAGGCTGAGGGCAGCTTCCCAGCCCAGCACTCAACTGCTGTGCCACCTGGAGTGGCCCTACTCACATTTTAAAATGTGTCTTAGCTACCTATTCTTTTTCATAAATCGTTCTATTTATTCATACACTACTCCAATTACAATGCATTTATTATTGCAATTTTATAATTTTCTTTTCATTTTAAGCAGTAGAATCCATGTTTTTAATTATTTAACTAAGCATATGTAGTCTCAATAAATAAAATTATAAAACATCAAATTGATGATGCTTATCAAATAATTGTAATTTATAACCATTATCCTAACATAATATATCATAAAAATTTGGTCTGAAAAATACTCATTTCTCAAGTTAATTGGAAAGGAATAGACCTGCCTCTGTATTTTTATGAGAATTAATATAACTAACACAAAGCTGAAAATTTCATTTACTTTGCTTTTTAGGTAATAAAATGTAGAACAACTGTGGAACAAATTTTTGTACCCAACACATTAGTTAAGATGCAAAGAAAAAATACTCAGTGCTATTAACTATGAGTAAAGCAACCTCATGATCACATATATCTCAAAAGTTATGAATATAGATCTCAAAATCTTGTGCAGTCTTGTAAATCAAATTTACTTTTATAAAATTCATATAATTGCAGATAATATGATCTTATTTCATGAAAAAAGGAAAAAGCTTAATATATGCATGTGATATGGTCCAATTTGTGCATAATATTTAGAAAAAAGCTTATGTTTAGGAAAACTTTGATGCATTCTGCATCTTAAGCCATGAAACTTTACACACAGATACGATTTTATTCAGTCATTTGGATGACTGGTATTCAGAAAACTCTCTATTTAAAATTAGGGCAGTAGCAAAATATTGACAAACCATAAGATAACTGAATAATATTTTCAAGATAATATTTGAAGTGACCTTAAAATTATCTCTTTGAAGTATTGTTAATTTGAAATGGAATTTGATAATTATTTGCATGACACAGAAGTAAAATATATTAATCAACACTATCTTCACAAGACATGTAGTACACATGAATGGAATACACAGAGAATATAAAGAGTATAAAGAAATAAAACATATAACAACAATAATTATTTCTGCACGGTGACGCAATGACTGTGTTTATTGCTGTTTTATAGATTGTTAGTCTGACCCAAACATATAAGAAAATGAGCCTCCTTTTTTAGTTTTTCAGCCTGAAACCAGTGTGTTCCTGTAATGATTTACTTATAAGCTGATGGTGATGGATGCTTCTGGCTTCTGTAGTGAACATATCACAGGGAAATTGTTTAAGTCTGTGATTGATAGAAAAAACTTGACATAGATAAGACAGTTCCTTAAATACACAAGTAAAACTTATTTGAAAATTGTGTCAGCTATTGTGTGTGTCTGTGTATTCCACAGGAATGTTAACACACTGCTAAGTATTACAAAGTAATTCCATTTTAGACAATATTAAAAGGGAATTTTGAAGGTGACCCCTTGCAATTCTAGAGGTGATCCTGACACATTTACTCATCTGGACATCGTCTCTTGTAAACTTAATTCACCAGGTGAGGTTTCTGAAGCCTCCAAAAATTTCCTTTTCTACATGTCTGGGAGAAGGTTATTTATTTATGGAACCCAACCTAAAGAATTCATTTCCTATGTATTGAAATATTGCTTGATTTATCCAAGAGTATTTGTTTGGGTTTTCTGTTAATACAAATCTACTCTTGTCAATGATTATACAGTGGACACATAGTGGAATAAAATGCAATTTTGTTATCTTTAGAGCTTTATATATATTTTTTGTATCTTGAATATATATGTATGTTATTGTAACATTAGATTATGTACAAACATGTATAAATAATTTATGTACTAACCCAATTGTGTGTTTGCATGTATGTGTGTGTATATGTGTGTATGTAAAAAAATAACTGTCACATTATGGATTATAAAGATTATAAGGGCTTCCCCTGGTGGCACAGGTGGTTGAGTGTAGCACTGTGAAGCTGTCCGCAGCCTCTACAGTGCTGGTTCGATCCCAGGTAGCCGGTGAGGGTCTCACATGGCACAGCAGACCTCTCCTGTTGCGCCTGCTGCTCCCCTTAGCTGTGTATTTCATCAGTCTGCCTATTCTGTTCCCCACTCTGGCTCTGGTGAATTCTCTCACCCTCCCGTACTTCTGACTGTACCCAGTGCTTGTATAAATAAATAAATACATAGATAGACAAATAAATAAATAAATAACAAAAATAGTCCTTTGCAAAAAATAACATTTATGCTAATGGTGTGACTCATTGAGGACATTTAGTGAAATCTGGTTAGCAGAGAAACTAACCATGTGGCTAGAATTGTGAAACATTTGCCTCATCCCAGACCTCTGAAGACCAGAGAGATATTGGAGGGTGAGTTAATTATCCCATAATTTATTCAATCTGGTCTGTGTAATGTGACCCAAAGTAAAACCTTACACAATAAGATTCAGAAAGTTCTAGATTGATGAACTCTAGATGGTTCTGGAAGGTGGTATGTGAAAGGAGTAAAGGAACTTAATTCTAATTGCTTTCCCATACCTTAACCAGCATATCTTCCAATTTTCTGATTTGTATTTTTTTGAAGATTCATTTATTTATACAAGAACTGGGGTACAGGCCAGAGATGCAAGAGTGTTGAGAGAATTCACCAGAGACAGAGCAGGGAGCAGAACAGGCAGACAGACCAAAAACACTGCTGAGGAGAGCAGCAGGTAAGACAGGCGAGGTCTGCTGTGCCATGTGGGTATCTCCTTGACTGGCTGGAAATCAAACCTTCACTGCAGTGTCTATGGACAGCTTCACAGTGTGGCTCTCAACCCGCTGCACCACTGGGGAGGCCCTGATTTTTATTCTTTTTTTTAAAGATTTATTTATTTATTTATACATGCACTGGGTACAGTCAGAAGCACCGGAGGGTGAGAGAATTCACCAGAGCCAGAGTGGGGAACAGAAAAGGCAGACTGACGAAGTGCCCTGCTGAGGGGAGCAGCGGGCATGGCAGGAGACATCTGCACGCCATATGGGACCCTCTCACTGGTGGCCGGGGATCAAACCAGCACTGCAGAGGCTGTGAACAGCTTCACAGCCCAGCGCTCAAATGCTGCACCACCAGGGAAGGCCCCCCCGATTAGTATTCTTTACACTAAAATATCTTAATGAGAACTGCAGCTTCCTGAGTTATGAGCTGTTCTTCAAAGTTATTGAAAAGAAAGAAATTAAACTACCTATTAATAGCTAGCAGTCGGAGAAGCACATTCAATTGGTGCCTGAGTAGAGTTGGCCCCATCAGTGGGATTTTCTGAACATGCAAGGTCTCGTTACTTGAGTCCTCAAGGGTCTAGTTGTTGTTTACTGGAACATTGTTGATCAAAAAATTATTTGGTGACAGGTTTATAATTAAAAACAGAAAAGAATAAAACACGAAGGAAATAGCTTTATAAATAGGCAATAGTCATTAAAAAAACTTAAATGTTGCATTAGAAAATATTCACTGAAATCAATAAAAGAAAACAATAAGGTATGAATGAAGGAAACAAAGATTTGAGACATTAAAAAAGAATGTAAAATACTGTTGATGTTATTAACAGCAATTTGAATGCAGTGACAATTTCTTGGAAGATTGTATAAGAATGAGACTTTACATGGAAACCATCTAAATTCTATTTAGTGCATTGTTAAGACTGAAAAGTTCATTTTATGAAATAATAGTCTGGGATAAGGCATATTTTGTGATAATGAGTTATCTAGTGTGAAATCTCCTAATTTGGTCTTAAAACAATGAGGTTATCTGCACCACAATTAAACTTTTATACTAGGCAAATCAGAGACCACAAACCCAGGTTTTGTAAAAATAGTTGTTAGTTACTTCCTCACTCAAAGTGAAATTATGTTGGCATTTAATGGTATAAGAGTAGGGGGTATTTTGTTGCTTCATTGACAGTAATCTCTTAGTATTTAATGGACATGTCAACTTGACATTGTAATATTATTTAATTATGAATTAGGTTAATGACTTGCTAACACAATTAATAGAATTAAATTAAGTCTTTCTGTTGGATATTTTAGAATCACAAAACATAAATCATTTTTCAATAATGGCTCAATAAACAAAATAAGTCAAAACTCTATGTCTGATCATTAAACCAACTTAATGGAAAAAGTCTCCAAGAATAATCATTATAATTGCATATTTTTGTCCCAGGGTATTTACCAAGAACACTAAATACCCATAGCACCAAGAAACTCTACTTGTGCCAAAGAGATTTAATTGTCTAATCACCAGTGGCCAAAGAAAGATTGTAGTGCACTTGTTTTTTTTTCTCTATAGCTATTTTATTTGAACGTGGCTGTATTGCACAGATCAGGACTGAGCTGCTCATGGAGACATTCTCCTTAAGCTGAGGGAAAATATTCTTAACTATGCCATGGTAAGTTTCCTTGGGTTCTAAAAATAGAAATTACACAGAACAATGGAAAGCCCAAAAGTTATTGCTTTTGAGTGGATGTCTTAACAGCCATTGCTGGTAAAATATGAAATATTATATCTGAGAGATGATTATTTTGATAGAAGTTAGGAATATGTTAGAGAAAATTGTAAACTTCTTCTCCAGAAGCATTTTATTTATTGCAATTCTCACTTCTTAACAATGTCTTATAATAGTGATTTATATATGAGATGTGAGATGTTTTCCACATCTGAAATTAAAGGTAAATTGTTCAAATATGCAGAAAAATTATAAATTGAGAATGGATTAAACATCTAATGAAAGCAAAATCACCACATTTTCCATTTCATACAGTGTAGACCAAAAAAAGGAAGCATACAATTGAAAGAACAAATAGGAAACATACTTCTTTTCCTAACCAGTCATCAGTCTTCTGATTTCTTTTAATTCACAGGGGAACATTCTGACATAGAGAAAATCAGAAGATCCTGGAATGGAAATGCCATTGGTCAATTTTTAAGAAATATAGAGAAAAACATTTAAAAGTAAAATAGCCAGTAACAATCATTAACTATAACAATATGTTAATATATTTAACAGACTTTGGTTATGTTTTTAAAGCAACATATCTATGGAAACATGAAGCATTGTTTACAAACATCCATCTTCACCTAAAACTATGATAGAGATCTTAGATTTTGGTTATTTAAAAATATTTATTTATGCATACAAGAACTGGGGTGTAAGCCAGAGATGTGGGAGTGAAAGGATTCACAGAGACAGAGTGGGTTGAAGAATGGGCAGATAAACTGAAATACAAAGTCTTGAAATAATATATAAAAAATAATAATTTGTTCTTTTCCAGAAAGAATATACATATGTGATCCTACCACTTGCTTGTACTAAGCTTACTTATGTCTTTATATTTTGAGTAAATCATTTTCATTATTATTTTAATAAATAATATTTTATTAAAGTAACATCTGCTTGTAAGACTGTACCTGATATGGGCCTCCCCTAGTGGCTCAGGCCATTGAGCATTGCGCCATGAAGCTGTCCACAGCCTCAGCAGCGCCAGTTCTATCCCAGCCGGTCGGAGAGGGTCCCACATGGTGTGACAGACCTCTCCTGTCGTGCCTGCTGCTCCCCTCAGCAGAGTATTTCATCAGGCTGACTATTCTGTTCTCCGCTCTGTCTCTGGTGAATCCTCTCACCTTCCTGTGCATCTGGCCTGTACCCGGGTTCTTGCATAAAAAAATAAAAAATAAACCTTAAAAAAAAAGACTGTACCTAATATAAGGGTCTATAATGACACCTCCTCAGATGTATATTACCAGATAACTTTCATCGTAGTATATTCTACTGATTATGTTATTTTTGATTATTTACTAATTTGTTATGTACAGGATTTTATTTCATAATTGTTTTAATTAAAGTTTAGAATAAATGATATATTTACGTATATGAATCATATCATTCTTTTAAAATATACATGTTGAAGCTCTGTTCAAATCTTTCCTTTCTGGAAAACACTATTTTTCTGATCATTTTTTCTGATATTTTATGTTAATAAGTGATTTTTATGTCATAACTAGGTAATGAATAGGTACTACCAGTTTGGTATGTCATAATTGTAACTATTGAGAAAATAATGTTTAATTAGAAGACAAAACATAAGATTTTTCCTCATATATAAAGTGAAGATATTACATTGCAATAATAAAACCATGGTATTCAGTGTGGAACATGAATAGATAGAATGATTAATGAAAAAATAGGCAGCTAAGAAACATAGGTTGAATATATGAACTAGATAAATCTTCAGTATGAATCAAAAGTAAATGGTCCATTTTGAAATTAATACAATTATATTTTAAAATATACTTTTTGAAATTTAATATATACATTATTTTTTCTTTCATTTGATGGAAGGAAATAATGAAATTTATAATCTTTCTGACCTAGGTTTCCATGAATGACTCAAAGTCATTGAAAACTGCACAAAATTACTAGTCCATAGAACTATTTATACATTTATAATAATGAAGTAATTGCCAGTGATTTCATGCCTCACTTCATAGAGTTCAAAAGGGTTAGAGATCAAATAACAATAATTGACAATGGCTGCCATATTTTCTTGCAGTCAACATTACTCAGAGATTAAGAAGGACTATGGCTAATTTCACAATGAGTGGGTTTCTTCTGATGGGATTTTCTGCCAAACCTGAGGTAGAAATCTTACTTGCTTCTCTGTTCTTAGTCATATACTTTGTGACTTTAACTGGCAACATCCTCATTATCACCACAACTTCCATGGACAATAGTCTCCAGTCACCTATGTTTTTCTTCCTGAAACACCTCTCCTTACTGGATCTGTGCTACATTTCTGTGACTGTGCCAAGGCACATTTATAACTCTTTCATGCAGAATGGCTACATTTCCCTCTGGGAATGCATAGTGCAGTGTTTTGTTTTCATTCTCTGTGGTTTTGCTGAGCTGTCCATGCTCACAGTAATGTCTTATGATCGCTACATTGCCATTTGCTTTCCACTGCGCTACGAGATCATCATGGATGTCAGCAAATGTGTTCACAGTGTCTTTGGCGTCTGGATCAGTGGGGTCATTTCTGGAGTCATGCACACAACTGCCACTTTCTCGATACACTTCTGTGGTTCCCATATCATTCACCAGTACTTCTGCGACATCCCCCAACTCCTGAAACTCTCCTGTTCTAATGAGTACATCAGAGAGGTGGGGGTCACTGTCTTCTTGTCTCTAGTGGCCTTTTTTTGCATTGCCTTTATTGGAGTGTCCTACACAAAGATATTCTCCACTGTACTGAGGATGCCATCTGCTGAGGGCAGAGCTAAGGCCTTTTCCACTTGCCTTCCCCACCTTGCTGTGGTCATATTGTTTAGTACAACCAGTGTATTTGAGTTTCTCAAGCCACCTTCTGACTCTCCAAGTGCACTGGACATTTTGCTGACTATTATGTACACAATTGTGCCCCCAACATTCAACCCAATGATCTACAGCCTGAGAAATCAAGCCATGAAGGCAGCTTTAAGAAAGGTTTTCCAAAGAAGACAAGCCTGACTCTTTTGTTGAGGCACATCTATTAATTCTTGGTTGTGAGACAAGCCCAAAATATATTAGGAAACTTGTTGACTTAAAAAAGAGAGATAAAAAAATTAGCCATCTTGTGAAAGAAACAAGACTGAAAAGACAACACAATCCTGAGAATAACATTTAAATAGCTCTGGATAAACTCTCTGAACTTTGAGTTTCCAGGACTCCTCTTAAAAATGTATCTTGTACTGTTGTTTAGTGTATACAGATGTATCATCTTAATCATCATCCATTGATGGGAACCTAAGTTGTTTCACTTCCTAATTGTTGTAAATTGTGCTGCAATGAAATGAAAATGCATGTATCTTTTCAACACAGTGGTTTCACCTTCTTTGAGTAAAAGCCAAGTAGAAGTACCTAATTACACAATGATCTATTTTTAATTTTTTTAAGCAAACAGTTTTTTTTTGTTTTCTGTGGTAGTTACACCAGTTCCCACAGGAAGAAGATTCCCTTTTTTCCACCTCTTCTCCAGCACCTGCTGTTTCTTTTCTTCTGGATAACAGCTCTTCTCACAGGTGTGAGAGCTGAATATCTTCTCATGAGTCTATTGACTCTGTTCTGTGGCAAAGAGCTTATTCAGATCCTTTGGCCATTTTTAATATTTTTTAAGGAATTGTATGAACTGATTATTTGTTTTAGATATTAATCCCTTGTGTGATATAAGATTTGGAAATGGCTTCTCCTATTCAGTAGATGCCTTTTTACTCCAAAGATTTTCATTTCACTGTGCAGAAACTGTTTAGTTTGATATAGTCCCATTTTTTTGATTTTTGCTTTTTCAACAAATTTATTAACCTTGTGGAAATAGATATATTTCTAGAATCCTGTAAAATATCATGATTTATTATGAGTAAATTGAAAATCTGAACAGAATAATCAGTAAAGAAGTTGAACAAAAAGAAAATTCTTAAAAAATGAACATCTCAATAAGAGATGAGTCAAACATCTCAGTAAGAGTCAAATATGGCAAAATTTAATACTTTTGATAAAAATCTCAACAAATTAGGTGTAGAGAGAACACACTTCATCATAGTGAAAGTAGTATATGTATTTTTGCTTTATTCAGGACAACAAACAATAATGATTTATTCTCCTTTTCAATTTAAATGAGAACACATTCATATTTTGGAAATCATATCCCCTTTGTACATGAAGAAGAGGTAACTTAGATTTAATATGTTATTCTCATATTATTAGCTTTGATATTACTAGAAACTCAAAGAATTTTAGTAATTGCAAGTTTTTGTCCCAGGGTATTACCCAGAACACCAAATACCCACACAAGACATTTTGCTCATGCCTAAGAGATTGCAGAGTCTAACCTCCAGAGGCCAAAGGAGGATTGAAATGGACTTACTTTTTATTCAAAGTTCACACTTTTTTATGAATGTTGTTGAATTCAGAAGTCAACTTTGAGTTAAATGTTAGCTGCTCACTGACAACATCTTCTGTAGCAGATAGAAGTTCTTGAATGGGTTCTGGTGAGTTTCCTTAGGTTCTAAAAAGGTGATTACACAGAAAAATGAAAGCCCTAAGTTACTGGTTTTGAGTAGGTGAGAAAACAAGTCACTGTTCTTTATCTTGTAAACAATGAGATACTGTATATGAGCTATGATTAGTTCAGTGGATTTTAGGGATCAGTTAGGGAAAATTGTAAATTCCCTTCCATCCCAGAAACATTTTGTGGAGTATAATTCCAAACTCCTTAGTAATGCTTTTTTTTTTTTTTAGATAACATCATGGAAATAATGCAGCATGAGCATGTGATAGTATGATACTGTCAGTATTCCTTGTACTCATATTATTCTATGATTCATAAGAGATAGGCAATGCTTTCTAAATCAGAGGTCACAGATAAATTGCTGAAATGTGGTAGAAAAATTTAAAAATGAAGAATGAATCAGATATTTTAATCATGTGAAATAATCACATTTTCCTATCCATAAAATTAAAAATTAAAACAAAACATAGACTAGAAGAGCATAAGTAGAGACCATCCTTCTGTTATAACCAGTAGTCAGGTCTTCTGATTGATTCTGAGCTAGAGGAAATTCAAGAAATTCTAGAATGGACAAGTGGATGGTCAATATTTTCATATTATAGAGAAAAGGAGTTATAATGAAAGAACATGCAAATATCATTAAATAGATCACAATACAGTTATCAATGACTTTTGTTATGTTTTAGAAGTATTATATCCACCTAAACACAAAACATTACTTTTCAGAAATATTCATGAGATCCCAAACTGTAATAGAGATCTTAGATTTTGAATATATCATCATATAGTATAGAAAATAATTTGTGGACACTGAAATAGTGGCAAGTTTACTTTTACTTTTGGGTAAATCAAAATAGTTTTGGGTAAGTGAAGCAATTCTTCCATGCTTGTGAAATGGAGACTTTTTCTGTTTTTCTTAACAAAAAATAAACAACATTAGAAATGGAAACTTCTGGAGGTTCAATATACCTTGTCTGCCTTGATGAGTAGGTGTGCCATTACAATCTCTAGAAACATCTGGTGTCATCTTCAAAGTCTCTCTTCATTGCGGCCTAGATATAAAATTGCCAGGGTTAATTTAAAGGCATTTTAAGACTCCAGTGGACCACACCCATACATTCACATGCACACATACACACACACACACAATAAGACTGATCCAATTTTTAAATAAGTTTACTTGTGGGTGCAAGGGACAGTCTCATCTGTGCCAACTCCTCATCCAGCTCAGACTTAAATAATTTCCCAATTAATTTGCATATATCACCACAGAAGCTAGAAGCATCCATCTCCCTCAGCTTCTCAGTGAATCATTGGAGGTACACCATGGATTTCAGGATGAATTACTAATTTCTAACTGCAGTTATCAAATTAATTCATTAAACTCTTATATATATCATGCTATATGGTTTAATTGCAAATAATTTAGGATCTCTGCTAAATAATTTTCTGTTTGTGGAAAATATGTACTAAAATTTGAACATATTGCCTTCATGTTTTAAGTTTATTCTATGTCTACTTTATCATATAAGCAACATATTTATTATTTATTTATTTAATTTTACTCTAGTAATGTGGTTTGTAACATTTACACAATTTAGGAGTCTAGGCCACACTTCTTCAGATACATGTTATTACCAGATACCATTCTTCATAACAGAACTGAGATTTTTTTTTTTATTATTGACTAATGTGTTGAACACAAAATTGTATCAATTCATTGGTCTACATTTTATTTAACTAAGAATTAAAGTAATATTTTCTTGTTGCATCAGTTATATTATTTACTTAAGCAATTATCCTAGTGAAAGTCTGTAGTTTCCAGGCTTCCCTGGTGGTGAAAGGGGTTAAGATGCAACCTATGAAGCTGTCCACAGCCAGTGCAGCAGGATTTCAATCCCTGGCCCTGGAGCTACCCACATGGTACAGAAGACTTCTCCTGACCCGTCCACTGCTCCCTCAGCAGTGCATTTCAGTCAACCCATCTGTTCTGTTCCCCACTCTGACTCTGGTGAATCCTCTAACCCCCCACACCTCTGGTCTCTACTCCAGTTCTTGAATGCATAAATAAATAAATCTTTAAAAAAAAGGCTGTAGTTTCCCATTTCTTTTGGGAGATTAACAATTTTTTCATTAGTTTTATGTTATTTTATTTAATGACAGTGTTTATTTATATACATAATTATTACATAGGTACTATTCAATTGTATTTCATATTTTTTTATTTATGGGTGAAATAACCTTGACAGTAAAGAATGGTACTTTTGGGCCTTCCAGTGGTACAGCAGGTTGAGCGCAGTGCCGTGAAGCTGTCTGCAGCCTCTGCAGTGCCCAGTCAATTCCTGGTCGGCTAGAGAGATACCACATGGTTTGGCAGACCTCTCCTGTCTGGCCCGCTGCTCCCCTCAGCAGTGTATTTTGGTCTGTCTGCCATTCTGCTCCTCGCTCTGTCTCTGGTGAACCCTCTCACCCTTCCATGCCCCTGACCTGTACCCAGTTCTTGTATAAAAATAAATAAGTCTTTAAAAAAATACAGTTAATCCAAAGTTCTTTTAAAAAAAAAGAATGGTACTTTTGCTCTCATATATAAAAACCACTATTAATAATTCCTAATATTATTATAAAATTCCACTAATGAAACTCTGTGGTTGGAGTGCTTGATGAATAGATAGAAATGATGAATGAAAATTAATTGGTGGCTAAGAAACATTTGTAAATTTGTGTTTGAACTGTATAGAGCTTTATATAAATGGGAGCCATTACTCCATATTCTATTAACACTATTATATATTTAAACAATACAATTTATTTGTTCTATTATATACTTACATTTTTCCTAACCTTTGATTGAAAAGGCCATCTCTCCTGCCTGGATCTGAGCTACATTTCTGTGACTCTGCCAAGGTCCATTTACAACTCTTTCATGCAAAGTGGCTATATTTCCCTCAGGGAATGCATAGTGCAGTGTTTTGCTTTCATTGTCTGTGGTTCTGCTGAAATGTCCACGCTGATGGTGACATGTCCTATGATCGCTAAGTGGCCATCTGCCTTCCACTGCGCATTGAAAGCATCATGGATGTCAGCAAATGTGTCCACAGTTTCTTAGGCATCTGGATAAGTGGGGTCATTTCTGGAGCCACGTAAACAGCTGCCACTTTATCCACTTCTGTGGTTCCCATTTCATTCAACATTTTTTCTGTGATACCCTCCAACTCCTGAAATCCTCTTGTTTAAATGACTATATCAGTGAGGTCTTAGTGGATCCATGGCACCTGTGTCCTTTATTTGTGTTACCTTTACTGGACTGTCTAACACACAGATATTCTCTACTGTTCTGAGGATGCCATCTGCTGAAGGCAGAGCTAAGACCTTTTCCAATTGCTTTCCCAATACACTGCCATCATTGTATTTATTTCAACTATTGACTTTGAGTTTCTCAAAGTGACTCTCCAAGCGCACTGGACATTTTGCTGACTATTATGTACACAGTTGCTCTCCCAGCTCCTAACCCAGTGATCTCTCTCCTGAGAAATAAAGCCATAAAGTATGCATTCAAAAGGCATTGTATAATTTGTTTTTGTGTGTGTGTGTGAGGGAAGTTAAAAATACAAAGGGAAATCTGTTGATTGATAAATTTGGATAAGCTAAAATAAGTGATTTTAAAGATTTATTTATTTATTTATTTATACAAGCACGGGGTACAGTCAGAAGCGCAGGAGGGTGAGAGAATTCACCAGAGCCAGAGCGGGGAGCAGAGCAGGCAGAAGGACCGAAGGACACTGCTGAGGGGAGCAGCGGGCGGCAGGAGAGGTCTGCGCGCCATGTGGGACCCTCCTCCGGTGGCCGGGGAGCAGCTGGGGATCGAACCAGCGCTGCAGAGGCCGCGGGCAGCTTCGCAACCCAGCGCTCAACCGCTGCGCCACTGGGGAGGCCCTAAAATAAGTGATTTTAATATAGAAAACTGAATGAATACTCAGTTCCAGAACAATCAGCAGATACTTTCGGAAATCTTATCTGAATTTGCAGATTTTTTATCAAGATTTTATACAGGAAATATATCAAGGAACTGGGCAAGTGTTTGATGTATTATGTAGCTGATGTTTTCTATGCATTGAGAGGGAGTTCTGAACTTTCAGGGAGTTCTAAACATTCAGATTCTGGTTACTTAAGCCCTCAAGGGTCTAATTGTTGTTTACTGGACCAGTGTTGACCAGAAAGGACACCACTTATTTAGTGACAGGTTTATGAGTAAAAACAGACTAAAATAAACCACAAAGGAAATAACTTTATGAAAAGGCAATAGTCATTAAAAAATGTCACATTATAAATAATCACTAAAATTCAATAAAATAAAGCAGTAAGGGATGAATGAAGGGGAATAAAGATTTGAGACATATTAAAAATAAATGTAAAATACAGAAATACATGATCATGCTATTAACAGCAATTTGAATCAGTGACAATTCCTTGGAAGATTGTGTGAGAATGAGATTTTACATGGAAACCATCCAAATTCTATTTTTTTTTTTTGCATTTTTAATATTGGGAAAGTTTACATTTGTGAAATGATAGTCTTGCATAAAGCATATTTTGTGATAATGGGATACATAATGTGAAATCTTCTGAAATAAAACAGTGATGTTATTTGCACCAAAATTCAACTTTTATACTAGACAAATCATAGACCAGGAATCCAGGGTTCTTAAAAAAAGCTATTTGTTTCTTCCTCAATCCAAGTAAAATTACATTGGCATTTAGTGGTATAAAATTAGGGGGTGTTTTGTTGCTTCAATGATAGTAATCTACTAGTATTTACCCCCTTTCAGATGATTGACATGTCAACTAGGTATTATAATGCTATTTAATTATGAATTAAGTTAATGACTTGCTAACATATTTGAGAGAATTAAGTGAAGCCTTTCTGTTGCATATTTCAGAATCTAACACACAAATTAAAGTAATTTTCAATAATGGCCCAATAAACAAAATAAATCAAAATTCCAGGTAACTCTGTCTGATCATTAAATAAATTTAATAATAAAAGTCTCCAAGAATAATCATTATAACTGCAAGTTTTTGTCCCAGGGTATTTACCAAGAACACAAAATATCCACAGCACCCAAAATCTCTGCTTGCGCCAAAGAGATTTAATTGTCTAATCACCAGTGGCCAAAGAAGGATTGTTATGAGCTTATTTATCTTTTTCAGCACAGCTAGTTTGTTTGAATGTGGCTGGATTGCATAGATCAGGACTGAGCTGAGTGTGAGCTGCTGATAGAGACAGATTCTCCTTCAGCTGAGGGAAAATATTCTTAACTATGCTGTGGTAGGTTTCCCTGGGTTCTAAAAATACAAATTACACAGAACAATGGAAAGCCCAAAAGTTACTGCTTTTGAGTGGATGTCTTAACCAGCCATTGCTAGTAAAATATGAAATATTATATCTGAGAGATGATTATTTTGATAGAAGTTAGGAATATGTCAGAGAGCATTGTAAACTTCTCCAGAAGCATTTTATTTACTGCAATTCTCACTTCCCTAACAATGTCTTAAAATAGTGATTTATATATGAGATGTGATATGCTTTCCACATCTGAAAGTAAAGGTAAATTGTTCAAATATGCAGAAAAAATATAAATTGAGAATGGATCAAACATCTAATGAAAAGCAAAATCACCATATTTTCCATCTTCACACAGTATAGACCAACAAGAAAGCATAAAATTGACACATCAAAGAGGAGACATGCTTCTTTCCATAACCAGTCATCAGTCTTCCGATTTCTTTTAAGTTGCAGGAGAAAATTCTGACAGAGAAAATTCAAGAAGTTCCTGGAATGGAGATGAAAATGGTCACTTTTTTTAGAAATATAGAGAAAAACATTTACAAGAAAAATAGCTGGTAACAATCATTAACTATATGTTAACACATTTAACAGATTTTGGTTGTATTTTTAAAACAATATATCCATGTAAAGATGAAGAATTCTCTACAAATGTCCATCTTCACCTAAAACTATGATAAAAATTGTAGATTTTGAATGTTCCCTCAGTTATATGACTGAAAAAATTGCAGAAAATAATTGGTAGAATTACAGATGTAAAACTAATGTAAACTGGATCCACACAGAAAGTAGGAATTTCATGGACTAGGAAAATCGACCATCTTTATCTCCTTTATTAATATGAGATTCATAAAAAAGACAAAGTCTTGAAATAATACCTATGAACCAATAATAATTTGTTCTTTTCCAAAAAGAATGCACAAATTTGATCCTACCACTTGCCTATATTAAGCATACTTATTTATTTATTTTTTGAGTAAATCATATTCATTATTTTAATTGTATTTATTTTATTGAATTAGCATCTGATTATAAGACTGTACATGATATATGGGTCTATAGTGACACCACCTCAGTTGTATATTACCACCAGATATCTTTCATCATAATATATTGTACCAATTATATAATTTTTATGGTTTACTAATTTGTTAGGTACAAAATTTTATTTCATAGTTGTTTTAATTAAAAATTAGAATTTGATATTTTTTGTATATATGAATCATGCCATTTTCTTTTAAAATATATAGGTTGAAGATCTGTTCAAATCTTTCCTTTTAGGAAAACAGTATTTTTCTGATCATTTTTTATGACATTTTATGTTAATAAGTGATTTATATGTCATAACTAGGTAATGAATAGGTACTACCAGTTTGATATGTCATAATTGTAACTATTGAGAAAATAATGTTTAATTGGAAGACAAAACATGAGTTTTTTTTTCTCATGTATAAAGTTATTACATTGAAATAATAAAACCATGTTATTCAGTGTGGAGCATGAATAGATAGAATGATTAATGAAAAAATAGGCAGCTAAGAAACATAGATGTGAATATATGAACTGTATAAAACTTCAGTATGAATCAAAAGTAAATGGTCCATTGTGCAACTAATACAATGATATTTTAAAACATAGTTTATGAAATTTAATATATACATTATTTTTTTCTTTCATTTGATTAAAATGGGAAATAATGAAGTTTATAATCTTTATGGCCTGGGTTTCCATGAGTGACTCAAAGTCATTGAAAATTGCACAAGCTCATTAGTGTATAAAACTATTTATACATTTACAATGATGATATAATTTTCAGTGATTTCATGCCTAAATTCATTGAGTTCAAATTCGGTTAGTGATCAAGTAACAGTAATTCACAATGGCTGCCAGGACCAGGAAAATGAATAACTACAAGTAAGTGAAAATCAAAATCAACAAAAAACTATGAACCAGAGACACTTTTTGGGGGGTGGAGGGCGGGAGGGGAGGGATTGGGGTCAGAATGGGGGGTTGCAATTGTATGGGGAATATAAAAATAAAATTTATTATTAAAAAAAAAAGAAAAGACAGAAAAAAAATAAATAAAGCATATAAAGAAAAAAAAGAAATTAAGAAGGACTATGGCTAATTTCACAATGAGTATGTTTCTTCTGATGGGATTTTCTGCCAAACCTAAGCTAGAGCTGGTCCATGCTACCCTGTTCTTAATCTTAATACCACATGGTGGTATTAACTGGCAATTTCCTCATTATCATGGCAATGTATTTCTTCCTAAACATCTCTCCTTCCTAGAATTGTGCTATATATCCATGAATGTACCAAGGTACATTTACAATTATTTCATGCAGAATGACTATATTTCTCTCAGGGAATGCATAGTGCAGTGCTTTATTTTCACTTTGTGTGGTTTTGCTCAGATGTCCATGCTCACAGTGATGTCATAGGATCCCTATGTCGCCATTTGCTTTCCACTGCCCTACGAGATCATCATGGATGTCAGCAAATGTGTTTACAGTATCTTTGGTGACTGGATCAGTGGGGTCATTTCTGGAGTCAGGCACACAACTGCCACTTTATCTATGCACTTGTGTGGTTCTCTTTTTTAATATTATTATAGCCATGTATTATTTATTTCTTTTTAATTAATATTTTATTTAATATAATTCTTACATCATTTTTCATTTTTGCACAATGTATGCATTTTCATTTTGGTTATATACCCATACAATTGCACCCCCCCTTATTTTGACCCTAGTCCTTCTTCATCCCTTCCCTCTCTCCCCCACCCACACCTATGGTGTGTCTCTGGTTTATAGTTGCTTGTTGATTTTGATTTTACTTTGCATTAATTAGTCTTTTTCCTGCTCCCTTATTAGGTTTTCTAAATCCCTGCTATGAGTGAGATCATGCAGTATTTTTTCCTTTTCTTTCTGACTTATTTCGCTGAGCATGATCCCTTCTAGCTCTGTCCATGTTGCCGCAAACTGCATGTGTTCACCTTTTTTGATTGCTGAGTAATATTCCATTGGTTATATGTACCACATCTTCTTGATCCAGTCATCTATTTTTGGGCATTTGGGTTGTTTCCATAGCTTACCTTTTGTAAGTAGTGCTGCTATATAAACATAGGGATGCAGGTGCCCTTTGGAATTAATGTTTCTGTGTCCTTTGGGTAAATACCTAGGAGTGGAATTGCTGGATCATATGGAAGATCTATCTTTAGGTTGAGGAATATCCACACAGCTCTCCATAGTGGTTGGACCAGTTTGCATTCCCACCAGCAGTGCAGGAGAGTTCCTTTTTGTCTACAATCTCGCCAACATTTGTTGTTGCTAGTTTTTTTTAATATGTGCCATTCTCACTGGTGTAAGATGGTATCTCATGGTAGTTTTGATTTGCATTTCCCTGATTACAAGTGATGTTGAACATTTTTTCATATGCCTGTTGGCCATTTGCATTTCCTCTTCAGAGAAGTTTCTTTTTAGTTCTTCTGCCCATTTTTTGACTGGATTATTTTCTTTGTTTTTGTTGAGTCTCATCAGCTCTTTGTAGATTTTTGTGATCAGTCCTTCATCATAAGTGTTGTGTGCAAAGATGTTCTCCCAGTTGGTGGGGTTTCTCTTTGTTTTTGTTATTGTCTCTTTTGTTGTGCAGAAGCTCTTTAATTTGATGTAGTCCCAACTGTTGATCTTTGCCTTCACTATCACTGCTTTGGGTGATGTGTCTGTAAAGATGTCTCTGAGGTGCATGTCGTGTATTGTTTTGTCTATGTTTTCTTCTATATATTTTATGGTTTCAGGTCTTATGTTCAGTTCTTTAATCCATTTTAAGTTGATTTTTGTGCATGGTGTGAGGTAGTAGTAAAATTTCATTCTTTTGCATGTAGTGACCCAGTTTTTCCAGCACCATTTATTGAACAAACTCTCTTTGCTCCAGTGCATATTCTTTGCTCCTTCGTCAAAGATTAGTTGGCCATAAATCCATGGGTTTATTTCTGGATTTTCTATTCGGTTCCATTGGTCCGTGTGTCTGTTCTTGTTCCAACACCATGCAGTTTTGATGATTATGGCTTTGTAGTATAGTTTGAAGTCTGGGAGTGTGATGCCTCCATTCCCTTCTTTTTTTTCAGGAGAGCTTTGGCTATTCAGAGTTTTTGGTGCTTCCATATGAATTTCATCAATAATTGTTCTATTTCTTTGAAGAATGTCATTGAAATTTTTATTGGAATAGCATTGAATCTGTAGATTGCTTTTGGTAGGATGGCCATTTTAATAATGTTAATTCTTCCAATCCATGAGCAAGGGATGTCATTCTGTTTCTTTGTGTCTTCTTTTATTTCTTTTAACAGTGTTTTATAGTTTTCTTTGTATAGGTCCTTTACCTCTTTTGTTAGGTTTATTCCCAAGTATTTAATTTTTTTCTTTCAATAATAAAAGGGATGGTTTTGTGATTTCCTCTTCTTCAGATTTAGTGTTTGTGTATAGGAAGGCTACTGATTTTTGCTTGTTGATTTTGTATCCTACCACTTTACTATACTGATTGATTATTTGAATTAGTTTCTCTGTGGAGTTTTTGAGGTTCTCTATGTATATTATCATATCATCTGCAAATAGTGATAGTTTGACTCCTTCTTTTCCTATTTGGATTCCTTGTATGTCTTTCTCTTGTCATATTGCTCTGGCTAGGAATTCCAGTATTATATTGAAAAGCAGCGGAGAGAGTGAAAATTCTTGTCTTGTTCCAGATTTTAATGGAAATGCTTTCAGCTTTTCACCATTAAAATAATACTGGCTATGAGCTTGTCATATATGGCCTTTATGATGTTGAGGTATGTTCCTTGTATCCTGAGAATTTCAAGGGCCTTTATCATAAATGGGTGTTGTACTTTCTTGAAAGCTTTCTCAGCATCTATTGATATTATCATATGATTTTTATATTTCTTTTTGGTGATGTGTGGATAACATTGATTGATTTTTGGATGTTGAACCATCCTTGTGCCCCTGGAATAAATCCTACTTGGTCGTGGTGAATTATCTTATGTATACATTGTTGGATTATGATAGCTAAAATTTTACCAAGGATTTTTGCATCCGTGTTCATTAGAGAGATTGGCCTGTAGTTTTCTTTTTTTGCATTGTCCTTGTTCGGTTTTGGTATTAGTGTAATGTTGGCTTCACAGAACGTGTTTGGTATTATCCCTTCCTTCTCAATTTTTTGAAAGAGTTTGTGAAGGATAGGCACTAATTTGTTTCTGAATGTTTGGTAGAATTCATTTGTAAATCTATCAGTTCCTGAGTTTGTTTTTGGGGAGGTTTTTGATTACCATTTCAATTTCACTGCTTGTAATTGGTCTGTTTATGTGTTCCATTTCTTCTTTGTCTAGCTTTGGGTGACTGTAAAGTTGTAGGAATTTGTCTGTCTCTTCTAGATTGTTGAACTTGTTTTCATATAACTGTTCATAGTAGTTTCTGATTATTCTTTTGATTTCTGCTGTGTCTGTTGTGATTTCTCCTCTTTCATTTGTGATCCTATTTATTTGTGCTTTCTCCCATTTTTCTTTTGTGAACCTAGCTAGTAGTGTGTCTATTTAATTTATTTTTTCAAAGAACTAGCTTTTGGTTTCATTGATGTTGGATTTTTTTTTTTTAGTTTTGATTTAATTTATTTCTGCTTTGATTTTTATTATTTCTTTTGTTATGCTTGTTTTGGGTTTTTTTGTTGTTCTTTTTCTAGTTTTTTGAGCTGTGAGATTAGGTTGTTTCTTTGAGATCTTTCTTGTTTCTTGATGTGAGCCTCTATTGCTATATATTTCCCTCTTATTACTGCTTTTGCTGTGTCCCATACAGTTAGGAAATTGGTGTCTTCCTTGTTATTCAACTCAAAGTATTTTTTAATTTCTTCTTTGATCTCCTCATTAGTCCAGTGGTCTTCCAGTAGAGTGGGTTTCAATCTTCATGAGGTATGAGAGTTCATTGCCTTGTTTTTATGGTTTATTTCTAGTTTGATGCCTTCATGGTCAGAGAAGATGTTTGGTATGATTTCAATCTTGGTGTATCTGTTGACTATGTCCCTTCACTCTCTCCTAGCCCATAGTGTTTCTTCGGAGAAGTCTGATGTCAGTCTGATTGGTTTTCCTTTGAATGTTATCTGTTTCTTCCTTCTTGTCAGCTTCATTATTTTTTCCTTGTCCTGGATTCTTGGGAGCTTTACTATTGTGTGTCTTTCTGTATTTTTTTCCTTTTGTCATGGAAATTTGGTGTTCTTCTTGCTTCTTGTATGTCTGTTTTTAGCTCCTTCATGTTTGTGGAGTTCTCTTCAATTATTTCCTTGAATATTTTCTCTGTTACTACATCTCTCTCCTATCATTCTGGTATTCCTATAACTCTTATATTTCCTTTCCTCATGGAGTCAGATAGTTCCCGAAGTCAATCTTTAGTCTTTTTCCTTCATGTTTCTCTTTCCTTCTCTGTTTTTTTTTTTTTTATTTCTGTGTCTTCAAGGGTACTTATTCGTTCTTCTATTTCATCTATACTGCTTTCACTGTTTTTCCCAGAGTTCTTTAGCTCCTGCATTAATTCTTTGATCTCCTGCATTTCTTTTACTTCCCTCTTTAGGGTCTCAATTTTATTCTTCTGATCATTGATTATTTTTCCCATATCGTTTTTTACTTCCTTCAGTTTTTTAATCATGACAATTTTATATTCTCTTTCTGGAAGGCTCAGAAGTTCTTCCAAGTCACTGTCCTTGCAATCTGGTGGGTGGTTTTCTTTTGGTGGTGTGTCTTTTTCCTGAGGAGTTGCTAGGTTGCATGTAGTTTTTCTTCTCCCTGCTGCTTGTCTTCTAATTTGCCCTGTGCGTTGGGACACTATGTCACTGGTACTGGCCAGCATCCTTTTGGTTTGCTCTTTCTGGGATTTCAGAAACTGGTGGTCCAAATGGTCAACTACTTTTATGCCAGAAGTCCAATAATGCAGTGGTACGTTGAGTATGTTAATGGTTTCTTTCACAGAATATCTCCTACTTCTGTGTTTGCTTAATTGCAAAGGTGTGTCTTGAAGTCCCACAACCTTCCTTGGAAATGGGGCATCTGTATTACACTCTGGACTCCAAATTGCTGTATCCCCTTCTGGGCTCCATTCCCTGCCATGGGGGACCAGGCTTATGGGGGCTTTCAGCTCACCTCTGGCTCCATGAGGAGCCTTCTGCCAGTTTCAAGCAGTCTTTATTGAAGGATGGTCCCTGTTCTAAAATGGTGAGTCAGTGATGCACTTTCCTGCGCACGTGGTCTGGTCCAGCCTTGGCCACCCGCTCTCCCTCTGGGCCCGGACAGCTGGCCATAGGACCCCGGCATGGGGGTGCTTCCCAGCTCATCTCTGGCTCTGTGGGGAGCCTTCCATCAGTTTCAAGCAGACTCCATTGAAGGAAGGTCCCTGTTCTAAAATGCTGAGTCGGAAACGCACTTTCCTGCACGCATTGTCTGCCCCGGCCTTTGCTGCCCTCTCCACCTCTGAGCTTGGACTGCTGGCCAGAAGGTGCCTGGAGTGGGGAGCTAACCTCTAGTGCTGCATGGAGCCTTCTGCCAGTTTCAAGCAGTCTTTATTGAAGGAAGGTCCCTGGTCTAAAATGGCAAGTCGGAGACACACTTTCTGGCACACGTGGTCTGCTTCTGTGGTTCTCTTACCATTCACCATTTCTTCTGTAACATCCATAAACTCCTGAAACTCTCTTGTCTAATGAGTGCATCAGAGTGGTAGGGGTCACTGCCTTCTTGTCTCTGGTGGCTTTTCCTTGTTTGGCTTTATTGGAGTGTCCTACACAAAGATATTCTCCACTGTGCTGAGGATGCAATCTGCTGAGGGCAGAGGTAAGATCTTTTCCACTTGACTCCCCACCTCACTGTTGTCATATTGTTTATTTCAACCAGTGTCTTTGAGTTTCGAAACACACCTTCTCACTCTCCCAGTGCACTGGACATTTTTCTCACTATTTATACACAGTTGTGCCCCCAACATTCAACCTAATGATCTATAGCCTAATAAATGAAGCCATGAAAGCAGCGATAAGCAATGTTTTCCAAAGAAGATGTGCCTGACTCTTTTGTTGTGGCACATCTCTTAAAACTTGGTTGAGAGACAAGTTTAAAATATATTGGGTAATTTGGTGGCTTAAATAAATGAGACAAAAAATTAGTGAGCTTATGAAAGAAACAAGACTGAGAAGACTGAAGATAAGCCAGAGAATAACCTCCAGTGAGCTCTATGTAAAATCTCTGAACTTCAAGTTTCCAGGATTCCTCTTAAAAATGTATCTCTGTACTGTTGTGTTGTGTATATAGACCATATCCTCTTAGTCATCATTCATTGATGGGAATCTATGTTCCACCTCTTAGTTGTTGTAGATTGTGTTACAATGAAATAAAAATGAATGTACCCTTTCAAATTTGTAGTTTTACCTTCCTTGAGTGAAAACAAAGTATGAAATTACCTGATTATACAATAGATCTATTTTAATTTTTTAAGCAAACAGCTTTTATTTTCCATAGTAGTTACAACAATTCCCACAGTAAGAAGATTCCCTTTCCTCCACCTCCTCTCCAGTACCTGCTGTTTCTTGTCTTCTGGATAACAGCCCTTCTCATAGGTGTGAATCTGATGACTGTGTGGCTTGGATGCACATTCCCCACAGTAAGAAAGCTGAACATCTTTTCATGAGTCTGTTGGCTCTCTTTGTTCTGTGGCAAAGAGCCTATTCATATCCTCTGGCCATGTTAATAGCTTTTTAAAATGAACTGTATGATTTGATTATATATGTTTTGGAAATTAATCCCTTGTGTGATATAAGGTTGGAAATCACTTTTCCCATTCAGTAGGTGCCTTTTTCATCTAACAGTGTTCCTTTCACTGTGCAGAAGCTGTTTAGGTTGATATAGTCCCATTTTTTTTTTTGATTTTTGCTTTTTCTACAAATTTATTAATCTTGTGGAAATAGATATATTCCTAGAATCATGTAAAATATGATTCATTATGAGGAAATAGAAAATCTGAAGAGAATAATGAGTAAGGAAGTTGAACAAGAAAAAGATTTAATAATGAATATCTCAATGAAAGAGTAAAACATTTGGCAACATTTAATATTCTTGATAAAATCTTAACAACTTAGGTGTGGAGAGAACACACTTCAACATAGGAAAAGTAGTATATGCATTTTTGCTTTATTCAGAACACCAAACAAAAAAAGATTTATTCCACTTTTCA
The DNA here is from genome assembly GCF_964194135.1 of Talpa europaea. NCBI lineage: Eukaryota > Metazoa > Chordata > Mammalia > Eulipotyphla > Talpidae > Talpa > Talpa europaea. The sequence goes on from NC_140068.1 coordinate 135,512,135, forward strand.
ATTTATTTTATTTATTTTTTAAAGATTTATTTATTTATGCATACAAGAACTGGGATATAGGCCAGAGGTGTGGTGAGTGAGGGGATTCATCAGAGACAGTGGGGAGCAGAACAGGCAGAATGACTAAAGTACACTACTGAGGGGAGCAGCAGGTGAGTCAGGAGAAGTCTGCTGAGCCATGTTGGTAGCTCCCTGGCTGGGGATCAAACTCGCGTTGCAGTGGCTGTGAATATCTTCATAGGTGGCATCTTATACCCTTGTGCCACCATGGAGGCTGTTTGAAAGATTATATTCTAAAACTTTGTACTTTTCTTCATTCTTAATCTGATTGCCACATCATGAGCTCAACAACTTACTAACCTACACATATATTTATATTATGAAAATTTTAGACATTTCTTTCTCGTTCCATGTATTCAGAAACCTATATTTTTTTTTTCTCAGTGATTAATAGGGAAGACTTCTTCCAACTCAGAAAGATATAAGTGCTGAGTGGCTAAATTAAACCTTTTATGCTATTCTTAGATTACAGATGTGGATAAATTCATTGTTAATTATAAGGTTGTTTTAAAATAATAGCTTACCTGGAAACAATATGGATTCTTTTTTGTGATATTTTTAGGACTGGAAAAGCTCACATTTCTGATATGAGGCTAATAATACACATGTTTTTAAATAATTGCATGCACAATATCTCCTATTCTAATTTAGATGTAACCTTGAAGTAGTGAGTTTGTTTTCAATAATTACTGTGTTAATACTAGAAAAAACATGGATCACATACTCAAATTTTTTACAAATGGCTATTGTTACTATCTCACTCAAAGTGAAATTTAGATTGAAATTTAGTGATAAAGATTAGGGGGAATTTAGCTGCATCATTGGTAGTCATCCATTGTGAATTAACCCTTTTCAGATAATGGGCACTTCTAATAAACATCATAATCTTAACTAGTTATTAACTAAATTAATGAACCTTCTAATTCAATTAATAGAATTAAGACTTTTTGTTGAATATTTCTGAATCTAACATGAAGATTAAAACTTTAGCAATGATATAAGGGGAAACATGGCGGCGAGGAGACGCTGCGAGTAAGATCTCCCATTAAAAAAAGTTAATAGGGAGGAAAAGCGGCAGGTCCCAGTGAGAACTGGGACACGGAAGATAAACGGACGACTCCAGCAAACTGCCCAAAGAAGAAAGTGGCCATAAAAGAGGACCAGAAGGGAGGGAAGCGCAGAACCCTGCTCCCCTCCCCCGCCCACAGAGGCGGCACTCTCCGACCGGCAGAGAGGAGGGAAACAACAAACCAAAACGCCCAACAAGAAAAACAGACGCAGCAAGTGGGACTGTGAGTGGAAAGGAACTATTTCAGCCACCACACCCCGTGAACGGGAGCTGAGGCGAACCCTGCAGGATCCGCCGCGGAGGTGAGCTCCAGGCGCCATTAAAGAGAGCCCCGCCCCCCAGGAGGAGACCAGCACCAGCACACAGCCCCGGCCGCCCGCCCGGTAAGCTTGCGCGAAAGCGGCGCTCGGATTACAGCTGCCCAGGTCCCCGCGCCTGCGACCTAGGCTTGCGGGGAGACAGCTGAGGCCCTCCCTGAGTGAGCAGGAACAAGGTGCCCAGGCAGGGGAGCAGGATTCAAAAGGCGCCATTCCCGCGCCACTGATCTGGGCTACAGCCCGCGTCCTGGAACTGAGGGCTTTGGAACTGAGACCCGGGGCACGAAATTAGGGGCGTGGGTTCCCCACGACGGTGGGGCACAAGGCAGACACAGCACCCCAAAGCCGTTGAGGTGTACCCTACCATCCCCGCTCTGCTCCCTGTCCCACAGGGTGAAAAATCAGCTCCCCAAGGGCTCTAGGAGAGATCTCTGGCGCCACCTAGCGACTTGACCCCAGCACAGGCTACTGAAGGAGCTAGTGGCCAGCTGGGGAGTTAGCCCACACCGGGCCCCTTCCGAACAAGTAGTCTGAGCCCACAGGGAGAGCGAGCACCCACAGCCGGGGCAGACCAGGCGCGCAGAAGAGTGTGCCTGACACCTTACGCGCAGGGAGTGTGTCCCACATCACCATTTTAGAACAGGGACATTTCTTCAGTAAAGACTACCTGCAGAAGGCTTCCTCAGGAGCCAGAGGTGAGCGGGGGAAGTTCGCCCACGCCAGACCCCCTCTGGCCTGCAGTCCAAGCCCAGAGGGGAGCAGGAACCCACCGCCGGGGCAGACCAGGCACACAGGGGAGTGTGTCCCCACATCGGCATTTTAGAACAGGGACCCTTCTCCAGTAAAGGCTGCTTGAAACTGACAGATGACTCCTGGAAGAACCAGAGGGGAACAGAGAAGCCCACCCAAGATGCCGGCCAGTCCCAACAACACAGTGTCCCAACGCATACGGCAAATTAGAAAACAGACAGTAGGGAGGAGAAGAACCACACGCAACCTAGCAACTCTCCAGAGAAAAAGCACACCACAAAAAGAAAGCCAGCCCCCAGATTGCAACGACAATAACTTGGAAGAATTTCTGAGCCTTCCAGAAAGAGAATTTAAAATTGCCGTGTTTAAAAAACTGACAGAAGTCATAAAGGAAAACAATGATAAGGGAAAAATAATCAATGATCAGAAGAATGCAATTGAGTCCCTAGAGAGGGAAAACAATGGTCAGAAGAAAGAAATTGAGTCCCTAAAGAGGGAAGTAAAAGAAGTGCAGGAGATCAAAGAATTAATGGAAGAACTAAAGAATTCTGGGAAAAGCAATGAGAGCAGAATAGATGAAATGGAAGAACGAATAAGTAATCTTGAAGACACAGAAATAAAAAGAACCAAAACAGAAAAGGAAAGAGAAGTACGAAGGAAAAAGAACGAAGAAAGACTTCGGGAACTATCTGACTCCATGAAGAAAGGAAATATAAGAGTTATAGAAATACCAGAAGGAGAGGAGAGAGATGTAGGAACAGAGAAAATATTCAAAGAGATAATTGAAGAGAACTTCCCAAATGTGAAGAAGGAGCTGAAAATTGATATACAAGAAGCAAGAAGAACACAAAACTTCCACGACGAAAGGAAAAATACAGCAAGACACATAATAGTAAAGCTCCCAAGAATCCAGGACAAGGAAAAAAATAATGAAGCTGGCAAGAGGGAAGAAACAGATAACATTCAAAGGAAAACCAATCAGGCTGACATCAGACTTCTCCGAAGAAACACTACGGGCAAGGAGAGAGTGGAGGGACATAGTCAACAGACTCCAAGAAAACAGATGCCAACCAAGAATACTCTATCCCGCAAAGCTCTCCTTCCTCTTTGAAGAAAGAATATGGACCTTCCCAGACAAACAGAAACTCCGGAATTTCATTGCAACTAAACCCCCACTCCAAAAAATACTACAAGGAGTCCTAAAGCCAGAACCTCAGAGGGACGAATAACAATGAAAGAAGGCCAAAAAAAAAAGTTATTAAAAGAATAAATAAATAAAATCAAAGGAAAGACAAACACAATGGCAAATACAGATGTTAACATATCAATATTAACTCTAAATGTAAATGGACTAAACTCTTCAATAAAAAGACACAGAGTTGCAGCCTGGATTAAGAAACAAAACCCAACCTTTTGCTGTCTCCAGGAAACACATTTAGCTACAAAAGATAAAAATAGGCTCAAAGTTAAAGGATGGAAAACAATCCTACAAGCAAATGGACCAAAAAAGAAAGCAGGAACATCTATACTTATATCAGATAAAACAGATTTCAAACTCAAAAAGATAAAAAGAGACCCCAATGGTCACTACATTATGATCAAGGGGACAATACTTCAAGAAGAAATAACACTCATTAACACATACTCACCAAACGAAGGAGCACCAAAATATATCAGACAACTGTTGTCCTCTCTGAAAACAGACATCAGAGAAAACACATACGTAGTGGGAGACTTCAACACACCACTATCAACAATGGATAGATCAACAAGACAAAAAATAAGTAAAGAAACCAAATCTCTAAATAAGGACCTAGAGCAATTGGGCTTAACAGACATCTATAGAACACTAAACCCCAAAAAAACGGAGTACACATTTTTCTCAAGCGCACACGGATCATTCTCCAGGATCGATCACATACTGGGGCACAAGACAAACATCAACAGATACACCAAGATTGAAATCATATCAACCATCTTTTCTGACCATGAAGGCATCAAACTAGAAATAAACCCTAAAAAGAAGGCAAGGAACTTTCCTACCTCATGGAGATTAAAAACCACACTACTAGAAGACCATTGGACTAATGAGGAGATCAAAGAAGAAATTAAAAAATTTTTTGAATTGAACGACAAGGAGGACACCAATATCCTAAATGTATGGGATGCAGCAAAAGCAGTAATAAGAGGAAAATATATAGCAATAGAAGCTCACATCAAGAAACAAGAAAGAACGCAAAGAAACAACCTAATCTCGAAGCTCAAAGATCTAGAAAAAGAACAACAAAAAAACCCCTAAACCAGTAGAAGAAAAGAAATAATAAAAACCAAAGCAGAAATAAATGAAATTGAAACTAAAAAAACAATCCAAAAGATCAATGAAACCAAGAGCTGGTTCTTTGAAAAAATCAATAAAATAGACAAACCCCTAGCCAGGCTCACAAAGGAAAAAAGGGAGAAAGCACAAATAAACAGGATCATCAATGAAAGAGGAGAAATCACAACGGACACAGCAGAAATCAAAAGAATAATCAGTAACTACTATGAACAGTTATATGGAAACAAGTTTAACAATCTAGAGGAGATGGACAAATTCCTACAACTCTACAATCACCCAAAGCTAGATAAAGAAGAAATAGAACACCTAAACAGACCAATTACAATTAGCGAAATTGAAATGGTAATCAAAAACCTCCCCAAAAACAAAAGCCCAGGACCTGATGGATTTACAAATGAATTCTACCAAACATTCAGAGATGAATTAGAGCCTATCCTTCACAAACTCTTCCAAAAAATTGAGAAGGAAGGGACAATACCAAACACGTTCTATGAAGCCAACATTACACTAATACCAAAACCGAACAAGGACAACACAAAAAAGGAAAACTACAGGCCAATCTCCCTAATGAACACTGATGCAAAAATCCTCAATAAAATTTTAGCTATCAGAATCCAACAATGTATCCATAAGATAATTCACCACGACCAAGTTGGATTCATTCCAGGGGCACAAGGATGGTTTAACATCCGAAAATCAATCAACATTATCCAACACATCAACAAAAAGAAATATAAAAACCATATGATAATATCAATAGATGCTGAGAAAGCTTTCGACAAAGTGCAACACCCATTCATGATAAAAGCCCTTGAAATTCTTGGGATATAAGGAACATACCTCAACATCATAAAGGCCATCTATGACAAGCCAACAGCCAGTATCATCCTCAATGGTGAAAAGCTGAAAGCAATTCCATTAAGATCTGGAACAAGACAAGGATGTCCACTCTCACCATTGCTTTTCAATATAATACTGGAAGTCCTAGCCAGGGCAATAAGACAAGAGAAAGACATCCAAGGAATCCAAATAGGAAAACAAGAAGTCAAACTATCACTATTTGCAGACGATATGATATTATACATAGAGAACCCCAAAAACTCCACAGAAAAGCTAATTCAACTCATCAATCAGTTCAGTAAAGTGGCAGGATACAAAATCAACACACAAAAGTCAGTAGCCTTCCTATACACAAACAATAAATCTGAAGAAGAAGAAATCAAAAAGACCATCCCTTTTGTTATTGAAACAAAAAAAATCAAATATTTGGGAATAAATCTAACAAAAGAGGTAAAGGACCTATACAAAGAAAACTATAAAACACTGTTAAAAGAAATAGAAGAAGACACAAAGAAATGGAGAGACATCCCCTGCTCATGGATTGGAAGAATAAACATTATTAAAATGGCCATCCTTCCAAAAGCAATATACAGATTCAATGCTATTCCAATCAAAATTTCAATGTCATTCTTCAAAGAAATAGAACAATTATTGATGAAATTCATATGGAATCACAAAAAACCCCGAATAGCCAAAGCTCTCCTGAAAAAAAAAGAAGGGAATGGAGGCATCAGACTCCCAGACTTCAAACTATACTACAAAGCCATAATCATCAAAACTGCATGGTATTGGAACAAGAACAGACATACAGACCAATGGAATCGAATAGAAAATCCAGAAATAAACCCACAGATTTATGGTCAACTAATCTTTGACAAAGGAGCAAAGAATATGCATTGGAGCAAAGAAAGTTTGTTCAATAAATGGTGCTGGGAAAACTGGGTCGCTACATGCAAAAGAATGAAGCTTGACCACCACCTCACACCATACACAAAAATCAACTCAAAATGGATTAAAGAACTAGACATAAGACCTGAAACCATAAAATATATAGAAGGAAATATAGGCGAAACACTACGTGATTTGCACATCAAAGACATCTTTACAGACACATCACCCAAAGCAGTGATAGTGAAGGCAAAGATAAACAGCTGGGACTACATCAAATTAAAGAGCTTTTGCACAGCAAAAGAGACAATAACAAAAACAAAGAGAAACCCCACCAACTGGGAGAACATTTTTGCACACAACACTAATGATAAAGGACTGATCACAAAAATCTGCAAAGAGCTGATGAGACTCAACAACAACAAAGAAAATAATCCAGTCAAAAAATGGGCAGAAGAGCTTAAAAGAAACTTCTCTGAAGAGGAAATGCAAATGGCCAACAGGCATATGAAAAAATGTTCGACATCACTTGTCATCAGGGAAATGCAAATCAAAACTACCATGAGATACCATCTTACACCAGTGAGAATGGCACATATTAAAAAAACTAGCAACAACAAATGTTGGCGAGGGTGTGGAGAAAAAGGAACTCTTCTGCACTGTTGGTGGGAGTGCAAACTGGTCCAACCACTGTGGAAAGCTGTGTGGAGATTTCTGGACCTACTAAACATAGAGCTTCCATATGATCCAGCAATTCCACTCCTAGGTATTTACCCAAAGGACACAGAATCATCAATTCCAAAGAACACCTGCACCCCTATGTTTATAGCAGCACTGTTTACAATAGCTAAGCTTTGGAAACAACCCAAATGCCCAAAAATAGATGACTGGATCAAGAAGATGTGGTACATATATACCATGGAATATTACTCAGCATTCAAAAAAGATAAACACATGCAATTTGCTGCAACATGGATGGCGCTGGAAGGGATCATGCTCAGCGAAATAAGCCTAAAAGAAAAAGAAAAATACCAGATGGTCTCACTCATAGCAGGAATTTAGAAAACTTAAATAAGGGACCAGGAAAATGAATAACTATAAGAAAGTAAAAATCAAAATCAACAAAAAACTATGAACCAGAGACACTTTTAGGGGGGCAGGGGCGGGAGGGGAGGGATTGGGGTCAGAATGGGGGGCTGCAATTGTATGGGGAATATAACAATACAATTTATAAAAAAAAAAAAAGGAAAAAAAAAAAACAAACTTTAGCAATGATTTGTCTAATAAATGCACCTAAACTGAAATTCTAGATAACTATTTGTATTCATTAAATAAACTCAATCAAAAAATATTCTTTAGTGTATACTTAATGAGTGTAATAGCAAGTTTTCATTCCAGGGTATATTGGTCACAGGGTATTTACCCAGAACACCAAATACCCACAGCAACACGATATTCTGCTTGTGTCAAATAGATTGCATAGTCTTATCTCCAGTGGCCAAAGAAGGATTGAAATGGACTTACTTTTTCTTCAAAGTTCACACTTTTCTCAATGTTATGGAATTCGGAAGTCAACTTTGAGCTAAATGTCTGCTGCTCACACTTATGGTTTCTTCTGTTGAGGATAGAAATTCTTGAATAAGTTCTGGTAGTTTCCTTAGGTTCTAAAAAGGTAGATTACACAGAAAAAAATGAAAGCCCTAAGCAACTGGTTTTGAGTGGGTGAGAATACCAGTCAGTGCTATTTAACTTGTAAATGATGAGATACTGTACATGAACTATGATTATTTAAGTGGAAATCAGGGATCTGTTAGGGAATATTGTAAATTCCTTCCATTCCATAAATATTTTGTGGAGTGCAATTCCAAACTCCCTAGTAATGTTTTTCTTTAGGTAACATCCTAGAAATAACATGGCATGAGCATATGATGGTATGATACTGTCAGATATTCCTTATATTCATATTATTCTATGACTCATAAGAGATAGGCAATGCTTTCCACATCAGAGATCACAGATAAATTGTTGAAATGTGGTAGAAAAATTTAAAAATGAAGAATGAATCAGATATTTTAGTCAGAACAAAATAATCACATTTTTCATCTCCACAAAGTTAAAAATTAAAAGAAATTGTAGATTAGAAGAACATAAGCAGAGACCACCCTACTTGTTATAACCAGTCATCAGGTCTTCTGATTGCTTCTGAGTTCAAGAAAATTCAAAAAATTCTGAATGGACAAGTGGAGGGCCAATATTTTCATATTATAGAGAAAAGGAGTTAGAACAAAATAGCATGCAAATATCATTAAATAGATCACAATGCAGTTATCAAGGACTTCTGTTATGTTTTATAAATATTTTATCCATCTAAACACAAAACATTAATTTTCAGAAATACTAATGATTTCCTAAACTGTGATAAATATCTTAGAATTTGAATATCTCATCTTATAGTATAGGAAATAATTTGTGGACACTGAAATAGTATAACTAAAGACATAACACCAATGTAAAATCTGATCAACACTAAAGTGTTGATTCCAACCTTAAGGTAGGGATTTCACTAAAGTAGAAATGGCAACATTATATTTTTATTTAAATTGATATGTCATAAAGAGAAAAAATTCTGAAATAATTCTAAGAATCATCAAAAGGGACAATTCAAATCCATTCATTTTTCCTGCAGTCGTAGTTGGTATCACAGGCGGTTAATGCAGCAATATATAAGGTAAGTCTTAGCTAGATCCTTATAACCTATAATGTGGCAAGTGTACTTTTACTTTTGGGTAAATCAAAATAGTTTTGTGTAAATCAAGCAATTCTTCCATGTATGTGGAATGGAGACTTTTTGTTTTTCTTGACAAAACATAAGCAACATTCTTCCAGACACTTAGAAATGGAAGCTTCTGGAGGTTCAATACACATCATCTGCCTTGATGAGTAGATGTGTCATTATAATCTCTAGAAACATCAGGTGTCGTCTTCAAAGTCTCTCTTCATTGTTGCCTACATATAAAATCACCAGGGTTAATTTAAAGGTATTTTAAAACTCCAGTGGGCCACACCCAGACATTCACATACACACATACATTAACACATACATAGTAAGACGGACCCAATTTTTAAATAAGTTTACTTGTGTGTACAAGTAACTGTCTCATCTATGCCAAGTCCTCTCCTTCCAGCTGAGGTTTGAATAAATCTAATTAATTTGCATAGTTCACTACAGAATCTGGAAACATCCATCACCATCAGCTTCTCAGTGAAGCATTGCAGGTGCATCATGGACTTCAGGCTGAAAAATTAAAAAGGAGTGTCATTTTCCTAAATGTCACAAGGCCAGAAAAAAAATCTATAAATGAACATTTACTTATCATTGAGTCATAATTACTACTATTATATGTTTTAATTACTCATGTTTTTTTATTCTCTGCTTGTGTTTATTTACATATCTTGAGAACATAAAGTTTATTTATTTTTAAAAATTTCTTAAAAGATTTATGTATTTACATAAGAATGGGGGAACAGGCGAGAGGTGGGGGAGAGAATTCACCAGAGACAGAGTGGGGATCAGAACAGGCAGACAGACCAAAGTCAACCTGCTGCACCACCAGGGAGAACTAAGAGAACATAAAGTTTATATAATATCTTCCTCCTATGTCATCCAAGTAGTGGCAGGTCCCATTTAAGAAAAAATACTTCATAATAATTTTCAATTCCACCTTTTATTTATTTATTTATTTATTTATTTATTTATTTGTTTGTTTATTTTTATGTTTATCTTCCCCATACAATTCAATCCCGATTTTAACACCCCCCCTCCCAAAGAGTGTCACTGGTTCATAGTTTTTTGTTGATTTTGATTTTTTTTCTTTCTTATAGTTATTCTTTTCCCTGGTCAATATTTAGGTTTTCTAGATTCCTGCTATGAGTGAGACCAACTGGTATTTTTCTTTTTCTTTCTGGCTTATTTCGCTGAGCATGATCCCTTCCAGCGCCATCCATGTAGCTGCAAATTGCATGTGTTTATCTCTTTTGAATGCTGAGTAATATTCCATCGTGTATACGTACCACATCTTCTTGATCCATTTATCTATTTTTGGGCATTTGGGTTGTTTCCAAAGCTTAGCTATTGTAAACAGTGCAGCTATAAACATAGGGGTGCAGGTGCTCTTTGGAATTGATGTTTCTGTGTCCTTTGGGTAAATACCTAGGTGTGGAATTGCTGGATCATATGGAAGATCTATGTTTAATAGGTCAAGAAATCTCTACACAGCTCTCCATAGTGGTTGGACCAGTTTGCACTCCCACCAACAGTGCAGGAGAGTTCCTTTTTCTCCACAACCTCGCCAACATTTGTTGTTGCTAGTTTTTTTTTAATATGTGCCATTCTCACTGGTGTAAGATGGTATCTCAGGGCAGTTTTGATTTGCATTTCCTTGATTATAAGTGATGTTGAACATTTTTTCATATGCCTGTTGGCCATTTGTATTTCCTCTTTGGAGATGTTTCTTTTTAGTTCTTCTGCCCATTTTTTGACTGGATTATTTTCTTTGTTTTTGTTGAGTCTCATCAGCTCTTTGTAGAATTTTGTGATCAGTCCTTTATCATTAGTGTTGTGTGCAAAGATGTTCTCCCAGTTGGTGGGGTTTCTCTTTGTTTTGGTTATAGTCTCTTTTGCTTTGCAGAAGCTCTTTAATTTGATGTAGTCCCAGCTGTTAACCTTTGCCTTCACTATCACTGTTTTGGATGATGTGTCTGTAAATATGTCTTTGATGTGCATATCATGTCGTATCTCGCCTATATTTCCTTCTATGTATTTTATTGTTTCAGGTCCTATGTCTAGTGCTTTAATCCATTTTGAGTTGGTTTGTGAACTATATTATTTTTTTAAAATAATGTTTTGTTGAGGTAACATTGCATTATAACATTTTATAAATTCAAGTGTGCATCATGAAAAATCAACATTAGTATATATAAAAATCTACGAAGAACTGATTAGACTCAACAAAAACAAAGAAAATAATCCTCCTCGGTGAACTGGGAGTTTAAGCCCTTCTCTCAATCTTGAAGTCTACCTTTCTTTCAAGTTACCTATTTGTCCAGAGGCAGAAGTTTCCAAAATGCAACTCACCAAGAGCATTGTTCCGGGACACAATTTTTCAGGACCAGGGAAGTTGATTTTTTTTCTCTTGACTTGCTCTTTTAGTTTGGGCCAGCAAATGGAGACCAAAATCTTTTTATTTGGTATACCAAGCACATAGTAGTTAATGAAGGACTTACATGTAAATAAAGAAATAAGAAAAGGGAAGTTGCTATAACTTGTGCTTTCTGCATAATATAAATATTCACACATATAGCTCTATAAACACTACTTCTTCAAGTGCAGATTAAAATCTCACCCCATGGGCCTCCCCGGTGGTGCAGCAGTTGAGTGCTGGTCTGCAAAACTGCCTGCAGCCTCTGCAGCGCCAGTTCGATCCCTGGCCACTGGTGAGGGTCCCACGTGGAGCACAGACCTCTCCTGCTGTGCCCACTGCTCTCCACAGCAGTGTATTTTGTTGGTCTGCCTGTTCTGTGCCCCGCTCTGTCTCTGGTGAATCCTCTCATCCTCCCGTGCTTCTGACTGTACCCAGTGCTTATATAAATAAATAAACAAACAAACAAACAAATAAATAAATAAAAAACCTCACCCCACAAAAACAAAGTGTGAAAAACATTTAAATCAATTTTAAAAAGTTAAGAACACTTCATGATCATTTCCATCAGCATAATACAAAACAGTAAACATGAGGTTCTTTTCTCATTGTTTCCAGAGTAACTCTGGAGTTGTTTTCTGTGTTATCCCATGCTATCTGTGTACTAATGAGAATAACTTGACTCCCAGCACCCCTTGGTCCTTTTAGCACTCCACTAAAGCTCTACCAACCTCGGAAGTCTCCATAAGTAATTTACAGAGGTGACTCTGCAAAAATCTCATTGTACCCTTTTCTTTGCCTCTTAAGATTCAATGGACAAATTGCCATTTATGTGGGAGGAATGTTGGGTACCACACTAATCAGTTAGTGCCTCAAAATAAATGTTCTTTGTTGGGGGGCCTACCCTGGTGGCATAGGCTGTTGAGCGCTGCACTGTGAAGCTGTCTGCAGCCTCTGCAGTGCCGGTTCAAACCCTGCCAGCCAGCAAGGGTCCCACATGGCACAGCAGACCTCTCCTGTATCACCTGCTGCTCTCCTCAGCAGTGTATTTCAGCAGTGTATTTCGTCAGTGTATTGCTGCCTGTTCTGTTCCCCACTCTGTATCTGGTGAATCCTCTCATCCTCCCACGCATCTGGACTGTAACCCGGTTCTTGTATAAATAAATCTTAAACAAATGTTCTTTTTATATATAATCTACATTTAAAAATATTTAATTTTTGCATAGAACTGAAGTATAGCCCAGTGGTATGGGGTTGGTGAGAGTATTCACAAAAGATAGAGAAGGGGAGCAGAACAGGCACATTGACTGAAATACACTGCTGAGGGGATCAGCAGGCAAGACAGGAGAGGTCTGCTATGCCATTTATGGGTGAACTCCTTGCCAGAATTGAACTCAGGCTATAGTGGTGATAGCACTGTGACTTAACCCCTAGGCCACCAGGGAGTTCTAAGAAATACATGTTTCTAAATGTTAAAAAGAGTAAACAAATAAAATAATATTAAAAGAATCTTATGCTAAAAATAGATATATTGAAAAATAGACAAAAACTATGTGAGTATAATACACAGTGATCAAAATTTAAAAATCAATGGATGCATTAATAAGCATGAATTCATTCTTATGTCAAAAGATGATATAGGTATGACAGATTCTAATCTGTTAAGTTGATATGTGTGCTCATATCTATAATATACAACTTTTTTATTACTGTAGTTTCCTAGTACTTTATTATATAAAGAACTTAATGGTTCCTATTCTGTTTTTTTCAAATTGTTCTGCATTTTATTAGAACACATGTCCTGTTGGATATTGGCTCATCTTCCAGTATGACACCATCTCGCCTGCACCATTCCATTTGTCATGACTTTAGTCCCAAGTAAGATCACACACTGAGAGGTCATGGCTGAAGACTTCAAAATACATATTTTCAGGGAACACAATTCTACTCCTATTAATGTAGCAAGTGACTCAGAAAGCAAATTCAGTTAATAATAAATATTATGTAGTTAAAAAAGTCAATGCAAATGAATATTCATTTCTCTGGTAATTACATTAGAAACAATTTATAAAACAAGAGATTTATAATGTATTGTTGGTCTAGAACAAGTGGAAAAGTAATATATTTTCCAACAATAGCACTGGAAGGTGAGTGGGAGTAGAGTTGTATTATGGTAATAATGGTGTATTGAATAGACTAACTTATGGGAAGAACCATAAATATAAGGTTAATAAAACAAAAGTTATACATGGAAGTATGTTCTCCTACCTTTTCTGAATTCTTTAAAAGATACAAAATTGGGCCTCTCTGGTGGCGCAGGCAGTTGAGCGCGGTGCTGTGAAGCTGTCTGCAGCCTCTGCAGTGCCAGTTCGATCCCCGCTGGCCTTGGAGATACCCACATGGCGAGCAGACCTCTCCTGTCTTGCCCACTGCTCCCCTCAGCAGTGTATTTCAGTCAATCTGCCTGTTCTGCTCCCCACTGTCTCTGTTGAATCCTCTCACCACCCCTCACCCCCTCCCCGTACTTGTCCTATACCACAGATCTTGTATGCATAAACAAATAAAAATAAATCTTTAAAAATAGATAAAATTTTGGGCCTCCCCTGCTGGCACAGCAGTTGAGCACCGGGCTGAGAAGCTGCCCACAGCCTCTGCAGCACCGGTTCCATCCCTGGCCACCGACGAGGGTGCTGCATGGTGCAATAGACCTCTCCTGCCATGCCCGCTGCTCCCCTCAGCAGTGCATTTCGTCAGTCTGCCTGTTCTGTTCCCTGCTCTGGCTCTGGTGAATTCTCTCACCCTCCTACGCTTCTGACTGTACCCAGCCCTTCCCTCGCTCTGCGCCCCACACGGGCGGGAGATCTGGCGGTTCCTGGCTCCGGGGCCTCCGCCCCCCTCAACCTGGTACTAGCTGTGAGCTGAGATCCTGCCCCCTGGAGCCCCCTCCCTCGCCCTCCCCAAAACACTATTAATAGCTCCCACCCTCAGTGTTCTCAGAAGTGCCTGGAATCGTCTGTCCTCCCGACTGACGCCTCCCAGCCGGGCCCTTCCTGCTGAAAGGGGTGCAGTGTGGGGGTGTGCCCTTACCTCCCCCCAGACTGAAGCCCTCCCGACTGCGTCTGGCCCCAGACCAAAGATCCCTCACCCCAGGGGGAGCCCTGGCCCACGTCTAGTTTGTACCCGAAATGTTTATTTTTCTAGGACGTGTTACGTCTCCATTTCAATTAAAATAAAGTTAACTGCTAAAAAAATAAATAAATAAACAAACAAATAAAATTTTCTAAATATGCTATAATCTTTGCATTAGAAAATGACCAAAAAAATGAGTTTGCTATATTACTGGGCATTAATTGTACATTTTATATCAGTCTACTTAAACAGAAAATCCAAACTATCTGGTCTCTAAACACAAACTATGGGAAGTAGACGTAAAACAATCTGGGACATAAGGGCCTCCCCGGTGGCGCAGTGGTTGAGCGCTGGGTTGCGAAGCTGCCCGCAGTTTCTGCAGTGCCATTTAGATCCCCGGCTGCTCCCCGGCCACCAGAGGAGGGTCCCACATGGCGCGCAGACCTCTCCTGCTGCCTGCTGCTCCCCTCAGCAGTGTACTTCAGTCCTTCTGCCTGCTCTGCTCCCCGCTCTGGCTCTGGTGAGTTCTTTCACCCTCCTGTGCTTCTGACTGTACCCAGTGCTTGCATAAATAAATAAATAAATCTTAAAAAAAAAAAAAAACAATCTGGGACATAAACACTTGAGGTAGATATATCTTACTATATATTGCTATGGTTATAACAGTCTAATTTGTGGCAACATATTTCTTGAAGAACATGAAATAAACGTTTAGATTCATCAAAAATTATATAAAATACTGGTATCTATGAAATCATTTTTGGAATATCCTGGAAGACAAAAGAATACTCTGAAGGGCAGACTCCCAGGTTTTTTTTTTTTTTTAAAGATTTATTTATTCATTTGCACAAGAACCGAGGACAAGCCCGACCTGCAGGAAGGTGAGAGGATTCACCAGACAGAGCAGGGAACAGAACAGGCAGACTGATGAAATACATTGCTAAGGGGGCAGCGGGCATGACAGGAGAGGTCTGTGTGCCATGTAGGACCCTTGCGGGCTGGCCGGGATCCAACCAGTGCTGCAGAGGCTGCAGACAGATTCACAGCATGGCACTCAACCACCGGCACCACCGGGGAGTCCCAGACACCCAGTTTTGATCACAAATTTCAGGACAAACCAGGATGGCTGCTCCTCCTTCTAACAGTATTACAGAAAGAAGAGTGCTTTTAAGGACAAACATTAAAATACTCAGTTATAAGAAAGAGGATGTCATTTTTAGCTGAAAGAATTTGGGGACAAGTGAGTGCAAATTCCTTTATTAAATGAGGGATAACCATTAAAGAGTGTTAAATCTAGTACAGTAAGATGGAAATGTGATTGAGTAAAAGCATTTTGTTTTTCCAAAATATGCTCTGCCCAAAATGATGCAAAACCAGGGAAAGAGGTGTTCTATTATTGAAAATTCTGAAAGCTTGTCAATCACCTGACAGAAACTGCAAGAAACACCAGTTCTTTCAAACACCTGACAGAAACAGCAACTGGACCCATTATGAAAGAAAACTCTGTTGGTTGCATCCCAATGACGGTTCTGAAAAGATGGAAGGAACGTGGGAATTACAGCAAATCCTAGACAACTAGAGTGACAGTAAGGGTGAAGCAAAATGAGGGGAGAGGAGGCTCAAGGTCAAGGCTAAAGTATTATGGGTGCTTTCATTGTGAGGTGAATGGTAACATACTTGAGGGGTATGAGCCTATTCCCCTAAATTATAAGCGGTGTTGCAAAGCAAAACAAAGTTCCTCACTAAAGAAAAAAACACAAAAATTGAAAATAGAAATTCTATATGATCTGGTAATCCTATATTGGGTTATATACAAAAAATTACAAATACATTAAATCAAATAGATATATGTGCCACCATCTTTATGGTGGTTATGTTTCAATAGCCAAGAGTAAGAAACAAATTAAATATCCAAGGATAGATGATTGGCTAAAAAGGATGTGGTGTATCACACAATGAAATAGTATTCCACTGTCCCACGATGAACTCCACCATTAGTTCCAATATGATGGCCCTGACGGTATTATGCTTAGTGTAATAAGTCACAAAACCAACACTAATACAGTTGGATTTCACTCATGTGTGGTATATAGAGAAGCCAGACAAACAGAACTAAATAATACAAAAACAAAGTTCTGTACCAATTAGCAGTTACCAGAATGGCAAGGGAAGAAGGGTAAGTAAATGATGAACAATGTGACAATTGTGTGAGAAGGACAGAATCACAGCTTTAGTGATGAACCTAATGTAGAACACGCACAAGCTGATTATTAAATATGTACACTTGAGTAATATTCCATGGTATATATGTACCGCATCTTCTTGATCCAGTCATCTATTTTTGGGCATTTGAGCTGTTTCCAAAGCTTAGCTATTGTAAATAGAGCTGCTATAAACATAGGGGTGCAGGTCAGCATTCAAAAAAGATAAACACATGCAATTTGCAGCAACATGGATGGTGCTGGAAGGGATCATGCTCAGCGAAATAAGCCAGAAAGAAAAAGAAAAATACCAGATGGTCTCACTCATAGCAGGAATCTAGAGAACTTAAATAAGGGACCAGGAAAATGAATAACTATAAGAAAGTGAAAATCAAAATCAACAAAAAACTATGAACCAGAGACAGTTTTTGGGGAGTAGGGGGGGGAGGGGAGGGATTGGGGACAAAATGGGGGGGTTGCAAATGTATGGGGAATATAAAAATAAAATTTATTATTTAAAAATAAATAAATAAATAAATAAATATGTACACTTGAAACTTACAGAATGTTAAAATGCAAGATTATTTCCAATAAAGAAATGAATTTAAGTAATAAAACAAGATGTACAAAGCCATTACACTAATAACTATATATTATGGATGAGAGAATTTTCAATAAATGCAACAAGTTTCCTGACCATGGATTGGAAGATATTATCTTTTCAATTTTCTGCTCTATCTATAGAGTGAATATAATTTCAAACAAAATTTCAGCAGGTATGTTTTGGAATTGGAAAACTGATTCTAAAGTTTGCATGAAGGTAGAGAGAACCCAGAGAAGTCTAGACAATCTGGAAGAATAGAGTACTTAATATAATAAATTATTGTGAAACTACAGAAATTTACAGATTTTGATGTTATAAACATTAACCAAACATTAACCACATCAATCAAACAGGTTAAAACTCCCATGTCTATATCATCACTTCACAACACAAAAGTGAAATTTGTCAGCAAACAACACTTCTCCATTAACAACACTGAAATTTATTGAGGAGACTACTTCTCAATTAATAATTCTGAATCCTCTACATATCACTTTGAATAAAATGAACCACAACTTCTACCTCACATCTTAAGAAAATTAATTTCAATGGTTGTGGAATGCAAGGGATAAAACAGTAAAGTTTTCAATGTAAATATAAATATTGTCTTTGTTATTTTATATTTTTAAAGGTGTTGTGAATACACTTGAAATATATTAACCAATTTTTGTTTCTTGAAACTAATGATTTGTATTTCTATTTTTTTCTAGGATACACATGAAATTTTTTTTTTTAATATTGCTTGTTGTCATGCCATTAAAGCAAGAGAAAACAGATGACTGATATTTGGGAAATTTTAATAGGTCAATATTAGACTCTCCCATCCTATCATTTATTATTCAATCTCTTTCTTTATGTTCTATCACTTCAGTCATTTGTTCATTTGCTGGAAACCTAATTTATGTTTGAACAACTATCTTTTAGTTCTCAATTCTTTTCTTGTTTTATTTGCCAATTTATCTATTGATTTTTAAATTCTAATCACTACAAATTGTATGTGTGTGTATGTTTTAAATATTTCTATTCATTTTGATAGTTTATGAATTTTATAAAAAATAATACTTTTAAATTTAGGCTAGGTCACTTTTACTTTTAGAAATATGTATTTTACACGCGCATACAGATATTCTGTTATTAAAGGATTCCTGCCAATTGACTAGCAATTATTTGATTGCCTCTTAACAGGCAAATAAACAGTGTAATGATATTATTTCAGAGTAATCTAAGTGTTTTGCTCTTGGAGGCCTCATGGTGGGGAGACCACAGTAGACTCTACATGGGAAATGGGTGCTAGAGTCAGAGGCTCTCATCAGTTCATAGACATCATGTGATATCCCAGTTCCGTGTAACTCAGGAAAAAAGAGGAGCAAATCTGTTATTTAGTATTTTCTAGCACCCTGACAGAAATGGTCAGGGAAAGGATTATGCTAAACTCTTTAAAATTACGGTAATATTTTTTGCACACCTGGCTTTTTTTTTTAGAAATAATTTATTGGGGCTCCCCGGTGGCACAGCTGTTGAGCCCTGGGTTGCGAAGCTGCCCACAGCCTCTGCAGCGGTGGTTCAATCCCCGGCTGCTCCCCGGCCACCGGAGGAGGGTCCCACATGGCGCGCAGACCTCTCCTGCCGCCCGCTGCTCCGCTCAGCAGTGTACTTTGGTCCTTCTGCCTGCTCTGCTCCCCGCTCTGGCTCTGGTGAATTCGCTCACCCTCCCGCGCTTCTGACTGTACCCAGTGCTTGTATAAATAAATAAATCTTTAAAAAAAAATATCTACTATATTTACAAGAGGGAATTTTATGGTGTTATATGTGTGAATATTTTCATTACTCAGAAGCACATCTTTATGGCAATTTTGTGACTTTCCCTATGACCATTTGTCTATTTAGCTATAAATTCTTGACTGTCTGTGTCATGTTTGGATAACCACAGCTAACAATTTGGGAAACATTCTCCTTGGCCCTAAGTAAAGGGCACAAGTCAAGGTTAAGATGGAGTTGGCCTGGCCTTGAAGCTGCTGTGCACAAGAACCATGCTCTTTTTGAAAAGGCAGCATTTAGGAAACTGCTGCTTGGCAAATCATTAACTTTAAGAAAGACAGACTTCAAGGTTTGCAGCAGGGTTGAAAAGCTTGTTCCCAGATAATAAAGCTCTAAATTGGGTCAATTTTAGCACCACCTTTGCTATCCTCAATGCATAGATGACATCAGAGAGATTCATTAAGAAGACTCCCACCCTGGGCCTCTCCTGGTGGCACAGGGGCTGGAGCACAGCACTATGAAGCTGTCTGCAGCCACTACAGTGCAGGTTCCATCCCAGCCAGTCAGCGAGAGTCCCACATGGATCGGCAGACCTCTCCTGTCATGCCTGCTGCTCCCCTCAGCAGTGTATTTCGTCAGTCTGCCTGTTCTGTTCCCCACTCTGTCTCTGGTGAATCCTCTTACCCTCCCGTGGTTCTAGCCTGTACCCTAGTTCTTGTACAAATAAATAAATAAATAAATAAATAAATAAATAAATAAATAAATAAATAAACAAATCTTAAAAAAAAAATGAAGACTCCTACTCAGATCCTGGACATTGTATAAATTTGGATCTATGCAAATTGTATAAAAACCTAATGGAGAAGCCCAGAGTTTAGACAGCTCTCCCAGATCTATCTGGAGGTTGTTTCTTGAATTTATTCACTACTCTTTCTTCTTTCATAAGATCTTCTAATTATTATTTGTCTCAACTTACTTAAGTCAAAAGTTTTCTCAATATATTTTGAAATTCTCACTCAAACAAGAATTAACAGATGTGCATCAGCAAAAGAGGTCAGTTTTTCTTCCTCGAAAAACCTTTTTGAGAGCAGCTTTTATGGCTTGGTTTCTCAAGCTATAGATCATTGGGTTGATAGTTGGGGGCACAACAGTGTACATAATAGTGAGAAAAAGGTCCAGAGCACTTGGAGAGTCAGAAGGTGGCTTGAGAAACTCAAAGATTCCGGTTGACATGAATAAAATGACCACAGTGAGGTGGGGAAGGCAAGTAGAAAAAGCCTTAGCTCTGCCCTCAGCAGATGTCATCTTCAGCACAGTAGAGAATATCTTTGTGTAGGACACTCCAATAAACGTGACACAAAGACAGCCCGCCAAAGACAAGAAGGCACTGACGCCAACCTCGCTGATATACCTATTAGAGCAGGAGAGTTTCATGAGCTGGGGGATGTCACAGAAGAACTGGTGAATGACATGAGAGCCACAGAATTGCATAGAGAAAGTGGTCGCTGTTTGCATAGCCCCTGAAATGACCCCACTGATCCAGACCCCCAGGACTCCTCGGACACAGGTGCGGACATCTATGATGATTTCGTAGCTCAGTGGACGGCAGATGGCCACATAGCGGTCATAAGACATCACCGTGAGCATAGATATCTCAGCAACCGCACAAAGAATGAAAGCAAAACACTGTACCATGCATTCCCCGAGCGAAATGTAGCCACTGTGCATGAAAGAGTTGTAAATAGACCTTGGCACAGTCACGGAAATGTAGCAGAGATCCAGAAAGGAGAGATGTTTCAGGAAGAAATACATCGGTGAGTGGAGAGTACTCTCCAAGGAAATTGCGGTGATAATAAGAATATTGCTAATTAACGCCATCACATATATGACTAAGAACAGAGACGCATGGACGAGTTCTAGCTCAGGCGTAGCAGAAAATCCCATCAGAAGAAATCCACTCATAGTAAAATTAGCCATGTTGCTTCTTAATTTCCCAGTGATGTTGGCTTCAAGACAAAATGGAAACATTTGGAATTTGTCATTGAAACTCGTTATCACCTGAAATCAAGGAAGTTAGGCTTGGAATTACTTAAAGAAGTCACCACTTCATCATTCATGGAAAGGTAGTTCTTTAAACTACTAATCTAGTGGAGAATTTTAAATGATTTGGGCTCAGTCATGAAAACATAGATAAAGGGGATTTTAAATTTTGCCATTTAAAATTGCCATTTTGGGCCTCCCCGGTGGCGCAGCAGTTGAGCGCTGGGCTGCGAAGCTGCCCGCAGCTTCTGCGGTGCCGGTTCGATCCCCGGCCACTGGAGAGGTCCCACATGGCGCGCAGACCTCTCCTGCCATGCCCGCTGCTCCCCTCAGCAGTGTTCTCCGTCTGTTTGCCTGTTCTGCTCCCTGCTCTGGCTCTGGTGAATTCTCTCACCCTCCCGCGGTTCTGACTGCATCCAGTGCTTGCATAAATAAATAAATCTTTAAAAAATAAATAAAATTGCCATTTCAAGCAATGGGAATGAGAATGCATATTTGAATAAAATTAATACAATGTATTTTAAAATATATAATCTTTTTCGTAGTACTAGGGCATTGCATTTTGATTTGTGTACAAAGTTTTCTGTAGCTCATATACTCACATTTTTAAATGTTTGTTAGCCTTATTCTTTTTCAGTAATCATTCTTTCTATTTATATACCACTCCAATTACATTGGATTTCTCATTGCAATTTTATAATTTCATTTTGTATTTGAGCAGTAAAAGCCATATATTTTTGCTTCTTTAACTAAACATTTACATTATCCATAATTGAAATTATGAAACATCAAATATATGTCAAACATTGGCAAAAACTAGAAATACAACTAAATAATTATTTTCATGATAATATTTATGCAGCCTTGAAAATTACCTTTTTGAAGTTTTTTTTTAAATGGGATTTGAAAACTATTTGGTGATAAAGAAGTAAGATATGAACACTTTATGTTCTCAAAACATGTAAATGCACAGGAATGAAATAAGCAGAGAATAAAGGAGTTTACGGCAATGAAACTTGCAACATCAGTGATTATTTCTGCATGGTGAGGGAATGTTGTGTTTATTGCTGGCTTATTGCTGATTTGTTAAACTGACCAGAACATGTAAGACAATGATTCTCCTTTTCAGTTCTTCAGCCTGAAATCCATGGTGTAACGATTTACTTAGAAACTGAGGGTGATGGATGCTTCTAGATTCTGCATAGATGAAACAGTCTTTGCACATAGAAGCAAAATTTATTTTTGAATAGGTTCAGTCATTTTGTTTGTGTCTGTGTATTCCACGGGATTGTTAACATATTATTACGTATGACCAAGTGATTCTATTTTAGACAATATTAAAGGGAGTCTTTGAAGGCAACCCCTTGCTTTTCTACAGGTGATCGTGGCACACTTACTCATCTGGCATCATCTCTTATAACTGCAACTTTCCAGGTGAGTTTTCTGAAGCCTCCCAAAATTTCCATTTCCATGTGTCCGTGAGAAGGTTGCTTATTTTTCTTTGTGGAACCCAACAAAAAATTCATTTCCTATGTATTGAAATATTGCTTGATTTATCTAAAAGTATTTATTTGATCATTCCATTAATTTAAATGTACTCTTGTCAGTGACTATACCACATAGTGGAAGCAATTACAGTTTTTGATATCATTTTGAAAATTTTATCTCTTTCCTATGTCTTGAAAATATATATGCCTTCAACCTATTCACTGTCCTATAACAAAGGGAACATTCAAAATGCTATACATCTTTAGTTAAAAATTTTGGTAAATACTTACCTAAATGTTTACCACTTTAGGTAAATATTACTGTCTTTAAATATTAATGTTTAGGTGGATATAGTGTTTTCAAAAAATAAAAAAAAAATCTTTAAGTGGATTAAGTATGATGAACTCCATGATTTTTACCAGTTATTTTTATCCCAGTCATTTTCTCTGTTTTTCTGTTAAATGGCCATTCAGAAGTCCATTTCAGAAATTCATGTATTTCTTTACTTCAGAATCTTCTCCTAAGAATGAGATGAAATTAGAAGTCTGCGTGACTATTATGATATGAAGCGTGGTCTCCTACTGCACTCTTTCAATCTATGGTTTCTTCTTGATCCTTCCTTTGGGAAGATGGAAAATATGGTTATGCTGCTCTCATGAAACTGTTGGATCCATTCTTGATTTTCAATCTTTTCTAACATATTTGAACATTTTTTTTCTGAGATTTCTAATTTGGGAAGCATCGCACATCTCTTATAACTCACTAATATAAGTGTCAATGAATGATAAGAATATGAGGTACATCCAATAGTATTAGTCTATCATACACCCATGCTGAATTACTTCTACAATGGTTATATAGTGAAAGACATTGTTATGGAGGTGGAATTGGCACTCCACAAAATGTTTCTTGGAATAGATGGCATTTGCAATAGTCCCCCCAGATTCCTAATTTTCATGAAAATAGTCATAGTTTATCAATAGTATTCCATTTTTAACAAGTTCAATGACATTACTAGTTCTTTCAGCCATTCACAATAAGTATCATATGGGCTTTCCATTATTCTGTGTGATCTAGCTTTTTTAGACCCTAAGGAAACTCACCAGAGCATATTTCAGGATCCCCTTCCCTCAATAGGAGAAGCTGTCGATGTGAGTAGCTGCCACTTAGCTCAAAGTCCTGATCACTGAAATCAGTCACATTCGGAAAAATGAGAACTGTCAAGAAAAGGTAAGTCCATTTCAATCTTTCTTGGGCCCCTAGTGATTATGCAATGAAATCTCTTGGCACAAGCAGAGTTTGTGGGAGCTCTGGGTATTTGCTTTGCTGGCCAGTGCCCTGGGGGCCAAAGTTGAAATTATATTAATTGTTTCTGCAGAGTATTTTTCTGCTGAATTGATTTAATGATTCTAAGTAGTTACCTGGAATTTCAGCTTATTTTTGTTTATTGGATTAAATTATTGAAAAATATTATACTTTGGTGCAAGATTCAAGAATATTCAAAATAGAAAGTTATTAATTTACTTTATAATAACAAATATACAATGTTTTTAGAGATTTATTTATTAATGCATACAAGAAGTGGGGTACAGGGCAGAGGTGCGGGAGGTAAGAGGATTCACCAGAGACAGAGTGGGGACCAGAATGGGCAGATAGACTGAAGTACACTGCTGAGGGGAGCAGCAGGTGAGACAGGAGAGGTCTGCTACACCATGTGGGTAGTTCCCTGGACGACCAGAGATCTAACTGGTGCCACAGAGGCTGCAGACAGCTTCACAGCATCATGCTTAACCACTTGTGCCACCAGGGAGGCCCAACAAATAGACACTTATTCAAAAGATCTGGATGTGTGGCCAATGGTTTGCCTAGTATAAAACTTTCATTTTTGTGAAAATATAATCATTGTTCAAGGTCATTCCCAATAGGATATTTAATGAGTATATATTTCATTATCATAAAACATGTCTTTTTTTTCCAAAGATTTATTTTTTTTATTTTTTTATACAAGCACTGGGTACAGTCAGAAGCGCGGGAGGATGCGAGAACTCACCATAGCCAAAGCAGGGAGCAGAGCAGGCAGAAGGACCGAAGTACACTGCTGAGGGGAGCAGCAGGCAGCAGGAGAGGTCTGTGCACTATGTGAGACCCTCCTCCAGTGGCTGGGGAGCAGCCGGGGACCGAACCGGTGCTGCAGAGGCTGTGGGTAGCTTCGCAACCCAGCGCTCAACCGCTGCGCCACCGGGGAGGCCCAATTTTTTACACTTTTTTATTCACTTATATCTTTGTTCATTTTTTTGGACAATATTTGATTTCTCCCCTCAGGTGTTGTCCCCACAAATCTCCCACCACCACATCACTTGTGACCTATCACCAAAAGTCCTTGTGCTCTTCCTTCCCCTATTTTGACCCCTCTCTCCCCCTCGCCTCTGCTATATGCCTCAGATACAGAAGAGCTAAAAAGCTACTTCTTCAAAGAGGAAAGGTAACTGGCCAACAGTTTATGAAAAACTGTTCAACATTACTTATAATCAAGGAAATTCAAATCAAAACCACAATGAGATGCCATGTCACTTTTGTGAGAATGGCCCATATTCAAACAAACAAACAAACAAAAACTCACAACAACAAATTCTGGTCAGGTTGTAGAGAAAAGGGACCCTTTTCACACTGCTGGTGGGATTGCAAATATCAGATTTTAAATGTGTGTATATTTTCAAGCTGTGAGCCCAAGAAGCAGGACAAACATGAAAAATGATAAGTAGAGAAAAATTTTATCCTCTTTTAAAAATGAATTCACACTAGGAAATTATATATGTAGCTTCAAATATCTGTAGGATTATGTATAAGCAAGACTAGATCTGTTCTTTCACATATTATGAAAAGAAATACGATAATCGTATATAGCAGAGGAGATGTAGCTCAATGAGGAAGATGCTAAATGTTTTCATTGTAATTAGTAAATGTGGTGTCCTAGAGATGCACTGAGGTCCCATAACTATTCATGACAGCTGCATAGATATGGAGAGACACATTTTTAATTTGGTGGGATGTTTGCCACATGATCTCTAATATTTTTCTAACTCTATAATTCATAGAGTTTATCCTAATATCTAAATTATAAATGTGAGAATAACAAACTCAAATACTTTTTTCTTTTCTCTTTTGATTTCTTCTTTAACCCATTGGTTGTAAAGAGCATGTTGTTTAATTTCCACCTATTAGTGAGGTTTTCAGTTTGATACTATTGTTGTCAGACAAGATATCCCTTTCATGTGATGGACTTGTCTATTTGCCATTATAATATTTATTTATTAATTGAGTTAAATTATTGACTTGCTAATTTAATGATTATTAAGTCTTTTCATTGAATATTTCAGAATCTAACACACATTTCAAATATGTTTCAATAATGGTCCAATAAACAAAATACCTAGTCAAAATACTAAGTAACTATTTCTGATCAGTAAATCAACAAAATGTAGTTGCCCAGAATAATCAACATAATGGCAAGTTTTGGTCCCAGGTTATTTACTAAGAACATGAAATACCCACAGCACCCAGAAACTTTGCTTGTGCCAACGAGATTTAATTGCCTAATCACCAGTGGCCAAATTAAGGTTGTAATGAGCTTGTTGTTTGAATGTGACTGGATTGCAGAGATCAGGACAGGAATGTCAGCTGCTCATGGAGACAGATTTTCCTTTGGTTGAGGGAATATTTCTTCAATATGCTCTGATGAGTTTCCTTAGGTTCTAAAACTATAGATTACAAATAATGGAAAACCCATAAGTTACTTGTTTTGAGTGGATGAGATAACCAGCCAGTACTGGTAAAGTATGAATTATTATTTATGAGATATGATTATTTGATTAGAAGTTAGGAAGATGGTAGAGAACATTGTAACTTTTTTTTTCCAAAAGGATTTTATGGAGTGCAATTCTCACCTCCCTAACAATGTCTTATAATAGTGACTTATATATAAGAGATGTGAGATAATTTTCACATCTGAATTTAAAGGAAAAGTGTTGAAATATGCAGAAAATTTATAAATTGAGAATGGATGAAACATTGTAGTGAAACAAAGTCACCATATTTTCCACCTACACACAGTATAGACCCAAAGGAAAGCATAAAATTGAAAGAGCAAATAGGAGACATGCTTCTTTTCATGGCCAGTCATCAGCCTTCTGATTTCTTTTAATTCATAGGGGAAAATACTGAAATGAGAAAGTTCAAGAAGATCCTGGAATGGACAGGACAATGGTCAATTTTTTAGAAATATAGAGAAAACCATTTACAAGAAAATTAGCTGGTAAAAGATATTAACAATATCTTAATACATTTAGCAGATTTTGGTTATTTTTATGTAAATTTTATTTTTATATACCCCATACAATTGCGACCCTCTTATTTTGACCCCAATCCCTCCCCTCCCAGCCCCCCACCCCCCATAGAGTATCTCTGGTTCATAGTTGTTGGTTAATTTTGATTTTCACTTTCTTATAGTTATTCACTTTCCTAGTCCCTTATTTAAGTTTTCTAGATTCCTGCTATGAGTGAGACCATCCTTTGGTTATGTTTTAAAAACAACATATCCATGTAAACATGAAGCAATATCCATCTTCACCAAAACTATGATAGAGATCTTAGATTTTGAATGTTCCCTCAGATATATGACTATGAAAAACCTGGGGGTAATAAAATGGTAGAATTACTTATGTAAAATTAAAGGAAACTTCTGGATTAACACGGAAAGTAGGAATTTCTTTGAAAAGGAAAATCGACCATCTTTATCTCCTTCATTAACACAAGATTCCTAAAAAGGACAAAGACTTGAAGTAATATCTATGAACCAATAATAATTTCTTCTTTTCCAAAAAGAATGCACAAATTTTATCCTATCATTTGCCTGTATTACACTTATTTTTTTTATTTTTTAGTAAATCATATTCATTATTATTTTAATTGAATTCATTTTATTGAGGTAACTTTTTTTAAAAGATTTATTTATTTATACAAGTAGTGGATACAGTCAAAAGTGTGGGAGGGTGAGAGAGTTCACCAGAGTCAGAGCGGAGAGCAGAGCAGGTAGACTTACGAAGTACACTGCTGAGGGGAGCAGCAGGTGTCAGGAGAGGTCTGCGCGCCATGTGGGACACTCGCTGATCCCCGGGGATCCTACCAGCGCTGCAGAGGCTGCGGACAGCTTCGCAACCCAGCGCTCAACTGGGAGAGACCCCTGAGGTAGTATTTGTTTATAAGACTGTACCTGATATAAGGGTCTATAGTCAGACCTCCTCAGATGTATGTTATTACCAAAAATCTTTATCATAATATATTCTACTGATTATATTATTTTTGATAGTGTACTACTTAGATACAAAATTTTATTTCATAGTTGTTTTAATCAGATTGGACGTGTTGAGGTCTGTACAATACTTTCCTTTTAGGAAAATAGTATTTTTCAGATCAATTTTTATGATATTTTTTGTTAATAAGTTATTTATGTGTCATAATTATGTAATGAATAGGTACTATTATTTTGGCATTTCATAATGGTAACTATTAGAAGTATATAAAAATGAGGAATATTTTCCTCATATATAACTGAAAATATTACATTGCAATAATAAAACCTTGGTAGTCAGCGTGATGTATGAATAGATAGAATGATTATGATTAGACTAGAATGAGTAGCTAAGAAACCTTTATAATATGAGTGTATGGACTGTAAAATCTTTAATGTAAATCAAAATTCAGTGGTCCATAGTGCAATTAATAAAAGTATATATTTGAAAATATATTTCATAATATTTATTATATTCATTCATTTTCTTTTCATTTGATTGAAATGGGAAATAATGAAATTTATGATCTTCCTTACCTAGGTTTCCATGACTGAGCCAAAGTCATTGAAAATTGCACAAGATTATTAGTTTATAGAACTATTTATTCATTTATAATGATGTGGCAATTTCTGGTGATTTCATACCTAACTTCACTGAGTTCTCATGTTGATGGTTTAGATATTATTAGAAACTCAATGAACTTTAGAGAATATTTAGAAAATATTTTAGAGATTATGGTGGTCAACATTCTAACAAATTCCATGTGTCTTTTCTCTTCCACATTACTGTCATGAACAGTTGTAGGGCCTCAGTGTATCTCTAAGACTCCAATTTACTACTTAAAGGTGAAATATTTTATCATTCTTACTCTTTGAGCTACATCTCCTCTGTTATTTATGACATTACTATTTCTTTTCATAATATGTGAAAGGATAGATCTAGTCCTGCTTATACATGACTATATTTCAGATATTAATATTTGAAAGATTCTAAAACTTTTCTTTTTTATACATTCTTAATCTGATTGCCAGATATGAGCTCCACAGCTTACAAACCTATATACTTTTATATTATTTTTTTTAGACTTACTGCTTTTTTGTCCCATGTCTTCAGAACCTATAGATTTGTTTTCATTTTTTCTATTAATTAATAGAGGAGATTTTTTTCTTCCAGTTCAGACATATACATGTGCTGAATGAATAACTTAAACCTCTTGTTTGCTATTCTTAGATTACAAATGTAGATGAAGTGATCATTAATTACAACTTTGTTTTAAAATGATAGTTTACCTGGAAACTATCTGAGTTCTATTTTATGGCTTTTTTTTAAGGCTGAAAAGCTCACATTTCTGAAATCAGAGCCTGGGATAAAACATGGTTTGTTATAATTGAATACACAGTGTCACCTCTTCTAATTTGAATATAACCTCAAAACAATCAGGTTATTTTTAATAATTATTATTTTTGTGCTAGAGAAAACATGGACCACACACTCAGGATTTTTACAAATGGCTATTTGTTTTTACCTCACTCTAAGTGTAATTAGATTGGCATTTAGTGTAAAGATTAGGGAGAATTTAGCTGCATCATTGGTAGTCATTATTGTGAATTAACCCTTTTCAGATAACGGATATGTCTATTAGACAGCATAATCTTAACTGGTTATTAATTAACTTAATGATCTGCTAACTAGAACTAAGACTTTTTGTTGTATATTTATGAATCTAACATGAAGATTAAAACAGTTTCCCAGTAATTTGACCAGTTAACGCACCTACACTGAAATTCCAGGTAACTATGTGTATTCATTAAAGAAACTCAATAGAAAATACTCTGTAGAAACAATGAGTGAAACTGCATCCCAGGGTATATTGGTCCCAGGGTATTTACCCAGAATACCAAATACCCACAAAAACAAGACATTCTGCTTGTGCTTAGATTGCATAGTCTAACCTCCAGAGACCAAAGAAGGATTGAAATGGACTTATTTTTCCTTCAAAGTTCACACTGTTCTGAATGTTACTGAATTCAGAGGTTAACTTTGAGTTAAATATCAGCTGCTCACACTGACATCTTCTCCTTCTGTTGAGGATAGAAGTTCTTGGATATGCTCTGGTGAGTTTCCTTAGGTTCTGAAAAGACAAATTACACAGAAAGATGAAAGCACTAAGTTACTGGTTTTGAATGGGTGAGAAAACATTGTGGAGTGCAATTTTCACCTCCCTAGCAATGTCTTTCTTTAGATAACATCATAGAAATAATGCAGCATGATTGTATGATGATATGATACTGTCAGATATTTCTTGTATTCATATTATTTAAAACTCATAAGAGCTAAATGATGCTTTCCACATCAAAGATTACAGATAAATTGTTGAAATCTGGTAGAAAAATATAAAAACTAAGAATGAATCAGATATTTTAATCAGAGCAAAATATTCATATTTTCCATCTCCACAAAGTTAAACATTTAAAGAAATCATAGACTAGAAGAGCATAAGCAGAGACAATGTGTCATATCATAATCAGTTATCAAGTCTTCTGATTGCTTCTGAGTTAGAGAAAATTCAAGAAATTCTGAAATGGACATGTGGATGGTCATTATTTCAGTATTATAGAGAAAAGTATTTACAAAAAATAGCATGCACAATCATTACATAATCACAATACAGTTATCAATGAATTTAGCTATGTTTTAGAAACATTATATCCACCTAAACACTAAACTGCAACATTCAGAAATATTGATTTCCTAAACTGTGATAGATCTTAGATTTTGAATATCTCAACTTATAATAAGGAAATAATCTGTGGACACTGAAATGGTATAACTAAAGTCATAAAACTAATGTAAAATTTTGCTCAGCACTAAAGTTAGGAATTTCATTAATCTAAAAAAGGGCAACATTATATTCTTAGTTAAACTGATAAGTCATAAAGGGAAAAACTCTTGCAATAATTCTAAAGACTCAGCAAAAGAGACAATTCAAATCCCTTCATTTTTTTTCCTGTAGTAGTTGCTGGTATCACAGACAATAAATGCAACATTATATAAAGCAAGTCTTAGCTAGAGCCATGTAACCCTAATGTGGCAAGTTGACTTTTAGGTAAAATAATTTTGGGTAAATATTTTTTTAAATAATTTTGGGTAAATCATGCAATGCTTTTATGAATGTGGAATGGAGACATTTTTGTTTTTCTAAACAAAAATTAAGCAACATTTTCCCAGACACAGAAATGGAAGCTTCTGGAGGTTCAATACACCTCATCTGCCTTGATGAGTAGGTGTGCCTTTATAATCTCTAGAAAAGTCAAGTGTCATCTTCAAAGTCTCTATTCATTGTTGCTTAGATATAAAATTACCAGCATTAATTTAAAGGTATTTTAAAACTCTAGTGGGCCACACCCAGATACACACACACACACACACAGCACACACAGAATAAGACTGACCCAAAATTTAAATAAATTTTCTTGTGTGTGCAAGGGGATGTCTCATCTATACCAAGTCATTTCCATCCAGCTCAGACTTAAATAACTTCCCAATTAATTTGCATAGTATACTACAGAAGCTGGAAGCATCCATCTCCCTCAGCTTCTCAGAGAATCATTGCAGGTGCATCATGGATTTCAGCCTGAAAAATTAAAATGGAGAATCATTTACCAAGTGTCTCAGGTCAGGATAACAAATCTATAAAGGAGCAATAACACATTTACTCATCATTGAGAAATAATTACTACTATTATGTCTTTTAATTACTTATAATTTTTTATTCTCTGCTTCTGTGTATTTTGAGACCATAAAGTTTATATAATATCTTCCTTCCTCCTATGTCACCCAAATAGTGGCCAGGTCCCATCTCAGAAAAAATACTTCATAATGACAATTTTCAAGTTCACCTTTATAGGCTTCTCAATAGATTTTGCTACTGCAATGCTTTTAAATGAACATAGTTTTCTTAACTGTAATCATCACATGAATTCATTGAACTCATATATACATCATGCTCAATGGTTTAATTTCAGATGATTTAGGATCTCTGCTAAATAATTGTCTTCTTGCAGAAAATATGCACTGTTTGAACATATTGCCTTCATGTTTTAAGTTTATTCTGTGTCTACTTTTAAAATAAACACCATATTTATTATTTCTTGATTTATTTAATTTTAATGTAGTAACATGGTTTGTGACACTGTACACAACTCTAGGCCTCACCTTTCAGATACATGTTACCACTAGAGGTCTTCATAATAGAATTTAAATTTCTTTTTTATTATTGACTAATATGTTAGGTTCAAAATCATATCACATTATTGGTCTACATTTTCTTTCAGTAAGAATTAGAGTAAATGATATTTTCTTGTGTGCATCAGTTATGTTATTTTCTTAAGCAAATATCCTGGGGAAAGTCTGTTGTTATTGAATCTTTTGGAAATTTAACATTTTTCAATATTTTTATGTTATTTTATGTTAATTACAATGGTGACCTATATATAATTATTATATAGGTACTATTCAATTGTATTTCATATTGTTATTTTTGGAGGAAATAACTTTGCAAATGAAAAATGGCATTTTTCTTAACTTACACTGGTAATAATTACTAATATTATTATGAAATTCCACTCATAAACCCATGTGGTTGGAGTGCTATATGAACAGATAGAATGATGAATGATAATGAATAGGTAGCTAAGAAACATTTGTAAATGTGAGTGCATGTACTGTATAGAGCTTTTTATATAAACCAGATTTGCTGCTCTATATTTCTATTAACCCAATTATGTATTTGAGCAATGCAATTTATTTGTTCTATTATATCCTCACATTTTTCTTAACATTTGATTAAAAAGGCCTTATTAAAATTTATAATCTTCCTTACACATTTGGCATGACCAAGTATAGATGATTTAAAATTTGTCAATATGATTTATGATTTAAGAGGAAGTGGTGACTTTTTTTTTTCAAGTGTTTTCATGCCTAAATTCAATGAGTCCAAGATGGGTTAGGAATTTAAATAACAGAAATTTTCTTCCCAATGGTTCCATTTTTTCTTGCAGCCAGCATCACTGGAAAACTAAGGACTATGGCTAATCTCACTATGAGTGGGTTTCTTCTAACGGGATTTTCTGACAAGCCTGAGCTAGAACTAGTCCATGCTTCTCTGTTCTTAGTCTTATATATGGTGGCAGTAACTGGCAATCTCCTCATTATCTCTGCAATTTCCATGGATCATAGTCTCCACTCACCCATGTATTTCTTCCTGAAACATCTCTCCTGCCTGGATCTGTGTTACATTTCTGTGACTGTGCCAAGGGCCATTTACAACTCCTTCATGCATAGTGGCTACATTTCCCTTGGGGAATGCATAGTGCAGTGTTTTACTTTCATTCTGTGTGGTTCTGCTGAGCTATCCATGCTGACGGTGATGTCTTATGATCGCTATGTGGCCATCTGCCTTCCACTGCGCTACGAAATTATCATGAATGTCAGCAAATGTGTCTACAGTGTCTTAGGCATCTGGATCAGTGGGGTCATTTCTGGAGCCATGCACACAGCTGGCACTTTTTCCATGCACTTCTGTGGTTCCCATATCATTCACCAATTCTTCTGTGACATCCCTCAGCTCCTGAAACTCTCTTGTTCTAATGAGTATATCAGCGAAGTCTCAGTCAATGGATTCATGGCACCTGTGTCGTTTATTTGTGTCACCCTTATTGGACTGTCCTACACCCAGATATTCTCTACTGTGCTGAGGATGCCATCTGCTGAAGGCAGAGCTAAGGCCTTTTCCACTTGCCTTCCCCACCTGGCTGTCGTCATTTTATTCATTTCCACCAGTGCCTTTGAGTTTCTCAAGCCACCTTCTGACTCTCCAAGTGCACTGGACATTTTTCTCACTATTATGTACACAGTTGTGCCCCCAACTCTCAACCCAATGATCTACAGCCTGAGAAATCAAGCCATAAAGGCAGCTCTGAGAAAGGTTGTTGGGAGAAGGAAAACCTACCTTTTTTGTTGAGTCATGTGTATCAATTTTTTTAAATTTTTTTTAATTTTATGTATTTTTTTACATCATGTTTCCTTTTTTGCACAATGTATGCATTTTCATCTTGGTTATAGTCCCCATACCTTTCCCACCACCATTGTTTTGATTCTACTCCCTTGTCCCCCCCACCCCAGTAATGTGTCTCTGATTTATAGTTACTTGTTGATTTTGATTTTTACTTTATTAGAATTAGTTGTGAGTGAAGTTAGAAATACTAAGGGAAATCTGTTGACTGATAAATTTAGATAAGCTAAAATGAACTGATTTTATTATAGAAAATTGAGTACTCAGATGTAGAACAACCACCATATACTTTTTGAAATCCTGTCTGAATTTGGAGCTTCTCTCCGAAGACTTCACATATATATATCAAGGAACTGGGCAGGTGCTCTGTGTATCTAGCTGTTGTTTTCTATGCATTGAAGAGAATAAAGATTTTTGTTAAAATTTACTTCATTGAGAGCTTTATCTGCTGAGATACAGGGGGTTTATTTTTATTTTTTAAAATTTATTTATTTATGCATCCAACAGCTGGGGTGCAGGCCAGAGGTGGGGGGTTGGTTAGAGGATTCGTCAGAAACAGAGTGGGGAGAACAGACCGATAGACTGAAATATACTGCGAGGGAAACAGTGGGTAAATCAGGAGAGTTCTGCTGTGCCATGTGGGTCACCTCCTTGGCCAGGAATCAAACTCATGCTGCAGTAGCTGCAGATTGCTTCACAGCACTGATGCTTAACTCTTTGGGCCACCAGGGAGGCCCCAAGATCTGGGATTTTTAAAGCTTCCCTAAACCTTAAAGTCAGTCTTTTTTTGAAGTTAGTGATTTCCCCAGAAGCAACAAGTTTCCAAAATGCTGCCTTTTCACAAATAACATTTTGCTGGATACAATTTCTTCAGGACAAGAGCACTAGCAACTTCACTCTTGACTTGTGCTTTTTAGTTGGGGCCAGGAAAAGAGGATCAAAATTGTTTTATTTGGTTTATAAGACATAACATTGTTATTTACATAACATGTTATTTACATTATTTAAATGTAAATAAAGAAAGGAGCATAAGGAGAGTTGCCATAAATTTGTGTTATCTGAGTAAGATAAATATTCACATGTAGCTAATAAACTTATTCCTGCAAATGCAAATTACAATTTCACCCACAAAACAAAGTGTGAAAAAATTGCATACTCTTAAAAATTTAATAATCCCTTCCACTAACATTTCTCAGTATGATAGAAAACATAAATATGAGATTATTTTCTCATTGTTTCTTGATTTACTCTAGAATTGGTCTATCATATCTGTGTACTGATGAGAACAAACTGACTCCCAGCACTTTATAAAGGCTCTACATTCTTTTTTTTCCCAAAGATTTATTTATTTATGCAAGAGCTGGGGTACAGGCGGTGAAAGGATTCACCAGAGACAGAGCAGGGAACAGAACAGGCAGACTGACTGAAATACATTGCTGAGGGGAGCAGAGGGCGAAACAGGAGAGGTCTGCCATGCCATGTGGGACCCTCGTGGGCAGCCCAGGATCCATCCAGCACTACAGAGGTTGCCGACAGCTTCACAGTGCTGCGCTCAACCACCTGCACCACCAGGGGAGGCCCAAGGCTCTACCATTCTTGAAGGCCTCAATAAGTAATTTCCAAGGTCAGTTTGCAAATATCTCATGTACCCTTTTTTTGCTTCTTAAGATTCAAGGAACTAATTGCCACTTATATGGGAGAAATCTTTAAATAACAGTAATCTGTTAGTGCCTCAGAGATATTTGTTTCTAAATGTTAAAATCTGTAAAAGAAAAAATAAAATATCAATTAAAGAATCCTATGCTAATGAAATGAATACATATAGTGAAAAATAGACACAACTATTCATGTGAGTATAATGTGTAAATGATCACGAATTAAAAGTCAATGGATTAATTAACCAG
This sequence comes from Talpa europaea, assembly GCF_964194135.1. NCBI lineage: Eukaryota > Metazoa > Chordata > Mammalia > Eulipotyphla > Talpidae > Talpa > Talpa europaea. Next base: position 135,548,140 of record NC_140068.1, read on the forward strand.
CATGAATTTATTGTTATCAAATGATAACATAGGTATGCTGGATTCTACTCTGTTGATAAATGTGTTCATGCTTATAATATAAAACTCTTTTTAATTATTGTAGTCTCACAATATTTTTATATAAAGTACTTTAAGTTCCTCCTTCTGTATTTTCAGATTATTCTGCATTTCATTTATTTTTTAATTAATATTTTATATTAATTCTTACATCATTTTCATTTTTGCACAAGGTATGCATTTTCACTTTGCTTATATTCCCCATACAATTGCACCCCCCCTTATTTTGACCCTAGTCCTTCTCTCTCCTTCCCTCTCCCTCCCATCCCCCGCCATGGTGTGTCTGGTTCATAGTTGCTTGTTGATTTTGATTTTGACTTTATATTAATTAGCCTTTATCCTGGTCCCTTATTTAGGTTTCCTAATTCCTGCTATGAGTGACACCATCTGATATTTTTCTTTTTCTTTCTGACTTATTTCGTTGAGCATGATCCCTTCTAGCTCCATCCATGTTGCTGCAAACTGCATGTGTTTATCTTTTTTGAATGCTGAATAATATTCCATTGTGTATATGTACCACATCTTCTTGATCCAGTTATCTATTTTTGGGCATTTGGGTTGTTTCCATAGCTTAGCTATTGTAAATAGTGCTGTTATAAACATAAGCGTGCAGGTGCCCTTTGAAATTAATGTTCCTGTGTCCTTTGGGTAAATACCTAGGAGAGAAATTGCTGGTTCATATGGAAGCTCTATCTTTAGTAGGTCAAGAAATCTCCACACAGCTCTCCATAGTGGATGGACCAGTTTGCATTCCCTCCAGCAATGAAGGAGAGTTTCTTTTTCTCCACAACCTTGCCAACATTTGTTGTTGCTAGTTTTTTTTTTTTTTTTTTAATATGTGCCATTCTCACTGGTGTAAGATGGTGTTCATGGTAGTTTTGATTTGCATTTCTCTGATTACACGTGATGTTGAACATCTTTTCATATGTCTGTTGGCCTTTTGCATTTCCTCTTCAGAGAAGTTTCTTTTTAGCTCTTCTGCCCATTTTTTGACTGGATTATTTTCTTTGTTTTTATTGAGTCTCAGCAGCTCTTTGTAGATTTTTATGATCAGTCCTTTATCATTAGTGTTGTGTGCAAAAATTTTCTCCCAGTCGGCGGGGTTTCTCTTTGTTTTGGTTATTGTCACTTTTGCTGTGCAGAAGTTCTTTTATTTGATGTAGTCCCAGCTGTTTATCTTTGCCTTCACTATCATTGCTTTGGGTGATGTGTCTGTAAAGATGTCTTTGAGGTATTTAGTGTTTTGCCTATATTTTCTTCTATATAGTTTATGGTTTCAGGTCTTATGTCTAGTTCTTTAATCCATTTTGAGTTGGTTTTTGTACATGGTGTTAGGTAATAGTCAAGCTTCATTCTTTTGCATGTAGCAACCCAGTTTTCCCAGCACCATTTATTGAACAGACTTTCTTTGCTCCAATGCATAGTCTTTGCTCCTTTGTCAAAGATTAGTTGACCATAAATCTGTGGGTTTATTTATGGATTTTCAATTTGGTTCCAGGGTCCATGTGTCTGTTCTTATTCCAATACCATGCAGTTTTGATGATTATGGCTTTATAGTATAGTTGGAAGTCTGGGCATGTGATGTCTCCATTCCCTTTTTTTTTCTTTTTTTTTTTTTAGGAGAGCTTTGGCTATTTGGGTTTTGGTGCTTCCATATGAATTTCATCAATAATTGTTCTATTTCTTTGAAGAATGTCATTGAAATTTTGATTGGAATAGCAATGAATCTGTAAATTGCTTTTGGTAGGATGGCCATTTTAATCATGTTAATTCTTCCAATCCATGAGCAAGGGATGTCTTTCCATTTCTTTGTGTCTTCTTCTATTTCTTTTAACAGTGTTTTATAGTTTTATCTGTATAGGCCCTGTACGTCTTTTGTTAGGTTTATTCCCAAATATTTGATTTTTTTTTTGTTTCAATAATAAAATGGCTTTTTTTTTAAATTTCTTCTTCTTCAGATTTATCATTTGCGTATAGGAAGGCTACTGATTTTTGCGTGTTGATTTTGTATCCTGCCAATTTACTAAACAGATTGATTAGTTCAATTAGTTTTTCTGTGGAGTTTTTGGGTTTCTCAATGTATGCTATCATATCATCTGCAAATAGTGATAGTTTAACTTCTTCCTTCCCTATTTGGATTCCTTGTATGTTTTTCTCTTTTCTTATTGCTCTGGCTAGGACTTCCAGTATTATATTGAAAAGCAGTGGTGTTAGTGGACATCTTTGTCTTGTTACAGATCTTAATGGAAATGCTTTCAGCTTTTTGCCATTGAGAATGATACTGGCTATGGGCTTGTCATATATGGCCTTTATGATGTTGAGGTATGTTCCTTGTATCCCGAGAATTTCAAGGGCCTTTATCATAAATGGGTGTTGTACTTTTTCAAAAGCTTTTCAGCATCTGTTGATATTATCATATGTTTTTTATATTTCTTTTTGTTGATGTGTTGGATAACATTGATTGATTCTCATATGTTGAACCATCTTTGTGTCCCTGGAATAAATCCTACTTGGTCATGGCGAATTATCTTATGGATACATTGTTGGATTCTGATAACTAAAATTTTATTAAGGATTTTTGCATCCTTTTTCATTACAGAGATAGGCCTGTAGTTTTCTTTTTTGTGTTTTCCTTGTTTGGTTTTGGTATTAGTGTAATGTTGGCTTCATAGAATGTGTTTGGTATTATCACTTCCTTCTCAATTTTTTGAAAGAGTTTTTGAAGGATAGTCACTAATTCATTTCTGAATGTTTGGTAGAATTCATTTGCAAATCCCTCAGGTCCTGGGCTTTTGTTTTTGGGGAAGTTTTTGATTACCATTTCAATTTCGCTGCTTGTAATTGGTCTGTTTAGGTGTTCTATTTCTTCTTTATCTAGCTTTGGGTGATTATAGAGTTGTAGGAATTTATCTATCTCTTCTAGATTGTTGAATTTGTTTGCATGTAACTGTTCATAGTAGTTTCTGATTATTCTTTTGATTTCTGCTGTGTCTGTTGTGATTTCTCCTCTTTCATTTGTGGTTCTATTTATTTGTGCTTTGTCCCGTTTTTCCTTTGTGAGCCTGGCTAGGGGTTTGTCTATTTTATTTATTTTTCAAAGAACCAGCTTTTGGTTTCATTGATCTTTTGGATTGTTTTTTTAGTTTCGATTTCATTTGTTTATGCTTTGATTTTTTTTTTCTCCTGCTGGTTTTGGGGATTTTTCATTGTTCTTTTCTAGTTCTTAGAGCTTTGAGATTAGGTTGTTTCTTTGAGATCTTTCTTGTTTCTTGATGTGAGCCTCTATTGCTATAAAGTTCCCTCTTATTACTATTTTTGCTGCATCCTGTACATTTAGGAAATTGGTGTCCTCCTTGTCATTCAACTCAAAGTATTTTTTAATTTCTTCTTTTATCTCCTCATTTGTCCAGTGGTCTTCCAGTAGTGTGGGTTTCAATGTCCATGAGATATGAGAGTTCCTTGCCTTGTTTTTATGGTTTATTTCTTATTTGATTGATTCATGGTTAGAGAAGATGGTTGGTATGATTTCAGTCTTGGTGTGTCTGTTGATGTTTGTCTTGTGTCCCAGTATGTGATCAAACCTGGAGAATGATCTGTGTGCACTTGAGAAAAATGTGTACTCAGATTTTTTTGAGTTTAGTATTTTATAGATATGTTAAACCCATGAACTCTAGATCCTTATTTAGAGCTTTAGTGTTCTTACTTATTTTTTGTCTCGTTGATCTATCCACTGTTGATAGTGGTGTGCTGAAGCCTCCTACTACATATGTGTTTTCTCTGATGTCTGCTTTCAGAGATGATAACAGTTGTCTGATATATTTTGGTGCTCCTTCATTTGGTGAATATATGTTAATGAGTGTTATTTCTTCTTGAAGTATTGTCCCCTTGATCAAAATGTAGTGACCATAGGGGTCTCTTTTTACCTTTATGAGTTTGAATTTTTTTTTTATCTGATGTACGTATAGCTGTTCCTGCCTTCTTTTTTGGTACATTTGCTTGTAGGATTGTTTTCCATCCTTTAACTTGGAGTTTATTTTTATCTTTTGTAGTTAATTGTGTTTCCTGAAGACAGCAAAAGGTTAGGTTTTGTTTCTTAATCCAGCCTGTGACTCTGTGCCTTTTTATTGAAGCATTTAGTCCATTTACATTTATAGTTAATATGGATATGTTAACATCTGTATTTTCCATTGAGTTTGTTTTCCCTCTGATTTTATTTATTTATTACTTCAGTAACTTTTTTTGACCTTCTTTCTTTGTTATTCATCCCTCTGTTGGTTCTGGCTTTAGGACATCTTGTAGTATTTTTTGGAGTGGGTGTTTAGTCATAATGAAATTCCAGAGTTTCTGTTTGTCTGGGAAGGTCTTTATTCTTTCTTCATAGAGGAAGGAAAGCTTTGCAGGATAGAGTATTCTCAGTTGGCATCTGTTTTCTTGGAGTCTGTTGACTATGTCCCTCCACTCTCTCCTTGCCCGTAGTGTTTCTTCGGAGAAGTCTGATGTCAGTCTGATTGGTTTTCTTTGAATGTTATCTGTTTCTTCCCTCTTGTCAGCTTCATTATTTTTTCCTTGTCTTGGATTCTTGGGAGTTTTGTTATTATGTGTCTTGCTGTAGTTTCCCTTTTGTCATGGAAGTTTGGTGTTCTTCCTGCTTCTTGTATGTCTGTTTTCAGATCCTTCACATTTGGGAAGTTCTTCAATTATTTCCCTTAATATTTTCTCTGCTCCTACGTCTCTCTCCTCTCCTTCTTGGATTCCCATAACTCTTATATTTCCTTTCCTCATGGAGTCAGATAGTTCCTGAAGTCTTTCTTCAGTCTTTTTCCTTCATAATTCTCTTTCCTTCTCTGTTTTAGTTCTTTTTATTTCTGTGTCTTCAAGAGTACTTATTCGTTCTTCCATTTCATCTATTCTGCTTTCACTGCTTTTCCCAGAGTTCTTTAGCTCCTGCATTAATTCTTTGATCTCCTGAATTTCTTTTACTTCTCTCTTTAGGGATTCAATTTTCTTCTTCTGTTCATTGATTATTTTTTCCCATCATTTTTTACTTCCTTCAGTTTTTTAATCATGGCAATTTTAAATTCTCCTTCTGGAAGTCTCAGAAGTTCTTCCAGGTCTCTGTCCTTGCAATCTGGTGGGTGGTTTTCTTTTGGTGGTGTGTCTTTTTCCTGAGGAGTTGCTAGGTTGCATGTAGTTTTTCTTCTCCCTGCTGCCTGTTTTCTAATTTGCCCTATGTATTGGGACACTGTGTCACTGGTACTGCATGACATCTTTTTGGTTTACTCTTTCTGGGATTTTGGAAACTGGTGGTCCAAACGAGTCAAATACTGTTATGCTAGAAGTCTAGTGAGACAGTGGTACTTTGAGTATGTTAATGGTTGCTGTCACAGAATATTTCCTACCTCTGTGTTTGTTTAATTCCAAGGTTTGTCTTGAAGTCCCACAAACTTCCCTTTAAGTGGGGGGTCTGAATTATACTCTGGGATCTAATTCACTGGATCCCACTCTGGGCTTCACTCCCTGCCAGGAGGACCAGTCTTGTGGTGGCCTTCAAATCACCTCTGGCTCTGCGGGGAGCTTACTGCCAGTTTCAAGAAGCCTTTATTGAAGGAAGGTCCCTGTTCTAAAATGGCGAGTCAGAGACTCACTTTTCTGTGCATGAGGTCTGCCCCAGCTTTGGCTGCCCCCTCCCCGTCTGGGCTCAGACTGCTGCCAGAAGGGGCATGGCGTGGGGTTGCTTCGCTGCTCACCTCTGGCTCCGCAGGGAGCTTTCTGCCAGTTTCAAGCAGACTTTTTATTCTGCATTTTATTAGAATACATGTCCTATTGAATAGTGGTTCACCCTGGTCCAGTGTTATATTATCTTGACTTCATCATTATACTTGTCATGACTTTATTCCTAAATATGATCTTGTACTGAGAGGGTAAAGTTTGAAGAAGACCTCAAAATATGTACTTTACAGAAACACAATTCTACCCACGGCAGCAAGTGACACAAGAAACCAATTCATAATAAATCAAAGGGTAGGGTGAATTTAATTATATAGCTAAAATAAGTCAATGCAAATGACTATTATTTTGTCTTTTAACATTAGAAAACAATTTATAAAACAAAACTTATATAATGTATCATTGGGATTAGGATTTGCCAAAAAGTAATCTACTTTCCAATAATAGCATTAGAAAATGGGTGGAAGTAAAGTTGTGTGAAGTAAAATACTGTGTATTTAATACACAGTAACAAGTAAAGAGAGCCATTAATGATAAAGTTAAAAAAACAAATAAATTAGTTGTAAGTATGTTCTCCTACCTTCTCTAAATTCTTTGAAAGACACATAATTGTATAGATTTGTATACTAATACATTGTTGAAGTTGTAGTTTTGAATGAACATATATAGCATAAATATATATTGAATGTATTATATATTGAGATGATATAATGAATATACATTAAATAGATCACATATTGATTATAATATATTCATATACAAATGAATATATATCATATATATATACTGTAATATATTAGTGAATATATATAAGTGAATCTGTATTTGTGTTAAGCAACTTATTTATTTGGCAAACCTTACAGAAATTTGTGACATAAAGTGACATGTGTGATAATTTGATGTCAAATGTATTTGGTCTTTGCCCCAGTTCCTGTCACAGAGTTCCAAACTCTTGTAAATGCCTCCTGAGAGGTGTGAGTGATTTTCTTGTAATCATCATAACTTCCTTTTCATCCATACCGGATTTATGTTAATGTTGTGACTCATTGTGGGTGCCTAAGTAAATTCAGGATATTTTCTAGAAGCCAGTTAATTTATAGTAAATGCAAATAGTCATTTAATATTCTCTAAGTATGCTATATGCTTTTCATTAGAAAAGGACCCAAAAAAATGAGGTTTGATATATTACTAGGCATTATTTTGCTTGTTTTATATCAGTCCACTTAATCAGAATATCCAAGCCTAGGATTTCTAAAGTCCTATAACTAAGATTTTACTAGCTTCATATTACTCATATGGTTTCTAAGATTAAACTGAAAATGTATAATTGAAAACTTTTTGAAATAAGTTTAAGGCCTCCCCAGTGTCACAACGATTGAGCACTGGGCTGCAAAGCTGCCTGCAACCTCTGCAGTGCCAGTTCAATCCCTGGGCCACTGGCGAGGGCCCCACACGGCACACAGACCTCTCCTGCCCTTGCCTTGCCCGCTGTTTCCCTCAGCAGTGTACTTCGTCAGTCTGCCTGTTCTGCTCCCTGCTCTGGCTCTGGTGAATTCTTTCACCCTCCCACGCTTCTGACTATACCACTGCTTGTATAAATACATAAATAAATCTTTAAAAAAATAAAATAAGTTTATACTTTTATTCCACTTAATAAACAACATCTATTAAGTAGATATTTTGGAAAGCTAAACAATTGAGTTAGATTTACCTGATTATATATTCTTGAGGCTGTAACTTAATCCAACTGTGGTAATGTATTTTTTGAAGAACATGGAAAGTATGTTTAAAATCATCAAAAATATTTGTAAAATACTAGTATCGATGAAATACTATTTGGAACACTCTGGGTACCAAAAAAACAAAAAGTCTTCTGAAGGACCAGATTCTCAACTTTATTCACAAAATTCAGAGCAAAGCACAATGGGCTGCTTCCTCTTCTAACAGTATTATAGAAGGAAGAGTGCTTTTAAGAATGTGCATTAAAGTACTCTGTTATGAGAAAGAGGATGTCATTTTCAACCCAAAGGATTTGGGCCCAAGTGAGTGAAAATCCCTTGATTTGCTGGGGGAGAAAATAGTGAAAATAGTTTCATTTCAATGGCTGTCATCCAAAAAATAAGCAACAAGAGTTGGAAATGATGAGAAGAGAATAGACCTCTTTACACTGATGGTAAAAATATAAAATAGTGCATGCATTATATTATTAAAAGCAGTATGATCTTCAAAAAATTAAAAATATAGACAGCAGGTCTCTGCAGAAATAGGTGCAGTCTATTAAGGAGATGTGGTATAGATACACAATGGAACACTACTCAGCTATAAAAATGGGGATTACGAGAAACACAAACACCAGATTTTTCACTCATTTGTGTAATATGGGGGGGGGGTTAAGGAACTGACAAAACTAAAACAAACAAACCCTAGAACTATGACTGCAGAACTGAGGCTACTAGAGTACCAGGAAGGTGGAGGTGAGATTAGAGGAAAGAGGGGCCCTAAGATCCAAGCTAAAGTGTTAGGGGTGCTTTAAGGGTGGGGTGGGTATTGACACACATCTGAGGGGTATAAGCCTATTCCTTTAAGTCATAAGCAGTGTTACAAATCAAAATTATATCAATAAAGAAAAAATTAAAAAATAGAAATCCCATGTGATCCAGGTATCCCATTTCTGGGTATACATGCAAAAAAATTACAAATATACAGTAGATATATGTGCCATCACCTTTATTCCAATATTATTACAATAGCAACAGCCAAGAGCAATAAACAATCTAAGAACCCAGATGATTGGCTAAAAAGATGTGGTGTATATACACTATGGAATGGAATATTTCATCATGGTTGAACACCTGCCATTGTCACAACATGGGTGGCCCTGAGAATATTATGATGAATAAAAAAGTCACAAAAAGACTAACACAGTTGGATTTTATTCACATGTGGCAAATAGAGAAACCAGACAAAAGGATGAACTAAATAATACAAAAACAAAGTTCTGTACAAATCAGTGGTTTCCAGAAGGGCAGTGGGAGGAAGAACAGTGAGTAAATCAGGTACAATGTGTCAATTGTATGAGAAGGATAGAATTGCAGCTTTAGTGGTGAACTTAATGTGAACACACACAAGTTGATTTTTAATATTGCACACTTGAACTCATGTAATGTTAAAATGCAAGATTATTTCCAACTGAGAAATGGACTTAAGTGTTAAAAAAAAAGATGTACAAAGTCATTATACCAATAACTATATATCATGGATGAGAGAATTTTTAAATCCTTAAATAAATATAAAAATTTCCCTGACCATAGGCTGGAAGGCACAATCATTTTTTTTTCCTGCTTTACCTATAGAGTGAATGTAATTCCACCGACAATTTCAGCAGATATGTTTTGGAAGCCTAGACAATCTAGAAATACAACATTGGAAAACTTAGATTCCATGATATAATAAAGTACTGCGAATCCACAGTAATTAACATTTCGATATTGTAAACACAAACATATATATCAATCGAACAGATTAGAAACACCTTTATCATCATTTGACAACACAAAAGTGAAATTCATCAGCAAACGATATTTCTCAATTAATGGCACGAAATTTTTTGAGGAAATTACTTCTCAATGATACTGAATCAGCTGAATATCACTTTGAAGAAAATTAACCACAACTTCTACCTTACAACTTATGCAAAAATAATTTCAAGTGGATTATTGAATGCAAGGGATAAAACAATAAAATTTTAATGTAAATATTAACATTTTTCTTTATTTCTAGTTTCATTAGGTATTATACTTGTGAATATACTTTAACTGTATTAACTAATTTTTGTTTCCCAAACCTAATGCTTTATTTTAAATTAATTATGGAAAAAAGATAAAAATTATTATTTTTTTAATATTGCTTGCTGCCCACACCCTCAAAGCAAGGGAAACAGATCAACTGATATTTGGAAACTTTTAATAGGTCACTATTAGACTCTCCCTTTCTCTCATACATAATTTGATCTCTTTCTCAATGTTGTATCACTTCACTCCATTGTTCATTTGGTGGAAACTCTATGTTTGAACACCTACTTTCAGTTCACAACTCTATCTTTCCTTATTTTATTTGCTGCTTTATCTATCCATTGATTTATAAATTCTGATCACTACAAATTATATATATAGAGAGAGATGTGTGTACTCTTATTTTCAAATATGTCCATTCTTTCTGATAACATATGATTTTTTAAATATTTTAATTATGCTTTAAGTCCTTTTAATATATAGAAACATTTCACAAACACAGATAATGTGTCAAAGTTCCTCCCATGTGACTGGAAATTATATAATTGCATCATAAGAGTCAAAGAAACAGTATAAGGCTATTATTGCAGAGTAACCTCAGTGTATAGCTCCTGAGGACTCGTGGCTGGAGACCACAGTGGACTCTGTATGGACAATAGGTGCTGAGGGTCAGGGGATATCATCATTCTTAGACATGATGTTGGTGGAGGAAAAGAATAGAAAACTTGGAAAGGAGTCAGCACAAGTCCTGAAACCTGGCTCATGCAATGCCAGGAGTAGAGGTGGGGATAGAAGTGATTAACATAGTCATTAAACCAGCTCTAGAAATTAAAAATCACCAGGCCCAACCTCTAGATCATGAGGCACTGACCCAAGCAGGTGTCAGACTGCTGTAGAGAGTGTCATTGGCCATAGACTGAAGGTGAGGATAGAAAGATTGAGGGCCATTGTAGAATCTTTGGTCCTTTTCACATTCTATACACCTGGTTATTCAAAATAATAAAAAAAAAAGTGATTGATTGTTGGAGTGAGCCCCTCCCAAAGAGAAGATGACTGTATCAGTGCACCCTCTGTACTGACATGAGGCAGCAGTCCTCTGCTCACCTGTGAGTATGCAGGACTCCTTGCTGCTAACTCTTTCCCTTTGCAGGGCAGTAGCCCTCCAGCCATCCCATGACCTGTGAACTTGCCAGGGCTTCTCTGTACTCACTTCCCTCAACGGGGGCACCTCCCTCCCAAGGCCACCCACCTATGACCATGCATAACTCTCTCTTCACAAACCTGTCCTTTTTGGGGCAACTTTTTCTGCCCTCTTGTGTCTGTGCAAGCATCCTTTACCCTTCCCTCTCTTTTATATATACCTTTTTATATACACCTACTGTCTCTGTCTCATGGAGACTCTGGCCTAAGAAACTTGCCAGCGTGGCTGAAAGAAGAGCTCTGGTGAAACATCACAGAGTGAACCCAAGAAACCCCTCTCCAAACCCAACATCTCCAAAAACGACTACAGTGTGATATCCCAACTCCAGTGTAACTGAGGAGAAATGAGAAGAGAACTTCATATTTACTGCTTTCAATTATCATAACAAAAATGATCAGGGAAGGGATTATGTTAAACTCTTCATGGAAAATTTCTTGTTTTATTTTTTTTTCTTTCCTGACTTAGTCGAGAAAGAGTTTCATCTATTTATTTGCAGGAGTGAGTTTATGGGGCTATGTGTGTGAATATTTTTGTTACTCAGCACAAACTTATGACAATTTTGTGACATGACAACTTTTCCTATCATCATTTCTCTATTTAGATTTAAATTCTTGGCTGGCTGTGTCATGTTTGGTGAACCACAACTAACAGTTTGGGATACATTCACCTTGATGCCAAGTAAGGGGCACAGTCAGGTGAAGATGAATCTGGCCTGACCCTGAAGTTACTGTGCATGAGAAAAATGCTCTTTGTGCAAAAGCAACTTTTAGAACTGCTGCTTCTGGGAAAATTACTAACTTCAAAGAAAGACAGATTTCAAGGTTTACAGCAGGGCTGAAACACTCATTCCCAGATGATAAAGCTCTAAATAGGATAAATTTTAACAACCATCCTTGTCCTCAATGCATAGATGACATCAGATAGATCAATTAAGCAGACACCTGCCCAGATCCTAGACATTTTTCCTTGCTAATTGTATATAATGTCATTGACAAGCTGGTCCTTTTCACATTCTATACAATTAGTTATTCAAAATCAAGAAAATGAACCACTCCACAAAGGAGTGAGCCTCTCCCAAAGGGAAGATGACTGTATCAGTGCAATCTCTGCACTGACATGAGGCAGCAGTCCACTGCTCACCTGTGACTATGCAGGACTACTTGCTGCCAACTCCCTCCCTCTGCAGGGCAGTAACCCTCCAGCCAGCCCATATCTGTGAACTTGCCAGGGCTTCTCTGCATTCACCTCCCTCAGCAGAGTTTGGACAGCTATTCCAGAAGTAGCTGGAGACTGATTCTGAGCTTCATTAACCAGGCTTGATTCTTTCATAAAATCTCTTAATTATTAGTTGTCTCAATTAATTTAAATCAAAAGTTTTCTCAATATGTTTTGAAATTCTCACCCAAACAAGAATTAACAGATGTGCCTCAAAAAAAGAGATCAGCTTTTCTTCGGAAAACCTTTCTTAGAGCTGCCTTCATGGCTTGATTTCTCAGGCTGTAGATCATTGGGTTGAGTGTTGGGGGCACAACTGTGTACATAATAGCAGGTAAAATGTCCAGTGCACTGGGAGAGTCAGAAGGTGGCTTGAGATACTCAAAGGCGCTGGTTAAAATAAACAATATGACAACAGAGAGGTGGGGAAGGCAAGTGGAAAAAGCCTTCGCTCTGCCCTCAGCAGATGGCATCCTCAGCACAGTAGAGAATATCTGTGTGTAGGACACTCCAATAAAAATGACAAAAAGAAACGCCATAAAAGACAGGAAGCCAGTGACCCCAACTTCACTTATGTACTCATTCGAACAAGAGAGTTTCAGGAGCTGAGGGATGTCACAGAAGAACTGGTGAATGATATGGGGACCACAGAAGTGGATGGAGAAAGTGGCAGCTGTGTGCATGGCTCCAGAAATGACCCCAAATGTCCAGACACCTAGGACTCCATGAACACAGGTGCTGACATCCATGATGATTTCGTAGCGCAGTGGAAGGCAGATGGCCACGTAGCGATCATAAGACATGACCGTGAGCATAGATATCTCAGCAGCAGCACAGAGAGTGAAAGCAAAACACTGCACTATGCATTCCCCAAAGGAAATGTAACCACTATGCATGAAAGAGTTGTAAATGGACCTTGGAACAGTCACACAAATGTAGCACAGGTCCAGGAAGGAGAGATGTTTCAGGAAGAAATACATGGGTGAGTGGAGACTACTGTCCATGGAAATTGCAGTGATAATGAGGATATTGCCAGTTAATGCCACCATGTATAAGACTAAGAACAGAGAAGCATGGACAAGTTCTAGCTCAGGTTTGTCAGAAAATCCCATCAGAAAAAAACCACTAATAGTTAAATTGGCCATAGTCCTTCTTAGTTTTCCAGTGATGCTGGCTGTGAAAAAAATGGAACCATTGGAAACAAAATTTCTGTACTTAACTACCTAGCCTATTTTAGACTAAAGGAAGGTAGGCATGATTTCGCTTGATGAAGCAACCACTTTAATACCAATTTGAAAAAGTTCTCTATACTAATAATGTTGTGGAACCATTTTAAGTGACTGACTTGATTATGGAACAATGGATAAAGAGGATTATAAATTTTCATATTGCCAATTTCAATTAAAGGAAAGATGTAAAATACATAAGCAATAAATTTAATACAATATATTTAATATATAATCTTGTTAACAGGACTAGAAAGAGCATTGAATTTTGATTCATATTAAAAGTTATATATAGTTCAAGTTCATATACTCACTTTTATAAATGTTTCATAGATACCTCTTCTTTTTCATTAATCATTCTAGCACTGGTATACTGATTTATTATTGCCAATTTATATATATATATATATATATATATATATATTTAATATTTGGGGCCTCCCTGGTGATGTAAGGGTTTAAGCACAGCACTATGAGGCTATCTGCAGCCACTGCACCATGAGTTCAATTCCGGGCAGGCCAGGGACTACTCACATGGCACAGCTGTCTCACCCGCTGCTCCCCTCAGCAGTGCATTTCAGTAGATTTGCCTGTTCTGTTCCCCACTCTTTCCCTGGTGAATCCTCTCACCTCCCATATCTCTGGCCCGTACACCAGTACTTGTATGCATAAATAAAATCTTAATGTTTGTCTTATGTAATTAAGCATTTATTTTCTTAATAAATTATTGTAATTTATTATAATTTCATAATTATTAAGTAATTACAAAACATCAAATTGATCATAGCTATGGAGTAATTGTGATATATAAACTATTTTCATTTGCATTAATCTGAAAAATACCCATTTTCCCAATGAAATGGAAAGGAATAAACCTCCCCCATTGTATTTTTCTCAGAAAAAGCATAACTAATATACACCTGAAAAAATAATTTATGTATTTTTTTTGGTTAAATAAATTTGAAACCACTCAACAAACAAGTATCATATAATTACATATAGTGAAAAATGCAAAAAAGGAAATTATCAGAGGAAAACCATCTCATAGTCACATATATCTGAAGAGGTTGAATCTGATCCTTGAATCATAGACAGTCTTGTAAATCAATGCTACTGCAATAAAATTCATACAATTATAAAATAGCATGGAATAATTTCATGGAAAAAAGGAAAATGGTTAAAATATGCCAGCAGTATGGTCAAATGTGTGTATACTCTCTTAAAAAAAAGCAAATATTTAGGAAAAATCTTGAAGCACTCAAAGCACTCTTAGGCCATGTAACTTTATATCCAGGTATCAACTTAATAATTCATTTGAATAATTAGTATAAAGAAAATGTTCATTTAAAATTAGGGCAGTAGTAAAAATATTGACAAATCATAAAATTAGAACTGAATAATCATTTTCATGATAATATTTCAGGCAACCTTGAAAATTATAAAGTGTTTGTTTTTTGAAATGGGATTTCATAACTATTTTGATTAAGAAATAAGACATATTAAAAGGTAAAACAAACAGAATCATTCTGTCATATATTCATGCTGAAGTACTTCTATGACGGTTACAATATCCTCCTCAGATTTCTATTTCCCAGTTAAACAATCAGAGCTCATCCATAGTATTTCATATTTAACAAGTTAAATGACAATGGCTGGTTTTCTCACTCACTCCAAACCAGTGTTTTATGGCCTTTCCATTACCTGTATGATCTAGCTTTTTAGACCCCCAGGAAACTCACCAGAGCATATTCTGGTGTATCTTCCCTCAACAGGAGAAGCTGTCAGTGTGAGCAGCTTTCACTTAGCTCAAAGTCCTGAGCTTTGAAATTAGTCACATTCAGAAAAATGAGAAATATGGAGAAAAGCTAAGTCCATTTCAATCCTTTGTTTGGCCCCTAGTGATTAAACAATAATATCTCTTGGCACAAGCAGAGCTTGTGGCAGCTCTGGGTATTTGGCATTGCTGGCCAATACCTTGGGACCAAATCTTGAAATTATATTGATTGTTCCTGCAGACTATTTTTCTGCTGAATTGTTAAATGATTATACCTAGTTACCTGGAAGTTCCGCTTATTTATGTTTATTGGATCAAATTATTGAAAAATATTATATTTTGGTGTTAGAATCAAGAATATCCAAAAAAGACAACTTACTTCTATTAATTGAATTAGCAAGTCATTTAGTTACTTTTTAAATAATGTTTAGTGTCAAATAAATATCCTTATTATCTGAAAATGTGTTAATATCACAAATGAATCAAAGAAATATCCTCTAATTTATACTGCTAAACACTAATCTAATTTCTCTTCAAGTGGGGATTTTACAATTAGCCATTTTTATAAAAACCTGAGTGTGTGGTCAGTGGTTTGTATAGCATAATATTTTAATTTTTATGTAAATAATGTCACTGTTCATGACCAATCTCAATTGAATAGTTAATGATTATGCATTCCCAGGTTATCCAGGCCATCATTTCACAAATGAGTTTTTACAGTACAAAAAACATTATGAAATATAGTCAGATGGTTTCTAAGTAAACCATCATTTGAACAGAATATTCCAACTAATTGTAAAAGCATTTCGCATTTATGTTCTAAGAATAGCACAAAATATTCCTTTCAGTCATCCCTTCTGTAATGTATCAGAGTTCCTGAATTTGGAGAATGAATAGTTTCTATTTATTAATGAGAAAAAGTCTATAAGTTTCTGATCTCTTGGTCCAACAAAAATATGTCTTTTAAAATATCAGAATTTAAAAGTGTGTATATTTGCAAGCTGTGAGTTCAATGAAATATTAAAAATGACAAATAGCAAAAAATTTATCTTTCAAAAATTAAATGACTTTAGAAAATCATATACGTAGCTTCACATATCTGCAGGATTGTTATTTATTAACAAGACTAGATCTGTCCTTTCACATATTATGAAAAAATAGTGAAATAATAATAGCAGAGAAGATATAGCTCAATGAGGAAGATGCTAAAATGCTTTCGCCTTTAGGTAGTGAATGTGGTGTCCTAGAGATGCACTAAGGTCCTATAACTGTGACAGCTACATAGAAGTGGAGAGACGTATTTTTAATTTGGTAGGATGTTGGCAACCATGATCTCTAGAATATTTTCTAGCTCTAAAATTCATTGAGTTTATAGTAATGTCTAAGTTATGAACAAAAGAATAACAAAATCTAAGTTAATTCTGCTTTATGTACACAAGGAAAATGATTTTCCAAAATATGCATCTGCTCTTTAAAAACTGAAAATGGGAATAAGCCCTTTTGATTTGGTGTCCCTAAAATAACACAAATACATATTTGATGTTGAAGTTGATAATAATCTTATTATGGAAACAACCTAAGTGCCCAAATACAGATGAGTTTTTCAGGAAGATGTGGTATATATACAAAAAGGAATACCACTCAGTTACCAAAAATGGTAAACTCTTGCTATTTGTGGTGACAGGGCTGAAGCTGGAGGGAAATAAGTCAGAACGAAAAGGACAAATACTGATGAATTCAACTTGTATGTGGAATGTAAAGAAACAAAACCTATGGTAATATACAGCAAAACTAAGAACTAATCCTAGAAGCTGACTGTAGAACCTGGGACTCTGAGGGGAAAGAGGAGGAATGATATCAAGGTGGGGAGGAAGCATAGTGGTAGTTGTTAAAGGACTGTTTCTGTGGTTGTTGTGGGGTGGTTACAGCATCTAACAGGGCAGGACTTATATTTCTAACACATAAACAGTGCTGTAGACCCATGCACCTTTCTGAGTTCTATAGCTACTCTAAATCATTAAGGAATGGGAAGAAGTGGAATCTGCACATAATAGCTAGTACATGAGATATACAGAGGCCTGGACATCCACGTGGTATCTAAACCAAGAAAGTCTCATCAGAGGGACTCTTAAACCAATAGGTACTGACACTAGTGCTGTTTTGCCAGCTCACATGATGAAAAGCAAGATATCATGCACTTGGGGTCAGAAATGGGAGTGAAAACATAACAGAGTAAATCACTAATGAAATTTTATAAAATTGTAAAAATCTTTAAAAATTGAAAACGCTACATTAGAAAACCATCACTGGGCCTCCCCGGTGGCGCAGCGGTTGAGCGCTGGGTTGCGAAGCTGCCCGCGGCCTCTGCGGCGCCGGTTCGATCCCCGGCTGCTCCCCGGCCACCGGAGGAGGGTCCCATATGGCGCGCAGACCTCTCCTGCCGCCCGCTGCTCCCCTCAGCAGTGTACTTCGGTCCTTCTGCCTGCTCTGCTCCCCGCTCTGGCTCTGGTGAATTCTCTCACCCTCCCGCGCTTCTGACTGTACCCAGTGCATGTATAAACAAAACAAACAAACAGACCAGCAAACAAATAAATAAAGCATGCCTCTATACAAAAAAAAAAAAAAAAAAGAAAACCATCACTAAAATTGAATAAAAGAAAAGGACAAGGGCCTCCCCGGTGGCGCAGCGGTTGAGCGCTGGGTTGTGAAGCTGCCCTCGGCCTCTGCAGTGCCGGTTCGATCCCCGGCTGCTCCCCGGCCACCAGAGGAGGGTCCCACATGGCGCGCAGACCTCTCCTGCTGCCCGCTGCTCCCCTCAGCAGTGTACTTCGGTCCTTCTGCCTGCTCTGCTCCCCGCTCTGGCTCTGGTGAATTCTCTCACCCTCCTGCGCTTCTGACTGTACCCAGTGCATGTACAAACAAACAAACAAACAAATAAATAAATAGTACATGCCTCTTTAAAAAAAAAAAAGGGACAAGGAGTGAATGGAGGATCAATGAAGACACTAGGCCGACTGAAAAGAAAAATAAGCTTGCAGACAAATCCTATTATGTTTTTAAGAGTCATATGAATATATTAAAGTATGTACTCAAAGTGCAGCGGTTTTTGAAATCAATTTTTTTAAATATATTCATATGCTGTTTGAGTGACATTAATTATTTTGATTTGTCAGCAGTATGACACCTTTTTATCCAAGCACAAAAGAATAAAATAAGGTGTTTACCTCATCTATGACTTTAAAACTGTCTCCACGTTGATTAAAATTTGAAATTGTGAGCGCTGAAATTGTAATTGTAATTGAAATTGTAAAACAGGGTAAATCTGTGTGAATTTGAATTTGCTACAAGATTGTCAAATATGACACAGAAAAGATGAGTCAAAAAGACAGCAAATAGAAAATATTTCATCTGCATTAAAACCCTCAAAGGGATGTGACTACTCAAATAAGTCAGAAATGGTAGATGAGAGATTACATCCAAGCCACCAAATACAAAGGATCGTAAGAGACTACTACGAATACTGATATGACAACAAATTTAATAATCTCATGAAAATAGACATCTCCAAGCTATCAAGATTTATTATGAGGAAATAGGAAAACTGCTGAGAATACTGAGTATGGAGAAAAAGAAAATAAGCATGAAAAAGGTTAACAAGCAAGAAAAAGGTTAAAGATTAAGAACATCCCAATGAAAAGAGTCAAACATTTGGCAAAATTTAATATTCTTGATAAAATCTCAACAAATTAGGTTTAGACAGAATGCTTTTCAACATAATAAAGGTGGAAAATTATTGGTATTTCATACAGAACACCAAACAAAAAGGACTTATTTCCCTTTTCAGTTTTTAAATGAGAGCATATACATGTTTTAGAAAATCATATCCCCTTTGTGCATGAAGCAGAGGGAACTTAGACTTTATTACTGTCAAGTTTAGAATTTAGATATTATTATAAACTTAATGAATCTTTGAGAATATTTGGAAAATATTTTAGAGACCACTGTAGTCCACATTCTAACAAATTCCATGAAGCTTTTCCCTTCTATGTAGCTGTCATGAGCAAATATAGGGTCTGAGTGCATCTCTAGGACACAACAAAATACTACTTAAAAAATTGAAAACATTTTAGCATCTCTTTGACAGAGCTACATCTTCTCTGTTATTTATGACATTTCTATTTCTTTTCATAATATGTGAAAGCACAGATCTAGTGTTGCTAATACATAACAATCTTTGGATTAATTTTTGATAGATTCTAAAACTTTTCACTTTTCTTCATTCTTAGTCTGATTGCTAATTGTGAGCCCAACAACTTACAAACCTACACACCTCAATATTCTGTTATTTATTTGCTTATTTCTTATTTCTTTGCTATTTCATGTCCTCAGAAACCTGTATATTTTTTTCTCATTAATTAATAGAGAAGAATTTCTCTTCAATTTCCAACAAATACATGTGCTGCATAAGTAACTTAAACCCTTGTATGCTATTCTAAGTTTATAAGTGAGAATGAATTTATCATTAATTACAAGGTTGTTTTAAAATGATAGTTTACCTGGAAAGTATCTGAATTCTATTTTGTGGCATTTTTTAGGACTGGAAAAGCTCACACTTCTGAAATGAGAGCCTGAGATAAGACAGGTTTTGTAATAATGGAATACACAGTGTCAACTCTTTTAATTTGAAATATCTTAAAATAATGAGTTTATATTAAATATTTATTATGACAAACGCTTATAATAGACAAATATTTATAATAGACAGATATGGACCATACACTCAGATTTCTTAAAAATGGGTACTTGTTATTTAAGTGAGGACTCAAAGTGAAATTTCATTGGCATTTGCTTGTAAGAGTTGGGGGTATTTAGAGCCTCCCTGGTGGCACAGGGGTTAAAGACACAGGACTATCAAGCAGTATTCAGCCACTACAACAAGAGTTCGATACCTGGACAGAGCGGTGGAGGGGACCACTTCTGTCTCACCCTCTGCTCCCCTCAGCAGTGTATTTCAGTAGATCTGCATGTTCTGCTCCCCACTCTGTCTCTGGTAAATCCTCTTACCCCACCTCCCCCATCCCCTGCACCTCAGGCCTGCAGCCCAGTTCCTGTATGCATAAATAAAAATAAATCTTAAAAATAAATAAAATATTATAATATGCTATAAGCTTTCCATTAGAAAAAGACCAAAAAATGAGATTTGCTATATTACTAAGCATTATTTTGCACATTTTATATCAGTCCACTTAAACAGAATATTCAAACTATGTGGTTTCTAAAGTCACATCATGAAGCATTTCCTAGCTTCAAAATACTAAAGATAACTACAAAGATTAAACTGAAAATGTGTAAGAGAAAACTTTTGAAAATAAGTTTATATTTTAATTTCACTTAAAAAGCAAAATATATTAATTTGATATTTTGGAATGTAAAAAATTGAGCTAGATCTATATCACTATATTCTTAAGTTTATAACAATCTGACTTGTGGCAACATATGTCTTGAAAAACATGAACTATATGCTTAGCTTCATAAAAAAATCTGTAAAATGCTGGTATCTATGAAATATTATTTGGAATATTCTGGGAGACAAAAGAAATACTCTAAAGGACGGACTCTCAGTTTTGATCACAAATTTCAGGGCAAACCATGGTGAGATGCTCCCCCTTCTAACAGTATTATAGTAAGAAGATTGGGAAAGAGGTGGTCATTTTTAGCTGAAAGGATTTGGGGTCAAATGAGTGCAAATTCATACATTTGATGAAGGATAATCATGTAAAGAGTGTTATTTCAGTAAGATAGAAATGTGATTGAAAAAAAAATACTGGATGGTCTCATTCATAGCAGGAATTTAGAAAACCTAAATGAGGGAGCAGGAAAAAGACTAATTGCAATAAAGTAAAAATCAAAATCAATAAGCAGCTGTAGACCAGAGACACACTACAATGGGGGGCGGGGAGAGGAGAAGAGGGATTAGGGTCAGAAAAAAGGGAATTGTGTGGGGAATATAACCAAAATGAAAATGCATACATTATGCAAAAATGAAAAATGATGTAAGAATTATTTAAATAAAATAATTCATAAAAAATAAAAATAAAACAAAACATCAAAAAAAAATAAATGTGATTGAGTAAAAGCATTTTGTTCTTTTCCAACATGTGCTCTGCCTAAAATGAAGCAAAACTAGGGAAAAGGGTGTTTTAAAACTGAAAGTTTAGAAAGCTTGGCAGTCACCTGACAGAAACTGCAAGGAATATTGGCCAGAGACAACAACTGATCTATCCTGAAAGAAAACTCTGAAAATTGCTTCCCAGTGACCCTTCTGAGAAGATGGAAGGAACATGGGAATAACAGCAAATCCTGGACTACTAGAGTGATGGGAAGGGTGGGGGTGAGATGAGGAGAGAGGAGGCCCAAGGTCTAGGCTAAATTACTATTGGTGCTTTGATGGTGAGGTAGGGTAGAAACATACTTTGGAGGGATGTGAGTTTATTCCCCTAAATCATAAGCAGTGTTGCAGAGCAATGCTATCTCAATAAAGAAAAGAAAATACAAAAATGAAAAACAGAAATTCAATATGATCCAGTTATCTCATTTCTGGGTATATACAAAAATAAATACACTTGGGCCTCCCCGGTGGCGCAGCGGTTGAGCGCTGGGTTGCGAAACTGCGCACGGCCTCTGCGGCGCCGGTTCGATCCCCGGCTGCTCCCCGGCCACTGGAGGAGGGTCCCACATGGCGCGCAGACCTCTCCTGCCGCCCGCTGCTCCCCTCAGCAGTGTACTTCGGTCCTTCTGCCTGCTCTGCTCCCCGCTCTGGCTCTGGTGAATTCTCTCACCCTCCCGCGATTCTGACTGTACCCAGTGCATGTATAAACAAAACAAACAAACTAGCAAACAAATAAATAAAGCATGCCTCTATAAAAAAAAATAAATAAATAAATAAATAAATACACTAAATCAAATAGATATATATGCCACCATCTTTATTGTGGTATTATGTTTCAAAAGCCAAAAGTAAGAAACAAACTAAATGCCCAATGACAAATGATTGGCTAAAAAGGATGTAGCATATCACACAATGGAATAGCACTCAGGTGTCCCAGGATGAACTCTGCCAATTGCCCTAACATGGGGTCCTGAGGATATTATGCTCAGTGAAACAAGTCACAAAACTTAGACGAATACATTTGTGTTTCACTCATGTGTGGTATATAGAGCAGCCAGACAAACGGAGAACTATACAATACAAAAACAAAGTCCTCTACCAATTAATGGTTACCAGAAAGGAAGAGGAAGAGAAGTGGGTAAATCAAGTACAATGTGTCAATTGTATGAGAAGAACAGAATCTGAGCTTTAGTGGTGAATTTATTGTAGAACATACACAAGTTGATTTTTAATGATACACACTGAAACATATGTTAAAATGTAATATTATTTCCAAAAAAGAAATAAGTATTAATACAAGATGTAGAAAGCCATTACACTAATAGTTACATATCATGGATAAGAGAATTTTTAAAGACTTCAATAAATGCAAAAAGTTTCCTGACCATGGATTGGAAGACATAATCATTTCTTTTTTTTTTAATAATAAATTTTATTTTTATATTCCCCATACAATCGCAGCCCCCCCATTCTGACCCCAATCCCTCCCCTCCCGCCCCCGCCCCCCTAAAAGTGTCTCTGGTTCATAGTTGTTTGTTGATTTTGATTTTCACTTTCTTATAGTTATTCTTTTTCCTGGTCCCTTATTTAAGTTTTCTAGATTCCTGCTATGAGTGAGACCATCCGGTATTTTTCTTTTTCTTTTTGGCTTATTTCGCTGAGCATGATCCCTTCCAGCACCATCCATGTTGCTGCAAATTGCTTGTGTTCATCTTTTTTGAATGCTGAGTAATATTCCATGGGGTATATGTACCACATCTTCTTGATCCAGTCACCTATTTTTGGGCATTTGGGTTGTTTCCAAAGCTTAGCTATTGGAAACAGTGCTGCTATAAACATAGGGGTGCAGGTGTTCTTTGGAATTGATGTTTCTGTGTCCTTTGGGTAAATACCTAGGAGTGGAATCGCTGGATCATATGGAAGCTCTATGTTTAGTAGGTCCAGAAATCTCCACACAGCTCTCCACAGTGGTTGGACCAGTTTGCAGTCCCACCAACAGTGCAGAAGAGTTCCTTTTTCTCCACACCCTCGCCAACATTTGTTGTCGCTAGTTTTTTTAATATATGCCATTCTCACTGGTGTAAGATGGTATCTCATGGTAGTTTTGATTTGCATTTCCCTGATGACAAGTGATGTTGAACATTTTTTTCATATGCTTGTTGGCCATTTGCATTTCCTCTTCAGAGAAGTCTCTTTTTAGCTCTTCTGCCCATTTTTTGACTGGATTATTTTCTTTGTTGTTATTGAGTCTCATCAGCTCTTTGCAGATTTTTGTGATCAGTCCTTTATCATTAGTGTTGGGTACAAAAATGTTCTCCCAGTTGGTGGGGTTTCTCTTTGTTTTTGTTATTGTCTCTTTTGCTGTGCAGAAGCTCTTTAATTTGATGTAGCCTCAGCTGTTTATCTTTGCCTTCACTATCACTGCTTTGGGTGATGTGTCTGTAAAGATGTCTTTGATGTGCAAATTACGTAGTGTTTCGCCTATATTTCCTTCTATATATTTTATGGTTTCAGGTCTTATGTCTAGTTCTTTAATCCATTTTGAGTTGATTTTTGTGTATGGTGTGAGGTAGTGGTCAAGCTTCATTCTTTTGCATGTAGCAACCCAGTTTTCCCAGCACCGTTTATTGAACAAACTTTCTTTGCTCCAATGCATAGTCTTTGCTCCTTTGTCAAAGATTAGTTGACCATAAATCTGTGGGTTTATTTCTGGATTTTCTATTCAATTCCATTGGTCTGTATGTCTGTTCTTGTTCCAATACCATGCAGTTTTGATGATTATGGCTTTGTAGTATAGTTTGAAGTCTGGGAGTGTGATGCCTCCATTCCCTTCTTTTTTATTCAGGAGAGCTTTGGCTATTCTGGGTTTTTTGTGATTCCATATGAATTTCATCAATAATTGTTCTATTTCTTTGAAGAATGACATTGAAATTTTGATTGGAATAGCATTGAATCTGTGTATTGCTTTTGGAAGGATGGCCATTTTAATAATGTTTATTCTTCCAATCCATGAGCAGGGGATGTCTTTCCATTTCTTTGTGTCTTCTTCTATTTCTTTTAACAGTGTTTGATAGTTTTCTTTGTAGAGGTCCTTTACCTCTTTTGTTAGATTTATTCCCAAATATTTGATTTTTTTTGTTTCAATAAAAAAAGGGATTTTTTTTTGATTTCTTCTTCTTCAGATTTATTGTTTGTGTATAGGAAGGCTACTGACTTTTGCGTGTTGATTTTGTATCCTGCCACTTTACTGAACTGATTGATGAGTTGAATTAGTTTTTCTGTGGACTTTTTGGGGTTCTCTATGTATATTATCATATCATCTGCAAATAGTGATAGTTTGACTTCTTCTTTTCCTATTTGGATTCCTTGCATGTCTTTTTCTTGTCTTATTACTCTGGCTAGGACTTCCAGTATTATACTGAAAAGCAGTGGTGAGAGTGGACATCCTTGTCTTGTTCCAGATCTTAATGGAATTGCTTTCAGCTTTTCACCATTGAGAATGATACTGGCTGTTGGCTTGTCATAGATGGCCTTTATGATGTTGAGGTATGTTCCTTGTATCCCAAGAATTTCAAGGGCTTTTATCATGAATGGGTGTTGCACTTTGTCGAAAGCTTTCTCAGCATCTATTGATATTATCATATGGTTTTTATATTTCTTTTTGTTGATGTGTTGGATAACGTTGATTGATTTTCGGATGTTAAACCATCCTTGTGTCCCTGGAATGAATCCTACTTGGTCGTGGTGAATTATCTTATGGATACATTGTTGGATTCTGATAGCTAAAATTTTATTGAGGATTTTTGCATCAGTGTTCATTAGGGAGATTGGCCTGTAGTTTTCCTTTTTTGTGTTGTCCTTGTTCGGTTTTGGTATTAGTGTATTGTTGGCTTCATAGAACGTGTTTGGTATTGTCCCTTCCTTCTCAATTTTTTGGAAGAGTTTGTGAAGGATAGGCACTAATTCGTCTCTGAATGTTTGGTAGAATTCATTTGTAAATCCATCAGGTCCTGGGCTTTTGTTTTTGGGGAGGTTTTTGATTACCATTTCAATTTCGCTGCTTGTAATTGGTCTGTTTAGGTGTTCTATTTCTTCTTTATCTAGCTTTGGGTGATTGTAGAGTTGTAGGAATTTGTCCATCTCCTCTAGATTGTTAAACTTGTTTCCATATAACTGTTCATAGTAGTTACGGATTATTCTTTTGATTTCTGCTGTGTCCGTTGTGATTTCTCCTCTTTCATTGATGATCCTGTTTATTTGTGCTTTCTCCCTTTTTTCCTTTGTGAGCCTGGCTAGGGGTTTGTCTATTTTATTGATTTTTTCAAAGAACCAGCTCTTGGTTTCATTGATCTTTTGGATTCATTTTTTAGTTTCAATTTCATTTATTTCTGCTTTGGTTTTTATTATTTCTTTTCTTCTACTGGTTTTGGGTTTTTTTGTTGTTGTTCTTTTTCTAGATCTTTGAGCTTCGAGATTAGGTTGTTTCTTTGAGTTCTTTCTTGTTTCTTGATGTGAGCTTCTATTGCTATATATTTTCCTCTTATTATGGCTTTTGCTGCATCTCATACATTTAGGATATTGGTGTCCTCCTTGTCGTTCAATTCAAAGAATTTTTTAATTTCTTCTTTGATCTCGTCATTAGTCCAGTGGTCTTCCAGTAGTGTGGTTTTTAATCTCCATGAGGTAGGAAAGTTCCTTGCCTTCTTTTTATGGTTTATTTCTAGTTTGATGCCTTCATGGTCAGAAAAGATGGTTGATATGATTTCAATCTTGGTGTATCTGTTGATGTTTGTCTTGTGCCCCAGTATGTGATCGATCCTGGAGAATGATCCGTGTGTGCTTGAGAAAAATGTGTACTCCGTTTTTTTGGGGTTTAGTGTTCTATAGATGTCTGTTAAGCCCAATTGCTCTAGGTCCTTATTTAGAGCTTTGGTTTCTTTACTTATTTTTTGTCTTGTTGATCTATCCATTGTTGATAATGGTGTGTTGAAGTCTCCCACTACGTATGTGTTTTCTCTGATGTCTGTTTTCAGAGAGGACAAAAGTTGTCTGATATATTTTGGTGCTCCTTCGTTGGGTGAGTATATGTTAATGAGTGTTATTTCTTCTTGAAGTATTGTCCCCTTGATCATAATGTAGTGACCATTGGGGTCTCTTTTTATCTTTTTGAGTTTGAAATCTGTTTTATCTGATATAAGTATAGCTGTTCCTGCTTTCTTTTTTGGTCCATTTGCTTGTAGGATTGTTTTCCATCCTTTAACTTTGAGCCTATTTTTATCTTTTGTAGCTAAATGTGTTTCCTGGAGACAGCAAAAGGTTGGGTTTTGTTTCTTAATCCAGGCTGCAACTCTGTGTCTTTTTATTGAAGAGTTTAGTCCATTTACATTTAGAGTTAATATTGATATGTTAGCATCTGTATTTGCCATTGTGTTTGTCTTTCCTTTGATTTTATTTATTTATTCTTTTAATAACTTTTTTTTTTTGGCCTTCTTTCATTGTTATTCGTCCCTCTGAGGTTCTGGCTTTAGGACTCCTTGTAGTATTTTTTGGAGTGGGGGTTTAGTTGCAATGAAATTCCGGAGTTTCTGTTTGTCTGGGAAGGTCCATATTCTTTCTTCAAAGAGGAAGGAGAGCTTTGCGGGATAGAGTATTCTTGGTTGGCATCTGTTTTCTTGGAGTCTGTTGACTATGTCCCTCCACTCTCTCCTTGCCCGTAGTGTTTCTTCAGAGAAGTCTGATGTCAGCCTGATTGGCTTTCCTTTGAATGTTATCTGTTTCTTCCCTCTTGCCAGCTTCATTATTTTTTCCTTGTCCTGGATTCTTGGGAGCTTTACTATTATGTGTCTTGCTGTATTTTTCCTTTCGTCATGAAAGTTTGGTGTTCTTCTTGCTTCTTGTATACCAATTTTCAGCTCCTTCTTCACATTTGGGAAGTGCTCTTCAATTATCTCTTTGAATATTTTCTCTGTTCCTACATCTCTCTCCTCTCCTTCTGGTATTCCTATAACTCTCATATTTCCTTTCCTCATGGAGTCAGATAGTTCCCGAAGTCTTTCTTCATTCTTTTTCCTTCGTACTTCTCTTTCCTTTTCTGTTTTGGTTCTTTTTATTTCTGTGGGAAGACATAATCATTTCAATTCAATTCTACTTTATCTAGAGATTGAATATAACTGGAAACACAATTTTAACAGGTATGTTTTAGAATTGGAAAAGCAATTCTAAAGATTGTATAAATGTAGAGAGAACCAAGAGAAGTCTAGACAATCCAGGAGAAACAGTGTACTTAATATAATAAATTACTGTGAAACTACAATAATTTACAGTGTTTTATATTATAAGCATTAACCCACAATCAACTTAACAGGTTAAAACTCCCACATCTATATCATCAATTCACAACACAAAAGTGAAATTGATCTGCAAAAAATATTTCTCTATTAATGACACTGAAATTTATTGAGGAGACTACTTCTCAATTAATAATTCTGAATCATCTACATATAACTTTGAATAAAATGAATGACAACATCTACCTCACATCTTAAGAAAATTAATTTTAAATGGATCGTGGGATGCAAGGAATAAAACAGTAAAGTTTTTAATGTCAATATATACATATTTTGTATTTGTTATTTTATACTTTTAAAGATGTTGTAAATTCACTTGAAATATATTAACCAATTTTTTTTTCATAGAGGCATGTTTTATTTATTTGTTTGTTTGTTTGTTTTTTGTTTATAGATGCACTGGGTACAGTCAGAAGCGCGGGAGGGTGAGAGAATTCACCAGAGCCAGAACGGGGAGCAGAGCAGGCAGAAGGACGAAGTACACTGCTGAGGGGAGCAGTGGGCAGCAGGAGAGGTCTGCGCACCATGTGGGACCCTCCTCCGGTGGCCTGGGAGCAGCCAGGGATCGAACCGGCGCCGCAGAGGCCGCAGGCAGTTTCACAACCCAGTGCTCAACCGCTGCGCCACGGGGGAGGCCCCAATTTTTGTTTCTTGACCCCAAAGAGTTGTATTTCTCTTATTTCTACAAAAAACATAAAACAATATATATATATATATATATATATTTTTTTTTTTTTAATATTGCTTGTTGCCATGCCCTTAAAGCAAGAAAAACACATAACCGATGTTTGGGGTTTTGAATAGTTCAATATTAGAGTCTCTCCCTTCCTATAATTTATGATTCTATCTTTTTCTCGATGTTTTATCACTTCACTTCATTCATTGGTTCATGCGCTGAAAATTTTATTTATGTTTGAACACCTATCTTTCAGTTCACAATTCTGTCTTTCCTTGTTTTATTTGATGATTAATCCATCCATTGATTTTTAATTTCTGATTGCTACAAATTGTGTGTGTGTGTATATCTGTTTTTTAAATATTTCTATTCTTGGGCCTTCCTGGTGGTGCAAGGGATTGAAATGCAACCTATGAAGCTGTCTGCAGCTACCACAGCCCAAGTTTGATCCTCTGCCAAGGAGCTACCCACATGGCACAGCAGACCTCTCCTGACACACCTGCTGCTCCCTTCAGTAGTGTACTTCAGTCAGTCTGCCTGCTCTGTTCCCTACCCTGTCTCTGGTGAATCTTCTTTTTTTTTTTTTTAATAAATTTTATTGTTATATTCCCCATACAATTGCAGCCCACCCATTCTGACCCCAATCCCTCCCCTCCCACCCCCGCCCCCCTAAAAGTGTCTCTGGTTCCTAGTTTTTTGTTGATTTTGATTTTCACTTTCTTATACTTATTCATTTTCCTGGTCCCTTATTTAAGTTTTCTAGATTCCTGCTATGAGTGAGACCATCCGGTATTTTTCTTTTTCTTTTTGGCT
Organism: Talpa europaea; assembly: GCF_964194135.1. Lineage (NCBI taxonomy): Eukaryota > Metazoa > Chordata > Mammalia > Eulipotyphla > Talpidae > Talpa > Talpa europaea. The sequence continues at coordinate 135,577,136 of NC_140068.1, forward strand.
TATTTCGCTGAGCATGATCCCTTCCAGCGCCATCCATGTTGCTGCAAATTGCATGTGTTTATCTTTTTTGAATGCTGAGTAATATTCCATGGTATATATGTACCACATCTTCTTGATCCAGTCATCTATTTTTGGGCATTTCGGTTGTTTCCAAAGCTTAGCTATTGTAAACAGTGCTGCTATAAACATAGGGGTGCAGGTGTTCTTTGGAATTGATGTTTCTGTGTCCTTTGGGTAAATACCTAGGAGTGGAATCGCTGGATCATATGGAAGCTCTATGTTTAGTAGGTCCAGAAATCTCCACACAGCTCTCCACAGTGGTTGGACCAGTTTGCACTCCCACCAACAGTGCAGAAGAGTTCCTTTTTCTCCACACCCTCGCCAGCATTTGTTGTTGCTAGTTTTTTTAATATGTGCCATTCTCACTGGTGTAAGATGGTATCTCATGGTAGTTTTGATTTGCATTTCCCTGATGACAAGTGATGTTGAACATTTTTTTCATATGCTTGTTGGCCATTTGCATTTCCTCTTCAGAGAAGTCTCTTTTTAGCTCTTCTGCCCATTTTTTGACTGGATTATTTTCTTTGTTGTTATTGAGTCTCATCAGCTCTTTGCAGATTTTTGTGATCAGTCCTTTATCATTAGTGTTGGGTGCAAAAATGTTCTCCCAGTTGGTGGGGTTTCTCTTTGTTTTTGTTATTGTCTCTTTTGCTGTGCAGAAGCTCTTTAATTTGATGTAGCCTCAGCTGTTTATCTTTGCCTTCACTATCACTGCTTTGGGTGATGTGTCTGTAAAGATGTCTTTGATGTGCAAATTACGTAGTGTTTCGCCTATATTTCCTTCTATATATTTTATGGTTTCAGGTCTTATGTCTAGTTCTTTAATCCATTTTGAGTTGATTTTTGTGTATGGTGTGAGGTAGTGGTCAAGCTTCATTCTTTTGCATGTAGCAACCCAGTTTTCCCAGCACCGTTTATTGAACAAACTTTCTTTGCTCCAATGCATAGTCTTTGCTCCTTTGTCAAAGATTAGTTGACCATAAATCTGTGGGTTTATTTCTGGATTTTCTATTCAATTCCATTGGTCTGTATGTCTGTTCTTGTTCCAATACCATGCAGTTTTGATGATTATGGCTTTGTAGTATAGTTTGAAGTCTGGGAGTGTGATGCCTCCATTCCCTTCTTTTTTATTCAGGAGAGCTTTGGCTATTCTGGGTTTTTTGTGATTCCATATGAATTTCATCAATAATTGTTCTATTTCTTTGAAGAATGACATTGAAATTTTGATTGGAATAGCATTGAATCTGTGTATTGCTTTTGGAAGGATGGCCATTTTAATAATGTTTATTCTTCCAATCCATGAGCAGGGGATGTCTTTCCATTTCTTTGTGTCTTCTTCTATTTCTTTTAACAGTGTTTGATAGTTTTCTTTGTAGAGGTCCTTTACCTCTTTTGTTAGATTTATTCCCAAATATTTGATTTTTTTTGTTTCAATAAAAAAAGGGATTTTTTTTTGATTTCTTCTTCTTCAGATTTATTGTTTGTGTATAGGAAGGCTACTGACTTTTGCGTGTTGATTTTGTATCCTGCCACTTTACTGAACTGATTGATGAGTTGAATTAGTTTTTCTGTGGACTTTTTGGGGTTCTCTATGTATATTATCATATCATCTGCAAATAGTGATAGTTTGACTTCTTCTTTTCCTATTTGGATTCCTTGCATGTCTTTTTCTTGTCTTATTACTCTGGCTAGGACTTCCAGTATTATACTGAAAAGCAGTGGTGAGAGTGGACATCCTTGTCTTGTTCCAGATCTTAATGGAATTGCTTTCAGCTTTTCACCATTGAGAATGATACTGGCTGTTGGCTTGTCATAGATGGCCTTTATGATGTTGAGGTATGTTCCTTGTATCCCAAGAATTTCAAGGGCTTTTATCATGAATGGGTGTTGCACTTTGTCGAAAGCTTTCTCAGCATCTATTGATATTATCATATGGTTTTTATATTTCTTTTTGTTGATGTGTTGGATAACGTTGATTGATTTTCGGATGTTAAACCATCCTTGTGTCCCTGGAATGAATCCTACTTGGTCGTGGTGAATTATCTTATGGATACATTGTTGGATTCTGATAGCTAAAATTTTATTGAGGATTTTTGCATCAGTGTTCATTAAGGAGATTGGCCTGTAGTTTTCCTTTTTTGTGTTGTCCTTGTTCGGTTTTGGTATTAGTGTATTGTTGGCTTCATAGAACGTGTTTGGTATTGTCCCTTCCTTCTCAATTTTTTGGAAGAGTTTGTGAAGGATAGGCACTAATTCGTCTCTGAATGTTTGGTAGAATTCATTTGTAAATCCATCAGGTCCTGGGCTTTTGTTTTTGGGGAGGTTTTTGATTACCATTTCAATTTCGCTGCTTGTAATTGGTCTGTTTAGGTGTTCTATTTCTTCTTTATCTAGCTTTGGGTGATTGTAGAGTTGTAGGAATTTGTCCATCTCCTCTAGATTGTTAAACTTGTTTCCATATAACTGTTCATAGTAGTTACGGATTATTCTTTTGATTTCTGCTGTGTCCGTTGTGATTTCTCCTCTTTCATTGATGATCCTGTTTATTTGTGCTTTCTCCCTTTTTTCCTTTGTGAGCCTGGCTAGGGGTTTGTCTATTTTATTGATTTTTTCAAAGAACCAGCTCTTGGTTTCATTGATCTTTTGGATTCATTTTTTAGTTTCAATTTCATTTATTTCTGCTTTGGTTTTTATTATTTCTTTTCTTCTACTGGTTTTGGGTTTTTTTGTTGTTGTTCTTTTTCTAGATCTTTGAGCTTCGAGATTAGGTTGTTTCTTTGAGTTCTTTCTTGTTTCTTGATGTGAGCTTCTATTGCTATATATTTTCCTCTTATTATGGCTTTTGCTGCATCTCATACATTTAGGATATTGGTGTCCTCCTTGTCGTTCAATTCAAAGAATTTTTTAATTTCTTCTTTGATCTCGTCATTAGTCCAGTGGTCTTCCAGTAGTGTGGTTTTTAATCTCCATGAGGTAGGAAAGTTCCTTGCCTTCTTTTTATGGTTTATTTCTAGTTTGATGCCTTCATGGTCAGAAAAGATGGTTGATATGATTTCAATCTTGGTGTATCTGTTGATGTTTGTCTTGTGCCCCAGTATGTGATCGATCCTGGAGAATGATCCGTGTGTGCTTGAGAAAAATGTGTACTCCGTTTTTTTGGGGTTTAGTGTTCTATAGATGTCTGTTAAGCCCAATTGCTCTAGGTCCTTATTTAGAGCTTTGGTTTCTTTACTTATTTTTTGTCTTGTTGATCTATCCATTGTAGATAATGGTGTGTTGAAGTCTCCCACTACGTATGTGTTTTCTCTGATGTCTGTTTTCAGAGAGGACAAAAGTTGTCTGATATATTTTGGTGCTCCTTCGTTGGGTGAGTATATGTTAATGAGTGTTATTTCTTCTTGAAGTATTGTCCCCTTGATCATAATGTAGTGACCATTGGGGTCTCTTTTTATCTTTTTGAGTTTGAAATCTGTTTTATCTGATATAAGTATAGCTGTTCCTGCTTTCTTTTTTGGTCCATTTGCTTGTAGGATTGTTTTCCATCCTTTAACTTTGAGCCTATTTTTATCTTTTGTAGCTAAATGTGTTTCCTGGAGACAGCAAAAGGTTGGGTTTTGTTTCTTAATCCAGGCTGCAACTCTGTGTCTTTTTATTGAAGAGTTTAGTCCATTTACATTTAGAGTTAATATTGATATGTTAGCATCTGTATTTGCCATTGTGTTTGTCTTTCCTTTGATTTTATTTATTTATTCTTTTAATAACTTTTTTTTTTTGGCCTTCTTTCATTGTTATTCGTCCCTCTGAGGTTCTGGCTTTAGGACTCCTTGTAGTATTTTTTGGAGTGGGGGTTTAGTTGCAATGAAATTCCGGAGTTTCTGTTTGTCTGGGAAGGTCCATATTCTTTCTTCAAAGAGGAAGGAGAGCTTTGCGGGATAGAGTATTCTTGGTTGGCATCTGTTTTCTTGGAGTCTGTTGACTATGTCCCTCCACTCTCTCCTTGCCCGTAGTGTTTCTTTGGAGAAGTCTGATGTCAGCCTGATTGGCTTTCCTTTGAATGTTATCTGTTTCTTCCCTCTTGCCAGCTTCATTATTTTTTCCTTGTCCTGGATTCTTGGGAGCTTTACTATTATGTGTCTTGCTGTATTTTTCCTTTCGTCGTGAAAGTTTGGTGTTCTTCTTGCTTCTTGTATACCAATTTTCAGCTCCTTCTTCACATTTGGGAAGTGCTCTTCAATTATCTCTTTGAATATTTTCTCTGTTCCTACATCTCTCTCCTCTCCTTCTGGTATTCCTATAACTCTCATATTTCCTTTCCTCATGGAGTCAGATAGTTCCCGAAGTCTTTCTTCATTCTTTTTCCTTCGTACTTCTCTTTCCTTTTCTGTTTTGGTTCTTTTTATTTCTGTGGGAAGACATAATCATTTCAATTCTTCTGCTTTATCTAGAGATTGAATATAACTGGAAACACAATTTTAACAGGTATGTTTTAGAATTGGAAAAGCAATTCTAAAGATTGTATAAATGTAGAGAGAACCAAGAGAAGTCTAGACAATCCAGGAGAAACAGTGTACTTAATATAATAAATTACTGTGAAACTACAATAATTTACAGTGTTTTATATTATAAGCATTAACCCACAATCAACTTAACAGGTTAAAACTCCCACATCTATATCATCAATTCACAACACAAAAGTGAAATTGATCTGCAAAAAATATTTCTCTATTAATGACACTGAAATTTATTGAGGAGACTACTTCTCAATTAATAATTCTGAATCATCTACATATAACTTTGAATAAAATGAATGACAACATCTACCTCACATCTTAAGAAAATTAATTTTAAATGGATCGTGGGATGCAAGGAATAAAACAGTAAAGTTTTTAATGTCAATATATACATATTTTGTATTTGTTATTTTATACTTTTAAAGATGTTGTAAATTCACTTGAAATATATTAACCAATTTTTTTTTCATAGAGGCATGTTTTATTTATTTGTTTGTTTGTTTGTTTTTTGTTTATAGATGCACTGGGTACAGTCAGAAGCGCGGGAGGGTGAGAGAATTCACCAGAGCCAGAACGGGGAGCAGAGCAGGCAGAAGGACGAAGTACACTGCTGAGGGGAGCAGTGGGCAGCAGGAGAGGTCTGCGCACCATGTGGGACCCTCCTCCGGTGGCCTGGGAGCAGCCAGGGATCGAACCGGCGCCGCAGAGGCCGCAGGCAGTTTCACAACCCAGTGCTCAACCGCTGCGCCACGGGGGAGGCCCCAATTTTTGTTTCTTGACCCCAAAGAGTTGTATTTCTCTTATTTCTACAAAAAACATAAAACAATATATATATATATATATATATATATTTTTTTTTTTTTTTAATATTGCTTGTTGCCATGCCCTTAAAGCAAGAAAAACACATAACCGATGTTTGGGGTTTTGAATAGTTCAATATTAGAGTCTCTCCCTTCCTATAATTTATGATTCTATCTTTTTCTCGATGTTTTATCACTTCACTTCATTCATTGGTTCATGCGCTGAAAATTTTATTTATGTTTGAACACCTATCTTTCAGTTCACAATTCTGTCTTTCCTTGTTTTATTTGATGATTAATCCATCCATTGATTTTTAATTTCTGATTGCTACAAATTGTGTGTGTGTGTATATCTGTTTTTTAAATATTTCTATTCTTGGGCCTTCCTGGTGGTGCAAGGGATTGAAATGCAACCTATGAAGCTGTCTGCAGCTACCACAGCCCAAGTTTGATCCTCTGCCAAGGAGCTACCCACATGGCACAGCAGACCTCTCCTGACACACCTGCTGCTCCCTTCAGTAGTGTACTTCAGTCAGTCTGCCTGCTCTGTTCCCTACCCTGTCTCTGGTGAATCTTCTTTTTTTTTTTTTTAATAAATTTTATTGTTATATTCCCCATACAATTGCAGCCCACCCATTCTGACCCCAATCCCTCCCCTCCCACCCCCGCCCCCCTAAAAGTGTCTCTGGTTCCTAGTTTTTTGTTGATTTTGATTTTCACTTTCTTATACTTATTCATTTTCCTGGTCCCTTATTTAAGTTTTCTAGATTCCTGCTATGAGTGAGACCATCCGGTATTTTTCTTTTTCTTTTTGGCTTATTTCGCTGAGCATGATCCCTTCCAGCGCCATCCATGTTGCTGCAAATTGCATGTGTTTATCTTTTTTGAATGCTGAGTAATATTCCATGGTATATATGTACCACATCTTCTTGATCCAGTCATCTATTTTTGGGCATTTCGGTTGTTTCCAAAGCTTAGCTATTGTAAACAGTGCTGCTATAAACATAGGGGTGCAGGTGTTCTTTGGAATTGATGTTTCTGTGTCCTTTGGGTAAATACCTAGGAGTGGAATCGCTGGATCATATGGAAGCTCTATGTTTAGTAGGTCCAGAAATCTCCACACAGCTCTCCACAGTGGTTGGACCAGTTTGCACTCCCACCAACAGTGCAGAAGAGTTCCTTTTTCTCCACACCCTCGCCAGCATTTGTTGTTGCTAGTTTTTTTAATATGTGCCATTCTCACTGGTGTAAGATGGTATCTCATGGTAGTTTTGATTTGCATTTCCCTGATGACAAGTGATGTTGAACATTTTTTCATATGCCTGTTGGCCATTTGCATTTCCTCTTCAGAGAAGTTTCTTTTTAGCTCTTCTGCCCATTTTTTGACTGGATTATTTTCTTTGTTGTTGTTGAGTCTCATCAGCTCTTTGCAGATTTTTGTGATCAGTCCTTTATCATTAGTGTTGGGTGCAAAAATGTTCTCCCAGTTGGTGGGGTTTCTCTTTGTTTTTGTTATTGTCTCTTTTGCTGTGCAGAAGCTCTTTAATTTGATGTAGTCCCAGCTGTTGATCTTTGCCTTCACTATCACTGCTTTGGGTGATGTGTCTGTAAAGATGTCTTTGATGTGCAGATCACGTAGTGTTTCGCCTATATTTCCTTCTATATATTTTATGGTTTCAGGTCTTATGTCTAGTTCTTTAATCCATTTTGAGTTGATTTTTGTGTATGGTGTGAGGTAGTGGTCAAGCTTCATTCTTTTGCATGTAGCGACCCAGTTTTCCCAGCACCATTTATTGAACAAACTTTCTTTGCTCCAATGCATATTCTTTGCTCCTTTGTCAAAGATTAGTTGACCATAAATCTGTGGGTTTATTTCTGGATTTTCTATTCGATTCCATTGGTCTGTATGTCTGTTCTTGTTCCAGTACCATGCAGTTTTGATGATTTTGGCTTTGTAGTATAGTTTGAAGTCTGGGAGTATAATGCCTCCATTCCCTTCTTTTTTTTTTCAGGAGAGCTTTGGCTATTCGGGGTTTTTTGTGATTCCATATGAATTTCATCAATAATTGTTCTATTTCTTTGAAGAATGACATTGAAATTTTGATTGGAATAGCATTGAATCTGTATATTGCTTTTGGAAGGATGGCCATTTTAATAATGTTTATTCTTCCAATCCACGAGCAGGGGATGTCTCTCCATTTCTTTGTGTCTTCTTCTATTTCTTTTAACAGTGTTTTATAGTTTTTTTTGTATAGGTCCTTTACCTCTTTTGTTAGATTTATTCCCAAATATTTGATTTTTTTTTGTTTCAATAACAAAAGGGATGGTTTTTTTGATTTCTTCTTCTTCAGATTTATTGTTTGTGTATAGGAAGGCTACTGACTTTTGCGTGTTGATTTTGCATCATGCCACTTTACTGAACTGATTGATGAGTTGAATTAGCTTTTCTGTGGACTTTTTGGGGTTCTCTATGTATAATATCATATCGTCTGCAAATAGTGATAGTTTGACTTCTTCTTTTCCTATTTGGATTCCTTGGATGTCTTTCTCTTGTCTTATTGCCCTGGCTAGGACTTCCAGTATTATATTGAAAAGCAGAGGTGAGAGTGGACATCCTTGTCTTGTTCTGGATCTTAATGGAATTGCTTTCAGCTTTTCACCATTGAGAATGATACTGGCTGTTGGCTTGTCATAGATGGCCTTTATGATGTTGAGGTATGTTCCTTGTATCCCAAGAATTTCAAGGGCTTTTATCATGAATGGGTGTTGCACTTTGTCGAAAGCTTTCTCAGCATCTATTAATATTATCATATGGTTTTTATATTTCTTTTTGTTGATGTGTTGGATAACGTTGATTGATTTTCAGATGTTAAACCATCCTTGTGTCCCTGGAATGAATCCTACTTGGTCGTGGTGAATTATCTTATGGATACATTGTTGGATTCTGATGGCTAAAATTTTATTGAGGATTTTTGCATCAGTGTTCATTAGGGAGATTGGCCTGTAGTTTTCCTTTTTTGTGTTGTCCTTGTTCGGTTTTGGTATTAGTGTATTGTTGGCTTCATAGAACGTGTTTGGTATTGTCCCTTCCTTCTCAAATTTTTGGAAGAGTTTGTGAAGGATAGGCACTAATTTGTCTCTGAATGTTTGGTAGAATTCATTTGTAAATCCATCAGGTCCTGGGCTTTTGTTTTTGGGGAGGTTTTTGATTACCATTTCAATTTCGCTAATTGTAATTGGTCTGTTTAGGTGTTCTATTTCTTCTTTATCTAGCTTTGGGTGATTGTAGAGTTGTAGGAATTTGTCCATCTCCTCTAGATTATTAAACTTGTTTCCATATAACTGTTCATAGTAGTTAGTGATTATTCTTTTGATTTCTGCTGTGTCCGTTGTGATTTCTCCTCTTTCATTGATGATCCTGTTTATTTGTGCTTTCTCCCTTTTTTCCTTTGTGAGCCTGGCTAGGGGTTTGTCTATTTTATTGATTTTTTCAAAGAACCAGCTCTTGGTTTCATTGATCTTTTGGATTGTTTTTTTAGTTTCAATTTAATTTATTTCTGCTTTGGTTTTTATTATTTCTTTTCTTCTACTGGTTTTGGGTTTTTTTGTTGTTCTTTTTCTAGATCTTTGAGCTTCGAGATTAGGTTGTTTCTTTGAGTTCTTTCTTGTTTCTTGATGTGAGCTTCTATTGCTATATATTTTCCTCTTATTACTGCTTTTGCTGCATCCCATACATTTAGGATATTGGTGTCCTCCTTGTCGTTAAATTCAAGAAATTTTTTAATTTCTTCTTTGATCTCCTCATTAGTCCAGTGGTCTTCCAGTAGTGTGGTTTTTAATCTCCATGAGGTAGGAAAGTTCCTTGCCTTCTTTTTATGGTTTATTTCTAGTTTGATGCCTTCATGGTCAGAAAAGATGGTTGATATGATTTCAATCTTGGTGTATCTGTTGATGTTTGTCTTGTGCCCCAGTATGTGATCGATCCTGGAGAATGACCCGTGTGCGCTTGAGAAAAATGTGTACTCCGTTTTTTTGGGGTTTAGTGTTCTATAGATGTCTGTTAAGCCCAATTGCTCTAGGCCCTTATTTAGAGCTTTGGTTTCTTTACTTATTTTTTGTCTTGTTGATCTATCCATTGTTGATAGTGGTGTGTTGAAGTCTCCCACTACATATGTGTTTTCTCTGATGTCTGTTTTCAGAGAGGACAACAGTTGTCTGATATATTTTGGTGCTCCTTCGTTTGGTGAGTATATGTTAATGAGTGTTATTTCTTCTTGAAGTATTGTCCCCTTGATCATAATGTAGTGACCATTGGGGTCTCTTTTTATCTTTTTGAGTTTGAAATCTGTTTTATCTGATATAAGTATAGCTGTTCCTGCTTTCTTTTTTGGTCCATTTGCTTGTAGGATTGTTTTCCATCCTTTAACTTTGAGCCTATTTTTATCTTTTGTAGCTAAATGTGTTTCCTGGAGACAGCAAAAGGTTGGGTTTTGTTTCTTAATCCAGGCTGCAACTCTGTGTCTTTTTATTGAAGAGTTTAGTCCATTTACATTTAGAGTTAATATTGATATGTTAACATCTGTATTTGCCATTGTGTTTGTCTTTCCTTTGATTTTATTTATTTATTCTTTTAGTAACTTTTTTTTTCTTTGGCCTTCTTTCATTGTTATTCATCCCTCTGAGGTTCTGGCTTTAGGACTCCTTGTAGTATTTTTTGGAGTGGGGGTTTAGTTGCAATGAAATTCCGGAGTTTCTGTTTGTCTGGGAAGGTCCATATTCTTTCTTCAAAGAGGAAGGAGAGCTTTGCGGGATAGAGTATTCATGGTTGGCATCTGTTTTCTTGGAGTCTGTTGACTATGTCCCTCCACTCTCTCCTTGCCCGTAGTGTTTCTTCGGAGAAGTCTGATGTCAGCCTGATTGGCTTTCCTTTGAATGTTATCTGTTTCTTCCCTCTTGCCAGCTTCATTATTTTTTCCTTGTCCTGGATTCTTGGGAGCTTTACTATTATGTGTCTTGCTGTATTTTTTCTTTCGTCGTGGAAGTTTGGTGTTCTTCTTGCTTCTTGTATACCAATTTTCAGCTCCTTCTTCACATTTGGGAAGTTCTCTTCAATTATCTCTTTGAATATTTTCTCTGTTCCTACTTCTCTCTCCTCTCCTTCTGGTATTCCTATAACTCTTATATTTCCTTTCCTCATGGAGTCAGATAGTTCCCGAAGTCTTTCTTCATTCTTTTTCCTTCGTACTTCTCTTTCCTTTTCTGTTTTGGTTCTTTTTATTTCTGTGTCTTCAAGAGCACTTATTCATTCTTCCATTTCATCAATTCTGCTTTCATTGCTTTTCCCAGAATTCTTTAGTTCTTCCACTAATTCTTTGATCTCCTGCATTTCTTTTACTTCCCTCTTTAGGGACTCAATTTCATTCTTCTGATCGTTGATTATTTTCCCTTATCATTGTTTTCCTTTATGACTTCTGTCAGTTTTTTAATCACGGCAATTTTAAATTCTCTTTCTGGAAGGCTCAGAAGTTCTTCCAAGTTACTGTCGTTGCAATCTGGGGGCTGGCTTTCTTTTTGTGGTGTGCTTTTTCTCTGGAGAGTTGCTAGGTTGCGTGTGGTTCTTCTCCTCCCTACTGTCTGTTTTCTAATTTGCCGTATGCGTTGGGACACTGTGTTGTTGGGACTGGCCGGCATCTTGGGTGGGCTTCTCTTCTCCCCTCTGGTTCCTCCAGGAGTCATCTGTCAGTTTCAAGCAGTCTTTATTGGAGAAAGGTCCCTGTCCTAAAATGTCGATGTGGGGACACACTCCCCTGTGCGCCTGGTCTGCACAGGCGGTGGGTTACTGCTCCCCCTCTGGGCTTGGACTGCAGGCCAGAGGGGGTCTGGCGTGGGCGAGCTTCCCCCGCTCACCTCTGGCTCCTGAGGAAGCCTTCTGCAGGTAGTCTTTACTGAAGAAATGTCCCTGTTCTAAAATGGTGATGTGGGACACACTCCCTGCGCTTCCAGTGTCAGGCACACTCTTCTGCGTGCCTGGTCTGCCTTGGCTGTGGGTGCTCGCTCTCCCTGTGGGCTCAGACTACTTGTTCGGAAGGGCCCGGGTGTGGGCTAACTCCCCAGCTGGCCACTAGCTCCTTCAGGAGCCTGTGCTGGCTTCAAGTCGCTAGGTGGCGCCAAAGATCTCTCCTAGAGCCCTTGGGGAGCTGATTTTCCACCCCGTGGGACAGGGAGCAAAGCGGGGATGGTAGGGTACACCTCAACGGCTTTGGGGTGCTGTGTCTGCCTTGTGCCCCACCGTCGTGGGGAACCTACGCCCCTAATTTCGTGCCCCGGGTCTCAGTTCCAAAGCCTTCAGTTCCAGGACGCGGGCTGTAGCCCAGTTCAGTGGCATGGGAATGGCGCCTTTTGCACCGCTCCCGTGCCTGGGCTCCTGGTTCCTGCTTACTCAGGGAGGGACCTTCACCTCAGTGAGTACCTCTGCGTGTCTCCCTGCAAGCCTAGGTCGTCTCCCAAGCCTAGGTCGCAGGCGCGGGGACCTGGGCAGCAGCGATCCTGGTGGAGCTGTTCGCTCACCGCCGCGGCGAATCCTGCAGGGTTCGCCTCAGCTCCCGTTCAAGGGGTGTGGTGGCTGAAATAGTTCCTTTCCACTCACAGTCCTGCTTGCTGCGTCGTTTGTTCTTGGTGGCCGTTTTGGTTTGTTGTTTTCCTCCTCTCTGCCGGTTGGAGAGTGCCGCCTCTGTGGGCAGGGGAGGGGAGCAGGGTTCTGCGCTTCCCTCCCTTCTGGTCCTCTTTTATGGCAACTTTCTTCTTTGGGCAGTTTGCTGGAGTCGTCCGTTTATCTTCCGTGTCCCAGTTCTCACTGGGACCTGCCGCTTTTCCTCCCTATTAACTTTTTTTAATGGGAGATATTACTCGCAGCGTCTCCTCGCAGCCATGTTTCTGGTGAATCTTCTAACCCCCACACCTCTGGCTTGTACCCCAGCTCTTGTATATAAAAATAAATAAAAAATAAAAAAAATATTTCTATTATTTTTTCATAGTTCATGAATTTTATAATAAAACTTTAAAATTTTCTGTACTTCATTTTTACATTTAGAAATATGTATTTCACACACACAGATATTCTGTTATTCAAGAATGCTTGCCAATTAAGTAGCAATTATTCAATTGTATCTTAAGAGGGAAATAAACAGTGCAAAGATATTTTTGCAGAATAAACTCAGTGTATTGTTCCTGGAGGCTTCATGGCCAGGATACCACAGTGGATTCTGCATGGGAAATGGGGTTTCTCTGCTAGAGACAGGGGTTCTCATTAGTTCATAGACATCATGTGATATCCCAACCCCAGTGTAACTCAAGAAGAAGAGCGAGAATCTTTCATTTACTATTTTCTATCATCCTGACAGAAATGGGCAGGAGAGGGATTACATTAAACTTTTTAAAATCATGATAATTTTTTTTTTGCATACCTAACTTTGTTTTTTTAGAAAAAAATTATCTACTGTATTTGCAAGAGTAAAGTTTATGGAGTTATATGTGTGGATGGTTTTGTTTACTCAGAAGCACATGTTTATGGCAATTGTATGACATGACAACTTTCCCTATGATAATTTTTCTATTTAGCTTTGTCATGTTTTGAGAACCACAGCTATCAATTTGGGAAACATTCTTCTTAACAGGTAAAAGGGCACAAGTCAAGGTGAAGATAGAATTGGACTGGCCCTGAAACTACTGTGCATGAGAAGCATACTCTTTGTGAAAAGGGAGCATTTGAGGGCCTCCCCTGTGGCGCAGCAGTTGAGCGCTGGGTTGCGAAGCTGCCCGCAGCCTCTGTGGCACCAGTTCGATCCCCAGCTGCTCCCCGGCCACCGGAGGAGGGTCCCACATGGCGCGCAGACCTCTCCTGCCGCCCGCTGCTCCCCTCAGCAGTGTACTTTGGTCCTGCTGCCTGCTCTGCTACCCTCTCTGGCTCTGGTGAATTCTCTCACCCTCCCGCGCTTCTGACTGTACCCAGTATAAACCAAACAAACAAACAAATAAATAAATAAATAAAACATGCCTCTATTAAAAAAAAAAAAGCAGCATTTGGGAAACTGCTGCTTTTTTTTTTTTGCAAATCACTAATTTCAAAGCAAGACAGACTTCAAAGTTTGCAGCAGGGCTGAAACATTTAGTTCCCAGATGATAAAGCTCTAAATAGGGTAAATTTTAGCACCATCCTTGCTATTCTCAATAATAGATGACATCAGAGATGCCCACTAAACAGGTTCCCACCCAGATCCTGGGTTTTTTCCCCATACAAATTATATAAAAACCTTATTGAGAAGCTCAGAGTTTAGGCAGCTCTTCCAGCTCTAAGTGGAGCTTGTTTCTAGAATTCATTCACCACTCTTGATTCTTTCATAAGAGCTCTTAATTATTACTTGTTTCAACTTATTTAAGTCAAAAGTTTTCCCAATATATTTTGAAATTCTCACCCAAACAAGAATTAACAGAAGTGCCTCAAAAAAAGAGGTCAGCTTTTCTTCCTTGAAAAACCTTTCTGAGAGCAGTTTTTATTGCTTGGTTTCTCAAGCTATAGATCATTGGGTTGAGAGTTGGGGGCACAACTGTGTACATAATAGTGAGAAAAAGGTCCAGAGCACTTGGAGAGTCAGAAGGTGGCTTTAGAAAATCAAAGACACCAGTTGAAACGAATAAAATGACAACAGAGAGATGGGGAAGACAAGTGGAAAAAGCCTTAGCTCTACCCTCAGCAGATGGCATCCTCAGTACAGTGGAGAATATCTGTGTGTAGGACAGTACAATAAAGGTGATACAAAGACCTCCCACCAGAGAAAAGAAGACACTGACCCCAAACTCACTGATATACTCATTAGAACAAGAGAGTTTCATGAGCTGGGGGATGTCACAGAAGAACTGGTGAATGATATGGGGACCACAGAAGTGCATGGAGAAAGTGGCGGCTGTGTGCATGGCTCCAGAAATGACCCCACTTATCCAGATGCCCAGGACTCCTCGGACACAGGTGCTGATATCCATGATGATTTCATAGTGCAATGGAAGGCAGATGGCCACGTAGCGATCATAAGACATCACTGTGAGCATGAATGTCTCAGCAGCAGTGCAGAGAATGAAAGCAAAACACTGCACTATGCATTCCCCAAGGGAAATGTAGCCATTATGTGTGAAAGAATTGTAAATGGACCTTGGTACAGTCACAGAAATGTAGCACAGGTCCAGAAAGGAGAGATGTTTCAGGAAGAAATACATGGGTGAGTGGAGACTATTGTCCATGGAAATTGCAGTGATAATGAGGAGATTGCCAGTTATGGCCACCATGTATAAGACTAAGAACAGAGAAGCATGGACGAGTTCTAACTCAGGCATGGCAGAGATTCCCATCAGAAGAAATCCGCTCATAGTAACATTATCCATGTTCCTTCTTAATTTCCCAGTGATGCTGGCTGCAAGACAAGATGGAACCATTGGAAAATTATTATTGAACCTCATAATCCACCTGAAATAAATGAAGTTAGGCATGAAATTTCTTAAAGAAATCACCACTTCATCATTCATGTGAAGGTAGTTTTTATATACTACTAATCAAGTGGAGAAATTTTAAACGATTTTGGTCACAAAATGGAAACATGGATAAAGAGGATTTTAAATTTTAGTGTTGCCCATTTCAATCAAAGGAAATGGAAATGCATATTTGAATAAAATCAATACAATGTCTTTTAAAATATATAATCTTACAGTACTGGAGCATTGAATTTTGATTTGTATACAAAGTTTTATGTAGTGTATGAGCTCATATGCTCAAAGTTTTAAAAGTTTCTTAGCCTTATACTTTTTCATTAATCATTCTTTCTATTCTTATACCACTCCAATTACAATGGATTTTTATTGCAATTTTATAATTTCATTTTGTATTTGAGAAGTAAAATCCACATAATTTTGCTTCTTTAACTAAACATTTACATTCTCAATAAATGAAATTACAAAATATCAAATTGATGGCAGCTGTGAGGTAATTGTGATACATAAATAATATGATATATAGGTAGCCATTATAATAACATTATGTATTGTAAAGTATTGATCTGAAAAATACTTATTTCCTACATGTATTGGAAAGAAAAGGACCTTTATTGATGTAATTTAATAAAAATTAATATAACTAATGTACACCTGAAGAAGTCATTTACTCTATTTCTTAGTTAATAAAACATAGAACAACAAGGGAACATAATTTGTACCAAACACATTAGTGAAGCTATGAAAAGAAAATACTCAATGCTTTAATTATGGGAAAGCCACCTCATGGTCACATATATCTCAAGAGGTGTTAACCTGACCCCTAAATCTTGTACAGTCTTGGAAATAATCCAACTTTAATAAATTCATACAATTACAAAATAATGTTATTTCATGAAAGAAGGAAAAACGGTTGATATATGCAAGCAGTCTGGTCAAATTTGTATCTACTCTTTAGAAAAAGCAAATATTTAGGGAAAAAAACCTTGAAGCACACTGCATCTTAAGCCATGTAACTTCAGTATAGATAACATTTTACTAAGTCATCTGAATAATTAGTATTAAGAAAAATATTTCACTCATAGCAGGAATTTAGAAAACCTAAATAAGGGACCAGGAAAAAGACTAATTATAATAAAGTAAAAATCAAAATCATCAAGCAACTATAAGCCTGAGACACACAAGTGGGGGGAGGTGGGGAGAAGAGAGTAGGATCAAAACAAGGGTGGTGGGAATTGTATGGGGACTATAACCAAGATAAAAATGTATACACTGTGCAAAAATGAAAAAATGATGTAAAAATATATAAAATTAAAAATTAAAATAAAAAAATAAAAAACAAGTTAAAACATAAAAATATGTAAAATGTAAAAAATAAAAAAGTAAATGTAAAATTCAAAAAAGAAAACTATGTTCATTTTAAGTTAGGGCAATAGGAGAAATATTGACAAATTCTAAAAATATAACTGAATAAATATTTTCATGATAATATTTTATGCAGCCTTGAAATTTGTCTTTTTGAAGTTTTTTTTTTTAATAGGATTTGAGTACTACTTAGATGATAAAGAAGTAAGATATAAACAATTTATGTTCTCAAGACAAGTAAATACTCAGGAATGGAATAAGCAAAGAAAAAAGAGTATAAGGCAATGAAACGCCTAACATCAATGATTATTTCTGCATGGTAAGGGAATGTTGTGTTTATGGCTGGTTTGTAGATTTGTTAAACTGACCAGAAAAGAAAAGACAATGATCCTCCTTTTCAGTTTTTCAGCCTAAAATACATGGGTGTTCTTGTAATGATTTACTGAGAAGCTGAGGGTGACGGGTGCTTCTAGCTTCTGTACTGAACTATACAATTTTACTGGGAAATTGCTTAAGTCTGATGGATAGAAAGACTTGGCATAGATGAAACAGTCCTTTCCACACAAAAGCAAAATTTATTGAGAATTGGTTCAGCTATTGTATGTGTGTGTATTTCACAGGATTGTTAATATACTATTAAGTGTTACCAAATAATTCTGTTTTAGAGAATATTTAAGGGAGACTTTGAAGGTGACCCCTTGCATTTTTAGAGGTGATCCTGATACATTTACTCATCTGGCATCATCTTTCATAACTGCGACTTACCAGGTGAGGTTTCTGAAGCCTCTAAATTTCCATTTCTATGTGTCTGGGAGAAGGTTACTTATTTATTTTATGGAACCCAACAAAAATAATTCATTTCATATATATTGAAGTATTACTTGATTTATCCAAAAGTATTTATTTGATCTTTCCATTAATTTAAATCTACTTTTGTCAATGATTATAAATTAATGTGAGATTAGACTATATATATATATATATAAACATGTGTAAATAATTTATGTATTGACCCAATTGAGTGTGTGTGTGTGTGTGTGTATTGGTATGTAAAAAGTTACTTTGTCACAATATGGATTATAAATGAATCATATTTTTAATATGGTACTGCTGTAACAACAAGTGTAAAAGCAGTAAGAAATAAAGGACTTGAAATGTCTTTAGTTGGTTCTTAGATATTATATCAGATTACTTTGCTTTATTAATTAGATATCACTTTAATCATGAAGATAAGATGGTCACTTTTGCTTCAAGGAAATCCCTAATTTCAGGGTTGATCTAGACATTTACAGTAGTTTTACTTCTTTAATTCACCATTTCATTGTCTTCAACTTATTCACTGTTCTATAATAAAGGGAACATTCAAAGTGTTATACATCGGGCTTCCCCAGTGGCGCAGCGGTTGAGCGCTGGCTTGCAAAGCTGCCCACAGCCTCTGCAGCGCCGGTTCGATCCCCGGCTGCTCCCTGGACACCAGAGGAGGGTCCCACATGGCGCGCAGACCTCTCCTGCCGCCCGCTGCTCCCCTCAGCAGTGTACTTCGGTCCTTCTGCCTGTTCTGCTCCCCACTCTGGCTCTGGTGAATTCTCTCACCCTCCCGCGCTTCTGACTGTGCCCAGTGCTTGTATAAATAAATAAATCTTAAAAAAAAAATGTTATACATCTATCACTATTTTAGGTAAATATTAAATGCCTTTAAATATTAATGTTTAGGTGGATATGGTGTTTTCAAAACATGACAAAATTCTTTGTTAAGTGGATTGAGTATGATGTACTTAATTATTTTTACCAGTTATTTTTCCAGTCCTTTTCTCTATTAGTTTTTCTATTAAATGATCATTCACAAGTCCATTTCAGAAATTTGTGTATTTTCTCTATTTCAGAATTGTCTCCTAAGAGTTAGAAGAAATTAGAAGGCTGGGTTATTGTTATGATATGAACCATGCTCTCGTATTACATTCTTTCAATCTTTTTTTTTAATTTAAATTTTATTTTTATATTCCCCATACAATTACAACCCCCTTATTTTGACCCCAAGCCCTCCTTTCCCCATCCCCCAACCCCCATAGAGTATCTCTGGTTCATAGTGGTTTGTTGATTTTGATATTTTCTTTCTTATATTTTTTCTTTTTCCTGGTCCCTTATTTAAGTTTTCTAGATTCCTGCTTTATCTATGGTTTGTTTTTGATCCTTCCTCTGGTAAGATGGAAAATGTAGTTATAATGCTCTCATGAAACTGTTGGATCCATTATCAATTTTCAATCTTTTCTAATGTATTTGAACAATATTTTCTGAGATTTCTAATGTGGAAAACATTCACATCACTTATAACTCACTAGCATAAGCGTCAATGAATGATATGAATATAAGGTACATCCAACAGAATTACTCTATCATACATCCACACTGAATTACTTCTACAATGGTTAGAGAAAGAAAGACATTGTTATGGAGGTAGAATTGGCACTCCACAAAGTATTTCTTGGAATAGAACACATTTACAACAGTCTCCGAGTTGCCTAATTTCCTAATTTCCGTTCTAAAGTAATCATAGCTTATCAATAGTATTTCATCCTTAACAAGTTAAATGACATGACTAGTTCTCTCAGCCATTCAAAACCGGTATCCAATGGGCTTTCCATTATTCTGTGTGATTCAGCTTTTTAGACTCTAAGGAAACTCACCAGAGCATATTCAAGAATATCTTCCCTCAACAGAAGAAGCTGTCAGTGTGAACAGCTGACACTTATTTCAGTCTTGATCACTGAAATCAGTTCACAAAATGAGAACTGTGGAGAAAATTTAAGTTCATCCCAATCCTTTTTGGGCCCTAGTGATTAGACAATTATATCTCTTGGCACAAGCAGAGTTTGTGGCAGCTCTGGGTATTTGGCATTGTTGGCCAGTACCCTGGGACCAAAGCTTGAAATTATATTAATTGCTCCTGCAGAGTATTTTTCTACTGAATTGCTTTAATGATTAGTTGTGTGTATTGGATCAAATTATTGAAAAATACTATAATTTAGTGTTAGATTAAAATATTCAATTATATTTATTGAAATAGAAAGTTATTAATTTACTTTATAGTAACATAGTCATTTTTTTTTTTTAAATCTGAGTGTGTGGTCAATGTTTTGCCTATCATAAAACTTAATTTTTATGAAAATAAACTCTTTGTTCAAGGTCAAGCCCAACAGGATATTCACTGAGTATATATTCCAGTATCATAAAACATGTCTTTATCCAAGGCTTCATTTTAAAAAGAATGTAATGAGCTTTATGTTTTTTCCACATCTACTTTGTTTGAATGTGACTGGATTGCAGAGATCAGTATTGAGCTGTGTCAGCTACTCATGGAGACAGATTCTCCTTCAGTTGAGGGAACATGATCTTCAATATGCTCTGATGAGTTTCCTTAGGTTCTAACAATATAGATTACAAAGTTAAGGAGAGCCCATAAGTTACTGGTTTGAGTGGATGAGATAACCAGTCATTGTTGGTAGAATATGAAATGGTATTTATGAGAGATGATTATTTTAATATGTTAGGAATAAGGGGAGAACATTGTAAACTCCTTCTCCAGAAGCATTTTATGCAGTGCAATTCTCACCTCCCTAACAATGTTTTATAATAATGAATTATATATAAGAGATGTGAGATCCTTTCCACCTGTAATAGTAAAGGTAAATTGCTCAAATATGCAGAAAAAAATATAAAATGAGAATGTATCAAACATCTTAATGAAAGCATAATTATCACATTTTCCATCTTCACACAGTGTAGAACAAAGGGAAAGTATAAAATTGAAAGACCAAATAGGAGACGCTTCTTTTCATAACCAGTCATCAGCCTTCTGATTTCTTTTAATTCATAGGGGAAAATTCTGAAGTAGAGAAAATTCAATACCCAAGAATGGACATGCCAATGGTCAATATTTTAGAAATATAGAGAAAAAATTTTACAAGAAAATTAGCTGTTAGGGTGAAGATGGATATTTTTATGTTTCATATTTACATGGATATGTTGTTTTTAAAACATAACCGAAGTCTGTTAAATGTATTGACTTTAATATATTTAATACATTTGGATCTTTACTAAAATTATGATAGAGATCTTAGATTTTTAATTCTCCTTCAGTTATATGACTGTGAATAAGTTGGGGACAATAAAATGGTATAATTACAGATGTAAAATAATTAAAACTTCTAGATAAACACAGAGTAGGAATTTCATTGACAAGGAAAATCGACCATCTTTATCTCCTTTGTTAACATGAGATTCATAAAAAAGACAAAGAATTGGAGTAATAGCTATGAACCAATAAGAATTTGTTCTTTTCCATAAAGAATTCACAAATTTGATCCTTGCACTTGCTTGTATTAAGCTTACTATTTCTTTATTTTTTTAAATAAATCATATTCATTATTATTTTATGCATTCATTTTATTGAAGTAACATTTACAACACTGACCATGACTTAGGGGACTATATTCACATCTCTATGTTACCACCAGGTATCTTTCTTCATAATATGTACTATTGATTATATTATTTTTGATGGTTTACTAATATGTTATGTTCAAAATTTTATTTCATAGTTGTTTTAATCAAAAATTAGAATAAATATAATTTTGTGTATATAAATCACATTATTTTCTTTTAAAATATACATGTTGAAGGTGTGTTCAATTCTTTTCTTTCTAGAAAACAGTATTTTTCAGATAAATTTATGTATTTTATGTTAATAAATTATTTATATGTCACAATTAGGTAATGAATAGGCACCACCAGTTTGATGTTTCATTATTATAACTATTAAGAAAATAGGGACTACCCTGGTGGCACAGCAGTTGAGCACTGGGCTGTGAAGCTACCCGCAGGCCCTGCAGCACCTGTTCCGTCCCTGGCACCGGTGAGGGACCCACATGTCACGCAGACCTCTCGTGCTCTGCCCGCTGCTCCCCTCAGCAGTGTATGTCATCAGTCTGCCTGTTCTGCTCCCCACTCTGGCTCTGGTGAATTCTCTCACCCTCCCGCGCTTCTGCCTGTACCCAATGCTTGTATAATAAAATAAATTTAAAAAAAAGAAAATAATGTTTATTTAGAAGTCAAAACATGAGGAAATTTTTCCTTCTATATTAAGCAAAATTATTACATTGCAATAATAAACAATGGAGGTTGCTGTGGTGTATGAATAGAATGATTAACAAAAAATAGGCAGCTAAAAATAAAAAATAATAATATAAAAATAAAATATCCAAGTAGTCAGCAAAAAAAAGAAGCATTTATAAATGTGAAAGTCTGAACTATATAAAACTTTAATATAAATAAAAAATCAATGACCTATAGTGTAAGTAATAAATAATCTGAAGAATAGACTCAGTTTTGATGATAAGTTTCAGGGCAAACTAGGATGGGCTGCTTCCCCTTCTAACCGTATTATAGGAAGTAGAGTACTTTTAAGGATGAACATTAAAATACTCCGTTATAGGAAAGAGGGTGTCATTTTTAGCTGAGAGGATTTGGGCCCAAGTGAGTGCTAATTCCTTCATTTGGTGATTGATAATCATGTAAAGAGCGTTATTTCAATAAGATGGAAATGTGATTGAGTAAAAGCATTTTGTTCTTTTCCAACATATGTTCTGCCCAAAATGATGCAAAATTAGGGAAAGGGATGTTTTATTACTGAAAATTTAGAAAGCATGTCAGTCACCTGACAGAAACTGCAATGAATATTGGCCAGAGACAGCAACTGATCCATCCTGAAAGAAAACTCTGAAAATTGCTTCCCAGTGACCTTTCTGAGAAGCTGTAAGGCATGTGGAAATTACAGCAAACCCTGGACTACTAGAGTGACCGGAAGGGTGAGGGTGAGATGAGAAGAGAAGAGGCCCAAGGTGTAAGCTAAAGTACTATGGGAACTTTGACTGTGGGGTGGAGTGGAAACATACTTCTGAGGGATGTGAGCTTATTCCCCTAAATCATAAGCAGTGTTGCAATACAATGTTACCTCAATAAAGAAAACATACAAAAAACTGAAAAATAGAAATTCCATTTGATCGGGATATCCCATTTCTGGGTATATATATGAAAAAATACAAATACACTAAGTCAAATAGATATATGTGCCAACATCTTTATTGTGGTATTATGTTACCATAGCCAAGAGTAAGAAATAACTAAATGCCCAGGGACAGATGAATGGCTAAAAAGGATGTGGTGTATCACTCAATGGAATAACACTCAAGTGTTCCAAGATGAACTCTGCCATTTGTCCCAACATGGGTGTCCCTGAGGGTATTATGCTTAGTGAAATAAGTCACAAAAAGAACACTAATACAGTAGGCTTTTACTCATGTGTGGATATATATCAGCCAGAGAAATAGAGATTATATAATACAAAAACAAAGTTCTATACCAATTAGCAGTTACCAGAAGGGCAGGGGAAGAGGAGTGGGTAAATGTCATAAAATGTGCCAGTTGTATGAGAACAGAATCTGAGCTTTAGTGGTGAACTTAATGTAGAAAACACCCATTGTTCATTTTTAAGTATGCACACTTGAAACTTACAGAATGTTGAAATGCAAGATTATTCCAATAAAGAAATGAATTTAAGTATTAAAAAAGATGTACAAAACCATTACACTAATAACTATATATCATGGATGAGAGAATTTTCAAAGACTTCAATAAATGCAAAAAATTTCCTAACCATGGATTAGAAGATACGATCTTTTCAATTCTTCTGCTCTATCTATAGAGTGAATATAATTTCAAACAAAATTTCAGCAGGTATATTTTGGAATTGGAAAGCTGATTCTAAAGTTTGCATAAATGTAGAGGGAACCCAAAGAAGTCTAGACAATCTGTAACAACAGAATACTTAGCATAATGAATTACTGTGAAACTATAGTAATTTACAGATTTTTATGTTATAAGCATTAATCGATACATCAATCGACCAGGTTAAAACTTCCACACCTATATCATCAGTTCACAACACACAGGTGAAATTTATGAGCAAACAACATTTCTCAATTAATGACACTGAAATTTATTGAGGAGACTGCTTCTCAATTAATTTTTGTGAACCATCTACATATCACTTTGAATAAAATGGACCACCACATCTACCTCACTTCTCAAATCTTAAGATAGTTAATTTTAAATGGATTGTGGAATGCAAGAGATAAAACAGTAAAGTTTTTAATGTAAATATAAATATTTTTGTCTTTGTTATTTTATACTTTTAAAGGTGTTTTGAATACACTTAAAATATATTAACCAATTTCTGTTTCTTGAAGCTAGTGATTTGTATTTCTATTATTTCTAGGAAACATATCAACATCATTTTTTAAACATTGTTTGTTGCCATGCCCTTAAAGCAATGGAAAACACATCTCTGGCCTATACCCCAGCTATTGTATGCAGTAGTAATTAAATCTTAAAAACATATATTAGAGTCTCTCCCTTCCTGTCATTTATGTTTCGATCTCTTTCTCTATGTTTTATCACTTCATTCATTCGTTCATTTGATGGAAATTTTATTTATGTTTGAGCACCTATCTTTCAGTTTACATTTCTGTCTTTCCTTGTTTTATTTGCTGATTAATCCATCCATTGATTTTTTAGATTTTGATCACTACAATTTGTATCTCTGTGTGTATATATATATATATATATATATATATGCTTGAAATATTTCTGTTTTTGATAGTTTATGAATTTTAGAATAAAGTAATATTTTAAATGTTCTTTGAGTCATTTTTAATTTTAGAAATATTATTTCACAAGCACTCACAGATATTCAAGGATTCCTACCAGTTGACTAGCAATTATTCAATTGCATCTTAAGAGACAAATAAACAGTGCAATGATATTGTTGCAGAGTAACCTCAGTGGTTTGCTCCTGGAAGCCTCACGTTGGGTAGAACACAGTGGATTCTGCATGGGAAGTAGGGACTGTAGACAGGGGTTATCATCAACTTATAGACATCATGTGGTATCCCAACTCCCAATGTAAATTAGGAAAAAGTGGAGAGAATCTCTTATTTACTATTTTCTATCATCTGGACAGAAATGACCAGGGAAGGGGTTATTTGAAACTCTTTAAAATTATGGTAATTTTTTTTTTTGCATACCTGACTTTTTTTAAGAAAGCATTTATCTACTGTATTTGCAAGAGTAAAGTTTATGGAGTTATATGTGTGGATGGTTTTGTTTACTCAGAAGCACATGTTTATGGCAATTGTGTGACATGACTACTTTCCCTATGATCATTTTTCTATTTAGCTTTAAATTATTTGCTGGCTGTGTCATGTTTGGATAATCACAGCTAGCAATTTAGGAAACATTCTCCTTGGCCCCAAGTAAAACAGCACAAGCCAAGGTGAAGATGGAATTGGCCTGCTCTTTGTGAAAAGGCAGCATTTGGGAAATTATTGCTTCTGGGAAGATGACTAACTTCAAAGAAAGACAGACTTCAAGGTTTGCAGCAGGGCTGAAACACCTAGTTCCCAGATGATAAAGCTCTAAATAGGGTAAATTTTAGCACCATCTTGCTATCAACAATACATAGATAACATCAAATATATCCACTAAGTAGGCTCCGATACAGATTCTGGACATTTTTGCCCAGCAAATTGTAAAAAAAAAAAAAAAAAAAAATAACAAACAAAACAAAACCTCATTGAGAAACTCAGAGCTTAGGCAGTTCTTCCAGATCTATCTGGAGGGTTTTTGTGGAATTCATTCACCAGGCTTGATTCTTTCATAAGTCCTCTTAGTTATTACTTGTCTCAATTTATTTAATTCAACAGTTTTCTCCATATATTTTGAACTTGTTTCCAAACCAGTAACTTTGAGATATGTCTTTTCTGTCTTAATAAAAGAGGTCAGCTTTTCTTCCTTGAAAAACCTTTCTGAGAGCAGCTTTTATGGCTTGGTTTCTCAGGCTATAGATCATTGGGTTGAGTGTTGGGGGCACAACTGTGTACATAATAGTGAGAAAAATGTCCAGAGCACTTGGAGAGTCAGAAGGTGGCTTGAGAAACTCAAAGACACCAGTTGAAATGAATAAAATGATAACAGTGAGGTGAGGAAGGCAAGTGGAAAAGGCCTTAGCTCTGCCCTCAGCAGATGGCATCCTCAGTACAGTAGAGAATATCTGTGTGTAAGACAAACCTATAAAGGAGATACAAAGAAAGCCCACCAGAGACAAGAAGGCACTAACCCCAACCTCACTGATATACTCATTAGAACAAGAGAGTTTCATGAGCTGGGGGATGTCACAGAAGAACTGGTGAATGATATGTGAACCACAGAGGTGCATGGAGAAAGTGGCAGCTGCGTGCATAGTTCCACAAATGACCCCACTGATCCAGATGCCTAGGACTCCGTGGACACAGGTGCTTACATCCATGATGATTTCATAGCGCAGTGGAAGGCAGATGGCCACATAGCGATCATAAGACATCACTGTGAGCATGAGCAGCTCAGCAGAACCACAGAGAGTAAAAGCAAAGCACTGCACTATGCATTCCCAGAGAGAAATGTAGCCACTATGCATGAAAGAATTGTAAATAGACCTTGGCACAGTGACAGAAATATAGCACAGGTCCAGAAAGGAGAGATGTTTCAGGAAGAAATACATGGGTGAGTGGAGACTATTGTCCACGGAAATTGCTGTGATAATGAGGATATTGCCAGTCAATGAAACCATGTATAAGATTAAGAACAGGGAAGCGTGGACGAGTTCTAGGTCAGGCTTGGCAGAAAATCCCATCAGAAGAAACCCACTCATAGTAACATTATCCATGTTCCTTTTTAATTTCCCAGTGATGTTGGCTGCAAGACAAGATGGAACCATTGGAAATTGTTATTGAACCTCCTAATCCACTTAGTATCAATGATGTTAGGCATGAAATTACTTGAAGAAATCACCACTTCATATTCATTTGAAGGTAGTTCTTTAAGCTACTAATAAAGTGGAGAAAATTTAAATGATTTTTGCTCACACATGGTAACCATGGATAATGAATTTCAAATTTTAGTATTGCCCATTTCAATTAATGGCAATGAAAATGCATATTTAAATACAATTAATACAATATCTTTTAAACTATATAATCTTATTCATAGTACTGGAGCATTGAATTTTGATTTGTGTACAAAGATTTATGTAGCTCATGTACTCACATTTTAAAATGTTTCTTAAGTTTATTCTTTTTCATTAATTGTTCTTTCTATTCATATACCACTCCATTTACAGTGGATTTTTTATTGCAGTTTTATAATTTCATTTTGTATTTGAGCAGCAATAGCCATATATTTTTGCTTTTTAAATAAACATTTACATTCTAATAAATTAAATTATGAAACATCAAATTGAGGGCACCTGTGAGGTAATTGTGATATATAAATAATATGATATATAAATAGTCATTATAATAACATAACGTTTCATAAAGTATTGGTCTGTAAATTACTTAATTTCCACATGAATTGGAAAGGGAAGGGCCTTTGTAGGTGTATTTTTATAACCATTAATATGACTAATATACACCTGAAAAAGTCATTTATTCTGCTTCTTAGTTAATAAAACATAGGGGGCCTCCATGGTGGCTCAGCAGTTGAGCACTGGGTTTGATCCCACGGCCAGCAGGCGAGGGTCCCACACAGTGCGCAGACCTCTCCTGCCGTACCCGCTGCTTCCCTCAGCAGTGTATTTTGTCAGTCTGCTTTTTATGTTCCCTGCTCTGGCTCTGGTGAATACTCTCATCCTCCCGTGCTTCTGACTGTACCCAGTGCTTGTATAAATAAATAAATAAATCTTTAAAATAAATAAATAAAACATAGAACAACAAGGGAACATAATGTGTACCCACACTTTAGTGAAGCTATGAAAAGAAAATACTCAGTGCCATTAATTATGAGAAAAGCCACCTCACAGTCATATATATCTCAAAAGGAGTGAAATCTGACCCCTAAATCTTGTATAATCTTGTAAATAACCCTACTTTAATAAAATTCTTGCAATTACATAATAATATGTTGCTTATTTCATGAAAGAAGGAAAAAGTTTGAGATATGCAAGTAGTATGGTCAAATTTGTGTCTACTCTTTTGAAAAAGCAAATATTTAGGAAAAATCTTGAAGCACTCTGCATCTTAAGCCATGTAACTTTATGTGTAGATAATATTTTACTAAGTCATCTGAATAATAAGTATTAAGAAAACTATGTTCCTTTAAACTTCAATTTTCCAAACACATAGGAAAATGATCCACTTCAGTTTGAAGTGGATGATCCATTTCAGATTTTCAGCCTGATATCCATGGTGTTCTTATAATGATTTACTTAGAAGCTGTGGGTGATGGATGCTTCTAACTTCTGCAGTGAACTACATAATTTGATTGGGAAATTGTTTAAGTCTGATTGATAGAAAGACTTGGCATAGATGAGATAGGCCTTTGCACACACAAGAAAAATTTATTTGAGAATTGGTTCTGCTATTGTGTGTGTCCCTGTATTTCACAGGAATGTTAACATATTACTAAGCATTACCAGGTAATTTTATTTTAGACAAAATTAAAGGAAGACTTTGAAGGTGACCCCTTGTATTTCTAGAGGTGATCCTGACACAGTTACTCATCGGCATCATCTCTTATAACTGCAACTTACCAGGTGAGGTTTCTGAAGCCTCCAAATTTCCATTTCCATGTGTCTGGGAGAAGGTTGCTTATTTTTCTTTAGAAACTCAATAAAAAGAATTAATTTCCTATGTATTGAAATATTGCTTGATTTATCCAAAAGTATTTATTTGATCTTTCCATTAATTTAAATCTACTCTTGTCAACATTATACAGTGACTACACAGTCAAATTAAATACAGTTTTTGTTATCATCTTTAAAACATTACATATATTTTCAGTACCTTGAAAATATATATACATTATATATATGTTAATGTAAGGTTACACTATGTATAAACATATGTAAATAATTTATGCATTGACCCAATTGTGGGTGTGTGTGTGTACATGGGCACGTAAAACATATCTTTGGATTATAACAATATGGATTATTATAATTATGGATTTTGTAATACAATTATAAAACACTAACATTTTTTAATATATTGCTGCTGTGACTGTGATAACAAGATAACAAGTGTAAAAGCAAGAAGAAATAAAAGGACTCGAAATTAATTTTAATTGGTTCTTAGATATTATTTCAGATTACTTTTGCTTTATTAATTATACGTCATTTTAATCATGAAAATTAAGACGGTCACTTTTGACTTCAAAGAAATCCCTAATTTCAGGGTTGTTCTAAATGTTTACATTAGTTATTCCTCTTTAAATCAGCATTTCATTTTCTCCAACTTATTTGCTGTCATATAACAAAGGAAACATTCAAAATGAAATACATATATCACCATTTTAGTTAAATATTAATTTTTAGGTGGATTTAGTGTTTTCAAAACATAACAAAACTGTTTCTTAAGTGGATTAAGCTTGCTCTACTCGATCATTTTTACCAGCTATTTTTCCAGTCCTTTTCTATTTCTATTAAATGACCACTCACAAGTCCATTTCAGAAATCTGTGTATTTTCTGTACTTCAGAATCTTCTCCTAAGAGTTAAGGGAAATTGGAAGTCTGGGTGATTGTTATGATATGATTGTTATGGTTTCTTTTGTTTTTGTGGGGTTTTTTTGTGTGTAAAGATTTATTTATTTACTTATACAAGCACTGGGTACAGTCAGAAGCGCGGGAGGGTGAGAGAATTCACCAGAGCCAGAGCAGGGAGCAGAGCAGGCAGAAGGACCAAAGTACACTGCTGAGGGGAGCAGCGGGCAGCAGGAGAGGTCTGTGCGCCATGTGGGACCCTCCTCTGGTGGCCGGGGAGCAGCCGGGGATTGAACCGGTGCTGCAGAGGCTGTGGGCAGCTTTGCAACCCAGCGCTCAACCACTGTGCCACCAGGGAGGCCCTGTTATGGTTTCTTTTGTTCCTTCCTCTGGGAAGAAGGAAAATATGGTTATGATGCTCTCATGAAACTGTTGGATCCATTATCAATTTTCAATCTTTTCTAATGTATTTGAACAATATTTTCTGAGATTTCTAAGGTGGGAAGTATCTCTCATCTCTTATAACTCACTAGTGTAAGAGTCAATGAATAAGATGAATATAAGGTACATCCCACAGAATTACTCTATCATACATCCACATTGAATTACTTCTACAATGGTTAGAGAAAGAAAGACATTGTTATGGAGGCATTTACAACAGTCTCCGAGTTGCCTAATTTCCTAATTGCCATTCTAAAATAATCATAGCTTATCAATATTTCATCCTTAAGTTAAATGACATGACTAATTCTCTGAGCCATTCAAAACTAGTGTCTTATGGATTTCCATTATTCTGTGTGATCCAGTTTTTTAGACCCTAAGGAAACTCACCAGAGCATATTTCTGGATCCCCTTCCCTCAATAGGAGAAGCCGTCAATGTGAGCAGCTGAAACTTAACTCAAAGTCCTGATCAATGAAATCAGTCACCATCAGAAAAATATGAATTGTGGAGAAAATTTAAGTCTGTATCAATCCTTTTTTGGTCCCTCGTGATTAGGCAATAAATCTCTAGTCACAAGCAGAGTTTGTGGGAGCTCTGGGTATTTGTCATTGCTGGCCAGTACCCTGGGACCCAAACTTGAAATATTAATTGTTCCTGCAGAATATTTTTCTGCTGAGTTGCTTTAATGATTATAACTGGGTACCTGGAATTTCAACTTATTTGTGTGTATTGAATCAAATTATTGAAAAATATTATAATTTAGTGGTAGATTCAAGAGAATTCAATTTTATTAATTGAAATGTCAAGTTATGTATATACTTTATAGTATCAAATAAGCTTTTTTTTTTTCAAAAATATCGGTATGTGGCAAGCCCAACAGGATATTTAATGAGTATATATTCCATTATCATTAAACATGGCTTTGTCCCAGGCTTCATTTCCAAATGAGTTTTTACAGTATTAAAAATGCTGTGAAATAGTCAGATGGTTTCCAAGTAAATTATCATTTGAACAGAAACTTCCAACTAATTGTCACTGTATTTCACATTTATGTTCTAAGAGCTCAAAAAGCTTTAATTTCAACCATCCTTTTTGTACATGTATTAGTGCTCCTGAATTTGGGGAATACTCTAAATTAATAAGAAATGTCTACAGGTTTCTGATCACTTGGTCCAACAAAAGCTATGTCTTATAAGATATCAGAATTCAGTCATTTTTTTAACTTTTATTGATTTTTTTTCATTTTTAAACTTTTTTTATTCATGTACATCTTTATTCATTTTTGGACAACATTTGATTTCTCCCCTCAGGTGTAGTCCCCACAAATTTTCCACCACCACATCACTTGTAACACATCACCAATGTCCTTGTGCTGTTCCTTCCCCTATTTTGACCCCTCTTTCTCTCTTTCTTTTGCTATATATCTCAGATAAAGAAGAGCTAAAAAGATACTTCTTCAGTGAGGAAATGCAACTGGCCAACAGGTATATGAAAAACTGTAAAAATCACTTATAATCAGGGAATTTCAAATCAAAACCACAATGAGATACCAAGTCACTCTTGTGAAAATGGTCCATATTAAAATTTAAAAAAAAGCAAAAACTGGCAACCACAAATTCTGTCCAGCGGTGGAGAAAAGAGACCCCTATTACACTTCTGGTGGGAAAACAACTATCACAACTTAAATGTGTGTATATTTTCAAGCTGTGAGCCCAAGAAGCAGGACCGACATTAAAAATGATGAATGGTGAAAAATTTTATGCTCTCTTAAAAATAATTCTCTAGACAATCATATAGGTAGCTTTACATATCTGCAGGATTATTACATATTAACAAGACCAGATCTTTCCTTTTACATTATGAAAAGAGATGGTAAAATCATATATAGCAGAGAAGCTGTAGCTCAATAAGGAAGATGCTAAAATAGTTTCACCTTTAAGTAGTAAATGTGATGTCCTACAGATGCACTGAAGTCCTAAAACTGTTCATGACAGTTATATAGATGTGCAGAGATCCATTTTTAATTTGGAAGGATGTTGGCTTCCATGATCTCTAATTTTTTTCTAACTCTACAATTCCCAGAGTTTATCCTAATATCTAATTTATAAATGTGAGAATAACAAATCTCAGATCCTATTTCGTTCTCTTTTGATTCTCCTTGAATCCTTTGGTTGTACAGAATATGTTGTTTAATTTCCACCTATTAGTGAGGTTTTCGGTTTTCCCTCTGTTGCTCATCTCTAGCTTCATATCACTGTCGTCAGAAAAGTTATACCTTTTCAGATGATGGACTTGTCTACTTGACATTATAATATTATTTAGTTATGATTTAAATTGAATTACTAACTTGCTAATTTAATGAATATAATTAAGTCTTTCTTTTGGATTTTTCAGAATCTAACACAAATTCAAACATTTTTCAATAATGATCCAATAAACATAGTCAAAATTCTTGGTAACTATGTATGGTCATAAAATCAACTTAACAGAAAAACAGAAGCCAAGAATAATCAATATAATTGCAAGGTTTGGTCTCAGGGTATTTACCAAGAAGAAGAAATACCCACAGCACCCACACACTTTGCTTGTGCCAAAGAGATTTAATTGCCTAATCACCAGTAACCAAAGAAAGGTTGTAATGAGCTTATTTTTTTTTTTCTCCACAGCTACTTTATTTGAATATGACTGGATTGCAGAGATCAGTACTGAGCTGTGTCACCTGCTCATGGAGACAGCCTCTCCTTCCTTGAGGAAGAAATATTCCCTCAAGGAATATTCTCAATATGCTGTGATGAGTTTCCATAGGTTCTAAAAATATAGATTACAAAGAATAATAGAAAGCCCATATTTTACTTGTTTTGACTGGATGAGATAACCAGCCAGTGCTTGTAAAATATGAAATGTTATTTATGAGAGATGATTATTTTAATAGAAGTTAGAAATATGGTAGAGAACATTGTAAACTCCTTCTTTTCCGGAAGCATTTATGGAGAACAATTCTCGCCTCCCTTACAATATCTTATAATAGTGACTTAAAATAGGAGATATGAGATAGTTTCCACATCTGAAATTAAAGATAAATTGTTCAAAGAGCTAACGAGACTCCACAAAAACAAAGTGAACAACCCAGTCAAAAAAAGGGCAGAAGTTGGGCCTCCCTGGTGGCCCAAAGGGGTAAGCATGGCACTGTGAAGCTATCCACAGCCTCTGAAGCATGAGTTTGATCCCTTGCTGGCCAGGAGCTACCCACATAGCACAGCAGACCTCTCCTGTCTCACCCACTACTTCCCTCAGCAGTTTATTTCATCACTCTGCCTGCTCTGTTCCCTGCTCTGGCGCTGGTGAATTCTCTGACTCTCCTGCGCTTCTGACTGTACCCAGCGCTTGTATAAATAAATAAATAAATCTTTTTTTAAAAAATGCTTTAAATTGAAAACAGAGGCATCTTTGTCTCTTGTGCACAAAGCCAAGGTAACTTGGATTTTGTTATTACCAGGTTTATAATTTAGACATTACTAAAAACTCAGAATTTTAGCATAAGAAAATATTTTAGAGATCACAGTGGCTAACATTCTAACAAATTCTGTGTGTCTCTCTACTTCTATGTAGCTGTCATGAACAGTTATAGGACCTCAAAGCATCTCTAGGACACCAATACACTACTTAAAGTTGAAAACTTTTTAGCATCTTCCTCACTGAGCTGCATCTCCTCTGCTAATTATGGTTTTACTATTTTTTTTAATATTGTGTAAATGGACAAATGTGGTCCTACTAATACATCGCAATCCTTCAGATATGTGAAGCTATATGATTTTCTACAATTAATTAACTTTTGAAGATTCTAAATCTTTTCACTTTTCCTCATTCATAATCTGTTTGTCCCACTTCATGAACTCAACGACTCATAAACAATTTACATTTTTAAATTCTGATTTTTCTTTTTTTTTTCCAAAGATTTATCTATTTATACAAGAACCAGGGTACAGGCCAGATGTGTGGGAGGGTGAGAGGATTCACCAGAGACAGAACGGGGAACAGAACAGGAAGACTGATGAAATACACTGCTGAGGGGAGCAGTGGGCTAGACAGGAGAGGTCTGCTGGCCAAGCGCCAGGATTGAATGCATGCTGCAGACAGCTTCACAGTGTGGCGCTCAACCGCCTGCGCCACCAGGGAGGCCCTAAATTCTGATTTTTGTTTTGTTTTGGTTTTGGTTTTGTTTTGTTTTTTTGTTCATTTTTTGGGGGGAGGTTATTTATTTATTTTTACTTGAAAATGTATTTTTTTATTATTTTTTAAACAATATTTGCTTCCCCTCACACCCTCAGATTTAGTCCCCATAGAATTTCCTTCCCCAAGGCACCTATGCACCAACCATCACCACAGTTCCCTGTGATCCTCCTTTTCATCCCTCTCCCTCCTCCTCCCCTGCAGTATGTCTGCTTTTGCTTTTTTGTGTTTTGTACTGTTGTTATTTTGTTTTACACTGATGGCTTATTTGGTTCCCCTATATTCCTGTTATAAGTGAAACCATCAGATATTTTTCTTTTTCCTTCTGGCTTATTTCACTGGGCTTAACTAATGATATGATAATATACATAGAGAACCCTAAAAACTCCACAGAAAAACTATTCAAAATAATGAACCAGTTCAGTAAAGTAGCGGAATACAAAATTAACACACAAAAATCAGTAACCTTCCTATACACAATCAATGTGAAGAAGAAGAAATCAAGAAAACCATCCCTTGTATAACTGAAACCAAAAAAAAAAATCAAATACTTGGGAATAAACCTAACAAAAGAGGTGAAAGACCTATGTTAAGAAAATTATAAAACACTGTTAAAAGAAATTGAAGAAGACACAAAGAAATGGAAAGACATCCCCTGCTCATGGATTGGAAGAATTAACATTATTAAAATGGCCATCCTACCAAAAGCAATCTACAGATTCAATGCTATTCCAATAAAAATTTCAATGACATTCTTCAAAGAAATAAACAAATATGGATGAAATTCATATGGAACCACAAAAAACCATGAGCCTAATCCCTACTGATAAAAACAAAGGAGATGGGAAGTATCATACTTCCAAACTTCAAGCTATACCTAAATTCTGATTTTTCAAAGACATATTTCTTTGTTGTTCCATGTCTTCACAGACCTATAGATCTTTTCTCATGAATTAATGGAGAAGATGTATTCTTCAAATTCATATAGCTACATGTGCTAAATGAGTAATTTAAACCCTTGCATGCCATTCTTAGTTTACAAGTGTGGTATGCATTGATAATTAGCTACAAGTTTGTTTCAAAGTGACAGTTTACTTGGAATCAATCTCAATTTTATTTCATGGCTTTTATAGGTTTGGAAAACACACATTTCTGAAATGAAAGCCTGCCTGGTATAAGACAAGTTTTGTGACAAAGGAATGCACAGTGTCACCTCTTCTAATTTGAATTTAAACTTGAAACAATGCATTTGTTGTCAATAATTACTAGACAAAACATAGATTGACATTCAGTTTTCTTAAAAAAGAGCTATTGATTACTACCTCACTCAAAGTTAAATTACATTGGGACTTCAGTAAAGATGGGGTTATTTTGCTGCATCATTGGTAGTCGTCATTGATAATTGACATTTTTCAGATTATGGGCATGTCTATTAGACATTGTAATATTAGCTAGTTATTGGTAAAATGAATGACCTGTTAATTCAATGAATGAAATTAAATCTTTTTGTTGGATTTTCAGAATCCAACACACAAATGAAAATGTTTTCGAATAATTGGGTCCCAGGGTATTTTACAGAGAACAAATATCCACAGCAACAAGACACTACACTTGTGCCAAACGGATTACATAGTGTAACCTCCAGTGGCCAAAAAGAAGGTTGAAATGGACTTATTTTTTCACCACAGTCCACATTTTTCTGAAAGTTACTGAATTCAGAGGTCAGCAGCTCACACTGACAAATTCTCCTGTTGAGGACAGAAGTTCTTGAATATGCTCAGGTGAGTTTCCTTAGGTTCTAAAAAGCTAGATTACACACTAAAGTGAAAGCTGTAAGTTACTGGTATTGAGTGGGTGAGAGAACCAGTCACTGCCACTTAGCTTGTAGATGATGAAATACTGTATATGATCTAGATTATTTAAGTGGGAATTAAGAATCTGTTAGAGAATGTTGTAAACTCTTTCCATTCCAGATCATTTTGCGGAGTGCAATTCAACCTCCCTAGCAATGCCTTTCTTTAGATAACCAGCATAGATATAATGTAGCATGAGTGTATGATGGTATGGTACTGTATGATCTTCTTTGTGTTTGTTCTATGACTCATAAGACATAGGAGATGTTTTTCACATCAGCAATCACAGAACAATTGTTGAACTTTGGTAGAAAAACTTAAAAATTAAGAATGAATTAGATATTTTATTTTTTTTAAAGATTTATTTATTTATTTATTTATTTATTTATTTATTTATTTATTTATATAAGCAGTGGGTACAGTCAGAAGCGCGGAAGGGTGAGAGAATTCACCAGAGCCAGAGCGGGGAGCAGAGCAGGCAGAAGGACCAAAGTACACTGCTGAGGGGAGCAGCGGGCTGGCAGGAGAGGTCTGCGCGCCATGTGGGACCCTCCTCTGGTGGCCGAGGAGCAGCTGGGGATCGAACCGGCATTGCAGAGGCTGTGGGCAGCTTCGCAACCCAGCGCTCAACCGCTGCGCCACCGGGGAGGCCCTGAATTAGATATTTTAATCAGAACAAATAAACCTCATTTTCCATGTGAACAAAGTTAAAAATTAAAAGAAAACATTGATAGATTGAAAGAGCATAATCAGAGATCATACTTCTCATCATAACCAGTCATCAGGCCTTCTTATTGTTTCTAACAAATATAGCTTGTAAAAAGCATTAACTATACCATAACACAGTTATCAAAGACTTTTGTTATGTTTTTAAATATTTTATCCACCTAAATCTAAAAATTCAAGTACAGAAATGTTAATGTTTAGTTCCTAAACAGTGGTAGAGATCTTAGATCTTGAAAGCCCATTTTAAAGTAAGGTAAATAACTTGTAGACACTGAAATAATATAATTAAAGACATAAATCCATGTGAAATCCTGCTCGACAGTTAAAATAGGAATTTCATTAAAGTAAAAAAAGGACCTATCATTTTGTCTTAGTTAACTTGATCAGTCAGTAAAAAAAAAGACAAAAAAAACCCCAAAGTAATTTTTTCCTGTATCTGTACTTGGTTTCACAGACAATAATACAACTGTATATAAAACAAGTCTTAGAGTCTCATAATTCAAAATGTGAAAAAGTTATTTTTACAAACCCATATAATTGGGTTGAAATGCATTACACATATGGGCATGTGTGTGTGTTCATGTATTTGTTGTTTTTTTTTTTTAAGTTTTTTGATTGATTGATTGATTTAGACAAGCACTGGGTACAGTCAGAAGCGCGGGAGGGTGAGAGAATTCACCAGAGCCAGAGCGGGAAACAACAGACAGATGGACGGAAATACACTGCTGAGGGGAGCAGCGGGCGGCAGGAGAGGTCTGCGGGCCATGTGGGGCCCTCCCTGGGGGCCGGGGATCAAACCCGTGCTGCAGAGGCTGCGGGCTGCTTCGCAGCCAAGCGTTCAACCACTGCGCCACCAGGCAAGACCCCGTGTTCATGTATTTGTATTTAAGAAAGGAAAATATATATGTAATGATTTAAAGATGGAACAAAAAATGAATTTAATGTCACAATACGGTCACTGTACTAATTATTGGCAATAGTTGATTTAAATTATTGGGAGGTCAAATCAGAATACTTTTGGATAAGTAATGCAATACTTCCATGCATGTGGACTGCAGACTTTTTTGTTTTTCAAAACAAAAATCAAGCAACATTCTCTCAGACACTTAGAAATGGGATTTCTAGAGGTCCCATACACTCATCTGCCTTGATCAGTAGGTGTGTCATTATAAACTCTAGAAATGTCAGGTGCCATCTTCAAAGTCTCTTTAGTGTGGCTTAGATATGAAATCACTAGGATTAATTTGACAGTATTTTAAGATTCCAGGGGACCACACCTAGACATACACATACACACATGCATGTCCTCAAAACAACAGGGATGACCCAATTTTTGAATAAGGTTACTGCATATGCAAGGGACTGTCTCATCTACGCCAAGTTCTCTCCATATATCACAGACATAAATAATTCCCCAAGAAAATTACATAGTTCACTACAGAAGTTAGAAGCATCCATCAGCTCTGCTTCTAAGTAAATCATGAATTTCAGGCTGAAAAACTAAAAAAAAGAGGATTTTTTTTTTTTTGTGAGACCCTTGGCGGTGGCCGGGAAATGAACCGGCACTGCAGAGGCTGCGGGTAGCCTCACAGCCCAGTGCTCAACCGCTGTGCCACCAGGGGAGGCCCGAGGATCATTTTCTTACGTATCTCAGGTCATGATAATCTATACAAATCTATACACTTGCAATAGTCATGATAATCTATACAAATCTATACACTTGCAATAAACACAATCATTCACTCACCATGAAGGAATAATTACTGTTATTACACGTGTCATTTCCTTATACTCTTTATTCTCTGCATTTGTGGATTTACATATCTTGAGAACATAAAATGTACCTAATATCTCTTCCTTCTATGTCATCTAAATAGTGACCAGGTCCCATTTTAGAAAAAAACACTTCATAGAGGTAACTTTCAAGAACACCTAAAATATTATCATGAAAATATTTTTAGGATTTGTCAATAGATTTTGCTACTGTACTAATTTTAAATGAACATGGTTTTCTTAACATTAATTATCAGCTTAACTGAGATGTTATCTAATAGTGTTAAATAGCTTAAGTTGCAGACTGTTTTAGAGTCTGATAAATAATTTTCCATATTCCAGAAAATCGAACAAAAGTAGGAACATATCGCTTGCATGCTTTAATTTTATTCTGTGTCTATTTAATGAAATAAGCATCATATAAATTATTTTTGATATCATTAATTCTACTGATGCAACATTTGTTTATAACACTGTCTAGGGTCAAAAATCCTCAGCTATATGTTACCAATAGATGTCTTTCATCCTAATAACTGAGTATTTTTTTAATCTTAGCTAATGTGTTGGGTACAAATTGATATTTCATAGTTGTTTCAAATTTTATTTAACTAAAAATTAGAGTAAATGAAATTTTCATGAGTGTATTAGCTATTTTCTTAAAAAAAATATCCAGGAAATGTACTTTTCCATTTCCTTTGGAAAATTAATGTATAAGTAAATGTATAGGTAACTAAGAAACATTTATAAAGTATTATAAAGTAATATTCATAAATATTTAAATATAAAGTATTATATGAACTGTAATAAAAGTTTTCTATAGAATCCAAACTCAATGATCCATAGTTCAATTAATAAGAATTTATACTTTAAGAATATTTTTTAATTTTTCTATAATATACAACCCTTTTTCTGATCTTTGATTTTTTTTTTTTTTTTGTGGGACCCTTGCCGGTGGCCGGGGATCGAACTGGGACTGCTGAGGCTGCGGGCATCCTCACCACCCAGCGCTCAACCACTGTGCCACCAAGAGAGGCCCCCTTTTTCTGATCTTTGATAGAAATAGTTATATTAAAAATTATAATTCCTTACTCATGTTTCCTTAACTGATAATAAGTGATTTAAAATTGGTTGACATGATTATTAGTGTAAATGATTATTAGCACTACTTTCACATTTAAGATGAACTGGTGTCTTCTTCAAGTCACTTCTTGCCTATCTTTATTGATCCAGGAAGTTTAGGTGAATAAGTAATATTTCCAATGGTTCCATCTTGTCTTGCAGCCGACATCACTGGGGAATTAAGAAGGACTATGGCTAATTTCACTATCAGTGGGTTTGTTCTGATGGGATTTTCTGCCAAGCCTGAACTAGAACTCGTCCACTCTTCTCTGTTCTTAGTCTTATACATGACGGCATTAACTGGAAATCTCCTCATTATCACTGCAACTTCCACGGACAATAGTCTCCAGTCACCAATGTATTTCTTCTTGAAACATCTCTCCTTCCTGGACCTGTGCTACATTTCCGTGACTGTGCCAAGGGCCATTTACAACTCTTTAAAGCATAGTGGCTACATTTCCTTTGGTGAATGCATAGTGCAGTGTTTTGCTTTTGCTCTATGTAGCTCTGCTGAGCTGTCCATCCTGACAGTCATGTCTTATGATCGCTTCGTGGCCATCTGCCTTCCACTGCGCTATGAAATCATCATGGATGTCAACACCTGTATCCATGGAGTCCTGGGTGTCTGGATCAGTGCAGTCATTTCTGGAATCATGCACACAGCTGCCACTTTCTCCATCCACTTCTGTGGCTCCCATGTCATTCACCAGTTCTTCTGTGACTTCCCCCAGCTCCTGAAACTCTCTTGTTCAAATGATTATATCAGCGAGGTTGGTGTCACTTGTTTCATAGCGATTGTGGTATTTCTTTGTGTCATCTTTATTGGACTATCCTATGCACAGATATTCTCTACTGTGCTGAGGATGCCATCTGCTGAGGGTCGAGCAAAGGCCTTTTCCACTTGCCTTCCTCACCTCACTGTGTTCATGTTGTTTATTACAACCAGCTCCATTGAGTTTCTCAAGCCACCTTCTGACTCTCCAAGTGCACTGGATGTGTTTCTCACTATTATGTACACAGTTGTGCCCCCAACAGTCAACCCAATGATCTATAGCCTGAGAAATCAAGCCATAAAGGCAGCTCTAAGAAAAGTTGCTAGAAGAAGTAAAGCTGATCTCTTTTGTTGAGGTACATCTGTTATTTCTTGGTTGTGAGGGGAGCTAGAAATATATTGGGAACTTTTGGTTGAAATAAACTAATATCAGCAAAAATTATGAGAATTTATTAAAGAAATATGCAGAGGATTCAAGGTCCAGACTAACTTCCAGATAATTGTGAAGAAGCTCTTGAACTTGGAGCCTCTCAATGAAGACTTCATATAATTTGCAAGGCAAACATTTAAAGGTTCTGAGCAGTTGTCCAGTGTTGAAACTACATGATGTTGTCTACTCATTTAGAACAAGAAGGGTTGTTAAAATTTACCATATTTAGAGCTTCATCATCCATGTAGTTTAAGGCCTTCCATAAATCTTGGAAGTGTCTTTCTTTGATGTTAACCTATTTGTCCAGAGGCAACAGTTTGCAAAATGCTGCCTTTTCAACAATAGCATTTTTCATGGGCACAATTTCTTTAAGACCTTTTAGTTGCTTCTTTATTCTTGGCATGCCTTTTTAGGTGAGGTCAGGAAATGGAGACCAAAAGCTTTTTATTTGTTTTAACAAGCATAGCATAATCAACTAAGATTTACATCTAAATAAAGAAATGAGAATAGGAAAGTTTCTATAAATTGTGCTCTTTGCATAATATAAATATTCACACATACAGCTCTAGAAATACTACTTCTGCAAATGTAGATTAAAATCTCACCCCCTGAAACAATATGTGAAAATCATTTATAAGATTTTTAAAAATTAAGAATCAGGGTCTCCCCTGTGAAGCTGTCCACAGCCTCTGCAGTGTCAGTTTGATCCCGGCCAGCCAGCGAGGGCCCCACATGGCACAGCAGACCTCTCCTGTCTTGCCCGCTGCACCCCTCAGAAGTGTATTTCATCAGTCTGCTTGATCTGTTCCCTGCTCTGTCTCTGGTGAATCCTCTCATCCTCCCGCGCATCTGGCCTGTACCCCGGTTCTTGTATCAATAAATAAATAAATCTTTAAAAAAAATTAAGGGGACTCCCTGGTGGCGCAGCAGTTGAGCGGTGTGCTGCGAAGCTGTCTTCAGCCTCTGAAGCACCGGTTCGATTCCCTGCCAGCTGGGAGAACACTACATGGTGCGGCAGACAGACCTCTCCTGTCTCGCCTGCTGCTCCCCTCAGCAGTGTCTTCGCTCCGTCTGCCTGTTCTGCTCCCAACTCTGGCTTTGGTGAATTCTC
The DNA here is from genome assembly GCF_964194135.1 of Talpa europaea. Classification (NCBI taxonomy): domain Eukaryota; kingdom Metazoa; phylum Chordata; class Mammalia; order Eulipotyphla; family Talpidae; genus Talpa; species Talpa europaea. The sequence goes on from NC_140068.1 coordinate 135,618,492, forward strand.
TCACCCTCCCACCTTCTGACCTATACCCCAGTTCTTGTATAAAATAAATAAATAAATCTTTTTTTTTAATAAATTTTATTGTTATATTCCCCATACAATTGCAGCCCCCCCATTCTGACCCCAATCCCTCCCCTCCCACCCCCGCCCCCCTAAAAGTGTCTCTGGTTCATAGTTTTTTGTTGATTTTGATTTTCACTTTCTTATACTTATTCATTTTCCTGGTCCCTTATTTAAGTTTTCTAGATTCCTGCTATGAGTGAGACCATCTGGTATTTTTCTTTTTCTTTTTGGCTTATTTCGCTGAGCATGGTCCCTTCCAGCGCCATCCATGTGTTGCTGCAAATTGCATATGTTTATCTTTTTTGAATGCTGAGTAATATTCCATGGTATATATGTACCACATCTTCTTGATCCAGTCATCTATTTTTGGGCATTTGGGCTGTTTCCAAAGCTTAGCTATTGTAAACAGTGCTGCTATAAACATAGGGGTGCAGGTGTTCTTTGGAATTGATGTTTCTGTGTCCTTTGGGTAAATACCTAGGAGTGGAATTGCTGGATCATATGGAAGCTCTATGTTTAGTAGGTCCAGAAATCTCCACACAGCTTTCCACAGTGATTGGACCAGTTTGCACTCCCACCAACAGTGCAGAAGAGTTCCTTTTTCTCCACACCCTCGCCAACATTTGTTGTTGCTAGTTTTTTTAATATATGCCATTCTCACTGGTGTAAGATGGTATCTCATGGTAGTTTTGATTTGCATTTCCCTGATGACAAGTGATGTTGAACATTTTTTCATATGCCTGTTGGCCATTTGCATTTCCTCTTCAGAGAAGTTTCTTTTTAGCTCTTCTGCCCATTTTTTGACTGGATTATTTTCTTTGTTGTTGTTGAGTCTCATCAGCTCTTTGCAGATTTTTGTGATCAGTCCTTTATCATTAGTGTTGGGTGCAAAAATGTTCTCCCAGTTGGTGGGGTTTCTCTTTGTTTTTGTTATTGTCTCTTTTGCTGTGCAAAAGCTCTTTAATTTGATGTAGTCCCAGCTGTTTATCTTTGCCTTCACTATCACTGCTTTGGGTGATATGTCTGTAAAGATGTCTTTCATGTGCAAATCACGTAGTGTTTTGCCTATATTTCCTTCTATATATTTTATGGTTTCAGGTCTTATGTCTAGTTCTTTAATCCATTTTGAGTTGATTTTTGTGTATGGTGTGAGGTATTGGTCAAGCTTCATTCTTTTGCATGTAGCGACACAGTTTTCCCAGCACCATTTATTGAACAAACTTTCTTTGCTCCAATGCATATTCTTTGCTCCTTTGTCAAAGATTAGTTGACCATAAATCTGTGGGTTTATTTCTGGATTTTCTATTCGATTCCATTGGTCTGTATGTCTGTTCTTGTTCCAATACCATGCAGTTTTGATGATTATGGCTTTGTAGTATACTTTGAAGTCTGGGAGTGTGATGCCTCCATTCCCTTCTTTTTTTTTCAGGAGAGCTTTGGCTATTCGGGGTTTTTTGTGATTCCATATGAATTTCATCAATAATTGTTCTATTTCTTTGAAGAATGACATTGAAATAAATAAATAAATAATTGTATAAAATAAATAAATCTTAAAAAAATTAAGAATCACTCCATGAACATTTCCATCAGGAAGGTATAAAACAGTAAACATGAGTTTCTATTCTCATTGTTTCCTGAGTTACTCTGGAGTTGGGCTATCACATGATATCTGTGTACTGATGAGAACAACCAGACTCCCAGCAATCCTTGGTCCTTGTGGATTTTCAGGAAGGCTCTACCAACTCAATGGTTTCCATGAATAATTTACTGAGATCACTCACTCTGCAAAAGTGTCATTGTACCCTTTTTTGCCTCTTAAGATTCAATGGACCAGGCCTCCCTGGTGGCACAAGGGGTTAAGATATAACCTATGAAGCTATCTGCAGCCACTGCAGCATGAGTTCGATCCCCAGCCAGGGAGCTACCTACATGGCACAGCAGACCTCTCCTGACTCACCTGCTGCTCCCCTCAGTAGTGTATTTCAGTCGATCTGCCTGTTGTGTTCCCCACTCTGTCTCTGGTGAATCCTCTCACCCCCCACACACCTCTGGCCTGTACCCCAATTCTTATATGCATAAATAAATAAATCTTTAATAAAAAATTCAATGGACCGATTGCCATTCATGTCAGAGGAATGTTGGATAACACATTAATCAGTTAGTGCCACAGAAATAAATGTTTTTCTTTTTTATGTAATTTATATTTTAAAAAGTATTTACTGCATAGAACAGGAGTGTAGCTCAGGAGTCAGAGGGTGGTAAAAGGGTTCACAAGAGACAGCATGGGGAGCAGAATGGGCAAATTTACTGAAATGCACTGCTGAGTGGAGCAGCAGGCAATACAGTAAAATTTTGCTGTGCCATATGTGGGTTAGATCCCTGGCCAGGGATTGAACTCAGGTTGTAGTGGTGATAACACTGAGACTTAAACCCTAGGCCATGAGAAATACATGTTTCTAGATGTTAAAAGAGTAAAAAAAAGGAATACAAGAATATTAAAAGAATCCTATGCTAACAAAAAAAATAGATATATTGAAAAATAGGCAAAAAAAATCTTATGTGAGTATAATGCACAGTGATCAAAATTTAAAAGTCAATGGATAAATTAATCACAATGAATTCATTGTTATGTCAAAAGATGATGTATTGTAGATTCAAATCTGTTGATATATGTTCTCATGTCTATAATATACAACTTTTTATTTTTTAAGTGATTTTGGCAAACCAATGTGCTTTTTATCATATTTATTATTTTATATATTTTTACATCATTGTTCATTTTTGTACAATGTGTGCTTTCTTTTTTTAAAAGAATTATTTATTTATTCATACAAGAGCTGGATACAGGCCAGAGATGTGGAGGGTGAGAGGATTCACCAGAGACAGAGTGGGGAACAGAAGAGGCAGATTGACTGAAATACACTGCTGAGGGGAGCAGCAGGCAAGACATGAAAGGTCTGCTGGCCATGTGGGTTTCTCCCTGGCCAGCTGGGGATCGAACTCGTGCTATAGAGGCTGTGGATTGCTTCATAGTGTGGTGCTTAAACCCTTGTGCCACCAGGGAAGCCCCAATGTGTGCTTTCTTATCTCGGTTATAGTTTCTGAGTATTTTATTATGTAAAGAAATTTGTGTTTCCCATTCTGTTCACTCAAATTGTTCTAAATTTTATAAGAACACATGTCTTGTTGGATAGTGCCTCATCTTCCAGTATGACATCTTCATACCTGCTCCATTCCATCTGCCATGGCTGAACACTTCAAAATATGTATTTTCAGGGAACACAATTCTACTCCTAGTATTGTAATAAGTGAGTCAAGAAACTAATCAGGGCCTCCCTGGTGGTGCAGCGGTTGAGCACTGGGCTGTGAAGCTGCCCGTAACTTATGCAGGGCCAGTTCAATACCCGAAAGTTGGCGAGGGTCCCACATGGTGCGACAGACCTCCCCTGCTGCGCCCGCTGCTCCCCTCAGCAGTATTCTTCGTCAGTCTGGCTGTTCTGTTCCCCACTCTGACTCTGGTAAATTCTCTCACCCTCCCGCACTTATGACTGTACCCAGTGCTTATATAAATAAATAAATAAATAAATAAATCTTTAAAAAAAGAAACTATTTCAACTCATAATAAACTAAAATTATGAGTGAATTTAATTATGTAGTTATAAAAGTCAATGCAGATGAATATTCTTTTTTCTGTTAACTGCATTAGAAAGCAATTTATAAAGCAAGAGGTATATAATGTATTGTTGTGCTAGAACATGTGGAAAAGTAATATATTTTCCAATAATAGCATTAGAAGGTGAGTGGGAGTAGAGTGTTGGGAGCTTAAAGTAATAAAGGTGCATTGAATACACATACAAATGGACAGATCCATCAATTATAAGGTTAATAAAACAAAAGATATATATGGAAGCATGTTCTCTTACCTTCTCTGAATTTCTTAAAAGACATAATTTTGGAAATAGAGGTGTATAATAATATCTTGCTAAAGTTGTAATACAGAATGAATATAAATATATAGAATGAGTATAAATATGTAATAAATATATAGAAAGAATGGAATTATTTGTGTATATATATGTATAAGAGGAGTTAGCATAAGTGGATAGTATTTGTGTTAAGAAACATAAAGATTTATTGGTAAACCCTTCAGCAATGTGTGATATTGTGATATATATTTGGTTGTTGTCCACAGTTCTTGTCATAGAGATGTAATCCCTTGTAAATTCCTGACTGAGAGGTGTGAGTGAATTTCTTTTATTCATCACGACTTCCTTTTCCTCCATACCTGATTTTATGCCAATTATGTGTCTCATTGCGTGTGTTTAAGTCAATTCAGGGTTTTCTTTATATGTCAGTTAATTTGCACTAAATGAAAATAGCCATTTATAATCTTCTAAGGCCTCCCTTGTGATACAATGGTTAAAGTATCAGAGCTATCAAGCTATCACCATCCACTGCCACATGAGTGGCACACCATCCTCTGCCAGGGAGCTGACCCACGTGGAGCAGCAGACCTCTCATGTCTCATCTGCTGCTACCCTCAGCAGTGTATTTCAGTAGATCTGCCTGTTCTGCTCCCCAATCTGTCTCTGGTGAATCCTCTAACCCCTCACCCCTTGTACTCTGGCCAACACCCCAGATGTTCCATGAATAAATAAATAAATAAAATTTATAAAAAGAAATAAAATTTTCTAAATATGCTATAATCTTTCCATTAGAAGAGCACCAAAATATTAGGTTTGCTATATTGCTAGGCATTGTTTTGCACGTCTTATCAGTCCACTTAAACAGAATATCCTAACTATTGGTTTTCTAAAGTCACATCACCAAGAAATTCCTAGTATCATATTACTAAGCAGAGCTACTAGTTAAAATGAAAATGCATAAGAGAAAACTTTTGAAAATAAGTTTATATTTTTTATTTCACTTAAAGCAATAGATATTAAGTTGATATTTTGGAAAGGAAACAATTGAACTACATACATCTTACTACTATCTTAAAGGTTATAACAATCTGACTTGTGGCAACACAATGAAGAACATCAAATATATGTTTCGATTCATCAAAAAATCTGTAAAATACTGGTATCTATGAAATATTTTGGAATATCCTCAAATAAATAAATACTCTGAGGAATAAATAAATAAAAACAAAATAAATACTCTGAAGAATGGACTCATAATTTTGATCACAAATTTCAGTGAAAACCAGGATGGTCTGCTCCCCCTTCTAACATTTTTATAGGAAGAAGAGTGCTTTTAAGGATGAACATTAAAATACTGTGTTACAGGAAAGAGGATGTCACTTTCAGCTGGAAGGATTTGGGCCCAGTGAGTGCAAATTCCTTCATTTGATGAGGGATAATCATGTAAAGAGTGTTATTTCAGTAAGATGGAAACATGATTAACATGATTGAGTTGATTATATGTTTTGGATATTAATCCCTTGTGTGATATAAGGTTTCGAAATGGCTTCTCCCATTTATTAGGTGCCTTTTTCATCTAATGATGTTCCTTTCACTGTGCAGAAGCTGTTGAGTTTGATATAGTCCTGTTTGTTGATTTTTGTTTTTTCAACAAATTTATTAACCTTGGGGAAGTAGACGTAGTCCTAGAAACATGTAAAATATCAAAATTGATTATGAGGAAATTAAAATTTGAATGGAATAATGAGTTAGGAGGTTGAACAAAAGACTTTAAAAATGAACATCTCAGTAAAAAAGGTCAAAAATTTGGCAAAATTTAATATTATTGATAAAAATGCAACAAATTGGGTTTAGAGGGAATGCAGTTCAACATAGAAAAATCAGTATATAAATTCTTGTTTTATTCATGACACCAAACAAAAAGGATTCATTTCCCTTTTTAATTTAAATGATAATAGATTCATGCTTTGGAAATCATATCCCCTTTGTGCATTAAGCAGAGGTAACTTATATTTTGTTATTCCCATGTTTATAGCTTTGATATTACCAAAACCTCATTGAAATTTAGAGAATATTTAGAAAATAATTTAGAGATCATGGTGGCCAACATTCTTACAAATTCCATGTGTTTTTCTACTTCTGTGTAGCTGTCATGAACAGTTATAGGGCCTCAATTCATCTCTCTCTAGGAAACTTACTACTTAAAAGTGAAAACATTTTAGCATCTTCCTCATTTGGCTACATCTTCTCTATGACTTTACTATTGTGAAAGGACAGATTTAGTCCTGCAAATACATGACTATCCTTCAGATATTAATATCTGAAAGATTCTAAAATGTTTCTTTTTTATTCATTCCTTATCTGATTGCCAGATACGAGTTCAACAACCTACAAACCTACACACATTTATATCAAAATATTTTTAGACTTATTTACTTATTGTCCCATATCTTCAGAAACCTATAGATTTTTCTTCATTAATTAGTAGAGGAGATATTTTTTCCAATTCAGACAGATACATGAGCTGCATGCATAACTTAAATCCTTGGATGCTATTCTTAGATTACAATTGTGGGTGAATTGATCATTAATTACAAGTTTGTTTTAAAATGTCAGTTTACCTGAAAACTATCTAAATTCTATTTTGTGGTGTTTTTAGGACTGGAAAAGCTCACATTTCTGAAATGAGAGCCTGGGATAAGACATGTTTTGTAATAATTGAATGCACAGTGTCACCTTTTCTAATTTGAATATAACCTTTAAACAATGAGTTTATTTTCAATAATTCTTATGTTTGTACTAGGGAAAAAACATGGAGTACACACCCAGGCTTCTTACAGAATGGGTATTTGTTACTACCTCACTCAAAGTGAAATTAGTTTGGCATTTAGTGATAAATATTAGGGAGAATTTAGCTGCATCATTGGTAGTTATCTATTGTGAATTAACCCTTTTCAGATAAAGGACATGTCTAACAGGCATCATAACCTAAACTATTTATTAAATTAATAACCCGTTAATTCAATTAATAGAATAAAGATTCTATTGGATATTTCTGAATTTTTTCAAAGATTTGTACAATAAACACACCTAAGCTGAAATTCCAGGTAACTATGTGTATTCATTAAAGAAACTCAATAGAAAAATACTCTGTAGGAACAATGAGTGTAATAGCAAGTTTTAGTTTCAGGGTATATTGGCCCCAGAGTATTTACCCTGAACACCAAATACCCACAGCAATAAGACATTCTGCTTGTGCAAAGAGATTGCATAATCTGATCTCCAGTGGCCAAAGAAGGATTGAAATGGACTTACTTTTTCTTCAAAGTTCACACTCTTCTGAATGGTACTGAATTCAGAGGTTAACTTTGAGTTAAATGCAGCTGCTCACACTGATAGCTTCTCCTTCTGCTGTGGATAGATGTTCTCAAATATGTTCTGGTGAGTTTCCTTAGGTTCTAAAAAGATAGATTACACAGAAAAATGAAAGCTCTAAGCAACTGGTTTTGAGTGGGTGAGAACACCAGTCAGTACTATTTAACTTGTAAATTATGTGCATAAACTATGATTATTTAAGGGGAAATTAGGGATCTGTTAGGGACCATTGTAAATTCCTTCCATTCCAGAAACATTTTGTGGAGTGCAATTCCAAACTCCTTAGTAATGCTTTCTTTAGGTAACATCATAGAAATAATGCAGAATGAGCATATAATGGTATGATACTGTCAGATATTCCCTGTATTCATATTATTCTATGACTCATAAGATATAGGCCATGCTTTCCAAATCAGAGGTAACAGATAATTGTTGAAATGTGGCAGAAAAATTTAAAAATGAAGAATGAATCAGATATTCTAATCAAAGTGAAATAATCACATTTCCATCTCCAAAAAGTTAAAAATTCAAAGCAATCATAGATGAGAAGAACATAAGCAGAGACCATGCTTCTTGTCATAACCATTCATCAGGACTTCTGATTGTTTCTGAGTTAGAGAAATTTCAAGAAATTCTGGACTGGACATGTGCATGGTCATTATTTTAATATTTCAAAGAAATGAATTTACAAAAAGTAGCATGCAAAATCATTAAATAGATTGTTATTACATAATCAATGACTTTTGTAAGGTTTTAGAAACATTATATTGACCTAAACATTAAACATCAATGTTCAGAAATATTGATGTTTTCCTAAACTATGATAGCAATCTTAGATTTTGAGTATCTCATATTATAGTATAGGAAATGATTTGTGGACACTGAAATAGTATAACTAAAGATATAAAATCAATGTAAAATTCTTATCAACACGTAAGGTAGGAATTTCATTAACATAAAAAGGGCCTAATATTATATTCTTAGTTAAATTGATATGTCATAAAGACAAAAAAAAAAAAAAACCCTGAAATAATTCTAAGAATCAGCAAAAGAGACAATTAAATCCCTTCATTCTTTCCTGCAGCTGTAGTTGGTATCACAGGGAGTTAATGCAAAAATATATAAAGCAAGTCTTAGTTAAATCCGTGTAACCCATAATGTGGCAAGTTTACTTTTTTTTTAAAGATTTATATATTTATACAAGAGCTGGGGTATAGGCCAGATGCGCAGGAGGGTGAGAGAATTCACCAGAGACAGAGCGGGGAACAGAACAGGCAGACTGACAAAATACACTGCTGAGGGGAGAAACAGACAAGACAGGAGAGGTCTACCATGCCATGTGGGATTCTCGCCAGCCGGCAGGGATCAAACCCATGCTGCAGAAGCTGTGGACAGCTTCACAGTGTGATGCTCAACCGCCTGAGCCACCAGGGAGAACCCAAAATTTACGTTTACTTTTGGGTGAATCAAAATAGTTTTGGGTAAAATTAAATAAACTTCCATGCATGTGGAATGGAGACTTTTTTTGTTTTTCTAAACAAAAAAATAAGCAATATTCTCCCACTTAGAAATGGAAGTTTCTGGAGGTTCAATATACCTTGTCTACCTTGATAAGTAGGTGTGTCATTATAATCTCTAGAAACCTCAGGTGTCTCTCTTCATTGTTGCTTAGATATAAAATTATCAGGGTTAATTTAAAGGTATTTTAAAACTCCAGTGGACCACACCTAGACATACACATACCCACATGCACACACACATATTGTCCCAAATTTTTAAAAAAGATTTATTTATTTGTTTATTTGTTTATTTATACAAGAACTGGGTACAGTCAGAAGTGCAGGAGGGTGAGAGAATTCACCAGAGCCAGAGTGGAGACAGAACAGGCTGACTGATGAAATACACTGCTGAGGGGAGCAGCGGGCGCAGCAGGGGAGGTCTGTCATGCCATATGGGACCCTCCCCCGTGGCTGGGAATCGAACCGGCATTGCAGAGGTTGCAGGCAGTTTTGCATCCCAGCGCTCAACTGCTGCACCACCAGGGGAAGCCCACATTGTCCCAATTTTTAAATGTTTACTTGTGTGTGCAAGGGGACTGTCTCATCTATGCCAAGTCCTCTCCATCCAGCTCAGACTTGAATAATTTCCCAATTAATTTACATAGTTCACTGCAGAAGCTTGAAGCATCCATCACCCCCAGCTTCTCAGCAAATCACTGCAGGTGCATCGTGGATTTCAGGCTGATAAACTAAAAAGGAGGATCATTTCCGTAAGTGTCTCAGGTCAGGTTGATTTAATTGCTATAAATGAGCAATAAACACATTCACTCATCACTAAGAAATAATTACTCTATTATGTGTTTCTATTCCTTATATGCTTTATTCTATGCTTCTATGCATTTACAGATCCTGAGAACATGAAGTTTATATAATATCTTCCTTCCTCCTACGTCATCCAAAAAGTGGTCAGGTCCCATCTCAGAAAAAATACTTCAAAATGAAAATTTTCAAGTCCACCTTCGTAGGCTTCTCAATAGCTTTTGCAACTGCACTACTTTTCAATGAACATAGTTTTCTTCACTGCAATTATCAAATGAATTCATTGAACTCATATATATATCATGCTTTATTGTTTCATTGCAAATGATTTGGGATCTCTGCTAAATAATTTTCTGCTTGCAGAAATTATGCATTGAAGTTTGAACATATCGCCTTCATATTTTAAGTTTATTCTGTGTCTACTTTATGAAATAAACCACATTATTTATTATTTCTTTATTGAATTTTACTGTAGTGCATGGTTTGTGATACTGTACACAATTTAGGACTCTAGGGTACACCACTTCAAATACATGTTATCACTAGATGTCTTTCTTCATAAGAGCTGGCAATTTTTTTTATTATTGACCAATATGTTGAATGTAAAATCATATCACATAGTGTACATTTTATTAAATTAAAAATTAGAGTAAATGATATTTTCTTGTGTGCATTAGTTATGCTATTTTCTTAAGCAAATAACCTGGGGAAAGTCTGCTGTTTTGAATTTCTTTTGGGAAATCAACAATGTTAATTAATTTCTGTTATTTTATGATAATGACAAAGATATATATAATTATTACATAGATACTTGTATTAATTATTGTATTTCATATTTTTATTTATGGAGAAAATAACTATGAAAATAAAGCTGTGGCATTTTTCTTCTCAAATGTAAAACTCCACTACGAATAGTAACTAATATATTTTTTTAAAGGTTTATTTATTTATTTATATAAGCACTGGGTACAGTCAGAAACGCGGGAGGGTGAGAGAATTCACCAGAGCCAGAGCAGGGAACAGAGCAGGCAGAAGGACTGAAGTACACTGCTGAGGGGAGCAGCGGGCAGCAGGAGAGGTCTGCGCGCCATGTGGGACCTTCCTCCAGTGGCCGGGGAGCAGCCGGGGATCGAACCGGCGCTGCAGAGGCTGCAGGCAGCTTCGCAACCCAGCGCTCAACCACTGCGCCACCGGGGAGGCCCAACTAATATTATTATAAAATTCCACTAATAAAACCTTGTGGTTGGAGTACATTCTGAATAGATAGAATGATGACTGAAAATGAATAGGTAGCTAAGAAACATTTGTAAATGTGAGTCTTTGAACTATATAGAGCTTTTTATTAAATCAGTCATTGTTCCATATTCCTATTAACACACCTATATGTTTGAACAATGCATGTTATTTGTTCTATTATATATTTACATTTTTCCTAAACTGATTGAAAAGGCAATATTAAAATTTATAATCTTTCATACCTAATTTTCCATGACCTGACTGTAGGTGATTTAAAATTGGTCAACATGATTTGTGATTTAAGATGAAGTAATGACTTGCTCAGGTATCTTCATGCCTTAATTCATTGAGTCCAAGATGGCTTAGGGGTTTAAATAACAATTTTCTTTCCAATAGTTTCATCTTCTCTTGCACCCAATATCACTGGGAAATTAAGGACTATGGCTAATTTCACTATGAACGGGTTTCTTCTGGTAGGATTTTCTGCCAAGCCTGAGTTAGAACTGGTCCATGCTTCTCTGTTCTTAGTCTTATACATGGTGGCATTAACTGGCAATATCCTCATTATCTCTGCAATTTCCATGGACAATAGTCTTCACTCAGCCATGTATTTCTTCCTGAAACATCTCTCCTTTCTGGACCTGTGCTACATTTCTGTGACTGTGCCAAGGGCCATTTACAACTCTTTCGTGCACAGTGGCTACATTTCCCTAAGGGAATGCATAGTGCAGTGTTTTTCTTTCATTGTCTGTGGTTCTGCTGAGCTGTCCATGCTCACAGTGATGTCCTATGATCGCTACGTGGCCATCTGCCTTCCACTGCGTTATGAAATCATCATGGATGCAAGCACTTGTGTCCATGGAGTCCTGGGAGTCTGGATCAGTGGGGTCATTTCTGGAACCATGCACACAGCTGGTACTTTCTCCATCCACTTCTGTGGTTCCCATATCATTCATCAGTTCTTCTGTGACATCCCACAACTCCTGAAACTCTCTTGTTCAAATGAATATATCAGCGAGATTTGGATCAGTGTCTTCTTGTTACTAATGGCATTTCCTTGCATTGTCTTTATTGGAACATCCTACATCCAGATATTCTCTACTGTGTTGAGGATGCCATCTGCTGAGGGAAGAGCTAGGGCCTTTTCCACCTGCCTTCCCCACCTGGCTGTGGTCATATTGTTTGTTTCAACCAGCGCCTTTGAATTTTTCAAGCCACCTTCTGACTCTCCAAGTACACTGGATGTGTTTCTCACTATTATGTACACAGTTGTGCCCCCAACAGTCAACCCAATGATCTATAGCCTGAGAAATCAAGCTATAATGGCAGCTCTAAGAAAGGTTGTCAGAAGAAGGAAAGCTCACCTCTATTGTTGAGATATATCTGGTAATTATTGGTTGTGAGGGGAGCTAGAAATATATTGGGGACTATTGGTTGAAATAAATTAATATCAGCAAAAAATTATGTGAGTTTAATATAGAAATATACTGAGGTCTCAAGGTCCTAGGAATCTCCAGATACTTCAGGAAAAGTTCTTGAACTTGGAGTCTCTCAATGAAGACTTTATATAATTTACAAGGAAACATTTCAGAGTTCTAGGCAAGTACCAGGTGTGTATAACTCCATGATGTTGTCTGCTCATTTAGAAGAACAAGGAAGGTTGTTAAAATTTACCATATTTAGAGCTTCATCCTCAGTGATCTGGGAGTTTAAGCCCTTCCCTAAATATTGAAGTTTGTCTTTCTTTGATGTTACCTATTTGTCCAGAGGCAGAAGTTTCTAAAATGCTGCCTTTTCATCCATGGCATTTTTACTGGGCACAATTTCTCCAGGACCAAGGCAGTTGTGTCTTTGTTCTACCTTGTGTCTTTTAGTTGGGGCCAGGAAATGGAGACCAAAATATGTTATATTTGCTTTAACAACCTTATAGTAGTCAACCAAGACTTTACATTTAACTAAAGAGATGAGAATAGAGATGTTGCTATAACTTGTGTTCTGCGTAATATTAATATTCACACATATAACTCTATAAACATTACTTCTGCAAATGCAGGTTAAAATCTCACTCCACAAATCAATGTGTGGAAAACATTTATATAATTTTTAAAAAGTTAAGAATCCCTCCATTGGCATCAGATCATTTCCATCAGGATGATACGAAACAGAAAACATGAGAGTCTGTTCTTATTGTTTCCTGAGTTCTCTGGATATGGGCTATCCCATGTCATCTGTGTACCAATGAGAACAACTCGACTCCCAGCACCCCTTGGTCCTTGCAATGCTCCACTAAGGCTCTATCAACCTCGAAGGTCTCCATGAGTAATTTACTGAGATTACTCAGCAAAAATCTCATTGTTCTTTCTTTATATCTTAAGATGCAATGGACTAATTGCCACGTATGTGGGAGAAATGTTTAAATAACAGCAATCTATTAGTTCCCCAGAGATAATTGTTTCTAAACGTTAAGATGGTTAAAAGAAGAAATAAAATATTATTAAAAGACTCCTGTGCTAACAAAAATAGATGTATTAACAACAGACAAAATTACTTATGTGAGTATAATGTGCAGTAATCAAAATTAATGTCAATGGATGAATTAATCAACATGAGTTTATTGCTTTTTCAAATGATGATAGATTCTAATTTGTTCTGTTGGCATATGTGTTCATGCTTATAATATACAAGTCTTTGTTGTCATTTCACAGTACTTTATTATATAAAGATCTCAAGGTTTCCCAGTATGGTCTTTCATATTTTTCTGTATTTTACTAGAATACATGCCCTATTGGATAGTGGTTCACCCTGGTCCAGTATGACATTATCTCACCTACAACATTACATCTACCATGACTTTTTTCCTAAACAAGATGCTCTGAGGGGGCATGGGTGAAGACTTCAGAATGTATATTTTCAGGCAACACAATTCTACCCCTAGTTGAAAGTGACTCAGGAAACTATTTCAATTCATAATAAATCCAAGGGAAAGAATTTAATTGTATTATTTAAATTAAAAAAATATTTACTTATGCATACAAGAACTTGGGTACAGGCCAGAAGTGTTGGGAGGTGAGAGGATTCACCAGAGACAGGGTGGGGAGCAGAACAGGCAGATCTACTAAAATACACTGCTGAGGGGAAACAGTGGGCGAGTCAGGAGAGGTCTGCTGCGCCGGGGATCAAACTCATGCTGCAGTGGCTGCAGAGAGCTTCATAGGTTGCTTCCTAACCTCTTGTGCCACCAGGGAGGCCCTAGTTTACAAATTTAATTCAAATTAACCTTTCTTGTTTTGTCTTTTAACTACATTAGAAAGGAATTTATATCCAAATGTATACAATGTATTGTTGGGCTCAGAACATGTGGAAAAGTAATATAGTTTCCAATAATAGCATTAGAAGGTGAGTGGGAGTAGAATTGTGTAAGGTTAGGGTAATAATGGTTTATTGAATACACACAAATGAAGAGAATCATGTACTATCATTGTTTGATTTTGGAATCAGAATAAAAAAAGAAGAGAGAAAACCCAAATCAATAGAACGAGCAATGAATAAAAGTTAAATTATAGCAGATACTGCAGAAATACATAGAAGAACCTACTATAAAAATATCTATGCAAACAAATTGGACAATTTAGAAAAAATGGACAAATTATTAGACTCTTACAACCTCCCAAGATTGAACCAGGATGAAAGAGTTTAAACAGTCCAATCACAAATGCTGAAATTGAGAGTGTAATAAAAAGTCTCTCCCAGAACAAAAGCTCAGGGCAGATGGGTGCTCCAGTGAATTCTACCAAACCTATGAAGAATATCTAATACCTACCTATTCAAACTCTTCAAAAAAGTCAAAGAGGGAGGAAAACTCCCAAACACATTCTGTGAATGCAAATACAATTCAATATGCCCTACAAAAACAATTCAAGAATACAGTTAGGTTATAGCTAGGGTCATGTCCTGCAACCATCCCATACAGGGTAAGTTCATTACTGGTTCTAGTAGATGTGTTGGTGTTTTCATACAGCACTCCACACACTGCTGCAACCTTCCACACTCCCCTGCACTCCTCCACACTCCACTGCAGTCCTCTGTCCTCGCACACCACAACGCACCAGGCCCCGCGCCATGCCATTTGGCCATGTGCACATGCGCAGTGGGAGGGTGGAAAAGCCTGATGCTTTTCCATTTTACTTACCCCACAGGTCAGTATTAGGATCATAACATGCGGAACTTAACTTTCCCAAATTATGTCCTAGTTCCCGACTTTAATAGCTATATGGATCTTGTAAAACTGCTTATCTCTCTCTCAGATTATTAATGTATATCAATGGGCAGTTATTAATAACATCGACTTTGATGTGTTATTCAGAAGATAAGAAAGGCATGATTTTAGAGTTCTTAGCACTATTCCTTACCCTTGTTAAGCTCTTATTCAAGATTAGTGCTATATTATTATTGTTGTTGTTGTTGTTGTTGTTATTTATATATAAGCAACTATGATTCAAATGTTTTGATTAGAAAACATTTTGACACAATTTTTTATTAACCATTTCTACTGAACACTGACCTAAAGTTCCTACTCAGCATTAAAAAAATGAAAGCTTCAAAACAAAAGGGAACAATGCAAAACATTTACTGACAACAGGTCATGAGGTATAAATGGAAATCAAAAGATTCTGTAAAGTTCGATTGTCATATATAGGTGAATTTAGGGAAATCATTGAATAAGGTCATTGAGTAAAAGTTGATCATATGTCTAAATACTGGCTAGGGCCTCCCTGGTGGCTCAGGGGGTTGAGTGCAGCGCTATAAACACCCTGAGGGCCTTTTGGCATGAGTTAGATCCTGGGCTGGCTGGGAAGCAACCCACATAGTGAGGTAGACCTCTCCTGCTGCTCCCCTCAGTAGTGTGTTTTGGTACAGCTGCCTGTTCTGCTCCCTGCTCTCTCTGGTGGATCTTCTCACCCCCTGCGATTCTGGCCTGTACCCCATTTCTTAAATAAATAAATAAATAAATAAACAAATACTGGCTAACAATTAAAGGTAGGCTATTTTTAAAATACAACATGGAATAGCATCAAGTACATATATTGTACAAATATTAACAATGATGCAAGATAAAGTTACTTTATTTAAAAAATAATTTTTAAAAGTACATGGAAAAGTATTTTACAAAGATGCACAGTAAACGAAAACCAGACGTCTTCCTTAGAGATGTATTTGGGACTCAGCAAGTAAAACACATGCAAAAAATAAAGCAAAGAGACTACATCAAACTAGAAACTTCTTCATATTGAAGAATATGCTACTAAATTTGTAGAAAATATTTACACCTCAGATAGCTGATAAATGGTTAATATCCAAAGTACAAATTACTCATAATACTCAAAATAATTATAAAAACCCTAAAAATAAAGGGGCAGAAGATGTGAAGAGTGACTCCTTAGAAGTAAACATACTGTTGGCTAATACTGACATGAAAAATTGTTCATCATCTCTTAGCAATAAGGAAAAACAAATCAAAACCACAATGAGCTACAACCTCAAATCTCTCAATGCCTATCAATCAAAAATAAGCAACAAGTGTTGAAGGAGATAAGGAAAGAGTACACCCTGTGTACACTGATTGTGGAAATGTAAAATGGCACAGATATTATAGAAAACATTATGATTTTCAAAAAAATTAAAAATATAGACAATGGTTCTCTGTATAACTAGGTGCAGTATATTAAGATGATGTGGTATACATAAACAATAGAATACTACTGAGCTATAAAAAATGATGAACTCTTGCCATTTGCAATAACAGGGATGTAACTGGAGGGGATTATGCTGAGTGTGAAGGAGAAACACAAACACCAGATTTTCACTCATTTATTTAATGTAGAGGAAAAAGCAACTGACAAAGTTGAAACAAATAAACCCTACAAATATGACTACAGAGTTAAGGCTATTAGAGTGGCAGGAAGGTTGGGGTGGGATGAGGAGGTGGCCCAAGGTCCAGGGTCAAGTGCTATGAGTGTTTTGATGGGGTGGTGGGTAGTGAAATACATCTGAGGGATGTGAGCCTACTCCCCTAAATTATAACAGTGTTGCAAATTAATGTTACATTAACAAATAAAGAAAATAAATAAAATAGAAATTCCATGAGATCCAGTTATCCCTATTCTGGGTATATACAAAAAATTACTAAAATGTTAAATCAATAGATATATGTGTTGCCATATTTATTGCAGTTATTATGACAATAAATCTAAGTAAGAAGCAACCAACGTGTCTAGAGACAGACCATTGGCTAAAAAGGATGTGGTTTATCACACAATGGATATCACTCAGGTGTCCCAGAATGAAATCCACCATTTGCCACAGTGTGGATGGCCCTGCGGGAATTATGCTTAGTGAAATAAGTCACAAAAAGAAGACTAATACAGTAGGATTTCACTCATATGTGGCATATAGAGAAGCCAGACAAACAGATGAATTAAATAACACAAAAACAAACTTTTGGTAATTAGTGATTCCCAGAAGGAAAGGGGAAGAGGACCACTCTTAGTGGTACAATGTGCCAGGTGCTATTGGTCAATCGTATAGAGAAGAACAGAATCAGAGCTTTAGTGAACTTAATGCAGAACACACACAAGTTGATTTTTAATGGTGCACACTTGAAACTTACATAATGTTAAAATGCAGGAAATTTCCAATAGAGAAATGGATTAATGTATTATCAAAAATATGTACAAAGCCATTACACTAATAATTATATAAAATAATAAGAATTTTTGAAGCCTTAAATAAACATATAAAGTTTCCTGACCATGGATTGGAAGACATGATCTTTTCCATTTTTCTTCTTTATCTCTAGATTGAATGTAATTCCAATGAAAATTTCAGTACGTATGTTTTGGAATTGGAAAACTGACTCTAAAGTTTGTATGAATATAGAAGGAAACTAGAGAAGTGTAAGCAATCTGGAAGAATAGAGTTGGAAAATTTGGAGTCCATGATATAATAAAGTACTGTGAATTGACAGTAATTAACAGCTTGATAATATAATCATGAACACATACATCAATTGAAGAGATTAGAGACTCCCACGCCTATAACATAATTTGACAAAGAAACATAAAATTCACTAGCAAACAACATTTCTCAGTTAATGACACTGAAATTCATTGAGGAGTTTATTTCTCAATTATACTGAGTCAGCTGCATATTACTTGGAAGAAAATGAACCACAACTTCTGCTTCACAACATACACAAAAAATAAGTTCTTTTTTTAATTTTTTTTATTTTACATTAACCTTTTACAATACATTTTTTTTAATTTTTAAACAATATTTGCTTCCCCTCATCCCTTCAGGTTGAGTCCCCATAGAATTTCCTTCCCCAAGGTACCTGTGCACCATCATCACAGTCCCCTGTGCTCCCCCCCACTCTGATCCCTCTTCCTCCTCCTCCCCTGCAGTATGTCTCTGATTTATAATTATCTGTTTTTGCTTTATTGTGTTTTGTACTGTTATTATTTTTTAAGCTGATGTCATTTTTGATTCCCCTATATTCCTGTTATAAGTGAAACCATCTGATATTTTTCTTTTTTCCTTCTGGCTTATTTCACTTCTACCTCCATCCACATTGCTTCTATAATTCCTTCTGCCTCCATCCACATTGCTGCAAATGACATGAGTTTATCTTTTTTGATTGCTGAATAATATTCCAGTGTGTATATATACCACATCTTCCTGAGCCAGTCATCTATTTTTGGGCATTTGGGTTGTTTCCAGGTTTTACCTATTGTAAATAATGCTGCAATATATATATATATATATATATATATATATATATAGTGTACAGGTGTTCCTTTGTTCTTGGGGTTTTTTTTGTGTTTTTTTGTTTTTGTTTTTGTTTTTGTTTTTTTTGTGGGACCCTCACTGGTGGCTGGGGAACGAACCGGGCTGCAGAGGCTGCGGGCAGCCTAGCAGCCCAGCGCTCAACTGCTGTGCTACCAGGGGAGGCCCCCAGGTGTTCTTTTGAATCAATGTTTTTGTATCCTTTGGGTAGATCCCTAGTAGTGGAATTGTCAGGTCATATGGTAGCTCCATTTTTAGTAGACTGAGGAACCTCCATACAGCTTTCCATAGTGGTTGGACCAGTTTGCACTCCCACCAGCAATGTAGGAGAGTTCCTTTTTAACCACATCCTCGCCAATATTTGTTGTTGCTTGTTTTTTGATATGTGTCATTCTTCCTGGTGTAAGGTGGGTATCTCAATGTAGTTTTGATTTTCATTTCCCTGATTATAAGGGATGTTGAACAATTTTTCATATGCCTGTTAGCCATTTTCATTTCCTCTTTGGAGAAATGTCTTTTAAGTTCTTCTGCCCATTTCTTGACTGGATTGCTTATTTTGATTATGTTGAGCCATATGTCTTATAAGTTGTATATCTTATCAGTTGAATGGAGTGCAAAGATTTTTTCCGTCAGTAGGGTGTCTCTCTGTTTTGATTAATGTCTCCTTTTCTGTACAGAAGCTTTTCAGTTTAATGTAATCCCAAGTGTTCATCTTTGCCTTCACTATCTTGCTTTGGGTGATGAATTTTTAAAGACATTTCTGAGATGTATGTCTAGTAGTGTTTTACCTATGCTTTCTTCTACATATTTTATGGTTTCAGGACTTACATCCAGTTCTTTTATCCATTTTGAGTTGATTTTTGTGCACGGTGAGAGGTAGTGGTCTAGTTTCATTTTTTTGCATGTGGAGGTCCAGTTTCCCCAGCACCATTTATTGAACAAACTGTCCATGTTCCATTGCATATTCTTTGCTCCTTTGTCAAAGATTAGTTGTTCATATAAGTGTGGTTGTATTTCTGGGCTCTCTATTTGGTTCCATTGGTCTGTGGGTCTCTTTTTGTTCCAATACCAAACTGTTTTAATTATTATAGCTTTGTAGTATAGCTTGACGTTTGGAAGTGTGATACCTCCTTTCTCCTTTGTTTTCATCAACAGGGCTTTGGCTATTTGTGTATTTTTGTGGTTCCATATGAATTTCATCAGTATTTGTTCTATTTCTTTGAAGAATGTCATTGAAATTTTTATTGGAATAGCATTGAATCTGTATATTGCTTTTGGTAGGATGGACATTTTAATAATGTTAATTCTTCCAATCCATGAGCAAGGGATTTCTGTCCATTTCTTTTTGTCTTCTTTAATTTTTTTAACAGTGATTTATAATTATCTTTGTATAGGTCCTTCACGTCTTTTGTTAGGTTTATTCCCAAGTATTTTTGTTTGTTTGTTTGTTTCAATTATACAAGGGATGGTTTTCTTGATTTCTTCTTCTTCATATTGATTGTTTGTGTATAGGAAGGCTATTGATTTTTGTGTGTTGATTTTGTGTCCTGCTAATTTACTGAACTGGTTGATTATTTTGAGTAATTTTTCTGCGGAGCTTTTAGAGTTCTCTCTGTATATTATCATCTCATCTGCAAATAATGATAGTTTTACTTCTACTTTCCCTATTTGGATTCCTTGTATGTCTTTTGCTTGTGTTGTTGCCCTGTGTATTATATTGAAGAGCATTGGTGAGAGAGGACAACCTTGTCATGTTCCTGATCTTAAAGGAAAGGCCTTCAGCTTTTTGCCATTGAGAATAATGTTGGCAATGGGTTTGTCATATGGCTTTTATCATGTTAAGGTATGTTCCTTCCATCCCGAGAATTTCAAGGGCCTTCATCATAAATGGATGTTGGACTTTGTCGAATGATTGCTTAGCATCTATTGATATGATCATATGCTTTTTTTAATTTTTCTTTCTGTTGATGTGTTGGATTACACTGATCGATTTTTGTATGTTGAACCATCTTTGTGCCCTGGGATGAAACCCACTTGATCGTGGTGTACTATCCCTGATGCATTGTTGGATTCTGTTGGCAAGGATTTTGTTGAGGATTTTTGCATGAGTGTTCATTAGGGAGTCTGACCTGTAATTTTCTTTTTTGTGCTGTCTTTGTTTGGTTTTGGTATTAGTGTAATGTTGGCTTCATAGAACGTATTTGGTAGTATTCCTTCTTTTTCAATTTTTTGAAAGCGTTTTTGTAGGATAGACACTAATTCACTGCTG
Source organism: Talpa europaea (assembly GCF_964194135.1). Classification (NCBI taxonomy): domain Eukaryota; kingdom Metazoa; phylum Chordata; class Mammalia; order Eulipotyphla; family Talpidae; genus Talpa; species Talpa europaea. The sequence continues at coordinate 135,639,518 of NC_140068.1, forward strand.
AATGTTTGGTAGAATTCATTTGTGAAGCCGTCTGGACCTGGGCTTTTGTTTTTAGGTAGTGCTTTGATTACTGGCTCAATTTTGCTGCTCATAATTAGTCTGTTTATTTTTTCTATTTCTTCTTTGTACAGCTTTTGGATGATTATATCATTCTAGGATTGGTCCATCTCTTCTAGGTTGTTGAATTTGTTTGCATATAAGTGTTCATAGTTATCTCTGATTATTCTTTTGATTTCTAGTGAGTCTGTTGTGATTTCTCCTCTTTCATTTATAATCTTTTTTATATGTGTTTTCTCCCATTTTTTCTTTGTGAGCCTGGCTAGAGATTTGTCTATTTTGTTTAATTTTTCAAAGAACAAACTTTTGGTTTCATTGATCTTTTGGATTGGTTTATTAATTTCCGTTTTGTTTATTTCTGCTTTGATTTTTAGGGCTTTTTTGTTGTTCTTTTCCTAGATCTTTGAGATGTGATATTAGATTATTTCTTTGAGCTCTTTCTTATTTCTTGATGTGAGCCTTTATTGCTATATATTTTCCTCTTATTACTGCTTTTGCTGCATCCCATACATTCTGGAAAGTGGTGTCCTCCTTGTCGTTCAACTCAGAGGTTTTTTTTTTAATTTCTTCTTTGATTTCCTCATTAGTCCAGTGGTCTTCCAGTAGTGTGGATTTCAATCTCCATGAAGTGGGAGGTTTCCTTGTGTTCTTTTCATGATTAATTTCTTGTTTGATGCCTTTATGATCAGAAAAGATAATTGGAATGATCTTCATGCATCTGTTGGTGTTTGTCTTGTGTTCCAGTATATGATTGATTCTGGAGAATGATCCATGTACACTTGAGAAAAATGTGCACTCAGATTTTTGGGGGTGCAGTGTCCTGTAGATGTCTGTTAAGTCCGTGAGTTCTATGTCTTTATTTAGGGCTCTAGTGTCTTTGCTTCTTTTTTGTCTCATTGATCTGTCCATTGGTGAGAGTGGGGTGTTGAAGTCTCCCACTATATATGTATTTTATTTAATATCTGTTTTCAGAGCTGATAACAGTTGTCTAATATATTTTGGTGCCCCTTCATTTGGTGAGTATATGTTGATGAGTATTATATCTTCCTGATCTACTGTCCCCTTGATCATAATATAATGTCTGTCTATGCCTCTTTTAACTTTTTTAATTTGAAGTCTATTTTATCTGATATAAGTATGGCTGTTCCTGCCTTCTTTTTTAGTCCATTTGCTTGAGGATTGTTTTCCAAGCTTTTACTTTCAGTCTATGTTTAACTTCTGTGGTTAAATGTGTTTCCTAGAGACAGCAGAAGGTGGATTTCTTTTTTTAATTCAGCCTACTACTCTGTATCTTTTTATTGATGAGTTTAATCCGTTTACATTTAGAGTTAATATTGATATGTTGGAATCTGTATTGTCATTTTGTTTGTCTTCTTTGTGATTTTATTCCTTGCTTTATTCTGTTCCTGTTCATTCCTATGTTGGTTTTGGCTTTAGGACTTCTTGTAGAATTTTTTGGAGAGGGGGTTTAGTTGTTATCAATTTCTGGAGTTCCTGTTTATCTGAGAAGGTCCATATGTTTTCTTCAAAGAGAAAGGAGAGCTTTGCAGGGTAAAATATTCTTGGTTGGCATTTGCTGTGTTGAAGTTTGCTAAATATGTTACTCCATTTTCTTTGTGCCTGTAATGTTTCTTCGGAGAAGTCTTAAGTTAACCTGATTGGTTTTCCCTTATAACTTATCTGTTTCTTCCCCCTTGCCAGTTTCATTCTTTTTGCCTTGTCTTGGACTCTTGCAAGCTTAACTATTATGTGTCTTGCTGTATTTTTCTTTTCATTGTGGTAGCTGGGAGTTCTTCTCGCTTCATGTATGTCTATATTCATCTCCTTTTTCATGCTTGGGAAGTTTTCTTCAATTAGCTCCTTGATTTATCTCTCAGTTCCTTTGTCTCTCTCCTCACCTTTTGGAATGCCTATAACTCTTACATTTCCTCTCTTCATGGAGTCTGATAATTTATCCTGATACTTCCTCATTTGCACTTCTCTCTCCTTTTCTTTTTTTGGCTCTTTTTTTTCTGCATCTTCGATAGTACTGATCCATTCTTCCATTTCATTTATTCTGTTTCAATTGCTTTACCAGAGTTCTTTATCTACTCTAGTAATCTTTTAATCTCCTATGTTTCTTTTCTTTCCTTTCTTAAGGTCTCAATTTCATTCTTCAGTTCAGTGATTATTTGTCTCAAATCATTTTTTTTCTTTTCATTTTCTTTCTTTCTGCTTTTTAATCATGATGATCATTAATTCTCTATCTGATAGGTTGATAAGTTCTTCCATGTCATTGGTGAGCTCTGGTGACTGTACTTCTTTTTATGGTGTGTCCTTATCCTGTGAGCTTGCTTGACCATTTGTATTTTTTTCTTCTCCCTGTTGTTTCCTTTCTAATTAGTTCTATGCACTGGGACATTGCACGACTGGTGTTGGCAGGCATCTCTTTGGAGTGCTCCTTTAGGTATGTCAGAAACTGTTTACCAGACTGAGACTAGCACAGGTAGGCCAAAACTCCTCCAGGGTGTTGATGCTGTGTTGCTGGGCACTGTCCCTTACAGTTCCTTCCCTCTGTATTTACTCAGTTCCAACAGGAAATCAGCTAGTTGGTGATTTTGTTCTGGTCATGAGGTGGCGCCAGAGACCATACTTGCTGACCTGAGCTTTTTACCAGTGGTTCTCTGGGTGCTGTGTCTGCCCCATGTTTACCCAGTTCTGTGCTCGCAGCTGTTTGGATCCCACGCCCTGAGTTCTGCTCTAGGTCTCAGTTCCAGGGCTATCAGATCCAAAACACTGGCTGTCATCCTGTGCAGTGCCTGCTGCTATGGCTTGTCCCATGCCCTGTGCCTGGCTTTCAGTTCCAGAATGGGGTTCTTCCTGCTCCACACCATATTTCCCTTCTTACCGCCATTTGCATGGCCCAACCTCTCTCAGAGCCTGAGGTTTTTTTTGGGATTCCTGGTTTCCAACTATCAGGATGTTGGTTATTTTGTTCTGGTCACTAGGTGGCGCCAGAGATCTTTCCTAGTGTCCTTCCAGAATATTTTTTTTTCCCTCTGTAGGTCTGGGGAACAGAGTAGGGGTGGTGTGGACTGCCTCAATGATGTGGGGGTGTCATGTATTCCCTGTGCCCCACAGCCGTGTGGATCCCATACCCTCAATTTTGTGCCCTGGTTCTCAGCTCCAAAACACTCAGACACAGGATACGGGCTGTAGCTTAGTTCAGTGTCTGCAGAAATGGCACCTTTTGCACCCTGCTCCCATGTCCAGGAGCCTGGTTAATGATTATTCAGTGAGGGACATTCACTTCAATGACTGCTCCCGCTTGTTTCCCCCGCAAACCTAGGTTGTGGACGCAGGGACCTGGGCAGCTGCAATCCACATATGCTTTTCGAGTGCATGCTGCTTTTCCAAAGAAACTTACCTGCTGGCCGTGGGTATTTGTAGGTCTCTGGGGAGTCCTTGTTTTCCTCTAATGGCACCTGGAGTCATTTACTCACCTCTTTGGTGATTACTGCATGGTTCTCCACAGTTCCCATTTGCAGGGTGCGGTGCCTGAAATAGTTCCTTTCTACTCACTGTCCCACTTGATCTGTAGTTCATTCCCTTTTTTTCTTTTTTTTCCTCCTTTCTGTTGGTCAGAGAGTGCCAACTTTGTGGGTGGAGCTGGGTAACAGGGTTCTGAGCTTTCCTCCTCTCCTTCCTCTTTTATGTCAACTTTCCTCTTTGGGCAGTTTGCCAGAGTTGCCCGTTTAAGATTTATTTATTTATTTATTTATTTATAAAAGCACTGGGTACAGTCAGAAGCGCAGGAGGGTGAGAGTATTCACCAGAGCCAGAGCAGGGAACATAACAGGCAGACTGACGAAATACACTGCTGAGGGGAGCAGCGGGTGGCAGGAGAGTTCTGTGCGCCATGTGGGTCCCTCGCTGGTGGCAGGGGATCAAACCACCGGCGCTGCAGAGGCTTCAGGCAGCTTCGCAACCCAGTGCTCAACCGCTGAGCCACTGGGGAGGCCCTAACATTTTTTTTTTTTTATGGGAGGACATACTGGCAGCATTTCCCCACTGCCATGTTGATACCTATCTCCTAAAAATAAGTTTAAATGGATTGTTGAATGCAAAGGATAAACGCAGTGGTTGAGCGCTGGCCTGCGAAGCTGCCTGCAGCCTTGCAGCACCAGATCAATCCCTGGCTGCCGGTGAGGGTCACACATGGTGTGACACACCTCTCTTGCCGCTCTGGCTGCTCCCCTCAGCAGTGTATTTCATCAGTCTGCCTGTTCTTTTCCCCGCTCTGGCTCAGGTGATTTCTCTTACCTTCCTGCGCTTCTGACTGTATAAATAAATTAATATTTTTAAAAAACATAAAAAATATTTTTAAAATATTGTTTGTTGCTATGCCCATAAAGCAAGGGTAAAATAACTGGGAACAGATGTATGCAAATTTTAATAGGTCAATATTATACTCTACCTTCCTATCATTTATGATTCAATCTCTCAGTGTTTCATTTCACTTCATTTGTACATTTGGTAGAAACACTTTATTTGTGTTTGAAAACTTATCTTTCAGTTTGGTAATTATGTCCTTCCCTATTTTATTCATTATTAATCCATCTGTTGATTTCTAATCCCGATAGCTACAAATTGTGTGTGTATGTATATATATTCATATATAATTATATATATTTTCTATGTGCTTTTCAAATGTCTATTCATTTTGAATTTTAAAATAATATTTTATATTCTTCTATGAGTCATTTTAACATTTAGAAACACATATTTCATAGTAACTCACAGATATTCTGTTATTCAAAGACTCCTCCCATATGACTGGCAATTATTCAATAGCATTTTAAGAGGCAAAGAAAAGGTATAATGAGATTTTTGCAGAGTGACTTCAGTGTATTGCTTCTACAGCTCTTATGGTGTGTAGACCACAGTGGACTCTCCATGGGTAATGGGTGCTGAGAGTCTGGTGGTTTTCAACAATTCATAGATTTCCATGTGATATTGCAACTCCAATGTAACTCAGGAAAAAAGAGAAAAGAATCTCATATTTACTGTCTTCCATCATCTGGACAGAATTGACAAGGGAAGGGATTATATTAACCTTTTAAAAATCATGGTAATTTCTTTTTTTTCACACATGGCTTTTTGTAGAAAGATTTTAATATACTGTATTTGCAGGAATAAAGTTTATGGAGTTATGTGTGTGAATAATTTTGTTACTTAGCACATATTTATGGTAAACTTGTGACATGACACCTGTCCCTGTGATCTTTTCTCTATTGAATTTTAAATTCTTGGCTGGCTGTGCCATGTTTGGGGAACCATAGCTAACAATTTGAGAAACATTCTCCTTGGCCCCAAGTAAGGGGCACAAGTTAAGGTGAAGAAGTAACTGCCCTAGCCCTGAAGCTACTGTACATGAAAAACATGCTTTTTGTGAAAAAGTGGCATTTTGGAAATCACTGCTTCTTGGTAAATCAGTAACTCCAAAGAAAGAATTCAAGGTTTGCAGCAGGGATGAAACACCTAGTCCCCAGTTTACAAAGTTGGGAATAGGGTAAATTTTAGCAACTATCCTTGTTTTCCTTAACATTTTTTTCTTGTAAATTCTATAAAATTCTTACTGAGAAGCTCAGAGTTTAGGCAGCTCTTCCAGATCTATCTGGAGATTGTTTCTGTGCTTGAGTCACCATTCTTGATTCTTTCCTAATATCTTTTTTTTTTTTTAAATCTATTTATTTATTTATTTATTTGTTTATTTGTTTATTTATACAAGCACAGGGTACAGGCAGAAGCGCAGGAGGGTGAGAGAATCCACCAGAGCCAGAGCTGGGAGCAGAACAGGCAGACTGACAAAGTACACTGCTGAGGGGAGCAGTGAGCATGGCAGGAGAGGTCTACGAGCCATGTGGGACCCTCCCTGGTGGTCAGGGATCCAACTGGCACTGCAGAGGCTGCGGGCAGCTTCACAGCCCAGCGCTCAACTGCTGTGCCACCGGGGAGGCCCCTAAAATCTCTTAATTATTATTTGTCTCAATTTACTTAAGTCAAGAGTTTTCCTAATATATTTTGAATTTGTTTCCCAGCTAAGAATTTACAGATGTGCTTCAACAAAAGAGGTCAGCTTTCTTTCTTTGGAAAACCTTTCTCAGGGCTGTCTTCATGGCTTGATTTCTTAGGCTGTAGATCATTGGGTTGAGTGATGGAGGCACAACAGTGTACATAATAGTGAGAAAAATGTCCAGTGCACTTGGAGAGTCAGAAGGTGGCTTGAGAAACTCAAAGACGCTGGTTGAAATGAATAAAATGACAACAGCGAGATGGGGAAGGCAAGTGGAAAAGGCTTTAGCTCTGCCCTCAGCAGATGGCATCCTTAGCACAGTAGAAAATATCTTTGTGTAGGAAAGACCAATAAAGGTGACACACAGACATGCCATAAGCGCTAAGAAGTAACTTATCCCAAACTCATTCATATACTCATTCGAACAAGAGAGTTTCAGGAGCTGGGGGATGTCGCAGAAGAATTGGTGAATTATATGGGAACCACAGAAGTGGATGGAGAAAGTGCCAGCTGTGTGCATGGCTCCAGAAATGGCCGCACTGATCCAGACGCCTAAGACACTGTGAACACATTTGCTAGAATCCATGATGATTTCGTAGCGAAGTGGAAGGCAGATGGCCACGTAGCGATCATAAGACATCACTGTGAGCATGGACAGCTCAGCAGAACCACAGAGAGTGAAAGCATAGCACTGCACTATGCATTCCCCAAGGGAAATGTAGCCACTATGCATGAAAGAGTTGTAAATGGACCTTGGCACAGTCACAGAAATGTAGCAGAGATCCAGAAAGGAGAGATGTTTCAGGAAGAAATACATGGGTGAGTGGAGACTATTGTCCATAGAAATTGTGGCAATAATGAGGAGATTGCCAGTTAATGCCATCATGTATAAGACTAAGAACAGAGAAGCATGGACGAGTTCTAGCTCAGGCTTGGCAGAAAATCCCATTAGAAGAAACCCACTCAGAGTGAAATTAACCATTGTCCTTGATTTCACAGTGATGTTCACTGCAAAACAAGATAGAACCAGTGGAAATTAGTTATTGAACCTCATAATCCACCTGGATTCAATGAAGTTAAGAATGAAATTACTTGAAGAAATCACCACTTCATCATTAATGTGAAGGTAGTTCTTTATACAATTAATTAAGTGGAGAAATTTTCAATGATTTTGACTCAGAAATATGGATAAAGAGGATTATACATTTTAGTATTGCCATTTCAGTCAAAGGAAAGGAAAATTTATGTTGGAATAAATTTAATACAATATACTTTATTTTTTTTAAAAAAATTAAGTTTTGTTTATTTATTTATACAAGCACTGGGGTACAGTCAGAAGCACAGGAGTGTGAGAAAATTCACCAGAGCCAGAGTGGAGAGCAGAACAGGCAGACTGACGAAATTCACTGCTGAGGGAAGCAGCGGGCATGGCAGGAGAGGTCTGCATGCCATGTGGGACCCTCGCTTGGTGGTCAGGGATTGAACCGGTGCTGCAGAAGCTGCAGACAGCTTCGCAACCCAGCGCTCAACAGCTATGCCACCAGGGAGGCCCTAATACAATATGCTTTAAAATATATAATATTGTTAAAGGGCTAGAACATTGAATTTGTTTTATATAAAAAGTCTTATGCAGTTCATACACTACATTTATAAATCTTTTAGCTATCAATTCTTTTTCATTACAATGGATTTATTGTGCTATTTTATAATTTTGTTTTATATTTGAGCAGTAAAATCCTAATATTTGTCTTCATTAGGTAAGCATTTATATTCTCAATAAGTGAAATTATGAAACATTAAATGGTATAATTTTGATATATAAATAACTATTATCATTTGCACAAAATATCATAAAAATTGCTCTGAAAAACATTTTCCAAATGAATTGGAAAGGAATAGACTGATTATTATTATTATTATTTCTTAATTAAATAAAATGTAAAACAGCTATGGAATAATTTTTTTATCCAACACATTAGTTGAGATGCAAAAGAAAATATTCATTATGAATTAAGTCATATATGTTATGTGGTATATGGTATTATATATGGAACATGTATCTGAAGAGGTGTGAATCTTGATCCCTAAATTGTGTACCATCTTATAAATCAATATTACTTTAATAAAATTCATACATATGCAAAATAATATGATACTTATTTCATAAACAAAAAAAGGAAAAATCTTATAACATTCAAACAGTATGGTCAAATTTGTGCAAACTCTTTAGAAAAAGCAAATATTTTGGAAAAACTTTGATACACACTACATCTTAAGCCACATAGATATTTAGATAACTATTAAGTCATCTGAATAATTAGAATTAAAATATTTAATATTAAACAATAAATTTAAATTTAGGGCAGTAGCAAAAATATTGACAAACCATAAAACATAACTGAAAAAATATTTTCATGTTAATATTTTAGGTAGCCTTGAAAATTATTTTTGAATTTTTTTGAAAATGGATTTGATAACTATTTAGAAAACAAGGAAGATATACACACTTTATGTTCTCAGAACATGAAAGGAATAAGCAGAGAAAAATGAATATAAAGAAATAAAACATATATTATTAGGAATTATTAGGCATGGTGAGGGAATGATTGTATTTATTGCTAATTGCTAGCCTGACCTGAACATATAGGAAAATGAGCCTCCTTTTTAGTTGTTCAGCCTGAAATCCATGGTGTTCCTGTATTGATTTACTTGGAACCTGAGGGTGATGATATTTCCATTACACAGTTGTAGTAAAGTGTGTAATATTACTGGGAAACTGTTTAAGTTTGTGGTTGATAGAAAAGTTTTGGCATAGATGAGACGGTCCCTTGCACACACAAGTAAAAGTTATTTGAGAACTGCTTCAGCTATTGTGTGTGTGTGTGTGTGATCCACAGGAATGTTAACATACTGTTAAGTATGACCAAGTAATTCTATTTTAGACAATATTAAAGGGAGACTTTGAAGGTGACCCTTGCATTTCTAGAGCTGATTATGACACATTTACTTACTCATCTGGCATCATCTCTTGTAACTGAATCTTTCCAGGTGAGGTTTCTGAAGCCTCCAAAATTTTCCATTTCTATGAAACTGGGAGAAGGTTGCTTATTTTTTCTTTATGGAACCCAACAAAAAGAATTAATTTCCTATGTATTTTCATATTGCTTAATTTATCCAAAAGTTTTTGTTTGGTCTTTCCATTAATTTAAATCTACTCTTGCCAATAATTTATACAGAGACACACAGTAGAATTAAATGCAGTTTTGGTTATTTACAACATATGTATCTTTTCTGTATCTTGAAAATATATATTAAAGATTAATGTTAGATTAGGCCATATATAAACATGTATAAATTATTTATAAATTTATTTAGTTTTGTGTATGTGTGTGTACATGGATAGGTAAAAAATAACTGTCACATTATGGATTATAAATATCTACCTAATATTTTTAATATACTGTTGCTGTAATTAATTATGATAACAAGCATAAAAGCAGGAAGAAATAAATGGACTCAAGATGTCACTTTAGTTAGTTCTTAGATATTACTTCAGATTACTTTTGCTTTATTAGTTAGAGATCACTTTAATCATGAAGATTAAGATGGTCACTTTTGACTTCAAAGAAATCCCAATTTTTAGGGTTGATCTGGACCTTTACATCAGTTTTACCTCTTTAATTTACCATTTCATTGTCTCCAATTTATTCTCTATCCTGTAACAAAATATTATACACCTATCACCATTTTAGGAAAATATTAATGTTTTTAAACATTAATGTTTAGATGGATAGTGTTTTCAAGACATAACAAAATTCTTTAAGTGGATTAAGTATTATGTACTTAATCATTTTTACAAGTTGTTTTTGATCCCAGTCCTTTTCCTTACATTCCTAATAAATTGACCATTCACCTGTCCATTCAGAATCTTCTTCTATTTTCTATGAGTTTTCTTCTAAGAACTAGAAGAATTTAGAAGGTTGGTTGATTGTTATGATATGAGGCATGGTACACACACACACACACACACATATGTATATATACACATATGCACAACATATGTATGTATGGTTTCTTTTTGATCCTTATTTTGGAAAAATGGAAAATATGGTTATGTTGCTTTCTAAAACTGTTGGATTCATTCTGAATTTTTAAATTTTTCTACAATATTAGAACTATTATTTCTGTGATTTCTGAAGCGAAAGCATCTCACATGTCTTATAAGTCACTATTATAAGAGTATTTATGATATGAATACAATGTATCTCAGTTTCATTCTATCATATATTCATGCTCAAATACTTCTATGAGATTATACAAAGAAAGACACTGTGATGGACATAAAATTGGCACTCCAAAAAATGTTTCTTAGAATGGAAAGCATTTACATTATTCTCTCCCAGATTCCTAATTTCCTTTAATCACAGCTCATCCATAGTATTTCATATTTAACAAGTTAAATGGCAATGGTTGTTTCTCTCACCCACTCCAAACCAGTGTCTTGTGGCCTTTCCATTAACTGTGTGATCTAGCTTTTTAGACCCTAAGGAAACTCACCAGAGCATATTCAAATGTATCTTCCCACAACAGGAGAAGCTGTCTGTGTGAGCAGCTGACACTTATCTCAAAGTCCTGATCTCTGAAATCAGTCACCATCAGAAAAATGAGAACTGTGGGGAAAATTTAAGTCCATTTCAATCCTGTTTTGCCCCCTAGTGAGTAGGCAATGAAATCTCTTGGCACAAGCAGAGTTTGTGGGAGCTCTGGGCATTTGCAGGTGCTGGCCAATACCCTGGGACTCAAATGTGAAATTATATTGATTGTTCCTGCAGAGTATTTTTCTGCTGAATTGATTTAATTATTATACCTAGTTACCTGGAATTTCAGCTTAGTTGTTTTAATAGAATCAAATTACTGAAAAATATTATTATTTGGTGTTAGATTCAAGAATATTAAAAAAAGACAACTTAGTTCTATTAATCAAATTAACATGTCATTAATTTACTTTTTTTAAAGATTTATTTATAATGTGTACAAGACCTGGGGTGTAGGGCAGAGGGGTAGGAGAGTGAAAGGATTCACCAAAGACAGAGTGGGAACAGACCAGGTGGATCTACTGAAATACACTGCTGAGGGGAGAAGTGGACAAGACAGGAAAGGTCTGCTTTACCGTGTGGGTATCTCCCTGGCCAGGGATCAAACCCATGCTGCAGTGGCTGCAGATCATTTCATAGCGCTGACACTTAACATCTTGTGTTACCAGGGAGGCCCCAATTTACTTTGTATTTTTTGAAGATTTATTTATTCACTCATACAAGAACTTGGGTACAGGCCAGATGTGTGGGAGGGTGAGAGAATTCACCAGAGACAGAGCAGGGAACAGAACAGGCAGGCTGAGTGGAATACACTGTTGAGGGGAGTAGCAGGTGAGACAAGAGAGGTCTGTCGCGCCATGTGGAATTCTCACTAGCTGGCCGGGATCGAACCAGCGCTGCAGAGGCTGCGGACATCTTCACAGTGCTTTTTAACTGCCTGCGCCACCATGGGATGCCCATCAATTTACTTTTTGAATAACGTTTTACTCTAATAAATCCCTATTATCTGAAAGTGTGTAGCTACCGATACATTGCTACCAAAAATCAAACAAGCATCTCTTAATATTATAACACTAAATGTCAATCTAATTCCACTTAAAGTGGGAATATAATAGCCATTTTTTTTAAACCTGGATGTGTGGACAATGGTTTGTCTAACATAAAATTTTAATTTTTCATGAAAATAAACTCATCATTCAAGATCAAACCCAATAATATAGAGTGTGCATTCCATTGTTATAAAACATGTCTTTATCCCAGGCTATCAATCACAAATGAGTTTTTATAATCCTAAAAATGGCATGGTATAGAAGTCAGATGATTTCCAAGAAAACTTTCATTTGAACAGAATCTCCCAATAAATGTCAAAGCATTTCACATTTATATTCTAAGAATACAGTACACAATTGTTTAATTTCAGTCATCCTTTCTGCACATGTATTGGTGCTCATGAACTTGTAGAATAAATATTCTCTGTTAATTAATGGTAAAGAATCTATATGGGCCTCCCTGGTGGTGCAGCACGTTGAACACAGCGCTAGGGAGCTGTCCACAGCCTCTGTAGCATGGGTCCCATTTCTGGCCAGCCAGGGAGATACCCACATGGCACGGCAGACCTCTCCTGTCTCACCCACTGCTCCCCTCAGCAGTGTATTTCAGTAGATCTGCCTGTTTTGCTCCCCGCTCTGTCTCTGGTGAATTTTCTCAACCTCCCGAGCCTCTGGCCTGTACCCCAGCTCTTGTATAAATAAATAAAAAATCTTTAAAAAAAAAGAATCTGTAAGCTTCTATTCACTTGGTCCAACCAGAAAAACATGTCTTTTAAAATATCAGGATTTGAGGGCCTCCCCCGTGGCACAGCGGTTGAGCGCTGGGTTGCGAAGCTGCCCGCAGCCTCTGCGGCGCCGGTTCGTTCCCCGGCTGCTCCCCGGCTGCCCCAGGAGGGTCCCACATGGCGCGCAGACCTCTCCTGCCGCCCGCTGCTCCCCTCAGCAGTGTACTTCGGTTCTTCTGCCTGCTCTGCTCCCTGCTCTGACTGTGGTGAATTCTCTCACCCTCCCGCGCTTCTGACTGTACCCAGTGCTTGCATAAATAAATAAATGAATAAATCTTTAAAAAAAAAATAAATAAATAAATAAAATATCAGGATTTGAAAGTGTATAATTGCAAGCTTGTGAGCTCATGAAACAGGACATTAAAAATGACAAATAGTGAAAAAATTTAGTATCTTTCAAAAATTAATTGATTATAGAAAATTGTATAAATAGCTTCACATATCTGCAGGATTGTTACCTATTAGCAGGACTAGATCTGTCCTTTCACCTATTGTGAAAAGAAATAGTAAAATCAAAATAGCAGAGCAGATGTAGCTCAATGAGGAAGATGCTAAAATGCTTTCACCTTTAAGTAAGTAAATGTGGTGTCCCAGAGATGCACTGAGGCCCTAGAACTGTCCATGACAGCTACACAGAAGTGGAAAGACACATTTTTAATTTGGTAGGATGTTAGCTAACATGATCTCTAAATTTTTTCTAACTCTAAAATTCATTGAGTTCAACGTAATGTCTAAGTTATAAACATAAGAATAACAAAATGTAAGTTACCTCTGCTTCATGTACAAAGGGGATATGATTTTCCAAAATAAATATCTGCTCTCATGTAAAAATTGAAAAGCAAAATAAGTCCTTTTTGTTTGGTGTCATGAATAAAACACAAGTACATATATGGCCTTTACTTTTTTAAAGATTTGTTTATTTATGCATACAAGAACTGGGGTACAGGCCAGAGTTGTGGGGGGTGAGAGACAGAATTCACCAGAGACAGAGTGGGAAACAGAACAGGTGGATTGACTTAAATGCATTGCTGAGGGGAGTAGTGGGCGAGACAGGAGAGGTCTGCTGGGCCATGTGGGTAGCTCCCAGGCCGGGGATCCAACTTGTGCTGCAGTGGATGCAGCTAGCTTCATAGGTTGTGTCTTAACCCCTTGCACCACCAGGGAGGCCCTATGGTCTTTATTATTTTGAAGTGCAATTCTGCTCTACCTAAGCTCATGTTTAGGTTTATCGTGAAAAGAGCGTGAATTTGCCAAATGCTTTCTAAATCGATTGAGATGATTATGGTTTTTATTTTGTTGTTGATTATGCAAACACCTTGCTCAATATTTGTCTATTAGATTTTCTATTTCCTCATAACATGGTCTTAGTATCTCATATGTTATTAAAAATTGTATGTTTCCACAAAGTTATTAATGTTATTTGCATTTCAACCTTCATATTGGTCTCTTACGAGCCTTTGTATTTGGTGGCATCTGTTGAAATATCTTCTCTGCCATATTTGATTTTACTTACCTGAATAGTCTTTCCTTTTTTCTTAGTCTAGAAAAGGTTTGTCAGTTGTGCCTATCTTTTCAAATAACCAGTTCTTAATTTTGCTGTTATTTCTGCTAATGTTTCAGACTCATTTTCATTACTTTCTATTTGTTCCTTGCTTTGTTCCTCTTTCTAAATTTGTACTTATTTTGTTCTAATTTGTCTAGTACCCTGAGCAGTAAAATTAGGTTATTTGTTTGAGACCCATGTGAATTCCCTTAAGAACTATTTTTACTCCACAATGCAAGACTTAGTTTGTTGTGTTTCCATTTTTCTCAGATACTTTTTCACCTCCCTCTTGATTTCTTCCTGGATTCGTTTGCTGTCCAGAAATGTGTTGTTTAATTTCCACTTATTTGTGCAGTTTTCAGTTTTCCCTGTTATTCGTTTCTAGTTTCACAACATTGTGGGCAGGTAAGATACTTGACACGATTTCAATCATTTCAAATTTGTTAATATTTATTTTAGGACCTAATACATGAACAATTCTGGAGAATGTGCCATGTGCACTTGAGGAGAATGTGTATCATGCTCTCATTGGGTAAAATGTTATGTGTGTGATTGGTACAACGAGAATGGAGTCAAGTTCATAGTCTTTTTTTTTTATTAATATATTTTTAACTGAGTCCTGCCATGAGTTATTACCACCATAGTGCTCTCACCACCACCTCACTCATCATCCACCACCACTGACCATCAGGCTTCCCTCCCTCCCTGCTTCTTCCCCTCCCCCAGCACAACCCCCTTGGTGTCTCTGTTCTGAAGTCAGTTATCAATGGTTAATTTTTCAGTTTTTTTTTCATATGCCTGTAATTTAGTTACTTTATATCCCACAATCAGTGACATCATCTGCATTTATCTTCCTCATTCTTATTTCACTGCGCATTATCCTTTCAAGCTCTATCCATGTTGCTGCACACAGCATGAGTTTCTCTTTTGATTGCTGAGTAGTATTCCATTATGTAGACAGACCACATCTTCATGATCCATTCATCTGTTCTGGGCACTTAGGTTGTTTCCATAGTTTAGCTATCGTAAATAGTGCTGCAATAAACATGGTAGTGCAGATTTCCTTTTGAATTAGTATTTTTGAATTTTTGTATAGATATCTAAGGAGCAGAATTACTGTTCAAATGGACGGTCCATGTTTAATATTTTGAGATACCTCCATACTGCTCTCCATTAGGGCTGGACCACTTTGCATTCCCACCAGCACTGTAGGAGGGTTCCCTTTTTTTCATATCATCACCAGCAATTATTGTTTCTAGGCTTTTTGATATAGTCCACACTCCATTACTATTTTTCAGTCTGTATGATCTATGCATTATTGAAAGTGGGTTATTGTAGTACCCTACAATTTTTTGTGGTGCTGTCTCTTATTACCTTCAGATTTGTGAAAATTTGATTTAAATTCAAATACTGTGATGTTTGGTGTATCTACCTCTCCATCCATCCATCCATCCATCCATCCATCCATCCATCTACCCATCCACCTGATATATACCCTGTTGATGATTTGACCTCTTTATCATTATGTAAACAAGTTACTGTGTATTATTCCATTTTTTTAAAGGACTGTTTCTTTTTTAAAAAAAAAAATATTTATTTATTTATACAAGCACTGGGTACAATCAGAAGCGTGGGAGGGTGAGAGTATTCACCAGAGCCAGAGCAGGGAACAGAACAGGCAGACCGACAAAATATACTGCCAAGGCGAGCAGCAGGTATGACAGGCGAGGTCTGCCACTCCATGTGGGACCCTCCCCAGCAGCTAGGGATCGAACTGGTGCTGCAGAGGCTGTGGGCACCTTCGCAGCCCAGCGCTCAACCACTGCGCCACCAGGGGAGACCCCTATTATTCCATTTTTTGACTTAATGCCCATTTTGCCTGATGTAAGAATCACTATCCCTGTAGTCTTTTATTTTCCATTTGCATGTATCATTGGTCTTAGTACATATGGGAAAGTAATATATTTTCCAATAATACCATTAATGAATGAGGGTAAGAAAATAATGGTAAATAGAATCAACATGAACAAGACAAGAGAACCATAAATGATTAGATTTATATGTTTAATATAATAAAAGCTATACATATTAGCATGTTTTCCTAAGGAATGGATCCCAGGCTTCGGGGGCAGCACTGAGTCCCAGCCACTAGACCCCCACGGGTTGGTGTCTCACAAAGCCGCAGCAGGAACTTCACAGACTCTCAGGCAAACCAGCAAGAAGAGGCAGGTTTGTTTAGAGAAAGAAAAAGTTTATTGAGGAGAAATGGGAACAGAAATAAAGTGGGACTCCCAGGCCATGAAACCAGGCCTGGGAGGGGCAAGGAAGCCAAAGTGGAGTCGTGTCCCAGGGAATATATACCTTCTTTCCCTAATTATTCTAAAGCTCCTCCAGTCTCTTTGTGATCTCTTAGTTCTTGGCTGTTTCACTTAATTTGCTTACTGAGCTGGGGATCTTCACATTCCTTATCTAACAGCTTTCTCTTTCCCCATTTATTGCATCTTTATCTTTATGGCCCAGTCCTCTGGATGAGCATCCCTGCATTGAAGTTAAACAGCTGCCCTTCTAAGTTGTCCATAAATTAAACCACTCTCCATTTCCCCAATCTCTACATCCCTTTATCACTTGAAGGAAACCAAGGCCAGCATTAACAATGTTGTCCTTGGTCCTGGGGTGTTTGTTTTTCCAGGTGGAATTAGATACACTCCTCTTGTTGCCCTTATCTCTGAAGCCTTTCTCAATTCTCTGAGGTCCCCTCCTGCAGTGTCCCTAAAACTGCCTAATTCCTAGCTTGCCCTGTGTCTCACTAAGACATATAATTATGTATACTGATATGTATGAGTATGATGTTAAATTTGTAATATTGGCATATATATCAATATGTGTGAGGTATATATTTATATTCCACAAAGGGAGAAACTGTTAGGGGGAAAAGGATGTCCCAAAGCAAATTCCATATAGGCTTTGTGGACTCCACCCCCACCCCAGGTCAAAGCCAAAGACACTGGGAACTCCAAATCCCATCACCACCAAAGGGAAGGTGGATGGGACCTGAGGGTGGGGTTAAGCAGCCAGGTGGATACAAAAGGCAGACACGTGGGCTTTGGGGGCTCTCCATTTTTGGGCTCTCAGCCAGCTCGGAGCGTCCGGTCAGCTCTGAGAGTGACTTTGGGTTTCCAGGTCGTCGGATCGGGTAGGACGCATTAAAGACTTTATTTCCCTATTTTCTCCCTGAGTTGTACATTTTCCTTATTTCTTTTTCTCTTGTAAATAAACCTTTTATTAACCCTTTTGCGTGTGTCTGTAGTAGAGTATTCATAAGTCCCTTTAAAGCGCGCGGGTGAGGACCCACAGCCAGGAACCCGTTTAATATCGGGGTTGCTCTATAACAAAACTATGTATTGAGAAACATAATGATATATATGGTAAGCCCTTCAATAATCTGTTATAATGTGACATAAAAACAAATAGATATTTGTTATTAGTCCCCAGTTCTTCTCACAGAGTATGACAACCCTTGTAATATCTGAGTTATGGGATTGAGTGAAGCATTTTGTTATTCAAAGTAAGTCCTTTCCAAAAATACCATTTATGCTAATGGCGTGACTTGTTAAAGGCACTTAAGTGAATTCAGGTTGCCAAAGATACTAAACACGTGACTAAAACTTGAAACATTTATCCCATCCCTGACCTCTGGAGAGAGATACTGAAGGCTGAGTTAATTTTCCCATAATTTATTCAATCTGGTCTGTGTAATGTGATCCCAAGTAAAACCTTAAACAATAGGATTCAGTGTCACCTCAAAGGTCACTATGTTGGGGGTGGTGTGGGATGGAGGAAAGACAACTCAAAGTTCAAGTAGAGAGAGAGAGACCTAGAGGGCGTTGCACCTCTGGATATGCAGCAGCCTATTTCTCTGGTTGTCTCACATTTATTGGGGATCAGATTCAGGGATGGTGGGCAAGAATACGGAGGAATGTGTGGAGGAATGTGTGTGGTGGGGATATGGATTGGGGATGCATAATGGTGGGGATGTGTATTGGGGCTAATGCCTGGGGGGCTCCATTGTTGCTGCTGATCAGATATCTTATCTCTAGTGCCTCTTTACACTTAACTTCCTGTCAAGGTGGTCCAGCTGGTTATGCTATAATGTCTGCCTGCTATTTTCAGCAGATAGCCTCATACCAAGACTTTTGTCCTGATGAAAGGCCCCCTGCCTAACTCTACATGTTAGCTTGACCAGCAGCAACTCTGGGCACCAAGACATCAAGGGGGACTGGGGAATCCACTACTCAGAAAGTTCTAGAATGGTGAACCCTAGGAGGTTCTAGAAAGTGGCATGTGAAAGGAATAAAGGAAATTCTGCTTGTTTCCCCATGCCTTGTCCTGTATCTTTTCCATTTTTTCTGATTTGTATTCTTTATAATAAAACACCACAGTGAGAAATGAAGCTTCTTGAGTTCTGAGCTGCCCTAGAAAGTTATTGAAAGAAGTGGAATGGGAAGAAATGGCACTACCAATTAATAGCTAGCAGTTGAGAAGCACATTCAATTGATGCCTGTGTAGAGTGGTCCCATCAGAGATGTTCTGAACATGCAAGTTCTTGTTGCTTGAAACTTCAAGAGTCTAATTCTTATTTACTAGAACAGTGTTGCCCAAAAAAGGCACCATGTGTTTAGTGATAGGTGTATGAGTAAAAACAGACAAGAATAAAACACTAAGGAAATAACTTTATAAAAAGGCAATAGTCATTACAAAATTTAAATATGGCATTAGAATATATTCACTAAAACTCAATAAAAGAAAGCAGTAAGGGATGAATGAAGCAAAAATAAAAACATGAGGCATATTAAATATAAATGTAAAATACAGAAATATATAATCATGTTAATAACAGAAACTGGAATGAGACTTTACATAAAAACCATCTGAATTCTATTTTGTGCATTTTTAGGATTGGAAAAGTTCATATTTGTGAAATGATAGCCGTGGATAAGTCATATTTTGTGATAATGGAACATAGTGTGTAATCTTCTAATCTGGGCTTGAAATGAAAACAATTAGAATATTGGCAGCACAACTAAACTTTGATACTAGACAAACTGTTACTGTAATTTGAGGTTTTGAGGTCTAGTTCCCCAGCAAGGAATCAACCTCAGGCTGTGCTGGCAGTGTTGAGTCCCAGCACTAAACCACTGCAGACTGGCCTCTCAAGAAGCCCAGAAGAAACCTCGCTTACTCTCAGGTAAGCAACTGAAAAGAGGCAAATTTATTTAGAGAAATGGATATAAGGAAAATTTTACTGAGGAGAAATGGAACAGAATCAAAGTAGGATTCACAGCCTCATGGACCAAGCCAGGAGCAAGAAAGCCACCCTAGAGTCATGCCTTGGGTAATATACCGCTTCCCTGATTATTCTAAAGTCCCATCAGTCTCTTTGTGCTTGGTTAGTTCTTGGTTGTCTCACTCACTCTGCCTTAATGTCTCTGTGCCTTCTGTGCCTAGAATTATATCTTGCATCTCAGCCCTTAGATTCCTTTTTTATTGCCCTTATCCAGAAATTCCTGCTGTCCCAAGTGAGATGAGGGTTGTGTCTGATTAATCGCCTTTGGAATTTGCTGCCCTTATCTCTGGAGTCTTCGTTATTCCTCGAAGCCTTTTTATTCTGACCCTAGAAGCTATTTGCTTGCCCTGTGATTCAAAACCATACACCATAAACCCAGGTTTCTTTAAAGTGGCTGTTTTTTTACTCTCCCACGCAAAGTAGAATGACATTGGCACTTAGTGACATAGTTCAGGCATTTTTTTGCTTCATTATAGTAAACTATTGGTATTTACCCTTTTTCAGATGATGGACATGTCTATTAGACATTATAATATTATCTAGTTATGATTTAAATGAATGACTTGCTATTTCAATTAATAGAATTAAACTTGGTCTTTTGTGTATATTACCAAGTCTGCACACAAACTAATATATTCAATAATTTGGTCCAATAAACAAAATAAGATGAAATTCCAGATAACTGTGTCTGATCATTAAATTGACTCAACAGAACAATAGTCTGCAGGAATAATAAATATAATTGCAAGTTTTGGTCCCAGGGTATTTATTGAGAACACAAAATACCCACAGCACCCAGAAACTCTGCTTGTGCCAAAATAATTTAATTGCCTAATCGCCAGTAGCTAAAGAACGATTGTAATGGGCTTATTTTTCTCCACAGCTACTTCGTTTGAATGTGACTGGATGGTAGACATCTGGACTCAGCTAAGTGTCAGCTGGCCACACTGACAGCTTCTCCTGTTGAGGGAAGATATTCTTGAATATGCTCTGGTGAGTGTGCTTGAGTACTAAAAATATAGATTACAACAAATGATGGAACGCCCATGAGTTACTAGTTTGAGTGGATGAAATAACCAGCCATTAGTACTCAACTTGTAAAATATGAAATACTATGTGTGAGCTGTGAGTATTTTAATGGAAATTAGAAATCTGGGAAAGAATATTGCAAACTCCTTTTATTCTGAAAGCATTTTAGAGAGTGCAATTCTCCCTACCAAAGTCTTTATACATATCACCAGCATAGAAGTAATTCAGCCTGAAATTGTGATGGGTTGATGCTGTTGATGTTCCTTGTGTTCATGTTGTTTATTGAGTCTTATAGTAGTGACTAGTAAGACATGAGAGATGCTTTCCACATCAGAAATTAAAGATAAATTGTTCAAATATAGTCGAAAAATTTAGAAATTGAGAATGTTCAAATATTTTATGAGAGCAAAATCAGCACATTTTACATCCTCACAGAAAATATGGATAAAGATTGAAAGAGCATAACAGGAGGCATGATTCATTTGTTACCAGTCATCAGCCTTCTCGTTTCTTTTGATTCATAGGGGAAAATTCTAAAGTAGAGAAAATTCAAGAATATTCTGGAATGGACATGTCAATGGTCATTTTTTTTAGAAATATAGAGAAAAGCATTTACAAGAAAAATGACTGGTAAAAATCAATAAATATATTTCATAAAGTTAATATACATAATATATAATATATATTGTAATTATAGCATATATTAATAATATGTGTCATATATTAATATGTTTATATATTTAATAGACTTTTGTTAGGTTTTAAACACAATATTTCCATGTAAACATGAAACATTCTTTATAAACATCCATCTTCACCTCAAACTGTGATAGAGATCTTAGATGTTGAATGTTCCCTCAGTTATATGACTATGAATATGTTGGAGACAATGAAATGGTAGAATTACAGATGTAAAACTAATGTAAACTGGATTAACACTGAAAGCAGTAATTTCATTGAAGAGGAAAATCAACCATCTTTATCTCTTCATTAATGTGAGATTCATATAAAAGACAAAGTCTTAAATAATACCTATGGACCAATAATAATTTGCTCTTTTCCATAAACAAAGCACAAATTTGGGCCTCTCCAATGGCACAGTGGGTTGAGCACAGTGCTGTGAAGCTGTCTGCAGCTTCTGCAGCACAGGTTTGATTCCTTGCCAGCCAGGGAGAAACCCACATGGCAAGGCAGGCCTCTCCTGTCTTGCCCGCTGCTCCCCTCAGCAATGTATTTCGGTCCTCTGCCTGTTCTTCTCCCTTCTCTGTCTCTGGTGAATTCTCTCACCCTCCCATGCCTCTGGCCTGTACCCCGGTTCTTGTATAAATAAATAAATCTTTAAAAAAAAAAAAGAATGCACAAATTTGATCATATCACTTGCTTGTATTGAGCTTATTTATTTTTTAAATAAATCATATTCTTTATTATTTTAATTGCATTCATTTTATTGATGTAGCATCTGTTTATAAGACTGTACTTGATATAGAGGTCTTTAGTCACACCTCCTCAGATATATGTTATCACCAGATACCTTTCATCATAATATATTCTACTGGGGCCTCCCCGGTGGCGCAGCAGTTGAGCGCCAGGTTGCAAAGCTGCCAGTAGCTTCTGCAGTGCCGGTTCGATCCTGGCCGCTCCCCGGCCACCTGAGGAGGGTCCCACATGGTGCGCAGACCTCTCCTGCCGCCCGCTGCTCCCCTCAGCAGTGTGATTCGGTCCTTCTGCCTGCTCTGCTCCCCACTCTGGCTCTGGTGAATTCTCTCACCCTCTCGCACTTCTGACTGTACCCAGAGCTTGTATAAATAAATTAATAAAAATCTTAAAAAAAAAGAATATTTAAATATATATATATTCTACTGATTAAGTATTTTTAATGTTTCACTAATTTGTTGGGTGTGAACATATTCCATAGTTGTTTTATACTAAGAATTACAGTAGATGGTATTTGTCCTTTATATGAGCCATGTTATTTTCTTTTAAAATATGCATGTGGAAGGGCTGTTCAATTATTTTTCTTTTGGGAAAATAGTATTTTTCAGATCAATCTGTATGATATAGTATGTTAATGATAACAGTTATTTATATGTCATAATTAGGTACATGAATTAGTTATTAATTTGGCATTTCAAAATTATAATTAGTGAGAAAATAAGTGCTTAGTTAAAAACATGAGGAATTTTTTCTCTCATTTACAATGCAACATTATTACACTGCAATAATAAAGCTACAGTAGTTGAGTAGTATATGAATATATAGAATGATTAATGAAAAAATAAGCAGCTAACAAAAGTTAATAAATGTGAGTTTATGAACTATATAACACTTTTAATAGAAATAAGAAAAAAAATGCTCCATAGTCCCATTATTAAAGTTATATATTCTAAAAGATATTTTATAAACTTTATATATACATTCATTTTTCTTTCATTTGACTAAAATGGGCAATTCTCAAATTTACGATCTTCCTAACCTATGTTTCCATGAAGTAATTTAAAATTGCACAAGATGATTAGTATAAAGAACTACTTTCACATTTATGATGATGAGATAATGTCCAGTGACTTCATGCCTAACTTCATTGAATCCAATGTGGTTGGGAGGTTAAGCAAAAGAAATTTCCAATGGTTCCCATCTTTTCTTGCAGTTAGCATCTTTCAGAAATTAAGAAGAACTATGGCTAATTTTACAATGAGTGGGTTTCTTCTGATGGGATTTTCTGCCAAGCCTGAGCTAGAACTCTTTCTTGCTTCTCTGTTCTTAGTCTTATACATGGTGGCGGTAATTGGCAACATCCTCATTATCACCGCAACTTTCATAGATGGTAGTCTTCACTCACCCATGTATTTCTTCCTGAAACATCTCTCCTTTCTGGATCTATGCTACATTTCTGTAACTGTACCAAGATACATTTGCAACTCTTTCATGCAGAATGGCTATATTTCCCTATGGGAATGCATAGTGCAAAGTTTTGCTTTCATTCTCTGTGGTTCTGCTGAGCTGTCCATGCTCACAGTAATGTCGTATGATCGCTACGTGGCCATCTGCTTTCCACTGCACTACGAAATCATCATGGATGTCAGCAAATGCGTCCAAGGAGTCCTAGGCATCTGGATCAGTGCAATCATTTCTGGTGCCATGCACACAGCTGCCACTTTCTCCATGCACTTCTGTGGTTCCCATATCATTCACCAGTTCTTCTGTGATATTCCACAGCTCATGAAACTTTCTTGTTCTAATGAGTATATCAGAGAAGTTGGTGTCACTGGCTTCTTGTCTCTGGTGGCCTTTCTTTGCATCACCTTTATTGGAGTGTCCTACACAAAGATATTCTCCACTGTGCTGAGGATGCCATCTGCTGAGGGTAGAGCCAAGGCCTTTTCAACTTGCCTTCCCCACCTGGCTGTGGTCATGTTGTTTATTACAACCAGTGTCTTTGAGTTTCTCAAACCACCTTCTGAGTCTCCCAGTGCACTGGACATTTTGCTGACTATTATGTACACAGTTGTGCCCCCAACACTCAACCCAATGATCTATAGCCTGAGAAATCAAGCCATAAAGGCAGCTCTGAGAAAAGTTCTCCAAAGAAGACAAGCCTGATTATTTTGTTGAGGCACATCTCTTTGTTCTTTACTGAAAGACAAGTTCAAGATATATTGGGGAAAACTCTTGGCTTAAATATAGAGAGACAAACGCCAAGTAAGTGAGTTTATGAAGGATCAAGACTGAGGAATCAAGCCTGAAAATAATCTCTAGATAGTTCTGGAAAAACTGTCCAAAATTTGAGCTCTCAATAAGGATTTTATATAATTTGCAAGGGATACATAGCAAGGATCCAGGCAGGTGTCTCCTAATGTATCTCTCTGATGTTGTCCATTCACGAGGAAAACAAGGAGGGCTGTTAAAAATTTCCCTTTAGGGGCCTCTCCGGTGGCTCAGCAGGCTGAGCATAGCACTGGAAAGCTGTCTGCAGCCTCTGCGGTGCCGGTTCAATTCCTGGCCAGCCAGGGAGATTCCCACATGGCACGACAGACCTCCTATCTCACCTGCTGCTCTCCTCAGCAGTGTACTTTGGTCCTTCTGCCTGTTCTGCTCCCTGCTCTGTCTCTGGTGAATCCTCACCCTCCTGTGCCTCTGGCCTATGCCCCAGTGCTTGTATAAATTAATAAATCTTTTAAAAGAATTCCCTTTATATTTGGAGCTCAATTTTCATTGAGCTGGGGGTTTTAGCCCTGCCATAAGCCTTGAAGTCTGCCATTCTTTGAAGTTAGTGAATTATCCAGAGGCAGCTATTTCCAAAATGCTCCTTTTTTCACAAACAGCATTTTCCCCTGGCACAACTTCTTCAGGACCATCTTAGCCCTTGACTAGAGCCTTTTAGTTGGGACCAGGAAGATGGGGACCCAAATTGTTAACTTTCCTTAACCAAACCAGGAATCTTAAGGTAAGTAGAGAAATGAGCATAGGCATGTTGTCATATAAGAAAGTTATCATGGCACTGGAAGGGATCATGCTCAGCGAAATAAGCCAGAAAGAAAAAGAAAAATACCAGATGGTCTCACTCATAGCAGGAATCTAGAAAACTTAAATAAGGGACCAAGAAAATGAATAACTATAAGAAAGTGAAAATCAAAATCAACAAAAAACTATGAACCAGAGACACCACTCTATGGGGGGTGGGGGGCAGGGAGGGGAGGGGTTGGGGTCAAAATAAGGGGGTTGCAATTGTATGGGGAATATAAAAATAAAATTTATTTAAAAATAAATAAATAAATAAATAAAAATTTGGAAGAAAAAAGTTATCATTAATATGTGCTGTCTGGGTAATACAAATCTTCACATATAGCTCTATAAACATTGCTCTTGAAAATACAGATTAAAATATCTCTCTGCAAAGTCACTCTTTTACTTGTCTCCCCCTTGACAAAAAAGAACGGGATTTGCACTCACTTGGTCCCAAATCATTTGTGCTGAATATAACATCTCCTTTTCCAAATATGAGTTTAATTCTCGCCTCTATGTGTCATTGTTGTTTTCAATTAAACTGTGAAAGGGGGATCAGCTCATCCTGGTTTGCCCCAAATCTTTGTGATTTCAAAACAAGAATTCTGTCCTTCAGAACATTTTTTTCTCTGTGTCAGATTGCTCCATATAATAGTTCACACAAAGGCCCTCCTGGTGGTGCAGTGGTTGAGCACAGCGCTGTGAAGCTGTCCGCAGCCTCTGCAGTGCAGGTTTGATCCCAACCAGCCGGCAAGAATACCACATGGCACCGCAGACTTCTCCTGTCTCTCCCGCTGCTTCCCCTCAGCAGTGTATTTCGTCAGTCTGCCTGTAATGTTCCCGCTCTGTCTCCGGTGAATCCTCTCACCCTCCTGCGTATCTGGCCTGTACCCCAGTTCTTGTATAAATAATAAATTAAAAAAAAAATTCCCACAAAAATATGTTACCATGAGTCAAATTATATTGTAAACCTATGAATTTAGAAAGTTGAATCTAGCTCGATGTTTAGCTTTCTAAAACTTTTAAATATTTTTAAATATTTAAATATTTCTTATTGAGTGAAATAAATATACAAACTTATTCTCAAAAATGTTATATATTTCTGTTCTTAATATCCATCTTGGTTAAAAAAAAAAAAAGCTAATAAAAGTTTGGTTATATGACTCCAGAAGCTCATGTGGTTGGATATTCTGATCAAGGGAACAAATATTAAATATACAAAACACATTACAATTGTGTATTGACAAGACACAATGAATGACAATATATCAACACTCATTTTTGGTTCTGTTCTAATGCAAGATTTACAGAATGATTTAGAATATTTTAAGTGATGTTTTCATTTTCTATAATCAAATGGCACATATAGGAAGAAAACCCAAGGCTAGATAGCTTGTTTATGCTACTTCCATGTGCAGTGCCATGACATCTATCTTCTCTTTCTTTTTTAAGGTAACATTGATTAACAACAATGTGTATGTTTCAGGGGTCAGTTTTACACCTCATAGTATATATACCACAAAGCAAAAACCCCCAGAGGCCTAGTTACCATCTGCTGACATTGAAAGCAGCCCCCCACCCACCACCACTCCCTTTCTCTCTGGTAACCAACTTTTTGCTGTCATGAAATTAGCAGTTTGTTGGGGTTTATGTGTTCAACTATTTTTGCTTCTTTATATTCCATAGACAGTGAAAGTCATAATGTTGACCTTTCTCTTCATAATTTGTTTCACTTAGCATGATCCCCTCAGGTTACATCCTTGTTACAGGATTCCTCTTAAAAATATAGCTGAATACTATGCTGTTGTGTGTAGTACATTTCATATCTTCTTTCTGCAGCCATCTGTTGATGTTAATATGCGCTGTAAATTGGGATTCAATGAACATAATTGTCCATATAACTTTTCAAATTAGTAGTTTCATATTCTTTGAAAGAAAACCAAGAGGCATTTGCATCTTGTTTTCCATATTTTGCATCAATGTACCATTGTACAAGGATTCCCTTTCCTCTACCTATTCTCCAGAACCTGTTGTTTCTTGTCTTCTGGATAACAGCCCTTCTCACCGTTGTGAGGTGAGATGTCTGGGTGGCTTGGATGTGCAGTCCCCATAATAAGGGAGCTGAATATCTTTTCATGAATCTGTTGGCTGGCTGAGTTCTATGGAGAGGAGCCTGTTCAGATCCTCTGGCCCTTTTTAATAAGATTTTTTAAATGCTGAATTGTATGAGTTGATTATATATTTTGATATTAATTCCTCGTTTGATATATGGTTTGTAAATAGCTTCTCCCATTCATAGGTTACCTTTTTCTTCTATATCCTGGTCTAGTCATTCTTTTTTTTTTTTTAAAGATTTATTTTTATTTATTTATTTATACAAGCACTGGGTACAGTCAGAAGCGCGGGAGGGTGAGAGAATTCACCAGAGCCAGAGCGGGGAGCAGAGCAGGCAGAAGGACCAAAGCACACTGCTGAGGGGAGCAGCAGGCGCAGGAGAGGTCTGCGCACCATGTGGGACCCTTCTCCGGTGGCCGGGGAGCAGCCAGGGATCAAACCGGCGCGGCAGAGGCTGCGGGCAGCTTCGCAACCCGGCTCTCAACCGCTGCGCCACCGGGGAGGCCCTAGTCATTCTTTTTCATGTGGGTATCCATATTTACCAACACTATTTACTGAAGAGATGCCCCCTTTTCTATCATTTGCTCTTGATCTTTGTGATAAATTAGCTGATGATATAAATGTGCCTAAAATTCTGAACTCTCTATTCTGTTCCTTTGATTCTTATGCCTGTTGTTATTCTAGTATCAAATTCTAATTTGATACCACTAACCAATTTGATAGAATCAAATTCTTATTGATACTAATGCTTCTTTAAGTAAAGTTTAAGGTCAGAGAAGTGATCCCACCATTCTTTTTCCTTAGGATTGTTTTAACTATGCATGTTTTTTAAGATTCTATACAAATTCTATTTGTTGTGTTTCTATGAAACATGCCATTGAAATTTTGATAGGGATTGCATTAAAGGTATGTATGTTTTTAGGTAAGTTGGACATTTTAAAGATGTTAAAACCCTTGAGAACAGACTATCTTCCCATTTCCTTGTGTCCTCTTTTTTTTCAACATTGTGTTTATTATCTAGTGTATGTGTCTATAAACTTCTTTGTAAAGTTGTCTTTGGTATTTTATACTTTTTGATGTGATTGTAAATAGGTTGTTTATTTTCTTTCTACTAGTTTTTTGTTTCCTTATAAAAAACAGACAGATTTTGTAGTTACCACATATTGGCATAAAACTTAGCCTTTTAAAAATGAGTGTATTCAACTGCACTTTATGAAAAAACAGTTACAAAAAAACACTGACTAACTGACCCTACACACATAGGGGTCTTCTCCTCAGAGAGCTCCTGATGAATTCTTCATCAAGTCTGTGGCTTTTTAACACAATTCCCTCCCCAAACCATGTTATGTTCTGCTTTTAATTTCTCAAATTTCCGCGTATTTCTCAGCATCATGCTTTGGGCATGTAAATGTTCAGTAAATGCAGTCAATGTACCTGGTTTCTGGTTACCTCTTTGCTGTTCTTTTACTCACAATGAATGCCCATAACTCACAAGACAAGCCTCCCAAGTATTGCCTAAAAGAACAGTGCAAAGCAGCATTTCCTAGCAGTGAAGTACAGTGAGCTCTTCCACATCCAAATGTTAACAACTATTATGTATTCACATGAATTCTCTCAACTTATGACTAGATTTTCATGTAGTCTCCTAATTATATGGAATGACATAAAATAATTAATATTTATTAATGAAAATAATTATGGTTAATTTGTTCATTTTGTTAAGGCAGTGTGTTTGTTAGTGGCTGTGTATAGTGAGTTCATGCAATAAAATTGCTATATATTCTTTTTACTAGTTTTGCTTATAGGTCTAGAAAAAATTCAAAATAATTCAATATTGAATCTATTTTTCTGTTGGAAAAAACATGATATATTATGGAAGTTGCATACGTTTTAAAACAAAGTATGGATTGTCAAAGAAATTCAGTGTGGATGTGTGAGGTTATTTCAGATATGTCCCCCAAAACCTAAGGATATATTATGATTGACATAGATATAAAGTAAAGTTCTGAGATAACCAAGTAAAATGTTTTATATTTTAATTTTACAAATTCAATAACTTTCTTCATGAATGCTGACTAATATTTTAGGATTCTATGTGCAATAGGGTGGTCACCAGGAAAAGGGGAGGTTCCAGGTTTCCTACCCCACCCAAAGGAGGGTGGAGCTGAGCAGGGAGAGAAGAAGCTGCAGAAGAGACTGAGGAAGGAAGGAAGCAGGATGGAGAGCAAGAAGGAGCCCTGGAGGAGGCACGTGGAACAGAGAGAGATGTGAAGAAACTGCGCTTGCCTTTTGGTCGTGGATTGGGTGACACAGATGTGGGTGAGAGACCCATGGGGAGGTGACAATGGCAGTTTTTATCTTGATAGTGATTTTGCTCTTTTTTCCTCCCAGACTTGTCTGATTGTTTCTGATCCTTTTCTGTGGGTCACCACTGGAAGATGCTTTGGACTTGCGGCAGCTTTCGTTTCTTGTTCTGGGCCAATCCTGTTTGGGTGGACTTTTACCCACGAGGGGGTGGGTAAGTTTGGGTGTTTGATTTAGAGACTATATTCTTTGACTTTCCTGTATTGTTTACTAATTGTATTAAAGTCCCTTCCCATTAAAGTCTTACATGTTTTGTGTTGATGTGGCAGATGGCAGAACCTATTTAGAGCAGGCAGGTTTGCAGGATTTGGGGTGCCCCTCTCCCTGCTCTGTAACATATGTACTTAATTAGTATAATTAAATTAACAATGCTACCTGTACTGTCAAGCAAGTATAATATCAAACTCTATAAATTACTGTAGTTTTGTAGTAATTTATTATATGAAGTACTCTATTCTTCCAGATTGTCTAGCTTCTCCAGACTCTATATTTACACAAACTTTAAAATCAGTTTTCCAATTCCAAAACATACCAGCTGAAATTTTGTTTGTAATTACATTCATCAATAATAAAGCAGAAAAATTAAAAAGATTATGTCTTCCAATTCCTGGTCAGAAAAATTTTGAATTTATTGAAGTCTTTAAAAATTCTCTCATCCATTATATGTAATTATTAGTGTAATGGCTTTGTAGATTTTTTCAATACTTAAATTCATTTCTTTATTGAAATTACTCTTGCAGTTTAACATTATGTAAGTTTCAAGTGTGCATCATTAAAAATCAACTTGTGTGTGTTCTACATTAAGTTCATCACTAAAGCTCAGATTCTGTTCTTCTCCATACAATTGACACATAGCACCTGATTTACCCACTCTTCTTCCCCTTCCCCTCTGGTAACCACTAATTGGTCCAAAAGTTTGTTTTTGTATTATTCAGTTCTCTGTTTGTCTGGTGTCTCTATATAACACATTGAGTGAAATCCTACTGTACTTACTAACCTTTTTTTGGTGACTTATTTCACTGAGCATAGTACCCTCCGGGCCACACATGTTGGGGCAAATGGTGGGGTTCATCTTATATTGTTTTTTTTTTTAATATTTATTTATTTATTTATTTATACAAGCACTGGGTACAGTCAGAAGTGTGAGAGGGTGAGAGAATTCACCAGAGTCAGAACGGTGAACAGAACAGACTAGACTGATGAAATACACTGCTGAGGGGAGCAGCAGGCGCTGCAGGAGAGGTCTGTCACACCATGTGGGACCCTTGCCGGAGGCCAGGGATCAAACTGGTGCTGCAGAGGCTGTGGGCAGCTTTGCAGCTTTGCAGCCTAGTGCTCAACTGCTGTGCCACCAGGGAGGCCCTCATCTGATATCCTTTTGGAGTTAATGGGTTTGCGGTGTGTGGTCCTTGGGTTCACCCTAGGAAAGGTTTCACCAGAGCTCCCCTTTCAGCCACACAGGGCGAGTTTCCCAGGCAGTTTCTCCATGAGACAGAGACATTAGTTATATTTAAGGAGCAGGTTTATTAGGGAAAGGGACAGAAGAGTAAAAGACACTTGCATAGACCTCAGCGGGCAGGAAGAGCTACCCTGAGAGGAACAGGTTTGCTAAGAGAGGCCTGCATGGCCACATGTGTGCAGCCTTGAGGGGAGCTGCCTCCACTAGGAGAGGGCAGTGAAGCCAGGCATGGTACAGGTCATAGGAAGGCAGGAAGTCTGCTGCCATGAAGAGGAGTAGAGTTGTTGAAAAGAAGCACCTGCATAGGCACAGGTGGGCAGAAGGACTGCTGCCCTGAGCCAGTGCAGAGACTGTACTGATACAAATTTTTCTCTTTAGGAGGGGCTCAATCCTTGTGAGTCTTCAATTAGTTGCTGATTTTGGATAACTGCAGAATCTGAAAGGGACTGGAGATTCTACAATGGGCTGAATCGCCATATCTTTATCTTAACAATTGCACAGGACACCCAAGTGCTATTCCGTTGTGTGATATATAGCATACTTTTTAGCCAATCATTTGTCCTTGAGCATTTAGTTTCTTTCTTACCCTTGGCTATTGTAACAAAATACTGCAATAAAAATTGTGACATATATTATCTATTTGATTTAGTGTGATTGTACTTTTTTGTACTTACACAGAAAAGGGATAACTGGATCATATGGAATTTCTATTTTTAGTTTTTGTATTTTTTCTTTATTGCTATAACATTGCTCTGCAACACTGCTTATGATTTAGGGGAATAGGCTTACAACCCTCCAAAGTATGTTACTGATGGAGGACAAGAATAGAAAAACTGAAAAGGAGGTGCTATAAGATCAGAACCCTGGCTCACAAAATGCTAAGAGGTGCAGATGGGGGGTAGAAGGTATTAGCATAGCCATTGACCCAGCTGTAGAAACCAAGATCCTTAGGCGCCAATGCCTAGATTACAAAGCATAAGATGCAAGCATGTATCAGACTGCTGTGGGGAGTGTCTAGAGCACAGGCCTGAAGGTCAAGATATG
Organism: Talpa europaea; assembly: GCF_964194135.1. Taxonomy (NCBI): domain Eukaryota; kingdom Metazoa; phylum Chordata; class Mammalia; order Eulipotyphla; family Talpidae; genus Talpa; species Talpa europaea. Next base: position 135,671,460 of record NC_140068.1, read on the forward strand.
GATATTGAGACTAAGAGACCCCAAGGTAAAGATATGGAGATTGAGTCCATTGTAGAATCTCCAGTCCCTTTCAGATTCTGCATAGTTATTCAATATCAGCAAATAGCCAAAGGCTCACAAGGAGTGAGTCCCTCCCAAAGAGAGAAGACTGTATCAGTGCAGTCTCTGCACTGGCTCGGGGCAGCACTTCTTCTGCCCACCTGTGCCTATGCAGGTGCTTCTTTCACCAACTCTCTCCCTCTACAGGGCAACAGCTTTCTGGCTGCCCATGATCTGTACCATGCTGGGACTTCTCATCACTGATCTCCCTCAGCAGAGGCCACTCTCCTCAAAGATGCCCGCCTGCAACCATGCAGGTCTCTCTCAGCAAACCTGTCCCATCCGGGCAGCTCCTCCTGGCCGCTTGTGTCTGTGCAAGTGTCTTTTACACTTCTGTCCCTTTCCCTAATAAACCTGTCTTTTAAATATAACAAATGTCTTTGTCTCATGGAGAAACTCGCCTGGAAAACTCACTGTGTGCCATTGAAAGGGGAGCTCTTGGGCCTCCCCGGTGGTGGTGCAGTGGTTGAGTGCTGGGTTGCCAAGCTGCCCGCGGCCTCTGCAGTGCCGGTTCGATCCCCGGCTGCTCCCCGGCCACCGGAGGAGGGTCCCACATGGCCACAGACCTCTCCTGCCACCCGCTGCTCCCCTCAGCAGTGTACTTGGGTCCTTCTGCCTGCTCTGCTCCCCGCTCTGGCTCTGGTGAATTCTCTCACCCTCCCGCGCTTCTGACTGTACCCAGTGCATGTATAAACAAAACAAACAAACAAAACCAACAAATAAATAAATAACATGCCTCTATTAAAAAAAAAAAAAAAGGGGGGGGAGCTCTTTCCCAGAGTGAACCTAAGGACAGCACACTCCAAACTCCAAAAACGACATCATTACCACCCACTACCACATCAAAGTGTTACAGGGCAGGGAGAGGGGTACCCCAGAATCTGCAAACCTGCCTGCTCTAAATAGGTTCTGCCATCTGCCTCATCAACACAAAACATATAAGACTTAAATAGGAAGGAATTTGAAAACAGTTAGTAAACAATACAGGCGATACCGGAATTGTCAGGCCTAGTCTCCCAGCCAGGAACGGATCCCAGGCTGCAGGGCAGTGCTGAGTCCCAGCCACTAGACCCCCACGGGTTGGTGTCTCAGGAAGCCGCAGCAGGAACTTCGCAGACGCTCAGGCAAGCAAGCGAGAAGAGGCAGGTTCGTTTATAGAAAGAAAAAGTTTATTGAGGAGAAAAAGAACAGAAATAAAGTGAGACTCCCAGGCCAGGGAACCAGGCCATGAGAGGGGCAAGGAAGCCAAAGTGGAGTCTTGTCTCAGGAAATATAGACCTTTTTTCCCTAATTATTCTAAAGCTCCACCAGTCTCTTTATGATTGGTTAGTTCTCCCCTGTCTCACTTAATCTGCTACTGAGTGGAGGATCTTCACATTCCTTATCTAACAGGTTTGTCTTTCCCCATTTGTTATGCTTATCGCTTTATCTTTATGGCTGAGTCCTCTGGGTGAGTATCTCTACACTTTATCTTATCACCTGAAGAAAACCAGGACCATCCTTAATATTGTCTGTGGTCCTAGGATGTTTGTTTTTCCCCTATTGGTAACAATGGTCCTGGGATGTTTGTTTTTCCCAGTGGAATTGGTTACATTCCCTTGGTTGTCCTTATCTCTGAAGCCTCCCTAAATTCTTCAGAGGCCCCCTCCTGCACTGTCCCTAAAACTGCCTAATAACCCTTGCTTGCCCTGTCTCACAGGAAAGGCAAAGAATCTAGTTTCTAAATCAAGCACCCAAAGTTACCTATCCTCTTGTGTGTAAAAGTCCACCCAAGCAGGATTGGCCCAGAGCAAGGCCCCAAAGCCTGCCACAAGTCTAAAGCACCTTTGGGGCAGGGAGGGGCATAGAAAAGAGTCAGAAACAGCCAGACAAGTCTGGGAGGAAAAGAGCAAAATCAAAATCAAGATAAAAGCTGCCACTGTTATCCTCCCCACTGGTCTCTCACTCACATTTGTTTCATCCAGTCCTTGACCCAAAGGCAAGTGCAGTTTCTTCATATGTCTCTGCTCCATGTGCCTCCACCAAGTCTTCTGGCTCCTTCCTTCCTTCCTTTCTCCCTTCTTCCCTTCCTCCCTCCCTCCCTCCTCCAGCTTCTCTTCTCCCAACCCAGCTCTCCTCCTTTGGGTGGGGCAGGGAACCTGGAACCTCCCCCTTTCCTGGGGACTACCCCATTACAAAAGTACCCACAGTACTTTAGCCTAGATTGTGGGCCTCCTCTCCCCTCATCTCACCCCAACCTTCCAGTCAATCTAGTAGTCCAGGATTTGCTGTAATTCCCACAATCCTTCCCTCTTCTCAGAAGGGTCACTGGGAAGCAACCTTCAGAGTTTCTTTTGGATAGATCCAGCTGCTGTCTCTGGCCAATACTCCTCGCAGTTTCTGTCAGGTGATTGATACACTTTCTGAATCTCAGTAATAAAACACCACTTTCCTTAGATTTGCATCATTAGGGCAGAGCATCTGTTGGAAAAGAGCAAAATGTTTTTACTCAATTGTTTCCATCTTACAGAAATAACACCTTTTACATGATTATCCTTCATCAAATGAAGGAATGTGCACTCACTTGGGCTCAAATCTATTGAGACGAAAATGACACCTTTTCCCCATAACAGTACTTTAATGCTCATCCTTAAAAGCACTCTTCTACTTTGTATTACTCAGTCTTTTTCCTGGTCCCTTATTTACGTTTTCTAAATTCCTGCTATGAGTGAGACTATCCGGTATTTTTCTTTTTCTTTCTGACTTATTTCGCTGAGCATGATCCCTTCCAGCTCCATCCATGTTGCTGCAAACTGTTTGTGTTTATCTGCGGGGTTAGGAGTGATGCCGGCGTGTGTAACAACTGCTGCCACTTTACCATGATTTCTTGTCTCGCGAAACCATAGAAAGGAATTCACAGACTTTTTGAAGTAAGTAAGCAGAGACAGACACATCTTGTCTTTGAAAGAAAAGTTTATTTAGGAAGAAAAGAGACAAAGAAGAAAGACTCCCAGGTATAAGGTACCTGGGAGGGGCCGAGATGAGCCCGTACGGGATATTATGTTGGCAATATATAATTTTTTTCCCTCATTATGTTTAAATTTTACTCTTTCTCTCCCTGATTGGTTAACTCTCAGAGGGTCTCACACTTACTGAGTGGGGAAATGTCACATTCCTTATCTAACAGTATTTTCTTTCCCCATTTGTTATGCTTATCACTTTACCTCTATGGTCTAGCCCTCCCAGTGAGCATCTTTACACTTTATCTTATCATCTGAAGAAAACCAGGACCATCCTTAACAAGATTATCTGTGGTACTAGGATGTTTGTTTTTCCGCTATTGTTAACAATGGTTCTAGGATGTTTGTTTTTCCCAGTGGAATTGGTTACATTCCCTTGGTTGTTCTTATCTCTGAAACCTCCCTAAATTCTTCAGAGGTCCCCTCCTGCACTGTCCCTAAAACTGCCTAATAACCCTAGCTTGCCCTGTCTCAGGAGGGGCAGGAGAGGGAAGATTAGGGTCAAAATAAGGTGCAATTGTATGGGGAATATAACGAAATTGAAAATGCATACATTGTGTAAGAATGAAAAATGATGTAAGAATTATATAAAATAAAATATTTTTTTTTTAAAAAGCACTCTTCATTCTATAATACTATCAGAAGGAGGAGCAGCCCATCCTGGTTTGCCCTGAATTTTGTCATCAAAACTGAGAGTCCGGGGCCTCCCAGGTGGCGCAGCAGTTGAGCGCTGGGTTGCAAAGCTGCCCACAGCTTCTGCAGCGCTGGTTCGATCTCGGCCACCAAGTGAGGGTCCCACATGGCGCGCAGACCTCTCCTGCCGCCCGCTGCTCCCCTCAGTAGTGTATTTCGTTGGTCTGCCTGTTTTGTTCCCCGCTCTGGCTCCGGTGAATTCTGTCACCTTCCCTTCTGACTGTACCCAGTGCTTGTATAAATAAATAAATAAATATTAAAAAAAAAAAAACTGAGTGTCCGGTCCTTCTTAATATTTCTTTTGTCTTACAGAGTATTCCAAATAATATTTCATAGATACCGGTATTTTACAGATTTTTTTTTTTTTTTTTTTTGGAAACAGGCCAGTGTTCGGTAACATTGCCACAAGTCAGATTAAGTTATAACCTTAAGAATGTATTAAGAGCGCCTCCCTGGTGGCGCAGGCGGTTGAGTGTAGCACTGTGAAGCTGTCTGCAGCCTCTGCAGCACCGGTTTGATCCCCAGCAAGGGTCCCACATGGCGCGGCAGACCTCTCCTGCCACGCCCACTGGTCCCCTCAGCAGTGTATTTCGTCAGTCTGCCTGTTCTATTCCCCACTCTGGCTCTGATGAATTCTCTCACCCTCCCACACTTCTGACTGTACCCAGTGCTTGTATAAATAAATAAATAAATCTTAAAAAAAAAAGGTAAGCCATATCTAGCTCAATTGTTTAGCTTTCCAAAATATCAACTTAATATATATTGCTTTTAAAATGAAATAAAAATATATACTTATTTTCTCAAAAGTTTTCTCTTATATATTTTCAGTTTAATCTTAGTAACCATACATAGTAATATGAAGCTAGGAAATGCTTGGTGATATGACTTTAGAAACCAAATAGTTTGAATATTCTGTTTTAGTGGACTGATATAAAATTGCAAAATAATGCCTAATAATATACAAACCTCAAATTTTGGTCCTTTTGTTAGAAAGGAAAGGAGGTCAAGAGTATCAGACTGAAGCGGGTTTTATTGAAAGTCTGTGAGGGACAACACCCTGCAGGCTGAGTGTCGCTCCCCCTAAATGGGGAGCGCAGGTCTTTATAGTGTTAAGCAATTGCTGAAATTGTTTGGTGTGGCAGAGACCACCACAGCTAGCTTGAACTTTTAGATAAGAGTGCTGAGGCCCTGACAATGAATCTTGAAAGGGAAGGAGGTGTAAGTGATGAGAAATATATTATTTAGCAAATGAATATAATAAAGATTCTAGCAGAACTTCCAGCCCAGGCACAATGAACATTCTAAGGAGGCATAATTAACCAGTTTGCTTACTTACAGGCCCTTCCCTTTTAAAATTCATGGCCAGGGCCTCAGCACTCTTATCTACAAGGTCAGGCAGCAAGTTAGCTGGTCTTTCTCTCCAAGACCATCGCTGAATGCCGGCATCTTTCCCCCCTTGTCTGCCCCCCACCCCCCTTGTCTGGGGACTTTGCTGCAAATGGTTGTGCCTGCTGAAGAACGATGCTATCAATGTAACAGATATGTAGACAGTTGTGTGTAAAAGGAGCCCTCGGTCCTTAAACTGGTGCTCAGACCTTATGGGGCTACCCAGATCTGGGACCTCATGCATGAGTAGTAAAGTTTTTCCTGTCCTCAACATTCCTGAAGTACTGCTTGTTCTTTCTCTGTCTGGGTAAAAGGCTAGAATTCATTTCTACAAGTCTGCCTGTTCTGTTCCCCACTCTGTCTCTGATGAATCCTCATCTCCTGCACCTCTGGCCTGTACCCCAGTTCTTAAATTCATAAATAAAGAAATCTTTAAAAAATAATAAAAAATGAAGTTCTTGCTGTAATAAAGTACTGGGAAAATACATTAATTTACAATGTTTTATAAGCACGAACACATATCAACTGAAGAGGTTAGAATCTATTATACTTGTATCATCCTTTGACATAACAATGAACTGATATTAATTCATCCATTGATTTTTAAATTTTGATCACTGTGCATTATTTTCACACAATATGTTTGTCCATTTTTTAGATAGCTATTCTTTTTGTTGCCACAATTATTTTAGTATATATAATTATTTTGGTATAGTCTAGTAATATTTTATTTTTTCATTTAATCATTTTAAGATTTAGAAACATGTACTCCTGAGGACTAACAGATTAATATGTTATTTAACATTTCCCCTACATTAGCAACAATTAATCCATTGATTCTAGAGAGGCAAAGAAAAGGTATAACGAGATTTTTGCAGTGTGACCTCAGTAAATTACTCATAGAGACCTTCCAGGTTGAGAGAGCCTAAGTGGAGCTCTACAAGGACCCAGGGGTGCTGAGAGCCAGGTTGTTCTCTATCAGTGCATGATATCATATGATAGGCCAACTCCAATAACTCAGGAAGCAATAAGAAAAGAACCTCATATTAACTGTTTTGCATCACCCTGATGGAAATGATCATGGAGGATTTCTAACTTTTAAAAAATTTTATAATTTTTTTCACACTTCATGGTGTGAGATTTTATTCTAAATTTGCAGAAGTAATGTTTATAGAGCTATATGTGTGAATATTTGTATTACTCAGATAGCACAGTTATGGCAACTTCTCCTATGTTCATTTATTTACCTTAAAAATTGTGGTTGACTATGTCAGGTTTGGTAAACCAAATAAAAAATTGTGGTCCACTTTTCCTATTTGCAACTACAAAGCACAAGTCAAGAGCAAAGATGCAACTGCCCAAGTCCTAAAATATTGTTCCCAGGAAAAAGATGATTTGTGGAAAGGTAAAATTTTGGAAACTGCTGTCTCTGTGGAAATCACTAACTTCAAAGAAAGACAGACTTCAGCATTGAAGAAACAGCTGAAACTCCCAGTTCCCAGAAGATGAAGCTCTAAATAGGGTACTTTTTTAACAACCCTCTTTGTTTTCCTTGATATACAGACAACATCAGCTATTATATAAACCATACACCTATCCAGATCCTTGACATGTTTTACTTGCAAATTGTATAAGATCCTCATTGAGAAGCTCCATTTTCAGACTGCTTTTCCAGAACTATATGCAGATTGTTCTCAGACCTGGGTCCTCGACATATTTTCTTTAATGAACTCAATTGATTTTTTCTTGTCGCAATTTATTTCAGCCAATAGTTTTGCCATATATTTTTAATTTCTCTTACCACCAAGATTTAATAGATATGCATCAACTAAAGAATTCAGCTTTTCTTTTTCTGACAGCCTTTCTTAGAGCTGCTTTTATAGCTCTATTTCTCAAGCTATAGATCATTGGGTTGAGTGTTGGGGGCAAAACTGTTTACATAATAGAGAGAAAAATATCCAGTGTACTTGGAGAGTCAGAAGGTGGCTGGAAAAACTCAATGCCACATGTAGAAATAAATAAAATGACAACAGCACGGTGGGAAGGCAAATGGAAAAGGCCTTATCTCTGCCCTCAGGAGATGGCATGCTCAGCACAGTAGAGAATATCTGGATATAGGACAGTCCAATTAATGTGACACAAAGAAATGCCAAAATACTCAACAAGTCAGTGACACCAACTTTGCTGGTATACTCATTAGAACAAGAGATTTTTCAGGAGTTGGGGGATGTCATAAAAGAACTGGTGAATGATACGGGAACCACAAAAGTGCAAGGAGAAAGTGGCAATTGTGTGCATGACACTACAAATGACTCCACTGATCCAGACACCTACAACTCCATGAACACAGGTGCTGGCATCCATGATGATTTCGTAGTACAGTGGAAGGTAGATGGCCAGGTTGCGATCATATAAGACATCACTGTGAGCATAAAAAGTTCAGTGCCAGCACAGTGAGTGAAAGCAAAACACTGCACTATGCGCTGCCCGAGGGAAATGTAGCCACTATGCATGAAAAAGCTGGAAATGGACCTTGGTACAGTCATGGAAATGTAGCACAGATTCAAGAAGGAGAGATGTTTCAGGAAGAAATACATGGGTGAGTGGAGACTATTGTCCATGGAAATTGCTGTGATAATGAGGATATTACCTGTTAAGGCCACCATGTATGACACCAAGAACAGGGAAACATGGATGAGTTCTAGCTCAGGCTTGTCTGAAAATCCCATCAGAACAAACCCACTCATAATGAAATTAGCCATAGTCCTTAATTTCCCTGTATTGTTGCCTGCAAAACAAACTGGGGCCATGAAACAAAATTGGAAGTTAGTTAACCTCTTAACCTAGCTTGGATTCAATTAAGTTTGGCAAGAAGCCATTTAAGATAATAACACTTCATCACAAATATGAAGTAGTTCTGTATACTGATAACTATGTCAAGCAATTTTAATATGCTTTGATTTAGTTAGGGAAACATGGGTAAACAAAGTCCTAAATTTAGTACTGCCCATTTCATCAAAGAGGATGAAAATTGAATGTACATAACAAAATTGATAAGATCTTTAAAGTACAGAATTTTATTAATAGAGGTCCAGAACAGTCAATGTTCATTTACATTAAAAGTGTTTCAGTCCACACAATTGCATTTATAAATGTTTCTTAGCTTCCCATTCTCTGTCATGAATCATTCTACGTAATCATATGACATTCTATCTACAATTGATTTATAAGTGCAATTTAATTTTTATATATGAGGGAAATATTCATTTTTCTATGTATTTTCTCTTTAAATGAAACTATGAAACTCAAAATTGATATTTATGCAATAATTATGATATATAAATAATCATTATCATTCATACAAAACATCATAAAACTCATCTGAAAAATGTTATTTTACAAATAAAATGAAAAATTGAAATTTCCCAGTGTAACTTTTTAGACATAACATATCTAATATGCACTTGAAAATATAATTTACTGGAATTCTTAAATTATTAAATAAATATGAATTGTATTTTTTGTACCCAATTATTATTTAAGAACAAAAGTAAAATACTTAATACTGTTAATTATTAATAAAGATAACCAGTGCTTTCATACATCTGAAAATGAAAATGTAGATCCCCAAATCATATAGTGTTATAAACCAATGTTATATCAATAAAATAATATTAAAAATATTAAATATAATGCTTATTTTATATAAATACAGAACAAGCATAAAACACACAAGCAGTATGGTCTAATTTGTGCATTCTCTATGGAAAGGAGCAAATTATTTAGCAAAAGTCTTGAAATTTTCTGTGTTAAACCACAAAAAGTTGTATCTAGATGACAATCTAAATAATCTTCTGAATAAATCATATTTAGAAAATTGTGTTCATTTAAAAAGTAGTGTTGCAGCAAAAAAAAAAAAAAAATTGACTGTAACCTGTCCAGAGCATGCGCAGTGTTGCGCAACCGCTAGCGTCAAGTTGTCTCAAGCCCCTCATTCCAATCCTCAGCCCTTCTCTTTTCATGCCTATGAATCCCGCTGGTTGGGACAGTAACCTACCATCATATTAACTGAGAATTTATTTAAGTTTGAGATTGAAACAATTTTGCACTAATGAGGGAGCCCCTTGCATATCAAGTAAAACTTAAAATTTGATTCACTCTTATTGTGTATGCACATATGTTTGTGTATTCCATAGGAATATCAAAATACTGTTATATTATACCAAATATTTTACATTTAGACAATATTGGAGAGAGACTGAAAATGACACCTAACATCTCTAGAGATAAAAATGACACATTGACTCATCCAGGCATAATCTCTTTCAACTGATACTTCATAGGTGAGTTTTCTGGAGGCTCTAAGAACTTCTATTTCTATGTATCTGGGAGAAGGTTGCTTATTTTTCTTCTTGGAACCCAATAAAAACAATATATTCCACATGCATGAAAATATTTTGCTTGATTTACCTGGAACTATTTTGTTTGGTCTTACCATTACTTTAAATCAACTATTATTGGGGCCTCCCAGGTGGTGCAAGAGATTAAGACACAGCACTGCGAAGCTATCCGCAGCCAATGCAGCAAGAGTTCAATCCCAGGCCACCCATATGGTGCAGCAGACCGCTCCTGTCTTGCCCGCTGTTCTGCTTATTTTGCTTTCCTCTCTGTCTCTGGTGAATCTTCTCACCTCCCTCTATCTCTGGCCTGCACCCCAGCATTGGTATGCATAAATAAATAAATCTTTAAAAAATAAATTGACTATTGTAATAATTTAAACAGTGGATATATAGTGGAATTAAATGCAAATTTTGTTTTCATATTCTAAATTTTACTATCTTTTCTGCCTTTTGGAAAAAAAGATACTATTATTATTATTATTATTATTATTATTATTATTTTAAAGATTTACTCATGCATATAAGAGCTGGGTACAGGCCAGAGGTGTGGGGGGTGAGAGGATATACCAGAGACAAAGTGGAGAACAGTACAGGCAGAATGACTGAAATACACTGCTGAGGGGAGCAGTGGGTGAGACAGGAGAGGTCTGTTGTGCCATGTGGGTAGTATCTCCCTGGCCCAGGATAGAACTCACTCTGTAGTGGCTGTGGATGGTTTCATAGATTAATCCCTTGTGCCACCAGGGAGGCCCTATAATTATTTTAACATTATATATATAGAAATGCATATTTATGTATAATTTATACATAAATTGTGTGTTTGTGGGTAGGTAAAAAAATCTTTGTTACATTATGGATTATTAATATCTAACTAGTAACTACTATACAGTTACCTCAATTTTAACACCAAGTGAAGAAACAAGGGGAAAAAAAAGAGACATTTTTAGGTAATACATCAGGATAATTTTGCCTTTCATTATGTGCTGTTACTTTAAGAGAGAAGATGAAGAGTGCCATTTTTTTCTTCTCTAAAACCCCACATTTAATAAAGATCCAGATTTTTACATCTTTCATTCTATTATTTCATTGCATCCAGCTTCTTCACTGTCTTTTAGATAAGGAGGCATTCAATGTCTACCAATACTATCAAAGTTTTTGGTGAATTTTCATGTTTTTAAAATTAATATTTAAAATTTAAGTAGATATAATGTTTTAAAGCATAGCAAAAGTCCTTATTCAGTGTATGAACTGTGATATCTAATGATGTTTACTAGCTATTTGCTTTGAAAATATTTTTCTCTATGTTTAAAAAAGTCCATTAAGATGTACATTCAAGAATTTTTCTGAATTTTCTCTACCCCAGAATTTAGGATTAGAAGAAATCAGAAGGCTGAATTAATGGTAATGACAAGAAGCACAGTCTCTTATCATGGTCTATCAATTTTTATTTGTCATTTCTTTATGATCCTTAGTTTGTGAAGATAAACGATTTGGTCCCTTTACTCTTATTAATATGTTTGATTCATTCCCAATTTTTTTTAACTTTTCCACCATAATTGAACAATTTATCTGTGATTTCTGATGTGGAAGCCCCTCATATTGCTTATAATTGGCAACTGTAAGAGTCAATGAGTAATATTAGTACAGGGAGTATCAGAGTGTCATCCCGACACACATTCACACTGCATTACTTCCAAGATGGTTACATCATGAAAGGCATTGCTAGGGCGATGGGAACTGTATGCAACAAAATGTTTCTGGAAATGAAGTTTACAATGTTATCTACCAGATTCATAATTTCTGTTTAAATAACCACAGCTCATATATACTATTTCATATTTTACAAGTTAAATAGAAATGGCTCATCTCTCACTAACTCAAACCAGTAATTTATTGCAATTTCATATTTCTGTGTAATCTATCCTTTTAGAACTAAAGGAAACTCACCAGAGCATATTCAAAAAATTCTTTCTCCTACAGAAGGAGAAGCTGTCAGTGTGGGTGGGCAGCTGACATTTAGTTCAAAGTCCTGATCTCTGAAGTCAGTCACATTCAGAAAATTCTGAACTGAGCAAAAAACTTAAGCCCCTTTCAACCCTTCTTTGTCTTCTGGAGGTTAGACTATGAAGTCACTTTGGCATAAGCAGGGTGTCTGTACTGTGGGCATTTGATGATCTTGATCAATGCCCCGGGACTAAAACTTGCAATTACGTTCATTGTTTCTGCAGAGTATTTTTCCGTTGAGTTGATTTAATGATTTTACCCAGTTACCTAGAATTTCACTAGGTTATGAAGGTATGACCTAAAACATGGGGAAAGAAGCATAGACCATAGAATATTGACATGTAGCTTAGTGAAAACTTGGAACAATAAAATGTATGCAAGAAAACAGAGGCAATAAGTATTATTAACATCAGCCTTAGAGATGACTCTGGGGATTGGACTCCAACATCACCGGGTAGGGAAAACAGAAACAAACAAGTGGGACTGCATCAAACTAAAGAACTTCCACACAGTGAAAGAAACCATTAGAAGAAATAGATGACCTACTAATGGAAGAAGATATTTACAAACTGAATATCAGATAAGGGATTAATCTAAAAATTATTATCAACTCATACAATTCAATATAAAAAAGAAATCAGTCTTATTAAAAATTGTCAGCAGATCTCAACAGGCTCTCTCTGCAGATGACAGATAGCCAGCAGTCTCATGAAAAGATGTTAGGTTCTTTTATTGTGGAATAAGTGCATCAAAGTCACAACCACATCCAATCTCAAACTTGTGAAAGGCTAATATGCAAAATTATAAAAAAGTAAAAAAAAAAAAAAAAAAAAACATGAGAGGCCATTATCCAGAAGACAAGAAAGCACAGGTGCTGGAGAAGAGATGAAGAAAATGTACCATAAACTGTTACATTGATGCAACTACCATGGAGAACAATATGCAGATTTACCAAAAAATTAAAAATAGATCTATTGAATGATCTAGTAATTACACTCTTGGTTTGCATTCAAAGAACATGGAAGCAATAATTTTGGAAGATAGATGTACCTTCAGCTCATTACCACCTATTAACACCAGCAAAGAGTGCCTATCAAAGAATGATGACTAAAGGAGATGTGGTAGATATACGCCACTATAAGGCTCAGTGCTATCACCACCATAGCCTGAGTTTGATCCCTGCCAGGGAGCTACCCACATGGTGCAGCAGACCTCTCCTGTCTCACCTGCTGCTCCTCTAGGCAGTGTACTTCAGTAGATCTGCCTGTTCTGCTCCCCACTCTGTGTTTAGTGAATCCTCAACATCCACACCTCTGGCTCATACCCCAGTTTTTCTACACAGAAATAAATAAAATCTTTAAAAAATGAAAGCCTATATACATGGAAAGAAACTATTTTCCAACAAAAAGATATTCCACAGAATGGGAGAAGATATTTACACCTCACATATCAAAAAAAAAAAAAAAAAAAGGTTAAAATCCAAAATGTAATTAACTCAAAACTTCGAGAACAAAAAATTGGTAGGCCAATTAATAAAGGGACAGAGGATCTGAACAATGACTGTTCCAAAGATAAACAGATGGCCAATACCTTCAGAAAAAAAATGTTCATCATGTCATATTGATAAGGAAATGCAAGTCAAAACCTCAGTGTGGTATTACCTCACAACTGTGAGAATGACCATTCTCCAAAAAAGAAGCAACAAATGCTGGGGGATGGGGGCGTGTTGCTGAGATAATGGAATTTTCTTTTTTAGATTTTATTTATTTATTTATACAAGCACTGGGTACAGTCAGAAGCTCGGGAGGGTGAGAGAATTCACCAGAGCCAGAGTGGGAGCAGAACAGGCAGACTGATGATACACTGCTGAGGGGAGCAGTGGGCGGCAGGAGAGATCTGCATGCCATGTGGGACCCTCGCCTGGCAGCCAGGGATTGAACCGGCGCTGCAGAGGCTGCAGGAAGCTTTGCAGCCCAGCGCTCAACCGCTGTGCCATTGGGGAGGCCCTGAGATAATGGAATTTTATACATTCTTGGAGGAAATGTAAGTTGTGCAGTCATTAAGGAAAGTATGGTCCTCAAAAAATTAAAATTAATAATTTCATTTGATCCAGTTATCCCATTTAACCAAGAAATACAAAAACACAAATTCAGAAAGATGTGCATCACCATCCTTATGCAGTGTTATTAGCAATAGCTAAGACCTGGAAACAACCTCAGTGCCCAGGGACAGATGATCGGCTGAAGAAGACAAGGTTGATGCACATGATGGATCCCACAGGTGTAAGTGGCTGGAATCTTACCTTTGTCACAACCTTGATAAGCTTCAGATTTTTATGTTCAGTGAAATGAATCAGAGAAAGACCAACACCATATGATTTCATGCATGTGTTATATACAGAGGAAACAAAGACCAAATAAAACAAAAAGTAAACTTTAGGAGCCATTAGTGGTTACCAAAGGGAAGAGGGAAAAGGAGTGGGTCACTCAGGTAAAATGTGTCAATTATATGGAGGACAGAATTGGAGCTTTAGTGCTGAACTTAATGACGTATATATACAAGCTGATTTTTAATTATGCACACCTGAAATATCTATAGTTTTATAATGCAGTGTTGTGTCCATTAAGGAAATGGATTTGAATATTAAAAAGAAAGATTTAAAAACCATTACACTAAAAACTCATGGAGGACAGAATTTTTAAAGATATGAACAAATGCAAAAGGCATTCTGGTCATAGATTGGAAAGTATCATCTTTTTTATTTTTCTACTTAATACATGAATTTAATATCTTGCAATTGGTAAACCAGCTCTAAAGCTTATATGGATGTAGACTCTAGAGAAGCATAGACAATGTAGAAGATCAGAGTTGGAAAACTTAGTCTTTAGTATACTAAAGTACTGTGAAATTATGGTTATTAATAGAGTTTAACATTATAAGCATGAATACATACATCATCTCAGCATATTAGAATCCATACCTATGTCATCAGTTGACATAACACAGGTGAAATTCATCAGGAAACAACAGTTCTCAGTGATCCTGGGTCAGAGGGATAGCTCTTTGAATAAAATGAACCCCAACATCTACCTATACTTTATGCAAAGATAATTTTAAAAAGGATCATTGAATGCAAATAATAAAGCAGTAACCATTTACTGTAATTATTAAATTGTCTAGGCCTCCCTGGTGGCCTAAGGAGTTAAGTCTAGAACAGTGAAGAAATTCGCAGCCACTGTAGCACAATTGCAATCCCTAGCCAAGTAGCTGACCCACATTGTGCAGCAAACCTCTCCTGTCTCACCTGTTGCTCCACTCAGCAGTGTATTTCAGTGGATCTGTCTGTTCCACTCCCCACTCTGTCTCTGGTGAATAATCTCACCCTCCTCACCTCTGTCCTACACCCCAACTATTGTATGCAGAAATGAATGAATATTTAAAAAAATAAACAAAATAAATTGTCTATGTTATTTATAGTTTCAATAGCATATTCTACTTTCAGATTATTTTACGTACTGCCAATTTTTTTCATTGTTTATTATATATGAAGTTTTTATCATTATTTATCTGGACAATATTTTTTCAATATTGTCTATTGCCCCTACCTTCAAGGCATGAAAGAATAGATCTAGTAGTTATTTTGAGAACCTCAATAAATTTTAACATATTAATAACCTTTAACATGTTAAGCCTTCCTGTTCTATCACTTATAATTCAATCTCTTTCTCATGACATTTTATCACTTTGTTTCATTTTCTTATTTGCTGGAATACCATAGTTTCATGTTAGAAAATCTATCATCCAGAAAGGTATCAGAGGGAGGGAGGGAGGAGAACAGGGAACTGAGGTGATGGTACACGGGTGCATTGGGGTAGGAAATTCTATGGGGACTATGCCTGGATGGGGGGAGAAAATACTGTTTAAAAATGAGCAATGATGTAAAAATTAAAAAAAGAGGAACCTTGATCAAAAATCAAGGAAAAAAAAGAAAATTTATCTTCCAATTCACTAATTCTGTCTTTGTTTTATGTACTGATTTATTTCTACATTGATTTTCAAATTTTGAGCTACACATTATACTCATCCTCATATAAATACTGTTTAACATATTTTTCAGTATATCTATTCTGTTGGGAACATATGATTACCCTTGAATAATATTTGTACTCCAACTTCCTCAATGCACAATTGTGGGCTACATGCACTAAACAGATATAACTCACATCTTTGAAATATTTCCCTTGCAAATTGCCTATAATCCACACTGAGAAACAAAAATTCAGGCAAACTTTGCAGAACTATCTGGAAGCAGTTCCCGTACTTCAGTCCTCTATTAATTTTTGCTTGTCTTCAGCTAATCTTTGCTTGTCTCAATTTATTTAAGTCAAAAGTTTTCCCAAAAATAATAAATGATCAGAGGAATGAAATTGAGTCCCTAAAGAGGGAAGGGAAAGAAATGCAGGCAATCAAAGGACTAATGGAGGAGCTGAAGAACTCTGGGAAAAGCAATGAAAGCAGAGCAGATGAAATGAAAGAACAAATAAGTACTCTCGAAGACGCAGAAATAAAAAGAACCAAAATAGAAAAGGAAAAAGAAGTACGAGGGAAAAAGAAAAAAGAAAGACTTCGGGAACAATCTGACTCCATGAGGAAAGGAAATATAAGAGTTATAGGAATCCAGAAGGAGAGGAGAGAGACATGGGAACAGAGAAAATATTCAAGGAAATAATTGAAGAGAACTTCCCAAACATGAAAATAGACACACAAGATGCAAGAACACCAAATTTCCATCATGATGGGTAAAATAGAGCAAGACACATAATAGTAAACCTCCCAGGAATCCAAGAGAAGGAAAAAAAATAATGAAGCTGACAAGAGAGAAGAAACAGATAACATACAAAGGAAAACCAATCAGACTGATATCAGACCTCTCTGAAGAAACAGTATGGGCAAGGAGAGAGTGGAGGGACATAGTCAACAAAACCAAGGCAACAAATACCAACCAAGAATACTTTATCCTGCAATGTTTTCCTTCCTCTATGAAGAAAGAATAAGGACCTTTCCAGAAAAACAGAAACTCCAGAATTTCATTACGACTAAACCCCCACTCCAAAATATACTACAAGGAATCCTAAAACTGGAACCAACAGAGAGATGAATGAGAACAAAATAAGACAAAAATAGAACCACAGAAAAGACAAACAAAATGGCAAATACAGATGTCAACATATCAATATTAACTCTAAATGAAATGCACTAAACTTGTCAATAAAAAGAAACAGAGTCGCAGGCTGGATTAAGAAACAAAACCCAACCTTTTGCTATCTCCAGGAAACACATTTTGATACAAAAGATAAAAATAGACTAAAAGTAAAAGGAGGGAAAACAATCCTACAAGCAAATGGACCAAAAAAGAAGGCAGGAACAGCTATACTTATATCAGATAAAACAGATTTCAAACTCAAAAAGGTAAAAAGATACCCCAACAATCACTAAAATATGATCAAGGGGATAAAACTTTAAGAGGAAATAACACTCATTAACATATACTCACCAAATGAAGGAGCACCAAAATATATCAAACAACTATTATCATCTCTGAAAACAGACATCAGAAAAAATACATATGTAGTAAGAGATTTCAACACACCACTATCAACAATGGATAGATCAACAAGACAAAAAATAAATAAGGACGCTAAAGCTCTAAACAAGGAACTAGACCTCTTGTGCTTAAAAGATATATATAGAAAACTATACCCCCAAAAAATCTGAGTACACATTTTTTACCAGTGCACATGGGGTCATTCTCCAGGATTGATCACATACTGGACACAAGACAAAAATCAACAGGAATACCAAGACTGAAATCATACCAATCATCTTCTCTGACCATGAAGGCATGAAACTAGAAATAAAGCATAAAAAGAAGGCAAGGGACTCTCCTACCTCATGGAGATTGAAACCCACACTACTGGAAGACCATTGGACTGATGAGGAGATCAAAGAAGAAATTAAAAAACACTTTGAGTTGAACAACAAGGACGACACCAATTTCCTAAATGAATGGGATGCAGCAAAAGCAGTAATAAGAGGAAAATATATAGCAACAGAGGCTCACATCAAGAAACAAGAAAGAAGTCAAAGAAACAACCTAATCTCACAGCTCAAGAACTAGGAAAAGAATGACAAAAAACCCTGAAACAAGTAGAAGAAAGGACATAATAAAAATCAAAACTGAAATAAATGAATTAGAAACTAAAAAATAATCCAAAAGATCAATGAAACTAAAAGTTGTTTCTTCAAAAAAATAAATAAAATAGTCAAACCCATAGCCAACTCACAAAGGAAAAATCAGGAGAAAGTGCAAATAAATACACTCACAAATGAAAGAGGAAAAATCACAACAGACACAGCAGAAATTAAAAGAATAATCAGAAATTACTATGAACAGTTATATACAAACAAGTTCAACAATCTAGTAGAGAAGGACAAATTCCTAAAACTCTACAAGGACCCAAATCTAGATAAAGAAGATATAGAACAACTAAACTGCCCAATTACAAGCAGTGAAATTGAAATGGTAACCAACTCTCCCCAAAAAAGAATAGCCCAGGACCAGATGGATTTACAAATGAATTCTAACAAACATTCAGAAAAGAACTAGTGCTTATCCTTTACAAACTCTTTCAAAAATTGAGAAGGAAGGGATAATACCAATCACATTCTATGAAGCCAACATTACACTAATACCAAAACCAAACAAGGACAACACAAAAAAAGAAAATTACAGGCCAATCTCTCTAATGAACCCTGATGCAAAAATCCTCAATAACATTTTAGCTAACAGAATCCAACATTGTATCCATACAATAATTCACCATGACCAAGTAGGTTTTATTCCAGCTACACAAGGATGGTTCAACATCCAAAAATCAATCAATGTAATCCAATACATCAACATAAAAAATATAAAAACCATATGCTAATATCAATAGATGCTGAGAAAGCTTTTGACAAACTATAACATCAATTTATAATAAAGGCCCTTGAAATTACTGAGATATTAGTAACATACCTCAACATTATAAAGACCATATATGACAAGCCTATAGGCAATATCACTCTCAGCAGTGAAAAGTGGAAAGATTTGTAACAAAACAAGGATGTCCACTCTCACCACTACTTTTCAATATAATTTTGGAAGTCCTAACCAGAGCAATAAGACAAGAGAAAGACATACAAGGAATCCAAATAGGTAAGGAAGAAGTCAAACTATCAGTATTTGCAGATGATATGATAGTATACATAATTAACCCCCAAAACTCCACAGAAAATCTAATAAATCTAATCTATCAGTTTAGTAAAGTAGCAGAATCAAAAATCAACACACAAAAATCAGTAGCCTTCCTATACACAAACAATAAATCTGAAGAAGAAACAAAAAATAAAACCCCTTTTATTATTTAAACAAAAAAAAAATCAAATATGTGGGAATAAACCTAACAAAAGAGGTGAAGGACCTATACAAAGAAAACTGTAAAACATTTTTTAAAGAAATAGAAGAAAACACAGAGAAATGGAAATACATCCCCTGCTCATGGACTGGGAGAATTAACATTGTCAAAATGACCATCCTACCAAAAGCAATTTACAGATTCAATGCTATGCCAATAAAAATTTCAATGACATTCTTCAAGGAAATAGAACAAATATTGATGAAATTCATATGGATCCAACAAAAACCCCAAAGAGCCAAAGCTCCTGGAAAAGAAAAAAAGAAGGGAATGGAGGTATCACACTGCCAGACTTCAAACTATACGACAAAGCCATAATCATCAAAACTGTATGGTATTGGAACAAGAACAGACACACGGACCAATGGAACCAAATAGAAAATCCAGAAATAAACCCATAGATTTACAGTCCACTAATCTTTGATGAAGGAGCAAAGAATATGCACTGGAGCAAAGAAAGTTTGTTCAATAAATGGTGCTGGGAAAACTGGGTCGCTACATGCAAAAGAATGAAGCTTGACCACTACCTCACACCATGCACAAAAACCAACTCAAAATGGATTAAAGAACTAGACATAAGACCTGAAACCATAAAATACATAGAAGGAAATATAGGCGTTATACTACAGGACATGCACCGCAAAGACATCTTACAGACACATCACCCAGAGCAGTGATAGTGAAGGCAAAGATAAACAGCTGGGACTACATCAAACTAAAGAGCTTCTGCACAGCAAAAAAGACAATAACCAAAACAAAGAGAAACCCCACCGACTGGGAGAAAATTTTTGCACACAACACTAATGATAAAGGACTGATCACCAAAATCTACAAAGAGCTGATAAGACTCAAAAAAACGAAGAAAATAATCCAGTCAAAAATGGGCAGAAGAGCTAAAAAGAAACTTCTCCAAAGAGGAAATGCAAATGGCTAACAAGCATATAAAAAATGTACAACATCACTTGTAATTAGGGAAATGCAAATCAAAACTACAATGAGATACCATCTTACAACTGTGAGAATGGCACATATTTAAAAACCTTGCAACAAAAAATGTTGGTGAGGTTGTGGAGAAAAAGGAATTCTCCTGCATTGCTGGTGGGAGTGCAAACTGGTCCAACCTATATGGAGAGCTATGTGGTCATTTCTTGACCTACTAAGGGTAGAGCTTCCATATGATCCAGGAATTCCACTCCAAGGTGTTTAGCCAAATGACACAGAAACATTAATTCCAAAGGGCACCTGCACCCCTATATTTATAGCAGCACTATTTACAATAGCTAAGCTATGGAAACAACCCAAATGCCCAAAAATAGATGACTGGATCAAGAAGATGTGGTACATATACACAATGGAATATTACTCAGCAATCAAAAAAGATAAACATGCAGTTTGCAGCAACATGGATGGAGCTAGAATGGATCATGCTCAGTGAAATAAGTCAGAATGAAAAAGAAAAATACTGGATTGTCTCACTCAAAACAGGAATTTAGAAAACCTAAATAAGGGACCAGGAAAAAGACTAATTAATACAAAGTAAAAATCAAAATAAACAAGCAACTATAAACCACAGACACACTATGGTGGGGGGGGGGAAGCTGGGGGTGTGAAAAGGAAGGACTAGGGTCAAAATAAGGGGGTACAATTGTATGGAGAATATAACCAAAATGAAAATGCATACATTGTGCAAAAATGAAAAATTATGTAAGAATTATACAGAATAAAATATTTTTTAAGAAAAATGGTTAGGTATATATGTGTGGGTGGTGGGAGATGTTGGGTGTGGATGTGTGTGCATTTATGTCTTTGTGTGTATTTCAAAGGAATATTGTAATACTGTTAAATTAAACCAAGTAATGTTGTATATAAAAATATTGAAGAGAGACTTTAAAGACAATGACTGACAATTCTAGACATATAATGACACCTTTACTCAGCCAGCCATCCTCTCTTGTAACCGAAACCTACCAGGTGAGGTTTATGTAGGCTCCAAGAACTTCTTTTTTGTGTGTGTGTATCTGGAGAAGGTTGCTTATTTTTCTTTATGGGACCCAACAAAAATGGTATATGCCTTATGCATGAAATTATTGCTTGATATACCCAGAACTGTTTTGTTTGGTCTTATTTTTTATTTTTTATTTTATTTTTTTTTAAATAATAAATTTTATTTTTATATTCCCCATACAATTGCAGCCCCCCCATTCTGACCCCAATCCCTCCCCTCCCGCCCCCACCCCCTTAAAAGTGTCTCTGGTTCATAGTTTTTTGTTTAGTTTGATTTTCACTTTCTTATAGTTATTCATTTTCCTGGTTCCTTATTTAAGTTTTCTAGATTCCTGCTATGAGTGAGACCATCCGGTATTTTTCTTTTTCTTTTTGGCTTATTTCGCTGAGCATGATCCCTTCCAGCGCCATCCATGTTGCTGCAA
This sequence comes from Talpa europaea, assembly GCF_964194135.1. Lineage (NCBI taxonomy): Eukaryota > Metazoa > Chordata > Mammalia > Eulipotyphla > Talpidae > Talpa > Talpa europaea. The sequence continues at coordinate 135,692,987 of NC_140068.1, forward strand.
ATTGCATGTGTTTATCTTTTTTGAATGCTGAGTAATATTCCATGGTATATATGTACCACATCTTCTTGATCCAGTCATCTATTTTTGGGCATTTGGGTTGTTTCCAAAGCTTAGCTATTGTAAACAGTGCTGCTATAAACATAGGGGTGCAGGTGTTCTTTGGGATTGATGTTTCTGTGTCCTTTGGGTAAATACCTAGGAGTGGAATTGCTGGATCATATGGAAGCTCTATGTTTAGTAGGTCCAGAAATCTCCACACAGCTCTCCACAGTGGTTGGACCAGTTTGCACCCCCACCAACAGTGCAGAAGAGTTCCTTTTTCTCCACACCCTCGCCAACATTTGTTGTTGCTAGTTTTTTTAATATGTGCCATTCTCACTGGTGTAAGATGGTATCTCATGGTAGTTTTGATTTGCATTTCCCTGATTACAAGTGATGTTGAACATTTTTTCATATGCCTGTTGTCCATTTGCATTTCCTCTTCAGAGAAGTTTCTTTTTAGCTCTTCTGCCCATTTTTTGACTGGATTATTTTCTTTGTTGTTGCTGAGTCTCATCAGCTCTTTGCAGATTTTTGTGATCAGTCCTTTATCATTAGTGTTGGGTGCAAAAATGTTCTCCCAGTTGGTGGGGTTTCTCTTTGTTTTTGTTATTGTCTCTTTTGCTGTGCAGAAGCTCTTTAATTTGATGTAGTCCCAGCTGTTTATCTTTGCCTTCACTATCACTGCTTTGGGTGATGTGTCTGTAAAGATGTCTTTGATGTGCAAATCACGTAGTGTTTCGCCTATATTTCCTTCTATGTATTTTATGGTTTCAGGTCTTATGTCTAGTTCTTTAATCCATTTTGAGTTGATTTTTGTGTATGGTGTGAGGTAGTGGTCAAGCTTCATTCTTTTGCATGTAGCGACCCAGTTTTCCCAGCACCATTTATTGAACAAACATTAGCTTCTTCAAAATTATGGAAATTTTTCACACACCTGGTTCTGTGGGGTGACATATTAATCTACACTGTTTGGGAGAGTAATTTTCATAGAGCTACTGAATGTCTGATATGACACTCAGTGTGCTTGTTTCTCAATTTAACTCTAAATTCCTGGCTGCCTGGTTGGTTCTCCACAGGTAACAATTTGCTTCCCCCCATTTCTCTATTCCTAACCAAAGGACACAAGTTATGAATGAACTGGTTTAACTGGTTTGGACCTGACTATATTATGTCCAGAAAAAAAATGCACTTTGAGATAAAACAACATTTTGGAGACTGCTTTCTGTGGGAAAATTAGTAAATTCAAAATATACAGACATCACGCTTTATGGAAGAGCTAAAACTCCCAATTGTGGGTATATGACCATTTCAACAAAATGTAATTAATAATAATTTTCCTTGTTTGTCTCAATGCACAGACAACAACAGCTACATATATAAACAAGGTCTGCAGTTCTTTTCCCTGTTCCCCTGGAAATTAGAGAATATCTTTTCCAGGAGCACAAAGTTTGAGCAGAATTTTCAGAATTATCTATAAGTTATTCCCAGGATTGAGTCCACAGCTTTGATTCTTTCATAAACTCATTTAATTTTCACTCATCTCAATTTATTTACCCCAACAGTTTCCCCAATATATTGTGAACTTGTCTCCCAACAAAGAATTAACATATGTGTCTCAACAAGTGTCAGGCTTGTCTTCTTTGGAAAACCTTTTTTACAGCTGACTTCATGGCTTCATTTCTCAGGCTACAGATCATTGGGTTGAGCGTTGGGGCACAGCTGTGTACATAAAAGTGAGAAAAATATTCAGTGCACTTGGCAAGTCATAAGGTGGCTTGAGAAACTCAAAGAAGCTCATTGAAATGAAAAAATGACAACAGCAAGGTGGGGAAGGCAAGTGGAAAGGCCTTAGCTCTGCCCTCAGCAGATGGCATCCTCAGCACAGCAGAGAATATCTGTGCATAGGACACTCCAATAAATGTGACACAAAGAAAGACTAAAACAGTCAAGAAGTCCCTGCCCCCAATCTCTCTGATATACTAGAACAAGAGAGTTTCAGGAGCTGGGGGATGTCTCAGAAGAACCTGTGAATGACATGGGAACCAGAGAAGTGCATCAAGAAAATGGGGGGGCTGCAATTGTATGGGGAATACAAAAATAAAATTTATTATTAAAAAAAAAAGAAGAAAATGGCAGCTGTGTGCATGGCTCCTGAAATGACCCCACTGATCCAGACACGTAAGACACTGTGAACACATTTGCTGGCATCCATGATGATTTTGTAGTGCAGTGGAAGGCAGATGGCCATGTAGTGGTCATAGCACATCACAGTGAGCGTGGACAGCTCAGCAGAAGCACAGAGAGTGAAAGCAAAACCCTACACTATGCATTCCCCGAGGGAAATGTAGCCACTATGCATGAAAAAGTTGTAAATGGACCTGGGCAAAGTCACAGAAATGTAGCACAGATCCAGGAAGGAGAGATGTTTCAGGAAGAAATACATGGGTGACTGGAGACTATTGTCTATGGAAGTTGCTGTGATAATGAGGATATTTCCAGTTACGGCCACCATGTATAAGACTAAGAACAGAGAAGCATGGATGAATTCTAGCTCAGGTATGGCAGAAAATCCCGACAGTAGAAACCCACACATAGTAAAATTCCCCATATTCTCTCACATAGCCATCACACATCTTTTCTGTGTTATGTTGGCTGCAAGACCAAATGGAACCATTGGATATTTCTGTTACTTAACCATTAAGTGAAGGAAAGAATAAAGTTATTTGAAGAAATCACTACTTCATTATAAATGTGAAGGTAGGGGGCATCCATGGTGGTGCAAGGGGTTAAGACACAACCTATGAAGCTATCTGCAGCTATTGCAGCATACGGTTGATTCCAGGCCAGGGAGCTACCCACATTGTACAGCAGACCTCTCCTGACTCACCTGCTGCTCCTCTCAGCAATGTATTTCAGTCAATCCTCCTGTTTTGTTCTCCACTTTATCGTTGGTGAATCCGCTCACCCCCACATCCCTGGTCTGTACCCCAGTTCTTACATACGTAAGTAAATAAATATTTTTAAAAAAACAAATGTGAAAGAATTTCTCAATACTAATAATAATGTGGAACATTTTAAACGACTTGACTCAGCCATGAAAAAAGGTTAGGGAGATGATTATTTGATTATTGAGCATTCCAATGAAAAGAAACCCAAATACATATAATAAAATTAATAAAACATGTATTTTTAAAGTTTTTTATATTTATTGCATGAAGAACTAGGGTATAGGCCAGAAGTGCTGGAAGGGTTGTGGGGGTGAGAGGATTCACAAGAGACAGAGTGGGAGCAGAACAGGAAGATCTACTGAAATACACTGCTGAGGGCACCAGCGGATGCGACAGGAGAGATCTGCTGTGCCATGTGGGGTAGCTCCCTGTTCAGGGATGAAGCTCAGGCCATAGTGGTGATAGCACAGAGACTCAACCCCTAGGTCACCAGGGAGGCCCTAAAATATATTTTTAAATGCATAATATTGTTAACATGATGTGTGGGATTATTTTTTATTTATATTTAAAAGTTTTGTGTAGTTAATACATTTAAATTAATGAAGGTTTCTTAGCTGCCTTTTCCTTTTCATTAATCATTCTGTGTCTTCACATCTACTTCAACCACAATAGATTTGTTATTGTAATTTTATGATTTTGTTTTCTATGTGAGAAGAAAAATTCCTCATGTTTTCTTATGTAACTGAATATTTTCTCAATAAATAAAATTATGAAATCAAATTGATAATACTTATGCAATAATCATATATGAAAATAACCATTATCATTAACAAAATATCACAAAAAATTAGCTGTAAATTGTTAACTAATTTTTTTAAAGATTGATTGATTGATTGATTGATTGATTGATTTATACAAGCACTGGGTACAGTCAGGAGCATGGGAGGATGAGAGGATTCACCAGAGACAGAGCTGGGAACAGAACAGGCAGACTGATGATATATACTGCTAAGGGGAGCAGCGGGTGTGGCAGGAGAGGTCTGTACACCATGTGGGACCCACACTAGCTGGCGGGGATTGAACCGGCGCTGCATAGGCTGCAGGCAGCTTCACAGCCCAGCACTCAACTGCTGCGCCACCAGGGGAGGCCCGTAAATTGTTAATTTCCCTATGGAAATGGAAAAGAACAGAATTGTCCCCAGTGTATTTTATAAAAAATAAATAATATAACCAATATACATATGAAAATATCATTTACACTCATTCTAGTACAAAAACAGCTAAAACAACTATTCAAATAATTTCTGTACTCATAAAATTAGTTAACATTTAAATTAAAAATAGTTCTATTAATTATAGAAAAACTCATCTAGTAATATACAGCTGAGGAGGTCTGAGTCAAGGCTCAAATCACATACAGTTCTGTAAATCAACATTACTTAAATGAAACTAATAAAATTAAAAATAAACAAATATGATATCTGCTTAATAAAAATAATGATTCAAAGTTAAAAAATGTCTGTAGTAAAATCAAATTTGTGCATACTTCTGGAAAAGAGAAAATTATTTAGCAGAGACCTGAAACACTCTACAGCCTAAAAAATGCAAGTTTTAGATAGAGAATATTTTAATTATGTAATTAGTGAGAGGAAATTGTTTATGTAAAATTAGCACAGTAACAGAATATTGACAAATTCTAAAATTGAAATGGAATTATTATTTTCATGATAATATTCTGGTGTTCTTGAAAATTATATTAATGACTTTTTTTCTGAAATGTTGTCGCTATGTGGATGACATAGAAAGAAGATATACACAATGTATGTTATCAATATATGTAAATACCCAAGAATGGAATAAGCAGGGAATAAAGAATATGAGGAAATACAATGTATAATAACAGTAATAATTTCTGCTGAGGGAATGATTGTCCTTATTACTGATTTGATTTTTTAGCCTGACCTGAAACACATATGAAAATGATCCTTCATTTTAGTTTTTCAGCCTGAACTTCATGGATGAACCTGAATAATTTACTTGGAAGCTGAGGGTGATGGATGCTTCTAAATGCTATAGTGTATTATTTAATTTTATTGGAAAATTGTCTGGATGGATAGAAAATACTTCACTGATGAGGGAGTTCCTTGCACACACAAGGAAGACTTATCGGAAAATTGTGTCAGCCTTATTGTGTGTGTTTGCATGTATGTGATTGTGTATATGTGTGGGTGTCTTCTGGAGTGTTCATTATTGTTAAATTTAATAATCATTTTATATTTATATTTCATTGACCAAACACTTTTAAGATGACATTGACATTTCTAAAGATCATGATGACACACTCAACATGAGATGAGGTTTCTGGAATCTCCAGAAACTTCCACATCTGTGTGTGGGAGAAAATTGCTTATTTTCCCTTGATGCACCCAAGAAAAAGAGACTCAGTTCTGTATGCATGAAAATATTGCTTTATTTACCCAAAAGTATTTGGGTTGAGCTTCCATTAATTTAAATCTACAACTGCAATAAGTAGATTGCAATTGTACAGGTACCATATAGATGGATTAAAAGTAGTTTTTGTTTGCATCTTTAAAACTTTAGGTAACTTTTCTTCCTTTTGGAGATAAAATATCATGCATATTAACTCAGTTGTGTATGTGAGTATGTGCATGTGCAAAAGCAATTTTGAGACATTTGGGTTATAGATAACTTTCTAAGACTACTGAATATGGTGTTGCACAACTGTCTGTGATACCAAGTACAAAAACAGGATATGATGATGGGCCTGAGTGTATCTTGCTGGTTCTTACAAACAACCTCAATATTTTTGTCTATTTTTATGAGTATCAATTTGTGAACATAATGATGGTCATATTTTTTTCTTCAATGAAATCCCTTCTTTCATTGTTGATTAGAACATTAGCTTGTTTTTGCAGCTTTAATTTACTATTTCATTGTCTCCAAATTACTCACTGCTATAAGAGAGGGGAAATTCAAAACTCCAAAACTTGTACCACGGTTTTAGGTCATATTGAGGGTTTCAATCAATGTTTAATGTTCACATAGATATAATGTTTATGAAACATAACGAAAGTCTTCCAAATGTATGAAAATACATTTAATTATTTTTACCAATTATTTTGGTTCTCAGGACTTTTCTTTGTATTCTGAAAATACTGACCATTCACAAGTCCACTCCAGAATTTTCTTTACTTCGGAGATTTCCCTATAAATAAAAATGAATAAGAAAGTTGGAATTACAAGAAGCATGTCATTTTCTATGTTTTTTTTTAATCCTTATTTCATGAAACTGGGAAAATATAGGTTGTTTTTTTTTCTCTCAGTAAAATACCTGATCCATTCTAAATTTATAAATTTTCCTATCAAACTTAACAATTTATCAGTGATTTCTGATGTGGAAAACATCTCAAATGTCTTTTAATTCATTATATTATGATGGTTGTTAAAGAAAAACATTTCCAGGAGGTAGAAATTCTGATTCTGAATTCAGAAATTCTGATTCTGAAATGGAAGGACTTTACCATGTCCTCTTCCAGATTCCTAATTTCCATTAAAATATTCATATCTGGGGCCTCCCCGGTGGCGCAGCAGCTGAGCTCTGGGTTGCAAAGCTGACCGCAGTCTCTGCAGCACTGGTTCGATCCCCATTTGCTCCCCGGCCGCCGGACGAAGGTCCCACATGGTGCGCAGACCTCTCCTGCCACCCACTGCTCCCCTCAGCAGTGTACTTCGTCAGTCTGCCTGCTCTGCTCCCCGCTCTGGCTCTGGTGAATTCTCTCACCCTCCCGTGCTTCTGACTGTACCCAGTGCTTGTATAAATAAATAAATAAATCTTTAAAAAATAAATAAATAATTGTCATTTAAAAAAAAAACTTTTAAAAAAATATTCATATCTGGTAATCTCTCTTTTTATAAAACTTAAAGAAAATCACCAGAACATATTCAAGAACATCTTCCCTCAACAGAAGGAGAATCTGTGAGTGTGAGAAGCTGATACTTTGCCCAAAATTCTGATCTCTGAAGTTCAGTCATATTTATAACAATCTGACTGGGGAGAAAACATAAGTCCATCTGAATTCTTCTTTGGTCTCTAAAGGTTAGGCTATGGAATCTTTTGGCATAAAAATAATTAAAAAACACAGCAGATGTTTGGTGTTCTTGCTAAATACCCTGGGGTCAAAACTTGTAATAATGTTTATTGTTCCTACAGAGTTAATTTTTTTGTTGATCTGATTTTATGATCATACCTAGTATCATGGAATTTCAACTCATTTGTGTTTTTTGGGTAAAAGTATTTAAAAATAGTATAACATATGTTAAAGACATGAATACCCCCAAGATTTAATTTAGTACTATTAATTGTCTTAGCTATTCATTAGTTTAATTTTAAGTAGAGACTATTATAATGCCTAATACACATCTCCTTTTTCTGAAAAGGGGCAAATACCATTGGATTACTACTAATGAAGCAATGAAGTTCTCCCTAAATGACAATTTAATTTCACTTTGAATGGGGAAGTAGCAAGTGTCCATTTTTTTAGAATCATGTGTATGGTCTATGGTTTGACAAGTATAAGAATTACTGTGAAAATAAACTCATTGTTTCTAGTTTAAGCCCAAACTGAATAATTAACAAGCATGTATTTCATTATCAAAAACAAGTTTTTCAACCCTGACTCATTTCACACATGTGAGCTTTTCCAATCCTTTAATGTCACAAAATAGATCTCCATTGGTTTCTGCAATATATAAACTATCATTTTAACACAATAAGTCAACTGTCAATGCATCACACATTTATGAACTAAGAATAGTATGCAAAGGTATAATTTAAGTCAACTATTCAGTACTTATATCTGTGCTCCTTAATTTGGAGAATAAATCTTCTATTTTAAAGAATAAGAGAAATAGCTAACAATTTCTCATGACATAAAACCACAAAAAAATATCTGGAAAAAATACAACATAAAAATTTATAGACTTGCAAGTTCTTGAGCTCATGAAGGAGGACATACAGATTAAAATTGAGCAAAAGTTAATAGTGAAAAATTTTAGAATTTCAAAATTTAAATGACTTCAAAAAATCATATAAGGAGATACTCATATCTGAAGAAGTGTTAGTATTAGCAAGACAAGATGGTCTTTTCACATATTAAAAAAAGAAATAGTAAAGTCATAAGTAGTGAAGAGGATTTGGTTAACTTGAGCCAACTGTTTTAATATTTGATTAGTACGTGCAATGTTCTGAAGATGTATTGAGGTCCTATAATTATTCAGACTGGAAATTCTTAACAGCCTACATTGAAGTGAAACACACATTTTTAATTTGGGTAGGATGTTGGCCATGATGATCTCTACATTTTTTTCTATTTCTGAAATTCACTGAGACTAAAGTCATCAAAATTACAAGCATTTCAATAACAAAATTCAAGTTACCTTTGCTGTGTACACAAAAAATGCAATTATTTTCTACAATATGCATCTAAGGAAAATTAATTAATCCCTTGGCATGGCATCCCTGAATAAAACATGGCTACATAAGGGAACTTTATTATGTTGAAGTGCATCCCACTACACCTAGTTGGTAGAGTTTTTATCATGAAAGGGGGCCATAACTTGCAATTACATTCATTGTTCCTACAATATTTTTCTGTTGAGTTGATTTAATGATTAAACCAAGTTACCTGGAATTTCAACTCATTTACAAAGATGCACTCAATATACATTAAAAACTTGAAGGTAATTCCTGAAACCTTAATATATAGGAAAAAAAACATAGACCATAAATTCATTGACATGTACTTTATTGATAACTTGAACCCATAAAATACAGAGGAGTCAGAGAAATGGAAAGGTATTAAAAAGTGTTAAAGAGCTATCGTGCAAGAATATAATTTAAAACTAGATGTCAAAAAACAGAACCTCCACTGCTGAGTTGCCTGTTGGTGAGCAAAACACACTAGAGAAGTTTTATAAAATAGGAAAGAAATGAACAGAAAAGAAAAACTAATCAGACGGTAGTGGTGGCTAAACCCGATCTGTACTCAGAATGTAGGCACAATTGATGTTTCTGAAAAAATGAAGAGATTTGTTTGAATATACAAAATATGTTTTCTTTTGGGTTTGAAGTTCCAGAATAATAATAAGGGAAAGAATAAGGGAAAATAATAATGACATATTTTAATGTGTTATTAAGAAGAATAAATTTTATACTTACTAAAGTTTGTAGCACTAGCCCTATCTTTGTAAAGTTCTTATTAATGATTACCTTTTTATCATATTATCATTTTTGTAGAAATAAATTCTAGCCTTTTATCCAGGCAGAGGAAGAACAAATGGTACTTCAGGAATGGTGAGGTGAGAAGATTTATTACTCATGCATGAGGTCTCAAACCTGGGTAGCCCTATAAGGTCTGAGCATGGGTTTAAAGACCCAGGGCTGCTTTTATACACAACTATCTCCATATCTGTTACATTGATAGCATCATTTTTCAGCAGTCACAAGCATTTGTGGCAAAGTCTCCAGATAAGGGGGGCAACACAAGAGGGAAAAGATGCAGGTATTCAGGGATGGCCTTGGAGAGATAGAATAGCTAGTTGGCTGCCTAATCTTGTAGATAAGAGTTCTGAGGTTCTGGCCATGAATCTTGAAAAGGAAGGTGCTGTAAGTAAGCAAACATGTTGGTTATACCTGCATTGGAGTGTTCTTTGCACCTGGGCTGGAAGTTCTGCTGGAATCTTTATTATATTTATTTGCTCAATAATACATTTTCTCATCATTATAACTACTTCTACATTAGTAACTATGATTCAAATGTTCAATTAGAAAACCTAGTGACCCAATTTCATATAAACCATCTCTATCGAACAAACATTAGCCAGGAGTACTTACCCAACATAAAAAAAATAAAAAAATTCAAAGCTGAAGGGAAGAATGCAAACCATTTATGGCAAATAATGATGTGTAAATAGAAATCAAAAGAATCCATAAAGTTTATTGTAAATTAAGTACCATCATTGAATAAGATCAAGGAATATTGCCTAAAAATACAAAGGTAGACTATTTTTAAAATAAAAGTGAGAATAACATCAAACATATGGAAACAAATATATATGAAAGATGTACATTAGAGGATAACATGTACTATACTTCTTGATATCAGCATTAGGGATGTACTTGAAGACTCAGATCTGGTGCCAACTGAAACAAAAACAAAAATAAAGAACTAGAACTGCATGACACTAAGACCTCTGTACATAGAAAGAAACTATATTCAGAACAAAAAGATTCTCCACCAGATGGGAGGAGATATTTACACCTCATATGCCAAAATGGGTTAACATCCAAAATATAAATTACTTAAAACATTCAACAATAACAACAACAAAAAAATGGCATAGGATCTGAATAATGACTTCTCCAAAGAAGATAACAGATGGCCAATACTCTCATGAAAAGATGTTCATCATCTCTTCTCAATAAGAAAATACAAGTCAAAATCACAGTGAGATATCACCTCTCACCTATGAGAATGACTATTCTCCAAAAAATAAGCAACAAAGGCTGGGATGGTGGATTGCTGAGATAATTAATTTTTTATACAGTCTTGGCAGAAATGTAAGTTGTATCATCATTAAGGAATACTATGGTTCTCAAAAAATTAAAATTAGTAATTCTATATGATCCTGTTATCCCATTTAGCAAAGAAATACAAAACACAAATTCAAAGAGATATGCACCACCATCCTTACTGCAGTGTTATTAGCAATAACCAAGATGTGAAAATGATCTCAGTGCCCAGGGACAGATGATCGGCTGAAGAAGATGAGGTCAATGCACCCGATGGAATCCCACAGGTGTAAATGGCTGGAATCCGCCCCTTGTCACTACCTTGATGAGCCCCAGATGTTTTATGTTCGGGGAAAGGAATCAGAGAAAGACAAATAGCATATGATTTCATGCATGTGTTATATACAGAGGAAACAAATACGTGAACCAAATTAAAAATAATAAATTTTAGGAGCAACTAGTGCTTACCAAAAGGGAAGGAAAGAGAAGTGGGTAACACAGGTAAAATGTCTCAATTATATGGAGGACATATTTGGAACTTAAGTGCTGAACTTAATATATATATATATATATATATATATATACTCACATATACACACATATATGTTGATTTTTAATTGTGTGCATCTGAAATATTCATAAAGTTATAATGCAATGTTTAATACATAAAAGAAATGGATTTGAATGTTTTCTTTATTTAATGTACAAAACCATTACACTAAAAACTATATATGATGGAGGAAAGAATTTTTAAAGACATAACTAAATGCAAACAGTATTCTGGTCATTGATTGCAAGATATAATCTTTTCATTTTTCTGCTCAATCTACATATTTAATGTAATCCCAATCAATATTTCAGCAGCTATGTTTTGTAATTGGTAAACTCATTCTGAAGTTTATAAAGATATAGAAAAATCTAGAGAAATATAGACAATCTGGAAGAAGAGAGTTGGAAAATTTTAATTTACTAAAGTACTGTGAAGTACAGTTATTAACAGAGTCTGATATTATAAGCATGAACACATACATCAACTGAACAGATTAGAACTCCCACAACTATGGCATCGTTTGACATGATGGATGATTTGTACTATGTTATTTTATTGGGAAATTCTCTGAGATTGATGGAAAAGACTTGACCCCATGAGGAGTCCCTTGCACACAAAAATAAAACTTAGTTGAAAATTGGTTCAACCTTATTGTGTGTATGTGTTTTTGCCTAGTGTCTGTGCCTATATGAGTGTCCACTGGAGTGTTAAAATACTGCTACATTAAATCAAGTAATTTTATATTGAGACATAATTGAAGAGAGACTTTGAAGATGATACCTGACATCTAGAGATTATAGATTCTAGATATTATAATGTCACACTTACTAATCAAAGCAAATTAGGTTTATGGAACCTCTAGATACTTCCATTTCTGTGCCTGGGACAAAGTTGCTTATTTTCTATTTGGGACCCCAACAAAAAGTCTCAGTTTCATATGCTTGATTTATTCATATGTTTTAAATATTGCTTGATTCACCCAAAAGGGTTTGTTTGGTCTTTCCATTAGTTTAAATAATTGCCAATAATTAATACAGCAGCCACACAAGGGAATTAAATGCAATTTGATTTTTATCTATAAAACTTTAAATATACTTCCTGCCTCTTGGGAAAAAACACTATGTATTTTTAATATTACATATTTATAAATAATACATATTATTTCATGTTTTACAAGTGAAATGGCAGTTGTCTCACCCACTTAATACATGTAACTTATGGGCTGTCCATAATTTAACATTTTTTTTAATAACCTAAGGAAACTCACCAGGTCATATTCAAGAACTTCTTCCTTAATGGAAGAAAGAGCTATCTGTGTGAGAAGCTGACACTTAGCTCAAAGTCCTGATCTCTGTAATTCAGTCACATTTAGATAATTGTGCACACTGGAGAATTAATAAGTACATTTAAGTCCTTCTTTGGCCACAAGGGGGCATGGTTAGGTCATGAAATCTTTTTGTCATTAGCAGAGTTAGTGGGGCTATAGGTATTTGGTGCTCTTGGTAAATACCCTGGGGCCAAAACTTAAATTACATAGATTTATCCTGAAGAGTATTTTCCTGTTGAGCAGATTTAATGACCCTACCCATTTTGGTTACCTGTATTTTCAGTTCATCAATTTGGTCCAATTTATTGGACCAAAGTATTGAAAAATATTATTACATGTTAGACTTAAAAATACATTTAAAATACTTAACTAAATACATTTAAAATACATTTAAAGTAACTTAATTTAGTGTTATTAATTACCTACTCAAAATAAATTTAATTTTAAGTAGGTAATATCATAATGTCTAATAGACTTCCATGTTATGAAAAAAAGTGTAAATATCACTAGGTTACTACTAACAAAGCCACAAAATACTTCTTAATCTTTGGCCACTAAATGGCAATCTAATTTCACTTTGAGTGGGGAAGTATCAAAGAGCCATTTTTTAGAATCTGCTGTATGGTCTTGGTTTGTCTAGTATAACATGGCTATTATGAAAAGAAAATCATTGTTTAAGCCCTCTATCATAGTTAACTCGTAAGCATTCTGTTATCACAAAACATCTCATCCCTTGGTATTATTTCACAAACGTGGGTTTTTCCAATTCTCAAAATGCTACAAAATAGAATTCAATGGTTTCTATGTAAACTTGCATGTTAATGTAACAATACAACTAATTTTTTTAATGTGTTGCACATTTTTGAACCAAGACTAGCATACAAAGATGTAATTTAGGTCATCTTCAGTACACGTGTTCCTAAATCTCTTTCAATGAGTGAGAAAAATATCCAGAGATTTCTAATGACATGGAACAAAGAAATATCTTTGAGGGCTTCCTCGATGGTTCAGCAGTTGAGTGCTGTGTTGCGAAGCTGCCCACAGCCTCTGCAGCGCCGGTTCGATCCCTGGCCGCGGGGCGAGGGTCTCACATGGCGCGCAGACCTCTCCTGCCACCCGCTGCTCCCCTCAGCAGTGTACTTCGTCAGTCTGCCTGCTCTGCTCTCCCCTCTGGCTCTGGTGAATTCTCTCACCCTTTGGTGCTTCTGACTGTACCCAGTGCTTGTATAAATAAATCAATCAATCTTCAAAAAACAAAAAAGAAAAAGAAAGAAATGTCTTTGAAAAAAAATCACAATATAAAGGGCCTCCCCTGGTGGTGCAGTGGTTGAGCTTACTTTGTCAGCCTGCCTGTTCTGTTCCCCGCTCTGGCTCAGGTGAATTCTCTCACTCTCCTTCACTTCTGATTGTACCCACTACTTGTATAAATAAATAAATAAATATTTTTTTTTAAAAATCACAATATAGGAGAGGGCGGAGCAACATGGCGGCGAGGAGACGCTGCGAGTAAGATCTCCCATTAAAAAAAGTTAATAGGGAGGAAAAGCGGCAGGTCCCAGTGAGAACTGGGACACAGAAGATAAACGGACGACTCCAGCAAACTGCCCAAAGAAGAAAGTTGCCATAAAAGAGGACGAGAAGGGAGGGAAGCGCAGAACCCTGCTCCCCTCCCCCGCCCACAGAGGCGGCACTCTCCGACCGGCAGAGAGGAGAGAAACAACAAACCAAAACGCCCAACAAGAAAAACGGACGCAGCAAGTGGGACTGTGAGTGGAAAGGAACTATTTCAGCCACCACACCCCGTGAACAGGAGCTGAGGCGAACCCTGCAGGATCCACCGCGGAGGTGAGCTCCAGACGCCATTAAAGAGAGCCCCGCCCCCCAGGAGGAGACCAGCACCAGCACACAGCCCCGGCCAGCCGGTAAGCTTGCGCGAAAGCGGCGCTCGGATTGCAGCTGCCCAGGTCCCCGCGACTGCGACCTAGGCTTGCGGGGAGACGGCAGAGGCCCTCCCTGAGTGAGCAGGAACAAGGTGCCCAGGCAGGGGAGCGGGATTCAAAAGGCGCCATTCCCGCGCCACTGATCTGGGCTACAGCCCGCGTCCTGGAACTGAGGGCTTTGGAACTGAGACCCGGGGCACGAAATTAGGGGCGTGGGTTCCCCACGACGGTGGGGCACAAGGCAGACACAGCACCCCAAAGCCATTGAGGTGTACCCTACCATCCCCGCTCTGCTCCCTGTCCCACGGGGTGGAAAATCAGCTCCCCAAGGGCTCTAGGAGAGATCTCTGGCGCCACCTAGCGACTTGACCCCAGCACAGGCCACTGAAGGAGCTAGTGGCCAGCTGGGGAGTTAGCCCACACCGGGCCCCTTCCGAACAAGTAGTCTGAGCCCACAGGGAGAGCGAGCACCCACAGCCGGGGCAGACCAGGGGCGCAGAAGAGTGTGCCTGAGACCAGAAGCGCAGGGAGTGTGTCCCACATCACCATTTTAGAACAGGGACATTTCTTCAGTAAAGACTACCTGCAGAAGGCTTCCTCAGGAGCCAGAGGTGAGCGGGGGAAATTCGCCCACGCCAGACCCCCTCTGGCCTGCAGTCCAAGCCCAGAGGGGAGCAGGAACCCACCGCCGGGGCAGACCAGGCGCACAGGGGAGTGTGTCCCCACATCGGCATTTTAGAACAGGGACCTTTCTCCAGTAAAGGCTGCTTGAAACTGACAGATGACTCCTGGAAGAACCAGAGGGGAACAGAGAAGCCCACCCAAGATGCCGGCCAGTCCCAACAACACAGTGTCCCAACGCATACGGCAAATTAGAAAACAGACAGTAGGGAGGAGAAGAACCACACGCAACCTAGCAACTCTCCAGAGAAAAAGCACACCACAAAAAGAAAGCCAGCCCCCAGATTGCAACGACAATAACTTGGAAGAATTTCTGAGCCTTCCAGAAAGAGAATTTAAAATTGCCGTGATTAAAAAACTGACAGAAGTCATAAAGGAAAACAATGATAAGGGAAAAATAATCAACGATCAGAAGAATGCAATTGAGTCCCTAGAGAGGGAAAACAATGGTCAGAAGAAAGAAATTGAGTCCCTAAAGAGGGAAGTAAAAGAAATGCAGGAGATCAAAGAATTAATGGAAGAACTAAAGAATTCTGGGAAAAGCAATGAAAGCAGAATAGATGAAATGGAAGAACGAATAAGTAATCTTGAAGACACAGAAAGAAAAAGAACCAAAAGAGAAAAGGAAAGAGAAGTACGAAGGAAAAAGAACGAAGAAAGACTTCGGGAACTATCTGACTCCATGAGGAAAGGAAATATAAGAGTTAAAGGAATACCAGAAGGAGAGGAAAGAGATGTAGGAACAGAGAAAATATTCAAAGAGATAATTGAAGAGAACTTCCCAAATGTGAAGAAGGAGCTGAAAATTGATATACAAGAAGCAAGAAGAACACCAAACTTCCACGACGAAAGAAAAAATACAGCAAGACACATAATAGTAAAGCTCCCAAGAATCCAGGACAAGGAAAAAATAATGAAGCTGGCAAGAGGGAAGAAACAGATAACATTCAAAGGAAAACCAATCAGGCTGACATCAGACTTCTCCGAAGAAACACTACGGGCAAGGAGAGAGTGGAGGGACATAGTCAACAGACTCCAAGAAAATAGATGCCAACCAAGAATACTCTATCCCGCAAAGCTCTCCTTCCTCTTTGAAGAAAGAATATGGACCTTCCCAGACAAACAGAAACTCCAGAATTTCATTGCAACTAAACCCCCACTCCAAAAAATACTACAAGGAGTCCTAAAGCCAGAACCTCAGAGCGACGAATAACAATGAAAGAAGGCCAAAAAAAAAAAAGTTATTAAAAGAATAAATAAATAAAATCAAAGGAAAGACAAACACAATGGCAAATACAGATGTTAACATATCAATATTAACTCTAAATGTAAATGGACTAAACTCTTCAATAAAAAGACACAGAGTTGCAGCCTGGATTAAGAAACAAAACCCAACCTTTTGCTGTCTCCAGGAAACACATTTAGCTACAAAAGATAAAAATAGGCTCAAAGTTAAAGGATGGAAAACAATCCTACAAGCAAATGGACCAAAAAAAGAAAGCAGGAACAGCTATACTTATATCAGATAAAACAGATTTCAAACTCAAAAAGATAAAAAGAGACCCCAATGGTCACTACATTATGATCAAGGGGACAATACTTCAAGAAGAAATAACACTCATTAACATATACTCACCAAACGAAGGAGCACCAAAATATATCAGACAACTGTTGTCCTCTCTGAAAACAGACATCAGAGAAAACACATACGTAGTGGGAGACTTCAACACACCACTATCAACAATGGATAGATCAACAAGACAAAAAATAAGTAAAGAAACCAAAGCTCTAAATAAAGACCTAGAGCAATTGGGCTTAACAGACATCTATAGAACACTAAACCCCAAAAAAACGGAGTACACATTTTTCTCAAGCGCACACGGATCATTCTCCAGGATCGATCACATACTGGGGCACAAGACAAACATCAGCAGATACACCAAGATTGAAATCATATCAACCATCTTTTCTGACCATGAAGGCATCAAACTAGAAATAAACCATAAAAAGAAGGCAAGGAACTTTCCTACCTCATGGAGATTAAAAACCACACTACTGGAAGACCATTGGACTAATGAGGAGATCAAAGAAGAAATTAAAAAATTTTTTGAATTGAACGACAAGGAGGACACCAATATCCTAAATGTATGGGATGCAGCAAAAGCAGTAATAAGAGGAAAATATATAGCAATAGAAGCTCACATCAAGAAACAAGAAAGAACGCAAAGAAACAACCTAATCTCGAAGCTCAAAGATCTAGAAAAAGAACAACAAAAAAACCCCAAAACCAGTAGAAGAAAAGAAATAATAAAAACCAAAGCAGAAATAAATGAAATTGAAACTAAAAAAACAATCCAAAAGATCAATGAAACCAAGAGCTGGTTCTTTGAAAAAATCAATAAAATAGACAAACCCCTAGCCAGGCTCACAAAGGAAAAAAGGGAGAAAGCACAAATAAACAGGATCATCAATGAAAGAGGAGAAATCACAACGGACACAGCAGAAATCAAAAGAATAATCAGTAACTACTATGAACAGTTATATGGAAACAAGTTTAACAATCTAGAGGAGATGGACAAATTCCTACAACTCTACAATCACCCAAAGCTAGATAAAGAAGAAATAGAACACCTAAACAGACCAATTACAATGAGCGAAATTGAAATGGTAATCAAAAACCTCCCCAAAAACAAAAGCCCAGGACCTGATGGATTTACAAATGAATTCTACCAAACATTCAGAGACGAATTAGTGCCTATCCTTCACAAACTCTTCCAAAAAATTGAGAAGGAAGGGACAATACCAAACACGTTTTATGAAGCCAACATTACACTAATACCAAAACCGAACAAGGACAACACAAAAAAGGAAAACTACAGGCCAATCTCCCTAATGAACACTGATGCAAAAATCCTCAATAAAATTTTAGCTATCAGAATCCAACAATGTATCCATAAGATAATTCACCACGACCAAGTTGGATTCATTCCAGGGGCACAAGGATGGTTTAACATCAGAAAATCAATCAACGTTATCCAACACATCAACAAAAAGAAATATAAAAACCATATGATAATATCAATAGATGCTGAGAAAGCTTTCGACAAAGTGCAACACCCATTCATGATAAAAGCCCTTGAAATTCTTGGGATACAAGGAACATACCTCAACATCATAAAGGCCATCTATGACAAGCCAACAGCCAGTATCATTCTCAATGGTGAAAAGCTGAAAGCAATTCCATTAAGATCTGGAAAAAGACAAGGATGTCCACTCTCACCATTGCTTTTCAATATAATACTGGAAGTCCTAGCCAGGGCAATAAGACAAGAGAAAGACATCCAAGGAATCCAAATAGGAAAAGAAGAAGTCAAACTATCACTATTTGCAGATGATATGATATTATACATAGAGAACCCCAAAAACTCCACAGAAAAGCTAATTCAACTCATCAATCAGTTCAGTAAAGTGGCAGGATACAAAATCAACACGCAAAAGTCAGTAGCCTTCCTATACACAAACAATAAATCTGAAGAAGAAGAAATCAAAAAGACCATTCCTTTTGTTATTGAAACAATAAAAATCAAATATTTGGGAATAAATCTAACAAAAGAGGTAAAGGACCTATACAAAGAAAACTATAAAACACTGTTAAAAGAAATAGAAGAAGACACAAAGAAATGGAGAGACATCCCCTGCTCATGGATTGGAAGAATAAACATTATAAAAATGGCCATCCTTCCAAAAGCAATATACAGATTCAATGCTATTCCAATCAAAATTTCAATGTCATTCTTCAAAGAAATCAATATTTCTTCAAGAAATATTGATGAAATTCATATGGAATCACAAAAAACCCCGAATAGCCAAAGCTCTCCTGAAAAAAAAAGAAGGGAATGGAGGCATCAGACTCCCAGACTTCAAACTATACTACAAAGCCATAATCATCAAAACTGCATGGTATTGGAACAAGAACAGACATACAGACCAATGGAATCGAATAGAAAATCCAGAAATAAACCCACAGATTTATGGTCAACTAATCTTTGACAAAGGAGCAAAGAATATGCATTGGAGCAAAGAAAGTTTGTTCAGTAAATGGTGCTGGGAAAACTGGGTCGCTACATGCAAAAGAATGAAGCTTGACCACCACCTCACACCATACACAAAAATCAACTCAAAATGGATTAAAGAACTAGACATAAGACCTGAAATCATAAAATATATAGAAGGAAATATAGGCGAAACACTACGTGATTTGCACATCAAAGACATCTTTACAGACACATCACCCAAAGCAGTGATAGTGAAGGCAAAGATAAACAGCTGGGACTACATCAAATTAAAGAGCTTTTGCACAGCAAAAGAGACAATAATAAAAACAAAGAGAAACCCCACCAACTGGGAGAACATTTTTGCACCCAACACTAATGATAAAGGACTGATCACAAAAATCTGCAAAGAGCTGATGAGACTCAACAACAACAAAGAAAATAATCCAGTCAAAAAATGGGCAGAAGAGCTTAAAAGAAACTTCTCTGAAGAGGAAATGCAAATGGCCAACAGACATATGAAAAAATGTTCAACATCACTTGTCATCAGGGAAATGCAAATCAAAACTACCATGAGATACCATCTTATACCAGTGAGAATGGCACATATTAAAAAAACTAGCAACAACAAATGTTGGCGAGGGTGTGGAGAAAAAGGAACTCTTCTGCACTGTTGGTGGGAGTGCAAACTGGTCCAACCACTGTGGAAAGCTGTGTGGAGATTTCTGGACCTACTAAACATAGAGCTTCCATATGATCCAGCAATTCCACTCCTAGGTATTTACCCAAAGGACACAGAAACATCAATTCCAAAGAACACCTGCACCCCTATGTTTATAGCAGCACTGTTTACAATAGCTAAGCTTTGGAAACAACCCAAATGCCCAAAAATAGATGACTGGATCAAGAAGATGTGGTACATATATACCATGGAATATTACTCAGCATTCAAAAAAGATAAACACATGCAATTTGCTGCAACATGGATGGCGCTGGAAGGGATCATGCTCAGCGAAATAAGCCAAAAAGAAAAAGAAAAATACCGGATGGTCTCACTCATAGCAGGAATCTAGAAAACTTAAATAAGGGACCAGGAAAATGAATAACTATAAGAAAGTGAAAACCAAAATCAACAAAAAACTATGAACCAGAGACACTTTTAGGGGGGCGGGGGCGGGAGGGGAGGGATTGGGGTCAGAATGGGGGGCTGCAATTGTATGGGGAATATAACAATAAAATTTATAAAAAAAAATAAAATAAAATAAAAATCACAATATAAAAATGTGTAGATTTGCAATTTGTTGAGCTCAGAAAGGACATAAAGATTAAAACGGATGAAAAATTTGGATATTTTTAAAATTTAAATTGCCATAGGCAGCTTGACATGCTTGAAGGATTGCTATGTACTGGCAGAAATAGACTGTCTTTTCACATATTAAGAAATGAAAGAGTAAAGTCATAAGTAGCAAGTAAGAACAAATTAATATGAAGACTTCTAAAATGTTTTTAACTTTAAGTACTGAATATGAAGTTCTAAAGATGTATTGATTTCCTATGTCTGTTTAAGCCAAGGATTGATAAGTCTACATACAAGTGGAAAAAGGGATTTTTTTTTAAAGATTTATTTATTTATTTATTTATACAAGCACTGGGTACAGTCAGAAGCGTGGGAGGGTGAGAGAATTCACCAGAGCCAGAGCGGTGAGCAGAGCAGGCAGGAGGACTGAAGCACACTGCTGAGGGGAGCAGTGGGCATGGCAGGAGAGGTCTGCGTGCCATGTGAGACCCTCGCCAGCAGCCAGGGATCGAACCTGCGCTGCAGAGGCTGCGGGCAGCTTCACAGCCCAGCGCTCAACTGCTGCACCACTGATGAGGTCCAAAAAAGGGATTTTTAATATAGGTGGAATGTTGGCTATATTGATCTCTAAGATTTTTCTTTTTTTTGAAGATTTATTTATTGTTTTATACAAGAACCAGGGTACAGGCCAGATGTGCAGGAGGGTGAGAGGATTCACCAGAGACAGAGTGGGGAACAGAACAGGCAGACTGACTAAATACACCGCTGAGGGGAGCAGCGGATGAGACAGGAGAGGTCTGCCTCGCCCTGCGGGACCCTCGCCGACCGGCCAGGATCAAACCGGCACTGCAGAGGCTGCGGACATCATCACAGTGCTGCGCTCAACGGCCTGTGCCACCAGGGGAAGCCCTACGATTTTTGTTGTCTAAAATTCTGAGTTTAGGGCCTCCCCGGTGGCACAGTGGGTTGAGCGCAGGGCTGTGAAGCTGTCCTTAGCCTCTGCAGCATGGGTTCGATTTCCAGCCTGCCAAGGAGATACCCACATGGTGGGGCAGACCCCTCCTGTCTCGCCTGTTGCTCCCCTCAGCAGTGCTTTCGTCCATCTGCCTGTTCTGCTCCCTGCTCTATCGCTGGTGAATCCTCTCACCCTCCTGTGCCTCTTGCCTGTACCCCAGCTCTGTATAAATAAAATAAATCTTTTTTAAAAAATCCATATTTAGAAAAAATAAAATTCTGAGTTTAAAGTAATATCAAAATTATAAATATGAACATAACAAAATTCAAGTAACCTCTGCTTTGTACACAAAAAGGACTTGATTTCCCAAAATCACACATCAGTTTGCTTTATTTTATTTGTTTGTTTGTTTGTTTGTTTATTATTTCTATATTTGTATATATTTTTACACAAAGTGTAGTTCCAAAAGAATTTCACACCAAATCACCCGTGTACCATCACCTTAGTCCCTTGTATTCTTCTTGCCTTCATTTTGATACCTCTCCCTCCTCCTCCTCTACAGAATGTCTCTGATTTATAGTTGTCTAATTATTTTTGTTTAGCGTTGTTGTTGTTGTTTTTAAATTGTCATTATTTTTTTCTCATCCCTTATTTAGTTCCCCTATACTCCTCCTCTAAGTGAAACCATCCTATATTTTTCATTTTCCTTCTGACTTATTTCACTGAGCATAATCCCTTCCAACTCCATCCATGTTACAGCAAATAGAATTAGATTATCTTTTTTTGCTTAATAGTATTTCATTGTGTATATGTACCACATCTTTTTGATCCAGTCATCTATTTTGGGGCATTTGGGTGGTTTCCAAGCCTTACCTAATGTGAACAGTGCTGCAATAAACATAGGGGGGTGCAGGTATCCTTTTGAATGAAAGTTTTTGTCACACATTAGATTTGAATTTAAAAATTAAGGTGGACGGGCCTCCCCTAGTGGCACAGCGGTTGAGCGCTGGCCTGTGTAGCTGCCCGCAGCCTCTGCAGCATCAGTTCAATCCCTGGCCACCGGCGAGGGTCCCACATGGCACGCAGACCTCTCCTGCTGTGACCGCAGCTCCCCTCAGCAGTGTATTTCGGTCCTTCTGCCAGTTCTGCTCCCTGCTCTGGCTCTGGTGAATTCTCTCACCCTCCCACGCTTCTGACTGTACCCAGTGCTTGTATAAACAAATCTTTAAAAATAAATAAATAAATAGATAAATAAATAAATAAATAAATGATAAATATTAAGGTGGAATTAACCTTTGGTGTGATTTCCATGAATAAGACATGATTGCATACATGACCTTTATTATGTTGAATTGCATTCCCAGTATGCCTAATAGATAGAGTTATTAACCTGGAAGTATATTAAATTTTGCCAAATGCTTTCCCTAACTACTGAGATGATCATGATTTGTATCCTTTTTGATGTTTGTCCAAACTCCTTAATATTGGTCTGTCATGTTTTCTATATCTTGATAATTTATTCTTCCTATCTTTTATGTTTCTAGGAAAGTGTCCATTTCCATACAGCTATTGATTTTATTGTCATATTGATGTTCATAGTAGTCTTTTATGATCCTTTGTCTTGGTGGCATCAGCTGGAATGTCTCTCTACCATTTCTGATTTTGCTTGAGTAAGCTCTTTTTTTAGACTGGATAAAGGTTTTTATTAAGTTTGCTTCCCTTTTCAAATAACTGGTTCTGAGTTTTTCTGATATTTCTATTATTTTTCTAGTCTCTATTTCATTTCTTTTATTATTTTCCCTACATTTTTTCTTTCTCTAAATTTGAATTTCTTTTTATCTCCATTGTCTAGTTCAGTGACCTGTAAGTTGGGATGTCTGTTTGAGATAGATATGAATTTAACCTTAGAACTACTTTTACTAACTTTGTAAGTTTTAGTGTGTGTCCATTTTCATTTGTCTCAAGATACTTTTTCACTTCTCTCTTGATTTCTTCCTTCACCCATTGATTTGAGGACTGTTGTTAATATCCACTGAATTGTGAGTTTTCCATTTTCTTCCTGTTATGGATTTCTAATTTCATACCATTGAGGTCAAAAATACTTGACAGATTTTGATTATCATCTATTTATTAATACTAATTTGATAACCTAGATCATTATTATCGTGAAGAATGTTCCATGTGCACTTGAGAAGAATGTGTGTTCTGATGTTGTTGGATAGAAAGTTCTGTATATTTTTGTTAGTCTATAATGTAGCTCAAGTCAATATTTCATACTGAAAACTGTTTGCATGAACTACCATTTTCAAAGTGGGATATTTAAGCCACCTATTGTTGTGTTGCTGTCTCTTTTACATTTTTTGTCTCTTATTAAAATCTTTCATGTAATATCCCTTTTATCACTGTCCATGTTGTCTTTTGTTTACCATTTGCATGAAATATCATTTTCTATCCATTTGATTTATGCCATGAGAGTCCCTAAAACTCAAATAAGTGCCTTGTAAACAGCAAATACTTGGGTCCATTTTTTATTCCAAATTTATTAACATATAATTTATATATAACTTTGAGTTTAAAATGTACAACATTGATTTGACACACATAATTTATAAAATTATAATCACTATAGTATTAACTATACATATATCATGTCACATAATTCCTATATATTTTTTCACATTTATTTGTACTATTCTCACCTTCAAGTATGTAGTAAGGAATTATTAACCATAATAATCATACAAGATTCATTGGATACCCAAACATGGTTACTTATCATCAGAAGTCTGTTCTTCTTGAGTTAGACCTTTATGAATCCATTTCATAACCGAATTTTCAAGAGTGCCAACATTGAGTTGTATTTTGATAAAATCTAATCTATATACATTGTAAATTATTATTAATATGAAAAGACCTCTAATGCCATCTTGAGAGCTGTTTTCTAACTTTTTTCTTTCTTTCTTTCTCTTTCCTTTCTTCCTTGAAACAAAGGACACTGTACTAAAGAAAATATTTACATGGGCCTCCCCTGGTGGCCCAGCAGTTGAGCACTGGGCTGCAAAGCTGCCTGCAGCCTCTGCAGCGCCGGTTCGATCCCCAGCTGCCAGTGAGGGTCCCACATGGTGCCATGTCCACTGCTCCCCTCAGCAGTGTATTTCATCACTCTGACTGTTCTGTTTCCCGCTCTGGCTCTGGTGAATTCTCTTACCCTTCCGCGCTTCTGACTGTACCCAGTGCTTGTATAAATAAATAAATAAATCTGAAAAAAAAAAAAAGGAAAATATTTACAAGGACCAAATATCCATGATCTCCAAAGAAGACATACAACTAAACAAGAAGAAAGCAACCCATCAATAAAACAGAACTAAATGATACCACTCAAAGCAGATATATAGATGAACAAAAAGCACATAAGAAGTAATGAACATCACATATCATCAGGGAAATGCAATTCAAAATTATGAGCTACCACCTCTTTCTGTGAGAATGGACCATATTCAAAAAATATATATACAACAAATACTGGGAAGAAAGTGCAGAAATATGAACCCTCATGCACTGTTGCTGAGTATATTTACTTGTTCAGTCACTATAGAAAAAAATTGCACTTTCCTCAGATATGATGTATAGCTCTATCATAGGATCCAGCAATTCTTCTTCTTAAGTAACACAGAGATTTAACACAGAGATTCCAAAATCTCTAATTTGAAGGAATATATGGAACCTATGTTAATTGAAGTTTGATTTACAGTAACCAAGGTATGGAAATAACAGAGCAGTGTTTTAAGATATTTACACACACAGTGATATACTACTCAGCTATGAAAAAGATAAACTGTTGCAGTTTGATGGAAGTAGATGGAAGTAGAGGGAATTATACCTAGTGCAATAACTCAGAAAGAGAAAGATAAGAAACACATGATTTTCCTAATGGTTGGATAATAGAGAACAAAAAAATAAAACTAAACCAAAACACAGGAAATGTGACAATAGAATTGTGGCATCTAGAGGGGCACAGAAGGTGGGGAATGGAAAATGAGAGGTCTAAGGTAAACTACTCTGGGTGGGTGCTTTGATAGTGAGTGTAGGGTGATGATAAACATCTGATGAGGTATGAACACATGCTCTCCATAAATCATACACAATGTTGCAAATCATTGTTACCTTGGAAAGGGGAAAAATAATGAAAAATAGAATAGAAAATCAAGTTATTTTGTTTCTCACTATGTCTATAGAAATAAAAAATATTTAAATCATATAGATATATATTCCACTCTGTTTATTGCAGTATTTTTAAAATAGCCAAAAGCTACAAATAACCCAAGTGTCCAGGGAAAGGTAATCACCTACAAAAGGTGTGGCTTATATACACAATGTGTCCCATGTGTCCCATGGCTGAAATCCTGCCATTTGCCACAGCATGGATGGCCCTGAGGGGATTATTCTCAGTGAAGCAGCTCACACAGAAAGGACTAATACAATAAGATCTCACTCAGGTGTGGTATATAGAGGAGCCAAAAAAGCAAATGAGATAAATAATACAAAAACAATTTTGGACTAACTAAGGTTACTAGAATGGAAGGTGGCAGAGAATCAGTTATTCTGATAAAAATGTATCAGTTGTATGGAGAAGGAGCAATTGAGCTTTAGTAATGAATTTAATGCAATATTGACACAAACTGATTTTTAATCATGCATACCTAAAACTCACATAATGTTGAAATGCAATGTCATTTCCATAAACACATAATGGAGTCATGTATTTTAAAAATATACAAAGCCATTAACAAAACTATATCACAGAGAAGAAAATTTTTAAATACTTAGATAAATGAAAAAGTATCCTGGTCATGGATCGAAAGATGTGCTTTGTAATTTTTCTAAGTATAGATTGAATGAAATTCCTATCAAAATCTCAGCATTTATGTTTGGGAATTGGAAAGCTGATACTAAAGGTTGTATTAATACACAAAGAATATAGAGAAGCGTTGAGTATCTGGAAGAATAGAGTTGGAAAACATAGAGTCCCTAATATAATAAGGTATTGTAAAACTACAGTTTTTCAGAGTTTGATATTATACGCATGAAAACACAATCAGTTGAACAAAATATGGATTCTGTTGGATATCACTTTGAATAAAATGAACCACAGAATCTACCTTATACAAATTTAATCTTAAAATGGATTAGTGAAAACAAAGGATGAAAGGGTAAAGCTTTTACTGTAATGATTATATATTTATCATTTTTGAGTTTCAATCAATATTGTACTTGCAGGTTTATTTTACATATATTAATCAATATTTGTTCCACAAAACTAAAGATTCATATCCACAGAAATTTTTGGGAAAAAATAGAAAAAAATACTTTTTACCTTTTTTATTTTCCTCTTGCTCATGCCTTCAAAGCCTGGACAATCATCAAATAATGTTTGGGAACTTTTATAGGTCAATGTCAGATTCTCCTTTTCTATCCTTTATGATTCAATCATCTTGTGATGTTTCATCACTACATCATTTGCTTATTTGGTGAAATATCTTATTTTTACATTTGCAAACTTATCTTTCAGTTCACTAATTCTGTCTTTCCATGTGTGATGTGCTAATTAATGCATGCATTGATTTTTAAATTCTGATCACTACACGTTACACTCATATATATATTTTCTATGCTTTTCAATTATATTTACTTCTGTTAGCATAGATTCTATTAATAATATTTATAGTTCTTCTTTCTATCCTTTTAATGTTTAATAACATGTATTTCTGAGGCACTCACAGATTATTTTATTTAAACTTTCCTCCCATGTACGTGATGGATGAGCCATTGCAACTTTTAGAGGCAAAGAAATGACATAATGAGATGTTTGCAGAGTGACTTCAGCATATTGCTTAATGAGGCCCATAAGCTTCATAGAGCCTTAGATGAGCCAATGGGTGATGAGAGTCTGGTTGTTCTATTGTATTGGGAGAGTAATGTTTACAGAGCTATTGTGTGAATATGGCTGTTACTCAGATAGCCCATACAGACTAAAACAAAACTCTAATATGACAACTTTCCTTTTGCTCATTTCCTTGTTAAATTTATTTTTGCTTGACTGTGCTGTGTTTGGTTAACCAACTTACACTAGTGGGTACCATGCCCCCTCATCCCACATACAAGCACAACTAAAGAATTAAGATGCAGCTGGGGTTGGTACTGAAGAAACTGCACCCAGGAAAATGTTTCCTGTGGGAAAGCATTTTAGATACTGTTGCTTCTGAAAAATCAGTAATTTCAAAAAAAAATAAGACCTTCATGTTTTATTGCAGGGCTAAAAGTTCAAGCACCCATCGATGAAACTTTAAATGGGGAATATCTTAACAACATTCCCTGTTCTCCTCAATGCATGGAAGACATCACATAAGTACATAAGATGGGCCACCTGAAATGTTTCCTTGTAAATTATTTAAAATCCTCTTGAGACTTCAAATTTGAGGAAGATTTTCCAGGATTATCTTGAGGATGTTCCCAGACATGAGTCCTCAAACTTGATTCTTTCAAGTTTCCTTTTCATTTGTCTGGACTTACTGAAGCCAAAAGTTTTCCCAATAAATATTCAAAATAATTTCCCAATAAATGTTCAACTTAAATATTCAACTGGAATTTACAAATGGGCCTCAAAAAAACAGGTCAGTTTTTCTTCTTTGGAAAACCTTTCTTACAGCTGTCTTTATGGCTTGATTTCTGAGACTATAGATCATTGGGTTGAATGTTGGGGGCACAACTGTGTACATAATAGTGAGCAAAATGTCCAGTGCACTAGGAGAGTCAGAAGGTGGTTTGAGAAACTCAAAGACTCCGGTTGACATGAATAAAATTACAACAGTGAGGTGGGGAAGGCAAGTAGAAAAGGCCTTAGCTCTGCTCTCAGCAGATGGAATCTTCAGCACAGTAGAGAATATCTTTGTGTAGGACAGTCCAATAAAGGAGACACAAAGAAAGGCCAGAAGAGCCAAGAAGGCACTGACCCCAACCTCGCTGATGTACTCATTAGAACACGAGAGTTTCAGGAGCTGGGGGATGTCACAGAAGAACTGGTGAATGACATGGGAGCCACAGAAGTGCATTGAGAAAGTGGCAGTTGTGTGCATGACACCAGAAATGACCCCACTGATCCAGACGCCTAAGACACTGTGGACACATTTGCTGACATCCATGATGAGTTCGTAGAGCAGTGGAAAGCAAATGGCCATGTAGCGATCATAAGACATCACTGTGAGCATGGACAGCTCAGCAGAACCACAGAGAGTGAAAGCATAGCACTGCACTATGCATCCACCGAGGGAAATGTAGCCACTATGCAAGAAAGAGTTATAAATGTACCTTGGTACAGTCACAGAAATGTAGCACAGGTCCAGGAAGGAGAGATGTTTCAGGAAGAAATACATGGGTGACTGGAGACTAATGTCCACAGAAGTTGCAGTGATAATGAGGATATTGCCAGTTAGCGCCACCATGTATAAGACCAAGAACAGAGAAGCAAGTATGATTTCCTGCTCAGGCTTGGCTGAAAATCCCATCAGAAGAAACCCACTCATAGTGAAATTAGCCATAGTCCTTCTTAATTTCCCAGTGATGGTGACTGCAAGACAAGTTGGGATCCATGAAAGAAAATGGAAAGTTGTTTAATCTACTAACTTAACTGGACTCAATTAAGTTGGTCAAGAAGCCCTTTGTGGAAATTACACTTCATAACATATGAAAAATCATTATGTATACTAAAAATCATGTCAAGAAATTTTAATATGCTTTGATTCTTTTTTTTTTAATAGAGGCATGTTTTATTTATTTGTTTGTTTGTTTGTTTTGTTTATACATGCACTGGGTACAGTCAGAAGTGCGGGTGGGTGAGAGAATTCACCAGAGCCAGAGCGGGGAGCAGAGCAGGCAGAAGGACCGAAGTACACTGCTGAGGAGAGCAGCGGGCGGCAGGAGAGGTCTGCGCGCCTGCTTTGATTCTTTTATGGAAACATGGTAAACAACAATCTAAATTATAGATACGCCCATTTCAATCAAAAACAAGGAAAAATGAATATATGTAATAAAATTAATAAGATCTTTAAAATACATAATTTTATTATTAGACATATGGAATATTCAATGTTCATTTATATTAAATTTTTTTCAGTCCATACACTCACATTAATAATGTTGTTATCGGGCCTCCCCTGTGGCACAGCTGTTGAGCGCTGGGTTGTGAAGCTGCCCACAGCCTCTGCAGCACCAGTTCGATCCCCGGCCACCAGCGAGGGTCCCACATGGCGCGCAGACCTCTCCTGCCGCCCGCTGCTCCCCTCAGCAGTGTACTTCATCAGTCTGCCTGCTCTGCTCTCCTCTCCCCTCTGGTTCTGATGAATTCTCTCACCCTCCCGTGCTTCTGACTATATCCAGTGCTTTTATAAATAAATAAATAAATCTTTAAATAATAATAATAATAATAATAATTTTGTTATCTACCTGTACTTTTTTTAAAGGTTTTATTTATTTGTACAAGAGCTGGCGTACAGGCCAGAGGCACAGGAGGGTGAGAAAATTCACCAGAGACAGAGAGGGCAGCAGAACAGGCAGACGACTGAAAACACTAACTAGGGGAGAAGCGGGCGAGGCAGGAGAGTTCTGCTGTGCCATATAGGTATCTCTCTAGCCAGCCAGGAATAGAACCTGCACTGCAGAAGCTGCAGATAGCTCCACAGAGCTGTGCTCAAACTGCTGCACCACCAGGGAGGCCCTACTTGTACTTTTTAATGAATCATTCTACCTAATCATATTGCATCTATCTACAATGGATTTATAATTGCAATTCAATTTTTTTTATTTTTATATAAAAAAATCTTCATTTTTTCCATTTATTTTCTCATTAATTGGAATTAAGAAACTCAAAATTGATAGAATCTGTGCAATAATTATCTCAATAACCAGTATCATTCATACAAAAGATCATAAAAATTCATTTGAAAAATGCTAGTTTCCCAAAGGAAATGGAAAAGACTTTCTAGTGTATTTTATGAAAAAATAACATTTTTAATATACAGATGAAAAAATAATTTGCTTGAAGTCTTAAATAAAATATTGAATAACTATTAATTATATTTTGTACCCATGTTAATAGCAAAAGTGAAATACACAGTACTATTATGAATAAAGACAACTAGTAGTATCATACATCTGTAGATGCAAATATAGAAGCAAAATCATATAGAGTATTATAGATCAATGTTATATCAACAAAATTAATAATATTAATCATATCAAAGGATGTTCATTTCATATAAATACACAAAAAACTTTAAATAGGCAAGTATTATGGTGAAAAATGTGCATGCCATGTGGAAAAGAGCTAATTATTTAGTAAAAGCTTTGAAACAGTCTTTATTTTAAACCAATAAATTAATATCTGGGTGACATTTTACTTAGTCATGTAAATAATTGGTATTTAGAAAATGTCCATTTATAATCAGTGCTGCAGCAAAAATATTGAGAATTTTCAAATTATAAATGAATAATTTTTTCAAGATAATATTTGATAGAAAAGACTTGGAGATGATGAGTGAGTCCTTTACAACATCAAGTAAAACTTACTTAAAAATTGGTTCAGTAGTGGGCCTCCCCGGTGGCGCAGCGGTTGAGCGCTGGGTTGCGAAGCTGCCCGCAGCCTCTGCAGTGCCGGTTCGATCCCCGGCTGCTCCCCGGCCACAGGAGGAGGGTCCCACATGGTGCGCAGACCTCTCCTGCCGCCTGCTGCTCCCCTCAGCAGTGTACTTCGGTCCTTCTGCCTGCTCTGCTCCCCGCTCTGGCTCTGGTGAATTCTCTCACCCTCCCGCACTTCTGACTGTGCCCAGTGCTTGTATAAATAATAAATAAATAAATCTTAAAAAAAAATTGGTTCAGTATATGTGTGTGGAGAGAGAGGTTTTGGGTATGGATGTGTGTGCATTTATGTCTTTGTGTGTATTAGAAAGGAATATTGTAATACTATTAAATTAAACCAAATAATGTTATATTTAAAAATATTGAAGAGACTTTAAAGACAATGCCTGACAATTCTAGACATATAGTGAAATCTTTACTCATCCATCCATCCTCTCTTGTAACTGAAACTTACCAGGTGAGGTTTCTGGAGGCTCTAAGAACTTCTATTTTTGTGTATCTGGAGAAGGTTGCTTATTAATCCTTATGGAACCCAACAAAAATGGTATGTCTTATGCATGAAAATATTGCTTGATATACCCAGAAGAGTTTTGTTTGGTCTTTTGTTTAATATAAATCAACTATTGTTAATAATTTATACAGCAGCCATATAGTGGAATTATGTACAATTTTTGTTTTCATCTTTGAAACAATCTTTTCTGTCCAGAAAAGGACTATACAATTATTTTTAATATCATATATATATGAAGATATATATTTGCTTATAATTTATATACTAACCCAATTGTCTGTGTGTTTGTGTGTGTGTGTGTGTGTGTGTAAAAAGAAATGTCACATTATGGAATACAAATAGCTAACTATTAGTTAATATACTGCAACCGTAACTATCTTTGAAACCAAGAGGAGAGCAGTGGAAAACAAAAGATTTGAAGTAACTCTTTTGTTGGTTTTTAGGTATCATTATCAAGATAATTTTGCCTTTCTTCATAAGCTGTGACCTTAGTAAGAAGATAAAGATGGTCCCTTTTGTTCCATGAAAGAAAGTCCTCCATTCAAAGAAGATTCAGAATTTTACTTCCTTCGTTCTACTATTTGCTTGTCTCCAGATTATTATGTTTTTTTTTTTTCCAAAGGGGTCATTCATAATATAACAATATATAACAGTGTTTGGTGAATATTTCTTTTTTAAACAATTTTTAAAATTCAGGTAGATGAAGTGATTTCAATATATAATAAAAGTTCTGTTCAATGTATTAAGTGTGATACATCTAAGGATTTTTACCAGCTATTCCCCTTGAAAGTCTTTTTCCTTATATTTCTAAAAATTTGGCCATTAACATGTCCTTTGCAAAATTTTTTCTAAATTATCTCTAATTCAGAACTTTCCCTGAGGATTAGAAGCAATCAGAAGGCTACATTAATGTTGTAAAAGATGTTTGGGTGCAGTGAGTTGAGCATAGTGCGTTGAGCATGCACTGTGAAGCTGTCTGCAACCTCTGGACCATGTTCGATTCCCGGCCTGCCAGGGAGATAACCACATAGCGCGGCAGACCTCTCCTGTCTTGCCCGCTGCTCCCCTCAGTAGTGTTTTCAGTCTGTCTGCCTGTTCTGCTTCCTGCTCTGTCTCTGGTAAAACCTTTCACCTTCCCACACCTCTGGCCTGTACCCCAGCTCTTGTATAAATAAATAAATCTTAAAAAAAAATAAAAGAAGTTTGGTCACTTATTATAATCTTTCAATCGATTGTTTCTGTTTGATCCTTACTTTGTGAAGATGGAATATATTAGTCACTTTATTCTCATTAATACATTTAATTTATTCCCATAGTTTTATGTTTGTATGATAAATGAGCAATTTATCTGTGATTTCTGATGTGGAAGCAGCCCTTATCATTTACAATGGGCAGATATGAGTTAATGAAAAATATGAATACAAGAAGTATCAGAGCGTCATCCATCATACATTCACAATGCATTACTTCTAAGATGGTTTACATAATGAAAGGCATTGCTAGGGAGGTGGGGACTGCACTCCACAAAATGTTTCTGGAGAGGAAGGAGTTTGCAATGTTCTCTCCCAAATCCATAATTTCCATGTAAACAATCCATGAAATATTAGTTCACACATAATATTTCATATTTTACAAGTTAAATATCAGAGGCTCATCTCTCACCCATTCAAAAATCAGTCATTTATGGGCTTTTCATTATTCTGATTAATCTATCATTTTAGAACCTTTGGAAACTCACCAGAGCATATTCAAATGTATCCCCTCAAATGAAGAAGAAGCTGTTGATGTGGTCAAATTACATTTAGTTCAAAATTCAGATCTCTGAGTTCAGCCATATTCAGAAAATTATGAATTTGATAGCGAAATAAGTTCATTTCAACCCTTCTTTGGCCTCTGGGGGTTAGACTCTGAAGTCACTTTGGCACAAGCAAGTTATCTGGGAGCTATGGGTATTTGGTGTTCCTGGGCAATACCCTGGGACCAAAATTTATAATTACATGATTGTTCCTGCAGAGTATTTCTCTATTGAGTTGATTTAATGATTATACCTAGTTACCTGGAAATTCACCTTATTACAAAAATGTATACAACATGGATTAAAACCTTGAAGGTATGACCTAAAACTTGTGGAAAGCATAGACTATAAGCTCATTGACATGTACCTTAGTGAAAACTCAAAACAATAAAATACTTGGGAGAAAACAGAGGCAATAATCTTATTGAGATCAGCCTAAGATATGACTCTGGGGATTGGACTCCAATAAGAGGGAAACAATCAAAAATAAACAAAGGGGACTACATTGAACTAAAGAGCTTCTGAACAGTGATGGAAGCCATCACTAGAAGAAAAAGATGACCACTAGTGGTAAAAGATATTTACAAACTATCTAAGATCGAGATTAATATCTAAAAAATATAATCAACTCATACAATTCAATATGAAAAAACTGCTCTATTAAATATTGAAAGAGGATCTCAACAGGCTCTCTCTGCATATAACAGATAGCCAATAGTCTCATGAAAAGATGTTCACTTCTTTTATTGTAGAATAGGTACATAAAAACCACAATCACATCTCATCTCAAACTTGTGAGAGGCCATTATCCAGAAGACAAGAAGGCAAGGGTGCTGGAGAAGGGGCAGATAAAAGGGAACCTTCATATGCTGGTACATTAATGCAACTACCATGGGGAACAAGATGCAGGTTTCTGAAAAATTTAAAAATATATCTACAGTATGATCCACAATTTCCACTCTTGGTTTGCATTCAAAGAATGTGGAAACCAGTATTTTCGAATGTAGAGTCAACTTTGGTTCATTATAACACTATTTACAACAGCAAAGAGGTAGAAACAAGGTAAGTGCCCTTCAAAGAATGATCACTAAAGATGTGGTATATGCATAGGATAGAGCACTACAGATATAAAATGGTTGAAATCTGCCATTTGTCACAACCTTGATTAGACTTAGGTTATTTCGTTTAGTGAAATTAGTCAAAGAAGAAAGACATATGATTTTGCTCATGAGTTATATAGTAACAAAACAAAGGAATGAATTAACAACAACAACAACAACAAAAAACTTTTGGAGCAACTAGTGCTTACCAAAGGGAGGGGGGATTTGGAGGGGGTGATTCAGGTAAAATGTGTCAATTGCATGGAGAACAGAATTGGAGATTTAGCGCTGAACTTAAGCATATAAACAAGATGATTTTTAATTGTTAACACCTGAAATATTGATATTATAATAATGTGTCCATTTGAAAAATGGATTTGAATTTATTTTAAAAAAAAACTGATGTACAAATCCATTACACTAAAAACTCTATATAATTGAGGATAGAATCCTAAAGACATAAGTAAATGCAAAAAATATATATTCTGGTCATGGATTAGAAGCTATGAGATTTTTATTTTCCTGCTTAATCTATACATTTAACATTTGGCAATTGGTAAACTGATTTTAATGCTTATATGGATATAGAAAGATCCTAGAGAATCATAAACAACCTGGAAGAAGAGAGTTGAAAAGCTTGGACTGTGAATCTAGTTCTTAACAGAGTTTGATGTTATAAGCATGAACCCATACATCAATAGAACATAGTAGGAAATCACACACCTACACCATCATTTAACAAAACACAGGTGAAATTCATCAGGAAACAATATTTTGCAATTAATGACACTGAAATTCTGAGGACATGATTGCTCATTTAAAGATACAGAATCCATCAGATATCCTTTGAATAAAAGGAATCAAAACTTCTACCTTGTGACTTTTGTAAAACTGATTTTACAATGGATTGTTGAAATAAAGAATAATGCAGGGCCTCCCCTGGTGGCGCAGCGGTTGAGCGCTGGGCTGCAAAGTTGCCCGTAGCTCTGCAGCACCTGTTTGATCCCAGGCCACCGGCGAGGGTCCCACATGGCAAGCAGACCTCTCCTGCCGCCCACTGCTCCTCTCAGCAGTGTCCTCCGTCTGTCTGCCTGTTCTGCTCCCCGCTCTGGCTCTGGTGAATTCTCTCACCCTCCCACACTTCTGACTGTACCCAGAAAATTTTTATTTCTCAAGAAAAAAAATAAATTTCAATTAATTCTGGAAAAAATATGAAAAAATCTTTTTCAGTATTGTCTGTTGTTCTTACCTTTAAAACATGGAATAAAGATGAAATGGTGTTTGGGAACTTTTATAAGCCCATGTCAGTCCCTTCTTTTCTATCATTTATAATTCAAACGCTTTTCATAGTGTTTCTCACTCTGTTTCATGAGTTTATTTGGAAGAATTTCATATTTTCACACTTGGAAACTTTTCTTTCCTTCACTAATTCTGTCTTTACTTGTGATTTGAGATGATTGATCATCCATTGATACCTATTTTCTGATCACAGCTCATTATACCTCCATAAGTACATTTATCTACTTTTTAAAATAACTATCCTTTTTGTTAGCATGCAATAATGCAAATGGTTTTGCCATTCATTTCTTAAGTCATTTTAATGTTTATGAACATGCATTTCTGAGCAACTTAAAGATTATTGTTATTTAAAATTTTTCTCACTTGAGTGCCAAGTAATCTATATATCTTAAGAGAGGGGCAGAGTGGCCTCAGTGTACTTGCTCCTGGAGGCCCTAAATTTGATAGAGCCTGGGAGTGGAGGTGCTACCTGGTCAATGGGTGCTGAAGGTCAGGTAATTACACTGAGTTCACAGACATGGTATGATATCCCAACTCGTTAGGGGAATTGTGGAAAATGAGAAAGAACCTCATGTTACTGTTTCCCATCATCCTGACTGAAATCATCAGGGAAGAGACTATATTAACTTCTTTGAAATTATGGAAATTTTTCTCACACCTGGTTTTGTCATGAGTGAACAGTTAACTGGTCTGGACCTGAATACATTATGTCCAGAAAAAAATGCACTTTGAGATTGTAGGGTAAATGGTTTGGTAAATGGTTTTCAGGCTTTTCTGCCCTCCCACAGTTAGGATTGCCCTGCCTGATGGGACTCCTGCAGTTGTTACACTGTTGCAAACTATCTTATTTATTTCTGTGGGCCACCCAAAAGATATTGAGATAGTCAAAAGAAAAGACGCAGGAGAGAAAAGGGGGAGAAAAGAAGGCCAGAGTGAAGACTTGCAGGAGGCTTGGAGGCCTCCTGGCCCCCGCACTCCTGCCTGCCAATGTTCCTGGTTGCTGTGATGCATGTAAAGCTTAATAAAGCTTGGTGGCCTGAGAAAGCCACCGACGGCTCCAGGACTCTCCTATACCCATCTGCCAGATCAGAAAACCTGCTCAGTGCCCATCCTGACACTACAATTGGTGTAGTTGGCAGGATGATTAAATGCAGACAAGTATGGAGCCCTCCAAAGATCTTAGGAGGGACTGAGAAGTAGCAGACTGTGTTTGCCTCTGACAACGCTGGATGTGCCATGGCAGTGCAGGTGGTGACCAGACTCCAGGAGCTGCAAGACGAAATCTCAAGTGGAGAAGACGGCCCAAGAGGACCAGCCAATGACCCCGGAGGCAGCAGAATCGTCAGGGAAGAAGGACCATGATTCGGAGCTCGCCCAGTGCTGATGCAGGAAAGGACTGATGGACTTGGACTGACAATCCCACCAGAAGGTGGAGGAACTTTGGTAGGGTAATGTTATGTTTTGGGGACCCTGGGGGAGGACAGTATTGTTTGTACACCCCAGGAGATGGGAATCTGCGGGTGGCCAGTGGGCTTTGATGGCCAGGAGCAGCCTGTGTACTGCCCAGCAGCCAGGCAGAGGAAAAACCAACTTAGAAAGGTAAAGCTCTGCTGAGATTGGGAAGCCCTGAGCAGCTGTTAAGCAGACTGAGTATGCTAAAGAATGCTAGTGAGTCTTTTAAAATCACCGGTGGGTGATGCCCTGCTCACTATTGGGTAAGGGTGAGGAGTTGAGGAACCTGTCCTTGAGGGATGGGTGGGGAACATGGCTTGTGGTGGAGCCCACAGCCAAAGAGGGGACCCAGGAGAGACCTCACGTGGAGCTTTCATTCACGGATCCCCAACCCATGTGCTTGTGCAGTGGGTTAGCCTGAGTGCAGGGATCTGCGTGTCGCATTGGTGGCTATGAAAGCCGAGTGTTGGAGTGACTGCAGACAGAAAACCCTGATGATTGGGTGATTACCCCCAGAGTACAGAATTGCCAATCCAAGAGTGAGTGCATCCTGGGGGTGGATGTGGTGTGTGGCTTGTGGCCAAGACCACAGCCGGATGGTTCTCCTCCCTCTATGAGCAGTGCCTTTGGCAGCACAAGTGGTGGATCATTTGCTGGTGCCAATAATCATATTTTGCCACTAGGTTGGTGCGTGCCTGGAATTATCTGTGTTCTATTGTATTGTTTAATGGTTGTGTATTCTATTTTCTTTTGTGGGCTATGGTTGCAGTATTTATGTTTGTTAAGGGAAAATTGTATACACACACACACACACACACACACACACACACACTATAGCAGAAAACCCTGAGGGGGTGGATTGTAGGGTAAATGGTTTGGTAAATGGTTTTCAGGCTTTTCTGCCCTCCTACAGTTAGGATTGCCCTGCCTGATGGGGGCACCTGCAGTTGTTACATTGTTGCAAATGGTCTTATTTACTTCTGTGGGCCATGGGAGGGGTATTGAGATAGTCACCAAAAGAAAAGAGGCAGGTGAGAGAAGAGAAGAAAAGAAGGCCAGAGAAGCCCAGAGTGAAGATTTGCCAGAGGCTTGGAGGCCTACCAGCCTCCTGGACCTTGGCACTCCTGCCTGCCAGTGTACCTGGTTGCTGCGATGCATGTAAAGCTCAATAAAAGCCTGAGAAGCCACCAAGGGCTCCAGGACTCTCCTTTACCGAGGTCTGCTTGGATCATTGAAGACCTGCTAAGTGTCCATCCTGCCACTGCAGAGATAAAGCAATATTTTGGAGACACCTTTTTCTGTGCAAATTAGTAACTTCAAAATAGATGTCAAGATTTATGGAGGAACTAAAACTCCCAATTCTGGGTACATGATGCTCTCAATATTGTAATTAATAACATCCTTGTTTTTCTCAATACAGAGACAACAACAGCTACAAATATAAACCAGACAGGTCCCCAGATCCTTTCCCTGTTCCCCTGCAAATTAGAGAATACCTTCATTCAGGACCATAAAGTTTGGGCAGCTTTTCCAGGGTTATCTGTAGCTTATTCCATGCTTGAGTCCACAGCCTTGATTCTTTAATAAACTCATTTAATTTTCACTCACCTCAATTTATTTACCCCAGCAGTTTCCCCAATATGTTGTGAACTTGTTTGTCAACCACGAATTAACAGAAATGTCTCAACAAAGTGTCAGGGTTGCCTTCTTTGGAAAACCTTTCTTACAGCTAAGTTCATGGCTTGATTTCTCAGGCTATAGATCATTGGGTTAAGTGTTGGGGGCACTATTGTGTACATAGTAGAGAGCATAATGTCCACTAAACTTGGAAAGTCAGAAGGCGGTTTTAGATACTCAAAGAAGCTCGTTGAAATGAATAAAATGACAACAGCAAGGTGGGGAAGGCAAGTGGAAAAGGCCTTAGCTCTGCCCTCAGCAGATGGCATCCTCAGCACAGTAGAGAATATCTGTGCATAGGACACTCCAATAAAGGAGACACAAAGAAAGGCTATAACAGCCAAGAAGTCGCTGATCCCAATCTCGCTGATGTACTCATTAGAACACGAGAGTTTCAGGAGCTGGGGGATGTCACAGAAGTATTGGTGAATGATATGGGAACCACAGAAGTGGATAGAGAAAGTGGCAGCTGTCTGCATGGCTCCTGAAATGATCCCACTGATCCAGACGCCTAAGACACTGTGGACACATTTACTGGTATCCACGATGATTTCATAGCGCAGTGGAAGGCAGATGGCCACGTAGCGATCATAGGACATCACTGTCAGCATGGACAGCTCAGCAGAACCACAGATAGTAAAAGCATAGCACTGCACTATGCATTCCTTGAAGGAAATGTAGCCACTATGCATGAAAGAGTTGTAAATTGACTTTGGTACAGTCACAGAAATGTAGCACAGATCCAGAAAGGAGAGATGTTTCAGGAAGAAATACATGGGTGAGTGGAGACTACTGTCCATGGAAATTGCGGTGATAATGAGGAGATTGCCAGTTAGTGCCACCAGGTATAAGACTAAGAACAGGGAAGCATGGACGAGTTCCAGCTCAAGCTTGGCAGAAAATCCCAACAGTAGAAACCCATTCATAGTGAAATTCCCCATATTCCTTCACATAGCCATCACACATCATTTCTGCGTTATGTTGGCTGCAAGACAAAATGGGACCATTGGATGTTTCTGTGACTTAACTGTTCAGTGAAGTAAAGGATGAAATTATTTGAAGAAATCACTACTTTATTATAAATGTGAAAGTATTTTCAATATTAATGATAACGTGGAGCATTTTAACTGACTTGACTCAGCCATGATACATAGGCTATGAAAACATAGGTTAGGGAGATGATTATTTGATTATTGAGCATTTCAATGAAACAAAACCCAAATACATATAATATAATTAATAATATATATTAAAGTTTTATACATTCATTTATTGCATGAAGAACTGGGGTGTAGGCCAGAGGTGCAGGGCATGAGAGGATTCATCATATAGAGTGGGGAGAACAGGAGGATTTACTGAAATTCACTGCCAAGGGGAGCAGCGGACAAGACAGGAGAAGTCTGTTGTGCCATGTGGGTCAGCTCCCTTGCCAGGGATTGAAATCAAGCCATAGTGGTGATAGTGGAGATACTCAACCCTTAGGCAACCATGGAGGCCCTAAAATATATTTTTAAATGTATAATATTGTTAACATGATGTGTGGGATTAATTTTTATTTGTATTTAAAAGTTAACACATGTATGTAGTAAAATCAAATTTCATACTTCTGGAAAAGAGCAAATTATTTAGAAGAAGGCTTGCAACAATCTACCACCTAAAGAATATAAATTTTAGCTATAGAACATGTATTATGTTCTCTGGTAATTAGTTAAAGAAACTATTTTCATTTAAAATTAGCACAGGTGGGCCCCCCTGGTGGTGCAGCAGTTGAGCGCTGGGCTGTGAAGCTGCCTGCAGCCTCTGAAGCGCCGGTTCGATCCCAGCCACCGGCTAGGGTCCCACATGGTACGCAGACCTCTCCTGCCGCCCGCTGCTCCCCTCAGCAGTATACTTCATCAGTCTGCCTGCTCTTCTCTCCACTCTGACCCTGGTGAATTTTCTCACCTTCCCGCGCTTCTGACTGTACCCAGTGCTTATGTAAAAAAATAAATAAATCTTTAAAAAAATAAAATTATCTTTTTTGAATGCTGAGTAATATTCCATGGTGTATATGTACCACATCTTTTTGATCCAGTCATCTATTTTTGGGCATTTGCGCTGTTTCCAAAGCTTATCTATTGTAAACAGTGCTGCTATAAACATAGGGGTGCAGGTGTTCTTTGGAATTGATGTTTCTGTGTCCTTTGGGTAAATACCTAGGAGTGGAATTGCTGGATCATATGGAAGCTTTAGGTTTAGTAGGTCCAGAAATCTCCACACAGCTCTCCATAGTGGTTGGACCACATGCAATTTGCAGCAACATGGATGGCGCTGGAAGGGATCATGCTCAGCGAAATAAGCCAGAAAGAAAAAGAAAAATACCGGATGGTCTCACTCATAGCAGGAATCTAGAAAACTTAAATAAGGGACCAGGAAAATGAATAACTATAAGAAAGTGAAAATCAAAATCAACAAAAAACTATGAACCAGAGACACTTTTTGGGGGTTGGGGGGCGGGAGGGGAGGAATTGGGGTCAAAATGGGGGGGTTGCAAAAAACAAAAATAAATAAATAAAATTAGCACAGGGCCTCCCCTGCTGGTGCAGCGTTTGAGCGCTGGGCTGCAAAGCTGCCCACAGCCTCTGCAGCGCCAGTTCAATCCCCGGCCACCGGGCAAGGGTCCCACATGGAGAGCAGACCTCTCCTGCCACCCACTGCTCCCCTCAGCAGTGTACTTCGTCAGTCTGTCTGCTCTGCTCTCCGCTCTGACTCTGGTGGATTCTCTCACCCGTGCTTCTGACTGTGCTTCTGACTGTACCCAGTGCTTGTATAAATAAATAAATAAATATTAAAAATAAATAAATAAAACTAGCACAGTAGCAAAAACATTGACAAATTCTAAAATTGAAATGGAATTATATTTTCGTGATAATATTCTGATGTTCTTGAAAATTATATTAATGACATATTTTTTCTGAAATGTTATCACTGTATGGATGACATAGAAGGAAGACATACACTGTATGTTATCAATATATGTAAATACTCAAGAATGGAATAAGCAGAGATAAAGAATATGAGGAAATACAATCATAGCAGCAGTAATAATTTTTTTTTTTTTTTTATAAATTTTATTGTTATATTCCCCATACAATTGCAGCCCCCCATTCTGACCCCAATCCCTCCCCTCCCGCCCCCGCCCCCCTAAAAGTGTCTCTGGTTCATAGTTTTTTGTTGATTTTGATTTTTACTTTCTTATAGTTATTCATTTTCCTGGTCCCTTATTTAAGTTTTCTAGATTCCTGCTATGAGTGAGACCATCCGGTATTTTTCTTTTTCTTTTTGGCTTATTTCGCTGAGCATGATCCCTTCCAGCGCCATCCATGTTGCAGCAAATTGCATGTGTTTATCTTTTTTGAATGCTGAGTAATATTCCATGGTATATATGTACCACATCTTCTTGATCCAGTCATCTATTTTTGGGCATTTGGGTTGTTTCCAAAGCTGAGCTATTGTAAACAGTGCTGCTATAAACATAGGGGTGCAGGTGTTCTTTGGGATTGATGTTTCTGTGTCCTTTGGGTAAATACCTAGGAGTGGAATTGCTGGATCATATGGAAGCTCTATGTTTAGTAGGTCCAGAAATCTCCACCCAGCTCTCCACAGTGGTTGGACCAGTTTGCACTCCCACCAACAGTGCAGAAGAGTTCCTTTTTCTCCACACCCTCGCCAACATTTGTTGTTGCTAGTTTTTTTAATATGTGCCATTCTCACTGGTGTAAGATGGTATCTCATGGTAGTTTTGATTTGCATTTCCCTGATGACAAGTGATGTTGAACATTTTTTCATATGCCTGTTGGCCATGGCCAGCAGTAATAATTTTTGCATGGTGAGGGGATGATTTTCTTTATTACTCTTTTGATTTGTTAGCCTGACCTGACACATATAGGAAAATGAACCTCCATTTTAGTTTTTCAGCCTGAACTCCATGGATGCACCTGAATAATTTACTTAGAAGCTGAGGATGATGGAAACTTCTAGATGCTGTAGTGTATTATGTAATTTTTTTGGGAAATTGTCCTGATTGATAGAAAAGATTTGACTGATGAGGGAGTTCCTTGCACACACAAGGAAGACTTATTGGAAAATTGTGTAAGCCTTATATGTGTGGGTGTCTTCTGGAATGTTCATTATTGTTAAATTAATTTTATTGTTAAATTAATATTGTTGATTGTATTTTATATTTAGATCTCATTGACGAGGCACTTTTAAGATGACATCTGACATTTCTAAAAATTGTGATAACACACTTATCAAACACGACAGATGAGATGTCTGGAACTTCCAGAAACTTTCATATCTGTGTACAGAAGAAAACTGCTTATTTTCTTTTGAGAACCCAAGAAAAAGAGACTCAGCTCCATGTGCATGGAAATATTGCTTGATTAACCAAAAGTATTCTCGTTGGTCTTCCATTAATTTAAATCTATAATTGCAATAAGTACAGGAGCTACATAGATGGATTAAAAGCAGTTTTTGTTTACAACTTTTAAACTTTGTGTAACTTTTCTCCCTTTTGAAGACAAAAAATCATGCATATTAACTCAGTTGTGTATGTGAGTATGTGTGTGTGCAAAAGCAATTTTGAGACATTTGGGTTATAGATAACATTCTAAGTTATAGATAACTTTTTAAGATTACTGAATATGTTGCACAACTGTGATACCAAGTACAAAAACAGGAAATGATGATAGGAATGAATGTATCTTGCTGGTTCTTACAAACAACCTCAATATTTTTTTATCTATTTTTATGAGTATCAATTTATGAACATTATGATGGTCATATTTTTTTCTTCAATGAAATCCCTTCTTTCATTGTTGGTCAGAGCATTAGGTTGGTTTTACATCCCTATTTTACTACTTCATTTTCTCCAAATTACTCACTCTGCTATAACAAAGGGGGAATTCAAAACTCCAAAACTTTTACCACAGTCTTAGGTCATATTGATATTTTTAAAGAATGTTTAATGTTCACATAGATATAAAGTTTATAAAACAGAAGTCTTTTCTAAATATATTAAGATATATTTTTTTTACCAGTTATTTTGGTTCTCAGGACCATTCTTTGTATTCTGAAAATACTGACCATTCACAAGTCCACTCCAGAATTTTTTTTTTACTACAGAGATTTCCCTAGGAGTGAAAATGAATAAGAAAGTTGGAATTACAAGAAGCATGTCATTTTCTGAGGGTTTTCTTATGATCCTTATTTCATGAAGCTGGAAAATGTAGTTATTTTGCTCTCAATAATTTATGTGTTCCAAATTTATAAAATTTCCTATCATACTTAAGAATTTATCAGTGATTTCTGATGTGG
This sequence comes from Talpa europaea, assembly GCF_964194135.1. Classification (NCBI taxonomy): domain Eukaryota; kingdom Metazoa; phylum Chordata; class Mammalia; order Eulipotyphla; family Talpidae; genus Talpa; species Talpa europaea. The sequence continues at coordinate 135,737,252 of NC_140068.1, forward strand.
GAAACATCTTAAATGTCTTTCAAGTCATTATATTATGATGTTTATTAAAGAAAAACTTTTCTAGGAGGTAGGAATTGCACTCCATAAAATGATTCTGGAATGAAGAGACCTTACCATATCCTTTGAGATTCCTAATTTCCATTAAGATAATCCTACCTAGTATTTCACTTTTTTTTTTTGTTTTGTTTTTTTTATTTTTTTATTTTTTTTATTTTTATATTCCCCATACAATTGCAATCCCCCCATTCTGACCCCAATCCCTCCCCTCCCGCCCCCCACCCCCCAAAAAGTGTCTCTGGTTCATAGTTTTTTGTTGACTTTGATTTTCACTTTCTTATAGTTATTCATTTTCCTGGTCCCTTATTTAAGTTTTCTAGATTCCTGCTATGAGTGAGACCATTTCATGTTTTACAATTAAATGGCAGCAGCTTGTTATATCACCCATTCAAATTAAGTAGTTTATGGGCTTAATGTTATTCTCACCCTTAGGCTATGGAATCTTTTGGCATAAGAATAATTATTAAATGCAGCAGGTGTTTGGTGATTTTGGTAAATACCCTGGGATCAAATTTTGTGATAATGATTATCGTTCCTACAGAGTTTATTTTTTTCTGTTGATCTGATTTTATGATCATACCTAGTAACATGGAATTTCAATTCATTTGTGTTTTGGGAGCAAAGTTACTGAAAAATACCATAGCATATGTTAAAGATATGAATACCTCCAAAACTTAATTTAGTACTATTAATTGTCTTAGCAATTCATTAGTTTAATTTTAAGTAAATGATATTATAATTTCTAATAAATAGCCCCCTTTTCTGAAAAGGGGTAAAAACCATTGGATTACTCCTAATGAAGCAATGAAGTACTCCCTAAATGGCAATGTAATTTCACTTTGAATGGGTAAGTAGCAAGTAGCCATTTTTTTCAGAATCATGTTTGTGGTCTATGGTTTAACAAGTATCACATAAAAATTGCTGTGAAAATAAACTCATTGTTTCAAGGGTAAGCCCAAACCAAATAGTTAACAAGCATATATTTCATTATCAAAAATAAGTCTCTTCATCCCCGGCTATCATTTCACAGATGTGAGGTTTTCTAATCCTTTAATGTCCAAATCCAAAATAGATTTCATTGGTTTCTACAATATATAAACTATCATTTTAACACAATAAGTCAACTAATTGTCAATACATCACACATTTATGAACTAAGAATAGTATGCAAAGGTGGGCCTCCCTGGTGGTGCACGGGGTTAAGAGACAACCTATGGGGCTGACCGCAGCACTGCAGCACAAGTTCGATTCCTAGCCAGGGGGTAACCTACATGGCACAGCAGACCTCTCCTGGCTCGCCCTCTGCTCTCCTCAGCAATGTGTTTTGGTTGGTGGGCCTGTTCTGTTACCTACTCTCTCTGGTGAATCCTCTCTCTCTCTCTCTCTCTCTCTCTCTCTCTCTCTCTCTCTCTCACACACACACACACACACACACACACACACACACACACGGCACTTCTGGCCTGTGCCCCCATTCTTGTGTGCATGGATGGATAAATCTTCAAAAAAAAATAATAGTATGCAAAGGTGTAATTTAAGTCAACCATTCAGTACTTATATCTGTGCTCCTTAATTTGGAGGATAAATCTTCTGTTTTAAAGAATGAAAGAAATAGAAAACAATTTCTGATGATATAAAACAACAAAGAAAAATGTCTGGAAAAATACAACATAAATATGTGTAGTGGCCCTCCATGGTGGCGCAAGTGGTTAAGACACAACCTATGAAGCTATCCGCAGCCACTGCAGCACAAGTTCGATCCCTGACCAGGGAGCTGACCCAGATGGCTCAGCAGACCACTCCTGGCTTGCCCGCTGTTCCCTTCAGCAGTGTGCTTCAGTCAGTCTGCCTGTTCTGTTCCCCACTCTGTCTCTGGTGAATCCTCTCACCCCCTACACTTTGGCCTGTACCCCAGTTCTTGTATGAATAAATAACTCTTTAAAAAAAAAGAAAAATGTGTAGACTTGCAAGTTGTTGAGCTCATGAAGGAGGACATACAGAACAAAATTGAGGATAAGTGAAAAATTGTGTAATTTCAAAATTTAAATTACTTCAAATAATCATATAAGGAGATACACATATCTGAAGAATTGTTAGTATTAGCAGGACTAGATGGCCTTTTCACACATTAAGAAAAGAAGTAGTAAAGTCATAAGTAGCAAAGAATATTTGGTTAACATAAGCCAAATGTTTCAACATTTGATTAGTAAATACAATGTTCCAAAGATGTATTGAGGTTCTATAACTATTCAGGCAGAAAATGTGTAACAGCCTACACAGAAGTGAAACACACATTTTTAATTTGGGTAAGATGTTGGTCATGATGATATCTACATATTTTTCTACCTTTAAAATTCTCTGAGTTTACAGCAGTGTATTTCGTCACGCTGCCTGTTCTACTCTCTACTCTGGCTCTGGTGAATTCTCTCACCCTCCCGTGCCTCTGACTGTACCCAGTGCTTGTATAAATAAATAAATAAATAAATAAATAAATAAATCTTTTTAAAATAATAAATAAATAAAATAAAAGTTTCTGAGTTTAAAGTCATGAAATCACAGACATTTGAATAACAAAATTCAATTTACCTTTGCTTTGTACACAAAAATGAAATTACTCTCTACAATATGCACAAAGGGGAAATTAATACCTTGGCATGGCATCCCTGAATAAAACATGGCTACATATAGGGACTTTATTATGTTGAAGTACATCCCACTACACCTAATTGGTAGAGTTTTTTTTTATCATGAAAGGATATTGGATGTTTCCAAAAGTTTTACCTAACTACTGAGATGATCACAATTTTTATTCTTTTTGGTGTTTTTTGACCTCCTTACTCAATATTGGTCTGATAGATTTTCTATCTTTTGATAATTTAGTATCTGTATCTTGTATGTTTATAGAAAGTGTCCATTTCCAAAAGGTTATTGAATTTGCTGTCATAAAATTTCGTAGTAGTCTTTTGTGATCCTTTGTCTTGGTGGCATGAGTTGTAATGTCTCTTCTACCATTTCTGATTTTACTTGAGTAAGCTCTTATTGTTAGTCTGGATAAATGTTTTTCAGTTTTGCTTATCTTTTCAAATAGTCATTTTATAAAAGTTTTATCATTATGTAAAAACAAAAGTTTTTTTCTCTTCTTAAAGTTATTCACTTAATGCCTCTTTTATTTGATGTAAGAGTAACTATCCGTGTTGTCTTCTGTTTTCCATTTGCATGGAATGTCATTTTCCATCCTTTTCACTTCACACTAGCACAGTCCCTAAAGCTGAAGTATATGCCTTGTAGACAGGAAATACTGGAACTGGGCTTATTCTGATTTATTGACATGTAATTGTCATAGAACTTTGTGAACATTTAAGTTTTGATTTGATACACTGAATTTATAAAATGATGGTCACTGTATTGTTAGCTAATGAATAAATCATGTCACCTAATTCCTATAATTTTTTGTAATAAGAACATTCATTTTTATTATTAACAACATTCAGGTATGTATTAAGTATTATTAACTGTAATCACCATGTTTTTCATTGGAGTCCCCAACCTGGTCATTTTATCATCAGAAGTCTTTTGAGTTGGGTCTTGTTTTGAATTAATTTAGTTAGAATTTTCAGCACAGAATCAACATAGAGGTGTTTTTTGAGAGAATTCAATTTATTTACATTTTAAGTTACCATTAAAATGTAAAGACTTTAATGCTATCTTGAGAGTTATTTTTTGCTTTTTTTTTTCCCCTTTGTTTCTTTCTACCTTTCTTGCTTCATTAAAACAAAATGTCTCCATATTGAATGGGAGAAAATACTTGTACATCATACATCTGAGAAGGAACTAATATCCTGTCCAGTCTTGCACAACTCAACAAAAGGAAACAAATGACCTAATCAAAAATGAGCAAAAAACTAAAGCGAAAATTCTCAAAGAAGATATACAGATGACCAAAAGGCACACAAAAAGTTTATCATAACGACTTATCATGAGGGAAATGTAAATCAAAACTATGAGATAACACCTCACTGCAGTGACAATGGTCCATGTTAAAAAAAATAGACACAGCAAATATTGATGAAGATAAGGAGAAAAATAAACTCTTATACACTGTTGGTGAGTATTTTGATTGGTCAGTCACTATGGAAAAAATTAAGTAAGTTTCCTCAAATAGTAAATACAGAACTTCCATATGACCCAGCAATTGCACTAGGTATCTACACAGACACTCCAAAAACCCTAATTTGAAGTAATTTATTCAACCTATGTTAATTCAAGCATGATTTACAGTAACCAAGATATAGGAACAACAGAGCACTATTTTAAGTTTATCTGTATACACAGTGAAATACTACTCAGCTATAAAAAGATGAACTGTTGCAGTTTGAGAAAATAAGGTAGAACAAGTGCAGTAAGTCAGAAAGTAAGAGACAACAAAGAGTGATTTCACTAAGATATGGATAATAGCAAAAACAGGAACTGATAAAACTAAGACATTGCATTGAAATATGATAGCAGAAATGAGGGGGGTGGAGTGTGGGAATAAGAAAAATAGAGGTAGGGTAAAGTTCATGGATTATTTGAGTGTGAGGATGGGGTGATAATATACATCTGAGGAGGTATGAACCTATTCCCCTAAATCATACAGTTTTGCAAATCATTGTTACCTAATTAGAAAAAAAATAAAAATAGAAATTCCAGTTACTCCATATCTGGGTATATGCAAAACAGTACAAAAGCATTATGTCAAATAAATATATATGCCACCACACAGTATTATTAACAATGCCCAAAAATTAGAAACAACATAAGTGTCCAGCAAAATATAATCAGCTACAAAAGATGTGGTTTATATACATAATGGCATACTACTCAAGCATTCCATGGCAAGAATCTTGCCATTTGCTACAGGATGGATGGCCTTGAGGGAATTATACTCAGCAACTTACACTGAAAGACTAACACAGTAGTATTTCAGTCACTTGCGGTATGTAGAGAAACCAAACAAACAAATGAACCAAATAATACAATAGCAAATTTTGGACTAATTAGTGGTTACCAGAAGGGAAGGGGATGGAGAATGGGTTAATCAGATAAAAATATGTCAATTGTATGGAGAAGGAACTGGAATTTTAGTAGTAAAGTTAATGCATTATAGATACAAATTGATTTTTATTGATGCATACCTAAACTTGCATAATTTTTAAATGCAATGATATTTTCATAAAAATGGAGTCATGTATTAAAAATGTACAAAAAATGTAAACTCAAATATATATATCATATATATAGATATATACACATATATAATAACATTGTATATATACATGCATAAACATATATATTTATATTAAATATATAAATATAAATATATAGCATATAAATTATTTATAACATTATTTTATAACAGAAATATAATTATATAACAAAAATATATAATATAAATTATGATTTTATATTAATCATTTATATAATATATATATTATATAATATCTAAATATATAATATATGAATATATATCATATATACATATATAATAAAGTTGTATATATACACATATATATGTGTATATACACATATATATCATATACATATATACATATATATCTCATACAGGAGAGAATTTTTAAAAACTTAAATAATTGGAAAAATTATCCTAGTCAAGGATTGAAAGACATGATCATTAATTTTTCTCTCATATCTATAGATAAAATGTAATTTCCTATCAAAATCTCAGCAGATATGTTTTGGAATTGGAAAGGTGATTCTAAAGTTTGTACAAATAATCAGAGAAAACCAAGAAGCATAGAATATGTGAAAGAATATAGAGGAAAACATGGAGTCCATATAAAGGTACTGTGAAACTAGAGTAAAACACAGTTTGATATTTTGTATGTATGAACATACACATTAATTGAACAAATTAGCATCTCCTACACCTATATCATCATTTGACATAATAAACGTGACATTTATCAGCAAAAAATATTTCTCAATCAATGGCACTGTAATTCATTGAGGAAACCACTTATTTAAAGATGATCCAGCAATTCCATTCCAAAGAATCTATCCAAAGCACACAAAAACACTAATTTGAAAGGAAACCTACACTCCTATGTTTATTGCAGCACTATTTACAATAGCCAAGACATGGAAACAACCCAAATGCCCCAAAATAGATGAGTGGATCAAAAAGTTGTGGTATACTTACACAATGTAATATTACTCGGTGATCAAAAAAGACAAACTCATGCCATTTGCAGGAACATGGATGGAGCTCGAAATAAGCCCAATGAAATAAGCAGAAGGAAAAAGAAAAATATCAGATGGTTTCACTTTTAGGAGGAATATAAGGGAGCCAAATAAAGAATCAGGAAAAAATAATTATAATAAATACAAAATACAAAATTAACAGGCGACTATAAATCAGAGACATTCTGCATGGAAGGAGGAGGGATCAAAACGGGAGGGAAGAGCACAGGGACTGTGGTGATGGTGCATGGGTTTAAGTCTGAGGTTGATAGAAAAGACTTTATGCTGATGAGGAGCCCCTTGCACATGTCAAGAAAAACTTAAATTAAAAATTGGCGGCAACATGGATGGAGCTAGAAGGAATTATGCTCAGTGAAATAAGCCAGAAGGAAAAAGAAAAATATCACATGGTTTCACTTATAGCTGGAATAAAGGGGAACAAAATAAGACATCAATGTAAGAAAATAATAACAGTACAAAGCACAGCAAAGCAAAAACAGACAATTATAAATCAGAGACATCCTGCAGGGGAGGAGGAGGGAGAGGGATCAGAGGGAGGGAGAGAGGAGCACAGGGGACTGAGGTGATGGTGCATGGTACATTGGTGAAGGAAAGTCTATGGAGACTAAACCTGAGGGGGTGGGGGGAAGCAAATGTTTAAAAATGAACAATGATGTAAAAAATTTAAAAAATTATTTAAAAATGAAGTTATTAGAATAGTAAAAAAATGGTTCAGTTTTATTGCATGTGTGCATGTATGTTTTTGTAAGTGTATTCCATGGGAATATTAAAATGCTGTTAAATTAAACCAAATACTTTATATTTAGACAATAATGAACAGAGATTTTAAAGATGATACCTGACAATTCTAGAGATTATAATGACACATTTTGCTCATCCAGGTGTTGTCTCTTGCAATTGAAACTTAACAGGTGATATTTCTGGAGGTTCCAAGAACTTCTATTTCTATGTAACTGGGAGAAGATTACTTATTTTACCTTATAGAAACCAACAAAAATGGTATATTCCATATGCATGACAATGTTGCTTGACTTACCCAGAAGTATTTTATCTGGCCTTTAATTGATTATTGTTGATAATTTATACAGTGACCACATGTTGGAATTAAATACAACTTTTGTTTTCATCATCAAAACTTTACATATCTTTAGAACCTTGTCACATTACAGATTAGTTGTATCTAACTAGTATTTAATATGCTGTCATCACAATTTTCTATAATACTAAGTAAAGAAGCAGGGGTAAAAAGGGACTTGAAGTGTCTCTTTCATTTGTTTTTTTTTTTTTTTTTTTGTAATGTTATGTAATTTGTTTTTTTTTTTTTATAAATTTTATTGTTATATTCCCCATACAATTGCAGCCCCCCATTCTGACCCCAATCCCTCCCCTCCCGCCCCCGCCCCCCTAAAAGTGTCTCTGGTTCATAGTTTTTCGTTGATTTTGATTTTCACTTTCTTATAGTTATTCATTTTCCTGGTCCATTATTTAAGTTTTCTAGATTCCTGCTATGAGTGAGACCATCCGGTATTTTTCTTTTTCTTTTTGGCTTATTTCGCTGAGCATGATCCCTTCCAGCGCCATCCATGTTGCAGCAAATTGCATGTGTTTATCTTTTTTGAATGCTGAGTAATATTCCATGGTATATATGTACCACATCTTCTTGATCCAGTCATCTATTTTTGGGCATTTGGGTTGTTTCCAAAGCTTAGCTATTGTAAACAGTGCTGCTATAAACATAGGGGTGCAGGTGTTCTTTGGAATTGATGTTTCTGTGTCCTTTGGGTAAATACCTAGGAGTGGAATTGCTGGAGCATATGGAAGCTCTATGTTTAGTAGGTCCAGAAATCTCCACACAGCTTTCCACAGTGGTTGGACCAGTTTGCACTCCCACCAACAGTGCAGAAGAGTTCCTTTTTCTCCACACCCTCGCCAACATTTGTTGTTGCTAGTTTTTTTAATATGTGCCATTCTCACTGGTGTAAGATGGTATCTCATGGTAGTTTTGATTTGCATTTCCCTGATGACAAGTGATGTTGAACATTTTTTCATATGCCTGTTGGCCATTTGCATTTCCTCTTCAGAGAAGTTTCTTTTAAGCTCTTCTGCCCATTTTTTGACTGGATTATTTTCTTTGTTGTTGTTGAGTCTCATCAGCTCTTTGCAGATTTTTGTGATCAGTCCTTTATCATTAGTGTTGGGTGCAAAAATGTTCTCCCAGTTGGTGGGGTTTCTCTTTGTTTTTGTTATTGTCTCTTTTGCTGTGCAAAAGCTCTTTAATTTGATATAGTCCCAGCTGTTTATCTTTGCCTTCACTATCACTGCTTTGGGTGATGTGTCTGTAAAGATGTCTTTGATGTGCAAATCACGTAGTGTTTCGCCTATATTTCCTTCTATATATTTTATGGTTTCAGGTCTTATGTCTAGTTCTTTAATCCATTTTGAGTTGATTTTTGTGTATGGTGTGAGGTGGTGGTCAAGCTTCATTCTTTTGCATGTAGCGACCCAGTTTTCCCAGCACCATTTATTGAACAAACTTTCTTTGCTCCAATGCATAGTCTTTGCTCCTTTGTCAAAGATTAGTTGACCATAAATCTGTGGGTTTATTTCTGGATTTTCTATTCGATTCCATTGGTCTGTATGTCTGTTATTGTTCCAATACCATGCAGTTTTGATGATTATGGCTTTGTAGTATAGTTTGAAGTCTGGGAGTCTGATGCCTCCATTCCCTTCTTTTTTTTTCAGGAGAGCTTTGGCTATTCGGGGTTTTTTGTGATTCCATATGAATTTCATCAATAATTGTTCTATTTCTTTGAAGAATGACATTGAAATTTTGATTGGAATAGCATTGAATCTGTATATTGCTTTTGGAAGGATGGCCATTTTAATAATGTTTATTCTTCCAATCCATGAGCAGGGGATGTCTCTCCATTTCTTTGTGTCTTCTTCTATTTCTTTTAACAGTGTTTTATAGTTTTCTTTGTATAGGTCCTTTACCTCTTTTGTTAGATTTATTCCCAAATATTTGATTTTTTTTGTTTCAATAACAAAAGGGATGGTCTTTTTGATTTCTTCTTCTTCAGATTTATTGTTTGTGTATAGGAAGGCTACTGACTTTTGCGTGTTGATTTTGTATCCTGCCACTTTACTGAATTGATTGATGAGTTGAATTAGCTTTTCTGTGGAGTTTTTGGGGTTCTCTATGTATAATATCATATCGTCTGCAAATAGTGATAGTTTGACTTCTTCTTTTCCTATTTGGATTCCTTGGATGTCTTTCTCTTGTCTTATTGCCCTGGCTAGGACTTCCAGTATTATATTGAAAAGCAATGGTGAGAGTGGACATCCTTGTCTTGTTCCAGATCTTAATGGAATTGCTTTCAGCTTTTCACCATTGAGAATGATACTGGCTGTTGGCTTGTCATAGATGGCCTTTATGATGTTGAGGTATGTTCCTTGTATCCCAAGAATTTCAAGGGCTTTTATCATGAATGGGTGTTGCACTTTGTCGAAAGCTTTCTCAGCATCTATTGATATTATCATATGGTTTTTATATTTCTTTTTGTTGATGTGTTGGATAACGTTGATTGATTTTCGGATGTTAAACCATCCTTGTGCCCCTGGAATGAATCCAACTTGGTCGTGGTGAATTATCTTATGGATACATTGTTGGATTCTGATAGCTAAAATTTTATTGAGGATTTTTGCATCAGTGTTCATTAGGGAGATTGGCCTATAGTTTTCCTTTTTTGTGTTGTCCTTGTTCGGTTTTGGTATTAGTGTAATGTTGGCTTCATAGAACGTGTTTGGTATTGTCCCTTCCTTCTCAATTTTTTGGAAGAGTTTGTGAAGGATAGGCACTAATTCGTCTCTGAATGTTTGGTAGAATTCATTTGTAAATCCATCAGGTCCTGGGCTTTTGTTTTTGGGGAGGTTTTTGATTACCATTTCAATTTCGCTAATTGTAATTGGTCTGTTTAGGTGTTCTATTTCTTCTTTATCTAGCTTTGGGTGATTGTAGAGTTGTAGGAATTTGTCCATCTCCTCTAGATTGTTAAACTTGTTTCCATATAACTGTTCATAGTAGTTACTGATTATTCTTTTGATTTCTGCTGTGTCCGTTGTGATTTCTCCTCTTTCATTGATGATCCTGTTTATTTGTGCTTTCTCCCTTTTTTCCTTTGTGAGCCTGGCTAGGGGTTTGTCTATTTTATTGATTTTTTCAAAGAACCAGCTCTTGGTTTCATTGATCTTTTGGATTGTTTTTTTAGTTTCAATTTCATTTATTTCTGCTTTGGTTTTTATTATTTCTTTTCTTCTACTGGTTTTGGGGTTTTCTTGTTGTTCTTTTTCTAGATCTTTGAGCTTCGAGATTAGGTTGTTTCTTTGCGTTCTTTCTTGTTTCTTGATGTGAGCTTCTATTGCTATATATTTTCCTCTTATTACTGCTTTTGCTGCATCCCATACATTTAGGATATTGGTGTCCTCCTTGTCGTTCAATTCAAAAAATTTTTTAATTTCTTCTTTGATCTCCTCATTAGTCCAATGGTCTTCCAGTAGTGTGGTTTTTAATCTCCATGAGGTAGGAAAGTTCCTTGCCTTCTTTTTATGGTTTATTTCTAGTTTGATGCCTTCATGGTCAGAAAAGATGGTTGATATGATTTCAATCTTGGTGTATCTGTTGATGTTTGTCTTGTGCCCCAGTATGTGATCGATCCTGGAGAATGATCCGTGTGCGCTTGAGAAAAATGTGTACTCCGTTTTTTTGGGGTTTAGTGTTCTATAGATGTCTGTTAAGCCCAATTGCTCTAGGTCTTTATTTAGAGCTTTGGTTTCTTTACTTATTTTTTGTCTTGTTGATCTATCCATTGTTGATAGTGGTGTGTTGAAGTCTCCCACTACGTATGTGTTTTCTCTGATGTCTGTTTTCAGAGAGGACAACAGTTGTCTGATGTATTTTGGTGCTCCTTCGTTTGGTGAGTATATGTTAATGAGTGTTATTTCTTCTTGAAGTATTGTCCCCTTGATCATAATGTAGTGACCATTGGGGTCTCTTTTTATCTTTTTGAGTTTGAAATCTGTTTTATCTGATATAAGTATAGCTGTTCCTGCTTTCTTTTTTGGTCCATTTGCTTGTAGGATTGTTTTCCATCCTTTAACTTTGAGCCTATTTTTATCTTTTGTAGCTAAATGTGTTTCCTGGAGACAGCAAAAGGTTGGGTTTTGTTTCTTAATCCAGGCTGCAACTCTGTGTCTTTTTATTGAAGAATTTAGTCCATTTACATTTAGAGTTAATATTGATATGTTAACATCTGTATTTGCCATTGTGTTTGTCTTTCCTTTGATTTTATTTATTTATTCTTTTAATAACTTTTTTTTTTTTGGGCCTTCTTTCATTGTTATTCGTCGCTCTGAGGTTCTGGCTTTAGGACTCCTTGTAGTATTTTTTGGAGTGGGGGTTTAGTTGCAATGAAATTCCGGAGTTTCTGTTTGTCTGGGAAGGTCCATATTCTTTCTTCAAAGAGGAAGGAGAGCTTTGCGGGATAGAGTATTCTTGGTTGGCATCTGTTTTCTTGGAGTCTGTTGACTATGTCCCTCCACTCTCTCCTTGCCCGTAGTGTTTCTTCGGAGAAGTCTGATGTCAGCCTGATTGGTTTTCCTTTGAATGTTATCTGTTTCTTCCCTCTTGCCAGCTTCATTATTTTTTCCTTGTCCTGGATTCTTGGGAGCTTTACTATTATGTGTCTTGCTGTATTTTTCCTTTCGTCGTGGAAGTTTGGTGTTCTTCTTGCTTCTTGTATATCAATTTTCAGCTCCTTCTTCACATTTGGGAAGTTCTCTTCAATTATCTCTTTGAATATTTTCTCTGTTCCTACATCTCTCTCCTCTCCTTCTGGTATTCCTATAACTCTTATATTTCCTTTCCTCATGGAGTCAGATAGTTCCCGAAGTCTTTCTTCGTTCTTTTTCCTTCGTACTTCTCTTTCCTTCTCTGTTTTGGTTCTTTTTATTTCTGTGTCTTCAAGATTACTTATTCGTTCTTCCATTTCATCTATTCTGCTTTCATTGCTTTTCCCAGAATTCTTTAGTTCTTCCATTAATTCTTTGATCTCCTGCATTTCTTTTACTTCCCTCTTTAGGGACTCAATTTCTTTCTTCTGACCATTGTTTTCCCTCTCTAGGGACTCAATTGCATTCTTCTGATCGTTGATTATTTTTCCCTTATCATTGTTTTCCTTTATGACTTCTGTCAGTTTTTTAATCACGGCAATTTTAAATTCTCTTTCTGGAAGGCTCAGAAATTCTTCCAAGTTATTGTCGTTGCAATCTGGGGGCTGGCTTTCTTTTTGTGGTGTGCTTTTTCTCTGGAGAGTTGCTAGGTTGCGTGTGGTTCTTCTCCTCCCTACTGTCTGTTTTCTAATTTGCCATATGCGTTGGGACACTGTGTTGTTGGGACTTGCCGGCATCTTGGGTGGGCTTCTCTGTTCCCCTCTGGTTCTTCCAGGAGTCATCTGTCAGTTTCAAGCAGCCTTTACTGGAGAAAGGTCCCTGTTCTAAAATGCCGATGTGGGGACACACTCCCCTGTGCGCCTGGTCTGCCCCGGCGGTGGGTTCCTGCTCCCCTCTGGGCTTGGACTGCAGGCCAGAGGGGGTCTGGCGTGGGCGAACTTCCCCCGCTCACCTCTGGCTCCTGAGGAAGCCTTCTGCAGGTAGTCTTTACTGAAGAAATGTCCCTGTTCTAAAATGGTGATGTGGGACACACTCCCTGCGCTTCTGGTCTCAGGCACACTCTTCTGCGCGCCTGGTCTGCCCCGGCTGTGGGTGCTCGCTCTCCCTGTGGGCTCAGACTACTTGTTCAGAAGGGGCCCGGTGTGGGCTAACTCCCCAGCTGGCCACTAGCTCCTTCAGTAGCCTGTGCTGGGGTCAAGTCGCTAGGTGGCACCAGAGATCTCTCCTAGAGCCCTTGGGGAGCTGATTTTCCACCCCGTGGGACAGGGAGCAGAGCGGGGATGGTAGGGTACACCTCAACGGCTTTGGGGTGCTGTGTCTGCCTTGTGCCCCACCGTCGTGGGGAACCCACGCCCCTAATTTCGTGCCCCGGGTCTCAGTTCCAAAGCCCTCAGTTCCAGGACGCGGGCTGTAGCCCAGATCAGTGGCGCGGGAATGGCGCCTTTTGAATCCCGCTCCCCTGCCTGGGCGCCTTGTTCCTGCTCACTCAGGGAGGGCCTCCGCCCCGGTCTCAGTTCCAAAGCCCTCAGTTCCAGGACGCGGGCTGTAGCCCAGATCAGTGGCGCGGGAATGGCGCCTTTTGAATCCCGCTCCCCTGCCTGGGCGCCTTGTTCCTGCTCACTCAGGGAGGGCCTCCGCCCGGGTCTCAGTTCCAAAGCCCTCAGTTCCAGGACGCGGGCTGTAGCCCAGATCAGTGGCGCGGGAATGGCGCCTTTTGAATCCCGCTCCCCTGCCTGGGCACCTTGTTCCTGCTCACTCAGGGAGGGCCTCCGCCGTCTCCCCGCAAGCCTAGGTCGCAGGCGCAGGGCCCTGGGCAGCTGCAATCCGAGCGCCGCTTTCGCGCAAGCTTACCGGGCAGCCGGGGCTGTGTGCTGGTGCTGGTCTCCTCCTGGTGGGCGGGGCTCTCTTCAATGGCGCCTGGAGCTCACCTCCGCGGCGGATCCTGCAGGGTTCGCCTCAGCTCCCGTTCACGGGGTGTGGTGGCTGAAATAGTTCCTTTCCACTCACAGTCCCACTTGCTGCATCCGTTTTTCTTGTTGGGCGTTTTGGTTTGTTGTTTCCCTCGTCTCTGCTGGTTGGAGAGTGCCGCCTCTGTGGGCGGGGGAGGGGAGCAGGGTTCTGCGCTTCCCTCCCTTCTCGTCCTCTTTTATGGCAACTTTCTTCTTCGGGCAGTTTGCTGGAGTCGTCCGTTTATCTTCCGTGTCCCAGTTCTCACTGGGACCTGCCGCTTTTCCTCCCTATTAACTTTTTTTAATGGGAGATCTTACTCGCAGCGTCTCCTCGCCGCCATGTTGCTCCGCCCTCTCTTTCATTTGTTTTAAAGTGTTATTTAAGGATATTTTTTTCCTTTCTTTATGAGCCTTTGCTTTAAGAAGATGAAGATTTTCACTTTCTTCTCTGAAAGTCCTACACACAGTAATGATCCAGAATTGTATCTCTTTCAATCTACTTGATTCTCTCCAGCTTATTTGCTGTCTTATGTCAAAGTAGGCATTCGAAATCTAACTTCTCTAGGAAAGTTTATCATAAACATTCATGTTTTTAAACACTAGTGTTTAAGCTTTAGGTAGATAATGTTTTCAAAACTTAACAAAAGTTCTTTTTCAATGTATGAAGTGTGATATCAAATGATTTTTGCTAGTTATTTTCCTTGAAAGTCTTTTTCTCTGTATATCAAAAAAATGGCTACTAAGATGCCCATTCCAAAATTTTTCTGAAATTCTCTGCTTCAGAACATTCCCTAGGGATTAGATGAAATCAGAAGCTGAATTAATGGTTATGACAAGAAGCATTGTCTAATCATGCACTTTCAATCTTTATCATTTCTTTTTGATCCTTAATTCACTATCAATAATATCTCTAATTCATTCCCATTTTTTAAATTTTTCTACCATACTTGAAAAATTTATCTGTGATTTCTGATGTGGAAACCCCTCATATCACTTCTAAGTGGCAATTACAAGAGTCAATGAATAATATGAATACAAGGAGTATCAGAGTGTTATCCCAACACACATTCACACTGCATTACTTCTAACATGGTTACATGATGAAAGGCATTGCTAGGGACATGGGAACAGCACTCCACAAAATGTTTCTGGAAAGGAAGGTTTTACAATGTTCTTTCCCATACTGTAGTTTCTGTTTAAATGAACATCACTCATGCAAAGCATTTCATATTTTACAAGTTAAATAGCAGGGTTCATCTCTCACCCACTCAAAACTAGTAATTTATGGTGATTTCATTATTCTGTGTAATCTATTTGTAGAATCTAAGGAAACTCACCAGAGCATATTCAAGAACTTCTCCTCCCACCTGAAGGAGAAGCTGCTGATGTGGGAAGCTGACATTTAGCTCAAAGTCTTGATCTCTGAGTTCAGTCACATTCAGAAAAATCTGAACTTGGCAGAGAAAATAAGTCAATTTCAACCCTTCTTGGCCCCTAGAGGTTAGACTCTGAAGTCACTTTGGCACAGCACTGTGCCTGGTTCTGTGGGCATTCAGTGAACTTGGTCAATACCCTGGGACCAAAACTTGTAATTACAGTCATTGTTCCTGCAGAGTATTTTTCTGTTGAGTTGGTTTAATGATTGCACTCAGTTACCTGGAATTTCACCTTATTACAGAAATGTATTCAACATGGATTCAGACCTTGAAGGTATGACCAAAATCATGAGAAAAGAAGCATAGATGATAAGCTCATTCACCTGTGCCTTAGTGAAAACATGAAACAATAAAATGCATGGAAGAAAACAGAGGCAAGGAGTAGAAACAAAATAAGTGACTATCAAAGAACAATTACTAAGGCAGATGTGGTGATATACACAATAGTAAATCACTTGGTCATGAAAAATGGAAGTCCTGTGATTTGTGAAGAAACAAACAAGGATGCTCGAAAATGAAATACAATCCTCTATACACAGACTCTAATTCCACACAAAAAGATATTCCATGGAATGGGAGAAAATATTTACACCACATATGACAAAAAGAATTAATATCCAAAACATAAATTATTCAACACTTTCAAGTGTTGGAGTGGATGTAGAGATGATGGAAATCTTTACATGTTCTTGGCAAACATATAACTTGTGCCATCATCAAGGAATACTATGATTCTCAAGAAATTAAAATTAGTAATTCCATATGATCCAGTTATCCCATTTAGTCAAGAAATACAAAAACACAAATTCAAAGAGATGTGCACCACCATGCTTACTGCAGTGTTATTAGCAATAGCTAAGACCTGGACACAAGCTCAGTGCCCAGGGACAGATGATCGGCTGAAAAAGATGAGGTCAATGCACACAATGGATCCCACAGGTGTAAGTGGCTGGAATCCTTCCCTGATCACAACCTTTATGAGCCTCAGTATTTTACGTTCAGTGAAATGAGTCAGAGAAAGACAAACACATATGATTTCTTGCACGTGTTATATACAGAGAAAACAAAACCATGAACCATATAAAACAAAAGTAAACTTTAGGAGTAACTAATGCTTAGCAAAGGGAAGGAAGAATAGAAGTGGGTGACTCAGGTAAAAATATGTCAACTATATGAAGGACAGAATTGGAATTTTGGTGCTAAACTTAATGTAGTATATACACAAGTTGATTTTTAATCATGCACATCTGAAATATTCATAATGTTATAATGCAGTGTGGTGTCCGTGAAGTGGATCTGAATACGTATTTTAAAAAAGATGTATAGAACTATAACACTGAAGACTCCTTATCATGGAGAAATTAATTTTTAAAGACATAAGTAAATGCAAAAAGTTTTTTGGTAATGGGTTAGAAGATAATCTTTTTTATTTTCCTGCTTAATCAATAAATTTAATGTTTTTACAAACTGATTCTAATGCTTATATGGATATAGAAGGACTCTGAGAGGCATAGAAAGTCTGGAAGAAGAGAGTTGGAAAATTTAGACTTTTAATATACTAAAGTACTGTGAAACTTCAGTTATTGACAGAGTTCGATATTATTGGCATAAACCCATACATCAACTGAACAGATTAGAATCTCAAACACCTATATTATCATTTAATAAAACACAGGTGAAATTCATCAGGAAACAATATTTCTCAATTAATGACACTGAAATTCATTGAGGAAATCATTTCTCATTTAGAGATAACTGAATCCATTAGATATCATTTGAATAAAAGGAATCAAATTTTCCACCTCATATTTTTTGCAAAACTAATTTTAGATTGGATTATTAAGCAAAGTATATAGCAGTAAAATTTTAATGATGATTGTTAACATTTTTGTCTTTTTTGTATTTCCGATGATACTATGCTTTTGATTTCATTTTAAATATATCAGTGTATTTTTATTTCTCAAGCCTAAAAATTTGAATTTCTATTTATTCTAGGAAAAAATAGAAAAAAAATTCAATAATGTCTGTTGTTCTTGCCTTTAAAGCATGGAAATGGATGAAATGTGTTGGGAACTTTTATAAGCCCACGCCAGAATCTCTTTTTCTATCATTTATCATTCAATCCCTTCTTCATCATGTTTTATCACTGTGTTTCATGAGCATATTTGGTGGAATTTCATATTTTCACATTTGAAACGTCTTTCCGTTCACTAACTCTCTTTACTTGATATGATTAATCAACATTGATTTTACATTCTAATTACGACTCATTATACATCCTTAAGTATTTTCACCTATTTTTTAAATAGGCAAGGGAATAGTGTGAACAGAGAGTTGCAGAGGGACCTCAGTGCATTGCTCCTGGAGGTGCTGAAGTTGATAGAGCAATCAGTGAGGTGCTGCATGGCCCATGGGTGCTGAGAGTCAGTGGTTCTTCTCAGTTCACACACACCATGTGACATTTTAACTCCTGTGTAGTTAGGAAAAATGAGTCTAGAACCTAATATTTACTGTTTTCCATCATCCTGACAGGTATGATCAGGGAAGAGACTACATTATCTTTTTTCAAATTATGGCACATTTTTCCTAACACCTGGTTTTGTGGTGTGAGATATTAATCTACTCATTTTGCAGGGATAATTTTCATAGAGCTATATTGTGTGTCTGATAGAGGTTTCCCTATGCTCGTTTCTCAACTTAGCTCTAAATTCCTGGTTGCCTGGTTGGTTAGCCAGAAGTAACAATCTGTGTCCCACCTCTTTCTACCACTAACTAAGGGATCCAAGTCATGAATGAAAAGATAACTGGTCTGATCCTGAATATATTATGTTGAGGTTAAATTTACTTTGTGAAAAAAGACGCACTTTGAAAATGCTGCCTGTGGGAAAATCACTACATTCAAAGAAAGACATCAAAATTTAGGGAAGAGCTGAACCTCCAGTTACAGATGGATGAAGCTCAAAGTAAGTAAATTTTAACATGCTTTTCTGTTTTTCTCAATACACAGAAATATCAGCTACATACATAAACCTGACACCTGCCCAGATCCTTGAATTGTTGACCTTGCAAATCATGGAAAATGCTCATCAAAATCCCCAAAGTAATGTTCCTATACTTGCTGTGTAATTATTTTTGTTACTCAGATAGCCGAAACTTATGACACTTTAACATGACAACTTTCCCTATTTCCATTTCTTTATTAGCTTTAAATTTTTGGTTTACTGTTCTAAGATTGGTTCACCAAGGCTGAGAATCCAGTTAGCACCCTTCACCCTGGTCCTACTTAAAGGGCACAAGTAAAAAATTAAGATGCAGTTAGAACTGGCACTGAAGAAACTGTTCCAGGAAAAATGCAATTGTAAAAAAGCATTCTAGAAACTACTTTTGTGGACAAATCAGTAACTTCAAAGAAACAGACTTTTATATTTATGGCAGGGCTAAAAATTTCTGCTCCCACAAGATAAAGCATTAAATAGACAAAATATTAACAATCCCCCTATTTTCAACACATAGAAAACCTCAGCTAGTACATGAGATAGTACGCTGTCCAGATTGCAATATGTCCATTGCAAATAAATCCCCATGAGAAGTTCAAAGAACATGTAGCTTTTCCGACACTGATTCCTCCGTCTTCATTGTTTCATAAACTTCCTAAATTGTCACATCTCTCAATTTAAGCTAACAGCTTCCCAATATATTTTCAATTTCTATCCCAACTAAGAGTTAAAAGAAGGTCTCAACAAAAGAGTCAGGCTTTTCTTCTTTGGAAAACCTTTTTTACAGCTGCCATTATGGCTTTATTTCTCAGGCTATAGATCATTGGGTTGAGTGTTGGGGGCACAACTGTGTACATAATAGTGAGAAAAATGTCCAGTGCACTTGGAGAGTCAGAAGGTGGCTTGAGAAACTCAAAGACACCTGTCGAAATAAATAAAATGACGACAGCGAGGTGGGGAAGGCAAGTGGAGAATGCCTTTGCTCTGCCCTCAGCAGATGGCATTCTCAGGACAGTAGAGAATATCTGGATGTAGGACAGTCCAATAAAGGTGATGCAAAGAAATGCCATTAGCGACAAAAAGACACTGACCCCAAACTCGTTCATATACTCACTAGAACAAGAAAGTTTCAGGAGCTGAGGGATGTCACAGAAGAACTGGTGAATGATATGGGAACCACAGAAGTGAATGGAAAATGTGCCAGCTGTGTGCATGGCTCCAGTTATGACCCCACTGATCCAGACACCTAAGACACTGTGGACGCATTTGCTGACATCCATGATGATTTCGTAGTGCAGTGGAACGCAGATGGCCACATAACGATCATAAGACATCACTGTGAGCATGGACAGCTCAGCAGAAGCACAGAGAGCAAAAGCAAAACACTGCACTATGCATTCCCCAAGGGAAATGTAGCCACTGTGCATGAATGTGTTGTAAATGGACCTTGGCACAGTCACGGAAATGTAGCACAGGTCCAGGAAGGAGAGATGTTTCAAGAAGAAATACATGGGTGAATGGAGGCTGTTGTCCTTGGAAGTTGTGGTGATAATGAGGATGTTGCCAGTTAAAGCCACCAGGTATAAGACCAAAAACAGAGAAGCAAGTAAGATTTCTACCTCAGGCGTGGCAGAAAATCCCATCAGAAGAAATCCACTCAGAGTGAAATTGGCCATAGTCCTGAATTTCTTAGTGATGTTGGCTGCAAGACAAAATGGGATCCATTGAAAGAACATGTCTTACTGAACATAGTCACCTACCTTGAGTTCAATCAAGTTTGGTAAGAAGGGGCCTCCCCAGTGGCTCAGTGGTTGAGCGCTGGGCTGCGAAGCTGCCCGCACCCTCTGAAGCACCAGTTCGATCCCTGACCATCGGCGAGGGTCCCACATGGCGCACAGACCTCTCCTGCCACCTGCTGCTCCCCTCAGCAGTGTACTTTGGTCAGTCTGCCTGCTCTGCTCTCCCCTCTGGCTCTGGCGAATTCTCTCACCCTCCCCCACTTCTGACTGTACCAGGTGCTTGTATAAATAAATAAATAAATCTTTAAAAAAAAAAAAGGTTTGGCAAGAAGTATTTGAAGAGATCACCACTTTGTCACAAATGTGAAGTAGTTCTGTGTACTAATAATAATTTCAAGCAATTTTAAAATACTTTACCTCTGTTATGGAAACATGGGTAAAGAAAGTGTAAATTTTAGCATTGCCCATTTCAATCACGTTAATGTATGTAATAAAATTAATGAGATCTTTGAATTACATAATTATATAAATGGAGCTATGAAATATTTAATGTTGATTTATATTAAAATATTTTAAACAATCCAACAACCAAATTTATGAATGTTTCTTAGATTTCTGTCCTTTTTCATGAATCATTCTGCCTAATCATATACCATTCCATCTATATGGATTTATAATTCCAATTTAATGATTTTATTTTATGTAAGAGGAGGACAATTCAACTTTTCTTTTTTGCATATTCTTATTAAATGAAATTATGAAACATAAAATTCATAGCACCTATGCCATAATTTTGATACATAAATTACCACTATCATTCACACAAAAGATCACAAAAATTCATCTGAAAAATGTTAATTTCCCAAAGGAAATGGAACAGAACAGATCTTTCCCAGTACATTTTCATGAGAAAATAACATCACTTATACACACATGAAAAAATCTTTTACTCTGATTCTTAATTAAATAAAATATTGAATAACAAT
The DNA here is from genome assembly GCF_964194135.1 of Talpa europaea. NCBI lineage: Eukaryota > Metazoa > Chordata > Mammalia > Eulipotyphla > Talpidae > Talpa > Talpa europaea. Next base: position 135,758,403 of record NC_140068.1, read on the forward strand.
GAATTATAATTTTCCCCAACATATTAGTTAAGGTGCTAAAGGAAAACATTCAGTACTATTAATTTTAAAGTAAGATATCTGGCAGTATCATACATTGGAAGAGATGGGACTATGGACACTAAAACAATGTACAGTGTTTTAAATCAATGTTATCTCAATATAATTAATACTATTAAAATATTAAATATGATACTCATTTCATATAAAGAAAGAAAAAAAGGCTTAAATCATACAAGCAGTGTGGTCAAATTTCTGCATTCCTTTCAGAAAAGAGCTAATTATTTAATGAAAGCTTTGAAGCACTCTATATGTTAAACCATGCAATTTTATATCTAGATGACATTTTCAAAATTAGTATTTAGAAAACTATGTTCATTTAAAATTAGTGTTGCAGTAAAAAATATTGGCAAATCCTACAAATATAACTGAGTAATTATTTTCAAATAATATTTTAAGTCATCTTCAAAATTATCTGTATTATTTTTACTGGATCTGATCACTATTTAGATGACAAAACGTAAGATATATTATATGCACATTATATTCTGAAGATATGTAAATATAATGGGATGGAATAAGTAGAAAATAAAGAGCATAGGGAATAAAACAAAGAACAGCATAAATATTTATGGATGCAGAGGGAATGATTGTGTTATTATATTCTATATTATAGATTTGTTGGCTGAGCCACATATGAAAATTATCATCCTTTTTTAGTTTTTCAGTCTGAAATCCATGGATGTACCTATTGTAATTTTAAATTACCTATTGCAATTTACGAGGGTTATGAATGATTCTAGCATCTGTAACACACACATGTGTGCCTGTGTATATTTTTGTGTGTGTTCCATAGGACTATTAAAATACTGTTAAATTAAACCAAGTAATGTTTTATTTAGACAATTGGAAGAGAGATCGGAGGGGAAATGGTTTTCAGTCTTTTCTGCCCTCCCACTATTAGGATTGCCCTGCCTGATGGGGCACCTACAATTGTTACATTGTTGTCTTGTAAAAAGAATTTTATTACATTATTGGTTATATATATATAAAAGAATATATATAAAAGAAATTTGTTACATTATGGGTTTTATATATATATAAAAGAATATATATAAAAGAATTTTGTATATATTTTGAACAAGAATTTTGAAAAAAATCTTTTTACACCCTCACAAACATATAGATAATTGGTTTAACATGTAAATTATACATATATATTCATATATAATGTTAAAATAATTATACAGTATTTTTCAAGTGGTAGAAAAGACAAGTGAAGTTTTAAAGATGAAAACAAAAATTTCATTTAATTCCACTACATGGCCAGTGTATAAAATATTAACAATAGCAGATTTTAATTAATGGAAAGACCAAATAAAATACTTCTGGGTAAACGAAATAATATTTTCACATATATGGACTATACCATTGTTGTTGTGTTCCATAAAGAAAAATAAGCACCCCTCCCCAGATACATAGAAATAGAAGTTCTTGGAGCCTCCAGAAACCTCACCTTATAGGAGGAATATAGGAATATATCTTATAGTTAATATGCTGTACCCATAAATATCTGTGATACCAACTGAAAAAACAGGAAAAAAGAGAGACTTCAAGTGTCTCTTGTTGTTTTTTCAGTATTATTTCAGGATACTTTGCCTTTCTGTAAGAACTATTATTTTAAGTACAATCATAAAGATTGTCACTTATCATCTTCAATGAAATTCCTACTTTCAATGCAAATCCAGAATTTTTATTTTTCATTCCATTATATTTTATTGTCTCCAACTTACTCTGGCCTGTATCAAAGGGGGGATTCAAAATCTAACATCTCAGGCCTCCCCAGTGGCACAGCGGTTGAGCGCTGGGTTGCGAAGCTGCCCGCAGCCTCTACAGCGCCCGTTCAATCCCCGGCCACCGGGTGAGGGTCCCACATGGCGCACAGACCTCTCCTGTCACCCGCTGCTCCCCTCAGCAGTGTACTTTGGTCAGTCTGCCTGCTCTGCTCTCTGCTCTGACTCTGGTGAACTCTCTCACCCTGCCCTGCCTCTGACTGTACCCAGTGCTTGTATAAATAAATAAATCTTTTTAAAAAATCTAAAATCTCTATCTCAGTGTTTAGTGAATGTTTATTTTTTTAAAGATTTATTTATTTATTTATACAAGCACTGGGTACAGTCAGAATCGCGGGAGGGTGAGAGAATTCACCAGAGCCAGAGCGGAGAGCAGAGCAGGCAGAAGGACCGAAGTACACTGCTGAGGGGAGCAGCGGGTGGCAGGAGAGGTCTGCACGCCATGTGGGACCCTCCTCTGGTGGCCAGGGAACAGCCGGGGATCGAACCGGCATCGCAGAGGCTGCGGGCAGCTTCCCAACCCAGTGCTCAACCGCTGTGTCACCAGGGAGGCCCTGTTTATGTTTTTAAACATTGATGTTTAAACTTTAGGCAGACAATGTTTTCAAAATATATCAAAAGCCCCTGTTCAATGTATTAAGTGTGACACATTTAATGATTTTTACCAGCTATTTTTCTTGCAAGTTCTTTTCTCTATATTTCTAAAAACTTAGCCACAAGCCACCCCATTCCAGATTTTTCTGAATTTTCTCTAGCTCAGAATTTTCCCTGAGAATTAAAAGAAATCAAAAGTCTGGCTGACTGGCTATGACATGACAGTCTCTGGGCCTCCCTGGTGGTGCAAGAGGTTAAGTACAGCACTATGAAGCTATGCACAGCCTCTGCAACATGAGTTCAATGCCCTGCTGGCCAGGGAGCAATCCACATGGTGCAACAGACATTCTCCTATCTTGCTCACTTCTCGCCTCAGCAGTGTATTTCAGTCAGTCTGCCTGTTCTGCTCCCCACTCTGTCTCTGGTGAATCCTCTCACTCCTCGTACCTCTGGCCTGTACCCCAGTTCTTGTATGCATAAAATAAATAAATCTTTAAAGAAAAAGGACATAGTCTCTTATGCTTTTTTAATCTTTATCCATGATTTCTTTTCAATCTTTATTTTGTGAAGTTGGAAAATGTTATTTTTTTCTCTTTAAAATACTTGATCCAGTCTCAATTTTGAATTTTTCCCCATACTTGAGCAATTTACTTGTGATCTCTGATGTGGTAAGCATTTCAATTTGTCACATGTTAATGAATAATATGAATACAAGGAATATCATGTGTCCTCCCATCACACATTCACACTGAATTCCTTCTAAGATAGCTATATAATGAAAGGCATTGCTAGGGAGGTGGGAAATCCACCCCACTAAATATTTCTGGGAAGGAAGGAATTTACAATCTTCTCTCCAAGATTCTTAGCTTCATTTTAAACAATCAGAGCTCATACATAGTATTTCAGATTTAACAATTTAAATGACAATGGTTGGTTCTCTCACCCACTCAAAATCAGTAACTTAATGGACTTTCCATTATTAGACTCTATGGACACTCACCACAGTATATTCAAGAATATCCTCCCTCCAACAGAAGAAGCTGTCAGTGTGAGCAGTTCACACTTAATTCAAAATCCTGATCTCCAAGATTTAATCACATTCTGAAAAGTGTTAACTGCGGAGAAAAAATAAGTCCATTTCAATTCTTCTTTGGCCACTGGTGATTAAGCAACGAAATCTCTTTGGCACAAGCAGAGTTTGTGGGTGCTGTGGGTATTCGGTGTTGTTGACCAATTCTCTGGGGCCATAACTGCAATTACACTCGTTGTTCCTCAGTATTTTTCTGTTGAGTTGATTTACTGATTACACTGAGTTACCTGGAATTTCAACTTATTTACAAAGATGCACTCAATATGGATTAAAATCTTGAAGCTAATTCCTGAAATCTTAATATCTAGAGGAAAAAACATAGACCATAAATTCACTGATGTGTATTTTATTGATAACTTGAATCTATGAAATACATGGTAGTCAGAAGAAAGGAAAGAAATTAAAATATTATTAGAAAGCTATAATGCAAGAATAGAATTTAAAATGCTATTAGATGTTATAAAAACAGAACCTCCATTGCAGAGTTGCCTGGTGGTGAGAAAAAGACACTAGAGAAGTTTCACAGAATAGGAAGAAAAATTAATCACACAATAGTGGTGTGGACTCAGAATGTATGCATAATTGATGTTTCTGACACAATGAAAAGAAAGAGATTCATTTGAATATACAAAATATGTGCTCTTGTGGGCTTGATGTTCCAGAATCAAGTCCTGGTTCCCCACTTTAATAGCTATGCGGACCTTGTGCAAACAGTTTGCCTCTTAAGTATAAAGTCTTCATGTAGAATGAAGGAAAATATTAATAACATATTTTATGTGTTATTAAGAAGAATAAATTATATACCTTGTTTAAGTATGTAGCACTATCCCTACCTTTGTAAAGCCCTGATTCATGATTAACTTTTTATCATATTATTGTTATAACTACTTATACGTAAGTAACTATGATTCAAATGTTCAATTAGAAAGCATTGTGACCCAATTTCATATAAACCATTTCTATCAAACTAACATTAGGCAGGAGTACCTAGCCAACATTAAAAAAAAAAAAAGTTTTAAAGCTTGAAGGGAAGAATAAAAGCATGCATGGCAGATAATGATGTGTGAATAGAAATAAAAGAATCTATAATGTTTATTGTAAATTAAGTAAGATTATTGAATAAGATCAAGGAACACTGCCTAAAAAATACCAAGGTAGACTATTTTTAAAATAAAAGTGAGAATAACATCAAGCATATGGAAACAAATATATTTCAAAGATGTACAGTACATGAAAACATAAACTATATTTATTGATATCTTCATTATAAATCTACTTGAGGACTCAGATCTGGTTGCAATTGAAACAAAAAAAAAAGAAGAAGAAATAGAACTACATGAGACTAAGACCTCTGTACATAGAAAAACTATATTCAGACAAAAAGATTTTATATCAAATAGGAGGATTTATTTATACCTCATATGCCAAAATGGGTTAACAGACAAAATGGAAATTACTTAAAACATTCAACAACAAAAAAATTGGCAGAGGATGTGAATAGTGACTTCTCCAAACAAGATAACAGATGGCCAATACTCTCATGAAAAGATGTTCATCATCTCATATCAATAAGGTAATGCAAGTCAAAACCTCAGTGAGATATCACCTCACACCTGTGAGAATGACTATTTTCCAAAAAAAGAAGCAACAAAGTTTGGAGGATTGCTGAGACAATGAAATTTTTTTTTTTACATTTTTGACAGAAATGTAAGTTGTGCCATCATTGAGGAATACCATGGCTCTCAAAAAATTAAAATTAGTAATTCCATATGATTATTTTATCCTATTTAGCAAAGAAATACAAAAAACACACATTCAAAGAGATATGCACCACCATCCTTACTGCAGTGTTAGTAGCAATAGCTAAGACCTGGACACAACCTCAGTTCCCAGGGAGAGATGATTGGCTAAAGAAGATGAGGTCAATGCACAGAATGGAATTCCACAGGTGTAAATGGCTGGAATCCTGCCTTTGTCATAACCTTGACGAGCCTCAGAATTTTATGTTCTGTGAAATGAGTCAGAGAAAGACAAACAGCATATGATTTCATGTATGTGTTATATACAGTGGAAACAAATACATGAAACAAATAAAACAAAAGTAAACTTTAGGAGCAACAAGTGCTTACCAGAAGGAAAGGAAAGAGAGTGGTGACTTAGGTAAAATGCGTCATTTATATGGAGGACAGAATTGGAGCTTTAGTGCTGAACTTAACGCAGTATATATATATACAGGTAGATTTTTAATCGTACACATCTGAAATATTCATAATGTTATAATGCAGTGTGATGTCCATGAAAGAAGTGGATTTGAATATTTTTCTAATGATATACAAAACCATTACGCCAAAAGCCATACATAATGGAGGAAAGAATTTTTAAAGACATAAGGAAATGCAAGCAGTATTCTGGTTATGGATTGGAAGAAAGGATCTTTTCATGTTCCCACTTAATGTACAAATTTAATGTAATCCCAATCAATATTTCAGCAGGTATATTTTGCAGTTGGTAAACTAATTCTAAAGCTTATAAAGATATAGAAAGAATCTAGTGAAACAGACAATCTGGAAGAACGGAGTTGGAAAATTTAAAGTTTTTAATTTACTAAATTACTGTTGTTAGGGGGAAAAGATGTCCTGAGCAAACTCCCTACAGGCTTTGTGGATGCCACCTCCACTCCATCAAGAGACAGGGAAGTACAAATCCCATGATTCCCAAAGGGAAGTTGCGAGGACATAAGGCTGGAGTTAACCAGCCATTTTCTCTGTTTGTAAATAAATCCAGCCATGTTAGTGGGGTCTCAGGCACTTGGCTTGTGCTCTTGGCCAGGCCCGTTTGGTCTCGGCGGGTAATTTGGGATAGTGAGTAATTTGGGATTCCAGGTCGGCGGAAAGGGTAGGACACATTTAAGAATTTATCTACCTCTTTTCTGAGTTGTACATTTCCTCATTTCCCTTTCCCTTGTAAATAAGCCTTTGTTAACTTTTAGTGTGTGCCTGCAGTTTAAGTCCCCTTTAAGTGTATGGGTAAGGACCCACAGTCAGGCAACCCGTTTTATATTGGGGTTGCCCTGCAACACTGTGATCTACAGTTATTAACAGAGTTTGATATAATAAGCATGAACATATACATCAACTGAAAAGATTAAAACTCCCACAACTCTAGCATCATTTGACATTAACACAGTGAAATTCACTAGGAACAATATTTCTCAGTGATACCAAATCAGGGGGGGAGTAACTTTTTATTAAGTGAACCATAACTTCTATCTTGTACCTTATGAAAAAAAATTTAAAACATTTATTTATATATATTACATTATTATTCCTTTTTTAAACAATGTTTGTTTGTTTTTTTTCCCCCTCAGGTGTAGTCTCCATAGAATTTCCTCCACCAATTCACCCATGCACCATCACCATAGTCCCTTGTGCTCCTCCCTTCCTCCTTCTGATCCCTTTCCCTCCCTTTCCCCTGCATCATGTCTCTGGTTTATAATTGTGTGTTTGTTTTTGTTTTGTTTTGTTCTGTTTTGTATTCTTATTATTTCCACCATTTAGAAATATGTGTCTCTGAGGCACTCACAGATGCCTTATGTAAACATCCCACTCATGTGCAAGGCAATTAATCCATTGCATCTCAAGAGACAAAACAATGATTTAATGAGATTTGTGCACAGTAACCTCTATACACTGCTCATGGAGGCCTTGGAGGCTCTTAGAGCCTTAGTGGAGCTCTGCATGACCAGTGAATGGGGTGCCAGGGGTCAGTTGGTTTCCATCAACTCATAAGCATTATGTGACATCACAAACGTCACTGTAACTCAGGAAAAAAGGGAAAAGAATCTCATATTTACTATTTCCCATTATCCGGACAGAAATGATAAGTGAGGAAATTGTCAACTGCTCTAAGTTTATGGAAATTTCCCTTCCCCTTGCCTGGCTTTGAAGAAAAAGAATTTAATCTACTGTTCTTGAAGGAGTAATGTTTATAAATGACATGTGTGAATATTCATATTACTCAGCTGATATTTATAAAAACTTTTCCATAGGAGCACTTTCCCTATACCCATTCCTCTATTTGCTTTAAATTATTGATTGGCTATATTGTATTGGCAAACCAAAGCTAACAGCTAAGTGGTTCCACCAAAGGGCTCAAGTCCAGAGTTAAGACGCCTGTCCTGAAGAAATTGTAAGGAAAAACACTCTCTGAAAAAGCATTTTAGTAACTTCAGCTCTGGGCTATTAGTGAACTCAAAGACAGAAAAACGGCAAAGTTTTGGGCAGGTTAAAACTCCAGTTCCAAGAAGATACAGCTCTAAATAGGGCAAATGGTAACAACCCTCTGGTTTTCCTCAATGCAGAACAAACATTACTCACATATATTATAGACACCTGCCTAGAATATTTACATGTTATCCTTGTATGTTGTATACAATCCTCATTGAGAAGCTCAAAGTTTGGGCTTCAGTCCTCAGTCTTGATTCTTCCTTAAATTCATTTAATTTAAGTCAGTTGTTTTCCCAATATGTTTTGAACTTGTCTCCCAACCAAGATTTAACAGATGTGGCTCAACAAAAGAAGTCAGCTTTTCTCCTTTGGAAAACCTTTCTTATAGATGCTTTCATGGCTTGATTTCTCAGGCTATAGATCATTGGGTTGAGTGTTGGGGGCACAACTGTGCACATAATAGAAAGCAAAATGTCCAGTGCATTTGGAGAGTCAGAAGGTGGTTTGAGGTACTCAAAGGAGCCTGTAGAAGTGAATAAAATGACGACAGGAGGTGGGGAAGGCAAGTGGAAAAGGCCTTGGCTCTGCCCTCAGCAGATGGCATCCTCAGCACAGTAGAGAATATCTTTGTGTAAGATACTCCAGTGAAGACAATACAAAGTCCATAACAATCAAGGAAGCAGTGACTCCAATATTGCTGATGTATTCATCAGAACAAGTGAGTTTCAGGAGCTGGGGGATGTCACAGAAGAACTGGTGAATGTTACCCAAGCCACAGAAGTGAATGGAGAAAGTGCCAGCTGTTTGTATGGCTCTAGTTATGACCCCACTGATCCAGATGCCTAAGACACTGTGGACACATTTGCTGACATCCATAATGATTTTGTAGCGCAGTGGAAAGCAAATGGCAATGTAGCAATCATAGGACATCACTGTGAGCATGGACAACTCGGCAGTGCTAGAAAGAACAAAGCAAAACACTGCACTATGCATTCCAAGAGGGAAATGTAGCCACTGTGCATGAAAGAGTTGAAAATTGACCTTGGCACAGTCACAGAAATGTAGCACAGATCCAGGAAGGAGAGATGTTTCAGGAAGAAATACATGGGTGAGTGGGGACTATTGCCCATGGAAGTTGCTGTGATAATGAGGAGATTGCCAGTTACTGCCACCATATATAAGACTAAGAACAGAGAAGCGTGGATGAGTTCTAGCTCGGGGTTGGCAGAAAATCCCATCAGAATAAACCCACTCACACTGAAATTGGCCATATTTCTTCTTAGTTTTCAGTAATGTTGGCGGCAGGACAAGATGGGATCCACTGAAAGAAAATTTCTTTTACTTAACCACCTAATGAACTTGGAATTAATGAAATCAGGCTGAAGTTACTTGGAGAAATTACCACTTCATCAAATATGAAAGTAGTTCTCTATACTAATAACCATGCACAATTTTAAATGATTTATATTCAGTCATGGAAACAGGGGTAAAGAATGATGATAAAAATATAATTTCCCATTTCAATCAAAAGAAAGGAAAATGAATATATATGCTAATAAAATATATTTTAATATATAATCTTATTATTAGAATGGGTGCATCAATATTTGATTTATATTAAAAAGCTGTTTGCATGTCATACTCTCTTGTTTTTAAATGTGTCTTGGCAACCAGTCTTTTTTATTAATCATTCTATCTTCATATACCACTCCAGTTGCCATGTATTTATTGTTGCAATTTTATAATTGTATTTTATCTATGAGGAAACATTCTTTGTGTTACATCTTCTTACTAAGCATTTATTTTCAATAAATAAAATTATTAAACACCAAGTTGGTAGAACTTAGACAATAATTATACAATAATCATTAACATTGTTCATAATTTTTTTTCTGAAAGTAATAAAAAGTAAAAATTCCAAAGAAAAAGAAAAAAAAAAGACCTTCTCCAGCATATGTTTTAATGAATTTATTTATATTTACTTAGGTAATTTTCAATCCATCAAATATTCCCACCACAGCGCCCCCACTATCCACTCACTCATAGTCCACTGCCATGAGCACTTGTGCTTCCAGCCTCTTTGTTTCCCCCTCCCACACTCCTCTCCTGCCCCGCATCCTTTGGTTTTATAGTCAGATAATTAATTTACTTTATATCCCACATGTTCATGACACCATCCAATATTTATCCTTTCCCTCTGGCTTATTTCACTTTACATTATCCTTTCCAGTTCCATCCATATTCCTACAAATAGAATGAGTGTATGTTTTTTGGTCTCTGAATAGTATTCCCTTGTGTACATGGACCACATTTTTTTGATTCATTCATCTGTTCTGAGCCTTTTAGATTGTTCCCTTAGCTCAAGTGTAGTAAATGGAGCTAAATAAACATGGGAAGAACAGGCCTCCCTGGTGGCGAAGGTGGTTGAGCACAGTGCTGTGAAGCTGTCCGCAGCAGCCTCTGTAGTGAGGATGTGATCCCGGCTGGGGAGCTACCCACATGGCACAACAGGCCTCTCCTGCCTCACCCCTCAGCAGTGTATTTTAGTCAATCTGCCTGTTCTGCTCCCCACTCTCTCTGGTGAATCCTCTCACCCTCCTGCACATCTGGCCTTATCCTGGTTCTTGCATGCATTAAAAAAAAATAAATCCTTAAAACACAAATAAACATGAGAAGCACGTTTCCCTTAGAATTAGTGTTTTGTTTTGGGTTTTTTTTTTTTTTTGATAGATTCCCATGAGTGGAATTACTGGGTCAAATGGCAGATGCATGTTTAATGTGAACACTCATCCACAATGCTTTTATCAGGCTGCACCTTCTGCATTCCCACCAGCAGTGGGGGATGGGGGAGGGTCCCTTCTCTCCACATCCTCATCAGCAGTTGTATTTTTATGACAAAACAATGGAAGTAATATACATAATAAAATATCATTTGCTCTCATTCATTGAAAATAACTTGTAAAACAGGGCCTCCCCAGTGGCGCAGCGGTTGAGCGCTGGGTTGCAAAGCTGCCTGCAGCCTCTGCACCGCCAGTTCAATCTCTGGCCACCAGAGGAGGGTCCCACATGGCGTGCAGACCTCTCCTGCCGCCCGCTGCTCCCCTCAGCAGTGTACTTCAGTCCTTCTACCTGCTCTGCTCCCCGCTCTGGCTCTGGTGAATTCTCTCACCCTTCCACGCTTCTGACTGTACCCAGTACTTGTATAAATAAAATTAAATAAATAAATAAATCTTTAAAAAAATAAAAAGAATGAAAGTCCTCTCATTGCAACAAAGACATTGACATTGAGGGGATTATGCTACCTGAAAAAGCCAGAAAGACAAAGATCAGTAAAAGAAAATCTAAATATGCTGTAAACCCTCCATTAGAAGTAAACAAAAATGAGGTTTGACATATTGCCATGGATTGTATTGAAAAGTTAGTATTCATTCACTTAATGAGAATATCCAAACTATTTTGTCTCTGAAATCTAATCACCCAGTTTTTACTAGCTTTGTATTACTAAAGAGGATTCCTAAAATTAAACTCAAAATGCACAAGATGAAACTTCTGAATATAAGTTTATATATTTCATCTACTTAATAACGAATATTATTAAGTTGATATTTTGGAAATCATTCTTTTTTTTTTTAAAGATTTATTTATTTATTTATTTATTTATACACGCACTGGGTACAGTCAGAAGCGTGGGAGGCTGAGAGAACTCACCAGAGCCAGAGCGGGTAACAGAACAGGCAGGCCGACAAAGAAATACACTGCTGAGGGGAGCAGCAGGTGTGGCAGGAGAGGTCTGCGCACCATGTGGGACCCTCACCTGTGGCCGGGGATCGAACCAGCACTGCAGAGGCTGCGGGCAGCTTTGCAGCCCAGCACTTAACTGCTGTGCCACCAGGGGAGGCCCTGGAAATCATACTTGAGAAAGGGGATGCTATTTCAAAATTTGGGGACCAAATAATGCAGATGTTGGAAAAGAATGAAATAATTTTACTTAATTCAGATTCCATCTTACTGAATTGACACTCTTTTCACTTGTTTTCTCCCCTAACTAATGAAGGGATTTGCATTATTTGGTCCCAAAATTTTGAAATAACATCCTCTTTCTCAAAACTGAGAGTCCTCTAATGATCATCCTTAAATGTACTTTTTTTTTCTATTATACTGTTTGAAGCGAAAGCATCTTATTCTGGTCTGTTCCCAACATTTGTGATTTGAAAACTGAGAGTCCTGTGCTTTAAGTACATTTTTTTTTCTATCAGAGTGTTCTATATAATCTTTCACACATACAAATATTTTCCAGATCTGTTCAATGAATTTAGACATAATTGTTAATGTTCTTCAAAAAGTATGTTGCCACAAGTCATATTAATTTATAACCCTAAGAAATTAGCTCAACTGTTTATATTTCCAAAACATCAACATTTACAGAACTTTTGACCCAACTGCAGCAGAACACATTTTTCTCAAGTGCACATGGAAATTCTCCTGGATAATAATGTCATTACTACCCATGTTGTCTTTTGTTTTCCATTTGCATAGAATATAATTTTCCATCTTTTTTGTTTCACAGTATGAGAGTCCCAGAATCTAAAGTAGGTGCTTTGCAGACAGCAAAATTTAGATATAGTTTTTATTCAAAATTTATTGAATATAACTGAGTATAACTTTGTGTAAGTTTAAGATGTACTATGTTTTGATTTGACACATAATTTGTAAAATGATAATCACTGCAGTATTTGCTAATACACATATCATGTCACATAGTTCCTATATAGTTTTGTCATGAGATTTATTTTTCTATTGGCAACTTTCAAGTATAGAGTGATGTACTATTAACCATAATAAAATGCTGTTCATTGCATTCCCAAACATGGTAAGCCTGTCATCAGAAGTCAGTTCATTTTGAGGTGGTTCTTATTTTTTTTTTTGGCTTGGGGGAGGGTTTATTTTATTTTGTTTTTATAATAAATTTTATTTTTATAATCCCCATACAATTGTAACCCCCTTATTTTGACCCCAATCCCTCCCCTCCTGCCCTCTACCCCCCACAGAGTGTCTCCGGTTCATAGTTTTTTGTTGATTTTGATTTTCACTATCTTATAGTTATTCATTTTCCTAGTCCCTTATTTAAGTTTTCTAGATTCCTGCTATGAGTGAGACCATCCGGTATTTTTCTTTATCTTTCTGGCTTATTTCGCTGAGCATGATCCCTTCCAGCGCCATCCATGTTGCTGCAAATTGCATGTGTTTATCTTTTTTGAATGCTGAGTAATAGTCCATGGTATATATGTACCACATCTTCTTGATCCAGTCATCCATTTTTGGGCATTTGGGTTGTTTCCAAAGCTTATCCATTGTAAATAGTGCTGCTATAAACATAAGGGTGCAGGTGCTCTTTGGAATTGATGTTTCTGTATCCTTTGGGTAAATACCTAGGATTGGAATCATTTAGTAGGTCCAGGAATCTCCACACAGCTCTCCACAGTGGTTGGACCATTTTGCACTCACACCAGCAGTGCAGGAGAGTTCCTTTTGCTCCACACCCTCGCCAACATTTGTTGTTGCTACTTTTTTTAATATGTGCCATTCTCACTGGTGTGAGATGGTATCTCATGGTAGTTTTGATTTGCATTTCCCTGATGACAAGTGATGTTGAACATTTTTTCATATGCCTGTTGTCCATTTGCATTTCTTCTTTAGAGAAGCTTCTTTTTAGCTCTTCTGACCATTTTTTGACTGGATTTTTTTCTTAGTTGTTGTTGAGTCTCATCAGCTCTTTGCAGATCTTTGTGATCAGTCCTTTATCATTAGTGTTGTGTGCAAAAATGTTCTCCCAGTTGGTGGGGTTTCTCTTTGTTTTTGTTATTGTCTCTTTTGCTGTGCAGAAGCTCTTTAATTTGATGTAGTCGCAGCTGTTTATCTTTGCCTTCACTATCACCGCTTTGGGTGATGTGTCTGTAAAGATGTCTTTGATGTGCATATCACATAGTGTTTCGCCTATATTTCCTTCTATGTATTTTATGGTTTCAGGTCTTATATCCAGTTCTTTAATCCATTTTGTGTTAATTTTTGTGTATGGTGTGAGGTAGTAGTCAAGCTTCATTCTTTTGCATGTAGAGACCCAGGTTTCCCAGCACCATTTATTGAACAAACTTTCTTTGCTCCAATGCATAGTCTTTGCTCCTTTGTCAAAAATTAGTTGACCATAAATATGTGGATTTATTTCTGGATTTTTCATTCAATTCCATTGGTCTGTATGTCTGTTCTTGTTCCAATACCATGCAGTTTTGATGATTATGGCTTTGTAGTATAGTTTGAAGTCTGGACGTGTGATGCCTTCATTCCCTTCTTTTTTTTTTTTTTCAGGAGAGCTTTGGCTATTCGGGGTTTTTGGTGATTCCATATGAATTTCATCAATAATTGTTCTATTTCTTTGAAGAATGACATTGAAATTTTGATTGGAATAGCATTGAATCTGTATATTGCTTTTGGTAGGATGGCCATTTTAATAATGTTTATTCTTCCAATCCATGAGCAGGGGATGTCTCTCCATTTCTTTGTGTCTTCTTCTATTTCTTTTAACAGTGTTTTATAGTTTTCTTTGTATAGGTCCTTTACCTCTTTTCTTAGATTTATTCCCAAATATTTGATTTTTTTTGTTTCAATAATAAAAGGGATGGTTTTTTTGATTTCTTCTTCTTCAGATTTATTGTTTGTGTATAGGAAGGCTACTGACTTTTGCGTGTTGATTTTGTATCCTGCCACTTTACTGAACTGATTGATGAGTTGAATTAGTTTTTCTGTGGAGTTTTTGGAGGTCTCTATGTATATTATCATCTGCAAATAGTGATAGTTTGACTTCTTCTTTTCCTATTTGGATTCCTTGTATGTCATTCTCTTGTCTTATTGCTCTGGCTAGGACTTCCAGTATTATGTTGAAAAGCAGTGGTGAAAGTGGACATCCTTGTCTTGTTCCCAATCTTAATGGAATTGCTTTCTGCTTTTCACCATTGAGAATAATACTGGCTGTTCGCTTGTCATATATGGCCTTTATGATGTTGAGGTGTGTTCCTTGTATCCCAAGAATTTCAAGGGCTTTTATCATGAGTGGGTGTTGCACTTTGTCGAAAGCTTTCTCAGCATCTATTGATATTATCATATGGTTTTTATATTTCTTTTTGTTGATGTGTTGGATAATGTTGATTGATTTTCAGATGTTGAACCATCCTTGTGTCCCTGGAATGAATCCTACTTGGTCGTGGTGAATTATCTTATGGATACATTGTTGGATTCTGATAGCTAAAATTTTATTGAGGATTTTTGCATCAGTGTTCATTAGGGAGATTGGCCTGTAGTTTTCCTTTTTTGTGTTGTCCTTGTTCTGTTTTGGTATTAGTGTAATGCTGGCTTCATAGAACGTGTTTGGTATTGACCCTTCTCAATTTTTAGGAAGAGTTTGTGAAGGATAGGCACTAATTCATCTCTGAATGTTTCGTAGAATTCATTTTTTAAATCCATCAGGTCCTGGGCTTTTGTTTTTGGGGAGGTTTTTGATTACCATTTCAATTTTGCTGTGTGTAATTGGTCTGTTTAGGTGTTCTATTTCTTCTTTATCTAGCTTTGGGTGATTGTAGAGTTGTAGGAATTTGTCCATCTCCTCTAGATTGTTGAACTTGTTTCCATATAACTGTTCATAGTAGTTACTGATTATTCTTTTGATTTCTGCTGTGTCCGTTGTGATTTCTCTTCTTTCATTAATGATCCTGTTTATTTGTGCTTTCTCCCTTTTTTTCCTTTGTGAGCCTGGCTAGGGGTTTGTGTATTTTATTGATTTTTTTCAAAGAACCAGCTCTTGGTTTCATTGATCTTTTGGATTGTTTTTTTAGTTTCAATTTCATTTATTTCTGCTTTGGTTTTTATTGTTTCTTTTTTTCTACTGGTTTTGGGTTTTTTTTGTTGTTCTTTTTCTAGATCTTTGAGCTTCGAGATTAGGATGTTTCTTTGAGTTCTTTCTTGTTTCTTGATGTGAGCTTCTATTGCTATATATTTTCCTCTTATTACTGCTTTTGCTGCATCCCATACTTTTAGGATATTGGAGTCCTCCTTGTCATTTAATTCAAAGAATTTTTTAATTTCTTCTTTGATCTCATTAGTCCAGTGGTCTTCCAGTAGTGTGGTTTTTAATCTCCATGAGGTAGGAGAGGTTCTTGCCTTCTTTTTATGGTTTATTTCTAGTTTGATGCCTTCATGTTCAGAAAAGATGGTTGGTATGATTTCAATCTTGGTGTATCTGTTGATGTTTGTCTTGTGACCCAGTATGTGATCGATCCTGAAGAATGGTCCGTGAGCACTTGAGAAAAATGTGTACTCCGTTTTTTTGGGGGGTTAGTGTTCTATAGATGTCTGTTAAACCCAAATGCTCTAGGTCCTTATTTAGAGCTTTAGTTTCTTTACTTATTTTTTGTCTTGTTGATCTATCCATTGTTGATAGTGGTGTGTTGAAGTCTCCCACTACATATGTGTTTTCTCTGATGTCTGTTTTCAGCGAGGACAACAGTTGTCTGATATATTTTGGTGCTCCTTCGTTTGGTGAGTATATGTTAATGAGTGTTATTTCTTCTTGAAGTATTGTCCTCTTGATCAAAGTATAGTGACCATTGGGGTCTCTTTTTATCTTTTTGAGTTTGAAATCTGTTTTATCTGATATAAGTATAGCTGTTCCTGCTTTCCTTTTTGGTCCATTTGCTTGTAGGATTGTTTCCATCCTTTAACTTGGAGTCTATTTTTATATTTTGAGTTAAATGTGTTTCTTGGAGACAGCAAAAGGTTAGGTTTTGTTTCTTAATCCAGGCTGCGACTCTGTGTCTTTTTATTGAAGAGTTTAGTCCATTTATATTTAGAGTTAATATTGATATGTTAGCATCTGTATTTGCCATTGTGTTTGTCTTTCCTTTGATTTTATTTATTTATTCTTTTATTAACTTTTTTTTTGGCCTTCTTTCATTGTTATATGTCCCTCTGAGGTTCTGGCTTTAGGATTCCTTGTGGTATTTTTTGGAGTGGGGGTTTAGTCGTAATGAAATTCCAGAGTTTCTCTTTGTCTGGGAAGGTCCATATTCTTTCTTCATGGGGGAAAGAGAGCTTTGCGGGATAGAGTATTCTTCGTTGGCATCTGTTTTCTTGGAGTCTGTTGACTATGTCCCTCCACTCTCTCCTTGCCCGTAGTGTTTCTTCAGAGAAGTCTGATGTCAGCCTGATTGGTTTTCCTTTGAATGTTATCTGTTTCTTCCCTCTTATCATCTTCATTATTTTTTCCTTGTCCTGGATTCTTGGGAGCTTTAGTATTATGTGTCTTGCTGTATTTTTCCTTTTGTCATGGAACTTTGGTGTTCTTCTTGCTTCTTGTATATCAATTTTCAGCTCCTTCTTCACATTTGGGAAGTTCTCTTCAATTATCTCTTGGAATATTTTCTCTGTTCCTACATCTCTCTCCTCTCCTTCTGGTATTCCTATAACTCTTATATTTCCCTTCCTCATGGAGTCAGATAGTTCCCGAAGTCTTTCTTCGTTCTTTTTCCTTCATACTTCTCTTTCCTTTTCTGTTTTGGTTCTTTTTATTTCTGTGTCTTCAGGAGTACCTATTCGTTCTTCCATTTCATCTATTCTGCTTTCATTGCTTTTCCCAGAATTCTTTAGTGCCTCCAGTAATTCTTTGATCTCCTGCATTTCTTTTACTTCCCTCTTTAGGGACTCAATTTCATTCTTCTGATGGTTGATTATTTTTCCCTTATCATTGTTTTCCTTTATGACTTCTGTCAGTTTTTTAATCATGGCAATTTTAAATTCTCTTTCTGGAAGGCTCAGAAGTTCTTCCAAGTTACTGTCGCTGCAATCTGGGGGGGTGGTTTTCTTTTTGTGGTGTGCTTTTCTCCTGAGGAGATGCTAGGTTGCATGTGGTTCTTCGACTCCCTACTGTCTGTTTTCTAATTTTCCATATGCATTGAGAAACTGTGTTGCTGGGACTGGCAGGCATCTTGGGTGAACTTCTCTGCTCCCCTCTGACTTCTCCGGGAGCCATCTGTCAGTTTCAAGCAGTCTTTACTGAAGAGAGGTCCCTGTTCTAAAATGTCGATGCGGGGACACAGTCCCCTGTGCGCCTGGTCTGCCCCGGCGGTCGGTTCCCGCTCCCCCTCTGGGCTTGGACTGCAGGCCAGAGGGGGCCTGGCGTGGGCGAACTTCCCCCGCTCACCTCTGGCTCCTGAGGGAGACTTGTGCAGGCAGTCTTTACTGAAGAAATGTCCCTGTTCTAAAATGGCGATGCGGGACACACTCCTTGTGCATTCGGTCTCAGGCACACTCTTCTGCACGCCCGGTCTGCCCCGGCCGTGGGTGCCCGTTCCCCCTGTGGGCTCAGACTACTGTTTGGAAGGGGCCTGGTGTGGGCTAACTTCCCAGCTGGCCACTGGCTCCTCCAGGAGCCTTCTGCAGGGTTCAAGTCACTAGGTGGCACCAGAGATCTCTCCTAGAGCCCTTGGGGAGCTGTTTTTTTTTTTTTTTTTCCCACCCCTTGGGACAGGGAACAGAATGGAAATGGTAGGGTAAACCTCAACGGCTTTGGGGTGCTGTGTCTGCCTTGTGCCCCACCGTCGTGGAGAACCAACACCCCGGATTTCGTGCCCCGGGTCTCAGTTCCAAAGCCCTCAGGTCCAGGACGTGGGCTGTAGCCCAGTTCCATGTCCATAGAATGGCGTCTTTTGCACCCCGCTCCCGTGCCTGGGTGCCTGGTTCCTGGTTACTCAGTGAGGGACTTTCACCTCATCGAGGGTCCCCGTGCGTCTCCCCACACGCCTAGGGTGAAGGCGCGGGGACCTGGGCAGCAGCGATCCCGATCCGTGTTTGCTTTTCAAGCGCGCTGCTTTTCCATGCAAGCTTACCGGGCCGGCCCGGGGCTGTGTGCTGGTCTCCTCCGTTGCTCTCTGTTGTTCTCTAATGGCGCCCGGAGCTCACCTCCACAATGAATCCTGCAGGTTTCTCCGCAGCTCCCATTCACAGGGTTGGTGGCTGAAATAGTTCCTTTCCACTCACAGTCCCGCTTGCTGCATAGTTTGTTCTTGTTGGTCGTTTTAGTTTGTTTGTTTTTTTCCTCCTCTCTGTTGGTTGGAGAGTGCCGACTCTGTGGGTGGGGGAGGGGAGCAGGGTTCTGCCCTTTCCTCCCTTCTAGTCCTCTTTTATGGCAACTTTCTTCTTCGGGTAGTTTGCTGGAGTCACCCGTTTATCTTCCGTGTCCCAGTTCTCACTGGGACCTGCCGCTTTTCCTCCCTATTAACTTTTTTTAATGGGAGATCTTACTCGCAGGGTCTCCTCGCCGCCATGTTGCTCCGCCCCTGAGGTGGTTCTTATTTTTAATCCATTTAGTAGTAACAGATTTCTCAACAGAGTGTCAAAATAGAGCTGTATTTTGATGGAACTTAATTTATTTACATTTTAATTTACCATAAATATTAGAAGACTTATAATACCTCCTTGAGAGTTGTTTTCTCAATTTTTTTCCTTTCTCAATTAAAACAGACCAACTATAGATGGTAGATAAAATTTGTGCATCATAACATGACAAGAAGATAATGTCCAAGATCTACAAAGAACTTATACAACTCTTATCAAAAGGAAAACAAATATCCCATTCAAAAATGGACAGAAGTAAATAACACTTCTCAAAGAAAGCATAGATGAGCAAAAGGCACACCAAAAAATGACCATCATCACTAATATTCAGGGAAATACAAATCAAATCATTGAATACCACCTCACTCTTATAAGAAAGATCCATTTAAAAAATTAGACATCACAAATATTGATGAGGATATGCAGCAAAGCAAACCCTTATATGTCAATGATGAAGATATAGACTGGTCCAGTCCCTATGGAAACCTACAGATTCCTCAAATACTAAAGAAAAATCTACCTTATGGTCCATCATTTCCACTCCTAGGTATCTACCCAGAGATTACAAAACCACTAATTTGAAGGGATATATGCACTGCTATCTAATTACAGTACAATTTACATTAACCAAGTTATGTAAACAACAAAGCACTGTTTTAAAAAGATGTTATCTGTATACATGAGAGAATATATTCAGCTATAAAAAAAAATGAAATCTCGCAACTTGAGACAGCATGGATGGAACTGGAGAGGATTATGCTAAGTGCAATATCAGAAAGAGAAAGATAGAAAAAAAGATGATTTCACTCATGTGTGGGCAATGATAACAAAAGGAAAAAGGAACTCACAAAACTAAGCCAAAACTAACCCTACATATGTATCATTGGAGAATTGAGGCTACTAGAAATGGAGGGAGGATGGGGATGGGACTGACAGATTATTGTGTTATTTAAACATTCCTCCCACATAAGCGACAATTGTTCTAATGCAACTTAAGTCACAAAGAAATGGTATAATGAAATTTTTGCAGTGACCTCAGTCTATTGCTCATGGAGGACTTAGAGGCACACAAAGCCTTAGAGACAGGCCACAATGTTCAGCAGGTGCTGAGAGCCAGGCTGTTTCCATCCACACACAGCTATCATGTAGTAGCCCAACTCCAGTGTAACAGAATAAACTGAGAAAAGAAACTCATGTTTACTGTTTTCCATCATGCTGACAGAAATGATCCCTGAAAGGGACAGCGCTAACTTATTTAAATTTATGGCAATTTTTTAAACCTGGTTTGTTGGTGTGAGATTTTAACCTATTGCATTTGAAGCAATAATGTTTATAGAGCTGCTGTGTGAATATTTTTTTACTCAACAACCCATAATTCTGACAACTGTCTGATATGACAAATTTCCATATGCTCATTTCTTTATTAGCTTTAAATATTTGATCGACTATGTTATGCTAACAATTTAATGGGTACCCTCCTCCATCCCCCCATCTAAATGGCAAATGTCAAGAATGAAGATGCAGTGACATAGCACAGCACAAAGAGTTCCAGAAAAATGGTTCCTGTGAATATAGCAATTTATTCACAGGAATTTGTAACTGAAACTGCTGTCTCAAGACAACCCAACAATTTCAAGGAAACACAGCACTGAAGTTTACAGCAGGACTAAAATTCCCAGTTCCCTAAAGATGAATATTTAAATAGGGAAAAATTAAATAACTTTCCCTGTTTTCTTCAATGCACAGAGGATATCACGTAAATACATGAAGCAGTAACCAATCCATCTCTTGAAAGGTCCACCTGCAAATAATAAAATTCCTCTTCAGAAGCTCAGACATTAGTCATCTTTTCTGGAGGTTGTTCCTGAGCTTCAGTACTTAGTCTTGATTCTTTCATAAACTCAGTTATTATCACTTATATAACAAAGTTATCTAATGTTCTTTTAACTTTTCCCAAACAAGAATTAACAGATGTGCCTCAACAAAAATGGGTCAGCTTTTCTCCTATGGAGAGCTGCCTTTATGGGTTTATTTCTCAGGCTTTAGATCATTGGGTTGAATGTTGGGGGCACAACTGTGTACGTAATAGTTATAAAAATGTCCAGTGCACTTAGAGAGTCAGAAGGTGGCTTAAGAAACTCAAAGAAGCTCTTGGAAATAAATAAAATGATGACAGCAAGGTGTGGAATGCAAGTGGAAAAGGCCTTAGCTCTGCTCTCAGCAGATGGCATCCTCAGCACAGTAGAGAATGTCTTTGTGTAGGACACCCCAATGAAGACAATGCAAGGAAAGGCCAAAAAAGCCAAGAAGGCACTGACACCAATATTGCTGATGTATTCATTAGAACAAGAGCATTTCAGGAGCTGGGGGAATGTCCCAGAAGAGCTGGTGAATGATATGGGAACCACAAAAGTGCATGGAGAAAGTGCCAGCTGTTTGTATGGCTCCAGTTATGACCCCACTGATCCAGACACCTAAGACACTTTGAACACATTTCCTGACATCCATGATGATTTTGTAGTGTGGTGGAAGGCACATAGATATGTGGCAATCATAGGACATCACTGTGAGCATGGACAGCTCAGCAAACTACAAAGAGTGAAAACAAAACACTGCACTATGCATTCACCAAGGGAAATGTAGCTTTGTAAGTGACAAAATTACACATGGGCCTTGATACAGTCACAGAAATGTAGCATAGATCCAGAAAGGAGAGATGCTTCAGGAGAAAATTCATGGATAAGTGGAGACTACTGTCCATGGATATTGCAGTAATAATAAAAATATTGCCAATTAATATCACCATGTATAAGACTAAGAACAGAAAAGCATGGATGAATTCTAGCTCAGGCTTGGCAGAAAATCCCTTCAGAAGAAACCCACTCAGAGTGATATTAGCCATAGTCCTTCTTAAATTCCCAGTGATGTTGGCTGCAAGACGAGATGGAACCAGTGGAAAGAAAATTACTTACCTACTAACCTACCTTTGAATCAATCAAGTTTGGCAAGAAGACATTTGATGAAATCACAACAACCACAAATGTGAAGTAGTTCCACAGAGTAATAATGTCAAGCAATTTTAAAATACAAACCCAGTTATTAAAATATGGGTAAACAAGATTCTAAGTTATGGGATTGCCCATTTCAATAAAGAAAATGAAAAATCAATGGAAGTAAAAATTAATAAGATCTTTAAAATACATAATTTTATTAATGGAGTGATGAAACATTCAATGTTGATTAATATTAAAAAAGTTTTGTACAGTCCTTACACTCATATTTACAAATGTTTCAATTTCTCACCAATCAGTCTGCCTATTCATATGCCATCCTAAGTACAATGGATTTATAATTGTATTTTAATAATTTAATTTTATATAAGAGAGGAAAATGTCCTCTTTATTTTCTTCTATGTATTTTCTCATTGAATGAAATTATGAAGATAATTGACACTAGGTATGCAATAATTATGATATACAAATAAACATTTGTCATTCACACAAAGGATGCTAAAAATTCATCTGAAAAGTATAATTTCCCAAAGGAAATGGAAAAGTATTCACTTTTTGGGCCTCCCTGGTGGCACAAGTGGTTAAGACGCAGCCTGTGAGGCTGTCCACAGCCTCTGCAGCACGAGTTCCATAAGTATGAAAATATTTTTATAGTAACCTTACTTGTCACTTATGGTACTGTTCCTTTATTCCTGATGATTCAATCTACCATTATTTCCCTAGCCTCATAAACTCTGCTTCCACTCACTCTCTTAGTACTTAGACAAAACTATTGCTTTTCCATGTTTTAAACCTTGCAATACATTATATACATTTCTTTTTTCTTTTTTTAAGATTTATTAATTTGTGCATATAAGAGGTGTGTGGGGGGGGCGGTGAGAGGATTCACCAGAGACAGAGTGGGGAACAGAAGAGGCGGACTGACTGAAAGACACTGCTGAAGGAAGTAACAGGCGAGACAGGAGAGTCTGCTGCGCCATGTGGGTAGCTCCCTGGCTGGGGATCGAACTTGTGCTGCAGTGCTGCCAATAGCTCCATAGGTTGCCTCTTAACCCCTTGAGCCACAAGGAGGCCCCCTACTATTCTTTTTATAGGACTCCTTGTTCATGTAGTTAAAGGAGTAAAGAAGAAAAATACAGTTATGATGACATTTTTTTACAATCAAAACCCATGAGTTTAACAAGATTGTCTAGAGGAATGCAATGAGAATGCAATTTAACTTTATGTCCTACACAACTATTTGTTTATTTGAAAAAGAAATCTCAAAATTACAGAGCAATTCTAAGATTAGTACACTAAATCTGTCACTTTTCCTACCACCACCCCATGTGTCCCTGTCCTTTTCCTTCCCCACTCTCTTCTTAACCTCAGACCCTCAAGATGTGTGTTGATGTCCAGGGGTTTTTGAAAGAGTTTCATGTTGTTGAATTATTTTTATTTGAATGTCCAATATTTGTTTTTATAATTCTGATTGCAATGCTGCATATAATGTTTTTCAAATTCCCTCTGATTTGTTTGAATTTGCTGCATTTCATTCTTCTCTGACAATATGTATTATTTTTAATTTTTTTTTTATTTTTATATTCCTCATACAATTGCAACCCCCTGATTTTGACCCCAATCCCTCCTTCCCCCCAAAAGTGTGTCTCTGGTACATAGTTGTTTGTTGATTTTGATTTTTTTGTTTCTTCTGGTTATTCTTTTTCCTGGTCCCTTATTTAGGTTTTCTAGATTCCTGCTATGAGTGAGACCATCCGGTATTTTTCTTTTTCTTTCTGGCTTATTTCGCTGAGCATGATCCCTTCCAGTGCCATCCATGTTGCTGCAAATTGCATGTGTTTATCTTTTTTTTTTTTGAATGCTGAGTAATATTCTATGGTGTATATGTACCACATCTTCTTGATCCAGTCATCTATTTTTGGGCATTTGGGTTGTTTTCAAAGATTAGCTATTGTAAATTATGCTGCT
Source organism: Talpa europaea (assembly GCF_964194135.1). Taxonomy (NCBI): domain Eukaryota; kingdom Metazoa; phylum Chordata; class Mammalia; order Eulipotyphla; family Talpidae; genus Talpa; species Talpa europaea. The sequence continues at coordinate 135,782,581 of NC_140068.1, forward strand.
ATAAACATAGGGGTGCAGGTGCTCTTTGGAATTAATGTTTCTGTGATAATATGTATTATTTTATGGAATGCATGTGCCACATCTTAGCAATCAATTTAGCCACATAGACTGTGTCTATGTCCTAGCGGTTGTAAATAATGCTGCCGTAAATTTTGTAGAGAATGTGGGGTATTTTTGTTGGTAGTTTCATATTCTGATGTTCTATGCCCAAGAGCAGGATTACTGGATCACACACACTTTTAATATTTAAGATAAATACAAATTGCCATCCATATGGTTTCACAAGTTCACATTCCCACTAACAATAATAGGGTTCATTTTTCTCTGCATCTTCTCCTACACATGTTGTCCGGATACTTGACATATCCCGTTCTCACAGGTGTAAGGTGGTACCTCATTATAATTTTATGCAGCAGTTCTCTTTATTTTATTTTTTTGCAACAGTTCTCTTAGTGGAAGTAATGGTGACATATTTTCATAACCTTTTGCCTTTCTGAATATCCTCTTTAGTGAATTGTCTGTTCATATCTGCTGCCCATTTGCTAATTGGGGTATTTGGCTTTATTGTTTCATTGTACGAGTTGTATACATTTTTTATATATTATGGATATAATCCCTTATCAGCTATATATTATGAAAATAGTTTTCCTTTATTGAAAGTGAGGTGTGTAAGTCTCCTACTACTATTTTGTTGTCACCAATATATGATTTCAAATTTTATAGTGATTACCTTTTAAATATTCCTGCTCCTTCATGCGGTCTATATATAATGAGGAGTGTTATGTCCTCCTTCTGTATTGATCCCTTAGTCACATACAGTGTCCATTTCTTTTTCTTGGTACTAATTTTAGTTAGAAGTCTACTTTATCAGATAACCAGGTATTCTTTTAGCTTTATGAAGTCATACATTTAATTCCTTTCCCAGACTTAGCAAGTTTTCCTCTATATTTTCTGATAAATTCTCTTTCATTCTTCTGTCTTGCCTTTTCAAATACCTTATATCCTTATGTTGCCTTTCCCAGTGGAACTATAGGTATCCAAGTGTTTCTTCATTCAAGGATTTTGACATTGTTAAAATGGTTGTGATATCTAAAGTCATATGCACATTCAATGCAATTTCTGTCAAAGTTTCAATGATATTTAACAAAGAAATTGAACTAATAAAATTTATTCAGAACTACAAAAGATCATGCATAATCAAAGTAATATTAAGTGGGAAAAAATAAAAACAGAAGTAACACTTCTCTGATTTCAAAAAAATACTAAGAAAAGTCTTAGTTATCAAAACATTATACTAGAATAACAATAGGCACAGGAATCAAAGTAACAGCTTAGGGAACTCATACATATCTACACAATTACATCATCAGCTAATTTATGACAATGAACCATGAACATACAAAAGAAAATAGGAAGGTGTCTTCAATAAATGGTATTGTTGTTGGTAGAAATGGATGTCCACTTGCAAAAAAACTCTAATTATACCATGATATTGCCCCATACACAAAACTTCATTGAAAATGGATAAAAACTTAAAAGTATACCCTGAAACTTTAAAATACATTGGGATAAAACTCTTTATATAAATCCTTTGACATCAACCTTAGGGAAAAATGGAAACCATAACATACATGGAAGAAAGCATAGACAATAACCTCATTTACAACAGACTTAGAGATGACTCTGGGGTTTGGAACCCAATATAAAGGGAAATAAAAGCAATTGAACTAGAGTTACCTTACTAAATTCTGACTCATGGTAATATATTTTGGAAGTAGATTAAAATATATCTTTACATTCATCAAAAGATGTTAAATAGCTGTATGTATGAACTAGTATATGGAACATTCTGGGAGAATGAAAGAGAAAATATTCTGAAGGACAGGACTCTCACTTTTGAAATCACAAATTTTGATTGAACCAAGAAGCACTGCTGACCCTCCTTACAGTATTTTTTCAAAATTACATTTAAAGATGGAATTAAATACTTTCAATTGGAGAAAGGAGATTTATTTCAACTCCAAGAGTCTGGGGAGAAGTGAGTGTAGCTCCTTTCATTTGTTGTAAACAGAAGAAGTGAAAAGTTCACCATTGTGGAAAGACTGTAATCTACCAGTTTGCAGGAGTAATGCTTATAAACTACATGTGTGAATATTTGTGTTACTCAGAGAGCACATACAATGACACTTTCACTAAGCTCATTTCTGTATTTAGTTTTAGAATATCTGGTTTACTGTGTTATGTCTAGTTAACCTAAGTTAACAATTTGGATTCAACTCCTCCTAGCTCCAACAAAGGGGCATAAGACCAGAGGTAACATCCAGCTGGCCAGGACCTGAAACTGTGAAGAAACAAGTTCTTTGTGAAAAAGCAGTATTTTGAAAATTTTTCCCTCTGTACAAATCACTAACCTCAAAAACAAAACAAAACAACAGACTTCGAGGTCTAAGGCAAGATTAAAACTCACTGTTCCCTGAAGATAGAGGTTTCAATAGAAAAAGCTTGAATAAATCTTGTCTTCCTCAATGCATAGACTATATTGGATAGATCCATTAACCAGGTACCTTCCCAGACCTTTGACATGTTTCCCTTGCAATCTGTATAAAATCTTCATTTAGAAGCTCAAAGTTTGGACAGCTCCTCCAGAATACCTGAAGGTTGTTCTGGGACTTCAGTCCTCAACCATAATTTTCTTATAAACTCTTCATTTTCAATTGTTTCTATATACCTAAATCTATAGTTTTTCCAATATACTTTCAACATTTGTCTCAACCAAAAATTAACAGATGAGTCTTGACAAAAGAGTCAGGCTTTTTTTCTTTGGAAAGCCTTTTTTAGAGCTGCCTTCATGGCTTGATTTCTCAGACTATAAATCATTGGGTTGAGTGTTGGAGGCACAACTGTGTACATAATTGTGAGAAAAATGTCCAGTGCACTTGGAGAGTCCGAAGGTGGCTTGAGGAACTCAAAGACACTGGTTGAAATAAACAAAATAACAACAGCAAGGTGGGGAAGACAAGTGGAAAAGGCCTTAGCTCTGCCCTCAGCAGATGGCATCCTCAGCACCATAGAGAATATCTGTGTGTAGGACAGACCAATAAAGGTGACACAAAGTAATGACATAAAAGAAAAGAAGGCAATGACTCCAATTTCACTGATATACTCATTAGGACAAGAGAGTTTCAAGAGCTGGGGGATGTCACAAAAGTATTGGTGAATCTGGGAACTGCAGAAGTGTGTGGAGAAAGTGGCAGTTGTGTGCATGATTCCAGAAATGACCCCACTGATCCAGACACCTAAGACTCCTTGAACACATTTGCTGACATCCATGATGATTTCGTAGTGCAGTGGAATGCAGATGGCCACATAGCGATCATAAGACATCAATGTGAGCATGGAGAGCTCAGCTGATCCACAGAGAACAAAAGCAAAACACTGCACTATGCATTCACCTAGGGAAATGTAGCCACTACCCATGAAAGAGTTGCAAATGGACCTTGGCACAGTCACGGAAATATAGCATAAGTCCAGAAAGGAGAGATGTTTCAAGAAGAAATACATGGGTGAGTGGAGACTATTGTCCATGGAAGTTGCTGTGATAATGAGGATATTGCCAGTTAATGCCACCATGTATATGACTAAGAACAGAGAAGCATGGACGAGTTCTAGCTTAGGCTTGGCAGAAAATCCCATCAGAAGATACCCACTCAGAGTGTTATTAGCCATAGTCCTTCTTAATTTCTCATGTGTATTGGCTACAAGACAAGATAGTAACCATTGAAAATTGATGTTACTTTGATGTTACTTGACCACCTAACCCACCTCCAACTCAGTCAAGGTAGGCATGTAGTTAATTAAAGAAATCACACTTGAACATAAATGTGAAATTAGTTCTCTATACTAATAATCATTTCAAGCAAATTTTAATTATTTACACTCAGCCATGAAAACATGGGTAAGGAAGATGATAAATTTGATCATTCCCCATTTCAATGAAAGGAAAGGAAAAAATGAACATATAAAGTTAAGTTAATAAATATATTTTTAAGTATATGATCTTGTGATCAGGAGCATGGTGCATTGAATTTTGATTTATATTAAAATTTAATATAGTTCATATGCTCATGTTCTTAAATGTTTCTTAGGTAATATTAATTTTCATTAATCATCTTGTTTTTATATCATTCCAATTGCAATGGATTTATTATTGTAATACTATATTTTTATTTTATATATGAGAAGAAAATCTGTTATTTTTTCTTCTAAACAAATATTTAAACAAATAAATTAAAATTGTGAGATACCAAGTTGACAGTGCATATACAGTAATTACCATATGTAATTAACTATTGTCATTTCACAATTTATCTTAAGTTACTAATCCCAAAGGATAAAGTAAAAGACAGACTTACCCCAGTGTATTTTTATAAGAAAACAATATAATGAATAAACACATTAAAGTGTCATTTGCTCTCATTCTTTGTAAGTAAACTAAAATACTCAATGCTGTTAATTATGAAAAAAGACATTGAATGGTGTCATACATCTGAAGCAGTATGAATCTAACTGCTAAGTCTTATATAGTGTTTTGAACAAATCTTACTGCAATAAAATTGTTAACATTAAAATTTAATTGATATATATGTACTTCATAAAAATAAAGAAATGTACCTAAAACGTACATAGTAATGTCAAATGTGTGCATACATTCTGAAAAAAGAGAAAATTATTTAGTAGAAGACTTGAAACAATTTGCAACTTAACCATGTAACTTTATATCTAGATGACATTTTATGTTATCTGATAATTAGTAACATATTAGAAACACTTTCTCAGGATATGTAAATACATAGCAATGGAATAAGCAGAGAATAAAGAGTATAAGGAAATAAAATACATAACAATAAAAAGTTCTGAATGGCAAGAGAATGATTCTGTTTATTGCTGGTTTGTTTTGTTTATTGCTGGTTCCTATGTGTCCTGAGACATATAGGAAATGATCCTGCTTTTTCATTTTCCAGCACAATCTCCATGAGTGCCCTGAATAATTAACTTAAAGCTAAGAGTGATGGATGTGTATAGCTTCTAAGTGTACTGTGTAATTTCATTGGGAAATTACATGGGTTGATGGAAAAGACTTGACCCAATAAGGGAGTTCCTTGCACACACAAGTAAGACTTATTTGAAAATTTGTTTAGCTTGTGGGGGGGGGGGTGAGCACTGAGGGCTTTGTGTGTGTGAAGGGGTGTGTGGATGTGTTCCACTACAGTGTTAAAACATTGTAAGATTAAACAGTCATTTTATATTTAGATACAATTGAAGAGATGATGACATGTGAAATTGATAGAGATTATAATGACATATTTACTCATCTAGGCAGGTTTGTGGAATCTCCAGAAATTTCCATTTCTATGTCTGAAAGAATGTTGACTATTTTCTATTTAGAAACACAACAAATGAGTCTCCATTCCATGTACATGGAAATAGTGCTTGATTTACTTTCCCTGAAGTATTTGGTTGGTCTTCCATTCATTTAAATCTACTCTTGCTGATAATTAGCACAGTAGACATAGCAGAATTAAATGCAGATTTTTTCATCTTTAAAACTTTATATTTCTTTTCTTTCTTTTAAAAAATAAAATCTATATGCATGTTAACACAATTGTGTGTGTCTTAGCATGCAGATGTGTAAAAACAACTTTGTCACACTATGGGTTATCAATATCTGTCTAAATCTTACTTAATATACTGTAAATCAACTGTGATACAAAGTGTGGAAGTAGGTCCCCCCTGGTGGTGCAAGGGGTTACACACAGCACTATGAAGTTATTCGCAGCCTCTGCAGCACCAGTTTGATCCCCACCAGCCAGGGAGATACCCACCTGGCACAGCAGACCTCTCCTGTCTCTCCCACTGTTCCTTCAGCAGTATTTTCAGTCAGTCTGACTGTTCTGCTCCCCACTCTGTCTCTGGTGAATCCTCTCATCCTCCCTCACCTCTGACCTGTACCCCAGTTCTTGTATGCATAAATAAACAGATCTTAAAAAATACAAAGTGTGGAAGCAGAAAATAATGAGGGAACTTCAGTGTCTCTTATTTCATATTTTTTTCCTTTTTATGAGTATCAATTTATGAACATAATGGTGGCCACATTTTAATGAAATTCCCTCTTTAATTGTTAATCAATTTTTTACATTGGTTTTACATCTTTAATTCTATGATTTCATTATCTCCAAATTATTCACCTTGCCATACAAAAAACAGAATTCAAAATCCAACATCATACCAGTTTTAGGTCATTATTTGTGTGTTTAAACAATGTTTATTATTTAGGTGGATACAATATTTTTCAAAACACAACAAAAGACTTCTCTAAATGCATTAACAAACATTTAATGATATTTACCAGTCAATTTTGTTGTCAAGATGTTCATCAGTTTTTCTTTAAAAAAGTTTGACCATTCACAAGTCCATTCCAGAATTTTTTTTTCCTCAGATTTCCCTAAGAATCAGAATGAATAAGAGGGTTGTAGAGAATGGAGACAAGAAGCATGTCTCTTATTATACTCTTCCAGTCTTTATCTGTACTCTTTTGATAGTACTTTTTGAAGACAGAAAATGTAGCTACTTTGTTCTCAATAAAATAGTAGGACCAGTCTCATTTTAAAATATTCCTACCATTTTTTGACAATTACCTGTGATTTGTGAAACCTCTCATAGCTCTTGTAATTCGGTACTTTAAAAGCCAACATATAATGTGAATAAAGGAATATTCACAGTGAATTACTTCTATGATGTTTATAGAAAGAAAACCATTTTAAGGAGGTGGAAATTGCACTCACCTGAGTTTATTCAAGAACATCTTCCCTCAACAGAAATGAATTGTTAGTGTGAGCCATTCATAATTAACCCGAAGTCCTGATCTCTGCATATCAGTCACATTCAGAAAATATGAACCGTGGAGAAAGAAATAAGCCCATTTCAATCCCCCCTTTTTGTCCTCTGGAGATTAGATTATTAAGACATTCTTGGCACAAGCAGAGTTTCTGGGTGCAGTGAGTGTTTAGTGTTCTTTATAAATACCCTGGGACCAAAACCTAAAATTATATTCACTGTGGGGTATTTTCCTGGTGAACTGACTTAATTATATACCCAGTTACCTGGAATTTCATTGTATTTGTGCTTATTGGACCAAATTATTGAAAAGATATTATAGCATATGAATTAGCAAGTCATTAACTTAATTTTAAACAGATGATATTACAATGTCTAAAAAAATCCCCTTTTTCTGAAAAACTGTAGATACCATTTGATGACTCCTGAAGAAGCAAAAAATTACTTGCTAATATTATGCCATTAAATGACAATCAAATTTCACTTTGAGTGTGGAGGTGATAAATTACCAGTTATTTTTTGGCCAGATATACACTCATTTTTTTTTTTTACCTTTTAGGTCCATCTGAGTTGTAGCTGATCCAAATATCTTTCAAAAAGTGAAACATACATCTTTTTTAATAGTTTTCTTTCAAATGAAATAAAGTGAAAAAGTACTGTGATGAAAAATACTCATAAACTGGAAAGGAATTGAGTTTCATAGCAGGGCAATCCTAGATGAAAAATATGAGGGGTGGATTTTATAGTATTTGTGTGTGTGGTTAATTAGTTTATTTATTTATTTGTTTGTTTGTTTGTTTGTTTATTTATTTATTTATTTATTTATGTTCTTACAGAATTGTCCATTTTTGTACAATATTTGATTTCTCCACCTCAGGTGTAGCCCCCGTAATTCTCCCACCATCACATCATCTGTCAACCATCACCATAGCGTCCTGTGCTTGTCCCTCCCCTGTCTTTACCTCTCTTACACTCCCTCCCCTGCATATGCATCAAGTCTATGGTTTGCCTGTGAGTTTTTATTTTTTCTGATCTTTTGTTAGGTTTCCTATATCCCCCCTATACGGGAGACCATCCAATATTTTTCTTTTTTCTTCTGACTTATTTCACTGAGCACAATCCCTTCCTGCTCCATCCATGTTGCCATGAGTTTATCTTTTTGATTGCTGAGTAGTATTCCATTTTGCATATATGCTATACCATTTGATCCATTTGTCTCTATTAGGACATTTAAGTTATTTCTATATCTTAGTTATTGTAAATAATGCAGGGTATTCAGAGTACCTGGTTTTTCTCAACACTTCTACATCACAAAAGTGAGACATAGATTCAGGCCCCCAGGTTACCATTCCCTTCCATGAGAATGTCTCTACCGACACCACCTGAATATCCAGGTCCTTACATGTCTGATCTACTAGCTATTATTGGGGGTTCCAAGTTTTCCCTTCAATAATATTCTAGAGTAGCTCACAGAACTCAGAATGGTCTATTTCTAACTATTAGTGATTTATTAGAATAAATACAAATCAGAAATACAAAGAGATACAGGACAAGTTTTGGGATAGAGAGTAGAATTTTCTTGCCTTCCTTGTCAGAACAACTTCCCAGCACCTCCTTGGGGTCCACAATTCAAAACTCTCTGAATCTCAGCTGTTTAAGTTTCATTGGTGGTGACATCACATAGACAATATTGTTTAAACTATTGGTTATTGGCAATTAATTCACCCTTCAATTTCCTTCTCCTCTTCAGAGGTGAGAAGTAGGACTAAATGGTTCACATTCTAATCGCATGGCTGTTCTCTAGCAAACAAACACCATTCTGAAGTTACTTAAGTGCCCACATTGAGTCATATTATCAACATAAATGATTCATTATCAAAAAGGGCTTCTGAAGAACAAGATATTCTTCCCACTCTACCACTTAGGGAATGACATGCGTTTTGGCAAACTGTGACAGGAACAGAGGACAAATACCAAGTACATATTTCTAATTATGTGACATCACAGATTGATGATGGATTTACCATATACACATTTATGTTTCTTAACACAAATGCAGTTTCACATTTATCTAACTTGATTTGTGATACGTCGGTGTGTGTTCAATCAATATTGAAACTTCAGCAATATATTATTATACATATCAATTTACATAATTATGTGACAGCAATTTCCCAGAGAAATCAGAAGCCACTCAGATTGGAGGAGAGAGAGAGAGAGATTCATTTGTCACACAGGCGGGCTCAAAGAGATAGCTCCCACAAGTCTGAGCCCTGAATTGCAAGAGTGGTCAGGTTTTATACAGTTTGTATGTGAAAGCTTGTCACCCTGTTCATCATAAACTTTCTTTATTGTTCGAGAAGGGGGGTCAAGGGAGCCATGGCTGCGACTGTGGTCAAGCAGCACAGCATAGGAACTCTCAGCTCCAGCAAGCAGCAGACTCCTAGCCGCAGACTTACAGACTTCCTGCTTCATTTATGTATCTTTTGATCAACTAAGAGAAGAAAGGAGACCATGCAGACATGTATAGCTTTTGTTATAGTCACCTTACTTGTCATTTATGATACTTTTACTCTCTTCCTATTGATTCATTTTACCATTATTTCCCTAGCCTCATAAACTCTGCTTCCACTCACCCTCTTAGTGCTATCACTAGCAAACATATTGCCTTTCCATAGGTTCTAAAACTGACAACACATTATGTAACTTTGGTTTTATAGAACTTCTTCTTAATGTAGTTAAAGGAACAAAGAAGAAATAACCAGTTATACTGACATCTAAAATCAAAACCCATGAGTTAAACAGGCTTGTCCTAAGAATGCAGTCAAAATAGTTATAACTTGTGTCCTACACAATTTGAAAAAGAAATCTCAAAATTACAAAGCAGTTTCAAGATTAGTAAACTGAACTTTTTTTCTTTTATTTACCCCCACCACTGCCACCATCCTTTGTGTCCCCTGGTCTTTTTCCTCCCCACTCTCTCTATAACCTCAGACACTTGAAGATATTTTTTGAGGGCCTCCCTTTGTGGTGCCCACAGTTGAACACTGCGCTGTGAAGCTGTCCGCAGCCTCTGCAGCGCCGGTTCGATCCCAGCTGGCTGGTGAGCGTCCCACATGGCGTGAAGACCTCTCCTGTCTCACCCGCTGCTCCCGTCAGCAGTGTATTTCATCAGTCTGCCTGTTCAGTTCCCCACTCTGTCTCTGGTGAATCCTCTCACCCTCCCATGCATCTGGTCTGTACCCGGTTCTTGCATAAATAAATAAATGAATCCTTTAAAAAAATATATTTGTTGATACCCAGGAATTTTAACGAGTTTTATGTTGAATTATCTCTTATATGAATATCCGGTATTTGTTTTTCTAATTCTGATTAGTAGTGCTGTGTACAATTTTTTCAAACCCCCTCCATTTTGTTGGAAATTACTGCATTTCATTCTTCCGAGAATATGTCAACCATATTTGATTTTCTTTGTAGGTCACCAACTCTTTTGCCTAGTTAATCATATTATTGTTTCTTTGTCCTGAACTCTTGATTGTTTCATGAAGATGTACTTAGTGTAGTTCTCATTACATTTAGAAAATCAGGTGTTCTTTTAGCTTTATGAAATAATATATTTACTTTCTTCCAAGGTTTATGATGTTTTCCTCTATATTTTATAAATATTTTCTCTTCCTTTCTCTCTGTCTTCCATTCTTGGATATACTATATCCTGATGTTGCCTATCCCAATGGACAGAGCGGTCCCCAAGGATTTCTGAATTCAGACATATTAACATTGTTTACATCGCCATCTTACCTAAAGTCATTACCCATTCAATATAATTCCTATCAAAAATTTAATGGCATATTTCACAGAAATTGAATAAATAAAATTTGTACAGAACCACAAAATGCAAGGCAATATCAACGGGGAAAAACAAAAATGGAAGTACCACCTCCCTGATATCAAACAGTATACTACAATAACAAAAGCTACACGAATCAAAGGAACAACATAAAGAGCTCATAAATATATGCACACTTATATCCCCAGGAAATTTAAGACAAAGAGCCAAGAACATTAAAAAATAAATCAGAAAATATCTTCAATAAATGGTGTTGGCAAAACTGAACAACCACCTGCAAAATAATTGGATTATACCTGGGTATCACTCCATACACAAAACTGTATTCAAACAAAAGACTATTCAACAACCAAAAAAAAAAAAATCTAAATTCAACAAAAGAGGTTAGCTTTTCTTCTTCGGAATACCTTTCTTAGTGCGACCTTTATGGCTTTATTTCTCAGGCTATAGATCATTGGATTAAGTGTTGGGGGAACAACTGTGTACATAATAGTGAGAAAAATGTCCAGTGCACTTGGAGAGTCAGAGGGTGGCTTGAGAAACTCAAAAGAGACTGTTGAAATGAATAATATGATCACGGCAAGATGGGGAAGGCAAGTGGAGAAGGCCTTAGCTCTGCCCTCAGCAGATGGCATCCTGAGAACAGTAGAGAATATCTGGATGTAGGACATACCAATAAAGGTGACACAAAGAAAGGCCATAATTGCCGCGAAGACAGTGACTCCAATATCATTGATATACTCATTAGAACAAGAGAGTTTCAGGATCTGAGGGATGTCACAGAAGAACTGGTGAATCTGGGAACCACAGAAGTTCATGGAGAAAGTGGCAGCTGCATGCATGGCTCCAGAAATGACCCCACTGATCCAGACGCCTAAGAGTCCTTGAACACATCTGCTGACATCCATAATGATTTCGTAGCGCAGTGGAAAGCAGATGGCCACATAGCGGTCATAGGACATCACTGTGAGCATGGATATCTCAGCAGAACCACAGAGAATGAAAGCAAAGCACTGCACTATGCATTCCCCAAGGGAAATGTAGCCACTATGCACAAAAGAGTTATAAATGGACCTTGGCACAGTGACAGAAATGTAGCACAGGTCCAGAAAGGAGAGATGTTTTAAGAAGAAATACATGGGTGAGTGGAGACTATTGTCCATGGAAGTTGCGATGATAATGAGGATATTGCCAGTTAATGCCACCATGTATAAGACTAAGAACAGAGAAGCAAGTAAGATTTCTACCTCAGGTTTGGCAGAAAATCCCATCAGAAAAAACCCACTCAGAGTGATATTTGCCATAGTCCTTCTTAATTAACCAGTGCTTTTGGCTGCAAAACAAGATGGGAACCATTTGAAATTTATTTCACTTAACTCACCTTGGTGTCAACGAAGGTGGACATGAAGTTTCTTTTTTTTTTTAAGATTTATTTATTTATGCATACAAGAGCTGGAGTGCAGGCCAGAAATGTGGGGGTGAGAGGATCCACCAGAGACAGAGTGGGGAACAGAACAGGCAGACTGACTGAAATACACTACTGACGGGAGCAGTGGGTGAGACAGGAGAGGTCTACCTCGCCATGTGGGTTTCTCCCTGGCGGGCTGGTGATCGAACTCATACTGCAGAGGCTGTGGGTTACTTCACAGTGTGTTGCTTAACCTCTTGCACCACCAGGGAGGCCCCAATCTTATATAATGTTACAAATTAAATGTACTGTAAAAAATGATAAAATTAAAAATTAATAGATATGATATATACTTTGTAAAATTAAATAAAGAGGGCCTCCCCGGTGGCGCAGCGGTTGAGCACTGGGTTGTGAAGCTGCCCGCAGCCTCTGCGGCGCTAGTTCGATCCCCGGCTGCTCCCTGGCCACTGGAGGAGGGTCACACACGGCGCGCAGACCTCTCCTGCTGCCCGCTGCTCCCCTCAGCAGTGTACTTCGGTCCTTCTGCCTGCTCTGCTCCCTGCTCTGGCTCTGGTGAATTCTCTCACCCTCCCGCGCTCCTGACTGTACCCAGTGTATGTATAAACAAGACAAACAAACAAATAAATAAATAAAACATGCCTCTATTAAAAAAAAAAGAAGAAAAAAAATTAAATAAAGAAATGAAATTAAACTATGTATGTAGTACATCAAATTCATGCATACTTTCTGAGAAAGGGCAAATTTTTGAGCTGAAGATTTGAAAGTCTGCAACCTACACCATGTAACTTTATATCTAGATGACATTTAAATAATTTTATCTGACAATTAGTATGAAGGAAATTATGTTCATTTAAAAGTAGTACAGCACTATGGAGAACTATCTGGAGGTTTCTCAAAACAATGGATCTACCATGTGATTCAGCAATTCCACTCCTAAGAATCTATCCAAAGAACACACACTGTAATTCTAATGGAAAACTGCACTCCTATGTTTATTGCAGCACTATTTACAGTAGCCAAGAATGGATATAAACTAAATGCTCCCAAACATATGAATGCATCAAGAAGATGTGTTGTATATACAAATTGGAATACTACTCAGTGATCAAAAAACAATAAATAAGCTCATGTCATTTGTGGTAACATGGATGGAGCTGGACGGGATTATGCTAATCAAAATAAGTCAGAAAGAAAGAGATAAATATCAAATAGTTTAATTTATATGTAAAATACAGAGAAACTGAACAAAGGGTCAGGATGAAGACAAATTTTGCAAGCAGTCCATAGATTTGAGGCACACAAACATGGAAACATGGGAGAGAAGAGCATAAGGGACTGTCAGGATGCATCACAGGTGCTATGTGTATGGAGACTGCACATGAGGGAAGGAATAAAATACTGTCTAAAAATTAACGATAATATAAGAAAATAAATAAATATTAAACAATAAAATTAGCAAAATAGCAAAAATTTTGACAAATCCTAAAAGTATAATCAAATGGTTTTCATGACAATATTTTAGATGTTCTTGAATATTATCTGTACGAAATATCTTTTCTAATGTGGATCTGACCACCATTTGGACAACATAAAAGTAGCATTATGAACACTTAAGGTACACAGGATATGTGAATGCATAAGAACAGAATACACGGAGATAAGGAGTATAAGGAAATAAATAATAGTAATAATTTCTGCATGGTGAGAGAATGACTGTGTTTATTACTAGTTTGATTTCTTAGTCTGTTCTGAGACATGTAAGAAAATGATACTTCTTTATGGTTTTTCAGCACAAACTCCAATGACACACCTGAAAATTTTACTTAAAGCTGAGGGTAATGGATACTTACAACTTCTGTGATGAACTGTGTAACACCATTGGGAAATTATTTAAGTCTGAGATTGTTAGGGAGAACATGTCAATAACGGAGTCCATTGAACACAAATAAAACTTATTTGAAAATTGTTTCAGCCTTATTGTGTCTGTGTGTGTTTACATGTGTGCACGTGTGTTTGTGGACTGGTTCCCCTGGAGTGTAAAAATACTGTTAAATTAAACCAATTAACTTTACATTTAGACAACATTGAGGAGAGACTCTGAAGGTGACATTTGACATTTACTCATGTAGGCAGGTAAGGTTTATTGAATCTCCAGAAATTGCAATGACTAGGAGAATGCTGCTTATTTTATATTTAGAAACAACCCAACAAAAATGTCTCCATTCCATGTGCATGGAAATAGTGTTTGATTTACCCAAAATTATTTTGGTTGGTCTTCCATTACTTTAAATCTACTCCTGTCAATAATTAGTACAGTAGCCATATAATGGGGTTAAATGCTATTTATGTTTTTCATCTTTAAAACTTCATATATTTTCTCTATCAAAATAAATTCATGCATTTTTAACCCAATTGTGTGTCTCTGTTAGCATTCAAGTGTAGAAACCAACTTTGTCACATTTTGCATTATAAATTTCTATATGGTTTACTTAATACACTGTTATATTAACTGTGTGTGATACCAAGCATAGAAGCAGAAAATAATGAAGGGACTTATGTGTCTCTTTTACTGGTTTGTAAATATTAATTTAGGATTTTTTGTCTTTTTTTTAAAGATTTATTTATTTATTTATTTGTTTGTTTGTTTATTTATTTATTTATACAAGCACTGGGTACAGTCAGAAGTGCCGGAGGGTGAGAGAATTCACCAGAGCCAGAACGGAGAGCAGAACAGCCAGACTGACAAATTACACTGCTGAGGGGAGCATTGGGTGCCAGGAGATGTCTGCGCACCATGTGGGACCCTCACCCGGTGGCCGGGGATAGAACCAGCACTGCAGAGGCTGCGGGCAGCTCCACAATCCAGCGCTCAACCGCTGAGCCACCGGGGAGGCCCCTTTTTTGTCTTTTTTGATGAGCATCAATTTATGAACACAATGATGGTCACTTTTTTCTTCAATGAAATTATTTTGTTGTTGATTAGAATTTTTCATTGGTTTTATGCAATTAATTCTACTGTTTCATTGTTTCTAAATTATTCACTGTGCTATATAATAAAGGGGAATCAAAACCCCACATCTTTACCACAGTTTTAGGTGAGTATTAATGTTTTTTAATAATTTTTAATATTTAGATGGATTTAATGTTCTTAAAATATAACAAAACTGGGCCTCCCTAGTGATGCAAGGAATTAAGACAAGCTTCCCACATGGCGCAGCAGACCTTTCCTGTCACGCCCACTGCTCCCCTCAGCAGTGTATTTCAGGTGTATTTCAGTCAGTCCACCTATTGGGTTCCCCATTCTGTCTCTGGTAAATCCTCTCACCCCCTACCACCTCTGGCTTGTACCCCAGTTCTTGTATGCATAAATAATAAATAAATCTTTTTTAAAAATGTTATAAAACACTTTTCTAAATGCCCTAAGATACATGTCATGATTTTTACCAGTTATTTTTGTTGTCAAGACTTTTCTCAGGCTTTTAAAAAAAAAATGGCCATTCACAAGTCCATCCCAGAATTTTGTTTAACTCAGATTTTTCCCTGTGAATTAGATTTAATAACAAAGCAAGAATGTCTGATTAAGACAAGAAGCATGTCTCTTATTACACTCTTTTAATCTACATCTGTTTGTTTCGATCCTTATTTTGTGCAGCTAGAAAATGTAGTTATTTTGCTCATACTAAAATATTTTATCCATTCTCAATTTATAAATTTCCTGCCATGTTTCAACAATTTACCTGTGATTTGTGATACGGAAAACATCTCACATCTCTATTAAGTCATTATTATAAGAGTCAATGTATAATATGAGTAGAAGGAAAATTCACACTGAATTTCTTCTATGTCATGATAGAAAGAAAAGCAAGGGTAGGGAGGAGGTAATTACACACCATAAATGATTCCATCATGTAAGGAGTTTACAGTGTTCTTGCCCAGATTCCTAATTTCCACTAAAATATTCATAGCTCATCCATATTATCTCATGTCTTGCAAGTTGAATGTTAGTGGCTGGTTCTCTCACTCACTCAAATAAGTAATTTATGGTTTTTCCACTATTCTGTATATTTTTTTTATGAAACTCACCAGAGAATATTCAAGAACATATTCCCTCCACAGAAGTAGAAGCAGTCAATGTGAGCGGTTGAAACTTAACCGAAAGTCTTGATCTCTACATTTCAGACTCATTCAAAGGTCAGTCCATTTCAATCCTTTCTTTGGTTCAGTTATGAAATCTTTTTGGCATAAGCAGAGTTTGTGGGTGCCCTGGGTATTTGGTGTTCTTGATAAATGCCCTAGGGCCAAAACCTGCAATTATAATTATTGTTCCTGCAGAATATTTTTCTGTTGAGCTGACTTAATGATCATACATAGTTACCTGGAATTTCAACTAATTTGTGTTTATTCAATCAAATTATTGAGCAATAGTATAATGTGATAGATTCAAAAATACTCTCCCAAAAGACTTCATTTAGTTCCATTAAATGAGTAAACAAGTCATTTTTTAAAATTTTTTTTAAGATTTTATTTTTTTATTTTTTTATACAAGAGCTGGGGTACAGGCCAGAGGCACAGGAGGGTGAGAGGATTCACCAGAGACAGAGTGGGGAGCAAAGCAGGCAGATGACCAAAATACACTGCTGAGGGGAGCAGCGGGCACAACAGGAGAGGTCTGCCATGCCATGTGGGAATCTGCCTGGCCGGGGAATCAAACTCACGCTGCAGAGGCTGCAGACAGCTTTACAGCACTGAGTTCAACCTGCTTCACCACTGGGGAGGCCCAAGTCATTCATTTTTAACTAGATAATATTACAATGTCTAATAAACATCCCCATCTTCAGAAATGTGTAAATACCATTTGATTTCCACTAATGAAGCAAGAAATTACTCCCTATTTTATGCCAATCTAATTTCATTAATGAAATGCCATCTAATTTCACTTTGAGTGGGAAAGTAAAAAATAGCCTTTTTAAAAAAATCTGGTGTGTGGTCTATGGTCTTTCTATATAAACATAATAATCATTATGAAAATAAGCTCATTGTTGAAAGTTTAAGCCCAAATTAGAATAGTTAACTAGCATGCATTCTATTATCACAAAACAAGTCTTCATCCCTAATATTTCAGAAATGAGAGCTTTTCCAATCCTTTAATGCTACAAAATAGAATTCAAATGGTTTCTTTTTTAAAAGATTGATTGATTGATTGATACAAGTATTGGGTACAGTCAGAAGCACGGGAGGGTGAGAGAATTCACCAGAGCCAGAGCAGGGAACAGAACAGGCAGAGTGACAAAATACACTACTGAGGGGAGCAGTGGGCGTGGCAGGAGAGGTCTGTTGCACCATGTGGGACCCTCGCCAGTAGCCAGGGATCTAACCGGCGCTGCAGAGGTTATGTGTAGTTTTGCAGCCCAGTGCTCAACCATCGCACCACTAGGGAAGGCCCAAAATTCAAATGGTTTCTATGTAAACTATCTTTTAACAAAATAATTCAACTATTTGTCGATTTACAGCTAATTGAATATTTGTGAATGAAGAATAGCATACAAAGGTGTAATTTAAGTCATCCATTCAGTACATGTATCTGTGTTCCCGAATTTAGAGAATAAATCTTTTTTTCTTAATGAAATAAATATCACAGATTTCTGATAACATTTGCTTATGAGAAATAAATAATACATCCTTGAAGAAAATCAGAATATAAAGTTGCGTTGAATTGCAAGTAGTTCAACTCGTGGAGGACATACAGATTAAAACTGAAGAAAACTGAAAAATTTTAGAATCTTTTAATATTTAATATTGTAGAAAATCATATACGTAGCTTCCCATATCTCAAGGATTGCTAAATATTGGCAATGGTATATCTGTCTTTTCACATATTAAAAAATAAGTAGTAAAGTCATAAATAGAAGAGTAGATTTGGCTCAATATGAGGAAGAGCTCTAAAATGCCTCAACCTTTAAAAAGTAAATGTGGTATCTTAGACTGTATTGAGGTCCTACAACTTTTCAGGCTGAGGTTGATAACAGCTACATAAAAGAGGAAATATATTTTTAATTTGGGTAGGATGTTAGCCATGGTGATCTCTAAAATGTTTCTAACTCTAAAATTCTGTGAGTTTATGGTATATCAAAATTATACATATGAAAATAACAAAATCCCAGTAACCTTTGCTTTGTGAACAAAGAGAACAAGATTTTCGAAATATGTATCTGCTAGGGCATCCCCTGGTGGTGCAACAGTTGAGCACTGGGTTGCAAAGCTGCCTGCAGCCTCTATAGCACCAGTTCAATCCCCAGCCTCCAGGCAAGTGTCCCACATGCTGCGCAGACCTCTCCTGCCGCCTGCTCCTCCCCTCAGCAGTGTAATTCGTCGGTCTGCCTGTTCTGTTCCCCGCTCTGGCTCTGGTGAATTCTCTCACCCTCCCGAGTTTCTGACTGTACCCAGTGCTCCTATAAATAAATAAATAAACCTTAAAAAAAAAAAAAAAGGAAGAGACTTCATCAACATGGCAGTGAGGAAACGCTGCAAGTAAGACCTCCCATAAAAAAAAAAAGTTAATAGGGAGGAAAAGCGGAAGGTCCCTGAGAGAACTGGGATATGGAAGCTAAACGGGAGACTCTGGCAAACTGCCTGAAGAAGAAAGTTTCCATAAAAGAGGACTAGAAGGGTGGAATGCTCAGAACCCTGCTACCTTTCCCCACCCACAAAGTCGGCACTCTCCGACCAACAGAAAGGAAGAAAAAAAAAAAAAAACTAAAACAACCATCAAGAACAAACTATGCAGGCGGGACTGTGAGTGGAAAGGAACTATTTCAGCCACCGCACCCTGTCAACTGGAACTGTGGAGAACCATGAAGGATTCACCACAGAGGTGAGCGAACGGCTCCGGGCACCATTGGAGAAAAATAAAAATTCCCAGGAGGCCTAAAAATAGCCCATGGCCAGCCGGTAAGCTTGTGCGGAAAAGCAGCACGCTTGAAAAGCATACGCGGATCGGGGCTGCCCAGGTCCCCACGCCTGAGACCTAGGCTTGCAGGGAAATACACGGGGTGGGGGGGTCCTCATTGAGGTGAATGTCCCTCACTGAGTAATCAGAAACCAGGCGCCCGGACACAGGAGTGGGGTGCAAAAGGCGCCATTTCTGCAGACACTGAACTGGGCTACAGCCCATGTCCTGGACCTGAGGGCTTTGGGAACTGAGACCCAGGGCACGAAATTCGGGGCTAGGGATCCCCACGACGGTGGGGCACAAGGCAGACACAGCACCCCCACGCCGTTGAGGCTCTCCACGCCACTCCCACTCTGTTCCCCTGGACCCACTGGCTTAAAAACAGTTCCCAAAGGACACTAGGAAAGATCTCTGGTGCCACCTAGTGACCAAAAAAAAAATCACCAACACCCTATAGTGGGAAATCAGGGATCACAAAAACACTCTCAGGTGCTGAGAGAGGGTGGGCCATGCAAACAGGGGTAAGGAGGGAAATAAAGTGTGGAGCAAGACCCCATCCTTGAACTGAGAGCTAGGCACAGGATCTGGGGCATGGGACGCACCATAGCAGCGGGCACTGTACAGGGTGACAGCCAGCATTTTGGATCTGATAGCCCTGGAACTGAGACCTAGAGTGCAGACTTCAAGGCATGGGATCCATACAGCTGCGGGCACAACACCTGGTGAACACAGGGCGGACACAGCACCTGACTTGAATAAGAGCCCCTGTGTTGAGGTTCTCCCCTGTGCGCCTCCCTCCACTACTCAGAAAACCACTGGGAAAAAGCACAGGTCAGCAAGTACGGGTCTCTGGCGCCACCTCGTGACCAGAATTAAATCTCTGACTAGCTGATTCCCTATTGGAACTGAGTAAATACAGAGGGAGGGAATGTAAGGGACAGAGCCCAGCAACACAGCATCAATACCCTGGTGGAGTTTTGGCCTAGCAGTGCTGGTCTCAGTCTGGTAAAGTTTACAACACCCCTAAAGGAGCACTCCAAATGCAGAAGGCTCCCAGAGGAGCCAGAGGTGAGCTGGGAAGTTCGCCCACGCCAGGACCCTTCTGGCCAGCAGTCCAAGCCCAGAGGGGGAGCAGGCACCCAAGGCCAGGGCAGACTGGGCACCCAGGGGAGTGTGTACCCCCATCGCCATTTTAGAACAGGGACCTTTCTTCAATAAAGACTTCTTGAAACCAGCAGAAAGCTCCCGGCGGAGCCAGAGATAAGCAGGGAAGTTCGCCCATGGCAGGCCCCTTCTGGCCATCAGTCCCAGCCCCGAGGAGGAGCAGCACACAAGACTGAGCAGACCTGATGCGCAGGGGAGTGCGTCCCTGCATTGCCATTTTAGAAAAGGGACCTTCTTCAATAAAAATTTCTTGAAACCTGCAGAAGGCTCCCAGCAGAGCCAGAGGTGAGCCGTAAGTTCGCCCACGCCAGGCACCTTCTGACCACCATTTCAAGCCCAGAGGTGGAGAAGGCACCCGTGGCCAGGGCAGACTGGGTGAGCAGGGGAGTGTGTCTCCATATCACCATTTTAGAACAGGGACCTTTCTTTAATAAAGACTGCTTGAAACTGGCAGAAAGCTCCCTGTGGACCCAGATGGAGAAGGTTCCCTGCACAGTCAGAGGTGAGCTGAAGGCCCCCACAAACCTGGTCTACCTGGCAGGGAGTTGGAACCCTGAGGGGGATCCAGTTTTTTTGGAACCCAGAGTGCAATCCAGCTGCACCAACTCCTGGGAAGTTTGTGGGACTTCAAGACACACCTTTGTGATTAAACACAGAAGGAGGAAATATTCTGTGACAGCGACCATTAACATACTCAAAGTACCACTGCCTCACTAGACTTCTGGCACAACAGTATTTGACTCGTTTGGACGCCAGTTTCTGAAACCCAACAAAGAACACACCAAAAAGATGCAGGCCAGTACCAGTGGCACAGTGTCCCAACGCATACGGCAAATTAGAAGACAGGCAGGAAGGAGAAGAAAAACTACATGCAACCTAGCAACAAGTCCGGGAAAAGACACACCACAACAAGAAAACCACCCACAAGATGGCAACAACAGTGACTTGGAAGAACTTCTGAGCCTTTCAGAAAAAGAATTTAAAATTGCCATGATTAAAAAACTGACAGAAGTCATAAAGGAAAACAACGATAAGGGAAAAATAATCAACGATCAGAAGAATGAAATTGAGTCCCTAAAGAGGGAAGTAAAAGAAATGCAAGAGATCAAAGAATTAATGGAGGCACTAAAGAACTCTGAGAAAAGCAATGAAAGCAGAATAGATGGAATAACGAATAAGTACTCTTGAAGACACAGAAATAAAAAGAACCAAAACAGAAAAGGAAAGAGAAGTACGAAGGAAAAAGACTGAAGAAAGATTTCGGAAACTATCTGACTCCATGAGGAAAGGAAATATAAGAGTTATAGGAATCCCAGAAGGAGAGGAAATAGACATAGGACAGAGAAAATATTCAAGGAAATAATTGAAGAGAACTTCCCAAATGTGAAGAAGGAGCTGAAAATAGACATACAAGAAGCAAGAACACCAAACATCCATGAAGAAAGGAAAAATACGGCAAGACACATAATAGTAAAGCTCCCAAGAATCCAAGACAAGAAAAAAAATAATGAAGCTGATAAGAGGGAAGAAACAGATAACATTCAAAGGAAAACCAATCAGACTGGCATCAGACTTCTCTGAAGAAACACTGCGGGCAAGGAGAGAGTGGAGGGACATAGTTAACAGACTCCAAGACAACAAATGCCAACCAAGAATACTCTATCCCACAAAGCTTTCCTTCCTCTGTGAAGAAAGAATAAGTACCTTCCCAGACAAACAGAAACTCTGGAATTTCATTACGAATAAACCCCCACTCCAAAAAATAGTACAAGGAGTCCTAAAGCCAGAACCAACAGAGGGATGAATAACAATGAAAAAAGGCAAAAAAAAAGTTATTAAAAGAATAAATAGATAAAACCAGAGGAAAGACAAACACAATGGAAAATACAGATGCTAACATATCAATATTAACTCTAAATGTGTATGGAATAAACTCTTCAATAAAAAGACACAGGGTCACAGGCTGGATTAAGAAACAAAACCCAACCTTTTGCTGTCTCCAGGAAACACATTTAACTACAAAAGATAAAAATAGACTCAAAGTTAAAGGATGGAAAACAATCCTACAAGCAATGGACCAAAAAAGAAAGCAGGAACAGCTATACTTATATCAGATAAAATATATTTCAAACTCAAAAAGGTAAAAAGAGACCCCAATGGTCACTACATTATGATCAAGGGGACAATACTTCAAGAAGAAATAACACTCATTAACATATACTCACCACATGAAGGAGCACCAAAATATATCAGACAACTATTGTCATCTTTGAAAACAGACATCAGAGAAAACACATATGTAGTGGGAGACTTCAAAACACCACTATCAACAATGGATAGATCAACGAGACAAAAAATAAGTAAAGAAACTAAAGCTTTAAATAAGGATCTAGAGCACTTGGGCTTAACAGACATCTACAGAACACTAAACCCAAAAAAATCTGAATACACATTTTTCTCAAATACACACGAATCATTCTCTAGGATCAATCACATACTGGGACACAAGACAAACATCAACAGATACACCAAGATTGAAATCATACCAACCACCTTCTCTGACCATGAAGGTATCAAACTAGAAATAAACCATAAAAAGAAGGCAAGGAACTCTCATACTTCATGGAGATTGAAACCCTCACTACTGGAAGACCACTGGACTAATGAGGAGATCAAAGAAGAAATTAAAAAATTCTCTGAGTTGAATGACAAGGAGGACACCAATTTCCTAAATGTATGGGATGCAGCAAAAGCAGTAATAAGAGGAAAATATATAGCAATAGAGGCTCACATCAAGAAACAAGAAAGAACTCAGAGAAACAACCTAATCTCAAAGCTCAAAGAACTAGAAAAAGAACAACAAAAAAAAAAACCTAAAACCAGTAGAAGAAAAGAAATAATAAAAACCAAAGCAGAAATAAATGAAATCAAAACTTAAAAAAAAAATCCAAAATATCAATGAAACCAAAAGCTGGTTCTTCAAAAAAATAAATAAAATAGACAAACCCCTAGCCAGGCTCACAAAGGAAAAATGGGAGAAAGCACAAATAAACAGGATCACAAATGAAAGAGGAGAAATCACAACGGACACAGCAGAAATCAAAAGAATAATCAGTAACTACTATGAACAGTTATATGGAAACAAATTCCTACAACTCTACAATCACCCAAAGATAGATAAAGAATAAATAGAACACCTAAACAGACCAATTACATGTAGCGAAATTGAAATGGTAATTAAAGACCTCCCCAAAAACAAAAGCCCAGGACCTGATGGACTTACAAATGAATTCTACCAAACATTCAGAGACGAATTAGTGCCGATCCCTCACAAACTTTTCCAAAAAATTGAGAAGGGATAATGCCAAACATGTTCTATGAAGCCAACATTACACTAATACCAAAACCAAACAAGGACAACACAAAAAAAGAAAACTACAGGCCAATCTCTCTAATGAACACTCATGCAAAAATCCTCAATAAAATTTTAGCTATCAGAATCCAAAAATGTATTCCTAAGATAATTCACCACGACCAAGTAGGATTCATTCCAGGGACACAACGATGGTTCAACATCTGAAAATCAATCAACATCATCCAACACATCAAAAAAAGAAATATAAAAACCATATGTTAATATCAATAGATGCTGAGAAAGCTTTCAACAAAGTACAACACCCATTCATGATAAAAGCCTTTGAAATTCTTGGGATACAAGGAACATACCTCAACATCAAAAAGGCCATATGTGACAAGCCAACAGCCAGTATCATTCTCAATGGCGAAAAGTTGGAAGCATTTCCATTAAGATCTGGAACAAGACAAGGATGTCCACTCTCACCACTGCTTTTCAATATAATACTAGAAGTCCTAGCCAGAGCAATAAGACAAGAGAAAGACATACAAGGAATCCATATAGGAAAAGAAGTTAAACTATCACTATTTGCAGATGATATGATAATATGCATAGAGAATCCTAAAAACTCCACAGAAAACTAATTCAACTAATCAATCAATTTAGTAAAGTGGCAGGATACAAAATCAACATGCAAAAATCAGTAGCCTTCTTATACACAAATGATAAATCTGAAGAAGAAGAAATTAAAAAAAATCCCTTTTATTATCAAAACAAACAAACAAAAAAAAAACAAATACTTGGGAATAAATCTAACAAAAGAGGTAAAGGACCTATGCAAAGAAAACTATAAAACACTGTTAAAAGAAATAGAAGTGGACACAAAGAAATGGAAAGACATCCCCTGCTCATGGATTGGAAGAATTAGCATCATCAAAATGGCCATCCTACCAAAAGCAATATACAGAGTCAATGCTATTCCAATAAAAATTTCAATGACATTCTTCAAAGAAATAGAACAATTATTGATGAAATTCATATGGAAGCACCAAAAACCCCGAATAGCCAATGCTCTTCTGAAAAAAAAAAAAGAAGAAGAAGAAGGGAATGGAGGCATCACACACCCAGATTTCAGACTATACTACAAAGCCATAATCATCAAAACTGTGTGGTATTGGAACAAGAACAGACACATGGACCAATGGAACCGATTAGAAAACCCAGAAATAAACCCAGAGATTTACAGCCCACTAATCTTTGACAAAGGAGCAAAGAATATGCACTGGAGCAAAGAAAGTTTGTTCAATAAATGCTGCTGGGAAAACTGGGTTGCTACATGCAAAAGAAAGAAGCTTGACCACTACCTCACACTATGCACAAAAACCAATCAAAATGGATTAAAGAACTAGACATAAGACCTGAAACCATAAAATATATAGAAAAAAATATATAGGCAATCACTTCTCGGCCTTTTGGCTAAGATCAAGTGTAAAAATATAGGCAAAACACTACATGATATGCACCTAAAAAAATCTTTACAGACACATCACCCAAAGCAGTGATAGGGAAGGCAAAGATAAACATCTGGGACTACATCAAATTAAAGAGCCTCTGCACAGCAAAAGAGACAATAACCAAAACAAAGAGAAACCCCACCGACTGGGAGAACATTTTTGCACACAACACTAATGATAAAGGACTAATCACAAAACTCTACAAAGAGGGCCTCGCCAGTGGCTCAGCAGTTGAGCGCTGGGCTGCGAAGCTTTCCTTAGCTTTTGCAGCTCTGGTTCTATCCCTGATCTTTCAGAGAGGGTCCCAAATGGTGCGCAGACCTCTCCTGCCATGCCCACTGCTCCCCTCGGCAGTGTATTTCGTCAGCCTGCACGTTCTGCTCCCCACACTGGCTCTGGTGGATTCTCTCATCCTCCCGCACTTCTGACTGTACCCAGTGCTTGTATAAAATAAATAAATAAATCTTTAAAAAAAAGTTTTAAAAAAATCTGATGAGACTCATACAAAGAGCTGATGAGACTCAACAAAACAAAGGAAATAATCCAGTCAAAAAATGGGCAGAAGAGCTAAAAAGAAATTTCTCCAAAGAGGAAATGCAAATGGCCAACAGACATATGAAAAAATGTTCAACATCACTTGTAATCAGGGAAATGCAAATCAAAACTACAATGAGATACCATCTCACACCAGTGAGAATGGCACATATTAAAAAAACTAGCAACAACAAATGTGGGCGAGGATGTGGAGAAAAAGGAACTCTCCTGCACTGCTGGTGGGAGTACAAACTGGTCCAACCACTATGGAAAGCTGTTTCAAGATTTCTCAGCCTACAAAAGACAGAGCTTCCATATGATCCAGCAATTCCACTCCTAGATATTTACCCAAAGGACACAGAAACATTAATTCAAAAAGGACATCTGCACCCCTATGTTTATAGCAGCATTACTTATAATAGCTAGGCTATGGAAACAACCCAAATGTCCAAAAATAGATGACTGGATCAAGATGTGGTATATATTCATGATGGAATATTACTCAGCATTCAAAAAATATGAACTCTTGCAATCTGTGGCAACATGGATGGAGCTAGAAGGGATCATGCTTAGTTAAATAAGCCAGAAAGAAAAAGAAAAATACCAGATGGTCTCACTCATAGCAGGAATTTAGAAATGCTAAATAATGGACCAGGAAAAATACTAATTATAATAAAGAAAAAATCAAAATCAACAAGCAACTATAAACCAAAGACACACTACAGTTGGGGGGAGAGGAGGGATTAGGGTCAAAATAAGGGGGGTGAAATTGTATGGGGAATATAACCAAAATGAAAATGCATACATTGTGGAAAAATGAAAAATGATGTAAGAATTATATAAAATAAAATATATTAAATATAAAATAATAATAATAAAATAAAATATACACACACAGTCCAATATTGTATTCTTTGATATTGTGACCTCATCTGTTTACAAGAAAACCCCTACATGACTGAGCCCATGTATTTCAAGCTTATGTTGTTCAAGAGTCAACTGTCATTCCACGTAGATTAAAAGAAACAGAGCAGCCGGTACACTGCTTCATCTCCAGGCCTGAAGGAGGAGCAGTAGTAGGCTAAGCAGGTGTCTGGCATAAAACTTTCCAGACAGGGAATAGCAGAGACCCTAGAGGAGGGGTATCCTGTGTGTTTGAATAACCTCAAATGGTCAGGAGAGTTGAAGAAAGTGAGTCAAGGTGAGATGGAGCAAATGAGGGTAGGGGAGGAATGAGTCACAGGACCCCCATAGGTCACTGTGAGAACTTAGGCTTTGGCACCACCTAAAATAGATATTCAGGTCTTAAGCAGAGATATGAGAAGTGGCATGATCCACCTTGTGTTGCTGTGCTTAGAATTCCCAGGATGGGTGGAAGTGATTTGGATAAGTAGACACTGAAATGGCATTCTGGATGAGAGGTGAGGAAGGCTCAGAGCAGGCAGGGTATTGACAATATAAGTGATAAAATTCTGGATATAATTTGATGCTTTGAGGACAGGCTTTCTTGAGGGACGGGATATACGTAGCTATTTTGTCATTTTATCTTGTGTTGTCTCCTCATCCATAGCTTCCTGATCTGGGGATAAGAATTTAGCTTTATTTTGCATAGTATTTCCTTCTTCCTTACACACGCACATACACACAGACACACACACACACCCTGATGCCCCAATATCTGAGTTTCATTATACACTAATTTGAAATAACTCACAGATTGCATTATAACAATGATAAAGACAGTTTTCATCCCTAAAATATGGTGTATTGTGATTAAATTTCTTTTCTCACATAGTTTTGGTTTTTTTGTTGTTGTTCTTTGAGTTGATAAATACATGTGTATGTGTATTTTTTCCTGTGTTTTTCATTGAAATAGCTCAAAAACAGCTGTAAGGCTCATCTCAAGTGAGTGAACAGGTCAGGTATTCTGTCAGCTGCTCTTTCTTGAGGGGAGATGTGCTTGATCTGGATGCTCATCTCCCAGGAAGTATCTTCACAAGCAGGCTTGAGTTGAAGAGGCTAATCTCACCTTTACCCTCATAGGGTCTTTGTAGCTGGCCTGAGAGTTAAATTTGGCATAAGACAGATCAGCAGAAGAAATGCATGCACATTACATCACACAAATTCCCCATCATTCCCAGTATTACTAAGACTCAAAGAAATGGTGAAACCTGCTTGCATTAAGCTGAACAAAGAGAGGCATGAGTGGAAAAGTGACTAAATAGTTCTCTCAGTTGTGTTAAAAGCCAACTGTATAACCAGAAGCTCTCTGAATCAATTTGCAGGTAAAGGGACATTATAAGAGAAATAAGTAAGAAGGAAAAAGACAAATACCACTCAATTTAACGAATATGTGTCATAAATAAAAAGGCACAACTAAATCAAAACAAACTCTAGAAATCTCACCCTAAATTGAGGCTACCCGAGGGGAGAGAGTAAAGAGGGGAGAGGGCACAAAGGACAAGGGTGCAGGATGATGGGTGCTGTGGCACAAGGGGTTAAGATGCAACCAATGAAGCTGTCTACAGCCTCTACAGCAGGAGTTTGATCCCAGGTGGCCAGGGAGCAACCCACATGGTGCAGCAGACCTCTCCTGACTCACCCACTAGTCCCCTCAACTCTATCCTTAGGTCAGTCTGCCTGTTCTGTTCCCCACTCTGTCTCTGGTGAATCGTCTCAACCCCCACACCTCTGGCCTGTACCCCAGCTCTTGTATGCATAAATAAATTAATCTTTAAAATGAAAAAATAAACTGCAATCATTTCAAAATATCTTATTTAGTGTCAAAAATATAAACTTCCTGATTGAATGCTTTTCTTATGAAAAATAAGTAAAGATAAGTCATTAAGTCAAACTTATATTTTGAAAACTAAATAGATATTGCAGCAATTGTGTAGCATATAGAAGCAACAGGTACTCTGCTGTGGTTTTCTGTCGGTGGTGATAGTGGGAGGGACAAGTACAAGTCATTGCTAACATTGTTTAGATTTGTCAGCACTTGTGATAGCAAAAAGCAGTCTGCTTTTAATTAATTTCCCTATCGTTTTAAACTTTTTTTTTACAGACAATGCACCCACTCCCCCCATTTTGACTCCTTTTCTCTGCCTGTATTTTCCCAAGATTGTCATCCTCCTGCATTTCTCTGATTTTTTCCTAAACTGCTTCCTTGTCTTTTTCTCAAGTCCCTAAAAAAAAGTCAAGATTATGTTTGAATGTGTATATCTTTTCAACTCATATTTACCATTCTAATTTTTTTGTTGTTGGTAAGATCACCATCCGTTTTGTGTGATTCCAATTAGGTGTCATTATATTTGGTTTGCTTTCACATGAACATGTGCTAAACGGACTCATTAGGGGGATTTCTGTTGTTCTTTTATTCTGATTCTTACCTGTGTCCCTTCCTTCTCCTTACCCCCCGTTTATTTTTGTCTCATCCTTACAGGCTTCCTTACTCCAGGGCCTTCACCAGAAGCTCACCCGGAATGCCGTGCTCTGGGCGGAGCTTATTGACTTATTGACAAGATGGCGACGGGAAGATCAAGGCATTTCCTGGGAACCCTCAGATTACAGTCACTTGTGTGTGTGTGTGTGTAGAGGTCTGCATTCTCCATAGACAGCACTTCCATTTTCCTGCCAGAGCTGTAAGGCTGGCTGCCATTGTTGCAGGCAGAATGGGGAGAAATTGTAGGGAGGGAAGCCCTGAAAGTTGTCAGCACCTAAAGACACCGCCACCAAGTATCACTCTCTCCTGGTGTAGCGGTCGGAAGGGTCTTGGATTCAACATTCCAAGGGGTGAATGCGCCTTTATCCACTGTGTTATCAGGAGGACCCCATCTGGTTGTGTGGACTGAGGGATATCAATCTTTGAGACACATTTTCTTTTTTTGAGAAATACAAAATATACTTATTTATTTGCAGTAACATTGGTTTACAACACTGTATATGCTTTAGGGATGCAGGCCCACCCTCTTGTGTGTTACCACATCTCACTCACCGCCAAGCCACCATGGTCTTCTACCAGAGTCCACCGGGCACCCACCGTTCCTTGTTGAGGCAGATTTTCAAATTGTTCTGACTTTCGTCTCATTCACAACCTGCCTTCTGACATATCATAGTGCTTACTTTTCTTAAGCTTCATTTGCTGCTCCAAACCTGGGCAGAACAAATATTTTTTATTTTCACTGCCTTCTCACTGCCTTCTCGCTTCCTCGATCCCCTGAAAGCAGGTGAGTTTCATCTTTGCTTCTGTAAGTCATTTACTCTCTTCCATTTCCTAGCTTCCAAACGTTTTCCATCTCTTCTCTACTCAGTGCTTTTGCAGTTGTACTTGTGCTTATTGATAATTTGATCTCATATTTAACATAATTTATATGGACTTTAGAAAGGAATGGAAATAAGCATTTTGTTCAATTTACTATGCTCTGGAAACTCTTTTACTTTTAAATTATCACTTAGGCTTCTGGTGATGAGATTAAAATAGTAGAAAATGTGAACTTGAAAAAACATGCTTTAAGTAAAATAACATTTTATTTAATAAAGTGCTATATAGTATAAAAGTATAAGGTACTATTTTTTATTGTTGCTGATATATGTCATTGGAAGCCAGTGATGCCCTCTGCCTTGCCACATTCAGGACATCCTTACCTGGACAGCAATTTTCTTTACTCCACATATTTTGTAGTTTGATCTCCTCATTCATAGAACTACTGAGTTATCAAGAGATCCACCTTTATAGGTCTCAAATGCATAGACATTTGATATTTGGCCTTTTGTTTAATTTTTCACCTATTCTGACCTTAAATTGGCCTTTTAATTATTTCATTAATCATGAAATTTATTTCACAGGAATGGTATCTATTATTTTTGCAAAGTGCGAGGATTTTCTAATTCTTCAAGGTTATAAATATAGAGCAAAGCATAAGTTATTGATTGTGTGTATAATGAAGTCATCGAAATGTTGATCAATGTTCTTTTTGCTCTTGTTTTCATCTTCAAGGAAATTCTTAAGGGCATAGATCACAGGTCTATTTTTCCCATATAAATATATTATTGGCTGAGTTTCATTTTGAGGAATTAAGTAAAATGATATCAGAATTTAAAAAAAGATGACTGTGAGGGTAATAGAAAGAGATGTCTTGTAGTTATAAAAACTCAATTTAAACAAATGGATAATTATACAGATGAGTAAGGGATCAGGTTGATGCAGCTCAAAAAGGGATTTGCCACTCAGGATGCATCTGATGTTGTTGTAGCAGATGACTCCAGATTGTAGATTATGAAGTAAATGTTATGACTCTACATGAGGATGTTATATAGTGTCTAGATAAGGATATCTTTCTTTAGAGTTTGTGAGGAATACTTTTTTTCCCAGACTCTAGAAATGCAAGACTAGAGATGCTAAAGCAATACTAAATATTATAACTGAATCACAGTCATTATATCAATTGAGTTAAATCATTAGATCACAGTAGAATAATTACAATTCATTTGTCTATGACAAAATGCATATTTAATCAAACAACTAACATATTCTGTCAGGTGTCAAAAGCAGAACCTCATTTGATTTTCACAGGTGAGTTTAGGAGAGTAGTAATAGTACACTACTTACTACCCACATAATGTATTTCTAAAGTAATAAGTATGTTTATATTTGCCATCAACTTCATGCAGTTTAACACCATGGTTATTACCAAGTTCAAAAGAGTTTGTTAATGATGACGGGCATTTCCTGTTCTTATATGCCTTCTGTCTCCTAAAATACCCATAACAAATCTTTGATGTACTCACCATTTCAGAAACAGAGAAACTGAGGGTCAGAGATACTAATTACCTACAGCTATGCAAATGATAAATGAATGAGGAGATGAGATTTGGATACTTCAACACTATTATCAGCAGTCAAGCAAGTGTGTCATGCCTTCTCTAAGTTAGTGGAAAAGAAAATCACTTGATTTTTCCATATTATCAAGGCCAAAGAATGGATTGACTTATTTTCCTCTATTTTCTGGTGATTGTAATTTCATGGAAAAGGAATTCCTGAGTAAGAATTTGTATTTGTACAATTAAAAATAATAAGTATGGATTAGGGGGAACTAATTTGATCAGAAGATTAGAAGAAAGGAAAGATGCTATTGATATTTACAGATTACTTCCTGCCAGCTGTTTTACTTATATGACCTATTCAGTCTTTTAATTAACATAATTAATAAAGCCCACTCATTTTATTCCCTAAATAAAGCTGGATACCTAAAATATTTAATAAAACTTGCTGAATCTCCAAACAGATGTTGTGGGAAAAAAACTCAGTTCTCAATTCTCTGGTCAAACACCTCTACTTTAGGGCCTCGCTGGTGGCTCAGGCAGTTGAATGCAGTGCTGTGAAGGTGTCTGCAGTCTCTGCAGTGCCAGTTTGATCCCCACTGGCTGTGGAACAACCAACATGGGCAGCAGACCTCTCCTGTCTTGCCCACTGCTCCTCTCAGCAATGTATTTTGGTCAGTCTGCATGTTCTGTTCCCCACTCTGTGTCTGGTAAATCCTCTTACCCTCCCACACATCTGGCCTGTTCCCTGGTTCTTGTAGAAATAAAATAAATCTTTTTAAACAATACCTCTACTTTACCCCTCTAGGCAAATGAAAGCTTTGTGTTTGAAAACTGGAACTTTTTTTTTTAGAGGGGGTGTTTTTACACATTATTAGTTATTTTGTTGAGAAGGGATAAAATATAGAAGCAGATAATATGAAGGAGCAGAAAACAATGAATGAAATTTGTGGAGTGAAGGAAGAATTAAAGGAAAACAGTAAGAAAACAATGAAGAAGAGTGAAAGAAAAATAAAAAGAAAGAAATGGAAGGAAAACAAACCATAAAAGGAGAAAACAATATGAAAAGGAGTGATTAAAGATGGGAAAGCTAAATAAAAACAGAAAAGAGGGCCTCCTTTGTGGCACAAGGGGTTAAGACACAAGCTATCCATGACCACTGCAGCATGAGTTCAATCCCTGGCCAGGGAGCTACCCACATGGTGCAGCAGACCTTTCCTGACTCACCCACTGCTCCCCTCAACAGGTGTTTCAGTCAATCCCCCTGTTCTGTTCCCCACACTGTCTCTCATGAATCCTCTCACTCCCACATCTCTGGCCTATCCTTCAGTTCTATGTATAAATAAATGAATCTTAAAAAAATAAGACAGAAAAGAAAGGAGAACAAGATACGGGGTGACATGATCCATAGAATTTAAAGGATTTGGAGACAGGGTCCAGAACAAGTCTGGGAAAGAGACTGGAGAGGACAGATAGCTCTCAAGTCAAGCAACATGCAATTGTGCAGACTGAGAAAATGACATCCACTCCTAATAGGATGGTAAAGCTCTTCAGTGGAGGAATATCCAAGATGACCTTCAGCTTCTTTTTGTCACAAAACCTGAACACAGTGTGCTCTGCCTCATTGTTTTGAGCTCTTGTCTCTGTAAAATAGTCTCCTCAGTGCTCCCTTCACATCTTTATTCCTCAGTGTGTAGATGAGAGGGTTAAGGGTTGGAGTCACTACTGTGTAAAACAGGGAGATAAATTTCCCATGAGAATGGGAAAAGGAGCTGTTGCGTTGGCCATAGATGAGGAGAGCAGTCCCATAGAAGAGAGACACTACCGTCAAGTGGGATCCGCATGTCCCCAGGACTTTGCGCCAGGCCTGGGCTGACTTGATCCTTACAACTGCCCTGACTATTAATCCATAAGACATCACTATCAATGATAAGGGCAAGTAGAGCAAGACTAATGAAGTGGTGAATACTTGGACCTCGTTGGTGTGGACGTCCACGCAGGCAAGCTTAATCATTGAGGGAACCTCACAGAAGAAATTATAGATGCGCCGGTGTCCACAGCGAGGCAGCTGGAGGGTGATAGTACAGTGGATGAGAGAGTTTCCTATTCCACACAGCCACGCCAGCCCTGTCAGAGACTTGCACACCTTGGGGTTCATCACAGTGACATAGTGCAGAGGTTTGCATACAGCAGCATAGCGGTCAAAAGCCATGACCACCAGCAGAACACACTCAGCAGAGCCTGTTGCCAGGAACACATAGAGCTGAACCACACAGCCCAGGACTGTGATGGTCTTGGCTGGTCCCCTGAGGTTCCACAGCAACTGGGGGACAACACTGGTGGTAAAGCAGAGATCAGCTAAGGAGAGGTGACTGAGGAAGAAATACATGGGTGTTTTGAGTTTAGGGTCAATGGAGGAAATCAGAATAATGACTGCATTTCCCACTAGTGTCAATAGGTAGGACACCAACACCAAGACGAAGAGTATCTTTTCCAGGTGTGGCTGGTCGGAGAAGCCCACCAGGATGAAGTCCCCGTTGACACTGCTATTGGTGATGCCCATTACCTGTTCAGAGACAGAGAGTATTAGAGGAGCTTAGAAAGAGGGTGCTGTTTGGCCACTGATCACAATATCGACCATTTCAAAGAACTCTTGAAACACACAGTCTGAGAAATTGCAGCCATCATTGTGGCTCGCTGGCCACTGTCTTGCAGGACCTGCAGATGATGACACTGTAACACCCTCCCAAGGGAGGGTGGAGCTGAGCAGGGATGAAGAGAAGCTGGAAAGGAGACTGTAGAAGGATGGAAGGAGGATGGAGAGTGAGAAGGAGACCTGGAGGAGGCACAGGGAGCCGAGACATTTGAAGAGGCTACACTTGCTTCTTGGTTTTGAACTGGTGGAAACAGATGTGGGTGAGAGACCCGTGGGGAGGATAACAATGGCTGCTTTCATAGATTTTGATTTTTCTCTTTTCCTTCCAGATTTATCTGGCCATTTCTGCCCCTCTCCTATGGTTCCCCACCTGTAGATACCTGCTACTTGTGGCAGGCTTTTAGGCCTCACTGACCCTGCTTTGGGACAACCCTGTTTGACTAGGCATTTACCCATCAAGGATGAGTAACTTTGGGTGTTTGGTTTGAAAGCTTTATCTTACTCTTTTCTTTGTTGCACACTAATTGTATTAAAGTTCCTTTCCATTAAAGTTCTTACCCACTAGAGTGTGTTTTTTTCTTGATGCGGCAAATAGCAGAACCTGTTTAGAGCAGGCAGGTTTGGGTATTTTGGGGGCCCCTCTCCCTGCCCTGAACAACATAAACAACAGGACTCTGGACAGGAAGACATAGGAAGACTAAATAGGAAAGAAGAAATTTCTCACAGATAACCAGGAAGAAACAGATAAAATTTATCACAGAAAAAAATAAGGAAGGACAAAGAAAGTCTGATGATTGAAAATGTGTTCAGTTAGTTCATAGCTCATGACAAAGCTTCATTTTAAATGGCAATAAACAAAGTAATGAGAGTATAGATTTAATGATAAATGTAAATAACTTTCAGTTCTCTACAAATAAACTTGAATTGGGCATTTTTTTCAAAAATTTGTCTTCCATAAATGATACTTTCTGGAGATAATAGAGGTTATTTTTGTGAAACAGTTAGCCTAGAAAGTAGTAATAGGAGCATTCACTTCTAAGCTTTGAGGGATTGTGCACACATAATCTCAAAAGTATATATTAGTTAAATAATTTTGTCCACAGCACATCATGATGCAAGTCCATGCAATGATTGCAGAAAATGAACTCATTATATACTTCCGTGTGGTGTTATAGAAAGGACACAGGGTTCAGGTCCCCTATATTGAATGAAAAGTTTGAATCTGAAAGGAAGAACGAGAATCAGGCGAAGGAGGAATATAGGTCTCACTCATAGCAGGAATGTAGGAAACCTAAATAAGGGACCAGGAAAAAGAATAACTATAAGAAAGAAAAAAACCAAAATCAGCAAACAGCTATGAACCAGAGATACACTATGGGGGCGGGGACCGGGAACGGAGAGATTGGGGTCAAAATAAGGGGGTTGCAACTGTATGGGGAATATAAAAATAAAATATAAAAAAAGAAAGAAAAAGGAGGAATGAGGAATGTAGATGTATGAAGGAGGCTGTCTCAAGGTACATGATACTTACTAGAATTTCTTCTTCTAATAGAGAAATAGCTTTTCTGAAATTCCAGTTATAAAAGCAATGGCTGTGTTCAATATTCAATATAGTCACTCATACAAAGCACATTCGCAAGACTGTCACTGTATTTCATGTTTGAAACAAACACACAGTTTAAAAAAAAATGAAAATAAATAAATAACATTTTGGTTCTCTGCAAATAAGCTTGAATTGGGCATTTTTTTTTCAAAAATTTGTGTTCTATGAATGACACCTTCTTGAGATGATAGAGGTTATTTCTGTGAAACATTTAGCTTAGAAAGTAGTAATAGTAGCATCCTCTTCTAAATGTTGAAGGATTATGCACACATAATCTCAAAAGTAAATATTAGTTAAGTAGCTTTGTGTACAACGCTTCTGATGCAAGACCATTCAATGAAAGCAGAAACTGAACTCATTATATCCTTCTGTGTGGTATTATAGAAAGGTCTCAAGATTCAGGTCCCCTATATTGAATGAAAAGATTGAATCTGAATGGAGGAATGAGAATCAGGGAAAGGAGGGTTGTAGGTGAATGAACAAGGCTGTCTCAAGATACGATACTTACTAGAATTTCTTCTTCTAATAGAGAAATAACTTTTCTGAAACTCCAGTTATAAAAGCAATGACTATGTTAAATGTTCAATATAGTCACTCATACAAAGCACATTCCCACAACTATCACTGTATTTCATCTTGGGACAAACA
Organism: Talpa europaea; assembly: GCF_964194135.1. Lineage (NCBI taxonomy): Eukaryota > Metazoa > Chordata > Mammalia > Eulipotyphla > Talpidae > Talpa > Talpa europaea. The sequence continues at coordinate 135,818,994 of NC_140068.1, forward strand.
CTCACTTTCTATACATCATCAGTAAAATCACTCAGTCTCAAAATGTTTCCCTAGTAGGCAACTGCAGAATAGAATTTGCTTTATTAATTGTTATGCAAATTAACACAAATGGTAAAATAAATTAAGCTGTTCTCATGATTGTAATCAAATGATCTAATCAAATGATTACACCTAATATTTTTACTTTTTTTTTTAAATGATACTTAGCAGAATTCCATGGAAACAAAATGAGATCAGGGGTCTGGACATTCAACATATCAGCATGAAGACATTGAATGTTCTCTCATAATAGTGAAAGAGGAATATAATAGTAGGTGAAAGTATAAAAGGACCACTAAGGAGCTAACCAGTTTATACATATTTCTCCTAATTCTAATAAATGCACTCACAATTATATGCATACACATCCATACACACAAACACACACAGTCATCATCCTCCATTCTTTCATTGAAGGTCAATTATCATTCATTTCACCACCTTAAAAAAAAAGTCATATTTTCATTCAAATGAATAATATAAAAGCCAGATGTGCTGAAATCTGTAGTTCTGCTTCAGGTTCTACTTTGCCTTCCCAGTCAAAGGGGAATTTCCCCAGTTGCCCCCCCCATACTTGCACACTATTAATACCAAATGCCGGCCTCAGTTTCCCTCAGGCAGTAAAAGGAAACAGTTTGAGGAAAAGGAAAGTGGTTTAATTTGTTGACAAGTGAGGAAGGCAGCAGACTCATGTCTGAAAGACAGCCGCCCTGCTCTTTGACAGAGGGTAAGGGTATTTATACAAAGCAAAAAAAAAAAAAAAATGGAGATGGGCTATGATCTGCAAAGGGGAGGGAAAGGGTCAGCACAGAGACAGGAGTGCACCAGCTTGCTTTTCTCCAATATCTGATGTTTAACTCCCTCTTCCTTGAAATGCAGGAGGACTTGATATCTAAAGACAAACCTGTCAAACAAGGGGGTAATTGCAAGAAATATGAGGGAAAAACAAACTTGTTAATGCTTATCTGGGAGACCAGTCATAAATAAGGCAAACTTGTTAAATAAGGGGGAAATTGCAAGAGATGGGGGAAGACAAACTTTTTAATTCTTAGAGACCAATCATTTGTAACTGCATCACTATCTCAACAGAAATGCCATGAGAAATCAATTTGCAGTCTTGAACTAGTTCCTTATTTATAAAAAATCTGTTATCTTATTTAAGCTTGCAGTAAGTTTGTATTCCACATGATGTAGAATTGAATGATAGTTTATCCTATGACCACCCCATTCAGAGGTAATCACTTTAAACCTGAGTCTAAATTTACCATTAAGAGTCATAGGCATGACACAGATGGGAAGCCAAGGCATGCATACAAGTGAGAAAGGCAAGAGAGAGGAATTTGCCACCTTCTTTTGCACATAGAACATCATTTTAACATAGAAAAGAACTTGGAGCCATAGGGTTCCAATTATTGTTACCTTGAAATGAGGAGTCAGTGGCTGAGGTCCACGTACTGCTTGTAGGGCTGTTATTGGAGTGGAGATCACTGAAGATCAGCTCATCTGGAGAGACTGGAGAGGACAGAGGGCACTGAATCTGAAAAGATGCCAGGGACATGGTTCTCCCAATTGGCAATTAGTACCGGGCTCTGTAGTATCCACAGAATTGTCCCAGGAGATCATTCTGAAAGAAAAATTACTGCCCCTCTGACCTTACAATGTTGTTTAAATCTATAGAAAATCACAGAGATATTTTACTTCTGTCCTCACAATCTCCCACCATTAAGTTGCTGTCACATTTCTGTCATCATCAATGTTCAATTTGTAACAGCATTAGTACACCATATATTATACAAACAGGTACATATGTATTATGTCTGTGCCTGTTGACTAATAACTTCAAATGATTTTCATTGCAGCTAAATTTCTGTCACCTTGTCCTTTCATCATGTCTACCTTGCAAACTGCAGGTCTAGAACATTTTAACAGAGGCTTCTTCCTCAATAGTATAGACAAACATATGCCACTGGACACAGAAAAGAAATTATTTTTAATATTTTATTTTATATAATTCTTACATCATTTTTCATCTTTGCACAATGTATGCATTTTCATTTTGGTTATATTCTCCATACAATTGCAGCCCCCCCCCTTATTTTGACTCTAGTCCTTCCTTTCCCCGCCCCTCCTTCTCTCCCGCCCGTAGTGTGTATCTGGTTTATAGTTGCTTGTTGATTTTGAGTTTTACTTTGTATTGATTAGTCTTTTTCCTTGTCTCTTGTTTAAGTTTTGTAAATTCCTGCTATGAGTGAGACCTTCCAGTATTTTTCTTTTTCTTTGTGACTTATTTTGCTGAGCATGATCCCTTCTAGCTCCATCCATATTGCTGCAAACTGCATGTGTTTTTCTTTTTTGATTGCTGAGTAATATTCCATTGTGTATATGTACCTACCAAACATAGAGCTTCCATATGATCCAGCAATTCCACTCCTAGGTATTTACCCAAATGACACAGAAACATTAATTCCAAAGGGCACCTGCACGCCTATGTTTATAGCAGCACTATTTACAATAGCTAAGCTATGGAAACAACCCAAATGCCCAAAAATAGATGACTGGATCAAGAAGATGTGGTACATAGACAAGAAATTAAATTGAAATATGTCATTAAAAAATGTTTGATCTTTCTTAATTTTAAGTGGATCCTTGTTTCTGCTCAAGTGTGGCTTCATGTGTTCTCTTTGTCTCTCCCATTTCCATGGCACATTTTCAACAATTTCTTAAATCTCCCCACCCTGTATCCCACATCTTTCCAAACAGATTCTCTTGTATTCTAACTACCAAAATAAAACAGTGGCCCTAAAAGAAGACTTCTTTGACATTCCTCTGCCACCTGTAAAATAACCTATCATCGTGTACTATTCTTGAACCAATATATTAAGGAAAATCTTTTGTCTGAGAAAAACCCTTCTTCCAAGATTTTGAGTCTTTGTGGACATTTAGGTTGTTTCCATAACTTGGCTACAGTAAATAAAATGCAGTGAACATAGGATTACAGATATCCCTTCAAATTAGTGATTTTGTGTTGAGTAGATACATAGGAGTGGATTGCTGGTAGATCTAGTTTTTAAATCTTAAGAACCTTCATACTATTTTCCATAGGTGCTGGACCAGTCTATATTCCAACCAACAGCTACTTTTCTCTACTTACTTGCCAATGTTTATTGTTTCTGGATTCTGTGATTGTTTGTTTGTTTGTTAATATGGGCCATTCACAGTGGAGTGAGGTGATATCTCATTATGGTGACCAATTGCATTTTCCTCATAATAAATGAAGTTACACATTTTTTTTTGGATATATGCTGGTCATCAGTCTATCTTCCCTGCAGAAGTGCCTATTTAGGACTCTGCTAATAATTTTAATTGTGTTTTTTTGACATGTATAAGTTCTTTATAAGATCTTAAATAATAACCCTTTGTCAGATGTGTGATATGCAAATATTTTCCCCCATTGAGTAGATTTTTTATTTAAATGATAATTTCTTTCACTTTCTAGGTTCACATGGTCCCATTGTTTATGTTTGCCTTTGATTTTCTTACCACTGGAGTTGAGGCTCCAAAGACATCCCTGAAGCCAATGTTGTAGTATGTTTTACCTAAGTCTGCTCTAATGTATTTTATAGTTTTGTCTTTTTTTTAATTATCAGTGATAATTTTTATTTAGGATTTATTTATGGATGATCATTTTTAGTAAAGATTTATTTTTATTTATGTATGCATACAAGCACTAAGAGGACTCATCATAGATAGATTTAGCAGCCAAACAGATGGATCTACTAAAATACAGTGCTGGGGGAACAGTGGGTGAGATAGGAGAGGTCTCCTGTATTGTGTGGGTCAGCTCCCTGGCCAGGGAGCAAACAAACTCAGCCATCAGTGGCTGATGATAACTTGATAGCTCTGAGACTTTAACTTCTGTAGCAGCAGGGAGGCCCTATTGTTTCCAGTCTTACATCAAAGACTTTTATCCATCTTGATTTAAATTTTGTGTATGATGTCAGAGCATGGTCTCATTTCTTTTTTCTGCATGTGGCTAACCAACTGTCCTAGCACCATTTGTTGAAGAAACTTTCCTATCTCCATTGTGGGATCTTGGTTCCTTTGTCATACACTCACTGCCCATGTTAATGTGGGTTTCTTTCTAGACTCTCAATTCTGTGTAAGAGGTAGAATTTTGTGAAATCAGTGAGTAACAGAATTTACACTGGCATATATTATGAGTGAAGGAAGCTGAATAGTAGGTAAAGATAAGGGAATTAATAACCTTAATAAGTTAGTGGTCTATGCTTAGTTTGGGGAGCTGGAGGCCATCAGATAACTTTCAAGTGAGAGGATGGAAAATTGGATTTTCTCTCTGACTATTGTGAACTGGGAGAAATTACATGAGACTTGATTTAAAATACATCATCAACAAGCCAGTCTCACAAGTCACCTTGAGTCAACCCATACCCACTACCAAAGTTATTAAGGAAAGGTGCATAGTAGGTTGTCATACAAGTTCATGGTTTCCAATTAGCCTTAAGTGTTGTCTGTGGTCATCTTTATCATCCTTGCTCAGAGTACCCTCAAAAATCTTACCATTCCACAAGCTTCCCAGACCATCAATGTGCCCACCTTGTCATCACACAGATCACCATCTTCTGCTGAATGTATTGTTTCTTTCAGGTTTTCCTCAAATAAACTTGTGTTTTCAGGGTGAACTTCAATGTGAAGGAAATACAGCATGGTATTTCCCAATCATTATCAATTTGGATTTGCTGAGTTAGGAATGGATCATTCAACATCAAGTTGCTGATATCTTTGACCCAGTTTTTTCTGTTTTCCTTGGGGCCCTTAAAATTTCAAGTTAAATAATTTCCAGAAAACAGTTATGTGACTCATTAAACCCCTGAAACCTAAATTTGTCACTACCAAGATAAAACAGTGGACTCCAAAAGGAGATTTCTTTGACTTTTTCCTGCCACCTCTGAAATCCATTATCCTAGTCATCCTTTGTACTTTTCTTCAGGATGTAGGGAACCTCTTTTTATCTTAGAATAATCCTTCTTCCAAGATTTTATTTTGTTTTTTTTCAAGATTTTATTTATTTATTTATACAAGAACCAGGGTACAGGCCAGATGTGCAGGAGGGTGAGAGGATTCACCAGAGATAGAGTGGGGAACAGAACAGGAAGACTGATGAAATACACTGCTGAGGAGGGCAGAGGGCGCAACAGGAGAGGTCTGCAGCACCATGTGGGACCCTCGCCTGCTGGCCAGGATCAAACCAGCACTGCAGAGGCTGTGGACAGCCTCATAGCACTGCATTCAACCACCTGTGCCACTAGGGGAGGCCCTTCCAAGATTTTAAGTCCAGGTAAAAACTCATGTGCATGCAGTTACCAGGCAGGTAGTAATAGTGACTGAGAGGATCATATACAAGATGTAGCGCAAGTCTGCATGACAACGAACACCTAGGTGAGGACTATAACCTATAATAAAAACTGGTGTAAACACTGACCAACTTATATAGTATATGCACCGTTGGAGGAAACCACTGCTCAGATCCAGCTAAATGAACTTCTATATATTAACCTTAGAACTGAAAACAATTCAGAATCCCTAAGAGAATCTGGGTTCTTATAAAACCCTCTTGATGACTTTCACTAAGTTTTTTTTAAGATTTATTTATTTATGCATGCAAGAACTGGGGTACAGGCCCAGCTCATCAGAAGATTCATCAGAGACAGAGTGGGGAACAGAAGAGGCAAACTCTCTGAAATACACTGCTGAGGGGAAGTATGAGCAGGTCAGGAGAGGTCTGCTGTGCTTTGTGGGTAGCTCCCTGGCTGGGAATCATACTCATGCTGCAGTAGCTGTGGATGGCTTCACAGTGCTGTGCTTAACCCCTGTGCCACCAGGGAGGCCACACTAAGTTTTATACACAAAAAATGTTTATAGTTGGAAAAGAATTCTTGGTGAATTATTACAAAATAAGCACATCTTGAATCAAGAAATAAATGTAGGAGGCGGATCAACATGGCGGCGAGGAGACACTGAGAGTAAGATCTCCCATTAAAAAAAATATAATAGGGAGGAAGAGCGGCAGGTCCCAGTGAGAACTGGGACATGGAAGATAAACGGACAACTCCAGCAAACTACTTGAAGAAGAAAGTTGCCATAAAAGAGGACTAGAAGGGAGGAAAGCTCAGAACCCTGCTACCCTCCCCCACCCACAAAGTCGGCACTCTCCAACCAACAGAAAGGAGGAAAAAACAAACTAAAACGACCAACAAGAACAAACTGCGCATCAAGCGGGACTGTGAGTGGAAAGGAACTATTTCAGCCACCACACCCCGTGAACTGGAGCTGTGGAGAACCTGCAGGATTCGCTGCGGAAGTGAGCGAACGGCTCCAGGTGCCATTAGAGAAAAACAGAGACCCCTGGAGACCTGAGCACAGCCCCGGGCCAGCCAGTAAGCTTGTGCGGAAAAGCGGCGCGCTTGAAAAGCAAACGCGGATCACGCTGCCCAGGTCCCCACACTTGCGCCCTAAGCTTGCAGGGAGATGCGCAGGGGCCCTCACTGAGGTGAAAGTCCCTCACTGAGTAATCAGGAACCAGGCGCCCAGGCATGGGAACGGGGTGCAAAAGGAGCCATTTCTGCGGACACTGAACTGGGCTACAGCCCGCGTCCTGGACCTGAGGGCTTTGGAACTGAGACCCGTGGCACGAAATTCGGGGCATGGGTTCTCTACGACAGTAGGGCACAAGGCAGACACAGTACACCAAAGCCGTTGAGGTTTACCCTACCATTCCTGCTCTGTTCCCTGTCCCACGGGGTGAAAAAAACAACTCCCCAAGGACACTAGGAGAGATCTCTGGCGCCACCTAGTCACCAGAAAAAAAGTTACTAACACCCCATAGAACAGGGACCTTTCTTCAGTAAAGACTGCTTGAAACCAGCAGAAGGCTCCCGGAGGAGCCAGTGGCCAGCTGGGAAGTTAGCCCACCCCAGGCCCCTTCCGACCAGCAGTCTGAGCCCACAGGGGGAGCGGGCACCCATGGCTGGGGCAGACCGGGTGCGCAGAAGAGTGTGCCTGAGACCGGACATGGAGGGAGGTGCGTCCCGCATCACTATTTTAGAACAGGGACATTTCTTCAGTAAAGACTGCCTGAAACCAGCAGAAAGCTCCCTCAGGAGCCAAAGGTGAGCGGGGAAGTTTGCCCACGCCAGGCCCCTTCAGGCCTGCAGTCCAAGCCCAGAGGGGGAGCAGGAACCTACCACCAGGGCAGACCAGGTGCACAAGGGAGTGTGTCCCCACATCGGCATTTTAGAACAAGGACCTTTCTTCAGGAAAGACTGCTTGAAACCGACCGATGGCTCCTGGAGGGGCCAGATGGAAGTGGAGAAGTTCACCCAAGATACCAGCCAGTCCCAGCAACACAGTGTCCCAATGTATACGACAAAGTAGAAAACAGACAGTAGGGAGAAGAAGAACCACACACAACCTAACAACGCCTCAGGAAAAAAGCACACCACAAAAAGAAAACCACCCCCCAGATTGCAACGACAGTAACTTGGAAGAACTTCTGAGCCTTCCAAAAAGAGAATTTAAAAATGCTATGATTAAAAAAGTGACAGAACTCATAAAGGAAAACAATGATATGAGAAAAATAATCAACGATCAGAAGAATGAAATTGAGTCCCTAAAAGGGGAAGCAAAAGAAACGCAGGAGATCAAAGAATTAATGGAGGAATTAAAGAACTCTGGGAAAATCAATGAAAGCAGAATAGATGAAATGGAAGAATGGAAAAGTACTCTTGAAGACACAGAAATAAACAGAAGCAAAACAGAAAAGGAAAGAGAAGTGAGAAGGAAAAAGACTGAAGAAAGACTTCGGGAAATATCTGACTCTATGAGGAAAGGAAATATAAGAGTTATAGGAATACCAGAAGGAGAGGAGAGAAGATGTAGGAACAGAGAAAATATTCAAAGAGATAATTGAAGAGAACTTCCCAAATATGAAGAAGGAGCTGAAGAAGAGAACTTCCCAAATATGAAGGAGCTGAAAATTGATATACAAGAAGCAGAAGAACACAAAACTTCCATGACAAAAGGAAAAATACAGCAAGACACATAATAATAAAGCTCCCAATAATCCAGGACAAGGAAAAAATAATGAAGCTGACAAGAGGGAAGAAACAGATAACATTCAAAGGAAAACCAATCAGGCTGACATCAGACTTCTCTGAAGAAACACTACGGGCAAGGAGAGAGTGGAGGGACATAGTCAACAGACTCAAAGAAAACAGATGCCAACGAAGAATACTCTATCCCGCAAAGCTCTCCTTCCTTTATGAAGAGAGAATAAGGACCTTCCCAGACAAACAGAAACTCTGGAATTTCATTACGACTAAACCCCCACTCCAAAAAATACTACAAGGAATCCTAAAGCCAGAACCACAGAGGGACAAATAACAATGAAAGAAGGCCAAAAAAAAAAAAAAGGTTATTAAAAGAATAAATAAATAAAATCAAAGGAAAGACAAACACAATGGCAAATACAGATGCTAACATATCAATATTAACTCTAAATGTAAATGGACTAAACTCTTCAATAAAAAGACATGGAGTTTCAGCCTGGATTAAGAAACAAAACCCAACCTTTTGCTGTCTCCAGGAAACACGTTTAGCTACAAAAGATAAAAAAGGACTCAAAGTTAAAGGATGGAAAACAATCCTACAAGAAAATGGACCAAAAACGAAAGCAGGAACAGCTATACTTATATCAGATAAAACATATTTCAAACTCAAAAAGATAAAAAGAGACCCCAACGGTCACTACATTATGATCAAGGGGACAATAGTTCAAGAAGAAATAACATTCATTAACATATACTCACCAAACGAAGGAGCACCAAAATATATCAGAAAACTGTTGTCATCTCTGAAAACAGATATCAGAGAAAACACATATGTAGTGGGAGACTTCAACACACCACTATCAACAATGGATAGATCAACAAAACAAAAAATAAGTAAAGAAACTAAAGCTCTAAATAAGGACCTAGAGCATTTGGGCTTAACAGACATCTATAGAACACTAAACCCCCAAAAAATGGAGTACACATTTTTCTCAAGCGCACGAGGATCATTCTCCAGGATCGATCACATACTGTGGCACAAGACAAACATCAACAGATACACCAAGATTGAAATCATACCAACCATCTTTTCTGACCATGAAGTCATCAAACTAGAAATAAACCATAAAAAGAAGGTAAGGAACTCTCCTACCTCGTGGAGATTAAAAACCACACTACAGGAAGACCACTGAACTAATGAGGAGATCAAAGAAGAAATTAAAAAATTCTTTGAATTGAACGACAAGGAGGATACCAATATCCTAAATGTATGGGATGCAGCAAAATCAGTAATAAGAGGAAAATACATAGCAATAGAAGCTCACATCAAGAAACAAGAAAGAACTCAAAGAAACAACTTAATCTCAAAGCTCAAAGATGTAGAAAATGAACAACAAAAAAAAAAAATCCAAAACCAGTAGAAGAAAAGAAATAATAAAAAACAAAGCAGAAATAAATGAAATTGAAACTAAAAAAACAATCCAAAAGATCAATGAAACCAAGAGCTGGTTCTTTGAAAAAATCAATAAAATAGACAAGCCTAGCCAGGCTCACAAAGGAAAAAAGGAAGAAAGCACAAATAAGCAGGATCGTAAATGAAAGAGGAGAAATCACAACTGACACAGCAGAAATCAAAAGAATAATCAGTACTACTATGAACAGTTATATGGAAACAAGTTCAACAATCTAGAGGAGATGGACAAATTCCTACAACTCTACAATCACCCAAAGCTAGATAAAGAAGAAATAGAACACCTAAACAGACCAATTACAAGCAGCGAAATTGAAATGGTAATCAAAAACCTCCCGAAAAACAAAAGCCCAGGACCTGATGGATTTACAAATGAATTCTACCAAAGATTCAGAGACGAATTAGTGCCTATCCTTCACAAACTCTTCCAAAAAATTGAGAAGGAAGGGTCAATACCAAACACGTTCTATGAAGCCAACATTACACTAATACCAAAACCGAACAAGGACAGCACAAAAAAGGAAAACTACAGGCCAATCTGCCTAATGAACACTGATGCAAAAATCCTCAATAAAATTTTAGCTATCAGAATCCAACAATATATCCATAAGATAATTCACCACAACCAAGTAGGATTCATTCCAGGGACACAAGGATGGTTCAACATCCGAAAATCAATCAACGTTATCCAACACATCAACAAAAAGAAATATAAAAACCATATGATAATATCAATAGATGCTGAGAAAGCTTTTGACAAAGTGCAACACCCATTCATGATAAAAGCCCTTGAAATTCTTGGGATACAAGGAACATACCTCAACATCATAAAGGCCATCTATGACAAGCCAACAGCCAGTATCATTCTCAATGGTGAAAAGCTGAAAGCAATTCCATTAAGATCTGGAACAAGACAAGGATGTCCACTCTCACCACTGCTTTTCAATATAATACTGGAAGTCCCAGCCACAGCCATAAGACAAGAGAAAGACATACAAGGAATGCAAACAGGAAAAGAAGAAGTCAAACTATCACTATTTGCAGATGATATGATAATATACATAGAGAACCCCAAAAACTCCACAGAAAAACTAATTCAACTCATCAATCAGTTCAGTAAAGTGGCAGGATACAAAATCAACACACAAAAGTCAGTAGCCTTCCTATACACAAACAATAAATCTGAAGAAGAAGAAGAAATAGAAAAAAAACATCCCTTTTATTATCAAAACAAAAAAAATCAAATATTTGGGAATAAATCTAACAAAAGAGGTAAATGACCTATACAAAGAAAACTATAAAACACTGTTAAAAGAAATAGAAGAAGACACAAAGAAATGGAAAGACATCCCCTGCTCATGGATTGGAAGAATAAACATTATTAAAATGGCCATCATACCAAAAGCAATATTCAGATTCAATGCTATTCCAATCAAAATTTCAATGTCATTCTTCAAAGAAATAGAACAATTATTGATGAAATTCATATGGAATCACCAAAAACCCCAAATAGCCAAAGCTCTCCTAAAAAAAAAAGAAGGGAATGGAGGCATCACACTCCCAGACTTCAAACTCTACTCCAAAGCCATAATCATCAAAACTGCATGGCATTGGAACAAGAACAGACATACAGACCAATGGAATCGTATAGAAAATCCAGAAATAAACCCACAGATTTATGGTCAACTAATCTTTGACAAAGGCGCAAAGACTATGCATTGGAGCAAAGAAAGTTTGTTCAATAAATGGTGCTGGGAAAACTGGGTCGCTACATGCAAAAGAATGAAGCTTGACCACTACCTCACACCATACACAAAAATCAACTCAAAATGGATTAAAGAACTAGACATAAGATCTGAAACCATAAAATACATAGAAAGAAATATAGGCGAAACACTACGTGATATTCACATCAAAGACATCTTTACAGACACATCACCCAAAGCAGTAATAGTGAAGACAAAGATAAACAGCTGGGACTACATCAAATTAAAGTGCTTCTGCACAGCAAAAGAGACAATAACCAAAACAAAGAGAAACCCCACCAACTGGGAGAACATTTTTGCACACAACACTAATGATAAAGGACTGATCACAAAAATCTGCAAAGAGCTGATGAGACTCAACAACAACAAAGAAAATAATACAGTGAAAAAAATGGGCAAAAGAGCTAAAAAGAAACTTCTCTGAAGAGGAAATGCAAATGGCCAACAGGCATATGAAAAAATGTTCAACATGACTTATAATCAGAGAAATGCAAATCAAAACTACCATGAGATACCATCTTACACCAGTGAGAATGGCACATATTAAAAAAACTAGCAACAACAAATGTTGGTGAGGGTGTGGAGAAAAAGGAACTCTTCTGCACTGTTGATGGGAGTACAAACTGGTCAAACCACTATGCAGAGCTGTGTGGAGATTTCTGGACCTACTAAACATAGAGCTTCCATATGATCCAGCAATTCCACTCCTAGGTATTTACTCAAAGGACACAGAAACATCAATTCTAAAGAGCACCCCTATGTTTATAGCAGCACTGTTTACAATAGCTAAGCTTTGGAAACAGCCCAAATGCCCAAAAATAGATGACTGGATCAAGAAGATGTGGTACATATATACCATGGAATATTACTCAGCATTCAAAAAAGATAAACACATGCAATTTGCAGCAACATGGATGGTGCTGGAAGGGATCATGCTCAGCGAAATAAGCCAGAAAGAAAAAGAAAAATACCGGATGGTCTCACTCATAGCAGAAATCTAGAAAACTTAAATAAGGGACCAGGAAAATGAATATAAGAAATTGAAAATCAAAATCAACAAAAAACTATGAGCCAGAGACACTCTATGGGGCGTAGGGGGTGGGAGGGGAGGGATTGGGGTCCAAATAAGGGGGTTGCAATTGTATGGGGACTATAAAAATAAAATTTATTATAAAAAAATTAAAAAATAAAATATATGGTCATCTTTTTGCATTATGTTAAAAAAAAAGAAAAAAAAATGTAAAGAACACTCTACACTGACTCTCTGTTCCTTTCCAGACACTACTTATGCCTGTTAACAACCATTATTTTGAATATTTTTGTATATGAAATCATACAGCGTTATTTTGCTTCTGCCTTTATTTACTCAACTATATGTTTGTGGATGTCATTCATATTGTTATATGTAATAGTAAAGTACAATCTTTACTTCTGCATAGTATTGATATTTCATTGTGTGAATACATCTGCAATACTGATGGACATTTGGATTTTCTATATTTGTTTATGATGATAAAGGTGTTGAGAATCTGTGTACCTGCTTTCAGTGAACAAATCAACAAAAGCAAACATTTACTGGAGTAGAAGTGCTTAGTCATAACGTATGCATATATTCAGATTTCCTAAAAACCACCGACTTTGAAAATTGCTTGTAGAAATGTGCCGCCCACAAGTAATAAGAGTTTGGGGTACAGGCCAGAGGTACTGGGGGTGAGAGGATTCACCACAGACAGAGCAGGGAACAGAACAGGCAGACTGATTGAAATACACTGCCAGGGGGAACAGCAAGCGAGTCAGGAGAGGTCTGCTGTGCTATATCTGCTTCATAAGACAGTATTTTCTGTCCTTTTAATTTTATCAAATCTGGTAGTATAAAGAACATTTTTTATCAATTCTGTTAGTATAAAATAAAAATCTCATGATTTTTTTATGTGAACTCACCTAAAAATTAATGAAACTAATCAGATTATCTCCCATTTATAGGTCATTGAGAGAGCTTATATCTATCACCTATGGGAGCATGTAGATTTTTACTTAGATAACTTAAAGGGAATCTTTTCATATTTCAGAGATTTGAAAGTAAAAGACAAGATTCAAATTCTCTTTTCAGTAAATATAGCTTTGGCAACAAAATGAGAGGAATTATAGAATGGTTTCACTAATTAAAGTGAAGTTTTCAAATTAAATTTTAAGAATATCATAATATTCCATTGTGTATATTTACCACATCTTCTTTTTTAAAAATATTTATTTATTTATTTATACAAGCACTGGGCACAGTCCAGAAGCACGGGAGGGCGAGAGAATTCATCAGAGCCAGAGCAGGGAACAGAGCAGGCAGACCAACAAAACACACTGCGGAGGGGAGCAGGCAGATGCGGCAGGAGAGGTCTGTCACACCATGTGGGACCCTCGCCGGTGGCCGGGGATCAAACTGGTGCTGCAGAGGCTGGGGCAGCTTCGCAGCCCAGCACTCAACGGCTGTCCCACCAAGGGAGGCCCTGTACCACATCTTCTTGATCCAGTCATCTATTTTGGGGCATTTGTGTTGTTTCCATAGCTTAGCTATTGTAAATAGTGCTGCTATAAACATAGGGGTGCAGGTGCCCTTTGGAATTAATGTTTCTGTGTCCTTTAGGTAAATACCTAGGAGTGGAATTGCTGGATCATATGGAAGCTCCATCTTTAGCAGATTGAGGAATCTCCACACAGCTTTCCATAGTGGTTGGACCAGTTTGCACTCCCACCAGCAGTGCATGAGAGTTCCTTTTTCTCTACATCCTTGCCAACATTTGTTGTAGCTAGTTTTTTTTTTTTTTTTAATATGTGCCATTCTCACTGGTGTATGGAGCTGGAAGGGATCATGCTCAGTGAAATAAGCCAGAAAGAAAAAGAAAAATACCAGATGAACTAACTTATAACAGGAATTTAGAAAACCTAAATAAGGGAACAGGAAAAAGACTAATTATAATAAAGTAAAAATCAAAATCTACAAGCAACTGTAAACCAGAGACACGATACAGTGGGGAGGGGAGGAGGAAGTAGGGTCAAAATAAGGGGGTTGGGAATTGTATAGGGAATATAATCAAGATGAAAATGCATACATTGTATAAAAATGAAAAATGATGTAAAAATATATAAAATTAAATTAAATTAAAAAAATAAAACAAGGGCCTCCCTGGTGGCGCAAAGGGTTAAGATGCAACCTATGAAGCCATCTGCAGTCACTGCAAGCACAAGTTCAATCCCCGACCAGGGAGCAACCCACATGGTGCAGCAGACCTCTCCTGGCTCACCTGCTGCTCCCCTCAGCAGTGTATTCCAGTCAATCTGCCTGTTCTGTTCCCCACTCTGTCTCTGGTGAACCCTCTCACCTCCTGACACTTCTGGCCTGTACCCCAGCTCTTGTGTGCATAAATACATAAATCTTTAAAAAAAATAGAAATAGAAATAGAAATAAACAAGCAAACAAAAAAAAATCATAAAATAAGTTAATTCTAAAAGAATTATACATATTATCCAAAATAAATTTAGCTAGAACCAAAAGGAGTCAGTGCACTCTCCAAAATAGGAGAATAAAGGAAGAAAACTACATAATCATTTCACTAGATACAAAATTAAGTCTGATAAAAGTATAGGTCCACAAAAATAATAAAATCATTTAAAAATGGAATGAAATACACTAACCTATAAATTAAATATATCTTTTTTGGCAGTTATATTTTTATTATAAAATATATCATTGTAGACAACGTAGGGTAAAACAAATAAAATAGTAGAACAGAAAAAAATGTAGTAATTGCAGTTGATATAAAAAATGGTGTTACACTCTAAAGTGTGACAGAGCTGTTTTCATTATATGTATTTTAATAGTAAAGAAAATAATTTTTCAAAAGCATTCCCAGAAAAAGCAAGAGATTCTCAGAATATGTATGCAGGTGTGTATATTTTTAAGATATCTGTGATTGATGGAACAAAAATTCACAATCTATTTCAGTCCCACTACCATTAAAATATTATCTGTCCATAAGATTAGAAACCTGAAACTACTGCACGACTGTATTAAAAAACTAAGATTTTTTTCTTTCCTTCCCTCTCTCCCCTTACTCAATTTTGGTTACATACAGTGTCAATGTACAGGCCGTAGGTTCAAAATTCACTCAATGTTTATACACATATAGACTCATAGAATGCACATTCCAAGCAGTTCAAAAAATACACATAATCCCCAGAAACTTTTTAAATATATCTTAAAAACTTTTCTGCAAATATTATATATCATATTAAAACTTTTCATTTGAACTGAGGAAAGAGTAAAGACACCTTGTCACTACACTATTTCCATATAATCAACATTATTCTACAGATTGTAACCAGCACAAATAGGCAGGATAAGGGAAAAAAGCACTGCACTGGAGTGTAAATAAAGCTTTCATCATTAAAGACAATATCATTGTGTACATAGAAGATCTGAGAGAATCAAAATATGAATTGAGGGCCTCCCTGGTAGCGCAAGGGGTTAAGACACAACCTATAAAGCTCGCCACAGCCACTGCAGCACAAGTTCGATCCCCGGCCAGGACGCACCCCAAATGAAGCAGCAGATGTCTCCTGACTCGCCCACTGCTCCCCTCAGCAGTGTATTTCAGTCAATCTGCCTGTTCTGTTCCCCACTCTGTCTCTGGTGAACACTCACCCCCCCACAACTCTGGCCTGTACCCCAGTTCTTGCATGTATAAATAAATAAAATCTTTAAAAAAATATATGAATTGATATAATGTTTAGAAAGATCCCTATGACAAATTCAATTATATTTTTATATACAGGCACAGTGAAAATATATCAACAAAATTTAAAATATTTTCAAAGAATAAAAGAACAAGAATACAAGTGTTCAGAACAATGTATAGGACATAATAGAAAAACACTTTTAAATTATTGAGAAAAACAAATGACAAATAATTGGGATAATTATTCATGGAAATTTGAAATCTTAGAAATGTTAATTATAACTCTGATCTCTATATTTAATGAAACTCATCAAAATTCCAACAAGTTTATTCATGGAAATGAATAAAATTATTTTAAAATTTACATGGAAATATAAGACTCACTTGGAGAAAAAATATGAAATCTGCTCTACTGTCTATCAAGATATAGTAATAAAGCCTATCTGTTTAAGAAAGTGTGATGTTTACACAATGAGAGATATATTACCACTAGGGTAGAACAGAGACTTAGAATAGAGCAACATTTTTATTCATTTAAAATAAATTTGGGGCCTCTCTGGTGGCACAGGTGGTTGAGCGCCACACTGGGAGACTGTCCACAGCCAGTGAGAATCCCACATGGTGCGGCAGACCTCTCCTGTCTCGCCCCCTGCTCCCCTCAGCAGTGCATTTCATCAGTCTGCCTGTTCTGCTCCTCTCTCTGTCTCTGGTGGATCCTCTCACCCTCCCGTGCATCTGGCCTATACCCCAGTTCTTGTATAAATAAATAAATCTTTTTAAAAATAAATAAATAAAATGAATTTTGGGCTTCCCCTGGTAGCGCAGGTGGTGGAGCGCAGCACTGTGAAGCTGTCCACAGCCTCTGCAGCACCAGTTCGATCCTGGCTGACAGGTGAGGGTCCCACATGGTGGGCAGAACTCTCCTATCTCTCCTACCTCTCCCCTCAGCAGTGTATTTCATCAGTCTGCTTGTTCTGTTCCCCACTCTGTCTCTGGTGAATCCTCTCACCCTTCCGTGCATCTGAGCTGTACCCCAGTTCTTGCATAAATAAATAAATATTTTTTAAAAAGGTATAAATAAACAAATAAATAAAAATAAAAATAAATTTGACATTTCAGGTCAATGGAAAAGGCAAACTTGTTTTTAACTAGATGGTCCTACAACAATTAATTATTCACATGGAAAAAGTGAAATCTGCCCATTGTCTCACCCCATCTACAAACACTATTTCCAGAAGAATAAAGATTTAGTCATGAAAGCAAAAAAACTACATCATCACCTCATCTGTAATCCCAGGATGGCACAGAGCAGGTTTTCTATGATTCAGCAGACGGGTAAAGGAGAGTCCTGGAGCCCTCGGTGGCTTTCTCAGGCTGTTATTGAGCTTTTACATGTGGTGCAGCAAAAAGGTACATGGCAGGCAAGGCCCACCTCCTGGACCCCAGCAAGTCTTCACTCAGGGCTTCTCTCTCTCTCTTTTGGCTTTCTTTCTCCCCTTCTCTCTCCTGCCTCTGTCCTGCTTCTGCTTCTCTTGGTGAGCATCTCAATACTCCTCCCATGGCCCATAGAAGTAAACAACACAGCTTACAACAATGTAACAACTGCAGGTTCCCCATCCTAATGGTGGGAGGGCAAAAAAGACTGAAAACTATCCTGCATTTCACAAGAATGACTTCCTAATTGATTTCTTAATTATTCAATCAACTCAATAATTTCCTTTTAAACAAATGATTCTGAAACCAGACATCAACCTGGAGATTAAATAACTTCCCTTAGGAATTAGAACCTAGCTTGGCCTGACTCTAGAGTCTGTGACCTTGTAAAGTACAAGATAGTGCATAGAGCTCTTAGGAAGTCCAACCTCTTGAGCATAATATACAAGTCCCTTTGAGATTTGATACCTTTTTAGTTTTCAAAGGTATCACTTATCATATCTGATTCCATGCTTTCTTCCATGGCTATTTAGAGTACTTTAATTCCTTAGGATGAAATAAGTATATTAAATAAATTCCTTTTTTACTCATCTGTTTATTAATTAGTTATTCAATGCAACAGAAGAAATTGTAAGTTGGCAACCAGGACACATTTGTGAAAGATGAGATTTGAGGTAGACTTTGAGAAGTAAATATAGTGTAAAGAACATTAGGTTAGTAAAGAAAAATTATTCAGAGTGTTGAATGTGTCGTTATTAATTGAACATAGAATAAATGAGGGCATGTGAAAGATAGTATAAATTAGATCAAGATGTGGTGAAACAGAAACTTTATTCTATTTATACTTTATCCTATAATCATTTAGAGTTATTTAAATTAGAATGGCAGTCATGTATTGGGAAAAGCAATTCTTAAAGAATAATTTAAATTAACATGGAAAAATGAGGTAGGAAAAAAATAGTTTGGAGATTTTAAACATGCAGTCATAGATACTAAAATCATTAAGTGTCTCAGAGGCTAAGAGGTGAATAGCATGAATATCAAGTGGTACAGATTTTGAAATTTTAAAAACACAAAAGTTTGAACTTTGTATACTTTTGAAAGAAAAGAAGAAAAAGGGAAAATTAGTGATAGAGGAGAGATTTTAATGGATCTTTGTCTACCCAGCAAATTCAGAAGCTAAAATAAAGTGTAATACAATATTAGCTATAAATTCTTCTGGGATTATTGCTCGAGAAATATTTACTTTCACTTAAGCTTTAGGTGTTGGGAAGTGATACGCGCTTCAGGGGAGAAATTCTAATGTGCTAAAGTCAGGTAATAATTGTGTGAGACCAGATATAATGGCCTAAGTCTTTTTCAAATGAGTTTTTGTTTCCTAGTCAGAATATTTAAGGGAAAACGAGAAGTTTTCATTGGAGTTGTTCATTTATTTGTTTATTTTTCAGGAAGTTATTCAGATTTTAATCCCACAAGTAATCAGACTACTGCAATCATTTTGAGTCTGCAAAAATGGCCTTTCCAAAGTTCTACACTCCTTAATCTTTACAAATTAATGGCTTAAACCACAATGATTAATCTTATACAATTTATTTTATGAAAGGTCACTGAATTGTAGTTGTTGGCTGAATTTCTATACTTTTGTTAAATAACATGTTAAAAAGCACATGGATGTTAATGCCACCAGGGGAAGGAGCTTGCTTATTGGAGAATGAGTTACATTTTTCTAAAGAGCTATATTTGTAAAGATGAATGAATCATTTTTAAACCAATGAATCAAATAGTGAGATCATGGGAGTCTTTCTTAACTCAGTTATCAGTTCAGTAGTTATTTGCTTTAGTTATTACTTGCTTCTTATAAAAACAATGAACACTAATGATAATCATCTGCGCTCCTGTTTGAAAATTCTAATTTTACTTTGTCTATCTCCAGGTCTACACACCTTGTCACTCAGACTCCTGCTCATTCCTCATATATTTCAATTTATCTACATTATCTCATCTCCATCACATACCTATGTGTGCAACAATCATTTGATTTTCCATTTTTTGTTTTCTCATTGTGTGCACATTGATAGCTTATGTATTTTATTTTCAGATAATATTGCAGAGCTGCTTTGGCATATACTCCAATGTATAGTCCTTGTTTATTTCCTTTCAAGGCATTTGGTGTTTTTATGACTTTGTCTATTTGCCTCTCTTTCTACAGAACAAGTCTACTTGTCCACGTATTACCTTTTGAATAGTTTTATTATTTCATCTTTGTGGCGTATATGTACAAATAGTTACAGTGTCTTCATGCTCAAGATTTACTCAGTTTACTAAGCTTCCATTGGTTATGGTGTCTGATTTTCTTTCCACAGAAATAAAATAGGGATGACCCAGAAAAATCTCATAATTAAGAAGCAATGAAAGGACAAATTTAAGTAACTGGGATGATTTTTTTCTTACTGGGCTTTTCTGACCAGCCCCAACTGGAGATGGTTCTCCTCGTGGTCATTTCTGCCATATACATTCTGACACTGATGGGGAACACAGCCATCATACTGGTCTCGTACTTGAACACCAAACTCCACACACCCATATATTTCTTCCTGTTTAATCTCTCCTTCCTGGACCTCTGTTTCACCACCAGCATCATCCCCCAGATGCTTTGGAATCTCAAGGGCCTGGAGAAGACCATCCCCTACACAGCCTGTGTGGTCCAGCTCTATGTCGCTCTGGGGTGGGCTCCACGGAGTGTGTCCTCCTGATGGTGATGGCCTATGACCGCTTCAGTGCTGTCTTCCACCCCCTCCACTACAGTGTCATCATGCACCCTAAGCTTCTCCAGCAACTTGCCGCAGTGGCCTGGATCAGTGGGTTCATGGAGTCCACCGTCCAGACCATCCTCCTTTTCCAGTTCCCTCTCTGCAGCCACCACCAGGTGGATGACTTCATGTGTGAGGAGCCTGCCCTGATTAAAATCACCTGCGTGAACACCACCTTCCTGGAAAATGAGCTCTCCACCGCTATTGTCCTCTATGTGATTATACCTCTGGGACTTATTTTGTTCCACTCTAGCTGCATTGTCAGGAGTGTGCTGAGGATAAAATCTGTTGAAGGCAGGAGGAAACCATTTTGGACCTGTGGGTCCCATCTAATTGTGGTTTTGTTCTTCAGGACTATAATTTGTGACTACATCCAGCCCAAGAGCAAGTACACACAGAATCATGGTTAATTCCTCACCTTTTTCTACACTGTGGTGACTCCCTCTCTTAATCCTTTGACTTACTCTTTGGGAAATGAAGAGGTTAAATGGCTTTAAGAAGGTTGCTGGTAAATAACCCACAATAAAGAGAAATGTGAAATATTTGCAACATCCTCATGCCCAAGTGCATGGGACTTTTAGGCATCATTATAATTTCTCCTTCATTCTATTTTTTTAAAGATTTATTTATTTATTTATACAAGCACTGGGTACAGTCAGAAGCACAGGAGGGTGAGAGAATTCACCAGAGCCAGAGCGGGGAGCAGACTCTACAGGCAGACTGACTAAGTACACTGCTGAGGGAGCAGTGGGCACAGCAGGAAAGGTCTGCTTGCCATGTGGGACCCTCGCTGGTGGCCGGGGATCGAACCGGCCCTGAAGAGGCTGCGGGTAGCTTTGCAGCCCAGCGCTCAACCACTGCGCCACCAGGGAAGCCCTCTCCTTCATTCTAGAAGCTGATTAGACATATTGGCAACATTATTATTTTTTTATTTTTTTAAGATTTATTTATTTATGCATACAAGAGCTGGGGTACAGGCCAGAGATGTGGGAGGTGGGAGGAGTGAGAAGATTCACCAGAGACAGAGTGGGGAACAGAACGGACAGATTTACCGAAGTACACTGCTGAGGGGAGCAGCTGGTGAGTCAGGAGAGGTCTGCTGTGCTCCCTGGCCAACTGGGGATTGATCTCATGCTGTAGAGGTTGTGGATAGCTTCATAGGTTGCATCTTAGCCCCTTGCAACACCAGGGAGGTGCAAACATTATTATTTTAAAATGTGGCCTTGTAAAATAATAAATGCTTTTAACAGAGATTAATCCTAAATAATAATGATAATAGAGATCAATAACTCTGGCTGGGTATAATAAGAAGACTCCAAAAAATGTAAGAGTCTAGGACCCTCTAGGAGAAAGAATTCACCAGAGTTTCTGCTGAACCAAGAAAGGCTTTATTAGAGGCTATGCATGAGAACACTAATGCCAGAAAAAGAAATCTTTGCTCTGGCTCCCCCCAAAGGGGAGAATCATGTGGATCTAGTTCTAGATTCTCTGCTCTACTTCATTATCTCCTTGTCAATTCTTGCACCCACGGACATTGTATAAACCACTGTCTCTATAATACATCTTGAAATCAAGTGTTCCAAGTCCTCTAACTTGGTTCAAGAGAGAGAAATTACAGGTCTATCTTTCTCATGAACATAACGCAAAATTGTCAGCAAATTATTGACATTTAGTACAAGAATTTTATCAAAGGGAAAACAGATTATGACTAAATTAATATTATTTTAGGAATTCAATGTCATTTTAATGCTCATAAGTCAACTGATATTATATCCTATATTTACAGAATAGAGGGAAAATCATATGATTATTTCAATTGATGCAGGGGGAAATGTGGTAAAATGCAGCATTCATTTATTTTGCATAAAAACACTTAGCAAAAAAATAAAATAAAATAAAAACACTTAGCATATACCAATAGAAGGAAATTTCCTTAATCTTATAAAGGGTAGCTATAAAAGTCCTAACAAGGAAAGATCACTTCTTATGTCTAAAAAAAAATCAACAAATAGAAGAACTGACAATACTCCTCTTACCTTTTCTGGAGGGAGAAGACCATGAGCCCTTAGTGCACAGTTGGAATGGAGCTCATTTGTGCATGCCCAGGATAGTTCAAACCTGAGAAAGTTGTGCTGCTGCAGCCATCTGCCCACCATGTGAAACTTCCCTTCAAAAATCTCTTCCCAATTTCCCTTCTGGAGACAGGCTAAAATTCTCCCTTTCTGTCACTGGTTTCCTCATACAGGAGTCCCTAATAAAACGTTAGCTGTTCAGTTGGAATTCTCTAGTGAATTCTTTCTCCTAGAGGATTTCCAGACCCACACATTTGGAGACTCTAACAATTACATCTGGAAAATTAGATGCCAGGAAGTGGTATTTAACCATCTTAACAAGAGATAACTACTACAATGAACCACATGACTAGGGCGTTTTGATCTATAGGAGTCTGTGGTAATGAGTCATTATTCATCACAAAGATCTTAAAACTAAGGCATTTGGGTTGCCTACTAAGATGTTATTGGAATATAATGTAAGATAAATTATATATATGGAGGTAGAAAGTTGACCATACACTGGAGATGGCTTATTGCATAGTGACTCTGAACAATTACCAGCCCTGGTGATCTGGTTATTCCTTAATGCTGTTTTTGTGACAACCTAGCAACTGAAAAGGAAAGATTTGGAATTGAATTTGGACTGATTCTTTTTGATTCTGAACAATTCTCAATTATTTTGTCTTTCTCCTCTAAGCAGAAACCTCTAAAAGATAATTTTTCTCTATAAAATGCACTTGAAACTTGTAAAAGTTTCAAATGCCTTTGGGAATAGTTCAAATCAAAGTGACAGAATCCCTAGGGATATTTTCAAAATTGAGTTCATGAAAACAAGCAACTCTTCAAATTTATAATGAGATCCCATAGGCCATGCTCTTCCCTATTGTAAATAATTATTTATGAGGAAATCTTGCTTTTTCCTTGACTTAAAGTATCAAATATCAATCTCTATGTAGAGAATCCTTGAGGTATTTCTCCCCATATGTCTACAGGGATAGAAATGGCAAAAACATTCATCAATTTCACAGAAAGAGGAATAGACCACCCAAAAGGTAAATAGCAGTAGACAACAGCATAACCTGAGTCAACATTCCCAATGTGTGTTTCCATTCTCCTTTCTTATACTTTTAGAATATAAAGTTTATAGTTAAGTGGACCATTTATATGAAATAAAAGTCATTTTTTCACCCATAAATTGAGGGAAAATGTAGTGAAAAGCAGGAAATCAAAACATTCAAATGATTTTATTTGGGATATTTAGTCAACAATTTATGCTCCCTGGAAAAATTACCAAATATTTGAGAAATAAACTGTTAATCTTTTCCTCTAAATGGCCCTTGTTCAAAAGAAAAAAAAATGAATTTTATTAATGACAAACTATTAGTGAGAAAGTAGGTTTAATGATATATAGTTAGTACAGTAGATCCTATAACAACAAACTGAAACTTAAATCGTAAAGAAAATGAGTTAAGTGTGGAAAGACTCTTCTAGGTTTTATGTCTTTTTTATTTTTTAACAAACACAAGTTTGTAAAACTGAAATGAGCATTTTTCAGGAATTGTAATCTTTTAATCTATTGTTTAAAGCCTAACTATTTTAACTCACTACATTCTTTGGGATATGGTGAAGAAATAATAAGATAATAATTTTAATTTTGTGATTGTAATATGAGATCAGAAAGCTAGGGGATGGGCCTCTCTGGTGGCACAGGGATTAAAGACAGTGCTGTAAAGCTATTGCCAGCACTGCAGCATGAGTTTGACCCCTGCCAGGCAGGGAGCAACCCATATGGTGCAGCAGAGGTCTCCTGCTTCACCAGCTGCTCCCCTTAGCAGTATATTTCAGTACATCCCCCTGCTCTGCTCCCCACTCTGTCTCTGGTGAATCCTTTCACTCCCCCACTCCTCTGGTTTATACCCCAGGTCTTATGTGCAAAAAATAAATAAATCTTTTAAAAAAAATCTGGGGAGGGCCTCCCCGGTAGCGCAGCGGTTGAGCGCTGGGTTGCGAAGCTGCCCGCAGCCTCTGCGACGCCGGTTCGATCCCCGGCTGCTCCCCAGCCACCGGGTGAGGGTTCCACATGGCACGCAAACCTCTCCTGCCGCCCGCTGCTCCCCTCAGCAGTGTACTTCAGTCCTTCTGCCTGTTCTGCTCCCTGCTCTGGCTCTGGTGAATTCTCTCACCCTCCTGTGCTTCTGACTGTACCCAGTGCTTGTCTGTATAAACAAATAAATAAATAAATAAATCTTTAAAAAAAAATCTGGGGAACTGAAAATTTTTGAAGTTGTGAAATGTAAAGAAGCTCAGTCAAAGGCAGAATCCATACCTTCTAAAGTATGCTTCCAATTTATTTCATAAATGATTTGACAATTATAAAAAAGGATATGTTGTTTATTACATCATTTGTTTCATGATCAAACCTAACTAAAAGAACCAAGATTAATCATGTTTAACTATTTGTTGTGATTTATTCTCAGAATATAGATTTAGCTTTAAATCTGTGAAAAGTATAAGGTGAAAATTCAGCATGGAACTTGCCTAACTAGAGGCATATTCTCCCAAAAAGAAACCAATAATGTCTCTACAGGATCTGTAAAAGATGCTGTTATATCACACAAATGAAATGCAACATATACAGTGCTCTGTCACACAATCTATTGTTTTAATTAAAAATGTCTTAATCAAGCTCCCATATGGGCACTTGCATACATGTTTAATTCTGTTAAATATATGTAACATTTAGTTAACTAGTATTTCTTTTTCTTTTTCCTGATATCACCTGTGCTATTCCAAACTTTTAATATGAAAACAATGCTGCACAAATATTTTGGGGAGGTCATGGAAAGTATGCATGTAGGATAAATTCCTGGAAGTGAAATTAGAGGCGGTTATCTTTGCACTAATTTTTAATTGTGAAAGATAATGGCAAACTATCTTCCAAAAAGAATTTATGATACCCCACACAGATTATGAGATTTGTCACTTTCTCACTTATGCAATATTCTTAGTTTATAACCACTTAAAAATATGCCAAATTGGAAGGGGGAAGAATTTTTCTATTTCAATTTCCTCATCAGAAAAGGTTT
Source organism: Talpa europaea (assembly GCF_964194135.1). Taxonomy (NCBI): domain Eukaryota; kingdom Metazoa; phylum Chordata; class Mammalia; order Eulipotyphla; family Talpidae; genus Talpa; species Talpa europaea. The sequence continues at coordinate 135,844,510 of NC_140068.1, forward strand.
ACAGTTATTTCCATATGCATTTATGTATTTATTTTACTCAAAATGACTTTTTATGACATTTGACCATATTTTCTTTGTAAAGGGAGTCCTTATATTGAAAAAATAAAAAGTGAAAAGGATCTTTTGTTCTACCACGTTTATTAATGGTTTCATTTGGATCCTGTTAACTAATGCAGTTTTATTCAGGGTCAATTTTTCTATTGAAATTCATGACACATTGTTTTTCTCAAATTTTGTTTTGACAACTGAAACATAGTGTGTCTTCACACTCTTATCATAAAGTTTCAATTCAGTTGTGACTTTGAAAAAAAAATTATAAATTGTAATGGTCCTTTTGGCATGGTAGTATGAGAAACTCTAAAGAACCATTGCCCAATGGAAAAAAACAACTGGTGAGCTTTTTTTAATTCAGACTCTGAAAATTTCCAGTGACAAAATAAGCAAAAGAAATAATATCTATTCAAGAAAATATACTAAATCTCAAGAGCAAGAGTCTGTGGCAATCTAGTCACAATGCCCTTTCTATTCCTGCCCAACAGAGTGTGTTGAAAGCTCCTTTCTTGGCAAGTGTGACTAAAAAGGCAAATATTTGTCTCCATTAAATTCACTGGAAAGGGCAGGCTGACTGTATGTCTCATCACTGCCAGCTCTGAGTTACTGGAGATACCTGGAGATGCGGGAGGCTGTTTTCTCCCCTGGGTCTCCATTCATAGGGTAGATACTCTCCCCCGGACATGGCAGGCAATTATATACTGAATCCTGGTCATTTTTTGCCTTATCTCACTCATAAGCAGAGGTCCAAAACCAGAAGACACAAACAAAGAAGACCAAAGGCTTCCACTCATGGCCGGTGAACCATTACTAAAGAAAAAATGTCATTTCTGCCCTCTGGCTTTGGAGCACTGACTCAGTGGTTTTACCCAGGCAAAAGCAGTCCATAAGAACAAAGCACCCAGAATTTGTCTAAAGGAACTGCTTCTATTTCATTATACATTCTTATTGTGTTAAAGCATAGCTTTATATACATACACTACATAAACAGATAAACAAAATAACCATGGTATTAAAATTTAATGAAGGGTAGTGATTAAGGAAAAAGCTGTCTGAAAGGCCCATGTGTGGGAAGGGCAGTCATGGAAACCAGGGTAGAAGTTACTGTTATCATCTTCACAGTTTATTTTCCAGCTCCCATCTCATTATATCTTTCACTTGCCCAGAAACCTTCAGTTCCTCCCCATGATCAACCAGAAGACCAGAATTCCTGGTTCTGTTGTTGAAAGTTCCAGCTTTGACCCCAAATGTCTTTCCACCCTGGCTTCCACTCCTGTCCCCACAGAGGCCCCCTCTCCAGCAAATTGCTGCTAATGGACTCCAGCCACAGCCCCAGCTTCCTCCTTTACCCTGCCAGGCTGGATGCCTTCCGCTCACCTGTTCCCCTGTGGAAACCCATTCACTATCCAAGACCCAGCTAAAGCAACCCTGGATTTAACACTTCCCTCTTCTCACCAGTGGAAAAGTGCATCTCATTCTTCTCTGTCCCAATGGTCTGTCTTCCCTGTACCATGCAGTAGGTGGAAATTTATTACCCTGTGCATTTTATCATCTGATTTAGATCCTTCCTCCAATAAAACATAGGTCCTCTAATAGCATTTCTGAGATTTATATCCCTCTCTACAAGAACAGTCCTTGTGCATTTGGCACTGGTACTTTTTCTGTAATGGATTCAATTATTTCCAATATAAGGAAAAAACCCATTTGTATATCAGAAAAGGACATAATAGGAGAGAGTCTGATGATGCTGTAAAGGAATAGATTGAGGTGTTTTTATTCAAATGTAATTATCTTTCTCATTTATATAATGAATGCATTTCCCAACAAGTAGAACACAATGTAGCACAGAAAATGAAGAGTCAACAGAGGCCATAGGTCATGGTTTAAGAAAAATGATTGTAATAGTGAAACTGGAGTTGTTGTTTAAAACCAAGTAGAGTTTTAGTATTCATAAGAGTTTCAAGAAATTTCAGAGGATGGTTATTATTGAGAATGATCTCTATGGAGAGCAGTAATCTCAGTTTAGGAAGAACCTCCATGTTGGGCAAATCACTTTCTTTAAGATGGTATTAATGAGAATGGGATAGAATGGGTGCACAGATGAATTAAGAAATGATACCGCATTTAACAAGGTGACTGGGACTGTTAACATTTAAGAAATAATTTTTAATAGTCACAGTAAATGAATCTACCTACTCTAACATACAAAACCTGGAATTCCAGATCATTCATCTTGTAAAAGCCATCCCTGTCTTTTTTGGCTGGGTGGCATTCATGTGGCCATTTAGGAGGTAAGTCTCTTCATGTGGCGGTTTTGTACTCTTATGTGGAGTCATCTGCATGTATCTAAATGATGAGGAAGGGGAAAACAGGATGAGCTGGGTGAGGTTTTATTAGCAGACTTCTCCATCCACATTCAGGTGGCTAGAACTCCACCATGCACCCAACTGCAATGCAAGCCAGTGAATGTGACCTCATTGTGCAATGTGAAGAGAACACATGTACGGAGAGTGTCTGCTCATTCTACTACAGTTTTATTCCTTTACTTTCCTGTCACTTTTCTAATACTCCTATAATTCAGGAGTATTTTAATTTTTTCATTGATTAGTACTACTGAGCTAATGCTGCTTATTTTTGAGGGTTTAAAGTAATTGAATATTTCTTACACATAGCAAAACCCTTTATGTACTTGATTCTAGTGCAAGGTTTGCATCAAAACCTTAATAGAGTGAAATGTTGGCAAAGGTGAGGTGAAATGTGTATTTTCATTCATTCCTGAAAAAGGGATAAATTTGTACCATCATTCTGCAGAGACTGTGAATTTAGAATATTTATACTTCTTAATAGAGCCATTCTGTTACTAGGAAATGATGTAAGGAAATACTTTGAAATATAGATAAAACCTTTATGTGTAAAAATATTCACCAACACTGTCTTTATAGTAACCAATAATTGGAAACAATCTAAACACAAACCCCAGGGAATGGTAAATAAATTACAGTGTACACATAAATGAGATGTGGCGATCAGAAGCCCATCCTGAATGAAGGGCAGGGGCATGATGGAGGTCCCCTGGCGGTGGAAACGCCCTGACGGGAAGCCCAGACAACGACAGAGTGCGCCGCCTGGTGGCGAGGACGGGTAACGTCGGGACCGCGGAGAACAGTGATGACAGCGGAGGGTCAGGACCTGGGCGCTGGCAAAGCGCAGAGAAGGAGCGAATCCTACACCCATTATCCTGGGCAAGGGCAGGGTTTGCTGAGCCATCTGTGATCTCCGCTAAATGGTCCTGAGCAAGTTTTTAAATCCAAATAGATACGTTTAACACTTTTAATGGCTTCCTGGAAATTTCGTTGAACTATTTTGGAGAAGAGTGGTATTTGCCTCCATTGGAGTTTGAATTTCCAAATTGTCAGGCTGCAGCGGGACTGCGGGGTCAGCGTGGCCGCCGAGAGCGCGTGGGGGGCGCATCCAGCCCGCGCCCCTACCTGCCTGGAGCACCTGCACCGCCCCCGACCGCGCATGCGCGCCGCCCGGCCAGGGCGTCTTGGCTGCGCCTTCGCTTCCCGGGATTCCGGAGGACTCGGCGCCGCGGAGACCTGCTCGCGTCCGTCGGGGAGGAGGCGTCGTCTGCGCTTTGATCTGGGGGCCTCTTGGGCCGGCAGGGGAGGAGGTGAGCCGAAGGCGAGGGGAAGTGAGAACAGCTCCCTGAGGGCGGCTGACTGCGAGGGGCGGTGGGAGGACCCGGGGCCGGAGGGGCTGGATGTGGAGAACTGGGGGGCTTTGGGGGCCTCACTTCTGGGTCTGGAGGAACAGAGGGATCCGGTTCATTCCTGACCGTGACTCTCCGTGTATCCTTCGGGACTGAAGAGCAGCCTCCTGCGCCCCGACTCCTGGCGCCTCTGCTGCATTTGTAACAGGGTGGTCCCCAGGAAAGGGGAAGGTTTCAGGTTTCCTGCCCCACCCAAAAAGGAGGGTGGAGCTGAGCAGAGAGAGAAGAAGCTGCAGGAGACTGAGGAAGGAAGGAAGGAGGATGGAGCCCGAAGACCTGGAGGAGGCACATGGACCAGAGATGTTACTGTGGAACCAAGCTTAGCCGAGGTTTCGCCATTTTGTATATCCTCCACCTTGATATGTTAGTCCTTGTGCAGCCTCATTCAGGAGGTAGTTTCAGCAGTCACAACCCTCACTCCACTTGGTGACGAGAAAGCAGACCACTCCAGCCGCCAATGAGGGCAGTCCTATCCATAAATGGGACAGCAACTCTAACCGTCCAATCAGTTTGAAACTATAACCGCGTGCCAAAATGCCTTTGTAGTAGCCAATGAGTAATTGCCAGCTTCTTTCAAAATTTGTGCCGCTTGTGACCCTATAATAAACCCCTGCTTCCTCTGTTCGGGGCTCTCAACCTCTGCCGTTGCATTGGTGCGTGTCGAGGGCCCGAACTTGAGCCCGTAATAAACTCCTTTATGTTCTTGCATCTGCTGTCTGTGTCCTTGGGGGCTGCACTGGTCGACGTTGGGCACAACGTTTGGGGGCTCGTCTGGGATCGACGAGTGCAGACCCCAACCACCGAGCAACTGAAAGGAGTTCTAAAGCGCTCAGGTGAGTTCCAACACTCGCCCAGGTAAGCTTCAAGTCTGCAGACCTGTGGTTGTACTTAGTACCTGTATCTTTTGTACTTTGTACCTGTAAAAGCAGTAATTGTTTGGAAACCTGAAAATCTGTTTAATAGCTGGGTCAGGCTTAAGTGGACTCACTTGGAAGCCGCCGGCGTGGACCGCGGGAGACGTCCCCGGACCACATGTTAGGAAGGCCTCACCCTTTGTGGGGAAGCAGATTCCCCTTTTGGGGGCCTTTTGAAAACTTAGTCTTTGGTCTGTTTCTTGTGTCAACAGCCACTGTACTTATAGCATTTGTCATCATGGGCCAATCACCATCTACCCCTCTATCTGTGGTTTTACAGCATTTTAAAGATGTCAGGTCCAGAGGGTCAGACCTCCGTGTGGAGATGAAAAAACCCCCTCTAATCACCTTTTGTTCCTCAGAGTGGCCAAAGTTCGGAGTTGGTTGGCCCCCGGAGGGAACTTTCGATTTACAGATTGTCCGTCACGTGAAGGAATTCATCACCCGTACAAGAAAATTCGGCATCCTGACCAACTCCCATATATCTTAGTCTGGTAAGATCTAGTCCAGAAACCCCCTGCTTGGTTAAAGCCATTTTTGTCATTACAGGCACAACCCGTACTGCCGGTTAAACTGCTTGGGTCACACCCCCACACCCCACCCCGTCGGCACCTGCGGTTTTCCAAGACTCTACCCCGGAGGAACTTCTTTTTCCACCACCCTATCATAACCCTTGTAGTAACCCTCCCCAACCCCTGCAGTTGGCTGACCACCCTCCCCTAGAGGCGGGCGGGGCTCATGGGCAGGGTCCGGCCGCAGGCACCCGCTCAGTGAAGGCGAATTCCCCAGATTCCACCGTCCTGCCCCTGCGCGTGGCAGGATTGCCTAATGAGCAGGGCAACCAGCCCATGCACTACTGGCCGTTTGCGACCAGTGACCTCTACAACTGGAGAGCGCAAAATGCACATTTCTCTGACAACCCTAAAGACCTTGTTAATCTCCTAGACACTGTTCTATTTACTCATCAGCCCACCTGGGATGATTGCCAACAGCTCTTGCAGGTCCTCTTCACCACTGAGGAGCGAGATCGTATACTGAGGCCGCCAGGAAGTTAGTCCCTGGAGAGGATGGCACGTCCACCACGAACGCGGCCCGCATAGACTTAGTGTTTCCCTTGACCCGACCTGACTGGGATTTTAACCAGGCTGAAGGTAAGGAGAGACTCCTGGTGTACCGCCAGACTCTAATGGCAGGGTTGCGCGCGGCAGCCCGCAAGCCCACCAATTTGGCCAAGGTAGGGGATGTGCAGCAGGGAAGGGAGGAGACCCCCACGGCTTTTCTAGAGCGCCTCGTGGAAGCTTTTTGGCAATATACTCCTATGGATCCGGAGGCAGCGGAAAACAGGGCCGCGGTGGTAATGGCCTTTGTTAACCAGGCGGCTCCTGACATTAAACAAAAACTACAAAGAATAGATAGGCTGGGAGAAAAATCTATTCGAGATCTTACTGAGGTGGCAGAAAAGGTGTACAATCGCCGTGAAACTCCTGAGCAAAGAGAAGACCATATCCGCCAGAAAGAACGGAAGGTAAGGGCGGCTGAAAGCGCATGCCACACTCGGGATATGGCCAGAATCCTGTTCGCCGTCACTCAAAAGGACGACCCGGGTAAGCTACGCCCCTCCCGCCGCCCCAGCTCCTCAGGGACAGGCAGGACCCTACAGCGTGATCAGGGTGCATACTGCACTCAAAAAGGACACTGGGCCAAACATTGCCCAAAGAAACGGGGAATAACCTCAAACAATCCCACCGTTTCTGACACTCTTGTCCTGGTGCTCAGGGGCACAAGAAATGACAATGACTAGGACCGTCAGGGCTCAACCCTCCCCGAGCTCTGGCTAACCTTAAAAGTGGAAGGGAGACCCGTTAATTTCCTTGTGGACACGGGGGCACAGCATTCAGTCCTCACGGAATCCTTGGGTAAACTGTCCGGCAGAACATCGTGGGTGCAAGGGGCTACGGGATGCAAGCAGTATCCCTGGACCACAAAAAGATCTGTAGACCTGGGAAAAGGTCAGGCCTCACACACCTTCGTTGTAATCCCTGAATGCCCGTACCCATTAATTGAAAGAGCCCTTTTAACCAAGGTAGGAACACAAATCTCATTTGGACAGGAAGGTGTCGAAATCAAGGACTTTAAGGGCTCTCCCCTACACGTCCTCACGATTTCCCTTCAAGATGAGTACCGCCTTTTGGTGGCGCCAGGTCACCCACCCCTTTCCGGGTGGTGGATGAAATCTTTCTCCAATGTTTGGGCAGAAACCGCGGGGATTGGCCTGGCGTCCCACAGACCACCCATTATAGTCCAGCTAAAGCCCGGGGCTGAACCCATTCAGGTAAAACAGTACCCTATGCCTGCAGAAGCCAAGGCAGGAATAACGCCTCATATTCGGAGGCTATTGGACAGTGGTATCCTTAAAACATGCCATTCGTCATGGAACACCCCTTTGTTACCAGTGCGAAAACCACACTCGCAAGACTTCAGGCCAGTACAGGACCTCAGGGAAGTAAATAAATGGGTCATAAATACCCACCCCACAGTCCCAAACCCGTATACCTTGCTGAGTGCCTTGCCACCTACTCATGTGTGGTACACGAGTTGGACTTAAAAGATGCCTTCTTTAGTCTACCACTAGCACCCCAAAGCCAAGAAATGTTTGCCTTTGAGTGGCAGGATGTGGAACGGGGCATCAGTGGACAATTAACTTAGACAAGGTTGCCTCAAGGGTTGAAAAACTCTCCCACCCTTTTTGACAAGGGCCTTTATGAGGATTTGCAAAAATTCCGCAGCCAATTTCCCGAACTAACTTTGCTCCAGTATGTTGATGATCTGTTACTTGCAGCGGAAAGTGAGCAGGCCTGCCAAACAGGAGCAGCCGAATTACTGATGGAACTGGGCCAGATGGGATACTGCGTCTCCACAAAAAAGGCACAAATTTGCCTGCCCGAGGTAATCTATCTGGGCTACCGCCTCAAAAACGGTTATAGGTGGCTGACGGAAGCCAGAAAAGCTACTGTCTTACAGTTACCAACACCCACCACCAAAAGTACGTGAGTTCCTGGGATCTGCTGGGTTTTGCCAGCTATGGATACCTGGATTCGCAGACCAGGCCCAACCCTTGTATGAGGCTACCCGGGAAAAAGTGACTTTTCAGTGGACTCCCCAGATGCAGCAGTTCTTTGAGTCCTTAAAGAGGGCTTTACTGTCCGCACCAGCCCTGGGTCTTCTGGACATTACGAAACCTTTCCATTTGTTCGTAGACGAGGCAAAGGGCATAGCTAAAGGGGTGCTCAATCAGTCCTTGGGCCCCTGGAGGCGTCCTGTGGCTTATCTGTCTAAAAAGTTAGACCCGGTGGCATCTGGCTGGCCACAGTGCTTACGCATGGTGGCAGCGGCTGCCCTTCTTTTCAAGGACTCCCAAAAGTTGTCTCTGAGACAAGTTACTTCTATAACCACCCCCCCATGCGGTGGAAGGAGTCCTTAGGCAGCTACCAGAGAGATGGATGAGTAATGCCCGAATCACACATTATCAGAGCCTATTGCTCAACCCAGAGGGGTCAATTTTTCGCCACCCACGGGGCTAAACCCCGCCTCCCTCCTGCCTGCCCCTGACCTGGAGGCCCATCTAGACTGTGTTGCTATCTTGGCCCAGGTCCAAGGGCTACGCCCTGATCTGCGAGATAACCCTCTGACAGACGGACTGGTTTGGTTTACGGATGGGAGCAGTTTTATCCACGAGGGCCGAAGAGCGGCAGGGGCAGCAGTGGTGTTCTTGCAGAAAGTCATATGGGCTGAGCCTTTGCCATCCGAGACGTCCGCTCAAAAGGCTGAACTAATTGCCCTAACCAAAGCTCTCACCTTGGCCCGAGGAAAAGATTTAACTGTGTATACTGACAGCAGATACGCATTTGCCACGGCCCACGTACATGGGGCCATATATCGAGAGCGCGGGCTCTTAACCACTGACAGCAAAGGCATTAAAAACTCTCAGGAAATTCTGGATCTCCTGGCAGCACTGTGGCTACCGCGTACTGGCTATAGTACATCATCCTGGTCATCAAAAGGACTCCTCGACTCCAACTCAAGGTAATAAGCGGGTGGATGAGGCAGCATGCCAAGCTGCCCTGATGCCGATAGATGCCCTGACGGTAAAACTCCAAGACCCAGGGGACCCGCAGCTGCCGAAAGACCCAGAGTATAGTACTATGGACTTTGACTACATACAGTCTCTACCGGGTGCTTTTCCTTTGGGAGACTGGTGGTACACCCAAGAAACTAAGGCCATCTTGCCAGCACACTTGGCCACTGATCTCATTCAACGCTTGCACTGAGCCACGCATTTGGGAGAAAAAAAAAATTCTAAATCTAATTAGGCAATGGAACCTCCATGTCCGGGACGCAACCTGTACCATGCGACGAGTAGTGGCATCCTGCCAGTCGTGTGCCATGGTAAACGCCACCAAGACAACCAGTGAACCAGGAATGAGGCCACGAGGAACGCGCCGGGGGTCCATTGGGAAATAGACTTCACTGGGGTAAGAACAGGTAAATTTGGCTATCGATACCTGCTGGTCCTGGTGGACACGTTTTCTGGATGGCCGGAGGCGTTCCCGACAAGAGGTGAGTGGGCTCGAGTGATAGCCAAAATCCTGTTGGAAAACATTTTTCCTAGGTTTGGGTTTCCAGTGACCATTGGGTCAGACAATGGACCAGCCTTTGTCTCTCAGGTATCAAAATCTGTGGCTTCTGACCTGGGAGCAGAGTGGAAGCTCCATTGTGCCTATCAGCCCCAGAGTTCAGGGCAGGTGGAGAGAATGAACAGAACTTTAAAGGAAACTTTAACTAAATTAACTCTAGAGTCTGGCGGGGACTAGGTGACTCTCCTTCCCTATGCCCTCTTCCGGGCTCGCAGTTCCCCTTATCGTCTGGGTCTGTCTCCGTTCGAGATTATCTATGGAACCACCCCCCCCCCCCAACTACACCACATGGTACTCGGTTGACTTGTGACTTGCCTTCTGATGGTGAACTTTTTCTTTCTGTATGGGCTGTACAGCAGGCTCACCAGGAGGTCTGGCCCCGCCTCAGAGTGCTCTATGAAGGGGGAGGACCTTCTCAGACAGCCCACAAATTTCAGCCTGGAGATCTGGTCCTTGTCCGCCGACGCAAGACCGACGGTCATGGCCTCCAGCCCCAGTGGAAGGGTCCATACATCGTCCTCCTGACCACACCCACTGCACTCAAAGTGGACGGCATTGCGGCCTGGGTTCATCACTCGCACGTCAAGACGGCACCAACTGACGACTCCCAGCTGCAGTGGCGAGCCTGGAAGCATCCCACCAATCCACTCAAGCTGACTCTTCAGGCGCTCCCGGCCGCAACCCATCGCTCCCAGACCACTGCCCACACCGTGAAAAATGACAACAAACTGTAATGTTGGCTACCTACTATCCTTCCTTTGTTTTTTCCTTGTCGGGGCTGACTGGGATCCCTGCCGACGGTGCACCACCGAAGGCGTATTCAGTCATATTCAGAGCAAGTGCTATGTTAGCAAGCGTGCTTGCAGCCTTGAGGCAGTTCCTCTATTTGCGGCAACCCTGATTAAGGGCACCACCCATGGATGTCCAGGTATAGTGGGGAGGGTGGTCTGTTGGAAGTGTTTAAATCGCATGCCGCCTAAAAATGAAAGTTGCAATCACTGTAAAGTGGGGGATAGTTTTTCAGCCTATACCTTTGTTCATTCACAGTGCTATGAAAGGTCTACTGTTTATCAGTGCATAGAGTCCAATCGAACTTTCTGGACTGGCATATCCTTAGGAAATAATGCAGGACATGTATGCCCTGTCATAGCAGGAAAACCCTTTTGTTGGACTCTGCAAACCCATTGGGGAATGACAGATGGTGGGGGGGGGTGCAAGACCACACATGAAAGCAGGAAGTTCAGAGGGTTTTTGAACAAGTTGCCCAAACACAGAATCGGTGGTTCAAGCCAATACGCATCCCAGGCCCGGTAGGTTCCCTTAAATTGGGAAAGACAGTACAGGCCATGTTAGACTCAGCCCTACAATTTTAAACAAGACCAGCCCAACCCTAGCCAGTGATTGCTGGTTATGTCTAAGAGAAGGACTCCCCCGTTACACAGCGATCCCTGCTGTGTACAACTGGACTAATTGGACGAACCTAAAGGGCCCACCCCATAAGTGTAACCTGACCTTGCCCATCAATAATGTCAAGCTCTCCCCAACAGTTGCTCAGATGCCATGCCTTGGTCACAATGGGACCTTAAGAGTGAGTCAAGTAAATAAGGTGCTCTGCAGTTCAGTAGTCAGTGCGGCGACGGTGCCCAGTTTTAATGGCTCTGCCTCTATGTGCCCGCCGGTGCTGGGCACTGTTTTCTTCTGTGGCACCACAGCCTACCCCATACTCCCTGCTGATTGGTCAGGCTTGTGCATTTTAATATATCTCATGCCTGATGTGGGAGTGGTCCCAGGCAACCAAAGCCTTCCCATACAGCTCACCCAGTCTGTGCCTGCCAGACATAAGCGGGCCGTGATTGCCCCACTACTGCTCGGTCTGGGGGTGGCGGCCGGAATAGGTACCCGAGTTGCTGGAATTGGGACCTCTGTTAACCTTTACAAAAAAATTTCAGCTCAGCTGGTGGGGGACATTGGGCAGCTAGCAGACATGATCTTAGAGTTAAAGTCTCAGCTAGACTCTTTGGCCGCGGTGGTCCTGAAAAACCGTCGTGGTCTGGATCTTCTCACAACAAAGGAAGGAGGCGTCTGTCTCTACCTGCGGGAAGAATGTTGCTTCTATGCTAACAAGTCAGGAATAGTTAGAAATACAATTAAGCAGTTACAAGAGGAACTAGAACACCGGAGAAAAAAACTAGAAGACAACAATACATTTCTTTGGGAAGGCTTAGGAGGATGGCTGCCCTATCTCTTGCCTCTTCTGGGCCCAGTTGTTACCCTCCTCTTAATTCTGTCCATCAGACCCTGTGTCATTAATCGACTCATGGCCTTTATTAAACAACGGGTAAACACGGTCCAGTTAATGGTCCTGCGCTCCCAATATGCCCCCTTACGCCAATATGACTCCCCCCTACAACCCCTAAAACAAGACTCCTCCCAATACATAGGAGTGGAGCCCTGACTGTTTCTCCTCATCGCCCACTTTCAGCAGGAAGCAGTTACTGATCAGAACGATGCCCCTTTCCCTGACTGCAGTTAGGGGCTCCATTCGCAGAAAGGGAGGAATAAAACATAGGGCAAGTTAGGGTGATTAAGCAAGTTTTAGGGACAGTGCAAAAGAGGACTCTAAAGAGTTTAGGAAGGCTTCAGAGATAAAAACAACTAAAGGAATGTGTTAAAGTTGGCCTTGGTTTCCTTCAAGTGATAACAGAGAGTGTTTTAATTGGAGCAGCAGACTCATTTATGCAAGGAAGAAATAAGAAGGGGTTAGTATTAAGACTGGTGGATGGCAGCCTGTTTTATTCAATAGCTGATGTTTAGTGACCAGATGAATAACTCTGTGACTGGCTAACTGGAGAGAGATCCCTTGTTTGAGCAGAGTAATTCTCATTTGTAACTGAAGATAATACCTCTTGCTGACTAGATAGATGGTTTAGCATCTGATTTTCAGAGGTCGTGGTCTGAGATGACCCAGAAAAAGTCAATGTTTTGTATAAGGATGGCAATTTTTCAATTTTGCTGGACCTATAAACCTGTGTACACATTATGTGGCTGAACTTAACCATAATTCTGAGACTGACTAACTAATAAAAGGCTTGGTAGCTGTTGTTTTCTTAGCTGACTAGCCGTTTAAAAAAAAAAAATGGGGGAATGTGGAACCAAGCTTAGCCGAGGTTTCGCCATTTTGTATATCCTCCACCTTGATATGTTAGTCCTTGTCCAGCCGCATTCTGGAGATAGTTTCAGCAGTCACAACCCTCACTCCACTTGGTGATGAAAAAGCAGACCACCCCAGCTGCCAATGAGGACAGTCCTATCCATAAATGGGACAGCATCTCTAACCGTCCAATCAGTTTGAAACTATAACTGTGCGCGCCAAAATGCCTTTGTAGTAGCCAATGAGTAATTGCCAGCTTCTTTCAAAATTCGTGCCCCTTGTGACCCTATAATAAACCTCTGCTTCCTCTGTTCGGGGCTCTCAACCTCTGCCGTTGCATCAGTGCGTGTCGAGGGCCCGGACTCGAGCCTGTAATAAACTCCTTTATGTTCTTGCATCGGCTGTCTGCGTCCTTGGGGGCTGCACTGGTCGACGTTGGGCACAACAGTTACAGGGAGAGGGGCAGCCCAGACTCTGCAAACCTGCCTGCTCTAAATAGGTTCTGCCATCTGCTGCTTCAACACAAAACATATGAGACTTTAATGAAAAGGAACTTTAATACAATTAGGAAACAATACAGGAAAGGCAAAGAATCTAGTTTCTAAATCAGGCACCCAAATTTACCCACCCCCCTCGTGGGTAGAAGTCCACCCAAGCAGGATTGGCCCAGAGCAAGGCCCCAAATCCTGCCCCAGGTCTTAAGCATCTCCCAGTGGGGACCGACAGAAAAGGATCAGAAACAACCAGACAAGCCCAGAAGGAAAAGAGCAAAATCAAAATCAAGATAAAAGCCTCTATGGTCACCTCCCCACGGGTCTCACCCACATTTGTGTCACCCAGTCCACAACCAAAAGGCAAGCGCAGTTTCTTCACATGTCTCTCTGCTCCACGTGCCTCCTCCAGGTCTCCTTCTGGCTCCATCCTGCTGCCTTCCTTCCTCAGTCTCCTCTGCAGCTTCTTTTCCCCCCTGCTCAGCTTCACCCTCCTTTTGGGTGGGGCAGGAAACCTGGAACCTCCCCCTTTCTTGGGGACCACCCCGCTACAGAGAAACATGACGCAAGATAACATGTTGCACTTGACTCCAGCATAGTGTGGAAATGTTTATACAGGAATCACATACAGGAATGAAGTAAGAGGTTTCAAAACATGAAACGATAATAAAGGCAGATCCCCTCTCATCGCCCAGGCTGCCTGGCCACGTATCAGTAAACCACACAAGCCTGACTTCGGTCCCCGCCCAGAAACTGCAGGCCTGTTGCTCCCTCTTCCCTGGGCCTGTCCTGACTTCCCATCAGGAGGCAAGAGCACGCGATGCCCTCTGGGGGTGACTCACATCTCATGGCTGGGCTGCCATTGCCTGCCGGGAGGGAAAGGAAAGACCCTAATGTCCCGCGGGCGTCGGTGCCTCACTCTGGCCTCACTGGCCCTGGCAAAAGGCAAACCTATGTGTCATGTCTTATTTGCACCCCTGAAGCCCTCCCGGGTCCCCACAGCCTCAGGATAAAGTCCCAGCCTCTAAACGCAGCTCCCGAGACTCTCAGTACTGCCTCTGCTTTCCCAGGCCTCTGACCTTCCGCACGCCCGCTCTCCCCTTCCCTCCCCGTTCACCTGGTGCTGCTCTCCAGGGTCCCTCCTCAGGTCTGTTGCTCCCCGTGAGGCCCTTCCTGCTTCCCAGCCTCCACCAGCTGTGCACTGGGTGTCCCTCACTGGGAAGATAGCGGCACCTCAAGCTTCCTGGCACGGGCCTTGGTGCCACCTGCTGTAGTCACCTGCGCACCTGACAGCCCCCCAGGGCTCTCTGAACTTTGGGCCCAGCCCTTGTCCTCAGCTTAGCACTGCTGTGGTGAATGAGTTAGTGGTGTAAGCCTTTGAGGCAGAGGAACACTTTCCCTGGTGTGACAAACTGGAGGGACAAGCCAAGGCCCCCTGCCCAACCTGGGCCTATCTGACCCTAAAACGCTGTGCTTTACGCTGAGACAAAGTCTTTGGGTTCTTGCTGTCAGCTCCCTCCCTGGCTCCATTCATAATTTTGCCTTATTCTCCCCAAAGGTATATACAACTTATAGAACTCTTATATTTGGAAAGTTCACAGGAGACCAGAATTTGAAGTGATGTCTTGTTTTCATTTTTTTTTAACCTAAAACTATCCAGAGCTAAGGATTAAACAGAATACATTTATAAGTTTAAAAATGAGCAAAAAAGGCAAAATATGTTTATTTGGCTTTTGTCGAAGACCAGCTTTTGGCAAAATGTTGGGTCAGGTGTCCCTGAAAGGATGAGATGGCCTAGGCAAAACTTTAAGGGCTGAAGCGATGGGGGGTAAGGCAGACACAAACACTCTTATATTGGTGAAAGCATCTTCTGCTGAGGGTCTCAGCAGGTCTTTATTTATACGTTTTAAGCAAGCAATGGGATTACATCATCATATGCATAGAAGCAAAACAAAATAATCGTACATTCCTTTCCCATAGACATATTGGCACCTATGTGTTCTTAAGAAAAGAAACAACCTTAAAATTTAATAGATAATTAAAATTTAGACTCATTATTTCAGCCTAAACAACTATCTAGGTCAGCTAACAGTCCTTGGTACCACCGAATCGCCAAGGCTACAATATCAGGAGACTTCTCTATCTATATGTCCTGCAGCTAGAAACCAGTTGCTTCCCAGTAATCAGTTATTAGAACTTTTTTCTACCTAGAAACTCCTAGCATAATCAACTTTATGACTCATTACAAGGCTTCTTTACGGAACTTCCATATGAGGAATATTATGACCAGCTCTGGGTTGCTTATCAGACATGCCCTTGCACAATTATTTCCCAGTCAAGTGGACCAAATTATTCAGTGTTTAATTTTTAAGTAAGTAATTCTCTGTGCCATGTACTCACAATATTCTAATAATATAATTTATTGCCCAATGTATTTACTGAGAAGTTCTTTCTTATTATGACCAAGAACAAAAAACAGAGGGATGTTCAATCTTCAGCCCCACAGTGTGAGGCTCTTTAAAAGTCTTTGGCCCCACGGTGTGAGGCCCTTTTCTTAGCTGCTTGCCAGTGTCTTACCTGGCTGGGGCAGCAAGGCCCCTGCAGCAGGCTTTAAAAATTAGCAGGAGCAGGGTTCAGGCTAGAAACCCAACCCCCCTCACGAAAATGAAATGAGGTGACCTTGACTTTAGCACTCCACATGCTCCTGCTCTGGGCACACCTGCTTGAGTAGCAGGAAGCCCATATTTTCATCCTTAAATGTCTCCCTATAACCATAGTGGGATTCTGAAGACTTAAAAAAACAAACAAATAAATAAATAAATAGGGCCTCCCCTGGTGGCACGGTTGAGTGCTGGGCTGCAAAGCTGCCCGCAGACTTTGCAGTGCAGCCTTTGCAGTGCCGGTTGGTTCAATCCCGGCCACCGGTCGAGGGTCCCACATGGTGCAACAGACCTCTCCTGCCACACCCGCTGCTCCCCTCAGCAGTGTATTTCGTCAGTCTGCCTGTTCTGCTCCCTGCTCTTGCTCTGGTGAATCCTCTCACCCTCCCATGCTTCTGACTGTACCAGTGCTTGTATAAATAAATCTTAAAATAATAATAATAATAATGATCAGTTACTTTTCTCCTGCTGTGGAGCAGGGAGGTAATTTCTGCAATGATTTGTTCATTAACTTCAGCTACTGGTCCTGATGGTAAAAGGGAGTTGTGCACATTATAGAAATTTTTAAGGGTAATAGTAATAAAATTAATGAATTTTAATAAAACTATGAATTTTCCATCAAAAGATAAATACTTCATGCTTTAGCTGACTTTTTCCTATTATTTTCCAATATCTTTAATTGTGAAAAGGTAGGTAGAAACGATGTAGTTTGAGAATTACAAGATAAACTCCTATTAACCAGAATCAGAAATATATCATGTTATAGCATAATCTTTCTCCATAAGTGAGTACCAATATGACTTTCATCAAAAGTATTTCCCTTGCTCTCTCTTAATTACAGTATATCACCTAAGTATATATCACTAAAAGTATAATTAAAACATGATTTCAATTTTGTCTTATTCAAAATTTTAATAAATCATTATTTTATAGCTTGACACAACAGTATGTAGTCAGTATTAATCCACATTATTGGATGCAGCTAGAGCCTAATTATTTTCACTGCTATACAAATACTAGCTGGTGCAAAGTAATAATTTCTCCATTTGTTCTCATACACATAAGTGTTCAAGAGAGTACATTTCATTAATATTTTCCTTCTGGATAGAATGGCATTATCTCTGGAATTTTATATTCTACCTTCAGCATTTATTATTGCAATATAAATATTTTCTAGGTCATTAAAACTCTCAGAAATATTGTATTTGATCACTACATGTCATTCATGTTTACACTATAAACTATTTAACCATCCCCGGGGGTGCTCATTTAGATGGTTTCCAACCGTTTCTTACTATAAAGAAAGGACAGGTGGACATTTTTTGTTGTGTATTTCACAACATTTCCTCGTGTCATTTCCCAAAAATAGTCGCTATTTCTATTTAAAATAAAATAAGAATATTTTAAATTCTGAAGGGTGGTATGAATGAGAGTCTGTGTTTTCATCTCGTCCTTGCTAACATGTCATTCTATCCAGCCCCTTCTTCAAGGCTTCTCACACAAACTCCCTCTGTTACTCCCTCTCGACTTGGCCTTGCCCCTTCCTTTCTGCAGGGAGCTCTCATGTATTTTCCACCCTTGCCACATCCCTGCTTCTCACCGCCGTGCTCTGTCTCTTCCCTCCACAAACCCCCAAGTCCGCGCTGGGCTCCAACATCCTGGGCCATTTCCTGTGCTAGCGCTTTAGCTGCGTTGCTCCCCTTCGCCACGAGGTGGTGCCCTCTGGCCGTTTCGGCACTTTGGCCCTCATAGCAATGTGAGTACATTACATTCTTTCTTTATATTTTTAGCAATTTTCAAATGCAATCCTGTCAGTATTCATAACATGTACAATGGTAAACAATCTAGTAATATCTTTGACTGTGCCTTAATTAAGTTCATAGTTTTTCAAGATTCTCAAGAGTTTTCATATTGTTCATTATATGTTTATTAACATTTTCTTGATCCTGAATGAAAGACTTATGTATATTCTCCAAGTTACTTTCTGAGATCTGATTAGATATGGAAGCATTCTTAGTGAGAATAATATTAGTTATATAGTCTATATCCATAAACTTAATTTTCCACACAATTAATAATTCTCTTCAAATATTATTTTCTATAGTTTTATTAGAGTACACATCCTTATGAAAAACATTTATCATTTGCACACTTTTACTACACAAGATAAATCTAAAATTACCTAAATTATATACATGATCAGAAATTCTAGTAATGCCAGTTTTAAGCAACGCAGATTCAGCTGTTGGTTCAGCCATAGTGATGTAGAGGAAGGGTGAGATTTGGTCTAAGGAGTCTTCTTTGTATAGAAGACCTTCAATCCAGACACTTCTATCAAAGGTAATCACCGCTGTATCATCAGTGATTTTTCTAGGTTTTGGAATAGTTTTTTATCCCACAATTTTGTTAAGTGTGTTAATCTCAACAAGATTAATTTCACATATTGTTTGTTCACAAGCAGATTTTTCTGTCAGGTCTAGGAAGGATTGGGAAATTGGTGTTCTTGCTGCAATTCCTGTCTTGAAAATTTGTATCACTTCATCTGTGGCTTTTTCAATTAAATGTCCCAAATGTGCATAGGTAATGTCCTTGTGCATGTTAGTGAGAAGAGCATCAAACTTCATGTTTACCTCCTATTGGCTATTATATGCTTCAGAAAAAGTTTGTTTTAATAAGTGATGTTGCATTTGTAGGTTAGTGATTAAAGTTGATGCTGATGCAAGGGAAGCTGATAGAACATTAATTGCTTCCATATGATCATTACATAATTTTTTTAGTTGTCAGTTCTAGTTCAACTTCAATTTTAGCAGTGTTGGCAATTTCTCCCATTGCTAGAGCACCAGTTGCTATCCATTCAAATAGTTCCCTTTTTATTAGCTTGCAAGTTTTGTGTTGTGGTGGCGTGAATTTCTGTGGGAAAACAGGGATATGGTTGGATACTGAATGTTCACAGTATTGGAGCTGCACTGGGAAAGAGAAAAGCATTGCAGGAAATTTAATTTTGTGCTTTGTCACTTCAGAATTGATGATGATAGATATTGGTAAGTTAAGGTTGGGTGCTACTAAAGGCATTAGACTCTTAGCATAATTGCCTGTTAAGCTTCTAAAGGCATATCCAGGTTGATAGTGAGCTGTAACTAGGGCATGAGTTTCATTATATCTGCCTCTTTCCAATATACAAGGTTTTTCAGATCCTTCTTCAATGTAGAATTTCTTGAATGATATTAGGAAATGGTATATCCACTGATGGGTGTATCTTTGCCAAGGTCCAACATGAAATGTGTGGTTTAAGATTGCAATTTTGTAAACCATATCAAACAGTATCCATTCATGTGAGGCATTAACATTTGGAAGTTGTAGGGCAAACCTCCTAAGTCAGTACTTGGCAAATTAAGGAAATACTGACCATACATCTGCCACCACTCAGCTGTCTTGTTGTCAACTCTGGTATATGCTAACTCAGTCTTGTTTGTATGAGTTCATCCATGGAGATGTCGGAATCTTTGGGCAGCCAAAAACATGGACACCATATGAATCTATTTTAGGTGGCATGTATTTCAGTGTTGCAGTGTTGTATGCGTTGTTATATTGTTATATGTTCTTGCAGTTTTATTAATGGAATTTTCATAAGTTTCATTGCTGAGTTTGATTTCCATGGGGGTGTGGATGTCCATTACTGGAAGGCCATGGTGGTGTGACTCATCACAGAGATGTATAGTTGGAAAAATTGTGCAAAGGTATTGTTTCACTGTATTCTTGAGTGGTATAAGTCTGTAGGGCCAATTTGATGTATAAGAGTAACCAGTTCTGTTCCTATATAGGTTTATCATGAGAAAAGGTTCTTACCGGCATGTCTTCATATCTTTTCCCATCGGATTTGCCATTGGTTATAGATTCCAAGCCTTTTGTAGCATTGAGAATCTTCTGTTTATTTGTGAGCCAGTACACTTTACCAGTGGTATTAAAAGTAAAATTTAGCTTTGAGTCTTGTCCCTTGTCATCTGGGATCTAATACCTGATTGTAAAATCCTTGTGTGCAATAACATGGTTATCATCATCATCGTTAGTGAGTCTTACTGTATGCATAATTAAATCAGTTATATCCACAAGACAATGGAAAAGATATTTATGTAGTAGGATAATTTTGTAAAGACATAGTTTTAGGATTGGGGAAACATAATTGAGCAATTTCAGCCATATATTTAGCCATATATTTAGTGGGTATGTAGAAGGATTCTGTGTGAATCTTTTAAAGATTCCTGGAATAGCTAATTCTGGGTGACAACGGTGAGATGAGTGAGTACATTCAGAAAATACACTTTGTTTGTATGCAGCAGAAGGTTGCTCTGTTTTTCAATTCAAGGGGAGTGTAGCTGACAATAAGTTGTTCAAAAACTTGTGGTGCAACTTCTGTGAGCACAAGTGGATATGTCCAGTATTGAGTTCCAAGTGCCATGATATTCCATGAGTTTTGTACCAAAGGTTGACTAACATTGCGTACCTGGGGGCCCCAGAGATATTTATTGTTCTTTATATTAAGTTGTCCAAAATGAGGAAAATTTGGGGAGTTGACTAGACATATAATTGTGATTTTTTTGTTAAAGTTTTTTATAAGCTCTTCTGGGCAGAGTAGTCCATAAGGAAATGGCACTGGATCAGTTGGTGGAGAAAATCTTGGATGTATATGTGGTGGAGCTAGTGGTGGTGTGGAGGGTGAAGTACTTCCATTTTTGTCGTCTTCTCCTTTTCCTTCATTATCTCTTAATTCTTTTTTCTTATCATCATATTCATATTCAAATTCCTTTCCTTCATCAGTCATGGAACCAGAATGGAACCAGAATTGGTTCCATGCAGAGAAGAATTTAAAATGACTTGCATTTTCACAATTAAACTCTCCAGTGTTTTAGTAGCACTTGAGTTGCTAATCTCACTAATTATGTTACTGAGTTTTCCTGCATCCCCATGAGTTTTATTGATTTGTATGCTCTCTCTGTCCAGTGGTTTCCAAAAATATGGGAAGATCACAGTTGATGCCATTACAGATCCCCAAAGTTCGATTTGTTTACAGTGAAATGGATTTGTATCCATTATTATAGTGGGTCAGCTATTGCTATTGGGAAAATATAGGTAATGCCAATGACTGTATCTTCTGTTAGCTTTATAGAATTCTTCACATTATGATTGGTATACATCGATGTCCACTCTGTAACAGAAGGCGTATTTAGTGTAAAAGGATTGCATGTTATGATATGCTTTGCAAGTTGTCGTTGAAGTATCCAGAGACATTGTGGGATGGGTCAATATATGACCAAATAGTTGCTGGAACTGTAGGTTGAGTTGTTGGTCCACTTAGATTTGAGCCCTCATTATTTGCATTCATGGTGTCTTTGAATACCAGAAGAATAAAGCAAAAAGCAAGGAGGCAGACACACAAAGAATCAAAACAAAATTGTCCATGATTGTGAGAGTACATGTTCTCTGGCATCTCTGGGTGGTTTTATTTAATTAATAATCATCACTCATGGCATGATACAAATGACCCTTGTGTGCTTTCATCAAAAATGCAAGGTATTGTTTATACATCCACTGTTTCCTATAGATCAGATTCTAACAGAATGTGCTAGAGTGATTCTAGCAGATTCTGGAATTCAGTGTCAGTAACCTCTGGGTCGACATCAATGATTTTGATATCAGGGTTTTTCTTGCTGTTGTTCTTGTCAGCTGGGGATATTGGAGAGTCAAGTATTTTAACTGGAGATATGGGAGGGTTGGTTATGTTGATGTCGTCAGCGTCAATAGGGTCGTTGGTATCAGACAGCTCAGTCAAGTCGCCAGTATCTGGGTGGCTTTGTCCAATGTATCTGAGGAGGTCATGATATGCAAGGTTAATGAGCTCTCGTGCTTCTATGTGCTGGTATGTGCCTGTTTTAACAAATCTGACAATTCCTCCTGATGTTAGGAGGGCATCAAAGTAGTCTTCTTTAACAACCAACACCAATGCCTGGTTGTGGGTGAAAAAGAGAGGAATCCTATCTGGTGTGTATAACTCACCTTCCTCATCAAGGTTAATTGCCTGGACGATCAGAAAATTTTCAGTGGTAATTATGTCTCCAAGTTTAAGATTATGGTGCTCCTCCTTGATTTTGGGACACACCAGTTTTCTTCCTCTATGATCTTTAATGAAGAAGTCAGGTACGCATATTTCAAACACTAATAGCTCCTGTGGTGAAAGGTTTCAATCAGACATAATGTATAGTTAGTGAAGAGCTTGTGCTGCCAAGCGTTACTAATGCTAGAGCTCCCATTCCTACCTGGGCAGAATGTTAATGCCCAGTGATTGGGACTGTGGATAGTAACAAGCAGCAGAGCAATGTGGTATAAAGGCGAGTGCATATGCAGGCTTTTGTATCACTGTAAGGCCTGCAAGATTTCTGAGTGTCAGGACACATTGATTGAAGTGTCTTTGTAATTTTACATATGTGCTGTTATCTGGTTCCTCTTTGTAATCTGTAGCTCTCCTTTGGCTCCTGTGGTCCAGTAAGTGTTTCCTGGTCCTTCAGCCACAATTTCCTGCTTCGATAAAGAATTATCTTTGAGTAATTTCTTAATTATTTTAATAGAGTGTAATTTGTTAGGTTCCTTGTTTGTCTGACCTAATATATCAACAACATCAATGCCATTATTGAGAAATGCTTCTTGACGTGGACTTGCCCTGTTAATTCATGGTCTAGAGTTTAGGTCACATCTAGCAATATTTAATGCTGTAGTGGACAATATTTAATGTCTGTGGACCATTTTAATTTTTCATTAATAAATCCATTGAAACTTTCAATATTTCCACTAGCCATGAGATTATATGCAGTGTGGCAATTCCATATAATATCAAAATTTTGTGCCCATTTTTTAACTTATGATCCTCTAAAATGTGTCCCTTGGTCACTTTCAATTACAGTAGGTATCCCAAAACTAGCTATCCATTGCCATAATGTATTTATGTTGTGCCCAAGATCAGCAGACTAGGCGAGCATAGCCTCCAAGAACCCAAAGACAGCCGATGCAAACACAAAAGGGAGTTTATTACAGACTCAAGTCCGGACTCATGGCACCTACCAACGCAGCAGCAGATATCAAGAGCCCCGAACAAAGGAAGCAGGGTTTTTTTATAGGGTTAAATCATGCTGGCAGTTACTCATTGGCTACAAGGATGCGTTCTTCAACTTTGCCTGGCTATAATTCTACTGACTGGCCCGGCCAAGATGCAGCTCCAATTATGACAAGTTCACCCTCATTGGTGACCAGAGGGCGAGGGTGGAGTGAGGGTCGAAACTATCTCTGGAATGCAGTCGTCATTCCCGGGACAGCAAAACCTAAAATTCTAAAATGGCAGTTACATACAAAATGAGAAAGCAATGGCTAAGAATACTTATGCCTGGTTCTACAATTTATAGTGGCATTCTGCTTAGGGTTTTTTTTTTTTTTTTTTTTTTTTTTATGCTTTGGCTCTTCCTAGTCCTGTTCCTGTGTCTATGATGGTGCATGCCTATTTACATTGCTATTCCTTTAGTGGTTCTATAAAATCAATTTGTAATATAAATTTAAATACTTGTGGTTTATATTGTGTGGAAGGTTCCTTATGTCTAAATCTTGAATTGGTATTGGGGCAATTATTGCATCCTCTAATTGCGATCTTGCATTGTTGCCATGCCACTGGTAAAATACTGGTTTTTAGCCATTCATATGTGCCATGAGTTTCTAAATGTCCTAACCAGTTATGAATTTTTGTAATTTCTTCTGTGATGCCTGCAGTGTTTTGTACTATTTTACACTTTAATGTACTTGTAATCTTTACCTTATTGCTAACCTCCCATCATTGTTTCCATCAGTGTTATTGTAGGTATGCTACTTTGCCATATGTCTTTGTCTTTAACTAATTTTGTTGCTGCCACCTTACTTAGATTATCTACTATATTGTTTTGTGTAGCTTCAGGTGTGTTATTGTTAGTATGTGCATTTGTGTGTGATATTATGACCTTAATTTTAGCCTCAGCAATTTTCCTCCATGTTTCTGTGGACCAAATATATTTTTCATTAATTTTCCAATTAGTAGATTTCCATTTGCTAGACCATATTGCTATTCCATTGCACGTGCACCATGAATCACTGAATATATATATAATTTTCTGATTCTCTTTGAGGGATTGTTCTATTGTTAACCAAACTGCTAGGACTTTAGCATGCTGCACTGATTTGTCAATACCTTTTTGTGTCAGAATCTTTCCATCTTTCCAAGGTGGGTAAGCTGTGGCCTTCCACCGCACCTCCCCCGCCCCCTTCTGCTATGGCAGAGCCATATGTGAGCCAGGCATTCAGCAGTTTCTCAGACCATTCTGGTCCCTATGTACAACTGGCCTATATTTGTTCTTTTCAGAAATTATCACAGGTTGAGAAATGGTCATTTCAACCACCTCTTCAGTAAGCCTAAATGCCCCCTCACCAATCTTAAGGCCATGGTTTTTCATGAATTCTTGGATATACCGTTCCCAAGTCAACACCTTAAGTTCCATTTGTACTCTGCGGATTGATTCTCCAGTCATATTGACCCCAGGTAGTATGGGGATAACACTTCAGAATTTGATTGGTTGGTTCTGACACAGTAGCGATATGCCTTTCAGTGCCTCAAATAAAGCCCACACAGTTTTTTCAAATATGGAATATTTATGTTCAGAGTAGGGGAAGCATTTGAAATAGAATCCAATAGGTACACGTGCACTATGAATCACTAAATATATATATATATATATATATATATGTGTGTGTGTGTGTGTGTATAACACACACACACAATGAAATACAGGCCCTTTTTCCTTCTAATATTTTAAAGAGTACCAATTTCCATATTCTTCTAAGAATGTAATATCCAATTGTTTTCCTTCTCTGGTGTTATGCAGTTCCTAAAATATTTCTAAATATTCTTTAATAGTCTCTAATGCTTTTTGCTGTGTTTCTCCCCATTCAAAGTCTATTGCTTTCTTGGTTACATTGTATATTGGTTTTAACAGTACTTGTAAATATGGTATATGATTTCTCCAGTAACCAAATAAAATTATTAATCTCTGTGCCACATTCTTATTGGTAGGGTTTGGTATATTTTTAATTTTATCTATTACATTCCCTGTACTGCTCCAATATATACCTAGGAATTTTGTTTGCATATCTACCTTCTGAATTTTATCGTTATTAATAGTTCATCCTTTAGTTAAATGTTGCACTACCCTTTCTAGATCTTTTTCAAAATGCTCTTTATTATTTCCAAAAATTATTATGTCATCTACATAGCTTAATACTTTGCACTGAAGAAGTTTTATTTCAAACAAGGGTTGTGGATAATTGCATGCAAAATTACCGGACTGTTCTTATAGCCTTGTGGTAATCTTTTAAATCTATATTGCTTTCCTTCCCATGTAAATGTTGTTTTTTCCCTGGATTTTTCAGTAATAGGTATACTGAAAAACATGTTTGATATATCTATTGCCCCAAAGTATTTTGGATTTTCCCTAGTTATAGTGTTAATAATCTCCTCTACTGGGCCTTCCTGTGGGTGCAAGGGGTTAAGATGCAACCTATGAAGCTATCCGCAGCTGCTGCAGCACGAGTTTGATCCCCAGCCAGGGAGCTACCCTCATGGCGCAGCAACCCTCTCTTGACTCTCCCACTGCTCCCCTCAGCAGTGTATTTTGGTCATTCCATCTGTTCTGTTCACCACTCTGTCTCTGGTGAATCCTTGCACCCCACACCTCTGGCATGCACCCCAGTTCTTGTATGCATAAATAAATAAATCTTAAAAAAAACTCATCTACTTCTGGTAATGTTCCTTTCATTTCTGGTGTTAGTTCGTTCAAATTTCTAAGGTCCATAGTGAATCTATATTCACCATTTGGTTTCAGTACTGGCCATACTGGGCTATTAAAATTAAAGGATTGGGCTTTTTCAGTTATATCTTCTTTGAGCAATTCTTCATTTTTTTTCAGATATCTCTTTGTGACCACCTTTAATTGGATACTGTTTTGTAAATGATGGTTTAGTCTTTGGCAATTCTATAGGTTGTATGATAAGTTCAGTTAGACAACACTTTGGCAAGTAACCAAACTTTCCTAAT
Organism: Talpa europaea; assembly: GCF_964194135.1. Lineage (NCBI taxonomy): Eukaryota > Metazoa > Chordata > Mammalia > Eulipotyphla > Talpidae > Talpa > Talpa europaea. Next base: position 135,870,399 of record NC_140068.1, read on the forward strand.
TTTCCTAGTGGTATAGCTTTCCTAAATATTATTGGGATAAGGTCCATCCCCAGCACATTCTCTGGTGTTTCTGCACTAACTACATTCCAATTGATCATATTTCTGTTAAAGTTTTTAATTTGAATTTGAATTTTATAGCCATTGATGTTATTTCCAGTCATTCCTCCAATTGCAATTTTTTGTTTCTTAATTTCTTTAATATCTTTAACAATGGTGATTTCACTTCCAGTGTCCATTAAACATTTTATTTCTCTTTTTTTGAAGATTTGTTTATTTATACAAGCACTGGGTACAGTCAGAAGCATGGAAGGGTGAGAGAATTTACCAGAGCCAGAGTGGGGAACAGAACAGGCAGACTGACGAAATACACTGCTGAGGGGAGCAGTGGGTGCGGCAGGAGAGGTCTGTCGCGCCATGTGGGACCCTCGCTGGTGGCCGGGGATTGAACCGGCACTGGAGAGGCTGCAGGCAGCTTCACAGCCCAGCGCTCAACCGCTGCACCACCAGGGGAGGCCCTATTAAACATTTTAAATTATAAGTTTTAGTTTTGTATTCAACAGCCAAAGTTATAAATGGCCAGTTTTCAGTTGTGATGCCTTTTAATATTGGCCCTGTTGCCAGGGCCTCTGCCCATTTTTTGACCTCCTAGTTTGATTTGGATTGAGTCCAACCCTTGCTGGCAGGACATGATAAGGTGGGTGAGTGAACATTCACCTAGGCTTGTTCTGCCTTATAGGTCCCCTCTGACTAGGTGTTTTATTCCACTGGATGTTTTTCATTCTAGTGGTTGTAAAGGATACTGGTTTATTTGATTGAAAAGATATTGGTCTATTTAATTGAGGTTTTTCTCTTCATATTAGGGAATGGGTTTTTAATTTTTTAAAAGATTTATTTATTTATGCATACAAGAACTGGGGCACAGGCCAGAGGTATGGAGAATGAGAGGATTCAACAGAGACAGTGGGGAATAGAATAGGCAGATTGTGAGATGCTGAGGGGAGCAGTGGGCAAGACAGGAGAGGTCTGCTGCACCATGTGGGTAGCTCCCTGGCCAGGGATCTAACTCATGCTGCAGAGGCTGTGGATAGTTGCATCGTAACCCTTTGCACCACCTGAGTTTTTAATTTTTGGTATAGTTTTCCTTCACCCCTGAATCTAGCCATAAAGGTTAGATTCCTTCCTTCCTTCTTCTAGTTCCCTAGCTTGGTAGAAATAGTCCACCAGCTGTTGCATATGGGTTAGGCTCATTAATGCTGATGTTAATGTTAAGCGGAGGTGAGAGGTCTTCCTTTAATGACAATGATTTTAATACCTTGGTGAACTTCGACTGCCATTGGAGTCATAGCAATGCTGGAGTAAATCATCATTAATACTCCTATTTTCCTGCATAATTTGATTGCCTGATCTATAGTATTCCATTTAACGTAGATGTTAAAGGAGTCTAAATCAATTCTTGGGAATGTGTTCTGCCAAGCTTCTGCTCCCCACTGATTGTTCCTCAGGTGGTTGGTCTTCTGTTATTCTATGCAACTTGTTTAAAATTACTGGATTTTCTACTAATATTCATTTTTTACCACTTAATATTACACCATTATTGCCTTCTGACCATAATTTAAAAATATATTCTACATCCCGGGTCTCTTTTTGTGCAAAGTCTTGTCTATATTTTTGTAATTCAGCCTGAGTAAAAATCTCTAGTCTCAATAGTCAATTCGGGCTCTCCTTGTCTCAGAGTACTTATTTATTTAGTGGTGGCTATTGGAAAGCTAAACCACTTTGAGTCTGTACTTGTACCTTCTCCTGGATCTTATTCATTATAATCTGTAAATGGATTGTTTCTAGATCTTTCAACATCGACCGGCATCAATGTCGGCAAGTTTTACACAGAATTGCCGGGATTCTTTTGGGTGAGCACTTGCCAGTGTGGGCTCAACCGTCTCGGGGACTGTAGAGTTAGATTTGCATCTGTTCCTTTTTCAAATTTTGGCAGTTTCTCTTGCGTAAATTTCTCTACTTTCCTCCATGGGCTGGAGACAGCCTTTTAGTTTCCTTTTTCCAAAACTCAAGTTTCTTGAACATGTTTGGCATGACTGTCTTGGGAAATAACAAGAAATTCTGTGCTATTCGAGTGGCCAGTTCGAATAAGAACTTCACTTGCTTCTTCCTCAGACACCAAACGAGTGCACTCTTTACTGCCGTTAGTTATCAATTCCCTGAAGTTTCTTTCCGCTATTCGGAAATTTCTTTTTGACTGCCAACCTCTCATACAAATTTTACTCTCTCTTAAGCAAGTGTCAAAGTGTTAATTTAGGACTTGCTTATTGGCAGAGAACCTCCACTAAACAGAGAAGCTTTATTGGCTGCAAGACCCTGCCAGAGCCGGTCTTACCTGTACCATATGGCCCCCACCAGGCTGATACAGGGTGCCTTTGGAGGTGACTTTTGCAAGCCTTCTGCTTGTTTCGGTCCTGACAGTCTGTTAGCCCCTACCAGAGCCGGATCTTAACCAGACTTAGCCCCGACCAAGCCAGCCCAGGGTGTCCTTTTGGCACCTACAGACTCTGTTAACTGCCCTAAAAGCTTTGATTTGCTTCTGCCTTTATGAAGTCAGTCTCTTAGTGTAGCCCCTGCCATAGCCGGTCTTACTCAATTGTGACGAAACCGTGGTTTCTGCCAGTCTTAAGGTAACTTTTGGAGGTTGCTACTTTCTAAAAGACCCTTATTTTCAGCTCCAAATCGACTATGCCAATCTGTCGCGAGCGTGATTGATGGGCTTTAGGCGGAAGTTGGCTCTCGAAGAGAATTTCATTCCATATTGGTTATACACACAGGCAGGCCAACCCCAAGTTCCCAAAGTACATTTGACTGAAGACAGTAGCTGCGACGTGTCTTAACCGGGCCTTCCACCCAGGTGGGGGTCCTCCAGCCGTAGAAGTCACTAAGCTCAAGGACCCACAGTCTGGATGGTCATGCAGGATGTTGAGCTGACAGGCAGCGTGCGCTGCTGTCAGAGAGCAAGCCGCCAGGGAGTGCAGGTGGGTTGGCCGTGTGCTGAACCCAGGAGCGAGGAGGAGAGTTTTTGGAGGGAGAGCAGTCTGAGTCCAAAGAGGGCCGAGAGCTGGACTCTGGAAGAGCAGCCTCCTCCGGCAAGTCCTTCGCTCTCAGACAGTCAAGCCAGCTTTTAGGACTGCTCTGAGTCTGCTTCAGGAATCTGTGTCCTTTTATACATCCTTATCAGCTTAGCCTTGGCACCATATGTTTTATCAGCCTTTAACACTCTGTGGCCTTAGCTACTTTAACTCAAAGTGCTCATGGGCACCTTGATATTTTAGTTTTGCTTGTAAGCTTTATATGTTTGTTACATTCCTACAACCACAATTATCTTACTGTAAATTTAAAATTTTATTTCATATATGAGAATAAAGCTTTGTAATGTATTTTATTGTAGTAAACTTTTTTTGGAAAATAAATTTTAAAAGTGTTTTGATAGTGCCTATGCAATAATTATAATGTATAAATGATGATTATCTTTAACATATATCATATAAACTTTGCTGAAAAAACTAATTTCCCAACAGAATATGTTGAAATTACAGAACTTCCCCAGTGTCTTTGTAAGGAAATAATATAGCTAGTGTACACTTGAAGGAAAATATTTTGCACAATGTATGCATTTTCATCTTGGTTATAGTCCCTAAACAATTCCCACCCCCCTTATTTTGATCCTACTCCCTGCATTCCCCGCCCCCCACAGTGTGTCTCTGGTTTATAGTTGCTTATTGATTTTGATTTCTACTTTATTATAATTAGTCTTTTTCCTAGTCCCTTATTTAGGTGTTCTAAATTCCTGCTATGAGAGACCATCTGGTATTTTTCTTTTTCTTTCTGGCTTATTTCGCTGAGCATGATCCATTCCAGCTCCATCCATGTTGCTGCAAATTGCATGGGTTTACCTTTTTCAATTGCTTAGTAATATTCCATTGTGTATATGTACCACATCTTCTTGATCCAGTCATCTGTTTTGGGGCATTTGGGTTGTTTCCATAGCTTAGCCACTGTAAATAGTGCTGCTATAAACATAGGGGTGCAGGTGCTCTTTGGAATTACTGTTTCTGTGTCCTTTGGGTAAATACCTAGGAGTGGAATTGCTGGATCATATGGAAGCTCCATCTTTAGCAGAGTGAGGAATCTCCACACAGCTTTCCATAGTGGTTGGACCAGTTTGCACTCCCACCAGCAGTGCAGGAGGTTTCTTTTTCTCCACATTCTTGCCAACATTTGTTGTTGCTAGTTTTTTTAATATGTGCCATTCTCACTGGTGTAAGATGGTATCTTATTGTAGTTTTGATTTGCATTTCCCAATTACAAGTGATGTTAAACATTTTTTCCTATGCCTGTTGGCCATTTGCATTTCTCTTTGGAGAAGTTTCTTTTTAGCTCTTCTGCCCATTTTTTGACTGAGTGATTTTCTTTGTTTTTGTTGAGTCTCATCCGCTCTTTGAAGATTTTTGTGATCAGTGTGCAAAAATTTTCTCCCATTCGGTGGGATGTCTCTTTGTTTTGGTTACTGTCTCTCTTGCTGTACCAAAGCTCTTTAATTTGATGTAGTCCCAGCTATTTATCTTTGCCTTCGTTATGACTGCTTTGGGTAATGAGTCTTTAAAGATATTGCTGAGGGGCCTCCCCTGGTGGTGCAGAGGTTGAGCACTGGGCTGCAAGCTACCCCCAAACTCTGCAGCGCCGGCTCGCTCCCCGGCCGCCAGCGAGGGTCCCACATGGTGTGACAGACCTCTCCTGCCATGCCCACTGCTCCCCTCAGCAGTGTACTCATATTCAAGAAATGATTCCTTATTTACAAGTACATTTGTAAGACTATGCTCATGGAAGGCTTGTAGAAGTTTTATAGTCCACATTTTATAGAATTTATGTCATGATACATAAATTTTGGGGCATCATATGACTGCCCCTATTCAGCGGTACAACAATTTAAACCAGAGTCTGAATTTACCACTAAAAGTTAAAAAAAGTTAAGAAACAAGCATCGCACATATGGGAAGCCAAGGCATCAATAAGTGATAAAGTCAAAATGGAGAAAATTTACCACCTTCTTTTGCACACAGATCATCTGTCCTTATTCCAAGATTTTGAGTTTTGATGGACATTTAGGTTGTTTCTAAAACCTGGCTACAGTAAATAAAGTGCAGTGAACATAGGACTGCATGTATCCCTTCAAATTAGTGATTTTGTGTTCTTTGAGTAGATATATATACAGTGGATTGCTGGATTCAATGGCAGATCTATTTTTTAGATTTTCCCGAATGCCACAGTATTTTCTGTAGGGGCTGGACCAGTCTATATTCTGCCCAACAGCTACTTTTCTCCACATATTTGCCAATGTTCGTTGTTTCTGGATTTTGTTGTTTGCCTATTTGTTTGTTTAATATGGGCCATTCGCAGTGGAGTGAGGTGGTATCTCATGGTTATCATTTGCATTTTCCTGATGATAAATGAAGTTACACATTTTTCCATATATATGCTGGTTATCAGTCTATCTTCTTTGGAGAAGTGCCTATTTAGTTCTTTGCCGATACTTTTAATTGTGTTTTGTTTTCTTTTTGTTCAAATATATAATTTATTTGCTAGATCTTAGATAATAACCCCTTGTCAAATATATGATGTGCAATTATTTTCTCCCATTGAGTAGACTTTCTATTTTAATGATAATTTCTTTCACTGTCCAGAAGCTTTCCAGCTTGACAGTTGTTTATGTTTGCCTTTGATTTCCTTGCCATCGGAGTCAAGTCCCCAAAGACATCCCTGAAGCCAATATTGTGGCATGTCTTACCTAAGTCTTCTCTATGTATTTTGTAGTTTCCAGTCTTTTTTTTTAATTATTAGAGTGATAATTTTTATTTAAGATTTATTTTTATTTATTTATGCATACAAGAACTGGGGTGTAGGGCAGTGGTGTGGCAGTTAAGAGAACTCACCAGAGACAGATTTGGCAGTAGAATAGGTGGATCTAACTGAAATACACCACTGAGGGGAGCAGTAGATGAGTCAGGAGAGGTCTGCTCTGCCATGTGGGTTAGCTCCCTGGCCAGGGATCAAACTCAGCCAGTAGTGGCTGGTGATACTTTGATAGCAGTGAGATTTTAACCCTTGCACCACCAGGGAGGCCCTATAGTTTCCAGTATTACATCGAAGACTTTTACCCATTTTGATTTAAATTTTGTATATAATGTCAGAGCATGGTCTCATTTCTTTTTTCTGCATGTGGCTAGCCAACTGACCCAGCACTATTTGTTGAAGAAACTTTCCTTTTTCCACTGTGTGATCTTGGCTCCTTTGTCATAGACTAAGTGCCCATATAAATGTGGGTTTCTTTCTAGGCTCTATGCAAAAGGTAGAATTTTGTGAAATCAGTGAGAAACAGAATTTACACTGGCATATATTAACAATGAAGGAAGCTGAACACTAAGTAAAAGTAAGGGAATTAATAACCTTAATGATTGTAAGTTACTGCTTTATGCAAAGTTTTGGGAGCTGGTGGCCATCAGATAACTTTCAGTTGAGAGGATGGAAAATTGAATTTGCTCTTTGACCATTGTGAACTGGGAAATATTACATGAGGCTTGATTTAAAATACATCATTGTTAACACCAATCTCACAAGTCACCTTGGGTCAGCCCACACTACCCATTCCATTAGTTAATTGAGAAAAGGTGCATAGTAGGTTGTCATACAAGTTCATGGTTCCCAATTAGCCTTAAGGTTGTCTTTGGTCATCTTTATCATTCCTGCTCAAAGTACCCTCAAAAATCTTTCCACTCCACAAGCTTCCCAGACCATCAATGTGCCCACCTTGTCATCACAGAGATCACCGTCTTCTACTGAATGCATTGTTTCATTCAGGCTTTCCATAGTTAGGCTGCTGTTTTCAGGGTGGAATTTCTCCAATCATTAGCAGTCTGGATTTGCCGGCTTAGGAACAGATCATTCTAAATCCATCTGTTGATATGCTTGAACCAATGTTTCTGTTTTCTTTGGGGTAGGGGTATCTTAAAAGTTCAGTTAAATGATTTACAGAAAATATTTATGTGACTCACTAAACCCCTACAAGCCTAAATTTGTCATTACTCAAGAAAAAATACTTTTAATCATTTATTTGATTGGATGTAGAGGTTGGTCAACTAAAGGGATATGTTTCTAAGAAACAAAAACAAAAAATGTCTGACATCAAATACACCAACATTCATTTACCTTAATGTTTTTACTTAATGTCAATCTCTTTATTTTCAACTTCAATTTTAAAATTCATTTTGCAACGTCATATATGTAAATAAATTTAAATCAAGTGCAATGAACCCTTCAATGATGTGAGGCTTAGAGATGCCAAACCACCACAGAGTTGAAAAATCTCTGTATAACATTTTACTCCCCAAACATTTATCTACTAATATCAACCTGAAATATTACTGATAACAGTCAATTAGCACTTATCTGGTATACTGTATATGATATACTATATTATTATAATAACATAAGATAAAGAAATATTAGAATAGCATAGAAAATAAAATATACACACACAGTCCAATATGGTATTCTTTGATATTGTAAACTTCATCTGGTTTACAAGAAAACCCCCAAATGTGTGAGCCCCTGCATTTCAAGTTTACATTGTTCAAGAGTCAACTGTAGTTCTACATAGATTAAAAGAAACACCAGTACCTGGAGCCCTGCTTCCTCTCCTTGCCTGAAAGGGGAGCTGTAGTAAGCTAAGCAGGTGTCTGGCATAAAACCTTCCAGACAGAACAACAGAGGCCCTAGCGCAGGGGTATCCTTTGTGTTTGATTAACCACGAGTGGTCGAGTGGTCGGAGAGTTAAGCAAAGTGAGTCAAGGGGAGATGAAGCAAATGAGGTCAGGGGAGGGATGAGTCACAGGACCCCCGTAGGTCACTGTGAGAACTTGGCTTTGGCACTGCCTAAAATAGATATTCAGGTCTTAAGCAGAGAATGAAAAGTAACATGGTCTACTTTGTGTTGTTGTGATTAGAATTCCCTGGATGGATGGAAGTGATTTGATGAAATAGATACTGAAATGGTGATCTGGGTGAGAGGTGAGGAAGGCTCAGAGCAGGCAGGGTGTTAACAAAAGAATTAATAAAATTCTGGATGTACTTTGAGGCTTGAGAGGACAGGATTTTCTACAGATCTGGATAAAAGCAACTATTTTGTCATTTTATATTTTTTCTCCTTATCCATACCTTCCTGGTCTGAATATAAGAATTTAGCTTTATTTTGCATTGTATTTCCTTCCTCCTCTCTCTCTCTCTCTCTCTCTCTCTCTCTCTCTCTCTCTCTCTCTCTCTCTCTCTCTCTCTCTCTCTCCCCCCTTCTCTCTCTCTCTCTCTCTCTCTCTCTCTCTCTCTCTCTCTCTCTCTCTCTCTCTCTCACACACACACACACACACACACACACCTTGATCCCCCAGCATTTCAGTTTCAATATACACTTATTTGAAATAATTCACAGATTGCATAACTTGCACCACCAGTTTTCATCCTGAAGATAGTTTTCATCCCTAAAACATGGTGTATTGTGATTAAATTTCTTTTCTCACATAGTTTTGGTTTTGTTTTTGTTGTTCTTTGAGTTGATAAATAAGTGTGTGCGTGTGTATGTGTATTTTTCCTGTGTTTTTCATTGAAATTGCCAAAAAAAAAAAAAAAAACCCTGCAAGGCTTATCTCACGTTAAGTGAACATGTCAGGTATTCTGTCAGCTTCTGCTTCTTGATGGCGATGTGCTTGATCTAGATGCTCATCTCCCAGGAAGTATCTTCACAAGCAGCATGGAGCTGAAGAGGCAAATCTCACCTTTACCCTCATAGGGTCTTTGTAGCTGGCCTGAGAGTTAAATTTGGCATAATACAGATCAGTGCCAGTTTGATTCCCCGGCCTCTGGCGAGGGTCCCACATGGTGCAACAGACCTCTCCTGTCACGCCCGCTGCTCCCCTCAGCAGTGTACTTCTTCAGTCTGCCTGCTCTGCTCCCTGCTCTGGCTCTGGTGAATTCTCTCACCCTCCCGCGCTTCTGACTGTACCCAGTGCTTGTGTAAATAAATAAATAAATCTTAAAAAAAAAAGATCAGCAAGAGAAAAGTCTGCAAATTACATCACACAAATTCCCCATCATTCCCAGTATTACAAAGACTCAAAGAAATGGTGAAAACTACTTGCATTAAGAGAGGGATGAGTGGAAAACTGACTAAATAGTTCTCTCTCATTTGTGTTAAAAGTCAACTGTGTAACCAGAAGCTCTCTGAATCAACTTGCAGGTAAAAGGACATTATAAGAGAAATAAGTAAGAAGGAGAAAGACAAATACCAGTCAATTTACGAATATGTGTCATAAATAAAAAGAACTAGGGCCTCCCCTGGTGATGCAGGCGGTTGAGCACTGCACTATGAAGCTGTCTGCAGCCTCTGCAGCCCCAGTTCAATACTGGCCGGCCAGCGAGGGTCCCACATGGTGTGGCAGACCTCTCCTGTCGTGCCCACTGCTCCCCTCAGCAGTGTATTTCCTCAGTCTGCCTGTTCTTTTCCCCACTCTGTCTCTGGTGAATCCTCTCACCCTCCCGCACATCTGGCCTGTACCCCGGTTCTTGTATAAGATAAATAAAAATCTTTAAAAAAAGAACTAAATCAAAACAAACCCTAGATATCTCACCACAAATAGAGACTACCGGAGGGTAGAAAGCAAAGAGGGGACAGGGCACAAACAATGAGGGTGGAAGATGATGGGTGCTGAGACGGTGGGTCGGTGTGGTAACACACATTTGAAGGAGTGTGAACCTGTACCCCTCAGTCATATGCACTTTTGTAAGCCAACATTGTTACAATTTTTATTTATTTTATTTTTATTTAAATATTTAATTTTATATAATTCTTACATCTTTTTTCATCTTTGCACAATGTATGCATTTTCATTTTGGTTATATTCCCCATACAATTGCACCTCCCACTTTATTTTCATTCTAGTCCTTCATTTCCCCACCCCTCCCTACCCCCACCTTAGTGTCTCTGGTTTATAGTTGCCTGTTGATTTTAATTTTCACTTTGTATTGATTAGTATCTTTCCTGGTCTCTTATTTTAAGTTTTTTAAATTCCTGCTATGAGTGAGACCATCTGGTATTTTTCTTTTTCTTTCTGACTTATTTCACTGAGCATGATCCCTTCTGGCTCCATCCATGTTGCTGCAAACTGCATGTGTTTATCTTTTTGATTGCTGAGTAATATTCCGTTGTGTATATGTACCACATCTTCTTGATCCAGTCATCTATTTTTGGCATTTGGGTTGCTTCCATAGCTTAGCTATTGTAAATAGTGCTGCTATAAACATAGGGGTGCAGGTGCCCTTTGGAATTAACTGTTTCTGTGTCATTTCGGTAAATACCTAGGAGTGGAATTGCTGGATGATATGGAAGCTCTATGTTTAACAATTCAAGAAATCTCCACACAGCTCTCCATAGTGGATGGACCAGTGTGCACTCCCACCAACAGTGCAGGAGAGTTCCTTTTTCTCCACAACCTGGCCAACATTTGTTGTTGCTAGTTTTTTTAATATGTACCATTCTCACTGGTGTGAGATGGTATCTCATTGTAATTTTGATTTGTATTTCCCTGATTACGAGTGATGTTCAACATTTTTTCCTATGCCTGTAGGCCATTTGCATTTCCTCTTCAGAGAAGTTTCTTTTTAGCTCTTCTGCCCATTTTTTGACTGGAATATTTTCTTTGTTTTTGTTGAGTCACATCAGCTCTTTGAAGATTTTTGTGATCAGTCCTTTCTTGTTAGTGTTGTGTGCAAAAATTTTCTCCCAGTTGGTGGGGTTTCTCTTTGTTTTGGTTATTGTCTCTTTTGCTGTGCAGAAGCTCTTTAATTTGATGTAGTCCCAGCTGTTGATCTTTGCCTTCACTATCACTGCTTTGGGTGATGTTTCTGTAAAGATGTCCTTGAGGTGCATGTCATGCAGGGTTTTGCCTATATTTTCTTCTATATATTTTATGGTTTCAGGTCTTACGTCTAGTTCATTAATCCATTTTGAATTGGTTTTTGTGCATGGTGTGAGGTAGTGGTCAAGCTTCATTCTTTTGCATGTAGCGACCCAGTTTTCCCAGCACCATTTATTGAACAAACTTTCTTTGCTCCAGCGCATATTCTTTGCTCTTTTGTCAAATATTAGTTGACCATAAATCTGTGGGTTTATTTCTGGATTTTCTATTCGATTCCATTGGTCTGTGTGTCTTTTCTTGTGCCAATACCATGCAGTTTTGATGATTATGGCTTTGTAGTAGAGTTTGAAGTCTGGGAGTGTGATGCCTCCATTCCTTTCTTTTTTTTCAGGAGGGCTTTGACTATTTGGGGTTTTTGGTGGCTCCTTATGAATTTCATCAATATTTGTTCTATTTCTTTGAAGAATGTCATTGAAATTTTTATTGGAATAGCATTGAACCTATATATTGCTTTTGGTAGGATGGCCATTTTAATAATGTTTATTTGTCCAATCCATGAGCAGGGGATATCTTTCCATTTCTTTGTGTCTACTTCTATTTCTTCTAACAGTGATTTATAGTTTTCTTTGTATAGGTCCTTTACCTCTTTTGTTAGATTTATTCCCAAGTATTTGATTTTTTTTTTTGTTTGGATAATAAAAGGGATTTTTTTTTATTTCTTCTTCTTCAGATTTATTGTTTGTGTATGGGAAGGCTACTGACTTTTGCGTGTTGATTTTGTATCTTGCCACTTTACTACTTTACTAAACTGATTGATTTGTTGAATTAGTTTTTCTATGGAGTTTTTAGGGTTCTCTATGTATATTATCATATCATCTGCAAATAGTTTAACTTCTTTTCCTATTAGGATTCCTTGCATGTCTTTCTCTTGTCTTATTGCTCTGGCTAGGACTTTCAGTATTATATTGAGAAGCAGTTATGAGAGTGGACATCCTTGTCTTGTTCCAGATCTTAATGGAAATGCTTTCATCTTTTCGCCATTGAGAATGATACTGGCTGTTGGCTTGTCATATATGGCCTTTATGATGTTATGTTCCTTGTATCCCAAGAATTTCAAGGGCTTTTATCATGAATGGGTGTTGTACTTTGTTGAAAGCTTTGTCAGCATCTATTGATATTATCATATGGTTTTTATATTTCTTTTTGTTGATGTGTTGGATGACGTTGATTGATTTTCGGATGCTGAACCATCCTTGTATTCCTGGAATAAATCCTACTTGGTCATGGTGAATTATCTTATGGATACATTGTTGGATTCTGATAGCTAAAATTTTATTGAGGATTTTTGCATCAGTGTTCATTAGAGAGATTGGCCTGTAGATTTCTTTTTTTGTGTTGTCCTTGTTTGGTTTTGGTATTAGTGTAATGTTGGCTTCATAGAATGTGTTTGGTATTGTCCCTTCCTTCTCAATTTTTTGGAAGAGTTTGTGAAGGATAGACACTAATTCATCTCTGAATGTTTGGTAGAATTCATTTGTAAATCCATCAGGTCCTAGGCTTTTGTTTTTGGGGAGGTTTTTGATTATCATTTCAATTTTGCTGCTTGTAATTGGTCTGTTTAGGTGTTACTATTTCTTCTTTATCTAGCTTTGGGTGACTGTAGAGTTGTAGGAATTTGTCCATCTCTTCTGTATTGTTGAACTTGTTTCCATATAACTGTTCATAGTAGTCTCTGATTATTCTTTTGATTTCTCCTGTACCCGTTGTGATTTCTCCTCTCTCATTTGTGATACTGTTTATTTGTGCTTTCTCCTGTTTTTCCTTGGTGAGCCTGGCTAGGGGTTTGTCTATTTTATTTATTTTTCAAAGAACCAGCCTTTGGTTTCATTGATCTTTTGGATTTTTTTTTTTTTTAGTTTCAATTTCATTTATTTCTGCTTTGGTTTTCATTATTTTTTTTCTACTGGTTTTGGGGGTTTTTGTTGTTCTTTTTCTAGTTCTTTGAGCTTCAAGATTAGGTTGTTTCTTTGAGTTCTTTCTTGTTTCTTGATGTGAGCCTCTATTGCTATATATTTTCTTCTTATTACTGCTTTTGCTGCATCCTATACATTTAGGAAATTGGTGTCCTCCTTGTCATTCAATTCAAAGAATTTTTTTAATTTCTTCTTTGGTCTCCTCATTAGTCCAGTGGTCCTGCAGAAGTGTGGCTTTCAATCTCCACGAGGTAGGAGAGTTCCTTGCCTTCTTTTTATGGTTTATTTCTAGTTTGATGCCTTCATGTTCAGAGAAGATGGTTGGTATGATTTCGATCTTGGTGTATCTGTTGATGTTTGTTTTGTGTCCTAGTATGTGATCAATCCTGGAGAATGATCCGTGTGCGCTTGAGAAAAATGTGTACTCAGATTTTTTGGGGGTTAGTGTTCTGTAGATGTCTATTAAGCCCAAGCGCTCTAGATCCTTATTTAGAGCTTTAGTGTCTTTACTTATTTTTTGTCTCATTAATCTATCTATTGTTGATAGTGGTGTGTTGAAGTCTCCTACTACATATGTGTTTTCTCTGATGTCTGTTTTCAAGATGATAATAGTTGTCTGATATATTTTGATGCTCCTTCATTCGGTGAGTATATGTTAATGAGTGTTATTTCTTCTTGAAGTATTGTTCCCTTGATCATGACGTAGTGACCGTTGGGGTCTCTTTTTACCTTTTTGAGTTTGAAATCTGTTTTATCTGATATAAGTATTGCTGTTCCTGCATTCTTTTTTGGTCCATTTGCTTGTAAGATTGTTTTCCATCCTTTGAGTCTATTTTTATCTTTTGTAGTTAAATGTATTTCCTGGAGACAGCAAAAGATTGGGTTTTGTTTCTTAATCCAGCCTGCAACTCTGTGTCTTTTTATTGAAGAGTTTAGTCCAATTTCATTTAGAGTTAATATTGATATGTTAGCATCTGTATTTGCCATTGTGTTTGTCTTTCCTTTGGTTTTATTTATTTATTCTTTTTTTTAAGATTTATTTATTTATTTATACATACAAGCACTGGGTACAGTCAGAAGCTCGGGAGGGTGAGAGAATTCACCAGAGCCAGAGCAGGGAGCAGAGCAGGCAGAAGAACCGAAGTACACTGCTGAGGGAGCAGCGGGTGGCAGGAGAGATCTGTGCGCCATGTGGGACCCTCCTCCAGTGGCTGGGGAGCAGCCGGGGACCGAACCAGCACTGCAGAGGCTGCGGGCAGCTTCGCAACCCAGGGCTCAACCGCTGCGCCACCCCGGATGCCCTATTTATTATTTTAATAATGTTCTCTTTGGCCTTCTTTCATTGTTATTCATCCCTCTGTTGGGTGTGGGTTTAGGATTCCTTGTAGTATTTTTTGGAGTGGGGGTTTAGTCGTAATGAAATTCCAGAGTTTCTGTTTGTCTGGGAAGGTCCTTATCTTTCTTCATAGAGGAAGGAAAGCTTTGTGGCATAGAATATTCTTGGTTGGCATTTGTTGTCTTGGAGTCTGTTGACAATGTCCCTCCACTCTCTCCTTGCCCGTAGTGTTTCTTCTGAGAAGTCTGATGTCAGCCTGATTGGATTTCCTTTGAATGTTATCTCTTTCTTCCCTCTTGTCAGCTTCATTATTTTTTTCCTTGTCTTGGATTTTTGGGAGCTTTATTATTATGTGTCTTGCTGTATTTTTCCTTTCATCATGGATATTTGGTACTCTTCTTGTATGTCTATTTTCAGCTCCTTCATGTTTGGGAAGTTCTCTTCAATTATTTCCTTGAATATTTTCTCTGTTCCTACAACTCTCTCCTCTCCTTCTGGGATTCCTATAACTCTTATATTTCCTTTCCTCATGGAGTCAAATAGTTCCCAAAGTCTTTCTTTGGTCTTTTTCCTTCGTACTTCTCTATCCTTTTCAGTTTTGATTCCTTGTATTTCTGTGTCTTCAAGAGTGCTTATTTGTTCTTCCATTTCATCTATTCTGCTTTCATTGCTTTTCCCAGAGTTCTTTATTGTCTCCATCAATTCTTTGATCTCCTGCATTTCTTTTACTTCCCTCTTTAGGGACTCAATTACATTCTTCTGATGGTTGATTATTTTTCCCTTATCATTGTTTTTCTTTATAACTTCTGCCAGTTTTTTTAATCAAGGCAAATTTAAATTCTCTTTCTGGAAGGCTCAGAAGTTCTTCCAAGTCACTGTCGTTGCCATGTGGTGAGTGGTTTTCTTTTTGTGGTGTGTCTTTCTTCTGAGGAGTTGCTACGTTGCATGTAGTTTTTCTTCTCCTTGCTGCCTGTCTTCTAATTTGCCATATGTATTGGGACACTGTGCTGCTGGTACTGGCCGGCATCTTTTTGGTGTGCTCTTTGTGGGGTTTCAGAAACTGTCGGTCCAAATGAGTCAAATGCTGTTGTGCCAGAACTCTAGTGAGGCAGTGGTACTTTGAGTGTGTTAATGGTTGCTGTCACAGAATATTTCCTCCTTCTGTGTTTAATTACAAAAGTGTGTCTTGAAGTCCCACAAATTTCCCTGGAGGTGGTGCAGCTGGATTTCACTCTGGGTTCCAAAAAAACTGGATCCCCCTCAGGGGTCCAACTTTCTTGCCAGGCAGGACCAGCTTGTGGGGGTCTTCAACTCACCTCTGACTGTGCAGGGAACCTTCTCCCTCTGGCTCCATGGGGAGCCTTCTGCAGGTTCAACCTGTCTTTATTGAAGAAAGGTCCCTGTTCTAAAATGGTGATGCGGGTACGGACTCCCCTGTGCGCCTGGTCTGCCCCGGCCTTGGGTGCCACTCCTGCTCTGGGCTCGGACTGCTGGCCAGAAGGGGCCTGGCATGGGTGAATTTCCCAGCTCACCTCTGGCTCCACAGGGAGCACTTCTGCGGGTTTCAAGCAGTCTTTATTGAAGAAAGGTCCCTGTTCTATTTGTGATCCCTGGTTTCCAACTATAGGGTGTTGGTGATTTTTTTCTGGTCACTAGGTGGTGCCAGAGATCTTTCCTAGTGTCCTTAGAGAACTGTTTTTAAGCCCGTGGGTCCAGGGTAACAGAGTGGGAGTGGCGTGGAGAGCCTCAGTGGCGTGGGGGTGCTGTGTCTGCCTTGTGCCCCACCATCATGGGGATCCCACACCCCGAATTTTGTGCCCCGGGTCTCAGTTCCCAAAGCCCTCAGATCCAGGACGCGGGCTGTAGCCCAATTCAGTGTCCTCAGAAATGGCGCCTTTTGCACCCCGCTCCCGTGTCCGGGCGCCTGGTTTCTGATTACTCAGTGAGGGACATTCACCTCAGTGAGGGTCCCCGCACGTCTCCCAGCAAGCCTAGGTCGCTTGCACGGGGACCTGGGCAGCCCTGATCCGTGTATGCTTTTCAAGCGCATAGCTTTTCCGCACAAACTTACCGGCTGGCCTTGGGCTGGTTGTAGGTCTCCGGGAGTCTTTATTTTTCTCCAATGGCACCCCAAGCCATTCGCTTACCTCCGCGGCGAATCCTGCACAGTTCTCCACAGTTCCAGTTGACAGGGTGCGGTGGCTGAAATAGTTCCTTTTCACTCACAGTCCTGCTTGATGTGTAGTTTGTTCTTGTTGGTTGTTTCAGTTTTTTTTTTTTTCTTCTTCCTTTCTGTTGGTCGGAGAGTGCCAACTTTGTGGGAGGGGGAGGGTAGCAGGTTCTGAGCTTTCCTCCCTTCTAGTCCTCTTTTATGGCTACTTTCTTCTTCGGGCAGTTTGTCAGAGTCGCCCGTTTATCTTCCGTGTCCCAGTTCTCTCAGGGACCTGCTGCTTTTCCTCCCTATTAAATTTTTTTTTATGGGAGGTCTTACTCACAGCATTTCCTGGCCGCCATGTTGATGACGTTCTGTTACAATTTTTAAAAAAAGCTGTGGGCCTCCCCTGGTGGTGCAGGTGGTTAAGCGCAGTGCTGTGAAGCTGTCCACAGCCTCTGCAGCGCTGGTTCAATACCGGCCTGTGGGCGAGGGTCCCACATGCTGCTGCAGACCTCTCCTGTCACACCTGCTCCCCTCAGCAGTGTATTTCCTCAGTTTGCCTTTTCTGTTCCCCGCTCTGTCGCTGGTGAATCCTCTCACCCTCCCACACATCAGGCATGTACCCCTGTTCTTGTATAAATAAATAAATAAATCTTTTAAAAAATAAGAATAAAAAAAAATTTTTAAAACCTGCATGGCCTCCCTGGTGGCACAAGGAGTTAAGATACAACCTATGAAGTTGGTCACAGCTACTGCAGCACAAGTTCGATTCCCCAGCCAGAGCAACCCACATGGCACAGCAGACCTCTCCTGTTTCGCTGGCTGCTCCCCTCAGCAGTGTACTTCAGTCAGTCTGCCTGTTCTGCTCCCCACTCTGTCTCTGGTGAATCTTCTCACCCCCCATGCCTCTGGCCTGTACTCCAGCTCTTGTATGCATAAATACATCTTTTTTAAAAAATGCAAACATTTCAAAATATCTTTAGTGAGTGTCAAAAATATAAGTAAACTTCCTGATTGAATGTTTTCCTTATGAAAAGTAAGTAAAGATAAGTCATTAAGTCAAACTTATATTTTGAAAACTGAACAAATATTGCAGTAATTGTGTAGCATATAGAAGCAACAGGTATTCTGCTGTGGTTTTCATTGGTGGTGCTAGTGGGAGGGAAAAGTATATGTCATTGCTGACATTGCTTAGATTTGTCAGCACTTGTGATAGCAAAAAGAAGTCTGCTCTCCCCATTTTGACTCCTTCTCTTTGCCTGTATTTTCCCTAGATTTTCATCCTCCTGAATTATTTCTCTGATTTTTTTTTCCTGAACTGCTTCCTTGTCTTTTTCTCAATTCCCTAAAAAGTCAAGATTATGTTTGAATGTGCATGTCTTTTCAATTCACTTTTACTATTCTAAAATTATTTATTGATAAGATTACCATCCTTTTTGTGTGATTCCAATTAGATGTCATTATATTTGCTTTCACATGAACGTGCTAAATGGGCTCATTATGAGGATTTCTGTTCTTCTCTTATTCTGATTCTTACCTGTGTCCCTTTCCACCCCTTCCTCCCCTTGTTTATTTTGTCTCCCCGTTAGAGGCTTCCTTACGCCAGTGCCTTCACCAAAAGCTCACCGGGAATGCTGTGCTCTGGGCGAAGCTTATTGACAAGATGGTGCCAGGACAAACAAGGCATTTTCCTGGGAACCCTCAGATTACAGTCACTTTTGTATGTGTGTGTAGAGGTCTACATTCTCCATAGACAGCACTCCCACTTTCCTGCTTAGAGCTATAAGGCTGGCTGCCATTGTTGCAGGGCAGAATGGGGAAAAATTGTAGGAAAGGAAGCCCTGAAAGTTGTCAGCACCTGAAAGACACCACCACGAAGTATCACTCTCCTCTGGTGTAGCGGTCAGAAGGCTCTTGGAGTTAACCTTCTTAGGGGTGAATGTGCCTTTATCCACTGTGTTATCAGAAGGACCCCATCTGGTTGTATGGGCCGGGGAATATCAATCTATGAGACACATTTTTTTTAGTAATACAAAATATTATTTTTATTTGCAGTAACATTGGTTTGCAACACTGTACATGCTTTAGGGATACAGCCCATCCCTCTTCAAATGTGCGTTATCACACCTCACGCACCACCATGCCATCCATAGTTTTCTACCAGAGTCCACTGGGCACCCATCTCTCTTTTTTTGAGGCAGATTTTCAAATTATTCTGACTTTAGTCTCACTCACAACCTGCCTTCTGACATAACATAGTGCTTGCTTTTCTCAAGTTTCATTTGCTGCTCCAGAACTGGGCAGTACATATATATATATTTTTTTATTTAAACTTCCTGTTCCCTGCCTCCCGATCCTCTGAAAGCAGATGAGTTTCATCTTTGCTTCTGTGAGTCATTTACTCCCTTCCATTTCCTAGCTTCCAAAAGTTTTCCATCTCTTCTCTACTCAGTTCTTTTGCAGTTGTACTTGTGCTTATTGATAATTTGATCTTATATTTAACATAGTTTATTTAGACTTTAAAAGGAATGGAAATAAGCATTTTGTTCAATTTGCTGTGCTCTGGAAACTCTTTTACTTTTAAATAATCATTTAGGTGCCTGGTGATGAGATTAAAACAGTAGAAAAATATGAACTTGAAAAAACATGTTTTATTTTATTTAATAAAGTGTTATAAAAGTATAAGGTACTGCTTTTTTTAATTGTCGCTGATATATATCATTGGAAGCCAGTGATGCCCTCTGCCTTGCCACATTCAGGACATCCTTACTTGGACAGCAATTTTCTTTACTCCACATACATTTGTGGTTTGATATCCTCATTCATAGTACTAATGAGCCATCAAGAGATCCACCTACACTAGGTCTCAAATGCATAGACATTCCATATACTTGGCGTCTTGCTTAATTTTTCACCTCTTCTGACCTTGGTTTGTTAATTATTTCATTGCTCATGAAATTTATTTCACAGGAATATTATCTATTATTTTTGCAAAGTGTTAGGATTTTCTAATCCTTCAAAGTGATAAACATGGAGCAAAGCATAAGTTATTGATTGTGTGTATAATGAAGAAGTCATTGAAATGCTAATCTATGTTCTTTGTGCACATGTTTTCATCTTAAGGGAAATTCTTTTTTTTTTTAAAGATTTATTTTTTATTTATTTATACAAGCACTGGGTGCAGTCAGAAGCACGGGAGGATGAGAGAATTCACCAGAGCCAGAGGGGAGAGCAGAGCGGGCAGACTGATGAAACACACTGCTGAGGGGAGCAGCAGGAGGCAGAAGAGGTCTGCGCGCCATGTGGGACCCTCCTCCAGTGGCCAGTGGCCGGGGAGCAGCTGGGGATCGAATTGGCGCTGCAGAGGCTGCCGGCAGTTTCGGAACCCAGTGCTCAACCGCTGAGCCACCGGGGAGGCCCTTAAGGGAAATTCTTAAGTGCATAGATCACAGATCTATTTTGTACATATAAATATATTATTGGCTGAGTTTCATTGTGAGGAATTAAATAAAAATGATGTCAGAATGATAAAAGATGACTGTGAGTGTAATAGAGATGACTTTTAGTTATAAAAACTCAATTTAAAAAATTTGGATAATTAAACATGTAAGAAAGGGATCAGATTGATCCAGTTCTAAAAGGGATTTGCCACTCAGGATGCATCTGATATGGCTGTACTAGATGAATCCAGATTGTAGATTGGGTAGTAAGTGATATGACTCTACATGAGGATGTTACATAGTGTTTAGATAAGGATATCTTTCTTTAGAGTTTGTGAGGAATACATTTTTTCAGGACTCCAGAAATTCAAAACTAGAGACACCAAAGCAAGACTAAATATTATAATTGAATCACAATCATTATATTAGTTGAGTCAAATCCTTAGATCACAGTAGACTACAATTCATTTGTCTATGACAAAATGCATATATAATTAAACAACTATCATATTCTGTCAGATGTCAAAAGCAGAAACTCATTTGATTTTCACAGGTGAGCTTGGGAGAATAGTAATAATACACTGTTTAC
The DNA here is from genome assembly GCF_964194135.1 of Talpa europaea. NCBI lineage: Eukaryota > Metazoa > Chordata > Mammalia > Eulipotyphla > Talpidae > Talpa > Talpa europaea. Next base: position 135,890,913 of record NC_140068.1, read on the forward strand.
TACCCACGTAATATATTCCTAGTACAATAAATATATTTGCCATCAAGTTCATGTATTTGGTTATCACCAAGTTCAAAAGAGTTTGTTAATGATGATGGATATTTCCTGTCCTTATTATATATATATATATGACTTCAGTCTCCTAAAACACTCACAACAGATTTTTGATGTCCTCATCATTTCAGAAACAGAGGAACTGAGGGTCAGAGATGCTAACTAATTACCTACAGCTATGCAAATGATAAATGAATGAAGAAGACAAGATTTAGATACTTTAACAATATTATCAGAAGTCAAGCAAGTGTGTCATGCTTTCTCTAAGTTAGTGAAAAAGTAAATCACTTGATTTTTTTCCATATTATAAAGGCCAAAAAAAAGGATTGACTTATTTTCCTCTATTCTCTGGTGATTGTAATTTCATTCAGATGTAAGTTTAATGGATAAGGAATTACTGAGTAAGAATTTGTATTTGTACAATTAAAAATAATAAGTGTGGATTGGGGGGAGCTACTCTGATCAGAAGATTAGAAGAAAGGAAAGATGCTATTGATAATTACAGATACTTCCTACCAACTGTTTTTCTTACACGACCTATTCAATATTTTAATTAACATAATAATTAACATAATTAACATTCATTTTATTCTCCTAAGTAAAGCTGGATACAAAAAATATTTAATAAAATTTGCAGAATCTCCAAAAGGATGTTGTGGAGATAAAACGCAGTTCTCTGTTCTCTGGTTAAATACCTCTACTTTAGCCCTGTAGGCAAATTAAAGCTTTGAGTTTGATAAATGGACATTGGAGGGGGCAGGTGTTTTTACACATTATTAGTTATTGTTGAGAAGGGATTAAAATGTAGAAGCAGATCATAAAAGGAGCAGAAAAGAATGAATAAAATTTGGGAATGAAGGAAGAATTAAGGGAAAACAGAGTAAGAAAAGAATGAAGAAGAATGAACGAAGGAGTGATTAAAGATAGGAAGGCTGAATAAAAAGACAGAACAGGGAGGAGGGCAAGAAGCAGAATGACATGATCAATAAAATTTAAAGGTTTTGGAGACAGGGTCCAGACCAAGTCTGGAAAGGACTGGAGAGGACCGATATCTCTTAAGTTAAGCAACATACAGTTGTGCAGATTGTGAAGATGACATCCAATCCTAGTAGGACTGTAAAGCTCTTCAGTGAAGGAATGTCCAAGATGACCTTCAGTTTCTTTTTGTCACAAAACTTGGACACTGTGTGCCCTGCCTCATTGTTTTGAGCTCTTCTCGCTGTAAAATAGTCTCCTCAGTGCTCCCTTCACATCTTTATTTCTCAGTGTATAGATGAGAGGATTGAGTGTTGGAGTCACTACTGCATAAAACAGGGAGATAAATTTCCCATGAGTGTGGGAAAAGGAGCTGTTGCGCTGACCATAGATCAAGAGAGCAGAGCCATAGAAGAGAGACACTACCGTCAAGTGGGATCCGCATGTCCCCAGGACTTTGCGCCAGGCCTGGGCTGACTTGATCCTTACAACTGCCCTGACTATTAATCCATAAGACATCACTATCAATGATAAGGGCAAGTAGAGCAAGACTAATGAAGTGGTGAATACTTGGACCTCGTTGGCATGGACGTCCACGCAGGCAAGCTTAATCATTGAGGGAACCTCACAGAAGAAATTATAGATGCGCCGGTGTCCACAGCGAGGCAGCCGGAGGGTGATAGTACAGTGGATGAGAGAGTTTCCTATTCCACACAGCCACGCCAGCCCTGTCAGAGCCTTGCACACCCTGGGGTTCATCACAGTGGCATAGTGCAGAGGTTTGCACACAGCAGCATAGCGGTCAAAAGCCATGACCACCAGCAGAACACACTCAGTAGAGCCCATTGCCAGAAACACATAGAGCTGAACCACACAGCCTGGGACTGTGATGGTCTTGGCAGGTCCCCTGAGGTTCCACAGCAGCTGGGGGACAACACTGGTGGTAAAGCAGAGATCAGCTAAGGAGAGGTGAGTGAGGAAGAAGTACATGGGTGTTTTGAGTTTAGGGTCAATGGAGGAGATCAGAATAATGACTGCATTTCCCACCAGCGCCAACAGGTAGGACACCAGCACCACCACAAAGAGTACCTTTTCCAGGCGGGGCTGATCAGAGAAGCCCACCAGGATGAAGTCCCCTTTCGCACTGCTGTTGGTGATGCCCATTACCTGTTCAGAGACAGAGAGTATTAGGAGGAGCTTAGAAAGAGGGTGCTGTTTGGCCACTGGTCACAATACCAACCATTTCAAAGAACTCTTGAAACACTCACTCTGAGAGAAATTGCAGCCACCATTGGGGCATACTGGCTGCTGGCCTGCAGGAGCTGCAGATGATGGAATTGTAACACCCTCCCAAGGGGGGATGGAGCTGAGCAGGGAGGAGAAGAAGCTGGAGAGGAAACTGCACAAGGAAGAAGGAGGATGGAGAGTGAGAAGGAGACACAAGGAGCAGAGACGTGAAGAAGCTGCACTTGCTTCTTGGTCTTGAACTGGTGGAAACAGAT